>NC_139465.1:29667500-30867500 GCF_057233095.1 Heloderma suspectum
AAGGTCTGAGTATCCCCTGGCTCAAGCTTGGTTTGGACATTAAGGGGTGATGGCAGTCTACTTGGCAATTTGTTTGCCCACTGTTCACATTGCAGGGAGTAGGGCATTTGGGGGCAACCCCCTTAACTCTCCTACTCCCTTCCTTCATGCTATTCCTCTGCACTTTAAAACAAAGAAAGCACTGAAATAAATTATAAATAAATATATATATATATATATAGGGTGTGGTGCTCATCCCCGTTTCTAAGCCGAAGAGCCAGCGCTGTCCGAAGACGCTTCTGTGGTCAAGTGGCCGGCATGACTGAACACCGAGGTGCACGGAACGCTGTTACCTTTCCCGCTGAGGCGGTACCTATTTATCTACTTGCAATTTCTTGCTTTCGAACTGCTAGGTTGGCAGGAGCTGGGACTGAAGACGGGAGCTCACTCCGTCACGCAGCACTCGGGTCTCGAACTGCTGTCCTGCCGACCTTCCAGTCTGCAGTTCAGCATCTTAACCACTAAGCCACCGCGGCCCCATATATATATATATATATATATATATATATATATATTACACTTTGAAAAGCTGAATAGCATTGGTTGTCATGTGTGATACGATGAACTGCTTGTCACAGTCTCTCTCTCTCTCTCTCTCTCTCTCACACACACACACACACACACACACACACACAGAATATTCAGATTCAGAATCCTTTACAAAATGTGAGATCACATTTATATTCCCTTACTGCTTCTTCAGCCAACCAAGCAATTTGCCAGGGGGTGGGGGGTGGGGGTGGAATCTGACATATTAATGTCAAATTGAAAGTGATTAAGAGTCAAATCCATTGTGTCATTGTCATACAATCTGCAAATGACCTTCTTTCAACTGGGAAGTTATTGCCTCTCTTGTGAGATTTCTCATGTAATTTGTCTAGATTGCATGCTTAACTCTGAGCACCACTTCCCAGCTAGAGGCTGAGGCGAGGGCCACATAAGTGAAGGAAAAAAGTTTTAAATACCTACCAACTCAGTTTTCTAAACTCAATACAGAAATGTGACTTACTAAAGTCCAACTTACATGTTCCCACCACGTGGGCTAACACATGGGTGGCTGAATAGGACTGCACCTCCTGGCCCGACCCCTAACATCTATGCACCTGCCTGGCTCCACTCATCTGACTGGGGCCACAAATTCTTGTCCAATTGCAAGATGGATGCATTGCTTGCCCATTGTTCTGGGTGGGGTGGGGTGTTTTGTTTGTTGGTTTCTCACCCCCCCCCCTTCAACATTACAAAATAAATATTTAACTCAGATGTAAAGTGATGTATTCATCCTCCATTTTTAATCCAGTGCACACAGAGACACATGCCCCAAGTATCAAAAGTTCAAGGAACACTGTTCCACAAATATGCACTCCACCTAAGCTAGACTTTTACTGCTACTGCTTCTTCATCATGACATATTATTGAGGAAGCTGGTAATAATAACTGCTGTTTGGAAAATAATTCCTTGTAGCTGTACTTGTAATTTTATATGCATAATTAAGTGCTAGGTGACATTCTGAAAAATTAGCCATTTCCCACTCTTCTCCTAAAGGTTTTCTGCTTCATATATACTCAAACAAGATGTATAACATGTCCAAATTCCAGTACACTGTTGTTGTTGTTTTCTCTCTCTCATTCAAATAATAAGTAAAGGTTTGAGGATAACCATTAGCCTTCCTAGGGAGAGCAAGAAACAATCATTAGTTTTATTTACAGCACATGGCTCAAAATTATATTAAAATGCCATGCAGGTATAGTCATTTTCCAATTCAGTAAAGAGATGGATGCTCTCCTGTGTAGGGTTGTCACACGAAGGGGAATCAAGCCAGCTGAATACTACTATAAGTCCATGCATCAAGCCAGCTCAACCGAGTCATAATATAAGCAATACAATCCTTTGAGGATCTCACTGGCAGATTTCATTTGTCTGGGTTCAGATCTTACTCCAGTGTCACCAGTCATACCTTTCCACTATCTCAGTTTAGTGTTGCACTGACAATTTTCCATCCCCGGGTATTATCAGGGAAGTGAAATGACTTTTACCAAATAACAAAAACAATAATACAAATAAAAATGAATATTTGTATGGCTAAGACAGAAGTACAAGAAGGGAGCTATGTTTCTTTCTTTTTAATCAAATAAATATGATCTACTTCATTGGCAGGCAACCTGGTGTACTGTAGATGTTTAGCTTAGAAAAATGTGAGTACGAACAGTCATGAAAGTGGTGTAGAAAATTGTCCATAGTGTGGAGAAAGTGGGTAGGGATAATATTGCCATAATACTAGAACATGGGTCATCACATGAAGCTGATTGGTAGGAGATTCTAGACTGATGAAAGTACTTCTTCACACAGCACACAGATAACCTTAACCTATGGAATTAACTAGGGATGTTATAGAATTCCACCATGGACTCCCCAGGAGTCCATGGCGGAACGGAGCAATCCCCACCACCACCCCGCGAAACTTCCCCAGGACAGATCTTACCTTGTGTCGGCTGTCTGGTCCATCCGCTGCCCCTGGTCTGCAGCTGTGAATGGCTGACCCAGTCTGCGGCTGCCATTTCCCTCACTACTTTAGCCGTGATAGGCTATGTAAGTATTTACATAGCCTATCACAGCAAAGTCATGAGAAATGCCAGGTTGGATGAATCACAGGTCAGAATTAAGAATGCCGGGAGAATTATCAACAACCTCAGATATGCAGATGATACCACCCTAATGGCAGAAAGTGAAGAGGATCTAAAGAGCCTCTTGTTGAGGGTGAAAGTGGAGAGTGCAAAACCTGGTTTGAAACTCAACATTAAAAAAACTAAGATCACGGCGTCTGGCCCCATCACTTCCTGGCATATAGAAGGGGAAGAAATGGAAGCAGTGACAGATTATATTTTCTTGGGCCCCAAGATCACCGCAGATGGTGACTGCAGCCATGAAATTAAAAGACACTTGCTCCTTGGGAGGAAAGCTATGGCCAACCTAGACAGCATAGTAAGAAGCAGAGACATCACCTTGCCGACAAAGGTTTGTATAATCAAAGCTATGGTTTTCCCAGCAGTAACGTATGGCTGTGAGAGCTGGACTATAAGAAAGGCTGAGCGCTGAAGAATTGAATTGATGCTTTCGAACTGTGGTGCTGGAGAAGACTCTTACGAGTCCCCTGGACTGCAAGGAGGTCAGTCAATCCTAAAGGAAATCAACTCTGACTGCTCATTGGAAGGACAGATACTGAAGTTGAATCTCAAATATTTTGGCCACCTAATACGAAGAGAAAACTCCCTGGAAAAGACCCTGATGCTGGGAAAGATTGAAGGCAAAAGGAGGAGGGGACAGCAGAGGATGAGATGGCTAGATAGCATCACTGATGCAATGAATATGAACTTGAGCACACTCCGGGAGAGAGCAGAGGTCAGGAAGGCCTGGCGTGCTATGGTCTATGGGGTCACGAAGAGTCAGAAATGACTTAATGACTGAACAACAAAAATCACGGCAAAGAGCAGGGACACAAATAGCATCCTCTATGCCATTTGCATCCCTGCTCTTTTCGTGATAGGCTATGTAAATATATATGTAGCCTATCACATCTAATGCAGGGATGCAAATGGCGGCTGCTACGGCAGCTGCCATTTGCGGCCGCAGCTCGGCAGCAGACAGAGGTTTGGCTGCGGGCGGCCCTGGCCGGCGGCTCCATGGACTCGCCACAGAGTGGTGCTGGCCAGGGAGGATTCAGGGGGGAGGGACAGATCACCTCCCCCCCACCACAGATGCCCCAGACCGGAACAAGGTAAGGGATTTGTACATCCTTAGAATTAACTACCACACAATGTAGTGATGGCCAACAAAATGGATGGTTTCAAATGGGGATTAGATTCAAGGAGGATGACAATGGCTATTAGTCATGATGGAAATATATTACCTCCTGTATCAGAGGCAGTATGCCTCTGTATACCAGCTGCTTGCTGATAAACTTGTGCAGGAAAGTTCTAATGTGTTCATGTCCTACAGGTAGGGATGTACGAAAGTCACTTACCTTTTAACGAAATTTGATTCGAGGTGGTGGGGAGGCGCTCCGTCCCTCCCCCTGAAATTCTGGCTGGGGGGGAGACACTCTGTCCCTCCCCCCTGAAATTCTGGCAGGGGGGGAGGTGCTCCGTCCCTCCCCCCCCCCCCGAATCCTGGCCGGCCGGGTCTGCAAATGGCAGCGGCCATAGCTGGCACCGTTTGCATCCCTGCAGTCAGCCATGATAGGCTACGTAAATGTTTACGTAGCCTATCACGGCTGACTTTGGAAAAAAAAAAGCGCATATGCAAATGGTGGCGCCCATAGGCACCGCCATTTGCGTTCCTTATTTTGGCACGTCTAGTCTACATAAACATTTACGTAGACTATGGTGAAAATAAGGGGAACACAAATACCGTAGACGCTACGCTATTTGCGTTCCCCTTATTTTCGCCGTAGTCTACGTAAATGTTTACCTAGACTAAGACATGTCAAAATAAGGAACGCAAATGGCGGCACCCATGGGCGCCGCCATTTGCATACGTGCGTTTTTTTCTTTTTCTTTTAAATCAGCCGTGATAGGCTACGTAAACATTTATGTAGGCTATCACGGTATTTTTTAAAAATCTAGCCATGATAGGCTACATAAATCTTTACGTAGCCTATCACTTTTTTTTTTTTTAACTGGAAATGGCGGCGGCAGCCACCGCCACCAAACCACCACCGAATCGCCGCCGGAGCCGCCACCGCCAGGAAGATTTGGCCAAGGTAAGTCCCGTCCCGGGGGGGGGCAGGGGGGCAGACCATTTCGCCACTGATTTCGGGGGGCTGAATGCGCTGGCATTCGGCCTCCCCAAGATTCGTGGCGAAATTCTCTGACATCCCTACCTACAGGGATGAGAAAAAGTATATGGTCCGTAGCAATAATTATGGAAATCCCATAGTTTTACCATGATAGCCTTCATTAATCAAAACGAGTCCTTTTCTAAATATCCAACAGAGTTTATATTGACCAATTCCATGTATTGTGAAATAAAACAATGTAAAAATAGGCAAACAATGAGTACTTAAGATCCAGGGTATGTGCAAAAGTAAGTGAACTCATGGTTGCATCAGCTCAATTAGAGGCAATAATTAGAATGAGGTGTTTAAGATAGATTTTCAGGGGTGAGTTTGGGAGGCCCCACCATATAAAAGGCTCAGAAATTTTGTGAGTTTGGTCTTCACCATATGGTTGTATAGAAACACATCATCCTATGATCAGAAGGCATCTCTTCTTCAGAAATGCAGTTATTTCACTTCAGAAATGCAGTTATTTCTACCCATCAGTCTCGAAAGAGTTGCAAAACATTTTCTAAGAATTTGGGGCTCCACCAATCCACTGTCAGACAGATAGTCTACAAATGCAGAAGGTTCAAGACCATAGTCACTCTACACAGGAGTGATTGCCCTACCAAAATTTATCCAAGAACAAACTGGTTCATTATCCTGGAAGTCAAAAAGAACTCCAGAGTAACATCCAAGGTTCTGCAGGCCACTCTTGCCTTGGCAAATGTGAGTGTTCATGACTCAATGATCAGAAAAAAAGACCGAACAAGAATGTTCATGGCAGAATTGCCAGGAGGAAACTACTGCTCTCTAAAAGAAACATTGCTGCCCTTCTGAAGTTCACTAAAAATTACATAGGTGATCCTCCAGACTTCTGGAACAATATTCTCTGTACAGATGAGTCAAAGGTATAACTTTTTGGACACAATGAGAAATGTTACGTTTGGCGAAAAATAAACACTGAGTTCAAACAGAAGAACCTTATCCCATTGGTCAAGTATGGTGGTGGGAATGTGATGGTTTGGGCCTGCTTTGCTGCCTCAGGACCTGGACAGCTTGCCATCATTGGCACACCCACGAATTCTGCAGTGTATCAGAAGATTCTAGAGGAGAATGTCATCCATCTGTGAGCTGAAGCTGAACTGAAAGTGGTTCATACAAGAAGACAATGATCCTAAACATACATGAATGGTTGAGGAAGAAGAAATTCTGTGTTTTAGAATGGCCTAGTCAAAGTCTGGACCTAAATCTCATTGAAATGTTGTGGCGGGACCCGAAGCCAACTGTTCATGCAAGGAATGTCACTTGAGTTGAAGCAATTCTGTAAGGAGTAATAGGCCAAAATTCCTCAAAACCGATGTGAGAGACTGACCAGCAGTTACCAGAAATGCTTACTTGAAGCCATTGCTGCTCAAGGAGTTGCCACCAGGTACTGAATCTAAATGTTCACATACTAAATGTTCTCACATACCTAATTTAGATGTCATCCATTTTGTTGAGGGGCTGTCTGAATCCAAAGAAGTAGCTCAAAGACAAAAGCTAGTATTTCATGCTGAGTTCCTGAACAAATTCAGTGAGCAGAATGAAGTGCTGAACTCCATCTTCTTCCTTCCTTCCTTCCTTCCTTCCTTCCTTCCTTCCTTTCTTTTTAATGCTTGGGTCAGTTAGCCCTGGGGAAGAGATACACATTATCAAAGGCTAATAATATGAAAACTCCTTCTATGAGTCCTAAAGGGGAGGGAATTCATCCTGTTTAGTTTAACCACAAGTTGAGGGACTACAGATGCTCTTCATCTCCTTGACACCCCCTCCCTTTAATATGATCAAGGAAATTGAAGGAGACCACAGTCTTTCATTCAGAAAGAGACTTAGGAAATTCTCTAAGGGCAGTTTAGTAAACTCTGCTCCTTATTTAATAATTAATATTGATTATTTCACAGCCAAGCTTCCAGATGCTGAAATGAGCCCCAAAAAGTGGAAGCAGCAGCAATTGAGCAGCACTGGAACACTCAGCATGGAATGAATCTTACACACAGACACACATGAAACATTAACCATGAATCTCTCACTTCCAATTTCTTTCCATTTGCTTTTTGGCAATTGGGCCTAACCCACTAACCACCAGTTCAGAGCTCTTGTTACTGGTGTCTTGTTGTGTGTTCTAACGTAGGGCTGAAGACATATACTATTCAAGCTGACACTCAGGGCTGGCCAGCCCATGCCAAGGGCCCTCACCCTGAAGGGGCTCACTGACAAGAGCCCCTTGGAGTTGTTCCTTCTCTTCATCATTGCAACCTGCTTCCCCTCACTCTGGCCCAGACAACGGTGGTGGTGAGAAGGAGGAGCAGTAGAGGCCACTGCTTACTTGCTCACTGGCACTCTGCCTGTCAAGCAAGAAAGTGGTAGCAATGATGCAGAAAGGGATGAGGAGCAATAGCAAGAAGGTAGACTCACTGAGGGAGGGGGACATTGAAGGAGGTCTTTCCCAAGGATCCTCAAAAACCTGAACAGCACAGCTGACACTCAACACAGTCTGCCAACCAAACTTTTTGGGGAGCCTGATATGAATGGTGCTTGGACTGGAGCTCCAGTTCACCATGAACAATATACATTTCAGATTGCAGCTTGACCATGGCTGATGAGGCCAAAACCCAAAGACTGAGTGATAGAACACTATATGACATCTTTCTGACAAGCTGCCATCTACGTGAAAGGAGGGGGTGGGGGAAGAGATCAACTGGCCATATGATAGTACTTAGAATGTCAGACTAGAATGGAAAGCCCCACTCAGCGATGAATCTCTTACGGGGATCTCTTAGCCTAACTGATCTCACAGGGTTGTTGGGAGTATAAAATGGAATGTGGGGAGAGGAACCATGTATGCTTCCTTGAGCTTCTTGGAAGAAAGGCAAGCTCTATAACAAATAATACCTTCTAACAATGCTCAGAATCATCATACTGCAGTAAATTCATGCAATTATAATTGTTTTGGATGAAGACAAATTAAAGGGAGTTGGAAATGCACCCCTTTCCTATTGCACTTATCATACCTGTATCTCAGTCTTCTTCCAAATAATGCAGATATGGAAATAGAAAATAGGGGCTATGCCAATACATTTTTGTTCTTATGCATATAAGCTTACCCAGTTTCCTCTTGTGCATGCAACACATGCTGCAATGTCCATTACCAAGTATGCAATATTCATACTTCTGTATTTGGACCTCAGGATAGAATTGCCATTGAAACTTCAGCTACAGGAAATGTGAAGCAAATCTGTAAATTGCTTTCAAGGTCAAACATCTGAGGAGTTTTGGAAGGCAAATGAGTTTAAGACTGGGTCAACAATGTCAAAAGTATTTTTAACCATTTATTGTGTGGGCAGGGACAAAACATCCCTTCTCAAAAGATGGTTGGGGAAAGATAAATCGATCTTTTAGGGGGAGCTGCTTAATTTATTTAAACTTATATGTTGACCATTGTTTTCCTTGCTTTTAAAACTTTTTTTAAAAGACCCACACTACTCACAGCCATTGCAAGTCTCACTGTACAGCTTCCCATGGGCCACACTTCCTGGAATGTCTTGGGAGAAGCTCCATATGACATCACATCACTCTCATGGCATTCTGGGAAGTGCAGCTGGCAGGAAGTAGTGTGAGGCTTTCTCCACAGTTTCCCACTTACTACAGGGATCTTGTGCCTCCCTGAACAGTGCCAGGCCTTAAAAGGAAAGTTTTAAAAGAAAGAAAAGAATGGAAAACCATTCATCCAAAAGAATGGATTCCTCAGTGGCCTGGCTTTTCCCCAGTCATGTGGATTCCATAGGCTTGCAGGCCATTTTTCTAACTTTCCAGAATTTGTGCAAAGTTAGTAATAGAAAAATACACTTAAAAAACCAAACAAACAAAGCCAAAAATGTGCATTTCCCCCATGGGCTAAAGTGTGAACAGATTTTACACAACGTGTACGTGTGTGTGTGTGTGTGTGAAATCCAGCCCTCAAAGAAATTGGGAGAAAACCCACTTCCATTTTCACAGAGGGAGAATTTTTTTTTTTAGGAAACTCAGGAAGAAATGTTGGCCCAACCTTAGTTTTGATAAGACTACAAAATGTCTCAAGTGTGTTTGTGTTTATGTACATTCCTGCCCCAGCATAAGGAAATAGAAGCTGACAATTATTCCCAAGAGTCATTGTAACACAATATGACTGTGTAGCTATTTACACTATATTCCTGCCAGACAGGAGAATGAATGTATTCCCAAGATACAGTTCTCACCCAGATTATCTGAGCCCTCAAGGATCTTTGCACTGTGTAGAACTGTCACAATTTTATGTCATCCTGTCTCATTCCATTGGTATCACTCCCTCTAATAGGAGCTTAGGTAATGAGTGCAGATAGAAATGGAGACAAAACGTGACCACTGAAAAATAAAGAGTGGGGCATCAGCATACTTGGGCAAACCCTGAGATTTTCAAAAATACAAAGATTTATAACAACAATAACAGCTACCACCACCACCACCTAAAGCGGTGAAAAAAATGAAAGAGTATTATAGTGTGTGTGCACTTTCTATCTGCAAAATTCAGCAAGGGCTAGGCAAGCAGGATGCACAATTAGTTGCTTCGAATACCCCCTTCTTTGTATTAATAGCTGTGGACACGTCTCATTGATTTGTCGGAACCACATGGCACAGCGGAGTCATTTTATTGGATGAGGAGGCTGTCATCGATTCCAAATCCTCACCCGTTACAATTTTGAAAAATTGCTATCGACATGTTGACTCCTTTTGACTTTACTTGGGAACTAGAACTAATTCAATCTGACAAAGTCTTTGCAAATATTTTGTTTTGGCAATCATTTGCTAATATAAATGACACAGAAAAACTTGACGGGTAACATAGAGAACCTTCTTTTTGAGCTGGGAAGAATGTGTTTTACATGACAGTGATGCTTTCTTAGGAGTCCTGCTTCCAGTGGCTGTTTCACAAATTATCTGACAGAAAACCCAGGTAATGGTAATCTTGCCAAGTAACTGTAATCAATTCTGGCTCTTTAACCCCCTGATCAGCCCATGATCAGGGCTGGCCCTGCCATTCAGCAGGGTGAAGCAACCTGCTTCAGGCAGCAAGACGAAGGCAACACAGATAAAGGCAGGAACTGGTGCCTGAGTACTGCAGCAAGGCTTTTTGAAGTGTTCGTCCTAGTTGGGCAGGTGAGTGGGAGGACATTTGGACTCTGCTTGAGGGAGCAAAATGTATTGGGACTGCATAGTATCTGCTAGTATGCACAGCTTTGTAATTTTCATGGCCTAATTAGTCAAGACACAGGAGATCTATGATTACAATTTTCTGTTGTTGCTGTTGTTGTTTTTGTTGTTGTTTTAAAACTAATTAGTAGTGCAAGGTAATGGCTTTGAAGATTGGGGAAAGGGTGCTCTGGGAGAGGGTGTTTAAACAATTCTTCTCATTTTCTTTCACTGATGTAAGTTGTCCCCCATCCAAAAATGCCATTATCTCCATCTGGGAAGATGAAACTTGTCCCCCCACCCCCAACCGAGTCAATAGAAATGTTGGGGACACTTTATATCATGCAAAGGGCATCAGAAGAAAGGGTTAACCATGCTTTCACAGGGTACTACTTCCCTAATTTCTTAAGCAGTCACCTTGAGTAAAAAAGATTTTAAAAGTTGGAGTTCCTAATCACAGGTCTCCTGCATCATGTCTAGTATGGGCTGAACAATTTTAGGGCAAAGTTAGACATTGTTTTAGCAAATATATAAGTCCAGCACAGGAGAGGATCAGCGGGTGGGCCGGAGAGATACTTAATATATATTTCATTCCAACTATCTGCTCCTACCTCTACCTCAAAGAGCCAAATTTATCCGAAACAGACTAATCACATTTTAAATGCTTCAAAATATGGTTTGAAATTCACCAGTATGCTGATGGGAGGACCATTTAAAGGCTAACACACATCTGCTCACACAGATCTCTGGGTCTGGGCATCATTTGTTAATATATAATCTTTGAAGCAGCACCAATAACTAGGGTTGCTTAAGTAATCTTAATCTTCGTTCTTCAGGAACTGTGATATGAAATGACCTTATCTAGAACTTCCTGACTAAGAAGCAGGTCATGACTGAGTTATTCACTGGCTTTTGCACTTCCAAATATTCTCTCCAATTTCTGTCTACATTTTTTTTTTAATGAAAATTTACATGTATTGTTCAGATAAATTTTCCCTAAACTACATGTTGCTTACACAACTATCCCTAATATATGCGTTTTTGTTTGCAACAATATATTCTTGGTGGGGGCCCCTCTCTGTGTGGAACCTGATCCTTCCATAGGTCCATCTCCTTCTCACTGGCATTCTTGCCAACTGCTGTTGTTCCTCTCCAATGCTACCACCTGCTCACCTGTCAGACACTGAGCCAACAAGAAAGCAGGTGGCATTGGCTACTGCTGATCCTCCTCTTTTGTACTGTCATCATTGTTCATTTGCTCACCCACTTTGAGACAGAAGAAGAGGATGGGTAAGCAAATGGTGAAGGGGAGTAGAATTGGCAGTGGGCCTCCTGTTGGGCATGGATCTTGGCAGGTGCCTATCTATGCCAACCCCTGTTTCCAACCCTGCTTTTCCCCTATCCAGAAAGTATCCTCTATGTGCGTGCTGTGTGTGTGTGTGTGTGTGTGTTTGAAAGAGAGAGAGAGAGAGAGAAAGAGAGAAAGAGAAAGACCTTCTCCAAACTCTGATGGGTATCTCATTCACACAGAGAGATTCCCAGCTATCATATAATCATTAGCTCCCATCAACCAACCATCAACCATTCTGGGCTACTACTAACCAGAAATCTTCCTAACCCAAGAATGGTCAATCACAAGCTGTAATACCATTTTGGTGTCTGAGTCAAAATATTCAAAAGGGATACTCCCCACAACCCATCCTGTGATGGGGGTATATCCACTGGTAAGTTCTTCTGCATAATCCTCATCGGAATGCATCTGGATTGATTCTGCCCATTGGTCAGATTTGTCTGTCTTCCATTGTGCCTCCCTTAATAACACCCTAAATTAGCCACCTGAAGCTGCCACATTACTTTACCCCATGGGAGGGCCACTTCTGTAGCTAAACCATATTTCAAAGGAGATTCACACCTCTAATCACTCGTTAATGACGTCTATTCAGTGTTCACACCATTTGCAATTGTGCAAATGGCATTATCAGGCTGCAAAGCAAGCTGAAGCAATTATCCATTCTGCTTTAAGTAATGCACACACTGATGTATATTTGGCTTGTGATAATGAGGAATAATTTTTCAGCTGGAAAGCCAAAATGCTGCTGTCCCCCTCTGAAAAAAGAAAAGATTTATCATGGAGGAAGTCCATAGCGGCAACTTATTCAATTCCTCAGACAATGACACTAGTAAAAATTAATGTAGTAATATCCCTTATTCTTTAGGTTTGCCATAGACTTAGGAAGCAGTGCTCAAACTAAATGAAGAACACATTAGCATAGAAAAACACTTGGCTTCCTGTCCCTCGAGGGGAACAACAATTAATCATTGGCAAACAAATGTTAATACTGATTATACATTAGAGCAAGGTTATAATATCTTCATGTTCCAGTGCATCCTAGAGACAAAAAAAAGAGAGAGAAGGAAAGGAACCCTGCAAAGCACAGCAGGAATCACAGCAACAATGCTTACATCTATATGGCAGTGATAGGGCAGGCATTCTCATTTTAGACATCATCTGCATCCAACACACATCGATAATATCTGTAATAGGAGAGGAAGGTAATCAGCAGAACTCCTTCTGAAAGCTCAAAGAATTAACTTGCTTGTATAACCCCCAACATGTCAAGGTGACTACTTTTGTAAGGATTATTTTTGAGATAGAGACTTCAGTGCCTTGGGTAGTAGAGAATGGGATGCATACATCACCAATGGAAATTCTTTAATAGACTTTTACATTTGCAGGGAGAATATTTCCATACATCTTTTTTTTTTCTTGCCATTCCAGCTGCTTTGGTGTTTCACACTGGCAACTTTAAAAATCACTTGGCTATGGGGGATTTGGGGGGATCACTTTTTCACCAAAATTTAAAATGTAGTCAGGGAAGTTAGTAGCTGTTAGGGATGAGTGTGGTGAGATGGCAGTCTGTGGAATCTACAGTGTAGATGTATCACGAGTAAACATAGTTTGCATTTTGGAAACACAGGTATGTTCCTGGCTGCCACTGAACTCTCCCTCCTCTTCTCCAAACTGAAGCTAGTTAAAGTGTGTGAAGGGGAACTCATGCATCCTTGTGTTTTATGGCTTGTGGTATTCTTTCTGCTGGAGTGCTGGCCACTATTACAGTATAGAATTTATGTTTCATTGCTAGGGATTGGTGAAAATTTCAGTTCAGTTTGGTTTTGATAATGATTTACCAAAATTGAATTCACAAAGTTCTCCATAATTGGACAATAACCCCTTGAGATAGATACACAGATAAATGAATGGATGGCTAAATGGAACCAATTACCTAGGGAGGTAGTGCGCTTTCCCACACTGGAGGCATTCAAGATGAAGCTGGACAGCCATCTGTCAGGGATGCTTGGACTTGGATTCCTGCATTAAGCAGGGGGTTGGACTCAATGGTCTTATAGGCCCCTTCCAACCCTCCTATTCTATGATTCTAAATCTGGGAGAAACCAAAATGCACAATTTCATCCAGCCAGGCCCAGAGCCTTGAGTGTTTTGTTCTTAAAGCTCTGGATCTATATTCCTCCATATTCAACCATATTAGTGCTTAATTAGGGATGTACGAAAGGTACTTACCTTTCCGCAGATTATGCTGATGCTGGGGGGGGGGAGGTGTTCTGTCCCTCTCCCCGGAATCCTGGCCGGGGGGGAGGCGCTCCGTTCTTCCCCCCCCCCAGAATCCTGGCCAGCCGGCTCCGCTCCGCAGGGATTCTGTGGAGCTGCTGGCTGGCTCCGCCAGCAGCCGGACATCCGGCCACTGGCTAGCAGGGACACAAATGGCGGCGGCCATAGCCCTGCAGTCAGCCGTGATAGGCTATGTAAATGTTACGTAGCCTATCATGGCTGATTAAAAAACACACACGCGCGTAAGCCAAAAAAAAATTTTTTTTAGAATAATGCCTATTGGAAAAGTGTCCAGATCATTACAGCCGATTCTTCTCTCACGTTTGCAGGATCTCCATCCCACGAAATAGTGGGGAAGATTTCTGAACTTTGGGGGCAATGGGGGTGAAAATCAGAGGAATTTCAGGTGGATTATTTTTTAACCTTTTAACTTTCTTTTTAATGAGAAGGGAGGGGTTCCTCTTCAAAAAGTATTCCAATGAAAAACAAAGACAAACCACTGCTGGAAGTGATGGCTTGGTGCAGAGTCTGGCCACTGTGTCGCTGTCCCTGTGCCTCATGGGATCTGTGGTATATGATGGCACAATCTGGTTCCCATGGGGCATTCTCTCTAAGAAATGTGAATATGTGTACATTGAGAGCGGAGATGGGTCAAAGAAGAGTCAGACAACAAGGCTTGGGTTGAAAATTGGGCCACATTTATTGAAATATCTGCAAAGGGGAACCTAGGACGGGCATCTGATTGTGCCAGCGACTAGCTGGCTCTTCTCAAGTGAAAGCACACCCAGCCTGAGGGGTGGTGTCGATCTCGCCGCCCCTCCAGACTGCCACTTCTGGGGGAGGTAGACCTTCCAGTGTCACCCCCAACCCGGTGCCGCACAACACCTGGGTGAGTGAGGAGGGTTGGTCTCCCAGGCAACCCTTATCCCCCCACCGAGCCACACAACCCGTTCGGGGGGCCTCAGGCACCACCTGTCACCATAAAGTGCCTCTGCATGCACACCATCCCTAATCCCTTTCTGCTTTTGCCTGTCCTAGCCGCCACGAAAATGTGAACTATGAGAGATTGGACTGTATTCGCCTACTGGATGCACCCTAGCCCCGATAACAGTGTGAAGTAGGCAAAAAGACACACAATAAAAGGCCAATTTTAACTGTGAGCCAAAAATTCCTACATGGCTCCCAAAAGGGCAACCGGCATAAACCCACACTGCTTAAGGGAGGGCGGGAGGGAGCCGCGAGAGCGAGAGAGCTGGCTTGGAGGGGGCGCAGAGCTTAAGAGGGCTCTGCCGACTCCTCCCCTGCTTGGTGGTGCCATGGGGGGCACCCAATAGGCAGCAGCCACCTCTTCTCACCCCACCCGCCCGCAATATCCCCCCCCCTTTTGCCAGACAAGCTGGCGCCGGGGTTAGGGCACTAGTCGGTATAATTTAAGCCTCCTTTTTTATGTTTTGCAGTTGTTGTTGTTGTTCATATCTTTGTATGGTGATGGACAATTATATTATGTATGTGGTATTTACTAGTGCTGCCATGTATTTTCAGGAACGTTTTCTCTCCTTGCAAAAGAGGCATTGTTTTTTTCGGCCTCTTTCACCCAGAGGGTGGGAATTTTACATAATTTTTTCCTTGGGTAAGGGGACAGGGTTTCCATATACGATTTTTTTTAAATGTAGGCAATTCTTCAGGGGTCTATTTATTTATTTATAAAACACCCCCTGCACTTCCAGGAGCTAAAGCCTCTTATCTAAGTAGGAGTTCTTCCTGAACACCTATTAGTGAGGACGAGGTCACATGGTCTCCTAGGAGTTCAGCTTGAACTGCTGGGCTGGAGGAGAGGCCTGAGTTCCTGCAAGTGCAGGGTTTAAAAAAAGAAAGAAAAGAAATGATACCCCTCAAGGATTGCCTACACTTAAAAAGGCATGTGGAAACCCTGTCCTGCTCTCCAAGAGAAGATCATCTGAAATTCTCACCCTTCCCAGCCTCTTTCTCCAGAGTTTCACACACACACACACACACACACACACACAATGCTGAAAATGGAAGGGTCTAAATGTTCAGCCCAGCAGTAATATATACTCTTGAACACAGGGAATATTTAAAGTCTATAAAAGTTGTACATGTGTTTGTTTGTTTTTTAGATTTCCCTGAAGAAGGACCTGCATGTGGTCTGAAATGTGTTGGAACTTTCTCTCCCCCTGCCCCCAGTCTTCATTGAATAACATATCTTTTGGGGGGCATTTCTTGTGAGATTTCACTTTTTGTTGGTTTTGGTGTAGAATTTGGCAGCTGTGTTACCATCCCTATGCTTCATGGGAACTATGCTATATAATGACACACTGTTGTTCCCATAGGGTATCCCCTATTGCCTAGGAATGGCAGCATAGCTGCCAAGCTTTATACCAAACTATCACTTGTGGAGAAAGTTTGCCCTTGTCAGTGAAAGGGAAAAAGGGGAAAGGGAAAAAAAAAGAATCCTCACCACCTTGTCAAAAATTTAAGTACAGAAGTAAAAACTCCACCTAACATTTGCCCTCCCCCACATGAATATTCATCTCTCCCAGTTTTGGGGAGAATTTTTACCTCCCCACCCCTCCAACTGCAGAAAAACCAATGGGCTGAACATTTGATTAAGCACTACCAGACTGTTTCAGGTGAGTGATCAAGTGTGCACACAGGCTAGAATTGCCTCCTGCTGCTAGTAAGCTGGGGAAAACGAGGAACATCACTGAGATACAGATATATAGATGTAGATATAGATATAGATATAGATATAGATACAGATATATAGATACACACAGACGTATAAAACCAAATAATGCCATTCACATCCACCACTGATCTTATCACATTGTCAAAATACAATTAATGCCAGCTCATTTTATTTCATTTCCTTTCTACACCACCCCATAGCTGAAGCTCTCTGTGTGGTTCACAGAAATTAGAAGTGCAGCATAAAACAATATACAATATGAAAGCTTAAAACCACAAGATTAAAAGTACAACCAGAACAAAACCGAGCAGCAATGCAGAGATTTAAAAATACAGATTTAAAATACCAGAGTTAAATCAAAGCAAAACAAAACCTAGGAAGCTAAAATGCTAAAATACTGGAAAAAAAAAAAAAGGTCTTCACCTGGTGCCAGAAGGAGTACAATGTAGGTGCCAGGTGAACCTCTCTAGAGAACTCATTCCACAGGGTGCCACACCAGAAAAGGCCTTCTTCTTGGTAGCCACCCACCTTGCTTCCTTTGTCAGGGGCTTACAGAGAAGGACCCCTGAAGATAATCGTAGGGTCTGGGCAGACAGATATGAGAGAAGGCAATACTTTGGCTTATATTGGTTCCAAAATTTGATAAATAAAGTACAATTACTCTGGAATTTTTTTTATCAAAATATAAACAAAAACTTGTTTGTAAGGTGTGTTCTTATTCATCAGTATCATATTTCAGAAGGTATTTCTCCAATGACCCAGATTCAGCATAATTGGTTATCTCTATGCCTCCCCATCAGAATACAAGGCCCCTTTAACATAAGCACTACCAGTACTTCTGATTATATAATTTCCCAGGATCTCTAAGCAGAGACTTTAAAGCAAAGGGCAAAGTTTTGCCTGATTATGGACTCTCTTTGGGAGGCTGATCTAAAGTATGTGTGGGGCTTCCCACTTAAATAGGCTGAAGCTGAACCCTGACAAGACCGAGGTACTTTTGGTGGGAGACAAGAGGAGGCTGGGGGATGTTGACCTGGTGTTGAATGGGGTACGGCTACCCTTGAAAGACCAGGTCTGCAGCCTGGGGGTCATTTTGGACTCCCAGCTGTCCATGGAGGCTCAGGTGTCAGCTGTGAGCCGGACAGCACTATATCAACTCCATCTGATATGGCGGCTGCGCCCCTTCCTTCCCGACCATCTGCTCCCATCGGTAGTACATGCCCTAGTCTCCTCTCGTTTAGACTACTGTAATGCGCTCTATGTGGGGTTACCCTTGAAGACGATTCGGAAACTGCAGCTGGTACAGAACGCGGCGGCTCGCCTGATTAAAGGCAGCCACCGGCGAGATCACATCACTCCAGTGCTGAAGGAGTTGCACTGGTTACCAGTTGTTTTCCAGGCCAAATTCAAGGTGTTGGTTTTGACCTTTAAAACCCTATATGGTTCCAGCCCAGCCTATCTTAAGGAGCGCCTCCAGCAGCACCAGACAGGCCACTTAACAAGATCAGCCTCGGATGGCCTTCTCTCTGTCCCATCAGCCAGGACAGCTAGACTGGTAGGGACGAGGGAGAGGGCCTTTTCTGTAGTGGCCCCCACTCTGTGGAACTCCCTCCCTAGGGAACTCCGTCATGCCCCCTCTTTAATGAGCTTCCATCGTGCATTAAAAACGTTGTTGTTCAGGCAGGCATTTGGGGTGGGTTAGGGTATTTTAGAAAATGTTTTTATTGTAGAATTTTATTGTTTTAAACTGTTTTTATTGTATGTTGTACATCGCCCAGAGTGGCTGGGTGACCAGCCAGATGGGCGATTAATAAATTTAATAATACATAAAAAATAAATTGCTGTTTTTAAAGACCAAAACACCTGGCAAATGATCACTTTGAAGAATGTCTGCCAATTACTCAAGAAGTTGAAACAGACTATTCAAAGTCTTCCAGAAAAAGAGGGTGATTCAGATATGCGTACTGTATATAGAAAGTCAATGGGATTGGAAGAATGGCATTAGTGGATGGCAGCTGGTCAAGCAGAAGCAATCAAGAAGCAAAAGAGTCAGGGATGTCCTGCGTAGTCCTCCAAAAGGAGAGTTGGCTACCACATATTCTGTGGCTACCATTTTCAAATCGGATGCTAGGGCTCACCCTAACATTAGGCAGGCTTCCTAAAATTCCTCAAGACTCCTACTTTTTATCTTTATAAATTAAATAAAGAATACTGATAACATAATCTTGAGGACACCAACAACCAGAAAAGCAAAAAAGAAAATATAAAAGGAAAAGAGAAGGCAAAAGATGAAAGAGCAGGAAAACAAAGGGAACAAGAAAAAATATTAAGAGAAAAGAAGAAAAGAAAGAAACAAAAAAAGAAAGTTACATATTACAGATAAACTTCAGATATCAGTCTACTTAAAAGATTATACCATTGCCAATATTACAATTCAGCACAGCCTAGGTAATCCACCTTATTTCAGTAACATATCCTCAGATTTATATCAAAGAAACATGCTATGAATTTTCCCCTAGCTATAAGATGCTTTTCAGCTAATATATAATGATAAAGCTAAAATCAACCAACCAGGAATATTACTAATCATAGTCTCATAATAATAATAATAATAATAATAATAATAGTCATAATTAAGAAAAAATAAAATTATTAAGGATAAACGAAAAAACAAAATCAACAACAATCACTAGTATATTTTATACTATCTATATTTTAGATAGTATTATTTCTAAATATATGTATGAGTGTATACATTTCTATATACCCACAAACTAATTTTTTTTATACAGTATATCACCTTTATTGTATATATTTCTAAAAAAGAGTTAAGAAAAAATGGAAGGAGAAAAAAACAGATATGTAAACAATCATCTCTGGCATACTGCCCGGGTCTTATAACCCAAACAAACCAACAGGCAACAATTGTTTGTGCATTCCCAGCTCATGGGACTGAAAAAGATGTCTCCTGTGCTTTACCAACAAGCCAAGCCTCCGCTATTTCATGATTTAAAAACTTTTTCATCTGTCCTTCAGCAAGGATGCAAAATGTGGCAGGGTATTTTATGTGGTATTGTAGATTCATTTGTCTTGCTTGATTTCTCGCCTTAGTGAATTGCCTTCTTTTACCAGCAATTTCTTTAGTGTAATCCGGAAATAGCACAATCTTAACTTGTTTTGGCCCCAAAAGAAGATCTCCCCTCCCTCTTGCCACACGCAGGATATAATTTTTTGTAGAAACTTTTATAAACTGAACTATAACAGTAACAGTGGTCCCTTTAATGCCATGCATGGAACTTGGAACACAGAATGCATGCTCAATGTCAAGTAAATAATCAGATGGCAAAGCAAGTAATTCATGCAGGAATTTGTTCAAGAATTTAGACAGGCTTACATCCGTGGGTAATTCTTTGATGCCAATAATGTGTAGGTTTGCTGTTTGTGTAAATGCTTTCAGTTGTGAGATTCTAGTAGACAGGATATTATACGAAGCTTTCATTGTTATCTCTTGGGCTGATATGTGATCTTGGAGGTCATTAACTTTCACCTCTGTTTTTTGCAAAGAAGTATTAATTAAGTCCACAGCCCCCTGAAGGGCAGTAACAGAATCTTGGATTGTATCCAATCTCTTAGCCTGTTCTGACAGTTGAAGAGACAAAGTTTTTATCAAAGCAAGCAGCTCCTCTGTATTTCCATCACTTCTAGAAGACTTTGCCAAGGGAGGTGTGTGTGTGTGTGTGTGGGAGGGGTCCGGCGGTGATCCCATTCCCTTTTTTCTTCCTTTTGATGTTGCCATCCTTCTTAAACAAATTTTGCAGTTCCTCTAGTATTGTTGGTATTCTCTAATCCATAAACACTAAAAATCTATGTTAGGAACACATCAGCCCTGTGTTCTCCTAATTAGGTAGGAGTTTCAAAACAGCTTTGAGTCAATGTCTTTGCTCCGGAAAACTAACCTTGGAGCCCAGCCCTTCTGCTGCTCTGCAAAATGAGATACTCTTCCAAGATTTCTTCCAGATGGTACTCTGGCTTCCCCTTTTAGTTCCAGGGGAAGATAAAAAAGGGTTTTCAACCTTTTAAAAGCTGTTTGAGATAGCATCCCACCCACGGAGCTTCCACAGAACACTGCCAGGACAACATTGGCTCCAACCGGAAGTCTGCAAAATTCCTCAAGACTCCTAAGCTAACCTGCTTAGGAACCCCTGGGTTCAATGGAGGAAACTTAACTTTCCCAACAGTAGTGCTGAAGTAAGACTCCACTGCCAATTAAGTTGGATTCTGTACATTAGAATGATGAGAGGGAGGGGCACCATTTTTTTCCCTTTGCCTCAAATAGCAAAATGTCTTGGGACAGCCCTGTCAGTTGTATCACCAGGCTTCAGCTAATCCATACCTCCGTCTTCTGGACTGTCATTTTCCTCTGTGAGAACCTCACCCTCTCTGGCTATTTGCATTGCCCTTATTTTCGCCGTAGTCTACGTAAACATTGACGTAGACTACAGCAACTAAATAAGGAACGCGAATGGCGGCTCCCTATGGGGGCCGCCATTCACATACGCGCTTTTTTTTATTTTTTAAAGTCACCCGTGATAGGCTATGTGACGATTCACGTAGCCTATCACAGCTGACTTTGCAGATCTAGCCGTGATAGGCTACATGAATCATCACGTAGCCTATCAGGGGAAGTTTGTTTGTTTTTTTTGTAACTTTCGCGTTCGCGGCCGGGCGAGGCGGCAAGCCTCCTCCCTGGCCTGAATTTCGGCCGGGGCGAGGCAGGAAGCCTCCCCCCCGGCCTGAATTTCGGCCAGGCGAGGCGGGAAGCCTCCCCCCCCGGCCTGAACTTCACGGGGGGAGCAGCGAAGCTCTCCCCCCCACCGCGAACAAGCTGCGAGAAAAGGTAAGTGACTTTCGTCCACCCCTATGATAGGCTACGTGACGATTAACGTAGCCTGTCACGGCTAGATTTGCAAAGTCAGCTGTGATAGGCTATGTAAATCGTCACGTAGCCTATCACGGGTGACTTAAAAAAAAAAAGCACGTACGGATAATGGCGGCCCCCATGGGGAGCCGCCATTCGCGTTCCTTATTTGGTCGCTGTAGTCTGCATAAAGATTTACGTAGACTACAGCGACCAAATAAGGAACGCGAATGGCGGCTCCCTATGGGGGCCGCCAGTTGCGTACGCGCTTTTTTTTTTTTTAAAGTCACCCGTGATAGGCTACGTGACGATTAACGTAGCCTATCATGGCTGACTTTGCAGATCTAGCCGTGATAGGCTACATTAATCGTCACGTAGCCTACCATGGGGGCGTTGTTTTTTTTTAAAAAAAAAACTTTGGAGTTCGCAGCCGGGTGAGGCGGGAAGCCTCCTCCCCGGCCTGAATTTTGGCCGGACGATGCGGGAAGCCTCCCCCCCGGCCTGAATTTCGGCCGGGGCGAGGCGGGAAGCCTCCCCCCCGGCCTGAACTTCACGGGGGGAGCAGCGAAGCGCCTCCCCCCCACTGCGAACAAGCTTCGACGACAGGTAAGTGACTTTCGTCCACCCCTATTTACACTCCTTAAGCAAATGTATTCCTAAAAGTGAACCATTTTGCACAGGTCCATGAGAGAGCACACTGGGTGCCATAGATGGAATGCACACCAAAAGTGCTAAGAAAGAATACTAATAACCTCCTTAATGATCATGGTTTACTTTGTTAATAGTACCTACCAAAGCATTGAAGACTATTTACATTGAATTGCTTCAATAGTCCCCGAGTAACAAAGAGAATTAAGATGTACATTTTTCCACTTGAAACTCTCTCTCTCTCTCTCTCTCTCTCTCTCTCTCTCTCTCTTTTCTCCCACTCTTTCTAACACAGAGAGCAGGGGTGCAAAACCTCAGGTACAGGGGCTAAGCCTGACCAACTGGAGGTCCCAATCCAGTCCTCTAGGGTTCCCCAGCCCTTCCCCTACCCCAGTCCCCAGTCTGGTGATTTCCCAGGTTTTGTGTAGGTCTTCTTCTTCTTCTTCTTCTTCTTCTTCTTCTTCTTCTTCTTCTTCTTCTTCTTCTTCTTCTCCTCCTCCTCCTCCTCCTCCTCCTCCTCCTCCTCTATTCTAAAAGGTTGAAATTAATGCTGTGCCAAAAGTTTCTCCCCCATTTTTTTCGACCATTCTCATTCAAATTGCTGGTATTTATTTAATTGTTTGTATTTTTTCCCTGTTCCCTTTGCCTTTGGTCCCATGTACCATTGGAATACAGCCTCCAAGAGCTTCTCCAAAATGGCTGAAAGAGGTTCAACACCCCTGACATAGAGATTCTGAGATATCTGGGGGATTCGGTAAATATTTATGTTTGATGAAACTGTCATTTTTTCCCCAGTTATGCTGAAGAAATTGGTTCTCCATTCAGCACATCCTACTTCTGCATAACCAAAAGTGATTTCAAGGGAGCTTTTGGGTGTTTCTGGATTGCTCAGCTCACCTTGATGCTGGCATCACGGATGCCATATATAAGACTAAGACCCAAAGTGGGCAGGCCCAAGCCAAAGTGGGCAGAGCCAAGGACCAAACTGGATGGTGCTGCAGCCATTCACTATCTTGTTGTCTCATGAGCACCTTCACATTCACACTCACACAGATGCAGCTGACCACTCACTATTCACACAGCAATGAAAGCTTTATGCATTCACCCCTCTCCTTCCGCAAGAAAAAAAAGCAAACAGAGCCTTTGGGAACTGTTACTTCATAATGGTGGTGGATCCTAAGAATGCCGCTGAGGGGTGGAGCTTCAGAGGAAGGGTGAGGATTCAGACAGGCCCCTGTGGGCTGGACAGGGAGCTCTTGTGGGCTGTAAATGGCTTTTGAGGCAGTGGTTCCCCACTGCCGATCTAAGAGGTGGAGGTGGTGGTGTTGGTGGTGGTGGTGGTGGTGGTGATGATGATGATAATGACTAGAGCTGTGTGCAAATGGCCTCTTGACATTCTCCATCTTACTTGTGGGCAGAGAAATTTGGGAGACAATTTCACTGAATTTCTCCTAGGGGAGGAGAAATTCTCAACAACTTCTCTCAAGTAGGGCTCCCCATGGGCAGGGCTTGTAGCACAACTGCTTTATTTTGTTAAGGATTTTTTGTGGGGTCTTTGTGCTGCAACAGCATCCACTGTCTTGGCAGGCTGGCCCCCAGTTTGCATCCACCACAATGCATGTGGGGGCAGTGTTGTGTCTAGCTGCAGGGATGAGGTGGAGCTAGTGCTCTGCCACAATCTGCCTCCAATTTCCTGAATTTTTCTCCCCCCCACCCTGCCCCCACCATGAAAGAGGCTTCCATTTCTTCTGCCTCATTCAGGATGTTTTATAATTTATGTTTGTAGTGTTTTTGTGCTTACATAATCACAGCTAGTCTCCAGGCTATCTGCACATCCTGATCTGAAAAAGCCCTACAGGACGAATTACCTCATGGTGCCTTAAACTGGGCTTTAATTGAAGGCTACAGGCTAGGGATGTGAGAACACATCCCAGTTTGGGTTCTCTGGGTGCCCCCGAGCTTTTCCCCTGCTCGCTGGCCCTCCAGGCTGCAGTTGAGCACTCCCTCCGTGCTCGATGAGCAGCCCGCAACTTACCCGGGCCTGTTTGTCTCTCTGCCAATTGCCATGGTTTTTTTTTAAAAAAAAGAGCGATAGGCAGCACTTGCCCATAAAGCTATACACAAAATAGCTCTGTAAACTAGAGTCTATGGGCAATTCACAGCGGCCTGCGGAAGAGGGATGGTGACATCACCCCAGTGCTCTTGCCCTGAGAAAGACAGGGCTAGAGAGCTGGGGGGGTGGCTGTGCCGAGGCCCCTCTTCCCTGCACCGAACTTTGACAGCTGGCACGTGGAGGAGGGGCAGCAACAGTCAGAGATAGGGTAATGGCAACCGCCATTCCTGTATCGCCTGGTTATACCTCTAATATTGTTCTTGTTTAGCTTTCCCAGCTCCAAACTGTGCATATTTAAATATGCACATTTTTTAAAACTTCCTGTTTTACGTAGAAATCAAAGGCTCAAAAATGGCGGGTACTCACCGAACGGAATCGTGGTGAGTCCTGAAGAGCATGAGCGGGTACGAGCAGGGGCTGAACAAGGAGAGCGTCTCGGTGGGCACAGTTCAGGGGTTGCAGGCAGGGTTGCCCGACGAGTTCCCAGACCCAGTCGGGTGCCTGCAACATCCGTGTTATGGGCTGCCAGAGAGATGATAGTACAGTAAAAAACAGGATACTTGGGCTCACTCCTTGGCCATCTCCCAAGTAAGGTAAGCCCAAGAAACCAAGACGGAACCCATGAGAATTTCTTCAAAATTTCTTCACCATTGTATTTCTTTTCCAAAGCAATTTCTCCTCTTTCAGATTGCATGAGCATGGTTGGGGGGAGAAATTTTCAGCACAGCTCTAAATATCATTACTACACAGCATGTGGTTTGAATCTCCCAGTGTATTTCATTCAGAAGTGTGAGCAAGTGAAATGACTGAAATCCACATGTGCAACAGTTTTTTTCCCCCTCATATTCCATTCAATAGTCTCTCTCTCTCCTGCTCTCCCCTCCCCCTCCCTCCCTCATTCACACTGACACTCACACACACTCTTTTCAGATTCCAGCAACCTTCTATAGTATAAGAGATATGCTGGTCTTGTCTTATTTGTATCAATCTTTAGATGCCTGCAGCTCACCATATTGGAAAACGGCATGGGAAATTCAAACTTGAAAGAAATACAATCTTATCCAGAAAGTCTTGTAAAGAGAAGCTGATAAACTGCAAATTTTATGAATGGTTTTCACATCAAAAGTTGTTGAGACAGTAATTTCTAATTAACTTCACGTTGTACCTCCGAAGGGTATACCTACTGCATTATTGTGCAGAAGTAGGACTGAGCGATACAAGAGACAACCTCATAGCCACGAAAACTCTAATTGCTTTATTTTCCTTGTGAAGTGCTTATTACATTTATACCCTTATGCAGTTTCTAATCAAATTTACTATATTCTCTTCTATATAAAAATATTAAATATGTTCTTTTTGGCCCCACCTTTATAGGTATGCTCTCAATCAAATAATTGGGTTGTAAGAGATTTTTTAAGCATAAGAATCCCCAAAGGAAGCCATAAAACATTATATTTTATTATCTTTACAAATCTTATTTGATTGCTTTAATAATGGATTCCCACAATGCCATTGTTTCAAAACTTTCCTGCCAGGTACAAAGCAATTACAATGTATGTAACAACACAATGTGTTCCCCCCACCCTCTCTTTCATCTTATTAGGAGAAATATATCTTTCAATTCATGATTGTGTCCTAGATGGAGCTATTATGTATGGCTGCAATTATAACACCCATGCTGGGAGTATTATATTATAAAACAGTTCTGATAGTCAAGAGGTGCCTGTTTATATTCCAAAGATGATAGTGAAGAAATAAAAGCAATTTTAGGCATCCTGATTCCATAACTGAACTTTCTCAGCTGCAAAGAAAGAAAACAGTAGTTTTCACAATATCTTCAAAATTTTCATCCATTTTGGATTTCTGAATTACCTGGTCTTGTTTCCAAAGTGGAACTGATGCATTAGGAACTTTCCATTGTTCAGTTTTATATTTCCAAATTTTAGATAGAGCATGCACCTTGGCTTTCAGTTCCTTCATGACTTTCACCACCAAATGTATTTGATAAAAATAAAAATAATAAAATAAAATAAAATAAAAATCTTCCAACAAGAGCAATCCAGATGTGATTATGCATAATTGTGTTTTGTGCTGTTTTACATATGAGCACTTTTGTGCATTGATAAAACACTGTTAGGAATTTAGTTTGCTGGGAAATCTGGCCTTTTTTGGATTCGCTGGGCTTCTGCGGTGTGCCCGATGAGGCTTGCTTTTGCAGCAGATAAAGAAGCACAGTTGCCCTGAGTCCGAGGACTTTTAACACGGTGTGTGTGTGTGTGTGTGTGTGTCTAGGCCATAATTTGTGCAAATAGAGATTTGTGCAAATTGTGGCCACAAATTTTGCAAATTTGCACAAATTATGCAAATCTGAATGACTGGCAGCCGTAATTTGCACAAATGTTCTTTTACACACAAAAAATAATAATTTATGGAAATTCTGCCAGCTGGACCAACTCATGTGCTAAGTTGGGCCAGCTGGTGGAAGACATAACAAAGTCCAGGGGGTGAGCCAACAAAAGCTTGTCGAGCTCCACTCCCCAACTGGAGTCCTCCAGCATCCCTACCTGCAATAGAGCAAATTTGATTTGTCTATATATACAGACAAGGGAGTTTCTTCTGTTCAAAGTGAAGGATCACTTGTTCATTATCAGTCATGCACTACACAGGCATACACACACACATCTCTTGATGCAATCTTATATACTATAATGACACCAAGATGATGATAATGGTAATGATGATGATTCATCACCTCACCTCACCTGAGCAGTGTGTGTATGGGCCCAAAGGTCTTACAGAACTTATTCCTTTCAGATGGTTAAATTGAAGGTTATGTGCACCTGGACAATTCCTGAACGGGAAATATTGGTAAGCTGCTCTGAGCTGTCTAAAAGTGGTACATATTTCAAAGAAACAAATAAACACAGAGATGGATGCCTGCCATGCTTGCACCCCACTTCTCATCGGTGATGGGTAAGAAATTTGATTGGTTGCGTTTTAATGCAAATTTCAGCAGTTTGAATTTCCTGAACCTGCACACAAAAGTGAAGTGCAGTTATAATCCTATTTGCACTTGGCAAAATTGTTCACAAATTTAAACAAATGCAAATAACACCTCAAATCAAATCATGTGCACATTTTTATTTTTATTTTTATTTGGTAAGAGAAAAATGGTATGCGCACACGCGTGCGCGCACACACACACACACACACACACACGATTATATTAAGGAAACCCACCTGGAAAAAATGTGTATATTTGGAAAAGTTAATCGAAAGGTATGTATATTTGCAATAGTTCATACAAAAATGCATATATTAGGTGAAAACGTCACCCACCCACCCCAAAAAAGTTATGTAGCAGTTTTGGGATTTGGGCCTGAGATGTTTATCTGTCAAGAACGAGGCTCCTCCTCTTATGACAGAGTTGGGGAGGAAGCATCTGGAACTTGTCAGCTGGAGAATAGGCAGCTAACCTGACAGAAGGTGGTGAACGCAGTCCCTTCTTAAGCCCTATTCAGGCATTTAATATGCATACAGAAGAAATGTGCAAGGAGAAGAGCACTCTTCCCCACCCTCTCCTCACATGTTCCCATTGCCCTATATTTGTGTAGGGCAACAGTAGGAAGAGAAGAGCCTCCTGTATCCATGGAGTGTCTCCATGTGAGCCATGAGCTCTGCATTAATCCAAAACTTCGCTATCTCAAAGATTCAAGACTAAGAACCCAATATGTAAGGAATACAGAAGGGACTGCTTGAAACAGAAGGCAATATATTATTTCATGTATTCAAGCTAATCCAAATACATGAGCCCAAAGGTCTCTGACTAAACAGAATTGAGAAGTCGGTGCCTGCCAGGACTGACCCAGGCTATCAAAAAGTAAATATAAAAACATATCTCAGGACAACAAAGCCAACCCATCTTATTCCAAGAAAGTGAAACTAAATTATAAGCCCTACCTCTTGATCTTTGGCAGCAGATCATTATCTATATAGCCTGCAATGTGGAGGTCAATTGCTATATGATAATCACTTTAGGTTTTTGTTTTTGTTTAAATTAGCATACATCAAACATAGGTGGCCCCCTTAATAGTTTCCACATATTCTCATGCATTTTGTGTCTTAGGGTTAGAGCTGTTGAGGAGGATATTTTGCAGATTTTGCAGTGGTTGCAGGGGGATATTTTGCAAAATATTTTGGTGTTGCAGCGGGGGTGGGGAGGACTAAAGATTTATCTTAGCTTTATATAATGTGTCAAGCAACAGCAGACTCAGATTTCCCCCTTCCGTGTGTGTGTGGGGGGGGAAGCAATGTAGCATGGCAAGTGATAGTGACAGCTTACAAACATAAGAAAAGCCATGCTGAGACCAGGGGTCCATCTAGTCCAGTGTTCTGTTTAAAGGTTGGTGTCAGGGTTGGATTTGAGCCCATAGAGTCCCAAAGCAGCTCTGATTCTGAGGAAGAGATACAATACATGGTAGAGGAACCTGCTCGCTTTTCAGAGGCGCAGCTGGAGGGAGAGCCCCACCCCCGCTCACATTCCTGGGAGTGACAGTGACCCTGGCATGGAGAGGGAGGGACACCGTGAGCTTCTAGATGCAAGGCGCAGGCGCAGAGACAAGAGAGAGGTTGTGGGCGCTGAGAGGAGGCATTCCTGCCAGGTGGCCAACCAGCTGGCTGGGGGAAACCCGGAGTAGGACATGAGTGTAATAGTACCCTTCCACTTATGTTCCCCAGCAACTGCTGTACATGGGCATAGTGCCTCTAATACTGGAGGGAGCATACAGCCATCAGGACTAGTAGCCATGGATAGGCTTCCTCTTCATGAATTTCTCTAATCCCCTTTTAAAGCCATCCAAATTGGTGGCCACCACCGCTACGTCTTGTGGTAGCAAATTCCATAGTTTAAAAATTTGCTGCGTGACGAAGTACTTTATTTGATTTGTCCTGAATCTCCTATCCATCAGCTTCATGGGATGGCTCTGGGTTCTAGTATTATATGAGAGGGAGAACTGGATTGATAGCCTTTATTGAGAGAAGGACAGGGGGAGTGCAAGCCTGCTAATTCTGTTCAGTCTCTGATCATCTTTTGATGCCGTCAATCATGGCATCTTCCTCAATTGATTCTGTGGGATGGGCACTGGAGGCACTGTGTTACAGTGGTTCTGGTCCTACCTGTGACCCATTACATCTGTCCAGTGGCCAGACATTCATAGTGATAACACAGTGTAACACTCTACATCCCCCTCCCAAACTTTCTACCTACATCACAATTTATTTTATTGTTATTGGGGAAGCAACTGCCCTGGCCTCCTTACCCAGTTAGGGATGGACGGAACACTTACCTTCCATTCCGTTCTGTTTCTCCTTCCCCCCAGAATCCTCGACAGGGGGGAGGTGCTCCTTCCCTCCCCCCCCAAATCCTGCCCATCCAGCTCTACTCCATGGCCAAGCCACGGAGCCGCTGGCCGGCTCTAGCTGCCTGCAGCCAGACATCCAGCCACTGGGCAGCCTGCAGGGAAGCAAATGGCGGCTGCCGTAGCCACCGCCATTTGCATCCCTATATTTAGCCGTGATAGGCTACATCAGTATTTATGTAGCCTATCATGTCTGGGTAGGTTAAAAAAAAAAAAAAAAGCATATGCAAATGGCGGCAGCTACGGCCACCGCCATTTGTGTTCCTTATTTTTCACCATCTTAGTCTACGTAAATATTTACGTAGACTATTATGGCGAAAAGAAAGGGGAACACAAATAGCATAGTGGGCACTATTTGTGTTCCCCTTTCTTTTTGCCGTAATAGTCTACGTAAATATTTACGTAAACTAAGATGGCGAAAAATA
Organism: Heloderma suspectum; assembly: GCF_057233095.1. Taxonomy (NCBI): domain Eukaryota; kingdom Metazoa; phylum Chordata; class Lepidosauria; order Squamata; family Helodermatidae; genus Heloderma; species Heloderma suspectum. The sequence goes on from NC_139465.1 coordinate 29,697,460, forward strand.
AGGAACGCAAATGGCGGCGGCCGTAGCTGCTGCCATTTGCGTATGCTTTTTTTTTTTTTACCTACCCAGATATGATTGGCTATGTAAGTCTTTACATAGCCTATCATGTCAATGTAAAAAAAACAGACCAGACTGCAAATGGTGGCGATGGCAGCCGTCCAGAACATCAGCCCCAGGTAAGCTTCGTCCTGGGGGGATCCGCGGGGGCGCAAGGGGGTAGCAGGCCGTTCCACCATGGTTTTTGGGGGGCTGAATGACAGTGCATTCGGCCACACTGAAATACGTGGCGGAATTCTCCGCCATCCCTATACCCAGTTGCTAAACTCACACAGGTGCTTAACCCATCTGTGTGCTTCACTTCTTTTTTCCTTGACACTTTGTCATTGAGGCTGAGATGCTTCATCACTGGGGCTCCTCCTCTCCTTTGATAAGTCGAATGTAGCAATTTAATCTTCATTTAATGCTAGAATATAGTGAGTTTTGTCAGCAGAGTTCAGGATGCCTGGGACAGAGGAAAGGAATCACCCTATTTTTTATAACACTTTTGCTGAAAGACATATGAAAATTTTAATGAGAAATATCAAATGCCTAACATGTCTTGGATAAAACTTCACTAAGGGCAAAAATGTAGCCTATTTCAATGGGGCATTGTGCCTCATTGGAACCATGCCATCTAGTCTCCACATTCCAAGACTGGATCCTTAAATCATTTTGTCAGAACTTCAATTTTGACAGTTAGCACCATAACACTATCAGACTTTTCCACATAAATGCTGTTTTCTGGTAAAACATCTAGATTCTGCACCTTCAGTGATTCATATCCATTAGCAAACTGCTGAACAGAATTATGGGAGGATTTATATCAAAGAGAGAATTTGTTTCCCCTTGAAACTTTTCTTCATTAACATAATTCAAGACAATACTTTGTTATAGGCTGTTTTTGTTGTGTTTATAAAATCTTGCAGGATTAAGTCATTTGACATTCATACACTGAAGAATTACTGTATTGTTTCGGAAATACATTCTGGGTTTTTGTTTGTTTGTTTGTTTTCTTCTGGATATTAAAAGTATATTTTACATGAAACCAATTTGTAGGCACATTTTCTTTCCTTGATGCAATCTTTATTGCAAAATTGGGGAATGATATTTTGCATAAGAACATTTTTGGCACTGAGTTGAGAATTGTGTGGCTTTGTTTACTGTGCTCTGCTACAAAATTGGAAGTGCTAATTTACAGTATGTGCCACATGCTGAAAAATAACCCGTCTGTAATGGCTTCAGTAAAATTCCCCGAGTCTTGGATTGCATTTTAAGTCTGTATTGCTCTAATTTGCTTGCAGTGAGCTGTAGATTTGTGTTTTTCATGTGAAAATGATCAAAATTGTCATGACAACTTGCTGGAAGCAGATAAGTCAGATAAAAGGTCAAAGACAGCTTGTCCTTTTCCCTGACTGAAAACACATTTGGAATTTAAGAGGGAGTTATGAAAAACATTAATGATTACAGCTGTACTATGAACATGTCTGCACAACTTGTCACCACCAACCATCAGCAATATATGATGGTCCATGAGAGACTGACTCTTGTTTGTTTGTTTGTTTGTTTGTTTTGTGGCTGTCTAGGACTGCAAGAACAGGGGAGTTGTTAAACACCTGGCAGGACACAATAAATGGTTAGTGGGCTGTGTTTTACTTAGGGATGGTGGAGAATTCCACCATGGATTTAAGTGAGGCCGAATGCACTGGCATTCGGACACCAGAAACCCATGGCGGAATGGCCTCCCACCCCCCACCACCCCGCGGCATCCCCCAGGGACGAAGCTTACCTGGGGCGAAGGCGGAGGTGGCTCCGGAGGTGGCTCCAATGGTGGCTGGTCTCTCGGCCAGCAATTGTGGCCGCAAATGGCGACCATCGTAGTGGCCGCCATTTGTGTCCTTCCAGGCTGCCATGATAGGCTACGTAAGTATTTACATAGCCTATTATGGCAAAAAGCAGGGGTGCAAACGGCGGCCGCTATGCCATTTGCGCCCCTGCTCTTTGCCGTGATAAGCTATGTAAATACTTATGTAGCCTATCACAGCAGCCTGAAAGGACACAAATGGTGGCCACTACAACGGCTGCCATTTGCTGCTGCAGCAGCCCAGCTGCGGCCAGAATTCCGGCTGCGGCTGGCCCTGGCTGGCAGCTCCGTGGACCTGCCGTGGAGCGGACCTGGCCGGGGAGGATTCCAGGGGAAGGGACAGAGTGCCTCCCCCCCACAGCGGATGCCCCAGCGCAGAACCAGGTAGGTGTTTCATACATCCCTAGTTCTACTTGAACACAAGTTGAGCCATCCTGGATTAAGGTATGAATTAGTAGGGATATCTGAGAATTCTGCAATGGATCTCGGTGAGGCCAAATGGCAGTGCATTCGGCCCCCCAAAATTCCTCGCAGAATGAAGCCCCCACCGCCCCCACCCAATGAAAGGTGCACGAAAGGAAGCACTTACCTGCTCCCATCCGTGCTGCTTTGTGAATGGCGGCCGTCCTGCGGCCACCATTCTCTTCCTCCTCTTCATAGCCATGATAGGCTACGTAAATACTTACGTAGCCTATCATGGCTAATGCAGGGACGTCATTTGCATCCCTGCGGAGGCCATGATAGGCTACGTAAGTATTTACGTAGCCTATCACAGCAGGTGGGGGGAACCCAGCGTACGCAAATGGTGGTGGCTACTGCCATTTGCGTACACTGGGGTTTTTTTTCCCCCTGCCGTGATAGGCTACTTAAGTATTTACATAGCCTATCACGGCAGGGGGAAAAAACCCCAGTGTACACAAATGGCAGCGGCTACCGCCATTTGTGTATGCTGCGGTTTTTCCCTCTGCCATGATAGGCCACATAAATATTTATGTAGCCTTTCACAGCTCAATACAGGGACGCAAATGGCGGCGGCTACGACAGCCACCATTTGCGTCCCTGCAGGGCTGCCCAGCAGCCGGATGTCTGGCTGCGGGTGGCCTGAGCCGGCCAGAGGTTCCGCGGCTTGGCCGCAGAGCAGAGCTGGCCAGCCAGGATTCTGGGGGGAGGGACGGAGCACCTCCCCCCCATTGAGGATTCCAAGCGGAGGGACGGAGCACTTCCCCCCTACTGCGGATTCCCCTGCGTGGAACCAGGTAAGGGATTTGTACATCCCTAATGTAATGACTTACCTGTTTCGTTTCATGCATCCGTGATGGGGGGGAAGCGCTCCATCCCTCCCCCTGAAATCCTCAATGGCCACCTCCGCTCTGCAGTGACTCTGCGGAGCCGCCGGCTGCGGCAGCCTGCAGCGACATCTGGCCGCTGCTGGGCTGCGCAGGGACACAAATGGCGGCTGCCGTAGGTGCCACCATTTGCGTCCCTTTTTTTTTTGCCGTGATAAGCTACGTAAATATTTACGTAGCCTATCACGGCAAACAAAAAAAAGGGAATGCAAATGGCAGCGGCTACGGCGGCTGCCAATTGCATTCCCTTTTTTAGCTGTGATAGGCTAAGTAAATATTTACATAGCTTATCATGGCGAAAAAGGGAATGCAAATGGCAGCCGCCGTAGCCTATTTACGTAATTTAAATATTGGTAGTGTCCCTGCATTAGCCGTGATAGGCTATGTAAGTATTCACGTAGCCTATCACGGCTAAAATGGTGAAGCGAATGCAGAGCAGCGAAAACGGCAGCAGGTGAGTGCTCCATTTCGCGCACCTTTCGTGGGGGGGGGGTGGGGGGCTTCATCCCACCATGGGTTTCGGGAGGCTGAATGCACTGGCATTCGGCCTCACTGAGATCCGTGGCAGAATTCTCCGCCATCCCTATGAATTAGTGATGCCAAAAAAGTTGTCCATAGCCACCCTTGGAAGTAAACTTTGGGGGCTCATACAGTCCATCTCAACTGAGAAACATGCTTTACAGTGTAAGCCCTGGAATACTACTTTGGCTCAGCTCAAAATTCCCATCTCCCCACCTACCCATCTCCACTATGCCCCCGATACCAAAAAGCCATTCTACACCCATTGCCCCAAGATACACTTCCCTTCCCTTATTTTGAACCTCCAGTGCTGGTGGGAGGAACAGTAGAAGTGCATCAGGGAGGAGGGAGGAGAGACATTTTTCTCCGTTCTTCTTCCCATCTCCCACACTGTTAGGTAACTAAGTGCCAGGTGGTGTGGAGCTATAGGAAATACAGTTCTCCCAAGGGCTTCTGCAATTGCTCTCAGACTAGCTCTGAAAAACAAAATCGAATTGTCCACTATCTCCCCCACCCCCAGGTTTTTTTTTATAGAGGGTCTTGAATAATTTCCAAGTTAATATGAAGCAAGCATCAAATAACTCATTCATCTCTAGTATCAATAAATATTGCAGAAAATATTTGTCCTGTTCTGGCTAAGCTTAGTGAACATTTGTATATCCGGGTCTATAGTACTGGAATCAGAGATGTTTGGTGTTTGTGGGATAGTGAAGTCTCCTTAGCTCAGCTCAGAATGGCTCAGTTAATACGAGTCCTTTTAACCTAAAGCAAAAAATGATATGTTTTATTCCCAGTCCATTCTGAAATTCGGACCCTATTGGGGAGAGAAGGCATCTCTCCAATGGCCCTGTGAGCCTCCCAAACCCCCATGAGTTCCTCTACCCTGCCTCATGAGCATGCTTATAATAGTGTCACACAGTGTTCCGGGAGCAAGGAGCCATGGGTTTGGACCAAGATTAGCGAATTAGCATGGGCTGCTTGGTTGCCTTACAGACCTCTTTAGGCGTATACGGAAACATGCCTCTGAGACATGATAGGCAGAAAAAAGAAGTCTCTGGATTTGGCACAAAGAATGGATCTGTACAGCCTGCCTGCAACATTCCAGCAGAGGTGGTGGTGCTGTTCAGAATGTGGAATGGTGGTGCTCAGTGTGCTGCCTCCCCCTCCCCCCGCTGCGATAATCTGTTTAAAACAATTACCCCCATCTTTGCCTCAGTGCCAGGCACCAGCATCGCTTGCTATTGTGCTAAAAGTGTGTGTGTGTTATTTTTGTTGTGCATGAACACATGCCACACATGCATGGAAATGACCTTTCCCCAGTGGGGGTGACCGGTGCTCCTCCAAACTGAGCAGAAGTCTGCCCCTCCCCTCCGCCCAGAGAAGGAAAGCTCATCATTTCCCTTCAGCAGCAGCAGCCAGTCAGATCAACTTGGAAGGGGAGGGAGACTGGGTCAGCTGGGGAGTAGCTGGCTGCTCTGTATGCAGTTCCCTGTCTGTGTCCCCCACATTATTATTTTTTGGTGGCTGGAACAGTCTGGTGTCAGTGTAGTGGTGAGTTCCTACAGTCTTCTTTTGACCTCGCCGTTCCTGCAGTGCGGGAAAGAGGTGAGGGCCAGAGAGAGACGCTGGCTCCATCAGGAGTTGGCACCTCAAAATGCTTAGAGTGCTTTGTGGGGTTCCCAAGGCCTTCTCTCAGCCTTGACTTTCCTGCAGTGTGGGAGAGGTGAGTGCAGGAAAAAGAAGTTGACTGTGATGGGACTCATGGGAGCCACCCCCTCAGGATGCTCAGCACTGCCTGAAAATCTTTTCAACTCTCGTCTCTCTCCTTTGCCACTGAATGGGAACAGGAAAAATGCTTCCCTGTAGGCCTTTGAGGGACAAGAGAAGCTGCCTGGCTCAGTTAGGTGTGTGAGAGGGAACACTTTTGTTTACTGAGTGACTGTAGTGTAGGTGTGGATAGGGGTGGGGGTTGTTATTTCCAGGTTTGTGTATTTTTTAAGGTATTCTTATGCGCGCGCACACACACCCTTTTCATTTTAGTTCTCAGTAGGAAACTGAATGGGGAAACTTTTTGGTGGGGATAAGGCCAGTGGAGCAATGACTTGTTTGCTGAGTTGTGGAAGGATTTCAAATGCAGTGCTTGCAATCCTTCCATAACTCAGCAAACAAGTCCATTTGTATCTCTTAACATAATAGCTCACACTGTGTCAGGATTGGGCCCAGACTCCCTGCAGAGACCATGGAAGAGGGCTCAGAGTCTGACGATGAACAGGACGAGGGCAAATGTGATGAACCTGAGCCACATGGATCAGATTCCGAGTCAAGAGGGAGGAGCAGCATAAGAAAGTAAGGCATTCTACCAGGTTGGCCAATCACAGAAGATCTCTAGGGGAAGACCCTCCCTGAAGGCAGGACTGAGAAAGCCTTTCAGGTTCTGTGCCATAGACTAGTATCAGAATTGCAGCAACTTTCTCTTCTGCCAGTCTGCATCCCTCAAAGGGATCTTTAGATAAGCTATTTATTTATGTGTCAGCTAAGTCAGGGATCTTAGCATTGGGTCATCAGAAGATGACCAGGTCTGTAACCCGAATTGCTGAAGGACTGATTGCTTCCCATAATATAGCCTATTTACTTGGAGATGGACTTCTTTCTTTGATTACATACACATCAGGAGGGTTCGAGACCTGAGAAATTGATAGATAAAGAGATAACTAGATAGCCATTTAAAATACATATCTCCTGCTGTATAGCTCCTAGACCAAGGATGTGGAACCTCTGGGCTATGTGTCTGATAAGGTCAATGCAAAGTTCCCCAGAAGTATCTTACCTTGTCTCCCTCCCCTAACAGCTCATTCCCCTGTCTTGTGTATCCATCAGCTTAACGTCTCCTGGCTGTGTGACATACAAACAAGTCCTCTTTAGAAGACTGTAAACTACAGGCAGGTTCATATGGGAGGAGGCTACTTTGCAGATAGCATGGTCCTCTAAGGAAGTGGAGGTGAGCAGCTGGAACTTACTCAGGATGTGATGGAAGTAGTCTGCCCTTACAGGTAGGAAACATCCTGCCTTGTTGTAGATCTCATTAATGAATATATAAACTTGTGGCCCAATTACACCCTCAGGATATTGTGTTACTCCTCTTCCTTCAGCGCTGGGTCCACTACAGTGCCTTAAAACTCCTTATCTTTCATATGTTTTAGCTGTTTGAATGATTTTATCAGATAGTACTTACTTAACTAACAGCCATATGGCACCATGGCACTTAACTGATGTTAATCTATTGATTGGGGTTGTTTTTAGCATTCCATTATGATAATGTCCTTTATAATTTTTTGGCAGTGGGTTATTGTTTTCATCAGCAATATCTATTCCTTAAGTGGATAGTCATATATAAAGAATAGACACAAACTGCACATTTTACATAAAATATTTACAATATTTTACAATAATAAATTGAATGAAAAAGCCCCATTTGTTACCTTGACCAGAGGTTTACTCATCTTTCAAGATTAAGGAGCAAGGGAAATGTTTATCTGATTATTAAACATTTAGTAAGTATGATGCTGAAAAGAAGCTAATGTGTTTTCCCTATGGCAAATTAAAGAAAAACCCAAGACTCCAATCATACTTTGAAACATGCTTGGCTTGTTTAATGCATTTTTGCAGTTAATTAAAAACAAGTTTGTGGTGTTTTGTTTTTTTTTTCTAATGGAATGCAACTAAGGAAGTAGTTGTCAAAATAAAAATCACTTGATAGTACACTTTTATTTTTGGCCATTTAACAATGCTTCAGTTGTACTTGGAAATAGTGATCTGTTTTCAGTGGTGCTTACTCCTAGATAAATGTGTATAGGATTTCAGCCCTAGCTAATAATTATTAAGGCCAAAGATATTGGTTTGATTAGACTACTTTGTTTTTCATATTTAGATCACACCTCTGTTGCGACTTCTAAAAAAAACAGCTTCTAAAAAAATGAAAAAGTACCAAGTACATAGTATAAATAATGATCAAACAAAGGATTACAAAGAACAAGCATCAAAACAAAAAGCAGAAAACAACAGCACAGACCCAGCTGTATCTTCCTCTTTTACCCACCTGTCAGGGTGGAAACTGAGCCCATAGAGCCCCAGAGAAGTTCTGATTCTGAGGAAGAACAGCAATCCGTGGGAAAGGAGCTCGCTCATCTCTCACAAGCACAGCAGCTGGCAGAGATTCCTCCTGTCAGCATTCCTGAGAGAGATAGTGACCCTGGCAGTGAGAGAGCGCTGGAGGGGGGCTTGATGGTTGCTCGGCGCAGAGGCAGGGAGCGACGACAGATGGAGGGCACTGAAAGGAGGCGCTCCACTTGTTTGGCGCTAAAACAACAGTCGTGTCCCGAGGACCCAAGGGAAAGAGGGAAGATCTTTCCATAGCCCATAAGTTCAGAGTCTTCCCGCAGTTCTCCTTCAAACGGGGACCAACTGCCTTACCTGGAGCTTAGGCTACTCTGCTATCTTTCCCCAGTGCTGTTCCTTGCTTAGTCGCTAGTGATTAGTATCTGTAAGAGTCATCAAGTAATAAAGGAATAAAGCCTTGGAAAGAATCCTCATCGTCTGTGTCCTGAGTAGGCTATTGGAGGGGACTGCAAGAGGCAGCTAGGGTGCTCCTGATACCACCAAGAGCATGCGCAAATCTTAAACCCAATGCTGCACCACCTGTACAATTTGCTGTATGAATAAAGCTTAGATTCCACTCCTCTGTACATTATTTCACACCTGTTTGCAGAGTGAAGCTTGATCGGTTACTACTGTTTGTAAGTGCCCTTTTTTGAACTTTTCTCCCAGGAGATCAAGAGGGAAAAGTATTACCATATCTATTCTAGAAGATGGTTGCAAAGCAGGGCTGGCACCAGACTTCAGGAAGTCCTCAGGCATGGTCGTTCTGGTGGGCGCCCTTCCCAACAATCACCCCCAATTAGTGACTACTGCTGCTGCTTCCACTCCTCAACTGCTAGTCACTGGCAAATACTGGGACAAGAATCCTCAGTGGGAGGTGGTGCTTTGGAACAGGAGCTAATGTTGTTGTTGTTGATGATGATGATGAATTATTACATTTCTATACAGCCCAATAGCCAGAGCTCTCTGGGCGGTTTACAAAGATTAAAAACATTAAAAATACAATATACAGAAATTAAAATCATTTACATAAAAAACCCACATGAACAGACATCAGTACACAAAAGAAACATGTATCTGAAACAACTTCAAACAACAATCTAAAAAAACCCCAACCATAACCATAAGACATTCCAGGAGTGATTATCAAGTACTGCTGAATGCCTGGGAGAAGAGAAAGGTCTTAACCTGGAGCAGAAAAGATAACAATGTTGCCGTCAGGCAGGCTTCATTGGGGAGATAATTCCAGAATTTGGGGGCCACCATCAAAAAGGCCCTCTCCCTTGTTGCCGTCTTCTGAGCTTCCCCCGGTGTAGGCAGCCAGAGGAGGACTTTAGATGTTCAGCATAGTATACAGGTAGGTTCGCGTTGGGAGAGGCACTACATCAAGTATTGTGGTCCCAAGCCACGTAAGGCTTTATAGGTTAAAACCAGCACCATGAATCGGGCTCGGAAACATACAGGCAGCCAGTGCAAGTGGGCCAGAATCAGTGAGTTGGGTGATGATGAGTTTAGAGTAATTTAACACATCAGACACATGTTTTTGTAAATTATTGTAAATTAGGGTAATTTAACACATCCTAATGAATACTCAGTGGAGGTGAAGAATAGATTTAAGGGACTAGATTTAGTAGATAGGGTCCTGGAAGAACTATGGTCAGAAGTTCGCAACATTGTTCAGGAGGCGGCAACAAAAACTGTTCCAAAGAAAAAGAAAACCAAGAAGGCAAGATGGCTGTCTGCTGAGACACTGGAAACAGCCCAAGAAAGAAGGAAAGCAAAAGGCAACAGTGATAGGGGGAGATATGCCCAATTAAATGCAAAATTCCAGAGGTTAGCCAGAAGAGATAAGGAATTATTTTTAAACAAGCAATGCGTGGAAGCAGAAGAAGATAATAGAATAGGAAGGACAAGAGACCTCTTCCAGAAAATTAGAAACATCGGAGGTAAATTCCAGGCAAAAATGGGTATGATCAAAAACAAAGATGGCAAGGACCTAACAGAAGCAGAAGAGATGAAGAAAAGGTGGCAAGAATATATGGAAGATCTGTAAAGGAAGGATAACAACATCGGAGATAGATTTGATGGTTTTGTCAGTGAGTTAGAGCCAGACATCCTGAAGAGTGAGGTTGAATGGGCCTTCAGAAGCATTGCTAATAACAAGGCAGCAGGAGATGACAGTATCCTAGCTGAACTGTTTAAAATCTTGCAAGATGATGCTGTCAAGGTGATGCATGCCATATGCCAGCAAATTTGGAAAACACAAGAATGGCCACCAGATTGGAAAAAATCAACTTATATCCCCATACCAAAAAAGGGAAGCACGAAAGAATGTTCAAACTATCGAACAGTGGCATTTATTTCACATGCCAGTAAGGTAATGCTCAAGGTCTTGCAAGGTAGACTCCAGCAATTAATGGAACGAGAATTGCCAGATGTACAAGCTGGGTTTCGAAAAGGCAGAGGAACTAGAGACCAAATTGCCAATATCGGCTGGATAATGGAGAAAGCCAGGGAGTTTCAGAAAAACATCTATTTCTGTTTGATTGACTATTCTAAAGCCTTTGACTGTGTGGATCATAACAAATTGCGGCAAGTCCTTGGTTGTATGGGGATACCAAGTCATCTTGTCTGTCTCCTGAGGAATCTGTATAACGTAGGGATGGCGGAGAATTTCTCCCTGAAACTTCGGGGGGCCAAGCGCCAACGTGTTCGGCCCCCCGAACAAGTTTCGGGGAGAAATTCTCCACACACCCCGCCCCCCGCACCGCCCCCGGAATGGGACTTACCTTTGGCGAATGTCCCTCCTGGCGGTGGGTCCGGCCTGCAGTTCAGCAGGTGTTCGTCCGGGGCGGGAGCGGCAGCCGGTCTTTCGACCGGCTGCTGCTGCCGCCATTCCAAGAAAAGACAAAAAAACAAAAACGCCCCCGTGATAGGCTACGTAACGATTAACGTAGCCTATCACGGCTAGATTTGCAAAGTCAGCCATGATAGGCTACGTTAATCGTCACGAAGCCTATCACGGGTGACTTAAAAAAAAAAAGTGCGTACGGATAATGGTGGCCCCCATAGGGAGCCGCCATTCGCGTTCCTTATTTGGTCGCTGTAGTCTACATAAAGATTTACGTAGACTACGGCGAAAATAAGGGCAACGCTATTTGCGTTGCCCTTATTTTCGCCGTAGTCTACATAAAACTTTATGTAGACTACAGCGACCAAATAAGGAACGCGAATGGCGGCTCCTTATGGGGGCCGCCATTTGCGTACGCGCTTTTTTTTTTTAAGTCACCCGTGATAGGCTACGTGACGATTAACGTAGCCTATCACGGCTGACTTTGCAGATCTAGCCGTGATAGGCTATGTTAATCGTCACGTAGCCTATCACGTGGGCGTTTAAAAAAAAAAAAACTTTTGAGTTCGCGGCCGGGCGAGGCGAGGTGCTTCCTCCCCGGCCTGAATTTTGGCCGGGCGAGGCGGGAAGCCTCCCCCCGGCCTGAATTTCGGCCGGGCGAGGCAGGAAGCCTCCCCCCCCCAGCCTGAACTTTGCAGGGGGAGCAGCAAAGCGCCTCCCCCCCACCGCGAAAAGCTTTGATGACAGGTAAGTGAGTTTCGTCCACCCCTAGTATAACGACCAAGTAGCAACAGTAAGAACAGACCATGGAACAACAGACTGGTTTAAGATTGGGAAAGGAGTATGGCAGAGTTGTATACTCTCACCCTACCTATTCAACCTGTACGCAGAACACATCATGCGACGTGCTGAGCTTGATGAAGCCAAGGCTGGAGTTAAAATCACTGGAAGAAACATTAACAATCTCTGATATGCAGATGATACCATTTTGATGGCTGAAAGTGAGGAGGAGCTGAGGAACCTTCCGACGAAGGTGAAAGAAGAAAGTGCAAAAGCAGGATTGCAGCTAAACCTCAAAAAAACCCAAGATTATGGCAACCAGCTTGATTGATAACTGGCAAATAGAGGGAGAAAACATGGAGGCCGTGACAGACTTTGTCTTTCCAGGCGCAAAGATTACTGCAGACGCTGACTGCAGCCAGGAAATCAGAAGACGTTTACTTCTTGGGAGGTCAGCATTGACAAATCTTGATAAAATAGTGAAGAGCAGAGACATCACACTGACAACAAAGGTCTGCATAGTTAAAGCAATGGTATTCCCCGTAGTAACCTATGGCTGCGAGAGCTGGACCATAAGGAATGCTGAGCGAAGGAAGATAGATGCTTTTGAACTGTGGTGCTGGAGGAAAATTCTGAGAGTGCCTTCCTTGGACTGCAAGAAGATCAAACCAGTCCATACTCCAGGAAATAAAGCCAGACTGCTCACTTGAGGGAAGGATATTAAAGGCAAAATTGAAGTACTTTGGCCACATAATGAGAAGACAGGATACCCTGGAGAAGACGCTGATGCTAGGGAAAGTAGAAGGCAAAAGGAAGAGAGGCCGGCCAAGGGCAAGATGGATGGATGATATTCTGGAGGTGACGGACTCGACCTTGGGGGAGCTGGGGGTGGCGACAGCCGGCAGGAAGCTCTGGCGTGGGCTGGTCCATGACGTCACGAAGAGTCGGAAGCGACTGACTGAATAAACAACAACAACACAACAGAGTGAGGCAGCTGCTGCAGGGGGCAGCTGCTGACATGTGTAGGGGGAGGGGTAGTGGTAAGGTGTTGGAGGGCAGAACAGGGTGTGCCATGCCTCTATATTAGTCTGCTGTCCCAGGATGCAGTGGAGCACACTTTCTCATCATTAGTGTTGAACTACATTTCAACTGCCATTCCAGTTGGCTTCTGTACATGAAATGGAGGAGAGTGCCACCTTGTTCTTCACCTCAGGCAGCAAGTTGTCTTGGGACTGCCTTCATTCAATGTCTGCATGGGAGACAGGCTGAGAACCCCATGTGTGCTACCTTGAGTTCTGTGATGGAAGTAAGGCAAGATATAAATGCACTAAACAACTAAATAAATATCTGTATTTGGTACCAAACTTACAGATTTCTTAGGTGACATCTTCAGGACAATTCTGAAACTTTTCAAGGCAAACTTGAAGTAAATTATGAAGACATCTACTTTTTGTTGTCCATAATTTTTGTGCACCCACCCCACACCCCAAGCCTGCTAGCAACCATTCAGAAACCATTTTAATCCAACCATGGAAAGGGGACTTATTCCAAGCCCCCTTCTTCAAAGCCCCCTTCTTCAGATTACCATCTCCAAGGTCAGCTGAAAAAAACAAGTCAAGTGTACACCCTGCAACATGTGTTGGGCCTAGGGGTGTATGAAACCCCCTTACCTGGCATCCGCCGGGGTTCGCGGGGGGGGGAAGCAATCCGTCCCTCCCCCCGGAATCATCTCTGGCCGGCTCCGCTCTGTGGCAACTCCATGGAGTTGCTGGCCGGGGCCGGCTGCAGTCAGACTTCTGGCCGTTGCTGGACTGCTGTGACCACAAATGGCGGCCGCTACGCTGGCCTCCATTTGCATCCCTGCCAAGCCATGATAGGCTATGTAAGTATTTACGTAGCCTATCACGGCAAACAGCAGGGGTGCAAATGGCATAGCGGCCACCATTTGCACCCCTGCTCTTTGCTGTGATAGGCTACGTAAGTATTTACGTAGCCTATAATGGCCTAATGCAGGCACGAAAGCCGAAAGACAAGCCGGAGCCGCCGCTGCATTCGCTGCTGCCACATCCACCAGTGCCGCCGCATCCACCGTCAGGTAGGTCAGTCCCGGGGGGGGATTTTGGGGCGTGGCGGGTGGGAGGCCATTCTGCCATGGACTCCGGGGGGCTGGATTCCAAAAATCTGGCCTCACTGGAGTCTGTGGCATATTTCTCCAACATCCCTAGTTGGGCCAACAGTATGTTGGGACAGTCCCATGGTGGTCATGGAGGCCATGAAATCTTGGCCCACACCAGAGAAAGACCCCTTTGGCATGAATGTTGAGTTGTTGACATCCCCCAGAACCAACAGTCTGTGGGATCTCAACCACATACCTGAGACCACCTCTGAGTACTTGAGACCATATGCTACGCAGACTATTTACTGCAGAGGTGGGCACCTTGTGGCCCTACAGATTTTTGGCCTACAATTCCCATCAGCCCTAGTCAGCATGCCCAATGGTGAGGGCTCATGGGAGTTGTAGGTCAAAACGTCTAGAGGGCCACAAGATACCCACCCTTGAACTGTTTCAACTTCTACCCACCTATTTCCCAGAGTTTCTGGGAGAATCAGGATAGGGCTATAGAAAAGTTGTGGAAATCCACCCCCCTGCCCCTGAATTCAAGGGAGTAGGTTTATTCTTTGAATTTGTCTTCTAGATTTTACCCCTCCTTACATTTAATGTGTTGTAAGATATGATTAAGCTATAGATTTGAGTTTTTAGTCATACCAAGCTTTCTTGTTTGTCTAATACTGCTTCACTGGAGACACTAGCAAAATGTATATCATTATCATGGATAGTGGTGTGTGTGTGTGTGTGTGTGTGTGTGTGTATACATGTGAAAATGAAAGATTTGTTTATTCCAAGGATCCATGGATGGTACAATATCTCAGCCCAAAGTAAGCTCTGATGAAGATGCACTGCAGGAGCAGAACTGCAACTATTTCACGCTTATCTGATCTGTCAATACCTGAATGAGTATGACACGTGTTCTAATTTTCTATATAATTTAGCTTATAGGTTCTACATTACTTTAGCCATGTAGATAATGATTTGGTATTGCTGGGGTTGGGTAGGTGGGGGAAACTGAAGCATTCCAAGGAATGTGTAATTTGGTTACCTTGAGCTTGTGGGACCTAATTAGTACAGCATTCTTAGTGGCTGGGGAAATCAACGTAAGGGAGGAGATGTGCTTGAATAATGTAGAATTTTTGTAATGAATACTGCAGTTGCCCATTTCCACCAGAGATCTTTTTGAACAGAGATCCAGTATGCTTCAGGAAGAATTGCTTAGATGGCACCTAGAAGGAACAACAATACAATACAATAAACTAAAATAGGATAGATGTTGCCCGGGCCCCAAAGTAAGACAAATGTGACCATAGCTTCAAAGAAAGCTCCTGTACCAAAGCTGCCACTAGATATGATGAAACTTTGAACAAAGCAGAGATGGAGAGAGGGGTAACAAAACTTTGCAATCCAATTTTCGAATCACCTTCCAGCACAACAAGCACAATCTGATGCTCACTGGGTTTCTAGCATGTACACACATATTTGCAGGGGTTTGCCCATTTGTTAGACTGCTGTATGCAAATAATAGAAGTTACCATTTGCATATGTGCAGCACTGATGGATCACAGAACAGAGCCATTGCTGGGCCTATATATCTCTATGTCTGTAGAGCCTGTCTCTATGCAGAAATGGCTTGATTGGATTCGCTAACTTTTTTATATAATCCTGTTTATAGCTTCTTAGGGAACAATCCTATGGGGATAGTCAGCCGCCTCTGAACTCGGAAGCAACTGACTATCCAATGCAGGGTGGGCAGAGCATGGAGGGGATCTTCTCCACACTCCAGCCTCCCTGCATTTGCAGCTAGATGGCTGATTTCGGCTGTCTAGCCAGGGTGCCTTGGAGTAGGGGGGATGCCAGATGGTGCATAGGAGGTGTTGTAATGGCACTTCCACCATCCCCTCCCTTCCCCGCCCCCAGGAATGCCCCATTTTTGGTCCCTCTGTGCTGCTGCTCCAAGCACAGAGCCAGGGACAAACTGCACCACCTACGAGGTGGCGGGAGAGGGGGCAGGGAATCTCCTGCAGAACGCTCTCCTCAGGCCGTGCAGACTCCATAGACTTTTGGATTTTTTTTTTTTTTTAACTTTCCTGAAATTTATGCATATAAATTTCAGGAACATATGTAAGTTTCTGCTGAGGAAATGTTGAATAGAATGGGGGGCAATATGCTAAATGTACTAAGGCAAATTATGTAAATACTTATGTAAATACTTAACTAATTATTTGTGTATTTTCCGCAGCAGAAAAAAAAAAGTTCACATCCATCTGTTGGTAGACATCAGAACAAAAGGCACCTGACAATCCATGAAACACAGACAGAGTGGATGTTACACAGTCCATATATTCCTAGGTAGGGATGGCACAGAATTCCGCCACGGATCTCGGTGAGGCCGAATGTCAGTGCATTCGGCCCCCCAAAATCTGTGGTGGAACGGCCTGCCCCCCGCCCCCCCATGGATCCCCCCTGGGACAAGACTTACCTGGGGTGGATCTTCTGGGCAGCAGCGGCGGCGGCAGCTGGTCTTCCGACCGGCTGCCGCCACCACCATTTGCAGTTTTCTTTTTTTTTACAGAGACGTGATAGGCTATGTAAGTTTTTATGTAGCCTAAAAAGTCTGGGTAAAAAAAAAAAAAAGGCATACGCAAATGGTGGCGGCTACAGCCACCGCCATTTGCGTTCCTTATTTTGGGCCGTCTTAGTCTACGTAAATAATTACGTAGACTAAGATGGCGAAAATAAGGGGAACGCAAATAGCATCCGCTACGCTATTTGTGTTCCCCTTATTTTCGCCATCTTAGTCTACGTAAATATTTACGTAGATTAAGATGGCAAAAATAAGGAATGCAAATGGTGGCGGCTGTAGCCGCCGCCATTTGCGTACGCAGTTCCCTCCCCCCAGAGCCCTCCGTGGCTGGAAATCCAGCTGCGGACGGCTCTGGCCTGGCTGGGCCTGGCCGGCTGCTCCGCGGAACTGCCGTGGAGCACAGCCAGCTGCGGAGGATTCCGGGAGGGAGGAACGGAGCGCCTCCCCCCCATCCAGGATTCCGGGGGGAGGGACGGAACTCTCCCCCACACCATCAACTTAATCCGTGAAAGGTAAGTGACTTTTGTATATCCCTGTTCCTAGGTACACATAATAATGTACTTACCTACTTACTAGAATTATAGCTCACTTTTTGACCATCAGGTTCTCAAAGAGTCTTACAGCATTTTGAATTAGCATGTTAACTTCTTTTCCCCTCCCATTACCAATATTTTACATATCACTATGGGCCTGACACAAACTTTGCTGTAGCTGATCCTGCCCGAACATCTTATACCATCTACTGTTCTGGAATCATTTAAAGAAAAGCCCACAGTATTATCCTTTCAGCTCCTCTGTCATCACCTTTTGGCGACTTCCTAAAAGGTCACTGTCCCTTGAGATGACAGAGATCTTTTGATGTAGCAAACAAAGTGGAGAGACAGTTTGGTTGGTTTCAAATGAAAGTTGCTTGAATATTAGCATATGTAGAATCGTCCTAGAAATTTTCAAGGGATATTCGGCTTGAAGTCTATTTTGCTGCTAAATGGAACTCTCTTAATGGCTTGTATCTTCAGTTTCCATTCATTTCTTGTCATCATCCAGCAAAGTATGGCTAATTCCATTCATGGCTGTTGCCTGGCTGTGTGCTTTGATGACTTAACTGTCATCAATTTATCAGAGAAAATATTGTATGATTAATGTTCAGCATGATGTACAGCCATGACATGTGAGTGATACGTTCCCATGCAATCAGTGTGTGAGAGAACATTTCAACAGTTGGAAAGAAACATTTCAATCACTCTTGTTAGGTATTTTAAGGGAGATATAGGGGCTTTATACAGAAAGATTAAAGAATGGGGAAGATATGTTGGCCCTCTTTCTCTCTCTCTCTCTCATTTGGACATAATAGATGGTACATGGTGTCAGCCTAATACATAACATCTAAATTGTGGGCTATGGTGGACTTTTGCACAGTAGGTGAATAGTTAAATATGTCATGGTGCAGAAGGTAAGAAATTAATAGAGTAAAAGAGTAAGTGAGGGGTAGATAGATGTTGGGGGGGGGAAATAGATTATTTTGTGTGATGTCAGTAGGAGACCTTCCTGTGATTTTAGTGATATTTTAAATTACAGTATTGTCTTTAGAAATATAATTGACTAGTAAAGGCTATTCGCCATGTCAGTGACTCAGTGAATGGGAAAAAAACAGCCATCCGGGGCATGATCCTGGATAAGCATGCTGACGTGGCCTGTATCACAGAGACCTGGTTAGATGAGACCGGGGAAGTAAATTTCTTCCAACTTTGCCCACCTGGTTTCTCTGTGTTGCAGCAGACAAGACCTGAGGGTGGGGGTGTCACAGTGGTCTATTGTGATCCTATCCCCCTGTCAAGGTCCCCCATCCTGCAGTCTTCCAGTTTTGAGTATATGTATCTGAAGATGGGAGATCAGGACAGAATAGGGATTCTGCTGGTGTTCTGCTTCTAAATCAGTGCCTGATGTTGGTAATAGACTAGATGAGAGACAACAATTTGTATCTTAATCCAGACAAGACATAGATGCTTTTGGTCAGTTGAAAGGCAGATCAGGGAATAGGGATTCAGCCTGTGCTGTATGGGGTTACATTCCTCCTGAAGACTCAGGCTCACAGTTTGGGTGTATGCTTGGACACGGCCCTGAACTTGGATGCCCAGGTCTTGGTGGTGGCCAGGAGCATTTGCACAGCTGAGGCTATTCAATTGCACCAACTGTGCTCATTCCTAGAGATGTCTGTTCTGGCTACATTCATGCATGCCTTAGTTACATCCTGTTTGGACTATGCTAACATGCTACTGCTTTTCAGCCTCAGTTCCTCCATATGTAAAATGGGGAAAATAGTATCTACTCTATAGGATTATTATAAGGAAAAACAAGATGCAGATTATAAAGTGTTGTCAAATAATATTAGAAATTCTTATCAGTTCTTTGGTTAAGTAGAGAACTTAAGTGGCATAACTCATTTTAATCTGAACCATTTGGAAACTAATGTCCAAACTGTATGTTACCACAGCAGTGTGGGGTTAACTTTTCCAAAGCTTCTTGTCTTGCCACTCTCTTAACATAAGGATGAAATAAACATACGAGTTGGACTGATGACATTGTTTCCATGCACAACAGTGCTCCCCAGATCCAGACACATTGATCCTTTAAATATCTATTACTGGAACAACATGTAAAGGACCCGTAGGGAAGGAGTTCACATCCAGCGGAGGAAATGTATGAATTGTTCCTGGCTTTTAAAGCCTGAAATTCAGAAAGGGTATGCCTCACTTATTTGATGGAACTGCCTCATGTTTTGCTTTTCAAAAGTAATAGTATTTATATTCAGTGAAGACACCAAGGGAAATGAAGTATGAGGAAATCTGAAAGGAAGGATATAACCTAAGTTAAATGGTTTTGACCTCAGCAATCAACAAAGCCAAATAGATATACTTTCCCAAATATTCAATTATTAAGAATTTAGTGTTCACTCCAACATCATCCTTCATGGCTGTGTCCCAAGTGGCAAGTTTCTGACAGTTGCTCATCTATAAAATTTATGTGAGGTGGATAGATAAAGCTGTAAAGCACATCTGAAAACCCTTTTTGACACCAGAAATTCTCTTTTATCCAGTCAAGGTGAAACACTGCATGTCAATAATAGTGTCACTTAGTAATTGTTCCCATGGGGGTTCTATTTTAGCAATTTTGGAGGAAGGGGAGAGAGAGAGAAAATGCTACAAAATCTATTACATTTCACTGAGAGGGCTGATGAAAATCTTGTTTTGGACAATTAAGGTTATTTGCTTTTGATTAGGGGTGATTCTGATTTTCCTCACTCCAAATCCCCCCCCCCCCGCCCAGGGGTGGTGAATGAAATGGGTCTAGATAACCAGTATCATCCAAAAGCCCATGCAGTTGCATTGCTACAACTCTTTTAATAACGTTCCCTCCAAAAGGAATAGTTTTATGTCTGGGCAGTAGTTGTAGAGAACCATTGGATAGGGTGGATTTATTTAGGAGTGTGTGAAGGAACAGAACTGCCTTCCACTTTGTAGATAGCATTTTGGATGTTATGTTTGTTTGTTTGATTATTTTCCCTAAGGATGGCAGAGAATTCCGCCACAAATTCCAGTGAGGCCGGATTCTAAAGAATCCATGGCGGAACGGATTCCCCAGAATCCGTGGCAGAACAGCCTCTTGCCCACCACCCCCAGCGGAATCCCCCCGGGATGGAACTTACCTGGGGCAGATGCGGCGGATTTGGCGGTGGCAGCGGTGGTTCCAGCGGCGGTGGCAGCAGCTAGGGATGGCGGAGAATTTGTTCCCGAAACTTCGGGGGGCCGAGCGCCAACGTGTTCAGCCCCCCAAACAAGTTTTGGGGAGAAATTCTCCGCACCCCCCTGCACCCCGCACCCCCCTCGGGATGAGACTTACCTTTGCCGAATGTCCCTCCCGGCGGCGGGTCCGGCCGGCGGTTCAGTGGGTGTTCGTCCGGGGCGGGAGCAGCAGCCGGTCTTTTGACCGGCTGCCGCCGCCGCCATTGCAATAAAAGAAAAACAAAAACGCCCTCGTGATAGGCTACGTGACGATTAACGTAGCCTATCACGGCTAGATTTGCAAAGTCAGCCGTGATAGGCTACGTTAATCGTCACGTAGCCTATCACGGGTGACTTAAAAAAAAAAAAAGTGCGTACGCAAATGGCGGCCCCCATAGGGAGCCGCCATTCACGTTCCTTATTTGGTCGCTGCAGTCTACGTAAAGATTTACGTAGACTACGGCGAAAATAACGGCAAAGCTATTTGCATTGCCCTTATTTTCGCCGTAGTCTACCTAAATCTTTACGTAGACTACAGCGACCAAATAAGGAACGTGAATGGCGGCTCCCTATGGGGGCCGCCATTTGCGTACGCGCTTTTTTTTTTTTTAAGTCACCCGTGATAGGCTATGTGATGATTAACATAGCCTATCACGGCTGACTTTGCAGATCTAGCCATGATAGGCTACGTTAATCGTCACGTAGCCTATCACGGAGGCGTTTTTTTTTTTTTAAAAAAAACTTTTGAGTTTGCGGCCGGGCGAGGCGAGGCGCCTCCTCCCCGGCCTGAATTTCGGCCGGGTGAGGCGGGAAGCCTCCCTCCCGGCCTGAATTTCGGCCGGGCGAGGTGGGAAGCCTCCCCCCCCGGCCTGAACTTCGCGGGGGGAGCAGCGAAGCGCCTCCCCCCACCGCGAAAAGCTTTGAGGACAGGTAAGTGAGTTTCGTCCACCCCTAGCGGCAGCTGGTCTCCTGGCTGGCCACGACCAGGCTGCTGTGGCTGCCATTGGCATCCTTGCAGCTGTGATAGGCTATGTAAGTATTTACGTAGCCTATCACGGCTAACCCCCTCAAAAAAAACAGCGTATGCAAATGGCGGCTACGGCAGCTGCCATTTGCATTCCCTATTTTTCACCATTTTATCTTACGTAAATATTTATGTAGGCTATTACAGTGAAAAAAAAGGAACGCAAATAGTTCCCACTACACTATTTGCGTTCCCTTTTTTTCACCATAAAAGCCTACGTAAATATTTACGTAGGCTAGAACGGCTAAAAATAGGGAATGCAAATGGTGGCCGCCGTAACCGCCACCATTTGTGTATGCTGTTTTTTGGGGGGTGGGGTTAGCCATGATAGGTTAGCCTATCACGTCAGCCTGGCTGGATGCAAATGGCAGCCGCTACGGTGGCCGCCATTTGCTTCCGCAGCATCCCATCCGCAGACGGAACTCCGGCTGCGGATGGCCCTGGCCAGCTGCTCCGTGGAGCCGCCATGGAGCAGAGCTAGCTGGGCAGGATTCCGGGGGGGAGGACTGGATCGCCTCCCCCCACATCGAGGTTCTGGGGGGAAGGATGGAGTACCTCCCTTCCCACCGCGAATCACATCCGTGAACAGGTAAGTCATTTTCGTACATCCCTAGTTTTCCCCCCTCTGTGTGTTTTGGTCATTGTAAACCAAAACAATGAAACAGTTCAATGAAAGGTCAGGATAAGGAGTTTGCAAAAGGGGTTGTTTAGGTTTTGGTGCTGAGATATCTACTTAGAAGTAGGGATGGGGTAATCAGTGAGGCTTGAGCTTGTTGAGGTTGTCTGAGTTCCTCCTCAGACTTGGTCTACCTCATTCCCATTCCCAGTTTTGAGCTTCCCCCACCCCTATTCAAACTGGAAAAATACATTCTGGATGGACTTTTTTTTTTTAAGTGCACACCCAAATATATAATTTCCCACCATTGATTAAATATTAGTGCATGCCCCCCACCATGTGCACATTTTATGAATGAACTCAGGAATGTGTGAGCTTTACCCTCAAAATTTACAAGATGTTTGCAGAAAGATCAGAGGGAAGGACACAGGAAATTAGAAGTTAGGAAATTAGGGCAAAGGTGAATGAGAACCTAGCCTTCTAATTGGTTGGAATTAGCAGAGAGCAGACTATGTATAAAATATAAAAGCCTGAGGCAAAAAGGCAGTTTATGAGGGTGGGGGGAGGATCAGTAGAAAGAAGGATCAGAGAGAAAGATCATTGAGCTGCTTAATGCAGTAGAAGGACTAGAAAGAGTGCTGCCAGGGCTGTAACAGTAAGCTATTGCTGGAAGAAAGTTGGATAAAATAGAAATGCAGTCCAATTAGGATTAGCTGGATGCGTTTAACCCTAGTTATTTTATATTATCTTATCCTATTCCTCTCTCTCTCTCTCTCTCTCTCTGTGTGTGTGTGTGTGTGTGAGAGTGTGTGTGTGTTGTGGATGTTTCAAGGATATAACACATTTCTTATTAGCATTTTTTTCCAGTAAACTTTGTGGTCTCTTTTTTTGTTGTTAAGAACCCCTCATCTAAAACCCAACCCACACACTACCGAAAAGTGAACACTTGAGATCCAAGGACTTTTAAGTCATTTTTGGTAGAGGCAGCCAGGGCAGTGTGGGGTGGGGGAGACTTCCACCTGGTGGCAGCAGAAAAGATCACTGGAAGGCAAGGGCAAAAAAGAGTGAGGGACACTATTTTGCCTGGTTTTCCTTGCACATATGGAACAGGTCATCTCTGGTCCATGACAGACTGGTTATACCACTGCCTCCGTAAGGTTATCAGGCACCACTGCCCCATGCAAAATAAGTTCATAACAGCCTGGACTCATCCAGTCATACCCCCTCAGCTAGCTTTAATCAGCCACAAGAGACAAGGATCAAGTGTGCATGTGACTAGATGAGTTACTACACATCATCCATGTCCACAGGCTGTGTCAACTGAAACTGATCCTGAATGACTTGGCTAGATGCAGCATTGGACACCTCTGTTAGGTCTACCACAATAACAGTCTCAAGGTCAATGTGGAGGTGAACATTTTTATCCTCAAAGTGCTTAGAAAAAAGGTCACAGTGGGCTTCCAATGGATTGAAATGTCCATCCATGTTAATAAATCCCAAACCACTCTGAAGAGCTCTACTGGACAGTTACTTGAGGATTAAATCCATAGTCGTTGTCATTGTCATCACCATCATCAATAATATATATTAAATGGAACTTAGGTAAACTTACAAAATCTTAAATGACAAAATGTACTTGCGCATCTCTATAAGGAAAGAGAATATAAAGACTTAACATCATTAACGCCCTTCTCACAATTCAGCAAATTACAAATACAATATTAATGCATATGATGATAAATAAACAAATAAATAATACAACATAATATCAGGACCTTGCTTATGACGCTTAAGTCTCTTAAATCACATCCAGTACTACATATGATTGTATGGAATGCTGGGCTTTGAAGTTCCAATGTATTATGAGGGGCCATGGTAGCTCATTGGGAGAGCAGAACACACCATTTTGCATTCCGAAGTCTCCAGGTTCAATCCCTGGCACCTTCAGGTGGTGATGGAAAAAATCCTGTCTGAAAACCTGGTGAACTGCTGTCAGTCTCTGTCAACAATACAACAGCTTCCATGGTTCCTATTATGAAAATATTCAATTTCTCAATGAATTCATGTTCTATTTATGTTCCATTCTTCTGACTCTTACAAAATGCTTAAAAGTTTTATAACTTTTCATAATTCGGCAACATGTCAGATTTGGACCACCTTGTACTCCTGGACTTACCTTCTTCTTACAGTTTACACAAACATATTTTTGAGGAATATGTATGGGCTTTACCATTATTTCACTCTATACCATCATGGGAAAATAATTTATGAACACATTTCTTCCAAATCCATTCATTCTTCCAATTAATGAACTTAAAATTTCCACAATGCAGTCTATTGTATTAAAAGTTGTAACATACACATTTTACCCTTCACTGCTTAGCCTTCTACTATGTAATTCATTTGCTACTTCTGTTTTAATTTTGTTTACGCATCCTCCAACAATGTACTTAATTTTTTTTTAAGTGCCTTGCAATAACCTGTATGACACTGTATTACATCTGCAAAACAAACCCTGGCATATAGTAAGTCTTCTTCCAATGTATATTTCTGTAATATTTATAGAAAATATCGTGAATGCTTTTGCAAGATTACCTAGGGGTAAATTGGTCCTTTCTCACTCTACTACCATGAAAGGACAACGTATCAAGATGAAGTAAATAATAAAAGGACACTCGAAAAGATACCATTGACCAGTAGAGATACAGAAAAGCTGTGAATATGGCCCATCCACAGATAGTATAAGTAATAAATGTTGTATGGGAGTTCCCACCAAGTAATGGTGCGAGGGTGAGACCAATGCATGTAAGGAGAAATAATAGCCTTCAATTAAAAGACAATACCATTTTTTATAGAAAGGTTTCTTTTACAGAGGCACATATTGCAGGGCTCCTCTAAAGCAGACTTTGCAGATATAAGCAGGCTGCAGGGAGGTCACTTGGGCAAATATGGCTTAGCCCAGCACTTTGGGGCCCCATCTTCCAGGTTGCTGTTGGTCTCTGTGGGCTTTCAGCAGAGCACTGCTTCTGCTTCTGCTTTTCTTTTTCTTTTATTTTCGTATGGAGAATAAAATTACCATGGCACCCCAGTATGTTAGAGGAAAAGGGAGGCAGGAGGCAAGTGGAATGTAAGCAAAACCAGGGAGGAGTTCCTGCACTGACCCCTGGGGAGAGGATGTTTGCCTTCCTTCATGATGTGGTATAGAGGCAGGAGAGGAGGGGATGAAGGTCTGACTGGCAGAGTTTTTGTACTGTTGGACCCACTGGGGAGCAGAGGTGGGTGCCATCTCTGGGCTATTAATTAGTAAAGCTCAGAGAGTACTCCACACTTATTCTCCTGCCTGCACTGACAAAGGTTGTCCCTTCCATCTTGCATTGATAGGGTGCAGCAGGTCCATGATGCTTCCATTGGGCCAACTGAGCATTTGCTGTTTCTCTACCCTCTCCATCTGACAGAATAAAAGGTTTTATCTACACGTCACTGAAGTCTCATGGTTTCCTAAATCCCCCCACCCATTATTACTTGTGTTGCACAAAATGCTAGTTTCGCCCCCTGGAGGCTAGTACAATTTTCCCCAAAGAGGAGAGTCAACTTCAGGCTGGGTCTAACTCGATTTTATTGTTTGCAAACAGTTCGACAAAGGAGCTCACGCTCAAAAGCAGAGTCGACCCTAGGCAACTCCCACGCTACAGTTTTATCACCTCAGCTTGCATTCCTTAGCTAGCGTGTCACTTTGATTGGTTGCTAGCAGTTTGCCTAACTACCTTATCTTAGGGTTACTGCTCACTCATTCCAGGCATGCGCAGCTCTTACAATACTACGAGCTGCTTAAGACACATACAATGGCTTTTAGGTTACATTTTTACTACACTTGCTACACTTTATCCTGTGCAGTGGGACTGCTACAACTGGGTAGATTTGCGCCTGCCACTAGTAAGCAAGCTAGGGTATCCACAGGTGTGTGGACTTCACAATCTTTAGAGATAGCACTTTGGTTTAATATCTCCTGGGTGAGGTGTAGGAGGAGGTGGAGCTGGTAGGTGGCCAGCTATACTGTCACAAAGCACAGAGTATAGATTTCTCTCTCTCCAAAAGGATTTGAGAGAGAGAGAAGCAATTTCAAAATGACTGTATGATGTAACTTTTCCCTTATGGCTTTGCATGCATGAAAAGAATTTAAGACATCAGCTGGCCATGATCAGGCTCTGAAGGGCAATAGCACTCACCATTTGTAATCAACAGCTTAATGATTCGCTCCCAACCCCTTTCACAAATTATTATTATTATTATTATTATTATTATTATTATTATTATTATTAATACCCCGCCTTTTTCCCAGTACTGGGACACAAGGTGGCTTACAAAAATTAAAACATATGAAAATATACAAAAGTTAAAATATAAATTAAACAATACAATTAAAATTATATTAAAATAGCATTTTAAAACAATATTTTAGAAGCAAGATTTACCCACAGGTGCCAACTATGTCCCAAAGGCCTGCTGGAACAAGAATGTTTTAGTCTGCCTCCAGATACACATCAAGGAGGGAGGCATCCTAGCCTCCCTGGGAAGGGTGTTTCAAAGCTGTGGGGCAGCCACCGAGAAGGCCTTCTACCAGCTTCCCACCAAACGTGCCAGTGACAATGGTGGGACTGAGAGAAAAGCCTCCCCAGAAGATCTAAGGACACAGGCAGATTCATAAGGGAGGATACAGTCTTTTAGATAACCTGGACCGGAGCCATATAGGGCTTTATAGGTCATAGCCAGCACTTTGAATTGTGCCTGGAAACAGACTAGAAGCCAGTGAAGCTGTTTTAACAAGGGAGTTGTATGCTCCCTGTAACCAGCACCAGTCAACAGTTTGGCAGCAGCTCTTTGAACCAACTGCAGTTTCTGAACACTCTTCATAGGCAGCCCCACGAAGAGCACATTGTAGTAATCCAAACAGGATGTAACTAAGGCATGTGTCACCATGGCCAGATCAGACATCTCCAGGGATGGGCGCAGTTGGCTCATTAGTTTTAACAATGCAAAAGCATTCCTGGCCACTGCTGAAACCTGAGCTGAGTTGCACAGTTGTGGATCAGTTGTGTGTTTTTTAAACTTTCTGGAATTTTATGCAAAGTTTGTTGTAAAATACATTAAACACACACACATACACACACACACACACACACACACCCCATCATCATCATCATCATCACCACCACCACCACCACCATCATCTGAAAATGCACATTTCCCCCACAGGGTAAAGTATAAAATTGCACATTTTGGGGGGATTTGCACATTTCCAAGTGCAAATTTGTGCAAACTCGGGAAATTGGGAAAGACAACAACAACATCTGATTCCATCAATGAGCAGACGACGGAATGAAAGGCACCTGACAATCTGTGAAATGCAGATGGAATGAATTTTAAAAATCTCTACATCCCTAGCCATATCTGCCATGACTTTGTCTCATCCCACTTAGAGCCATTTAAGCTAGTGGCCATCCTGTGGTAGCAAATTCTATAGCTGAACTATGCACTGTGTAAAGTACTTCATGTTGTCTGCCCTGAATATCCCACCATTCAGTTTTACCAGATGTCCTTCCATATTAGTATTTGGAAAGAGGAAGAAAGCATTTCTATCTATCCACTTTCTCCATGCCATGCATAGTTTTGTAAAGCTCTGTCATAACCTTGCCATCTTCTGGTTGCCTACCAGAAGTGGGCAGCTTCTGGGGTTTGGGAGGCTGCATTGCCCCTGCTGCTGAATTTGTTGCTGAAATTTGGTGATGTGCCACAGTGGCAGCAAATCCCGCTGCACGCACACACACACACACACACACACACACACACACTATCTCACTTTAAAACAAAGAATGCAAGGAGTGGGCCACATGTTGTCCACCTCTGTTCTAAACTAAACATATCTTCCTATATTGTAGCCTTTCCTCATAAGGGAATTGTTCCAGACCCTTGATCATGACATTGCCCTTTTCTGCATCTTTTCCAACTTTCCAATATCTTTTTTGAGATGCGGTAACCAGAGCTGCATACAGTTGGGGTCACACTATAGATTTGTTAGATCATCGCATTACGATGTTGGCAGTATTATTTTCAGTGCCCTTCCTAATGATCTCTAGAATGGAATTTGACTCTCTCTTTTTCAAAGCTGCCACACACTGGGTTGGTAAGTTGGGACTGGTGCTGTTCTCAAAAAGCTCAGTAGCTCATTATAAAAGAAAGCTACATACAATTGGCACCTACTTATTTCTCGTTGCAATATAAAACTGATACATACTCCGGGCCAGGACAGTGGACAGATAATTGGAAAGGGGAGTCAGCCAGAAAGCTATATCGAAGTGCAGGTCATAAGGGAATCAGCTTATAGTAATAATTGTGAAAGTAACAAACATGCACTGTTAGTGCAAAGTTGAATATAAGTAGGGGATGCCAAGTTAGAATACATAACAATGGGGATCTGGGATCAATTAAAGCCAGGGAGAAAAATGAATAGAATGCCCCAGCTGCACACAAGGGGATTACAAAAAGGCAGTCCTTTGACTCCACTAATGTGTATCAAACTGAACAGACTAATATTGCAGCTTGCAACCATAATTCTAATTCATGATTTGTCAAGCTGCAACTGCCATGGTGGTTCATTGTTTTTGATATTTTGGTAGTGGTAACATTATAATATTTCATGGCACTTTACAAAGCAACATTCACCAACAATGAAAAACTCATGATCTCAAATGTGGCATGTTGGAAGCTATGGAGGGCAGGGAGAAACCTGGAGGCAAGTGTAGCAGAGGAAGAATATGCATTCAGAGAAGTTACACATGCACAGACATAATTTCAATAGGGGTGAGGATTTACGGTCAGAGCATTGCCTTCTCTTCCTTCCATGTCCAGAAGCCCCCATCAGTCAAGCAATAATGAGGAAAACATATCTCTGTGTTGTAAAAGAAGACGTGAAATGACCTGGTAAGGGAGGAAGAATGCGGGCTTCTGTGCCCTCAAGCCCACTCCAGGCAAGTCAGGCGGCAATGGCGTTGTGTTTGCCCCCACAGAGGGTGGGGCCTCAGAGTGGAGGAGGGTCTCTAGAGAGGAGGATTCCACATGTTGACTGGCATGGAGGCAGGTGTTGGATTAAAAAAGCCCACCACACACAGTATTGGCCTCTGCTTGCTGCTTGGCACACATCCATCCTTTAGGATTCAGTGTTAGTGATACCAATCACTCTGGGGCTTTGTAGGTTTACCCACTGACCTGTTTAGCAGTGGAACACAGCATTGTTTAGGAATGTTGCGCGCGCCCATTTTGGCCCGCAAATTTGACAGACTACTGGCACCTGTGCCTGCCGAGCTGTGCCTGCCGAGCTCCCCCCTGCTCGCTGGCCCACTGGGCTGCAGTTGAGACCCCCCTCCATGCTTGATGAGCATCCTGCAACTTACCCAGGCCTGTTCATCTCTGTGCCACATTGCCATGTGGGCACATAGACTTATATGCAAAAAGTGCTGTGAATCGCCCATAGACTCTAATTTGCAGAGCTATTTTGTGTATAACTCTATGGGGCAAGTGCTGCCAATCACCTTTAAAAAAAAACAAAACACATGGCGATTGGCACAGAGATGAACAGGCCCGGGTAAGTTGTGGGATGCTCATTGAACATGGAGGCAGGGGGAGGTTGACTGCAGCCCGAAGGGCCAGTGAGCAGGGGGAAAGTTCGGGGGCGCCTGGAGAACCTGAGCTGGGATGTGTTCTCACATCCCTAGCATTGTTATTTTTATGTGAGTAATGTTCTTCCCACCCTGAAGTAAAGATCTAGACAATTCCATGGCCAGGACTGAAGACACATCATACAGAAAACCTGCTCAAGAGAAGCTGGTCTGCACTGAGTCAGAGAATAATAAATTCTGATCTGCTTGTGACATGAGCTAATGAAGCATGAGGCATGTATACTTCCTTTTCTTTGCCCATGGTTCTGGGTCCCAAGCGGGGAGATCTGGCTAAGCTCTGCTGGAAGATGCAAATTTGTCCCATTTATGAACAAGGATTTCCATCTTCCCTGTTTGGATGATACCCAAAATCATGACAGAAATGATGCCACTTCCACTTCCTTTCTTGCCTCTCCCTTCCAAGTTCTGAAGCCAATGTGGTGCTATTTTGCTACCTTTGCATAACCAAAGTTCTACAAACCAAACGAAATTTGATTTGCAGAACCAAATACAATGAAAAGGTCTGTCTTGAACATTAAATGTTGTGAACCTTTTTGAAGCCATTGCATTTTGTTCAACATGAAAGCGAAAACCTTATGGTAACTCCATGGTTCTTCCCCTTTTCCATAATGCTTGTTTTTTATTTTACCATACTTGTTCAGTTCCAGTGTTCAACGTGAGTTTAAAAGACTTTCACAGCCAATTAATTGCCCTCAATCTACATGTTATTGGCTTATTCACAACAGATCAAAGGCAATGTGAGATGCCTAAGTTAAGTTGTGTCATGTTCACTTTACTCCTCTCTTGACTACAATTTCTCCCATCCAGTTTAAAAAGTTAATTAGACTGATGCAAAACAATCATTGCTTTAATTGGATGAATTTCAATTGCTCTTCATGGCCACCAAGATCTCATTTAAACCTGGCTACAGGTTTGTTTTAAAAGTTTTTCACAAAATGGCAGGCGAGACTGGAGAATAACTAGGGTATTAATTTGTGTACTAAAGTGTCACTTGGCTTTTAATTATACTGAGCCCAACATTTTCCACTCTCTAACTCTCTAAATTAGAAACTGAATGCAAACTACCTCTCTAAATTACCCACATTGAAAAGAGATAATTATCGTATGTAAACTTACCTGCAAACATACTTTTTCTTCCTTGCTTATTGTGGTTCAGAATTATTTTATGTCAGCAGCTTCTGTTGTGTAAGTTGAACATTTAGGTAAAAAAAAGATTCTTTTTAAAAACTTAATGAGATATTTTTTATGAAGATGTAGGAAGTGGAAAGAACAATGTGGGTTGGATGTTTTGTCTTTCTTTCTTTCTTTTTAAAAGCAGCATAGTATGTGAAAACACAGCCTTTTCATTCTGTTCTAAGGACAGCATTTCTATAGATGCAAGGGTAGTTTTTCCAAAGTAAAGCATTTTCCCCCCTAAAGTTATTATGTCTAAGACAATGGCAGAAAAAAGGAAATGAAGGATAGGGGGTGCTCCTAAACTGATATGGAGCAACAAGA
This sequence comes from Heloderma suspectum, assembly GCF_057233095.1. NCBI lineage: Eukaryota > Metazoa > Chordata > Lepidosauria > Squamata > Helodermatidae > Heloderma > Heloderma suspectum. The sequence continues at coordinate 29,728,357 of NC_139465.1, forward strand.
AAATAATTTTGTATAGTATGCATAGGGATGGACGGACTCACCCTGTCCAGGGATGCCAGTCACTTGCCGAGCTGCTGCCACTGCCCACACCCACTTGTCACTCCGCACAAGCTCCTAGATGGCTTGGTGAGTAACCAGCAAGTGCTGCAGGTCTGCCTTCTCCTTCTCCAAGCTGCCATTATTACACAAAATGGTATTTCCTGGAAACTAATGTTGCAAAGGTTGTGGCTGTAAAGGGGTGATCTATACAACATTACAGGCATAAATGGGCCATAACAATGGTATAACAATCACAGCTCACGGAAGGAATGGGTGGCTGACCCCCATTTGCATACTATGCGGTGCTTGGGAAATTGGACTGGTAAGTGCTGTGTGGTACACAAACAGGAGTCCAGGGGCCGAGTGGGGTTAGGGGGAGTCCATTGGACTCCACCCCTGTATTGGGCACTCACAATATCCTTAAGTATGGAAACCCCTGAATTAGGGATGAGCAAATGAGCAACATCTGAAATTGCTATGATTCTCTTAGCATCATCTCACCGCTCATCTTGTGCCTGATTCCCATTTGCATTTGCAATATCTGCTTGCTTTGCATGAACAGGAAACTTGCATAAATCAAGCAGTGATTGAATGGGGGATTTGTACAAAAATGTACAAAAAAATGTAGCCGCTGGGGGCTATAATCAGGAGGTTTGGGGTGCAGTGTCATCAATATGCGGATGACACGCAGCTCTACCTCTCATTCAAATCTTCACCAAGGTTGGCCGTAGAATCCCTGTCCAAATGTCTGGAGATGGTGAGTGGCTGGATGGGGAGGAATAGGCTGAAGCTGAACCCTGACAAGACCGAGGTACTTTTGGTGGGAGACAAGAGGAGGCTGGGGGATGTTGACCTGGTGTTGAATGGGGTACGGCTACCCTTGAAAGACCAGGTCTGCAGCCTGGGGGTCATTTTGGACTCCCAGTTGTCCATGGAGGCTCAGGTGTCAGCTGTGAGCCAGACAGCGCTGTATCAACTCCATCTGATACGGCGGCTGCGCCCCTTCCTTCCCGACCATCTGCTCCCATCAGTAGTACATGCCCTGGTCTCCTCTCATTTAGACTACTGTAATGCGCTCTATGTGGGGTTACCCTTGAAGACGGTTTGGAAGCTGCAGCTGGTACAGAATGTGGCGGCTCGCCTGATTAAAGGCAGCCTCCGGCGAGATCACATCACTCCGGTGCTGAAAGAGTTGCACTGGTTACCAGTTGTTTTCCGGGCCAAATTCAAGGTGTTGGTTTTGACCTTTAAAACCCTATATGGTTCCAGCCCAGCCTATCTTAAGGAGCGCCTCCAGCAGCACCAGACAGGCCACTTAACAAGATCAGCCTCGGATGGCCTTCTCTCTGTCCCATCAGCCAGGACAGCTAGACTGGTGGGGACAAGGGAGAGGGCCTTTTCTGTAGTGGCCCCCACTCTGTGGAACTCCCTCCCTAGGGAACTCCATCATGCCTCCTCTTTAATGAGCTTCCATCATGCATTAAAAACGTGGCTGTTCAGGCAGGCATTTGGGGTGGGTTAGGGTATTTTAGAAAATGTTTTTATTGTAGAATTTTATTGTTTTATTGTATGTTGTACATCGCCCAGAGTGGCTGGGTGACCAGCCAGATGGGCGATTAATAAATTAAATAATAAATAAATAAATAAATAAATAAATAAAAATTTGTGCAAATGTTCTAATTTGTGCAATTTTCCTCCACAGACTAAAGTAGGGTGATTCAGTCTACTGAGGAAATTTGCACAAATTAGGAAAATTGTGCAAATCAAACTTGGAATGAGGAATAAGACGAATGCAAATGTTTGACAATTTGCAAATATTATCAGCATACATGTGCTCATGTTCATATCCAGAGCTTTGAACAGGGCATACTCACATGTTTTATGAACAAAAATCAAAGTCTCATATATCCCTACCCTGAATACCAGAAGGCAATCAAAGTGCTAACAGGTCCATTGCCCATCTCAGCAGGAAAATCCCCCCAGAGACACTAGGAACCATCTGGATACCTACTGTAGGCCTCCAGGGGCAAACCATCTTAATATGTCCCCAACTCTTTCAGATAATACTGCTTCTTGATTAACAATATAAAATATAAATGAATGCCTTTTATGTGTATATACAAGAGGAAGGAGCAAAGAAGCAAATTTGATTTGCAGGACAAACAAAACGGGAAAGAGGTACTTCTGTAGAAAATTGTATAGGCATGAACTCTCATAAATATCAGAAGTTTTATTCAGTCTTTTGCATTAGACACATGTTTTATATTGTTTTGAAATGAACAGTTTAAATGGACAATGCACAGTAAGAGAAGCAAACAACACATGAAGAAGCTTCAGGAAGTAAACACCAGACCTGTTGCTAAAGAGTATGGACAAAATCTACAGGCATCATCTAGACAAAACCCATTGGCAGGAAAAGGGAGATATTTCATATTGTATCAAGAGTTGGATATCACAGTTCATATTTTTGAAACATGCGAAGTTCATGTCAATATTGGATTTGTATTTCATTGGAAAAAAAGATGGATTGCTATCAAAAGGCTTGGACACAGCTGTATAATCAGCATTGTAAAGACATCAACATTTGCCTAAAAAGATGTTCCAGACATTTCAGATTTGCTCTCTTCCATTTACTGCCTTAGCTACATGTCTGTTATTGTTTATTCCAGCCCAGACATGTTTGTTGTTGTTCAGCGTTGCCAAGGAAGTGACATTTTTTCAGATCCAAAACCTGGACAATGTCATCATTTAACTTTGGCTTTGTATGAAACTGTATTGCTATATTATTTTAAAAGCTGCAATTATGTGTATAATAATAGTTCACATAATTATATAGTTATGTCATAGTCACATTTTTTCTCTCCCCAAATAAGAAGCCTTCCTGCTCCCAATAAGCTATTTCATAATTTGCTTTCTTGACATATGTCATTGTTGAAGGACTTTCCACACCCTACTCTAATTCGAAACCTCCCATCAGTCAAAACACCTTTGAAAGAAGTGAGGGGAATTCTTCCCTTTTCATGTCTCTAACATCCATGATGGATTAAGTCATTGATCCTAGCCAGTATTCCAGAAAACCTTGATTGCAGGTTAATCTATCCCAGGCTTAGTAGGAGGATGGCAGGCCCACTAGGAAAAGTTAGCTATTATGCTTTTCAGTGTTTGTTGGCAGTTTGTAGGTATGAATGAAATGTCTCCCCTTTTGCCCCCTCATTTCCAGGGGGTGTCAAGTTTTCAAAGAATTCAGATTTGTAGGTGGACCTTCCATTGGCAGTGAGACTGCAGCAGTTTTTCCCATCTTTCTGTTTACTTCAATGACAACAACAACAACAACAACTCTCAGCAGCTGCAATGCAGCAACATTCTGGGGCTGTCTTGGAGAGAAATGACAGTTGCCACTTGGATGCCATTGTTATCCTTCTTGTTAGAGTTAAAACAAAGGAGACAAAACCTACTGCTGCCCTCCCACCAATGGAAAGCTCGCACCCTGTGGAGTCTTAAGATTTCTGCCTCCGTGCTCAAGCTGAATGTTCTCCTTGAGAACTTAAGGCTCAGCCTTAGTTTAAGGTTTCAAGCTTTGATGTCTATTATTTTATTACCAAGGGCCATCCTGCTGATGCTCAAGGATGTAACAATTGTATCTACCTCTGCTTCCACTTCCACATGTTTCCTTTATTCTTTCTCCCCTCTCTTATTTATTTCTTGATTGTATTTCTTTTTATGTTCCTCTCTCTTTCCTACTAGTCAACAAGAGATTAAGTTGCTTTATTATTTATTATTAGTATAAATATTTTTATACCACCCTTCATTTGGGGGAAGGACATGGTGGGGGAAACCAATGGCATTGATGGGGGGGAGGGCACAGGCTTCATTGAAATGATTTGGAGGTGGACAGAGCACATAGTGGTGTCTCATTCATTTCTATGGGGCTTCTTCAGGACAACTTCTCAATGGATTGTGCCTTTTATTCACTGCACAACAAATCGAGAAATAAACAGTCTATTCAACCAATTAACAGAGGCCAGAAAACATTCTTATGGTAGCATGTAACAAAAATATGAGCATTGATGATTTCCTTTTCTTTTCTCTCTCTTCAGTATACACAAAGCAATGTGGCTTAGAGAATAAGCATATGCACGTAGAATTTATTGTCACTAGGTGTTCTGTAAACTGGTACTTTAATGAAACATTTGGGTTTCATGTTGATATTTACTGCCAGCACAGATGCGAACTACGCAGCTCAATATGCAAATTTCAGATGCCGCATTTGCCAGCAGAGAGAGAGAGAGAGAGAATGTGTATCATAAGATTCAAGCATAAACAACAGCATTTGGTGAAAGGCTCTTATTTAAGGATGGAGTGAACTCTCCCAGCAATGCTTATAATTGGGCTTTGAAAACTGAACTATGCCCTTCCAGTCTTAGCAAATAGCTCAGTGTACTCCAAACCCAGATATCATTGGGGTTGGACTTGATGGTCTTATAGCCCCTTCCAACCCTACTATTCTATGATTCTATTATTAATACCAGAAAATCTATATTTCCCAGTTCATGGCATCTGTTTCACAGCTGTAGCAGCAAATTGGGTGGTAGAAGGGTTCTAGAAAGAGATAATTGTTTGCTAGCAGTGGGGGCTGGGTGCATGATATGAAGGGTCTTAGAAGTTTTCTTCAATATACAATGTCTTCAGATCATGGCCACGACTTGGAAGTGTTAAGATTGGGTTGATGATGGCATGAATAGACCAAGTTTGAAGTTCCACAAACATTTATGCACACTTATTTGGGAATAAGTCCCATTGAACTCAGTGAGACACAGAATCAATCTAGTTATTATTACTGTTGCCATGGGAAATGCCATTCCTGTGGTGAGTTTCCCTGGTCATGTTATTTGGTTCAACTCAAGATGATTGCATGTACTGGGCTTGTCATATTATGAGTGTCTCCCCACCCTCCCCCAAAGATGAGCACTCCTGATTTGGATTAGGACTCAGAAACTCAAAACAAGAGTGGTCCCAACACACACACACACACACACAGCATATGTTCTACAAAGAAAGCATGTTGAACAAAGCTATACAGCCCACATGAGGGAAACTCAACACAGAGATGTAAATCCCCATTCCTCTCTAGAGTGATTAGACTGTCTCTTTTCCCTTGAATCTCCAGGTTACTGGAATGCCATTCCACCTCACATGGATAGGGACAGGGATGTTGTGGGAGTCCAGGAGAGGGGTGGAGCCCAATGGACTCCCCACTGTTGAGCATCCTGGACACTGCTCACTGAACCACTGTGCACTTACCAGGCCATTCACCAAGTGCTGCATGATCCACGAGCACCTGCCTGTCTCCTCACTAAGCCACCATTTTGAAAAAAATGGTGGCTTGGGAAGTTCCGTAGAAGTAATGTTATGTAAATGGTGGCCATAAAGGGGCCATTTACATAACATTACAGGCTTGGCAAGGGGACAGGCAGCCACTGGGTTGTTCAGTGGCTCATGCAGTGAGGCGGGCAGCAGCGGTGGGTTGGTAAGCACCTGGCAGGGACAGACAGAGGTGAGTCCATCCATCCCTACTCGAGGAACCAGAGCTTTTTAAAGGCGAAAAAAATGAACTGCATAGTGGTATGTTAGGATAACGCCTTAGTTAAAAAAAAAAAAAAAAACATCCTGAGCCGGGGATAGGAGGGGGTAAAACTTAGTCTCATTTGAAGGGATAGAACAACCCCCCGCTCAGTGTTGGATGCCTGATTCCCAGGCGGTCGCCCATCCAACTACTGACTGGGGCCGACCCCGTTTAGCATCCGAGATCAGACAAGCACATGCAGGAAACAGCAGGAAAACAGCACAGCGCTCGAGTGTGACTGTACCGAGCTCACACATTCGATGAAGCACTTCAATGGGGAAAATGGGTGAGTGTGAATAATCACGTTTTAATGTGAGAGCATTTAACCCGACGGGACACCGAATTCATTGTGATGGCAGGCGCAATGTACATCGGCATTAGAACAATTTGAATGTGGGAGAAACCCAAACTAACAGATGTGTCCGTTGTTGTTCAGTCGTTCAGTCGTGTCCGACTCTTCGTGACCCCATGGACCATAGCACGCCAGGCCTTCCTGTTCTGCGCTCTCTCCCGGAGCGTGCTCAAGTTCATATTCATTGCATCCGTCCTTGCTCTTAAATGTCTGGGTTTGAATCCCTGTGTATTCAACCATGTTGAATGCTTAACTGGAATTGCACCTCTCTTTCTGATAGGCTGCTCATGTTTAACAGCTATATGGCAGGCAGGTAAAACATGATCCTCTCTGTAGGGATGTTAGAGAATTCTGCCACGGATCCCAGGGAGGCCGAATTCCAGTGAATTCGGCCCCCTGGAATCCATGGCAGAATGGAGCAACCCACCCCACCACCCCACGAAAGCCCCATGAAATGGAGCCTACCTGGCTGCGGCTCTGGCAGTGGCTCCGGCTCCTCCATTTGTGTCCCTGGCATGCTGTGATAGGCTATGTAAGTATCTACGTAGCCTATCACGGCTCCGGGTAGGGACGCAAATGGCGTAGCCGCCATTTGCATCTGTGTCTTTAGCCGTGAAAGGCTATGTATATATTTACATAGCCTATCACAGCAAAAGACAGGGGTGCAAATGGCATAGCGGCCGCCATTTGCGCCCCTGTCTTTTGCCATGATAGGCTACGTAAATATATATGTAGCCTATCACAGCAATAGGAAGGAACACAAATGGTGGTTGCCATAGCCACCGCCATTTGCGTCCATGTCTTTAGCCGTGAAAGGCTATGTATATATGTATGTAACCTATCATGGCTAAAGGCACGGATGCAAATGGCGGCGGCTACAGCCGCCACCATTTGCATCCCTGTGCAGCCCAGCAGCTGGATGTCCTGCTGCGGGCGGCCCCGTCCAGTGGCTCTGTGGAGTTGCCGCAGAGCAGAGCCAGCCGGGGAGGATTCCAGGGGAGGGACGGAGCGCCTCCCGCCCACCACGGATTGCCCGGCACAGAGCCAGGTAAGAGTTTCATACATCCCTACCTTTCGTACATCCCTCTGTACTTCGAATAGCTGTACCTACTGAATTTGGCTAGTGTAGATGGGTGAGAATTCTGTTTCCATTCATTACTGATAATAATTTAACAAAATTTGTGAAGTTCTTCATATTCAGGAGAGAAAGAACTTCAGAATTAAAAACCCGAATGCAAGAGAAAAAAACTGACAGATTTGCACATCCCTAGTTAGAGAGTTAAAAATATTTAAGATAGTAGAAATGATTTAAAGTGTGTGAATAAACACATGTTTGCCTGGTGGTGTCTAAGAGATACAAAGGATAGTACCAGGTATACTGCCTCCCCCCCCCCCGGGATGGCATATCATAGATGGGGCACCACAACTTTAAATGTCATTTCCCTTATAGTTGTAAGTCTCACCTTCAATGGAAATGTATCTGGAGAAGAACATCAGCTGATAGCCTTAGCATGCAGGCATGTTGATATGGGAGGAGATGCTTCTTCAAGCATTAGGGTTCCACACCATTAAGAACATTAAAGGCAAGCAAGAACACATTGAATTGGGCTCAGAACCAAATAGGCAACCAGTAAAGTTCTTCTTAAGACTACTGAGGTATGGTCTGAGTGAGCAGTACCAGTCAAAACTCTGGTTACTGCATTCTGCACTAACTGAAGCAGTATCTTTTATTTAAGATTATTGTTAAGGCTGCCTTTTAGGGCCATACCCTCACAAGGCAGCTTCCAAACATATTAAATACAATATGTCATAAAAGTAAAACATATACCAATAATATGTTCTTAACCCACCAAAAAATGTCTTAAACCACCAAAAAACAACAGTAGACTCTGACAACAATAAAATTATCGATAACAATAGCAACCTATGTTAGGAATAGTTTAAGCTATTTTGAGTCAGTGTAAAACCAATTTAAGACAGCAGTGCCCAATATCTGTCAACAGGAAAGCACTGGAACCAAATGTTTTTTTGAGTAAGGATGGACAAATCTGTTAGTTTCTTTTTCTCCCACATTATTGGTTTTGTTTTGTTTTGAAATGTCAAGTTCTTTCCATCCTGTGTATGAAGAAATTTGTGAATTTTGATAAGTTCTTATAAAAAAGAGAACGGTACAAAACTCATCCACCTTCACCAGCCAATTTAAATAGGTTCAGCGAAGCCCAGTATAGAAAGGACAATATTGTAACTGCCTGCCATGTTAAAGATGAGGACCCTGTCAGAGAAAACTCTCCTTGAGCATGACAGACATGGCCCATTAACAGGAACCAGACTTTTAAGAACTCAGCACTCAAAGCTCTCTGCCTGAATGGACAAATCTGCTCCATTTTGCATTCCTTTCTTTCACATTTGGATTTTTAAGGTTCTTTCTATCCTGTTTATAAAGAAATTTGTACATTTTTGGAAGTTCTTATCAAGAAATGCACCAAATGAAAGTCTCGCCCATCCTTATTTTAGATCCCTGTGAAGGCCTGTATTAAAAGTGCCATACCTATTTCACTAGGAATAGAGTTCTAGAAAGATGGGCCATAGCCAAAAAGTCCCTGTTCCTTTGGTGTTTTTTTTTTTTCAGTTGTTCATGTATTCTGCATTTACTGTATTTCAGAGGCAGCCTTATGTATAGCACATTGCAATAATCCAATGCACCAGAATGTTGAATTGTGCTCAGAAATAGATTGACAACCCTTGAAGTAGCTTAAAAAAACCTGGCAAGATATGTTCCATTGGCCTGGTTGTTGTTGTTGTTGTTGTTGTTGCTATCACCAACACTCACAAAATAAGAAGAACATACAAGGGTTCAGGTTGTTAAGTATTCATCATAATGAACACTCTGCAGGTCCAGCACAGTGAACATTCCACAAGTTCCTCTGAAAAGCTATCCTACTTTGAATTTTAGTTCTGTCTTTATTTTCTAATCATTTACATCTTTCTATTAAGCCTTCTGTTTAAGGCTTGCCTTTAAATTTATGAGAGTTTTGCCTCCAAAGTCTAAACAGTAAGTATAAGAAGAAAAGGGTTAAGTAGAAATATTTTAAAAGTATAGTTCAAATGAGAACAAATGTTTGGAGACAATAAAGTGAGCAGGAAAAAACAACAACAACCCCAAAACCTTGAAAAATCTAAACAGCTTCTGAATTACAAAAAAAATATCTAGGGATGTCTATGAATTAAGTATAGATCATCATCTCATAGTAACCTTTGATAGTTCTCATTAAAACAGCAACAGCAGAATCTGTTAAGTGTCTCTTGAGAGATATTATGTGTAAATGCAGAAATTAAAAAATGAATATTGAATGATCCTATTGAGAAATTAGGGCCATTCAATTGTCTTAATGGCAGTGGAATATCAGATGTATGTTTTTTCATCTGTTTTCCAAATGAAATATCAGAATGTAATTTACCACTTTTGTGGAGTGAATCCAAGCCATACCAATTTTACATAATGCTTCAAATGCAAATTTACAATAGCCTTTTTAATGAACGCAAAGTCCTTGATATGAAAAGCTTTGTTCTACCTAGTCATCACAACTGATCTCCTCAAAGGGAAGCTAAATTATCCTCAGTCTAGCATGTTTCTGAATTGTCTTTTCCCCATTTATACTTTATACTATGTTGTACACATAAACTACAGAGGATAGGCCTTGGGGCTAACTACAGAGGATAGGCCTTGGGGCTAACTACAGAGGACAGGCCTTGGGGCTAACTACAGAGGACAGGCCTTGGGGCTAACTACAGAGGATAGGCCTTGGGGCTAACTACAGAGGATAGGCCTTGGGGCTATGTACAGAGGATAGGCCTTGGGGCTAACTACGGAGGATAGGCCTTGGGGCTAACTACGGGGGATAGGCCTTGGGGCTACCTACGGGGGATAGGCCTTGGGGCTAACTACGGAGGATAGGCCTTGGGGCTAACTACGGAGGATAGGCCTTGGGGCTAACTACGGAGGATAGGCCTTGGGGCTAATTACAGAGGATAGGCCTTGGGGCTAACTACAGAGGATAGGCCTTGGGGCTAATTACAGAGGATAGGCCTTGGGGCTAACTACAGAGGATAGGCCTTGGGGCTAACAACAGAGGATAGGCCTTGGGGCTAATTCAGATGTAAATTCATTGACATGTCGCTATATAACTTCCATGGCTATTCATGAAAACTTTTTTGGCCTCCCTCAAAATTCCTCAGGTGTGTCACTGGAGGAGGAACCTTTAACATTTTACTTCAATTTTCAGTTATCTTGACATTTTACTGGCAACTTAAAGTTATTTTCAGTTGACCAAAACAATAGTAGTGAACATGGGGATAGCAGGTCAGGATAATGACTGCTGGCCCGGACCCTGACCCCTGATCAGGATCTTCTGCAGAGTCTACATGTGATCTGAAACTAGGGATGTACGAAAGTCACTTACCTTTTCGAAGGGTGACATTCGTGGGGGGGGAGGGGCTCCGTCCCTCCCCCCAAAATTCTGGCCAGGGGGGAGGTGCTCTGTCCCTCTGCCCCCAAATTCTGGCCGGGGGGGAGGCGCTCAGTCCGTCCCCCCCGAATCCTGGCCGGCCAGCTCCACAAATGGCAGTGGCCGTAGCCACCGCCGTTTGCATCCCTGCAGTCAGCCGTGATAGGCTACGTAAATGTTTACGTAGACTAAGACGGCGAAAATAAGGGGAACACAAATAGCGTAGCGTCTACGCTATTTGCGTTCCCCTTATTTTCGCCATCTTAGTCTACGTAAATGTTTACATAGACTAAGACATGCCAAAATAAGGAATGCAAATGGCGGCGCCCATGGGCGTCGCCATTTGCGTACGCGTGTTTTTTTTTCTTCTTTTAAATCAGCCGTGATAGGCTATGTAAACATTTACGTAGCCTATCATGGTGTTTTTTAAAAATCTAGCCGTGATAGGCTATGTAAATCTTTACGTAGCCGATCATGTTGTTGTTGTTTTTTTAAACTGGAAATGGCGGCGGCGGCAGCCGGTCGGAAGACTAGCCGCCGAACCACCGCTGAACCACCGCCGCCGGAGCCGCCGCTGCTGCTGCCGCTGCCAGGAAGATCCACCCAAGGTAAGTCCCGTCCCGGGGGGGGAGGGGCAGACCGTTCCGCCACCAATTTCAGGGGTCCGAATGCGCTGCCTTTCGGCCTCCCCGAGATTCATGGCAGAATTCTCTGACGTCCCTATCTAAAACTCTGCAGTGTCCCTGATCACAAAGAAGCAGGGTTCCGAATCGTGCAGGGTTCTGAACCACATAGAAGCGCATGTGCGTGCAGCTGTACAGAGAAAGGCCTCCCTGCTGCAGATGTTCACACTGTGAATGTGGGTGCCTTTAGGTGGAGCTACATGGTGATGCGTATACCTGATGGAATGCCTTTCCCAGCATGAACATATCTGTACACTACATTCAGCATCTAAGGCCCTCCTCCAGGTGGTTCCTCTGAGGGAGGCTCAGAAGGTGGCAACAAGGGAGAAGGGCTTCCTTGGTGGTTATCCCCCCACCCCATTAAAGAATGATCTCTCCAACATGGCCCGCCTGGCACCAATCCTGTTTAGGGATGTATGAAAGTCACTTACCTTTTCGCAGATGTGATTCGCGGTGGGGGGGAGGAGCGCCGTCCCTCCCCCCAGAATCCTCCCTGGCCGTCTCTGCTCCACTGTGGCTCCACAGAGCCGCTGGCCAGGGCCATCCACAGCTGGAGTTCCAGCCACGGACAGGCTGCTGGGGATGCAAATGGCGGCTGCCATAGTGGCCGCCATTTGCGTCCTGCAAAGCTGCCATGTTAGGCTACATAAGTATTTAAGTAGCCTATCATGGCAAACAAATAAACAAAAAAATCAGTGTACGCAAATGGCGGCGGTTATGGCCGCCGCCATTTGCGTTCCCTATTTTTAGCCATTTTAGCCTACATAAATATTTACGTAGGCTATTACTGTGGGGGGGAAAAGGGGAATGCAAATAGTGTAGTGGGCGCTACAAACAAAAACAAAAGGAATGCAAAAACGCGAATGATAGGCTACGTTAATTGTCACGTAGCCTATCACGGGGGCGTTGGTTTTTTTTTTACTTTTTTTGGGCTGCCGCCCCTGCCCCTGTCGAAGCCCTGCCGAACCGCCGCTGCGACCCGCCACTGGGAGCGACATTCGGGAAAGGTAAGTCCCATCCCGGGGGGGGGGCGGGGGGCAGGGGGGTGGAGAATTTCTCCCCGAAACTACTTCGGGGGGCCGAATACATTGGCACTCGGCCCCCTGAAGTTTCGGGGAGAAATTCTCCCCCATCCCTAGGGCCCAGTCAGAGCTGTACATGCATCTTAGGCCTGAGGATTTCCAGATGGAACAGGTTCATGTGGGTTTCATCATTAACCTACTGTCAGGCATGGCAGCTAAATGGGCTTCGGGGCTCCTGCTCGCTAATGACCCCCTGCTCAGGGACTATCAAGGTTTCATGACAGCCATGGCACGTTTTTTTCATGACCCCCTGCGCACACAGACGGCTTCTCAGGAGATTCGCCACCTCCGGCAGGGCAAGGACTCAGTTTCAAGCTACGCGACAACCTTTCGCTTGCTGATGCAGGATTTACAGTTGAATGATGCCGCGCTAGTGGCTCAGTTTTTGGATGGTTTGAACGACGAGATCTTAGTGGAGTTGGCGCGCATGCCCAGCCCACCTACCTTGGAGGACCTCATCCAGACCTGACTTCAGATAGATAGTCGGCTGGAGGGGTGCCAGCAGAACCAGAGGGGATTTCCCTCCTCCCATTCCCCCATGTTTCCTGACTCCTCCCCCACCCCCCGCTCCGGCGCTGGGGGTGGAGGAGACCCTGATGCAGCTGGGAGCTACCTGAGCCTCACTGCTGCCAGAGGAGCTTGAGCGCCGGTGTGCTGAGCACCGATGTTTTCGATGTGGAAAGCTGGGGCATTTCGCCAAGACCTGCCGAGTTAAATCCACAGCTCCACTGCCTCCTCCTCCTCTCCTTCCCCCTCCTCCTCCTCCTCGTCCCCAGGCCTGATGGTATCAGGATGGATCCTGCAAAGGTCCAGGCTGTCCTCTCCTGGCAGGCTCCATCCACCAAGAAGGACTTGCAACGTTTTCTGGGTTTTGCTAATTTTTACAGAAAGTTCCTGCCCAGTTTTGCTCAGCTGACTTCTCCTGTCATGGACCTCCGCTGTCTTAAGGGCAAGAAATCTCCTTTCCATTGGACGGCATCTGCCCAACAGGCTTTTGAGGAACTTAAGAAGCTTTTCAGTTCTGAGCCGATCCTTTTACATCCCAAACTGAGGAAGCCTTTTGTAGTGCAGACCGATGCCTCTGACTTCGTGGTGGGGGCGGTGCTCTTTCAGCCAGATCGGGAGAGCGGCGGGCTGCAACCCTGCGCCTACCACTCCAGGAAACTGACCATGTCTGAGAGGAATTATACCATCTGGGAGAAGGAACTGTTGGCCATCAAGTCTGCTTTGGAGACCTGGCGTCATCTCCTGGAGGGGGTGCAGCACCCAGTTGAAGTTAGAACTGACCATCACAACCTCGAACATCTTCAGACAGCCCGTGCCTTAAATCAGCGGCAGATTAGGTGGTTGATTTTTTTTTCTCAGTTCCACCTTAAGATTTGCCATGTGAAAGCCTCAGACAACCTACAAGCGGATGCTCTTTCTTGTAAGCCTGACCTCCAGCCAGGGAGTGAGGAAAATTCCCCCCCATCTCTGATTCTTCCCCCCCCCCCCAAGGCCTGGCGGCAGCTGCGGTACCTCATTCTTGGGAGGAGCTCCTTCTCTCTGCACAGGCTCAGGATGCTTTTGTTCGCACAAAGGTGGAGGAATTGGGGCTAGCCTCTGCCCCCCCCCACTCTACCCCCTTCTCTTTGCGAGGTGGCCTGCTTTACCATTCCGGCTGGGTCTATGTGCCTTCTAGACCCCTCCACGAGAAGGTCCTCCATCAGTGCCACGACTGCCCCACAGCTGGGCATTTTGGCATCACCAAGACCTTGCATGGAGTGACAAGGGATTTTTGGTGGCCTTGTGTGTGTCAGGACGTCAAGTCCTATGTCACCTCCTGCCCAACCTGCCAGAGGGCGAAGGCCCCCTCAGGCAAGCCCACAGGCTTGCTTCACCCCCTGCCTACCCCCTCAGGACCTTGGAAACTGCTCTCCCTTGACTTCATCACTGACTTGCCTTGCTCACACAGTAAGACCACTACTCTGGTGGTGGTGGATTTGTTTTCTAAGATGGCCCATTTCATCCCCTGCTCTGGGTTGCCCACAGCCAGGGAGACAGCAGAGCTGTTCGTGGCACATGTTTTCCACCTCCACGGATGGCCCGAGGGTCTCATTTCGGATAGGGGGGCCCAATTCACTGCCCATTTCTGGAGGGAGCTACTTGCGTTGCTCCATGTGACGCTCTGTCTTTCCTCTGCCCACCATCCACAGACGGATGGTGAGGCCGAGCGCACCAATGCGACTCTGGAGCAATATCTGCGCTGTTATGTCAATTACCAGCAGGATGACTGGTTTTCCTTGCTGCCTCTCACAGAATTTGCTTATAACAATGCCTGCCATGCTTCCACCCACCAAACTCCATTTTTTGCCATTTTTGGTTACCACCCCAAGGCCTTCCTGTCCACCCTAGCTCCCTCTTCGGTGCCAGTGGTCCAGGACTTTTCAAAGGAGTTGCGAGCAGTACACCACCTCTTACGGGACTCCCTCGAGCAAGCCAAGACAGCCTACAAGGCATCTGCAGACCGGCGGTGCCAGCCGGGTCCGTCTCTGCAACCGGGGGACTGGGTTTGGTTGTCCACCCAATACCTCCCCTCTCACTCACCCGCAAAGAAGCTCGTGCCTCTCCGCATGGGGCCTTTCCATATATGGCCCAGATTAACCCTGTTGATTTTCACCTGGCTCTCCCCCCCTCCATGAAGATCCATCCTGTTTTTCATTGGTCCTTGCTGTCCCCCCTGGTTTCCGGCGACCCTCATCGCTCAGTCAGCTCCCCCCCACCGCCAGTGCTGGTAGAGGGGGAGGAGGAGTTTGAGGTCGCGGAGATTCTGGACTCCTGCCTTTCTCGTGGCTGCTTGCAATATCTGGTGGACTGGAAAGGGTACGGGCCTGATGAGCGATCCTGGGAACCCACGAAAAATGTGCATGCTCCATTGCTGCTGAGGCGCTGCCACCAGCTGTGCCCCCACAAACCTGGGGCCCCAGGGGAGAAGCATGAGGGGGGGCCTCATGGGAGCGGGGATGATGTCAGGGTGGACACTGAGCCCATAGAATCCCAGAGTAGTTCTGATTCTGAGGAAGAGGAGTCGCTCCTGGGAGAGGAGCGCACTCGCGCTCCTCTTTTCCAGGGCCAACAGCTGACGGAGATTCCTCCCACCAGCATTCCTATCTTAGATAGCAGTCCTGGGAGTGACAGAGCGCGGGAAGCAGACTTGATGGACACGCAACACCGACACAGAGATCGGCGCCAAATGGAGGGCGCAGAAAGGAGGCATAGTGCCCGGTTGGCGCACAAACAACGGCTGCGCCCAGAGGATCCAAGGGAAAAGGGGAGGGACTCTCCCTAGTCCTTAAGTTCAGGGGTCTGCCAGTAATTCCCTTTCAAACAGGGACCAACTGTTCCAACGTAGGGCATAGGTACTCTGCTGCTCATATCTAGTTGCTAACAGTAGAGTTGTTAAGTTGTAAAAGAGGAATAAAGCTTTGAAAATAATCCCTTTGTCTGTGTCTGGACTTGGCTACTGGATTAGACTGAGATAGGCCTCCAAGGAGCCCTTGACATTTTGGCTATGTGGGGGCATAGGAATGCAATGAATGAATGAATGTCAGGAGGTGAGGCTACTCAGCATGGCCCCATTCCTGCTCATGTGTTGAGTTTTACTTTTCAATAATGCCTGGATAGAGCTCAGGAATGCCTACACATGTGTAACCTGTACATGCATGAACATTGTGCAAAAGAAGTAGGACAACAGGTTGTCCTTTTTCCATGAGAAGAAGACCTGTTGGCCTGGACCACTGGCTTGGAAGTGAGATGATGACATATATAGCTTGGAGCAAAAACTACCAGGACGTGTATGATAAAACATCAGGGGAGCTGTCCATAAGATATCTAAGACCCAGACCAAGGAGCTGGGCATGGCAACAAGACATTAGGGATGGTAGAGAATTCCGCCACGGATCACGGTGAGGCCGAATGCCAGTGCATTCAGCCCCCCAAACTCCGTGGTGGAACGGCCTGCCCCCCCGCGGATCGAGACTCACCTGGGGTGGATCTACCGGGTGGCAGCGGCTGCGGTGGTGGTGGCGGAGGCGGCTGTGGTGGCTAGTCTTCCAACTGGCTGCCGCCGCCGCCATTTCCACTCTTGTAAAAAAAAAGAAAAAGAAAAAGAAAGACGTGATAGGCTATGTAAAGATTTATGTAGCCTATCATGGCTAGGTTTAAAAAAAAAAACACGACGTGATAGGCTACATAATAGCGTTGCCCTTATTTTCGCCGTAGACTACGTAAATCTTTATGTAGACTACAGGGACCAAATAAGGAATGCGAATGACGGCTCCCATTTGCGTACGTGCTTTTTTTTTTTAAGTCACCCGTGATAAGCTACGTGATGATTAACGTAGCCTGTCATGGCTGACTTTGCAGATCTAGCCGTGATAAGCTACGTAAATCGTTACGTAGCCTATCACGGGGCTTTTTTTTTTTTTTTTACTTTTCTTTTGAAGTTCGTGGCCGGGGAGACGGGGTGCTACTCCCCGGCCTGAATTTCGGCTGGGCGAGGCAGGAAGCCTCCCCCCTGGCCTGAATTTCGGCCGGGCGAGGCGGGAAGACACCCCCCCATGGCATGAACTTCGGGGGGAGATGCGAAGCGCCTCCCCCCCACCGCGAAAAAAGCTGCGAGACCAGGTGAGTGACTTCCGGCTGTGGACAGCTCTGGCCTGGCTGAGCCTCGCCGGCTGCTCCGCGGAGCTTCCGTGGAGCACAGCCGGCCGTGGAGGATTCTGGGGGGGAGGGACGGAATGCCTCCCCCCCATCAACATAATCCACGAACAGGTAAGTGACTTTCGTACATCCCTAGAAGACATTGCACTAGCACTAGCTAGGCATCAGTGGGGAATTCTTACAGTGTGTCACAAATCCCTTGGCCCCCTCTATCCTTAAGCAATCACACACACACAAATACAGAGGCTTCATTCTCACGCCTTTAATTCGTTATTCACAGGTTCATTACAGATGCAAATCCTCAAAGAATCTCTGGCTACAAAGGCCTGCTTCCAGTGGTTTCAAATGGGATCGCTTAAAGTTGCCCGCAGTTTGAAAGGGAGGCTATCTGGCTAGGCTAACTTAGGGAGGGAGGTCCCACACCTCGCGTGATGCTTCCCTACGTAGCCTCTTATGAATCGCTAACTGGGTCGACTGTCTGAGCTCCGCCCTTGATGTTTTCCTCTTAGCTCTGCTATGCCACCGCCTCACATCTCTTCTCTTAGGTCACAGTTCCCAATCCCCTCCTACTACTACTTCTCATGGGGGACAGGCAAGGAAGAAGCTTCATGCCCAGCCATCTGGGAGTTGGTAATCTGAGACACACGCCTACCCATATCTAAACTGGCTTGTGAAAATGCCTCCCCTAGTTCTGGCTGCTCCTCTTCTGAATCTGAGCTTCTAACCATCTCCCTGTGCTTAGAATCAATCCTGACACAGTGTTGCAGCCCCACCATTCCTGACATACAGAAAGGGGGGGGGGAATCCCACCTGCATGCAATGACTATTCTCTGTTTTTGATAACTGAACATGACTCCCCCCCCCCTTATCATATCGCTGAATTAAATTATTGGGACGTCAGGGCAGGATGGATGCAGCAAGAAATAACTAACCATAATAGCAGCTTCACATTCCAATGAAAAACATGTTTAATTTAGTAATTTATTATTTAGTTTATTAAATGTATATGGGGCCACCCATCAATTCATATTCTCTGAGAGCCTTACAAAGCAAAAATAAAAACGAATGCAATATTAAATAATAACATATAATAATAAAAAAAGGAAATGATCAAAATACAAATTCAGTGCCAACAAATTATTCCTTTTTTTACCATTCTCATTCAATTTGATAGAAAATAAATCAGTTTTAAAAATCAAGGAGAAAAAAATAGTGAAATTCTCATGCTGGGGTGTGGGCTTCTTGTGCTTACTGTAGTTACAATGTGGCCAAGGATGTGTATGTGAGTATCCTTGTCCTTCATTGTACAACTGTCTCTCTGGTAGTGAAGCCTCCTCACTTCCTGTGCTTCAGTTACAGTCCAGGAAATATGTCATGAGGTAACACCTCCCATGGGACTTTTTCAGTTCAGGAAGCATGGCAGCTGGGGAGGTTGCAGTGGGACAGAGAGATATGCAAAAGAAAGAAAGAACTAATGAATGAATGAATGAATGAATGAATGAAAGAAAGAAAGCCCTATCAAGCAGCAACTTTAGCCACTTTGCAACAGTGAGGTAAGCTTAGAAACACCACCAAAATCAATTCAAAAGACATTTAAAGTGCCCTGAGAATGGGGGAGAAAAACAGAAACCTCTTTTGCAAGCGAAGATAGCTTGAGGGGCTTTATTTATCACATTTAAACTCCACCTTTTCCAAACTGGAGGACAGATTTTGGCGTAGCACAGACACAAACTCACACATAATGCAACAGAATACTTTCCTTTTCCAGCAGAAATGAAACAATTGGCAGCTCCAATTAAAACATACACTAATATGGCGAAAGCCAAAGGCTCATTTAAAATACATGATTTTAAAAGACCTGAGTGAATAAAAATGTTCTCCCTTTGTGCCAAGAAGACAATAAAGAAGGCCTCAAACAAACCTCTCCTCTCAGCAGCCACCCTGACCCTCCTCACTTCACTTGGTCAGGGGACACACAGCAGAGTCTTCAAAGAGGGTGGGATGGTGCTGTTGCACTTATGTCCTACTTGTGGGTTTTCCACAGGCAGCTGGTTGGCCACGGTATGAACCGAATGCTGGACTAGATTGACTCTTGGTTTGGGGGGTGGTATGGACTTGATGGTCTTATAGGCCCCTTCCAGCCCTACTATTCTTTGATTCTATGATCCAGCATGGCTCTTCTTATGTGCTTATGCATCTGATGAAAGAAAGGGGGGGGGTGGACGAATTCCTGGAGGAAAAGGCTATCAATGGCTACTAGTCTTGATGGCTATGTGCTACCTCCAGTACCAGAGGCAGTGAGCCTATGTACACCAGTTGCTGGGGAACATGGGCAGGAGGGTGCTGTTGTACTTGTGTCCTGCTTGTGGGTTCCTGGTCGACAGCTGGTTGACCACTGTGTGAAGAGAATGCTGGACTAGATGGGCCCTTGGTCTGATCCAACATGGCTTTTCTTATGTTCTTATGACCTTAGGGTTTGGGTATGCATATAATGGGGGAAGGTGGTCTTTCAACTAAGCTGGTCCCAAGCCATTACAGGCTTTACAGGTTAAGATCGGAACTTCAAATTGGGCCTGGAAAGAGTTGGGAGCCAGTGTAGTTGGCAAAGCATCATCTTCATCATCATCATCATCATCATCATCAGTCCCAGCTAATAATCTTGTTGCTCTGTTTTGAATTAACTGCAGATGCCAGGCCATTTTTTTTTCTAGGCAGACCCACATAAATGGCATGGCCATAGTGTTAATGCATTGCTTAGAGGAACTTCCTCCAACATGGTGCCCTCTAGATGTGTTGGCTCACAACTCCCAGCAGCCCCATCCAACATGGGGATGCTGGGTATTGTAGTGCAACATGTCTGGTGGGCTCACATTGAGGGGCACTGTTGTAAACAGTGTTTGAAATCCTTCAGCTTGTCAGCCTATTCCAAGGGAAATAAATAATTATAAGGAGATTTGTGTCAGCAATATTGGATGCATCTCCATGCTGAATTGGATCCAGACGGCTAACCAATTATGATTCCATAAGTGGAAACACTTCAATACACACTCATGGATTCAGCTGGACAATATAATGGACTGCTCTCCAAGATTGCTGAATGAGATGTATTTTTAATCACTATGAATGAACATTTACTTCTGACTGGCTTGTCCAGTATGACTCCTTATATAAACACTACTCCTATAACCCAGCAATACAGGAGAAAGATCCAGTGTGGACACTGATGAGACACCATTGCAACCGCAAAACACTTCTAATCTGTAGCCATTCTATTTGCATGTTAATGAGCCTGAAGGCCAGATGCCACTAATTACAACCTAACCACTCTGTCCAAAATACCACAACAAAATGCTCATGAGCAGACCTCTTAATTCCATTATGCAAATTCTAGTTAGGGAAGCACAGAAATTCCAAACAGTGGCATCCTAGGGCAGTGTGTTGGCAGGAGGTAAATTAATAAATATATTCAAGGAATGGAAATCATTGTAAATTATTATTCAACACCAGATTAATCATGGCTGAATAAATATGGATGGAGTCCAATTTTCTTCCTAGTATCATATGTAACTGAATTAAAATTTCCAGTAAGTTGAGAAAGTGCATTAGTGAGTATTTCCAGAAGTAATCAATCAACTGATATAGAATCATTGAATATTAATTTCATGGTGTGCTCTTACATTGAAAATTAAAAAAAAACTAAGATCATAATCCCAACTGGTTTAAATTGGCATTTATCCACTAAAGCCAATGGAATTAGTTGATTTATAGGAGCTCTATATTTGATTCTTAAATGCATTTACTCTCAAATTCTACTTATCTTAATTATACTAAATAGCTATTGAATGAATGGAGTAGCTATCAAGTACAATAGGTCTGCCTAATCATCACATATTTGACTGACAGAAAACTACTGCACATGAGTGTATCACAATTAAATTAACTCACTAGTCAGTCAAAGTACAACTTACGAGCTGGTGTGTTAAGGCACAGCTGACAAGTCTTTCTTTCCTTCTCCCTCACTCTTTTCATATCCCTCATCTGCTATCAAGCAGAGCCATGTTTATGAGGAGGTGAAGCAGGGATGAGAATGCTAGCTCCCACACCCTCTGCCCTGATTTTCCAGAGTTCCAAATCAGCTTACACTAGAGTAAGAGAGAGAGAGAGAGAGAGCTGCTAGCTATGTCTTAAAGTAATGTCTGCTTTGGCACTGAGTTTGCCGCTAGAAGGGAGCAGTAGGGCTGCTTTGTTGTAACAACAGGTGCAGCTCTCTGTAGGCCTCATCATGACCCACCAGTTGAAGAAGGATGCACTAACTGAAGCACACTGGAATCTGAATAATGTTGAGTGATTCCATTCCTAAATGTAATCTTGTGTATATTGGCACCTGAATGTTTCAGATCAGAACTCATGGTTCCTGCAGAGCACAGCTGGTACCCAAATGCTAGGAAGAAAGAGAAAGGATTGAGAGAGACTCAAGTTGACACGTTGTGCTTTGTAAATAAGGATGGTGGAAGGCTTTCCACACTCTTTCATTTCGTTGCCGCCTTTTAATGTGATTCTCAGAGTTTTGAAGTTGAGCTGCTGGTTTGCTGGCCTTGCCAAAAAGAATGCTTAGAAAAAGCTACCAGTTCCATCTGGACTTTCCTTATGCTACAAACAGTGTGTATATATATATATATATATATATATATACACACAGTACACACACACACACACATATGTGTGTGTGTGTGTGTGCGCGCGTGTGTGTTTGTATAAAGGTAAAGGTGTCCCCAACCAGTCGTGTCCGACTCTAGGGTGTGGTGCTCATCTCCATTTGTAAGCCGAAGAGCCAGTGCTGACCGAAGATGCTTCCATGGTCATGTGGCCGGCATGACTGAACACCGAGGTGCACGGAACGCTGTTACCTTTCCCGCCGAAGCGGTACCTATTTATCTACTTGCAATTTCTTGCTTTCGAACTGCTAGGTTGGCAGAAGCTGGGACTGAAGACGGGAGCTCACTCCCGTCATGCAGCACTCGGGTCACGAACTGCTGTCCTGCCGACCTTCCAGTCTGCAGTTCAGCGTCTTAACCACTAAGCCACCATGGCCCCATGTGTGTGTGTGTGTGTGTATATACATATACATATACATATATATATATATATATATATATATATATATATACACATATGTATGTGTGTGTGTGTGTATACAGTATTTGAGCTTTGCTCAGGTATCATGCCTTCATCCAAGGATCTCATTACCGGGTGGGGTGGGATAGGGATACCTGGCCCAAGGTTGTTGAAAGATCTCACTGTATCTACAAGTGGTATATTGAAAAACCAAGAGTAATCAACAAGGATTTTTTTTTATTTTTTTTTTGTTACCCCATCTGTATCCTGCCTGTCCATCAAGAACAGTTTGAGCAGCCTTACCTGGCATGATTGGGAAACTCAGATTAGGGCTGTACATACAAGCAAAACCTGAGTTCATAATTCTCCAGATACCACCTCAAAGCTCATTCCATCTCATGTCCATATCATATTGTGATCTTTCTTTTTTTTCTTTTCGCATGAAAATTTGTGTGCATTTCTGTGTTTATTTTTTTTCCAAATGTAAACATTGATTGTGTGCATCTCTGACATGTATGCATTCTTTCCCCATTGATTAAAGAGCATTTGTGTGCCTTTTTTAGAAGCGTGCATTTTTTCCCATGCACATTTTTCAAATGCATGCATGCTGTCAAACACATTTTTTGTGGGTCCATTAGTCGTACTGCAGGTTCGGGAAAGTTTTGACTTCAACCACAGATTACGTTTGAGTCCATGTTCAGTCCAGGAGGTGTGAACTGAATAAATCCTGATCAAAAACAAACTTAAATTAATTTTTCATACATCCCTAAGTCAAATTTAGTAAGTTGCAGTGACAGGCAGGTAGACATTCTCACCATGTCCTGGAACAGCATGCCATCAAGATATGGTGGGAGCAATGCAATAGCGGCTAGATTGCAGGTGTTCGCTGCAAATCACAGCAGTACTACTGTTGCTTACTGTGGCACCACCATCACTGCCATGAGAGGTAAATTTACTGAGTGCAAAGCAGGTGCATCACGCAGGGACCCCTCACATCTGCAGCCAGCTTGTTTGGGGTGGCAAGCAACAGACTATCACACTGTATTTTCACAACAGCCCTATGAGGAGGGCTGATCTGAGTGATAGTCCAGAGGAACACGTTTAACTCATTGCAACTGAACAGCAGACTCAAATCATGCAGAGCTGCAATCCTATGCACTCTTAACTGGGAGCAAACTCTACTGAATAAACTTCTGACTAAAGATGCAGTGGATAGTGTGGTAAGTAAATTTGAGAGCCCAATACAGAGTTAAATTTCCTACATCTTCAAACGTACTTTAATAATGTGACACTGGGTTCAAATGAAGTTGTCATTTTCACAACACAACAGGAAACATATGTCAGATTAACTTAAAGTATTGAAAAAGGTTACGTTATTTTGTTATCTTAGTGTATGTTATTTTAAATTTGTTTGTAATAAAGAATGATAACTGGAGGCTTTTTAAAAACTTAAGATGTATTTGAATGTGACTCCAATTTAATGTAAAAATATGAGGATGGAGTATTCTTTATAATGCAGGGATATCTATGATATGTAATTTCAATGTAGTCTCACAGACTCTGGTATCTTACTCAGGTTGCAATCCTATACACAAATACTTGGGAGAAAGTCCCACTGAAATCAACAGGGCCTAATTCTAAGTAGACATACATAGGATTGTGCTATCATAGACTTTTTCTTTCAACTCATACTATATGGAATAAATAACAAAAAAAACTATTGACAGGTTGGCATACCTTTAACTGCTCTATCAGTATATTAAAAAAGGTATTGTGTTGATAAATGAGAATTTACACCATGTTAAAGCAATTTAGACCCTCAATATCTAGGCTATGTAGTACTTCATTTCCCTCCATCAATTTTGTTGTGGTCTAATGTACCTAAATGGCTTTTAAGTGAAACTTAAAACACACACACACACACACACAGAACAATATATAGAGCACGGACAGGGAAATCCCAGCCTAGGTTCCCTTTCTGGACCATGGAAGCCCCATCCTCTGCTCTGCCAACTTCCTCATGATGGAGGCTAGCAGAAAGAGGGTTGTCAGAGAGGGTTGTCAAGCAGGGATAATAGAGAAATCTGAAATGCATTGAAAGGAGTTCAGATTTCTTCTAATCCATCTTGTGGATTCCACATCGGCCTGGAATCAGTGGGTCAGGCAGATTCTGTGGACATGGAGCTTCTCCCCCCCCCTTTTAAAAAACCTATAATATTTCGGTAAATACATTCATAGACAAAACTACAAGTCAGAAAAAGAATGGTAAGTGGTTCATGGATATTATGATAATGGTTATACATTTTAAGGCATTTTTTAAAATCATAAATAGGTCTCTGTAAAAATAGGTAAAATACAAACTGTTACGTAAATTCGATATTCATGTACTTGGAAGGGAATTTGTGTTCTTTGGTGCAAATTTATTTTGCCTAATTTTCAGAGGGTTTTTTTTTTCCAATTTTGTGGGATTGTGAACAATGGAGCAGAAAATTACCTACAATCCATGGAACTCACACGGGATTGATTAAATACAATCCAAACATCCCTATTGTCAAGTACAGGTGGATTGGCTGGCCATAATACATGGGCTGTTTTTGACCTGGTGCATTACTAATTGTATACACAAGTCTTAAAGTGATAATTTGCCGTCTGGAATACAGAGTTTAGTTCCTGTAGCTAGAGTGGAACACTGGAAGCTGCTTTATACAGAGGTTTATATATTTAGCATATGTGCTTGCCTGAGGAGCCAATGGGGTGAAGTTAGTATCTGTAGGGTTATGACTGAATGCCTGGAAATCAGAATCCCCCTTAAACATAGCAATCGTTGTTGCAGTAATGACCCTGGTCAGTACGAGAGGAACTGCAGGTTCAAACATTTTAATGGAAGTCAAACCATTGATCTACAAAGCTCTGTATTGTCAACAATGAATGGCAGTGACTGTCCAGGGTTTCAGATGAGGTGTTTTGTATGCAGATCATGAGCCTGACCACCGAGCTAATCCCCTTTCCACAAGTGACATCCACTGCTATGCAATGCAAGAAGGTAATGGGCATCTGCCATTGCTCTACTTGTTACATTTCTATTAAACCACCTAGAAAAACAACAACTTACCCTAATCTTTCTGCAACCATTTGCCAAAGTTAACTGGAGCGAATACTGTAAAAATGGGTAGCCCCTTTCAACAACCCTTTCAATGCTATGGGAGGAGCTTTTAAAAACTCAATGTGCAATTATTATACTATACAACTCTGTTATGATAGAGTGCATTTCAAATAAGGATGGCAGGTTTTAAATACTATGAAACTGAATTAAGATTTAGCACTAAAAGTGCTGAAATCAACATATCTTCAAAGCAATTCTTCCCAGAAACTATATATTCCAGTTCCATTTTGTGTGTCCTCCATTTTATATGTCTCCTCACAAGCACCTTGGCTGAAAAGGTTCCATTTGTTTTGGAAAAGTCAGATAGTAAGGATCCAACAAACCAGGACAAAATGTGTATGGAAGTTCCCGCCAAAATCCTTTTTAAATGGACAAGGGTGTGTCTCCACCCTCTATACACCGATGTGAAACCTCCTGAAATCTTCACCTCTTCCCAATCTAATCTCACTATATCACTTATTGTTTCGCTGTGTAGAGCCCTCTAATGTTAAGTGTCCTTTGCAAGAAGAACTTTGAACTCCACCTAAAGCCTAGACCCCTATCCTTCTTTAAGCAGAAGACAATCTTTTTCCCCCCCTTTTTTTTTTCAAAATGTGTACCTGGCAATCACATTTTGTTGTGGAACCCTGATCAACTCCTGGGTTATCCAATGACCAATACTTACAGTTAGCACCAAGGAATAAACATATCAATGAACACGAATCATATAATATCAAAGAATCAACTTCTCAAGCAAAATCAGAAGGTTCTGGATTGGATAAAGCATGGATAATTTTGAAGGAAGCCACTAAAGGACTAGCAGGATTTCTCATGTCCGGTGGTAGCAGTTTACACTGCTCTATGCGGCTGACAGAAAACATTAATTCAAGTTGTTAGTCAAGCTGCACATTGGGTATCATCTGCCTGTTGGGAGCCCAGGGCTGACAAAGACATGTTTCATGCATTGTGTGGAGGTAAGAAGACAAGGGAGAATGTTGGCCTGGAGTCACATTTTGAGGCAAAAATGGACTTTGCTGCTTTGGAGAAACATCTGACAAATTACAAAAGAAGCAAAAAAAAAAAAAAAAGGTTTCTATATGGTAAGACTTCAGAATTTTTTCAGGAACGTTCTATACAGTACTGCTATAGTACTACTGATCCTATGTGATTCCACAGTTAGATCAAAGCAATAACCTGATTTCTGCCAAGCTGGTCATAGTGAACACTTTCTTAACTTGCAGAAATTCCATACAAAATATTTGCTTCATGCATTTTTTTATTATTATTTTAATACATCTTTTAGCTCAACTCAAGCTGGATTGAATTATTGACTGGGTTGCACTCTCAACCACTTCTTTTCTAACACTTATTAAGCAAGTGAGAAAATATAATTGGGATTGTCTCTTGTCTTCATTTCCAAATTTTCCATGGTATAGGTAATGAGATAATTTTAATGAGAACGTAACTTTATCATGGGGAAAATAGAACTGTAAAGGCATCACAAAATTTGTAATGGTGAGATTTATTTCTCTCCACCTCTTTGATTTTTGTGGAATATATTTTTTCAAAGCATGTTGAAGGAATGCCATTGTAATATCAAGCAGAGGAAGAAAATTCATCTGCCTCTGTCATGAACATGTCATCCAGAGCTATCAGTCATAATCCCTTACACAAATCTATACTGTATAGATCTGCCCCTAACATGACTTTTCCCATAATTATAGGTGCAACTTGCATTTGAAGTTCAGCTACCTCTACTTCATAAAGACTTCTCCACACTTTCCATTCAACAGATGGCCACTGGGATCTCAAAGGGAAGGCTTCCCCTATATCTTCCCAGAAGAATGTCTGCAGGGCATACTAAGTCAGAACATATAACTGAGACATCTGCCCCTGACTCCAAAATTCCCCCCAAAAAATTATCTTTGACACCTATTGGTTCCTTAATATGCTATTGACCTCTCCTCTGTCAATCATCACAATGCCACAAGGATGTATTTCCTTTACACTTGCTATATCTCAGGGTTTCTTTTTTTGCTCTGGGGCAGAGGATGTGACTTATAAGGAAATAAGGCACTCTACCATTTTGAAGAGTTGATTTCAGATGGCCTATCTGTCCACAGCGGTAACAGATTTTGTCCTTATAGCTAGGATGGTGAATGATCTTTTTATATTCTTTGCTGAAGAGTTCTATTCCTTTCTTTATCACAACTCTTCTTTCTCTCCTGTTTGAAATTCCCACTTTTTTCACCTCCGAAACATGGAAACCGTGGCTCAGAACCATCTCTGTTTCTCATCAGTTGGTCAGCTATTTCAACTTCCTGCAACATACTTGTGGGAGCCTTTTCCTTGGCCTTTAGTTTAATTTCCTTTGAGATCTGATAATAAAATAGGTCTAACCCCATCAGCTCCACAACCTTTTCTCTGGTGTCCGCTTTGGCCCCTTTTACTCAGTTATGTAAAGGTTCATTATTTGCATCCCAGACTCCATCAACGATTTGCCTGCTTGAGGCAGCAGTGTTTTGAATCATTTCCTGAGATTCTCAGGACTTATTCAAAAACTTCTCTATACAGTTCTTTGAAATGCAACAAACTTGACAGCCCCTCCTTCTGGCATGCTTTTATAAACCTCTGTCAGCTCCCTTTTAAGTAAACTGGGACTCTATTCCATATATCCCAAAGGTCCTTGTTGAGGAGTAGGGTTCCTCCCAACCTAAGCCAAAGCCAATGGAGTGATACTGATGGAATGGAAAAGGGTCCCTTGACTAAAAATGGCTGGAGGGAGTCCAGTGGCTGGTGGACTTCCTCCCAAGCCCTTTTTTGCCAGGACACCCTTTTCCCCATCTCTGTTAAAGTTAATAGATCAATATCACTTCATTGACTATAATAGACATAGGGAAAAGTGCCCATGCAGACACACATGGAGGGGAAGGGTCTTGGTGGGCACCAGTGCACCCACAGGCATCATATTGCAAACCCCTGGTGTAGAGAGAATTGTGGTGTGTATGAGTGGTATGCATGTGTATGTTTTGTCTCCACCCACTTTTGGTTTGGGCCCCATTGGTATGTCCCCCCCTCCATCATTTTCCTCTAAGGGGAAAAAAAAAAAATTCCCCACCTCTCCTGTATATAGTTAAAAGTAATGTGCTCATATGGTTGCAGATAGACATAATATTCTCAGAGCAATTTCCCCTTCCCTATCATTCAGTAAGTCTATCTCTAATCTTCCATCAGCACAGCAGACATAATACACCAGGAGGAAGCACTTTGCTGCTTAAACAAAGAAAAAAAAAACAACTCAGCAAAAGATGTTACAACCCTGGAGATAGGAAGCTGCCTTATACTGAGTCACAAAACTCAGTATTATCAACACTGACTGGCAGTGGCTCATGGGGGCTTCAAACAGGGACCTTCCAAACCTTTCCTGGAAATGCCAGGAATTGGATCTGGGACTGTTGGCATGCAAAGCATATAACCTACAACAGAGCTGTGGTCTTTCTCATGCAAATGTTACCTTTAGAGATGGACAGAGAGAAATGGAAGGGCATTACTTGATATGGCAGGACATTACTTGGGGTTAGGTAAGTAGTCTTAAATTATTCAAGACCTACATAGAAAATCATCCTTCATATTACCAAAAAAAACACAACACCTTTACAAATTGCAGAAAATCTTCTCAAAAAATGGCCATATGTGTTTGTGTGTATTGCTGGTCTCCAGTGATGTCATTGGTGTTAGCCAATAGACTCTGACTCTTGCTGTAGCATCAGCCTTTGTTTCTTTTCCAAGAGGTTTTTTGTTTTGTTTTGTTTTTATTCTCACAGCACATCAAATCCTGCAGAGCCCATGGAGGGAAAGAAAAAATGTAAAGATATCACATGGGCAGTAAGCCTGCATTCATAACACTCCCAGCCACTTTATAAATGCTGCATTTCAATATCTTGGCCATGGTTATTTGTACCATCTGAATTTACATGGCATTAATTAATCAGAGATTGAACTGGATTAACTTCCCAATCAACAGCAAATTTCACACTACTACACTACTTGTTAAAGGTGTTCCAGTCAAGCAAGAGATGGGACTCTATGTAATGGATATTGACACCTGTCAAGAGGATGAACTGAAGAATAAACTCTTAACTTAAAAACAAAACAAACAACCAAAAAACCTTCATGTCATTGGGGGAGCAGAACCCCGAATCACTTTTAAATCAGAAAATCCTGTCAAAAGACATTGTGAAAATCACACATCTCATGTGCAATTCAACCTTGTAATTAGTAAATTAGTCATTTTCTATAGCTACAGAATGTCAGTCACATGCTGTATTACAGAAGATGCTGTAAAAGACTCAGGAAGAAAACATTTGGAAGTGACATTTGGATAAAAGATTTCAGAGGATATTAGTATAGTTAGAGTAGAATCTACTTAAGGAATATCATTGTCCATGTTGTTGTTGTTCAGTCGTTCAGTCGTGTCCGACTCTTCGTGACCCCATGGACCATAGCACGCCAGGCCTTCCTGTCCTGCGCTCTCTCCCGGAGCGTGCTCAAGTTCATATACATTGCATCCGTGATGCTATCTAGCCATCTCATCCTCTGCCGTCCCCTTCTCCTTTTGCCTTCAGTCTTTCCCAGCATCAGGGTCTTTTCCAGAGAGTTTTCTCTTCGCATTAGGTGGCCAAAATATTGGAGCTTCACCTTCATTATCTGTCCTTCCAATGAGCACTCAGGGTTGATTTCCTTTAGGATGGACTGATTTGACCTCCTTGCAGTCCAGGGGACTCGTAGGAGTCTTCTCCAGCACCACAGTTCGAAAGCATCAATTCTTCAGCGCTCAGCCTTCCTTATAGTCCAGCTCTCACATCCATACATTACTACTGGGAAAAACATAGCTTTGATTAGACGGACCTTTGTCGGCAAGGTGATGTCTCTGCTTCTTACTATGCTGTCTAGGTTGGCCATAGCTTTCCTCCCAAGGAGCAAGCGTCTTTGAATTTCATGGCTACAGTCACCGTCTGCGGTGATCTTGGAGCCCAAGAAAGTAAAATCTGTCACTGCTTCCATTTCTTCCCCTTCTATATGCCAGGAAGTCATGGGGCCAGATGCCATGATCTTCGTTTTTTTAATGTTGAGTTTCAAACCAGCTTTTGCACTCTCCTCTTTCACCCTCAACAAGAGGCTCTTGAGATCCTCTTCGCTTTCTGCCATTAGGGTGGTATCGTCTGCATATCGGAGGTTGTTGATAATTCTCCCAGCAATCTTAATTCCGACCTGTGATTCATCCAACCCGGCATTTCTCATGATGTACTCTGCATATAAGTTAAATAAGCAGGGTGACAATATGCAGCCTTGTCGTACTCCTTTCCCAATTTTGAACCACTCGGTTGTTCCATGTCTGGTTCTTACTGTTGCTTCTTGACCCTCGTACAGGTTTCTCAGGAGACAGGTAAGGTGGTCTGGTACTCCCATCACTTTAAGAATTTGCCACAGTTTGTTGTGATCCACACAATCAAAGGCTTTAGCGTAGTCAATGAAGCAGAAATAGACGTTTTTCTGGAATTCTCTTGCTTTCTCCATGATGCAGCGAATGTTGGCGATTTGATCTCTAGTTCCTCTGCCTCTTCTAAACCCAGCTTGTACTTCCAGTAGTTCTCGGTTCGCATACTGCTGAAGCCTAGCTTGTAGGATTTTGAGCATCACCTTGCTGGCATGTGAAATGAGCGCAATGGTGCGGTAGTTTGAACACTCTTTGGCATTGCCCTTCTTTGGAATTGGAATGTAAACTGACCTTTTCCAGTCTTGTGGCCACTGTTGAGTGTTCCAGATTTGTTGGCATATTGAATGCAGCACTTTAACAGCATCATCTTTTAGGATTTTAAATAGCTCGGCTGGAATACTGTCATCTCCGCTAGCTTTATTGTTACTAATGCTTCCTAAGGCCCACTTGACTTCACTCTCGAGGATGTCCGGCTCAAGTTCAGTGACCGCACTATCATGGCTATCAGGGACATTCAGATCTTTCCTGTATAGTTCTTCTGTGTATTCTTGCCACCTCTTCTTAATCTCATCTGCTTCTGTTAGGTCCCTGCCTTCTTTGTCCTTTATCATGCCCATCTTTGCACAAAACGTTCCCTTGAGATCTCCGATTTTCTTGAAGAGATCTCTAGTCTTTCCCATTCTGTTGTTTTCCTCGATTTCTTTGCATTGTTCACTTAAGAAGGCCTTCTTGTCTCTCCTTGCTATTCTCTGGAACTCTGCATTCAGTTGGGTATATCTTCCCCTTTCTCCCTTGCTTTTCGCTTCCCTTCTTTCCTCAGCTACTTGTAAAGCCTCATCAGACAGCCCCTTTGCTTTCTTGCATTTCTTTTTCTTTGGGATGGATTGAGTTGCTGCCTCCTGAATAATGTTACGGACCTCCGTCCATAGTTCCTCAGGCACTCTGTCTATCAGGTCTAATCCCTGAAATCTATTCCTCACCTCCACTGTATATTCATCAGGGATATGATTTAGGTCATACCTGAACGGTTTAGTGGTTTTCCTGACGTTCTTCAATTTAAGCCGAAATTTTGCAAGAAGCAGCTCATGATCTGAGCCACAGTCAGCTCCAGGTCTTGTTTTTACTGACTGTATGGAGCTTCTCCATCTTTGGCTGCAAAGGACATAATCAATCTGATTTCGATATTGACCATCTGGTGATGTCCATGTGTAGAGTCGCCTCTTGTGCTGTTGGAAAAGAGTGTTTGCTATGATCAGCATGTTCTCTTGGCAAAACTCTATTAGCTTTTGTCCTGCTTCATTTTGTACACCAAGGCCATGCCTGCCTATTATCCCGGTGATTTCTTGACTTCCTACTTTAGCATTCCAATCCCCTATGATGAAGAGGACGTCTTTTTTTGGTGTTAGTTCTAGAAGGTGTTGTAGGTCTTCATAGAACTGATCAACCTCAGCTTCTTTGGCCTCAGTGGTTGGGGCATAGACTTGAATTACTGTGATGTTGAATGGTTTGCCTTGGATTCGTACTGAGATCATTCTATCATTTTTAAGATTGTACCCCAGTACTGCTTTTCCCACCCTTTTGTTGACTATGAGTGCTACTCCATTTCTTCTAAGGGATTCTTGCCCACAATAGTAGATATGATGGTCACCTGAATTAAATTCGCCCATGCCTGTCCATTTTAGTTCGCTGATTCCCAAGATGTCGATGTTCAATCTTGCCATCTCATGTTTGACCACCTCCAGCTTACCTTGATTCATTGATCTGACATTCCAGGTTCCTAAACAATATTGTTCTTTACAGCATCGGATTTTCTTTTCACCACCAGACACATCCACAGCTGAGTGTCCTGTCGGGTTTGGCCCAGCCGCTTCACTCTTTCTGGCGCTACTTGGAAATACCCTCTGCTCTTCCCCAGTAGCATATTGGACACCTTCCGACCTGAGGGGCTCATCTTCCGGCGTCATAACTTTTAGCCTTGTGATACGTTCCATGGGGTTTTCTTGGCAAGAATACTGGAGTGGGTTGCCATTTCCTTCTCCAGTGGACCACATTTTGTCAGAACTCTCTGCCATGACCTGTCCGTCTTGGGTGGCCCTGCACGGCATAGGTTATGGCTTCACTGAGTTACGCAAGCCCCTTCGCCACAACAAGGCAGTGATCCATTGTCCATAGACTGAACTTTTTTGTGTTGAAAGTCTTTCAGATAATGCAAGAGTTATTCTGAGTTTAGCACTGCTTTAATTTATAACAGCATAATTCACTTTTTTTTGTGGGGAGGGTTGTAATTAGACTTAGAGATAATCCACTCCTTTAAAATCTGGAAAATCTTTAGGTTTATTAGACATTTAAATTTATTATATCACTTTCTCCCCTGGTAACTTTCATAAGAGCTAATTTGTTTTTCTTATCAAGTTTGATTCCTGGAGAGTGTGGAATTGTTTTGAGACATGGATGGTTTCTTTCAAGAACTGTGCTTAAATAAAAGGTATTGCTGTTTTCAAACCAAATTTTATATGTAGCATAATATCAAATCTTCCTTCTTTGTTTCCTGCAAATATATTTCCATCAAATATATTCTGTCCTGATAAAGATATGCACACTTATAATCACTGTCACTTACGGATTTCAGACAAGCTCCCTCACACATTCAAAATATGAATGAAAGGGCCATGGGGCTGTACAGTTCTGCTTCTGATGCAGCCACTGGACAACAACAACAACAACAACCAATATTTTAAAATTCCTCAGATATTATTCTCAAGGAGGAAATGTTAAATTCACCTCAGCATCTCACTTTAGATGATGTCATCGTATTTCACTACATGGAGAATTCCTTTACCAGCTCCAGACTTCCATCAGTTCATCCAGTAATAGTGAGAGGCAGATGATACGACATCAGACAGAGCTTTCTCAACATCTTGCATTCAGGTTTTATGTGAGACCCAAGTTGGGACATGAGTAACCAGTGACTCATTGCCCGCCCGCCCCAGGACATGCCATTCATTTCTTCTGGAGTCCTTTTTCTTTTTTGCTATCCTTGCTATTCCTTGAATTCTCTTCATGAGCAGAAACCTTCACATTCATCTAAAAATAATGTGGCAATTATTTTATGTGGCAATTTGGTGGCAACTCTATACCGGAAACTTCTAACACTAAATTCACTGAGAGCCAGTGTTGTGTAGTAGATAGAGTTTTGGACAGGAACTGGGGAGACCTGGGTTCCTATCCCCATTTGGCTGTGAAGCTCACTGGGTGACTTTGGGCCAGTCACTGACTCTCAGCCTAACCTGTCTCACAGGGTCTGTTGTGAAATGGAGAAGAAGGACTATGTAAGCTACCTTTGTTAAGAGGGAGAAAGGCAGGATACAAATGTAAAAATAATAAAGAAAGAATAATTGTCCATAAATCATGTAGAAGTGCATCCTTTTGTGTGTGTGTGGGGGGAGGATTTCCAAACTTTATCACCACCATTTATTTATTATGGTCATAAGATCCAACCACCAAACTGCAAAGGCTGCTGTTTCACAACCCCACCTGAACCTATTTATCTGATGCATGTCAGGCTTAGTCCTTTCATAAGGGGCAATTATGCTTGCAATTTTAATCCAATTCTGCCAATAAATTTCAAAAGTGATTGGCAGTTGGCTTTAAAAATAAAATGAAATCAACACCAACATTTAAAGCGTCTAACACAACTTTTTGTGCACTTATTTGTCTGAAATTTGGTAGGTTTCATCTATTCACAAGTGGCCACTATGCCTGTGAATTTTGTCCAGTTCTGTCAAACAGCAACAATGTTATTGTCATTTGTTGATTTACAATGACAGTCAAGGCAGAAGAGCTTTGGGTTTCCAATCAAGACTTGGATTCCAAGTCAGGCAGTCTCCAAAGTAGTCTAAGGTAAATCAGACAGTTTTCTGAATCAGAAAACATCAGGGTCTAGACTAAATCTGGTGATTGGTGTCAGTGCACACACCTACAGGAAATGCTGAAAACTGAGATAATTGACAGTAGTCATTACCAAAGAGAGAGTAGTGAGTAAAAGGACATCTGTCTTAATATGAATGATCTGTATTGCTATGCACACTTGTGCACCTTTGCGGTGCTTTTTGGTTTTAGTTAAGGAAGTATCCAAATATGTTCTGGATTTCAATCCCCTCAGGTTATTTTTTAACCCACCACCACAGATATATGATGGACCAATCAGTATATAGAATCATTGATTACTGGTAAACTACAATGAGGCAATAATGCAGGCAACAAGGTGTTTTGCACTGAAAAACAAAAGTTCTACTTTAAGCAAGCCTCAGTGCAATGTCTAAGTGTGAAATGAATACACACTAAAATATTCACTTTATAGAGCAAAGCCATTGACATGGGATCCATTAATTATCTGCATTTGATCTTTTGATGAACTCTAATTGGGTGCGGATGATATGGTAACGGCAGAAACGCTAGAGAAAAGTAGAACATTGAAATTAGGAGCTGATTAGAAGAGCCAGTTTCTTTAGCCAGAGATGCTGATCTAATTGTCTGCTCATACTATCAAGAGTTTGCATATAATTTTTTCAAGCTAGTGCAGGTGCAAGTATAAGTTTGATCATCAATCAGTGATTTTGTCTCATTTCCCAAGTAATGAGAAACAAAGTTCTGTTCTACACCACTTTTTAAACTTACAAGGTCTTTAGGATGAAAAGTTACAGTAGAAAGCAATCCCACAAATCATCTAGCTGGATTGCAAACATCCCCATTATATTAGGGGTGTGCAAAACTAATGACAGCATTCTTTGAATTGCAACCCATGCTATTGTCATGGATGCACATTTTATTCTCCCATTGTACTAAAGGACTACTTAGGAACAGAGCAAAAATATTGAAGACAGGCAGGAGGCTTTTATTGTGAATGTAAGGTCCACAGTCATATACAAAGTTAAAGCAATTTATTTATTTTAAAACACTCTAATATCTCCCCTCATCAAAGATTGGAAGATGGACAAAAACGAAAATAAGAAACAGTAACAAGAAGAAACTACAATATAATACAAAAACTCAAGAACAAAAATTATGAACAGCAGAGTAAAAAGAGCAGTCCAGAACTGGGAGAGCTTCTTGCAGAGGAAAAGGAAAGGTTCCTCCTGTGCAAGCACTGGGTTATTACTGACCCCTAGAGGGACGCTGCTTGCGCTGGAGTTTTCATGGCAGACTATAGCGGGGTGGTTTGCCATTGCCTTCCCCAGTCATGACTACCTTTCCCCCAGCAAGCTGGGTACTCATTTTACCGACCTCAGAAGGATGGAAGGCTGTGTCGACCTGAGCCAGCTACCTGGGACCCAGCTTCTGGGATCGAACTCAGGTCGTGGGGAGAGTTTCAGTTGCAAATGCAATACTGCCGCCTACCACTCAGAGACAACCCACTAAAACACCAAGATCCAAAAGCCTTCCCTAAACAGGAAGGTGTTACAAAGTAGCTCTCTTTTGAGTGAACAGTACTGACTCCATTTTGAGACAGCCAAAAAGCCAGGCATCTTCATCCCCAGCCTCCGCAAAGGTGGGAGAAAACACAGGAAATGGGGTTGAGATCAACATGCAAGACTAGATCAAGCAATTCAGTTTCTAATGGACTTCTTAAAATGCATTCCAGGACAGCTAGATTGGTGGGGATGAGGGAGAGGGCCTTTTCTGTGGTGGCCCCCACTCTGTGGAACTCCCTCCCTAGGGAACTCCGTCATGCCCCCTCTTTAATGAGCTTCCACCATGCATTAAAAACATGGTTGATCAGGCAGGCATTTGGGGTGGGTTAGGGTATTTTAGAAAACGTTTTTATTGTAGAATTTTATTGTTTTAAACTGTTTCATTGTATGCTGTACATCACCCAGAGTGGCTGGGTGACCAGCCAGATGGGTGATTAATAAATTTAATAATAAATAAAAAAATATAAATTCCCCAAGGGCAAAGGTGGGGGTCAAAATTCAGCAAAACATGAATGTGGTGGATAGCAAGAGTGATATGTGGTAACTGTAGGGATGTACCAAAGTGACTTACCTTTAACGAAATTTGATTTGAGGTGGGGGGGAGGTGCTCCGTTCCTCCCCCTCGAAATTCTGGTGGGGGGGAGGCGCTCCGTCACTCCCCCTCGAAATTCTGGCCAGGGAGGGAGGCGCTCTGTCCCTCTCCCCCCGAATCCTGTCCGGCCGGGTGCGCAAATGGCGGCGGCCGTAGCCACTGCCATTTGCGTCCCTGCAGTCAGCCGTGATAGGCTACATAAATGTTTACATAGCCTATCACGACTGAGTTAAAAGAAAAAAACAACAAAGCGCGTACGCAAAAGGCGGTGCCTATGGGCGCCGCCATTTGCGTTCCTTATTTTGGCACGTCTAGTCTACGCAAACATTTATGTAGACTACAGCGAAAATAAGGGGAACGCAAATAGCGTAATGTCTACGCTATTTGCGTTCCCCTTATTTTCGCTGTCTTAGTCTACGTAAATATTTATGTATGTTTATGTAGCCTATCACGGTATTTTTTAAAAAATCTAGCTGTGATAGGCTACGTAAATCTTTACGTAGCCTATCAAGTTTTTTTTTTTTCCTGGAAATGGCAGTGGTGGCAGCCAGTCGGAAGACCGGCCGCCGCAGCTGCTGCCACCGAACCGCCGCCGAACTGTCGCCAGAGCTGCCGCCACTGCCAGGAGGATTCGCCCAAGGTAAGTCCCATCCCGGTGGGGGGCGGGGGGCAGACCATTTCACCACCAATTTCGGGGGGCCGAATGCGCTGGTATTCGGCCTCCCCGAGATTCGTGGTGAAATTCTCTGACATCCCTACTGGTAAGTTACCTAGTCAACCACATGCTATTGTTGAACTCCAGCCTTGACACCTGTCTTTAAGACAGTCATTAAGATGCAAGGTCATCTTTTGTTAAGTAAATAAGAGATAGTAAGTAGGACTTTCATTTACAGAAAGTACAACCATCATCTCCAAGCACCCTCTTTTGTTATATGGGA
Organism: Heloderma suspectum; assembly: GCF_057233095.1. Lineage (NCBI taxonomy): Eukaryota > Metazoa > Chordata > Lepidosauria > Squamata > Helodermatidae > Heloderma > Heloderma suspectum. The sequence continues at coordinate 29,766,097 of NC_139465.1, forward strand.
TGGAAAGCCAACTCAGTCTTTCTCCCATAGCAACACAATTTCCAGCACCTATGAGCTCATCAGAGTTGTGATGTCACTGCCCTTCTCTGAACTCTATAAGAAGCCTCAGGTTAGGGCAGTCCAAGTCCCCCCTCTTCCCAGAGGTGGGGGGCCATGGTGCTGAAATCACTAGGTGCCTCAATCCTGCAGGGGTAAGGTGCTACATTGCTGCTGAAATCACTCAGTCTCTCCTCCCAGAGGAAAGGCTCCATGCTGAAATCACTGAAATTGCTAAGCTCCTGGCTTGCCAGAGCAAGGTGTCAACAGTGGGTGCTTTGCCTCCCCAGTCAAGGCTCTCAAGGGGTGAATGAACCCCACTCATCATTCCAGTTCAGGGCATCAGCGGGGGGTGAAGGCGATCTGTCTCTCCCCCCGGAATCCTCCCTGGCTGGCTTCGCTTCATGGCGAGTCCACGGAGCTGCTGGCCGGGCCCAGGCACAGCTGGACTTCCGTCCGCTGCCGGGCTGTGGATGCAAATGGAGTCTGGAGTAGCGGATTTTATTATTTATTTAATTTAATTTATTGATTTATTTTATTATTTAATTTTATTATTTAATTTTATTATTTTTATTATTTAATTTATTTAATTTATGTATTAATATATTTTATTATTTATTTTATTATTTATTTAAAGCATTTGCACCCCGCCCTCTATCATTAAGATCTCAGGGCAGTGGACCGATAAAATCAGTTTAAACAGTATAAAACAATAGATAATGTAAACAGCTAAAACATATTAAACCATTAAACAAGCTAATACCAATTAAAATCTAAAACAATGAAATATTCACAACAGTGTGCTACTTTAGGGAATGCATTTAGTCCTCAGAGGCTTTGGTAAAAAGCCATGTTTTTATTTGGCACCAAAATGAAACCAATGTCTGTGCCAATCGGGCCTCCAAGGGGAGGGCATTCCACAACCGGGGTGCCACAGTAGAGAAGGCCCTCTCCCATGTCCCACCATAGTGTATGCCCACACTGGTGGGATGCAAAGGAGGGCCCATCCAGCAGATCTCAGTCCTCAGGCAGGCATATAAAGGGACAGGCGCTTCCTCAAATATTGAGGTCCCAAGCCACCCACAGGGCTGTAAATGTCATCACTAGGGATGTCAGAGAATTCCACCATGGATTTTGGTGAGGCCAAATGCCAGTGTGCATTCAGCCCCCCGAAATCCATGGCGGAATGAAGTCCCCGCCCCCCCAACCCATGAAAGGCGCGCAAAACGGAGCACTTACCTGCTGCCGTCCGTGCTGAGTTGCGAATGGCGGTCACCCTGCAGCTGCCATTTGCTTCTTCATCATAGCCGTGATAGGCTACGTAAGTACTTACTTAGCCAATCACGGCAAGCCAAGAAACAAAACAAAACAAAAAACAGCATACGCAAATGGCAGCGGCTACGGTGGCCGCCATTTGTGTTCCCAATTTTTAGCCATTTTAGTCTACGTAAATATTTATGTAGGCTATTACAGCAACAAAAAGAGGAATGCAAATAACGTAGTGGGCGCCATTTGCATTCCTTTTTTTTTGTTGCCGTTTTAGCCTAGGTAAATATTTATGCAAGCTATTACGGCGAAAAAAAAAAGAACGCAAATAGCACCCACTACGCTATTTGTGTTCCCCTTTTTTTCACCGTAATAGCCTACGTACATATTTACGTAGGCTAAAATGGCTAAAAATAGGGAACACAAATGGCGGCTGCCGTAGCTGCCGCCATTTGCGTACGCTGTTTTTTTTTTGGCTTGCCGTGATAGGCTACGTAAATACTTACAGAGCCTATCATGGCAGCTTTGCTGGACGCAAATGGCAGCTGCTACTGTGGCCGCCATTTGCATCCGCAGCAGCCCATCCACAGCTGGAACTCTGGCTGTGGACGGCCCTGGCTGGCTGCTCCGTGGAGCCGCCGTGGAGCGGAGCCGCCCCAGGGAGGATTCTGAGGGGAGGGATGGAGCGCCTCCCCCCCAACGCTTATCCAAGCTGCGAAAAGGTATGTGACTTTTGTACATCCCTAGTCATCACCAAAACCTTGAATTCTGACCAGAAGCATCTTGGCAGCCAGTGCAATTCCTTTAAAACTGGTGTTATATGATTTTTACAAGATGTTCTGGTCAGCAGTCTAGCTGCTGCATTTTGCACTAGTGGCAACTTCTGCATTGTCTTCAAGGGTGGCCCCGGTAAAGTGCTTTGCTGTAGTCTAATCGGGAAGTTACCAGCATGTGCACTAGTGTGGCTAGGTTATCCCTGTCCAGGAAAGGCCATAGCTGGTGGATCAGCCGAAGCTGGCCCCAAGTACTCCAGGCCACGGAGTCCACCTGGAGCTCCAGTGACAGAGATGGATCTAGGAGTGCTCCCAAGCTATGTACCTGCTCCTTCAGGGAGAGTGCACCCCCATCCAGGACAGGTTGTTTATCCAATTCCCAGACTCGGGAACCACCAATCACAGAGCTTACATTTTGTCAGGATTTAGCTTCAGTTTATTGGCTCTCATCCAGCCCATTATAGCCTCCAGGCACTGGTCCAGCACCTTCCCTGCCTCAGCCAACTCTGATGAGAAGGAGAAGTTTATTACATTTCTATACCACCCCATATCTGAAGCTCTCTGGGCAGTTTAAAAAAGTTAAAACATTAAAATACACTATACACAGTTCAAAAGACATTTACATAAAAACATATGGAGAATATATATATATATATATATATATACACACACACACACACACACACACACACATATATATATATATATACGCATACACACACACACACACACATAACTGAAAACAACTTTGAACTAAAAAACATTTCAACAACAACAAATTCCAACGATACAATAACACAGTTTAAGACAACACAGCTGAAAAACAGTATAAGAAAGGTCAGCAAAAGGAACAAGACTTCGAAAAAGGGAAGGCCTGCTGGAATAATCTTTAATGCCTGGTTAAAAACCTTCCAAAAGGTCAGCAGGTGCATTTCAACCAGCATGTCATTCCACAACTGAGGAGCAGGAAAGGAAAAGGTCGTCTTACATGTGGCTGCCAATCTCACCTTAGGCAGCTGCAGCAGATAACCCTCAGAGGACCTTAGGTGGCGGACTGGGACATAGGGGAGAAGGCACTGAGTAAGGTACCTTGGACCTAGGGATGTCAGATTAGGGATGTCAGAGAATTTCTCCACGAATCTCAGGGAGGCCGAATGCCAGCGTATTTGGCCCCCCGAAATTGGTGGAGAAATGGTCTGCCCCCCCGCTCCCCCCCCCCAGGATGGGACTTACCTTGCTTGAATGTCCCTGGCAGTGGCGGCTCTGGCGGGGGTTCAGCGGTGGTGCGGCGTCGGCGTCAGCGGCCAGTCTTCCGACCGGCTGCTGCCACCACCATTTCCAAGTAAAAAAACAAAAACGTGATAGGCTATGTAAAGATTTACATAGCCTATCATGGCTAGATTTTTAAAAAACACCGTGATAGGCTACGTAAATGTTTAAGTAGACTACATGTGCCAAAATAAGGAAAGCAAATGGCGGCGCCCATGGGCGCCCCCATTTGCGTACGCGCTTTTTTTTTTTTTAAGTCAGCCGTGATAGGCTACATAAACATTTACGTAGCCTATCACGGCTGACTGCAGGGGCACAAACGGCGGCGGCTATGGCCGCCGCCATTTGCGTCCCGGCAGGAGAGGAGGTTTTGCAGCTGGAGGGATGGGGCGCCTCCCCCCCAGCCAGAATTTCGGTGCGGAGGGTGGGGCGCCTCCCCCCCGGCCAGAATTTTGTGGGGAGGGATGGAGCGCCTCCCCCCACCGCGAAGCAAGCTTCGGGATCAGGTAAGTGACTTTCGTCCATCCCTACAGAGAATTCCGCCATGGATCTCAGTGAGGCTGAATGCCAGTGCATTCAGCCCCCCGAAATCTGTGGTGGAATGTCCTGCCCCCCCGCCCCCCCGCGGATCCCCCCCGGGATGAGATTTATCTGGGGCGGATGTTCCGGGCGGCGGCTGCGGCAGCTGGTCTTCTGACCAGCTGCCGCTGCTGCCATTTGCAGTCTGGAGGTGTTTTGTTTTGTTTTTTACAGAGACGTGATAGGCTACGTAAAGATTTACGTAGCCTATCAAGGCTGGTTTCCAAAAAAAAAAAAAACGCGTATGCAAATGGCGGCGGCTACGGAAATCCGGCTGTAGACAGCTCTGGCCTGGGCCTCGCCAGCTGCTCCGCGGAGCCGCTGGGAAGCACAGCCGGCCGTTCGAGGAATCCGGGGGGAGGGACGGAATGCCTCCCCCCCACCATAAACATAATCGGCAGAAAGGTAAGTGACTTTCGTACATCCCTACTTGGACCTAGACCATGTAAGGCTTAAAGATATGATCCAGCACTTTATATTTTGCTCAGATGATTATGGGTTCCAGCAAGGCTGTGAGCTATGGAGTATTAGGTGTCTCAGAATCCATGACAAAAGCACTTCTGAAAACTGGGTGTTTTTAGAAATGCAGACTGTGTGTAATCATTTGACACACACTGTTTTCTTGTCCACACAGCACAAGCACACACACTTGCACACATACACACAAGCAAAAGAAAAGCAAACATTAAACTACAAGCAAAGGGAGGGGACTAACTATAATCTTAAATGAAGAGAAAGGGTTTCTATTATTATTTTGGAAAAGAGATCAAAAATGGGAAGGAAGGGCATACAGAAATTGAGACTGGGGCGTGGAGGGGAACCAAGAAAAAGGAAAGGAAAGGAAAGGAAAGGAAAGGAAAGGAAAGGAAAGGAAAGGAAAGGAAAGGAAAGGAAAGGAAAGGAAAGATAGATAGATAGATAGATAGACAGAGAGACAGACAGACAGACAGACAGACACACACACACACACATGTACACACACACACACATACACATATATAATATAGATAGAATCAAAGTAAAGGCAACTTAATGGTTGAGAGAGAGTTGAAAAGGGGGTAGTGGCAGAGATAAGCAACTACAGTGACATGTTCTGGATTTGTAAATGAACAAACAACAAGGACGAATGGTAAACCAATTACAGAAGGATGGGGTGGGGAGGCACTGACATAGCTGTCATAGCACGTGCTTTCTTCTAGGGTTGGCAGAGAATTTCTCCCCGAAACTTTGGGGGGCCGAGCGCCAACGTGTTCGGCCCCCCGAACAAGTTTCGGGGAGAAATTCTCCACACACCCCCGGGACGGGACTTACCTTTGCCGAATGTCCCTCCCGGCGGCGGGTCCCGGTGGCAGTTCGTCGGGTCTTCGTCAGGGGCGGGGGCGGCAGCCGATCTTTCAACTGGCTGCCGCCGCCGCCATTCCAATAAAACTAAAAAAAAAAAAAAACGCCCCCGTAATAGGCTACGTGACGATTAACGTAGCCTATCACGGCTAGATTTGCAAAGTCAGCCGTGATAGGCTACGTTAATCGTCACGTAGCCTATCACGGGTGACTTTAAAAAAAAAAAAAAAGCGCGTACGGATAATGGCGGCCCCCATAGGGAGCCGCCATTCCCATTCCTTATTTGGTCGCTGTAGTCTACGTAAAGATTACGTAGACTACGGCGAAAGTAAGGGCAACGCTATTTGCGTTTTTACTTTTAATTTCGCGGCCGGGCGAGGCGAGGCGCCTCCTCCCCGGCCTGAATTTCAGCCGGGCAAGGCGGGAAGCCTCCCCCCCCCGGCCTGAACTTCGGGGGGAGAGCAGCGAAGCGCCTCCCCCCCACCGCAAAAAGCTGCGAGACCAGGTAAGTGGGTTTCGTGCACCCCTACTTTCTTCTTGGCTTCATTCTGCCAAAGGAGAGTGGGAAGGGTTAATCTCCTGCCCACTCTGTTTCAGCAGGATGCCAGCTGCTCTGGTGCTGTGGCTTCCTCTGCCATGCCTGGTAGAGACTGGCACAGTTGCTCCCCATGGCTGCAGCAGAGGTAGGATAGGACTGGAGCCAAGAGAGAGATGCCATGGAGCTTCCCTCTCAGCTCCAGTCCCATCCTAGTGCCGCTGCTGCCACCACCATCATTGCACACAATAGCAGCTCATCGGGGCAGTGGGGGGCTGCTCAATTATCAGATGGCTCGCACACCCCAATGGATTGTCTTGCGTGCCCCTTGAGGTGCATGTACCCCACTTTGGCAACCACTGCTCTAACTACTAGTCCTCTTCTCTCCAGTAACACCACTTCTCTCACAATAAGCAAAAGGAGGCTGATGGAGGCAAACAGAGGCAAAGCACACTCCCTCCTCCTGCTCTGCCTCCTCTCCCTTTCCCTCCTCTTAGGGATGTATGGATTCCCCACCGTCCGTTCCAGTGGGGAATCCACAGGCGGGCGATCCATTCCTCCCTCCCTGGAATCCTCGCGGAGCACGAGGATTCCGCAGAGCCGAGGACTACCCCGTTCCGCCATCCGCATGCCCTGAATTCCCCTGTTTTTTTCTGGCTCCCCGAACTTACGAAAATAATTCAATAAGTACCACTGAAAAATCCTTTTCTCATGCCTGCCATCAGTCGGTCTCCGTAAGGGTAAAGCCCTTCGCAGGGATTCCCCATGTAACTTCTGGTCACCTGACCTCACCGGACCTGACCTGACCTCACCTGTCCTGACCTCACCTGACCTCACCTCCACAGACAATAAACAGAAAAGATGAAGGATTTCCGTGGACTTCATGACTCAGTCCCAGTGAAAGAAAGCCTCGGGTAACAGGGAAAATGCCTCGTAAAAAGGGTAAAGCCGTTCACGTTCTTCTTCCTCCATTTCCAATTTATGGACTTCTTTTTGTGATCATTTTTGTAAAACCCACCATTTGGTGGACAAAAAAAAAAAGGGTCCATGTGAGCTCTGGTCCGGGTCAACCAGGCTGCCCCATTCCGAGGAGGATTCCACAGACTGGATTTGTCAGAATTCGATCCCATTTAAAATCCGGGCGGAATTCTCTGACATCCCTACTCCTCCTTACTCATCTTCTTCCCCTCCCAGTGGCAGGCTCTCTCTCAAATTGATACTTTTGGTGCCTTTGCCTCCTCTCCCCTTCCCCCCTCCCCCACCCCTCCATATGGTCTTTCACAAGTGGATACATTTTGGAGACAGCCTGTATGGGCTGCTCAGAAGGCATAAGAAGAATTTTGAATATACAAGGTGGGCCAAGGCGCCTCGTAGGTGACCCACTTTTGTTTGGGGTGCCTCAGTGTTGTTCTGATCTGCCTCATAGCAAGATGAGGCACCTCTGAATCAGCCCACCTCACTTTGTTATTCAGGCTTCAGACTGAAGCGGTGCACAGCCGTACTGTAAAGGGCTTTATTTATTCATTCATTCATTTAACAGATTTATAGACCACTTCCCATAGATATATTTAAAATAAATGTCTAAGCAGTACAGGAGAAGGTGGGGTCTTTGCATGATCACGGAGGAGAAATAAGCCATGGTGGTTTATTGCCTCCCACCCTGCTTGCCAGTTACATGGTGGTGGGATTAGCATAATCACCCTCAGCAGCACAGCTTGTTGTGTCCTGTGAACCTGGCCTGGGTGGCTTGCTGACATGGATAACAAGCCACCCATAACCCATGTGCTTATGTAAGGGTCTGGGTGGCATGTTACCCATGGCAACAAACCACCCTGGCCAGGTTCACAGGACACAAGTTGTGCTGCCAAGGAGAATTATGCTGATCCTTCCCCCGCCACCCCAGCATGTGTGAACTGGACCAATACCTTTAAAGGTTGTCACTTGCAATTTGAATTGGGCCTGAAAAGAAATTGGAAGGCAGTGCAGTTCTTTCAATAAAGGAGTCTAATGCTCCTGATAGGCAGCCCTTGTTAGCACTTATGGCCTCTACTTTCTAGAACAACTGAGATTTTTAGACACATTTCAAAGGCAGTCCCACATTGCACAGCAATATGAAATCAGAACTCTGGATTGTTATATTTAGTCTACATAAGGTCCCTGTGGTCCATGATCCCCCATATCCCCCGCCTCTCTGCCACACTTCCAACAAAGAGCAAAACAAACCTTCTATCTGCACTGAATTGCAACATTCTATGTCTGACCTTTCTCCAGCAGTTATACTGCTCCGTGACATCACAGCAGTTGAACCAATGGCTGGAGTGATGAGGTAGATCATATATGACAAAATGTAGCTCTCATATACTCTATATATTTTTAAGATACACTGTTCATTAAGGTAAACTAAATTTTACATATACTGGCTCTATGTATAATGTTTCTAGTTATAAAACATATAGTTTTAAAAAATCACTCCAGCTAGCATATCAAGGAGTTGCTTGCAATATACTCACTTAATGAGATTTTTATTGCCACATTTAAATCATTGCCCTTTGCATTTAAAATTGAGCAGCTGAATGAATGTGATTTCAAAACCATTTTTCTTCTATGTAATTATAGCATCTCCGACCCCTTTCTCCCTTTATAAAAGCAAAATAAAGATTTCTTCCTACAGGATACTCAGAATTCTGGGACTACAATGGCAGATATCCTCTCCCCACTACTGCCACCATCTGTTGGGAAACTGCTCCCTCATTGGGCAGTCCCACCTATGGAGTTCTTATTTATAGCAAATGCTTACGTATATTTCTGCAGCTAAGGAACACTGTGCCACTAGAACTCAGAGTTCCACAAGGTGACCCTTTCCTGCTGCCACCAATTCTGTTAGAATACTTTAAAATTTCCTAGTAGCTGGTATAGGAAGCTGAGGAGTGAGGAGGGATGTACGGATTCCGCACCTTCCGTTCTGGTGGGGAATCCACCCGGGGGGGGGGAGAGGAGATCCGTTCCTCCCCCCTGGTATCCTCCAGAGCGGCTCTGCACTGGAAGGATTCCGCGGAGCCGCACTCCAGCTCCATACCGCTGCACTTACCTCGGCTCTAGGAAGATTCAGGCTGGAATGGCATTAGAGCCCCAGAGCACTGGCAATATCGCTGGGAGGAATATGGCCACAAATGGCATAGTGGACACCACTTGCGGCCATAAAGCACTGAGTTTAAACTAAATGCAGCCGTGAATGGCTACAATTAGGTTAAACTCAGGACCTTAGGGCCGCAAGTGGCATCCAATATGCCATTTGCATCTGTGTTTTAAAATGTTTCTTCCTTTCAAGTGTACAAATGGTCATCTGGCGGAACACACACTTGCACTAAGGATTTTTTTTCCTTTCTCCAAAATTCCTCAGATGCTTAATTGACAGGATTTGGCCAGTTTCTTTCAATATTTGCTTTTGGCCAAACTGAGTGCAATTTATGTATGTATTCATGTATTGTCTGCCACTTTTTCACCACCCAAATGAACCTCAAAGTGGGTTACACTCACAGTCAATACTAATAACAAATAACAAAACCAAATGCTTCGCATCTATCATATCTATAATAAGAGCTCAACCAGACATTAAAATATGGAAACAGCGTACCTTAAAAGCAAGACTGAAAATTCATGCACTTCACATCCCTTCAGATGGTTGAGAGAGGTGTGTATCGGTGGTATACTGGTCTGGAGGCCTGATGTGGTCATGTCCCAGACAAAGTCAGATTCTTTTGATACCAATATGAAATGAAGCCTCTCAAGAGGCAGACCAGAAATTATTCCATGACCATACATGTTCTCCAAGCTGACAGTGTATGTTGCCCCTTGGAGCGGGACCAACTTGACACGTTAAAACATGCCAAGTTGGTCCTACTCCAAGAGACAACATGCACTGTCAGCTTGGAGAATGTGCATGGTTGTGGAGTGATTTCCTGTCTGTCTCTTGAGGGGCCCAGACAGACAGTTCAGCTGTGCATGGGCTGAGGAGAGAGAGATGCAAGCTTTCTTTGCATATTTATTCTGCATCCATTTTCTATCAATAAACCATCTTGTGTTTGACAAGTGGCTTTGTTAGTGAGAAATTTTGCTGGTCTTATCAGATCCACATTCATGATCATAGTTGTCCATATCTGCATGCCAGGATCATAGCCAGAAAGTTTTGAAGTGGGGAGGCTATAGGAACGAGGGCTGAGATGCAAAACCTTATAGTTCAGCCAGCATATAAATGCAAGCAGCTTAATATATATTTCATTATAACAGGACTGAGGAACATCAGTCCTCTAGATGTTCTTGGACTGCAGCTGCAGTGGCATCTACAGCTCCTCCTTCTCACAACCACCATTGTTTGGGTCAGAGTGAAGGGGAGGTGAATAAGCTGGTTGCAATGGTGCAAAGCAACTCCAGACGACTCTTAGTGGGCCTCTCCTGGGCTGGGGTGAGGACCTTTAGCACATGCCTGACCATGTCTACCCTTGGTGATGGCCCTGGAGGAGTTAATCACCACATACTCCCAAACACAGAGCAATTGAGAATATTACGGCCCGTACCATTTTTCTTAACTTATTCCTTACTTTTGAAAAGAAAAAGAAAAAAAAGAAGAAAGAAAGAGAGAGAGAGAGAGAGAGAGAGAGAGAGATCTGAAAATCCAGAGTATGGGCCTGGAATAGCTTTCTGAGGTCAGCAAGCTTCCACAGGGCCCCCTCTCTCCACAGCCCTACCCATGATGTAGCATGCCCTAAATGTCCCCTGTGATATTGGTCTACTGGGTCTCAAAATGCTGTTGTTTATTTTCTTCCCATATATATCTCCTCACATTAAGGTGAAAGAAGGCACCCATGGTTACACAGCTACTTGTAATAACTGCATTTGGATATGCCTCATTAGATAATTTATGAATCTCTAAACCTATTTACGATTGCCATCAGCAGTAATTCATCTGATTCGCTTCAGCAAAAACTTATTATATTTGCTGAAGCTTGTTACCAAATTTTCTCTCCCCATTTGTTTTCTCTTTAAGTAAAGCCAAAAGTTCTTTCTCTAAATAAGAAGTTGGGTGATTACTCTTCTTAAGCATCAGGGTTTTTTTTTTTAATAGCTTCAGATTAAATTAATTAGTTTGGATTATATTACATTTGAACGGCTCCGCTGATCTGTTTCTTTATTCTACATGTCTTACGCTTAAAGTTGCTGTTCTTTATTCTGATATCTACTCGCTCTTTACAATTCAGAACCAAGAACTATTGATGAAGCTGGAGTACCTGGCTTCAACCTTCCTTGTCTCATTTTAACTATGTGTGAAACTTCACTAATCTTAGTGAAATTCCAATTTTGTACTGTCCTCAAAATTCTGCAGAGGTTTCACCTGTGGCAGAACTTGTAAATTTGTTATTAATTTCACTTTAGGCAAAAGAGATCTGCAACTTAAAGATTGTACAGAATACCCCTAGATCATGACAATAAAACTACCAAATGTGAAGCAGCAGCAAGAAAACCCATCCAACTATAAAAATACAACAATGGTTCAAATAACAGCTCAAATAGTGGCTCATATTATTCAAAATCAATGTCCTGGCAAAATGTAAAGGTCAGGTCTGGTGTCAGGAATTGACATTGTTGGGCACTTCCCAAGCTCCACACCCCAGTTGGGGGGCTGCAACCAGCCCCCTGGCTCTGCTTTTCTTCCTCCTTCTTGATGTCTCTGCCTGTTCACCTGCCCTCTTGAAGCATGTGGCCAGAGACAAGAATAAGGGAGCAGCAGCCTCCACTCACCTTGCCCACTCCCTCTGAGTACAGGGCCTTACTGCAGGCCAGGGATAGCGCCATGTGAATGAGCAGCCTCCACTCACCTTGCCCACTCCCTCTGGGTACAGGGCCTTACTGCAGGCCAGGGATAGAGGCCATGTGAATGAGCAGCCTCCACTCACCTTGCCCACTCCCTCTGGGTACAGGGCCTTACTGCAGGCCAGGGATAGAGGCCATGTGAATGAGCAGCCTCCACTCACCTTGTCCTCTCCTTCTGAGCAGTGGCATGATCCAAAAATAGACAGAAAATGAATGAGCAATGGTGACAGTGGAAAGGAGGAGAAGGGCCCCTCAAGGAGGAAGGGCTCATCTTGCCCAAGGACCCCACAAAATCTGGAGCTGACACCATAAACTGTCTTTGATAATCTAAAAACTCATAGTGTGAGGGTCATACAGGACTCCAGTGGGAAGGGATTTCTACAGTCTTGGTGCCACCACCAAAAAGGCCTATCCCATGTCATCACTGACAGCCTTTCTGACAGTGGCAGGATATACAAAGCAAGGCCTCTGCTGAAGATCTTAACAAGCAAGCAGATGTTTGTTTCTGAATGAAAAGCAGATACAGTATACACATGGAATCAAAAGGATGTGAATTGTCATGTATGTGAGTGGGTGATGCTGCCTTGGCCTGGTCTCATACCAGAGACAGAAAGCAGAGCCATCAAATGTTTACTGTGGATAATGTCTGGAAGCTGTCATCATCCAGATCCCCAACTAGTTAAACTATCCTCCCAGATCTGGAAGTCTCCTCCATCCTTTGTCCTTTGCTCTACATTGTCACCAACTGTCAAGAATTTGCTGACCCATCCATTTGGCTTTTGTGACTCCCTGCGGGGTCCTGACCTACCATTCGAGACTCACAGACCTAAAGCAGGAAAACCCATTAACTCCACTGAGCCACCAAATGCCCCTGACAGCCATTTTCTTTAATGCACATTTTCCTAAGTAAATGGGAAAACTATCAGAGTGACAAAAAAAGATTCCCTGGAGACGGTAATAGCACTAAAGATTGGGAAGCACACACAACAGCTCAAAAACAACTCTTTCAATGACATCCAGACACTGGGGGAGGGGGGACTTTCAAATGTAACTGTTGAGGGGCCTACCTTCTTCTCTTTCTGTTTAACACATAGTTGCTATAGCCAACTATAATGTTAATTGTTTTGGAAGGAGGAGCAGGGGTAGCTGTTAAATGCAATAATATTTACAGGAAAAGAAAGAGAGTTTCTTTGTACCTTTCAAAGGATTTCAGTAGGTAACTTAATCATTTCAGTTCCAAGATGTATAATAACGGATGCTTCTAAAATCCTCCCCATTTCCATTGGATGTATTTGTTTATGTAATTACAAAATGTGTATAACTTGTAACAAATGCCCACTGGATGGATAACACTAAAGTTTAAAACCATAAAAATAAAACCAGAGCAAGAAGTTGGAAAAACTAACTACAACATACAATTAAAATAAAGAAGATTGGGAAGAGCAAAGTGTTAACACAGCAGAACAGAAACATTGAAAAAAAATCTTAAAATTTAAACAACCTGGAAAATATAAGGTCTTCATCGGGCACCAGAAGTTAGGGGTGTAAGAAACCCCACTTACCTGGCTCCGCCGGGTTCCACTGGGGGGGAGAGGCGCTCCGTCCCTCCCCTGGAATCCTGGCTGGCCGGCTCCGCTCCACGGCCAAGCCGTGGAGCCGCTGGCCGGCTCCAGCCGCCTGCAGCTGGACATCCAGCTGCTGGGCAGCCCTGCAGGGACGCAAATGGCGGCTGTCGTAGCCGCCGTCATTTGCATCCCTTTCTTTCACCATGATAGGCTACGTAGAAATTTATGTAGCCTATCACGGCAGAGGGAAAACCGGAGCATACGCAAATGGCGGTAGCCGCCGCCATTTGCATCCCTTTCTTTCGCTGTGATAGACTACGTAAAGATTTACGTAGCCTATCATGGCAGGGGGGAAACCCGAGCGTACGCAAATGGCGGTAGCCGCTGCCATTTGGGTATGCTCGGGTTCCCCCCCCCGACGTGATAGGCTACATAAATACTTACATAGCCTATCACGGCCTCTGCAGAGATGCAAATGGCGTCCCTGCGTTAGCCGTGATAGGCTACGTAAGTATTTACATAGGCTATCATGGCTGAAGAAGGCGGAAGAGAATGGCGGCCACAGGACGGCCGCCATTCGCACAGCAGCGTGGACAGGAGCAGGTAGGTGCTCAGTTTCGCACACCTTTCGTGGGTTGGGGGGGCGGGGGCTTCGTTCCGTGACGTGTTTCGGGGGGCTGAATGCACTGGCATTCGGCCTCACCGAGATCCATCATGGAATTCTCTGACATCCCTACCAGAAGTACCACAATATGGAAGCCAGATGAGCCTCTCTGAAGAAGACATTCATTGATTAGGTTGCTATCACAGAAAAGGCAGGGAGAGTTCTGAATAGGAGATTTCATACTTCCAAAACACTAAGCAAATCAAAACTCAGCTCGCCTTTGAAATTTGCACTCCTCTAAATTTTGCAGTGTAGTTCTCTCTTTTTCTTTTCTTTTTTTTCTTTTTTTTTTGATGTACAAAAATGTGTATTTTTGGGAAAATAACATTCCAATGTGCATTATGCCAGGAAAATGGCTTGAAAAAAATGTGTATATTAGGCAAAAATGCATACAAAAATGCATGTACTAGGAGATGCCGGATACTGCTCTAGTGGGGTTTGTTGTTTTATGCTGTTTAGGATTTGGGGTGGTGTGTGTGTGTGTGTGTGTGTGTGTGTGAAGCATATTTTTCTTGGTGTTTCTATTGCATTTTATAAATGTTGTAGCTGACTTGAGGACTCTGGTATAAATGCAGGATATAGCTCTACTAAGTAAATAAATATACATGGGCATAAGAAGATGCCCTTAGTAGTCTATAGTTTCTCCCACTGCCCCTTTGCAGCTCTCAGCTGGGTGGTGTTGGATGGGCACATTTTAATGTGCCCAGCAATTACTTCATCTGCACCACATATAGAGGTGTTCAGGGAACCTTCTCCTCTCTGTGTGAGAGTAGCCTGCATGCCATTTCTCCTAAGGGGAGCTGGGCCACACAGCAGGGCTTGTTCATTCATTGATTTATGGCATGATATTAAATCGTAGTTCAGGGTCATTTTTATTCTACTGCCTCTGTTTAAGGATTCATTGCTCAGCCCTTTTAAATCCCATTGTGATGAAACTTGGCACACAGCTTATCCATCTCATTGTCCTTTTGCTTTCCTGTTCAAACTGGGCTGCAAAATCTTGGCCTTTTCTTTTTTAATACTTTTAAAGCTGTACAATGTTAACGTTCAAAGAAGAGTAATGTTTATATATATATATATAAAATAGCATTACAAAGTCAACCATGAAACAGAATCCAGAGGTGGCAGGGGAGGGATGTTAGTCTGTTGCAACAAAAACAAAGTTTATTGGGCCACCATAAAGACTAACAAATTTATTATGGCATAAATATTCATGGAGTCCCCTTCATCAGATGAATGAAGTTTTATCCTGGACTTTACAGGTGTCCAAATACATGTAAGCCATTGCCAAGTATAAATGGAATTCAGTGTTCTGAAAATGTCAGATTTATTTCATTATTTTTAAAGCAAAGTACTAGTTCTTAGGATTATGGGGATTAGCTTAAAATCAAGTGGACAACGCTTAGTGAAATTACAGAACCCAAATGGAAGCTGAGTAGGATTTCCTTGGTCTCAGAGCCTTTTCTTTTTGGTGGGAAGGACGGAGATGGTTGATTTCTTACACTCAAGTTTAGTGGCCTGGGCAATTTGCAGCCCCTACTATCCCTCACTGTGACCCTGCTGCTCCCTATTGTTCCCCATTGTTTTTTTTAAAACAACAACAACAAAACAAAATGGGAACTGATGCTGCCATTTTGAAGCTTTTGGAGCCTTTGGGTGCTCTGTAGCTACTACGGAGCCCCCAAAGCATCAAATCAAATTTAGTTTCAGAACAAGCTATTTTTGACTCTTTGGGCACTTTGTAGCAGCTCTGGATGCATATATATATATATATATATATATATAAAGGTAAAGGTGTCCCCAACCAGTCGTATCCGACTCTAGGGTGTGGTGCTCATCTCCATTTCTAAGCCGAAGAGCCAGCACTGTCCGAAGACGCTTCCATGGTCATGTGGCCGGCATGACTGAACACCGAGGTGCATGGAACGCTGTTACCTTTCCTGCCGAGGCAGTACCTATTTATCTACTTGCAATTTCTTGCTTTCGAACTGCTAGGTTGGCAGAAGCTGGGACTGAAGACGGGAGCTCACTCCGTCACGCAGCACGCGGGTCTCGAACTGCTGTCCTGCCGACCTTCCAGTCTGCAGTTCAGCGTCTTAACCACTAAGCCACCACAGCCAAATATATATATATATATATATATATATATATATATATACATACACACACACACACACACACACACACACACATACATATACATACGCACACACACACACACATATCTATAGACCTGTGCCATGGGCAAGTAGGTGTGGCCTATGGAGGGGGGAGTCCAAGTGGTGAAAATGGCCCCCAGATCTCCCAAAGTTGCCTAGCCCTGCACTAAACCAAGTCAGAGATGGGATCAACCATTATTTTAAGTAAGCTACCATCAATATCCATGCAACATTGAGGCTCCACTTTGGTGATATCATCTACATTTCTCCTATGGGAAGACAGTATCTAACTTGTGCAATTCACAAGATGGTGGTTATTCTATCACCACACAGAAAAAGGAGCAGCTGCCACAAACACACACCAACAACAGGGGCTTCCTGCCAAAATTTGGCAGTGTAGCAGCAAAAACAAACAAACAAACAAACAAACAAACCATTCAAAGAAATGCCTCTTTCCTCACCAAATTTGTGTGGCCAATTTGGTGGCATGACAGCAGAGGCAAGGATGCAAGTCCTACTTGTTTTTTTTTGGGGGGGGGAGATTGGTCCCCAGACCCCTGGAAGCTGCCCACCCCCGATGTACACACATGAAAAAAAAATGCTTTGGTATTTGCAGCCTGGTCATGAGGAGTGGAATGATGTACATCACTCCAGAAGACTTCAGTTTCAGTCCTAAATATTGTTACTTGGAGGAACTTGTCAGGGCCAGAAATATTGGAACAAGGATAACTGTTTTGGCAGTTGGCCTCTGTACACCACCGCACTGAAGCTGAAAGGAAACACACCCAGATGGGAGCAAAGTCAGGACTTTCAGCTTTAATTTAAGGGGTTTGACAAAAGTGGGCCACTAACCATTCAGGAAGTACAGCCAGTGACATGCACACACACCCATCATTGGTGGCTCATAAGTAATGGAACAAACCAACGTCATTTCAAACTTAAGAATCACTTTTAATACCTGGATGAAAATCCTTTGCAGTCAATGCCTGAAGTTTGAAACCCATGGACATGACCAAATGCTGAGTTTCCTCCCTCGAGATGCTTTGCCAGGCCTTTACTGCAGTTGCCTTCAGCTGCTGCTTGTTTGTGGGTCTTTCTGCCTTCAGTCTTGTCTTCAGTAAGTGAAAAGCATGCTCTATTGGGTGCAGATCAGGTGACTGACTTGGCCATTGAAGAACATCCCACGTCTTTGCCTTGAGTTTTTCTTGGGTAGCTTTTGCTGTATGTTTTGGGTCATTATTCATCTGCAATATGAAGTGATGTCCTATCAGTTTGGCAGCATTCGGCTGAATCTGAGCAGAAAGTATAGCCCTATGCACTTCAGAATTCATCCTGCTGCTTTTATCAGCAGTCAGGTCATCAATAAACACCAGTGACCCAGTTCCATTGGCAACCATACATGCCCATGCCATAACACTGCCTCCACCATCTTTGACAGATGATGTGGTATGCTTTGGATCTGTTCCTTTCCTTCTCCATATGTTTCTCTTCCCATCATTCTGGTACAAGTTAATCTTGGTTTCATCAGTCCAAAGAATCTTATTCCAGAACTGGGCAGGCTTTTTTAGGTGTTTTCTGGCAAAGGCTAATATTTTTATTTATTATTTTTTATTATTAAATTTATTAATCGCCCATCTGGCTGGTCACCCAGCCACTCTGGGCGATGTACAACATACAATAAAAACAGTTTAAAACAATAAAATTCTACAATAAAAACATTTTCTAAAATACCCTAACCCACCCCAAATGCCTGCCTGAACAACAGCATTTTTAATGCACGACGGAAGCTCATTAAAGCTGTCTGTTCTGGCAGGCATTACCAGTGGTTTGCACCCTGTTGTGAGGCCTCTGTATTTACATTCATAAAGCTGCCTCTTGACTGTAGATGTTGCCAATGACATGCCTACCTCCTCAAGAGTGTTCTTGACCTGGCTAGATGTTGTGAAAGGGTTCCTCTTCACTATGAGCAGAATTCTGCGGTCATCCACTTTAGTTGTCTTCCGTGGTCTTCCAGGCCTTTTGCTGTTGCTGAGCTTGCCAGTTAATTCCTTCTTTTTCAGGATGTTCCAAACTGTTGTATTGGCCACTCCCAATGTTTTTGCTACATCTCTGATGATGAGTTTATTTTGTTTCCTCAGTCTAATGATGGCCTCCTTCACTCGCATGGACACCTCTTTGGGCTTCATGTTGGGAGTTCCAGTGAACAGCTACCAAATGCAAATGTAACACTCAGAACTACCTCCAGGCCCTTTGTCTGCTTGATTGGTCATGGGGTGCCCAGGAAACAAGCCACACCTGGCCATGCAGCTGCTTGTCAGCCATTCGTTCCATTACTTATGAGCCACCAATGATGGGGGGAGATGCATGCCACTGGGTGTACTTCCTGAATGGTTAGTGCCCCACTTTTGTCAAACCCCTTGAATTACAGCTGAAAGTCCTGATCTAGGTGTTTTCTTTCAACTTCAATGTGGTGGTGTACAGAGGTCAACTGCCATAACAGTTATCCTTGTTCCAATATTTCTGGCCCTGACTGTAAATGTAGTGATGCTGGTGAAGTGCATAATCACCTCATTCGGAATATAGATTCATCTGCTTATAACACTTAGGTAAATTATGAAACAAGGGTAAATTTCCCTCAAAAAACATTTACTGACTTAGCATGTAAAATGGGGTTCTGTGCATGCACAGCCAGTGTTCAGACCAGTCATCAAAGCCAGCTGCTTTGCAGGCATGTGCTCATTTCACATGCCCAATTAATCCCTTACTGAGGATTAAACTCTCAGTGATTGCTGTGAATACCATGACCGAAAACATGGCCAAACCACCCAGCCAAGCAGCCTTTGTTGAGTGATCTTAAGAAGATAGGACATAAGAAGCTGCCTTATACTGAGCCACACCATTGCTCCCTCTAGCCCAGTATTGTCCACATTGCCTGACAGCAGTACTCTAGGGTTTCAGGCATGATTCTTTCTAACTCTAACTGGAGATGCTGGGGATTGAATGTGGGACCTTCAGCTTGCAAAGCAGATGCTCTGCCAGTGATCTTCCCTCTTCTCTGTTTGGGTCAGTAGTCCTATCTATGATTTCTTATTACAATTTTATGTGTTTCTTTACTACCATACAGATGTAATCTGAATTTTTTCTCCTGGGTGTGTTTGTTTCAGGAGAAGTGGATATGTGAATTTCCTAGTGATGCTGGAGAAATTCGAGATGGACTAAAATGATCACGGATTTCTAAGAATCCAACCTGCAAAATATGCTGTGGAGCAACCGTCTCAGGCCTCACGGAGTCCATGCACTTTCAGATTTTTTTTTTTTAACTTTCCCAAAATTTACACATATTTATTTGTAGGAAAATATGCAAGTTTCTGCTGAGACTGGTAAATATACGTGGGGAAATGATGAATGGAATCAGGGGTAGGGATGTACGAAAGTCACTTACCTTTCGCGGATTATGTTGATGGTGGGGGGAGGCGTTCCGTCCCTCCCCCTGGAATCCTGGACGGGGGGAGGTGCTCCATTCCTCCCCCCTAGAATCCTCTGCGGCCGGCTGTGCTCCGCAGCAGCTCTGCGGAGCAGCCGGCCAGGCCTAACCAGGCCAGAGCCGTCCGCAGTCAGATTTCCAGCCACGGAGGGCTCTGGGGAAAAAATAAAAAAAAAACCACGTATGCAAATGGCCGCTGCCATTTGCATTCCTTATTTTTGCCGCCTTAATCTACGTAAATATTTACATAGCCTAAGACGGCAAAAATAAGGGGAACGCAAATAGCGTAGCGGACGCTATTTGTGTTGCACTTATTTTTGCCGTCTTAGTCTACGTAATTATTTACGTAGATTAAGACGGCCCAAAATAAGGAACGCAAATGGCGGCGGCCGTAGCCGCCACCATTTGCATACGACTTTTTTTTTTTTTTACCCAGACATTTTAGGCCATGTAAAAACTTATGTAGCCTATCACGTCTTTGTAAAAAAACCCAAAAAACCTGCAAATGGCGGTGGCAGCAGCTGGTCGGAAGACCAGCCGCCACAGCCACCACCGCCACAACCGCCGCCGGAGCCGCTGCCACCCAGAAGATCCGCCCCAGGTAAGTCTCATCCTGGGGAGGATCCGCAGGGGGGCGGGGGGTGGCAGGCCATTCCGCCACAGATTTCAGGGGGCCGAATACACTGGCATTCGGCCTCACCGAGATCCGTCACGGAAATCTCTGCCATCCCTAATCAGGGGACAATACTCTAAATGTTATATACTGAGGCATATTATGTAAATCCTTGCAAATCTCTTACAGAATTATTTGGATACTTTTCTGCATAATGAAAAAAAAAATCAAATCCTTCTGTGAGTGGATGATGGAACAAAAGGTGTCTGACAATCCAAAAACACAGATGGACCAGATTTTACGCAGTTATTACATCCCTAGAATTTCCTAAGGCTCCCCGCCATGGCTGGTGCTGGGAACTACATCCCTAGAGTTTCCTAAGGCTCCCCACCATGGCTGGAGCTGGGAACTACATCCCTAGAATTTCCTAAGGCTCCCCACCATGCCTGGTGCTGGGAACTACATCCCTAGAATTTCCTAAGGCTCCCTGCCATGGCTGGTGCTGGGAACTACAAATATCAAGAACAATACAATTACCAAGGGGCACAGTGTGCATGCCCCAACATTATTAATTGGGAGGTTTATTTATTTATTTATTGCATTTATACCCTGCCTTTTTTCCTCTTGCAAGGGACCCAAGGCGGCTTACATTATCCTCCTCCTCTCCATTTTATCCTCACAACAACAACCCTGTGAGGTGGGTTGGGCTGAGAGTGTGTGACTGGCCCAAAGTCACCCAGTGAGCTTCCATGGCCAAGTGGGGACTAGAACCCAGATCTCCCAGCTCCTAGTCCAACACTTTTGCCACTACACCACACTGGCTGTCCATGCATATTGGGAAATATATAGGGATGGTGTGGGCATCTGGTTGGGGCTTGAAGCCCAGTGAGAAATCACCAGTTTGGCCCCCAGGGATGGGGGAGAATTTCTCCCCGAAACTTCAGGGGGCCGAGTGCCAACGTGTTCGGCCCCCCGAAGTAGTTTCGAGGTGAAATTCTCCGCCCCCCCCGGGATCAGACTTACCTTTCCCGAATGTCCCTCCCAGCGGCGGGTCCCGGCGGCGGTTCGGCAGGTCTTCGACAGGGGCAGAGGCAGCAGCTGGTCTTTCAACCGGCTGCCGCTGCCGCCATTCCAATAAAAGTAAAAAAAAAACAAACGCCCCCGTGATAGTCTACGTGACGATTAACGTAGCCTATCACGGCTGACTTTGCAGATCTAGCCGTGATAGGCTACGTTAATCATCACGTAGCCTATCACGGGGGCGTTTTTTTTTTAACTTTTTATTTCGCGGCCGGCCGAGGCAAGGCGCCTCCTCCCCGGCCTGAATTTTGGCCGGGCAAGGCGGGAAGCCTCCCCCCCGTCCTGAATTTCGGCCGGGCGAGGAGGGAAGCCTCCCCCCCCGGCCTGAACTTCGGGGGGAGCCGCAAAGCGCCTCCCCCCCACCGCGAAGCAAGCTGCGAGACCAGGTAAGTGGCTTTCGTGCACCCCTACCACCAGACACCAGGCCGTGGACCCGAGCTCTTGCCCAACTCACCGTGTGCTGAGTCCGGAAAGTGTGTGGGTTTTCAATCCCTCAGCAAGCCGCCTGTTCCTGAGGGGGAAAGAAGAAAGCACCTCCCCCACCTTGCTGCAACAGCAGTGGCGTGGGACAGGCTGGTCATTTTACATCAGTCTCTTACACTTACATAAAATGACCAGCCTGTCCCTTGCCTCTGTAGTGGGGAGTGGGGGTGTAGGGAGAGGTGCCGCCTCCTTCCCCTCTTGTCCCTGCTACAGCCGTGTCAATGGTAGCAAAGGACAGCATGGTTGTTTTATGTACATGTAAGGACGTACATAAAACGACCAGCCTGTCCCTTGCTGCCACCACTGTAGCATGTGGGGGAGAAGGGAAGAAGGAAGCACCTATCCTCTCCCCCCCCCCGCCCCACCCTGCTACAGTGATGGTGGTGACGGCAAGGCATATATCACATTTATTAGAAAGCTGGAGAGCCACTCCAGCAACTCTGGTGGATGTGGCAGGGCTCTGGAGGAATCTGTGGGGCCTCAAGCAGCCCGAATTGCCCCAAGGCAGACCCCTCCCCAGGACTGTACATTGGGAGGTTTGTACATCCCTAACTCAAATAGCAGATGATCCCATCTGCTTCACATCTCCTTCTGAAGCAGCCAGTGGAATGGCTGAGGATGGAAACAGTTCTGGGAAGGAAAGAGCCAAATAGAATTTGGTCCCAACCAATATGATGGGACAGGCCATGCTGTCTCGCCAAGCTGTCTCTTAGTAATTACCAGGGATGGTGTGGCTGGCTGCCCGATTCCATCCGGGAATCTGGCAGAACCCCCCTGCCTGCACCCCGAGCCCCACTTTTGAAAAATAAAATGGTGATCATAAAAATGCACACATTTTCATATGCATGAAAATGTGCATTTTGCATATGTGAAAATGCGCATTTGTGGATGCACATTTGTTCGTGCATGAAAATGCACATTTTGCAGAAATATGCTTTTTCACCCATAGGCGAATATGCACATTCTCAAAAATGTGCATTTTTGCCCATGCGCCAATACACACATTTTTGCGATCGCCATTTTATTTTTCAGCAAATGGCTACCGCAGAGCTCGATGAGGCCACCAGGGTGAGTGCGGGTTGCTTGCTGAGCATGGGAGGGGCTCGAGCATGTTCTGGGGACTGGTGAGCAGGGGCAGGGGCTGGGCGGGTGCCTGGAGAACCTGGATGGTGGTGGGTTTGCACATTGCTAGTAATTACCAATCATTACCAACCTGATTCTGATTTGAGCCCAAAAGCCCACTTATTGAAATCAATACTAGTTCTGCATAAACATCATTAAGACTGGGCTGTTGAGAAGCTGGGCAAGAGGTGATAAACAGAAGGGAATTATTTTGTGAGTGTGCTGTGCATTTCCACTCTAGTTTATGAATAGTGGCAAATAATATTGTGTGACTTCATGGGGTCAGAGATACGGAGCCCCAAGCTATGGTTTGGCATGGCCTCTGTGTTCCTTAAATCATGGATTAGCTGCAAAAGCAATGGAAGAACAGTTGGGCAAGTTGGAAGTATCAAGGGCAAGCAGACTTTGATAAAGGTCGGGCAAAGTCATTGCTCCTTTTACTGTTGTGACTTTGATAAATTTAGATCCCTGTTGCTGAATTTTCTGAAGTGGCCAGTTGTCCATTGGAAAAAAATAAAAAAAATAAAAACAGGCAGAGATACCTCAAAACTCATTTCACAGGTGACTAGCCAACTATCAGACAACATTAACTTTTCACTCTGCTGTGGATTTGGCACTCCTTTGTCAGTCTTTGAGCTTCCCCAATTATTTTTGTAAACCTGTTTTAAGCTCATCTATTGATCCTTTTACCTTAGCTTTGACAGCTTATATTTTTCAGGACTGTGGAGACGTGCTGGGATGATCATGATGCATATCATGTAATTTTCTAATTCATAAATGGCAGCACTGGTTCCAAAGGATCGTGTGGATGTAATCAATGCTTACGATGTACACTTAATAAGTGACAGGCCATAAGTACAGCATCAACCTCCCAAAAATCAGTTAGGTGAAGGAGGGAAAAAAGAAAAAGAAACATTTAATGTTTGTAAGTAAATGTAAGCTTCTTCTTTAGTTAGTTGTATTCTTTAGAAGCCACAAATCAAATCCTTCAATTTAGTTTCCATTGTTTCTTCTTCAAAGTAGAATGACAAAATGAGACACAAAGTTCTGAAGCAGTGGTGGGGAAACTCTAGAGGAGAAGGAGATTGGAGAAATGGGATTTGAGATTACCCTTGCTCCCTGGAGTACCTAGTTTATTAAGGGAATATGAAAACAACAATTATGTCCTTTTCCATTGGACCCTAGAAAGAGAGAGAGAGAGAGAGAGAGAGAGAGAGAGAGCACTAGTAGAAATGCTGAAAGAATCAAGCCCTAGCACTGACCCTGAAATTTTGCCTAAAGTGAAGTTCACACTTGTCATCAAACTACTGAGAATTTTTGAGGAGAAAGCAAAATAATTTTGCTATAAGTAGTAAAATACCTTCGCAAAGGTCCATACCTCCCTAGATTGTCACTGTATTTCACCTACATAAATGTAGAATGTGTGGAGGCCCTTCTTCAAGCCAAATAACTAAGAGTGCAATCCTATACATGTTGAGACAGAACAAAGTCCTACAACTCCCAATGTTCCCTGGCCACCCATGGCTGGCTGGGGAACACCGGGAGTTGTAGGACTTTGTTCTGTCTCAACATGCATAGGATTGTGCCCTAAGGCATATTGAACTCCTATCATGTAAAAATGGCCTACCAGCTAATCAAAACGTCTTCATCCCTCTGTACATAGAATTTTCTATGGAAGCTGCTTTTATAGTGACTCAAACTATTGGTCCACCTAGCCCAATAGCTGCCATCTTTGACTATAGCTTTCCAAGTTTCCAAGCAGAAATCTTGGAAGCCTAATATTTAAGAAGACTTTAAACGAAAATTGGAATTGAAATTGGGACTTTTCTCCATGCAAGGCACGCACTCAATCCGTGAGTCATGGCCACCATGTAAGATATCATTGATATTATCTGTTTCTACAGGTGAGTTAATGTGACTTCTATAATGTATTGGATGATGTGACCAGAATGTGTCTGTACAACCACCTGAGCTGAATGCACCTTGTACAGTACTGTGGCAGGCCAGGTGCTTGACAATGCCATTTTTCTTGCAGTGCCTGGCAGGGGTTATCAAGCCTCTGTTGTCGTTCTAGATGTGGCAGCTGGGGCTGCATTCAGCTTAGTGGGTTACGCTTTGTGCAGGCCTGGAACAGCTTTGGTACTCCGCCACCTCTAGTAATCCATTATTGAGAAGCGTTCTCTTTTGAGAAGAGTTCCAGTCATCAAGTCAGAGATCAGACATGATGACATATGACTTTAAATTATTCCTCACAGCACATGGAGAAAAAAATAATTGACAGTGACAGCTCAAACACTGGGTCACTGGAGCAATGCGCCTCATGAGGCAAGCTTAGTAAGTTTCATGGACTGCATCTCTCAGCTAAAAGGGCACTGGGTGGTTGAAGTGGATGGTGAAAATTTGCACAGTGACCTACAGCAACCTCACCCTACAGCACTTCATGACAGAGTAATGAGGACAGGTGCTTCTGGGACTGTTATAGCTTAGGCAATCCCTTTCAGGACACAAGGAACTGAGTCACTCTGTAGCCATTCCTGACATCTCTTTGCATCATAGGCTGAATCTACACATAGCAGTTATACCAGTATCATACCGTTATCATAACTGTTGGTGCCCATTGGTGTTATGTGTACCAATAGTTATGATAATGGTATGATAATGGCATGACTGCTATGTGTAGATTCAGCCTTACTAAGAATCTTTCTATGCATTAGTACACAGAATGAGGTGGTGGTGGTGGTGGTGGTGGTGGTGTGTGTGTGATTCTGAGCTGTGCCACTTTCCCCAGCATGGGGAATTGGAAACCTCCCCTCACGTATTCAAGATTATGAACCCACACACACACACCATCCAAACACAACTGCATTCTGAGTGCCACCAGATCAGTCTATGACCTTTTTCTGCAAGAGAAGTAACATGACTTTAAGGCATTCTGGTCCAGGAAGTGGTCACAGACAGAGGGTGTTTCAAGCCTGAGTGGGTTTCCAATGATGGCATTGGAGGGTCTGTGTCTGTGTTGCACCTGCTAAGCTGGAATACTCAGACTCCGAGGATGAGGGCAGCACAATGTTCTCAGGCTAGGGTGGTGGTAGCAAGGTGGGATCCTGGGTTTATGAATGTGCTGGGGTTTCTGGGGGAGTGAGGTTCTTTGGGCTCAGTGCTGAGTGCCTCTCCCCCCACCATGGCAATCTGCCTTCTCCTCAAAGTCTTTAGAGCCATCCCCCAAGCATCAGAAGTCTGCACCTGGGGCCAAGATATACAGTTGGAGATTAGTATTTTTCCAGAGATTTGAAAGTGGTAGGAGAGTGACATTGTGGCCCATGGTATTTATTTATTATTTATTCACAATATTGATAAACAGTGCCACATCAAAAGATTTCAGAGTGGTGAACAGCAAGAATAAAAGAATAAATGCCTTGTTAAAATAATTAAAACATATCGAAAGAAAGAAGTTCTGATAAGACCAGATTTAATAAACCATGGCTGGTCACTCAAGGAAGGCTTCACAAAATAACAATGTTTTTTCAGGAGGTGCCAGAAGAAACACAACATTGGTGCCTGCCTGACCTCCAGGCAGGGAGTTCCACAGGAAGGGGGCCACCACACTGAAGGCTGTTCTGTAATTTTATCTGTCATGGCCCATGGCCCTGGGATCAGGGGCAGGCAAGGCTGAGGAACACTCAGATAAGGATCGGGTTCAGGGCATTTTCCTGGGTGTGGCGGGGACAGGACTTTCAGTACCTCAACCCATGCTCTCCCAGCCAGAAGGTGTGGCCCTACCATCATCTTCAGACTCAGCTGATAAATCTTCAGCAACCACTCCATCTCCTAAATCTCACAGAAGGCAAAGGATTCAGAATTAGGGAAGGATCCTTCAAGGAACACAGCTGGATCAGATCCTTCAGGGAGGTAGAGCCTAATGTAGAACAAGCCACGCCTGCTTTTGTAAGCCCTCAGATGGCCTGCTCCCAGTTAAGGCAACCAGAAAGGCCCATGGGGAATTTTTCAAAGTCTCAAGTTTTGCTTCTGATTTTGTCTTTGCCTGACTGGACTTGATTCTATGAACTCAAATTTGTACGCGCTTTTTTTTTTTTTTCAAAGTCAGCCATGATAGGCTACGTAAACATTTACGTAGCCTACCACGGTGTTTTTTAAAAAACTAGCCATGATAGGCTATGTAAATCTTTATGTAGCCTATCATGTTTGTTTGTTTGTTTGTTTTACTTGGAAATGGCGGCGGCGGCAGCCGGTCGGAAGACCGGCTGCCGCCGCTACCGCCACCACCATACCACCACTGAACCGCTGCTGGAGCCGCCGCTGCCAGGGACATTCGAGCAAGGTAAGTCCCATCCCGGGGGGTGGGCAGGGGGGTGGCAGACCGTTTCTCCACCAATTTCGGGGGGCCGAATGCGCTGGCATTCAGCCTCCCCGAGATTCATGGAGAAATTCTCTGACATCCCTAGAAAATTGGAGGATGGATTTTGCCTCAGCACTACCTTCACCAATTCCCTGGAGCCAGACTCAATGTCAGGAATGAATCTTGAGTGTGTGAGGACAGTTAGCAGCTCAGACTCAGAATGGGAACAGCCAGAACCAGGGGAGTCTCCCGAGTCCCTCCCTAGTGAGCTCAGATATGGCAAGGTATTCTTCTCAAGAAGGTATTCTTCTCAAAGTATTCTTCCCCCTGGAGTAATCTGGTGAAATTGTCCCCCTAATTTCTCTGCCCACAAATAAGGCAAAGAATTTCAAGATACAATTTGTGCACAGCTCTAATAAAAAAAATCACACATGTAGAAGTGTAATGATAATAATCAAGATGCAACTAGTTCTATCTGAAGTGGCATTGTGTGTGTGTGTGTGTGTGTGTGTGGAGTAGATGGAGAGGATTGAAAACTGATACCCCCACCAGCAGTCTGAAGTGGTAAGATCCACTCTTCATTTCCACCTCATTCTGTTACTTTCTGCTTCATATAAATGATGGTTCCAGCTTTTGAATTTGTCCTACAATTTACGCAAAATACATGGTGAGCAATGCCAAGTTAGAAGTAGCACCATACATTTCCCCACCCACCCCGGTAGGTTTAAAAAAAAAAAAAAGCCATGACAAAATAATTAATTGAGACATTTTCTTCTATGGCTTATGTGCCCTCTAGGTGACTTCTTATTACTGATGCAAATTTGTTCTTAAAATAACATGATTATTATTATCACCCCATATTAATTTAGGTGAACAACATGAGGGAAATGATATATTAAGCTGTGACTATTATGTCATGTCTTTTCTTGGAGGCAACCCTCACCCCCGACCCTCCCTGATTAATTAAGGTTGTAATCCTGTATCCACTTGCAAACATAGTAGACATACATAGGATTGTGCTGTAAATATTTTTAACTGGTTTTGTTAAGGTTCATCCTTTATTGGATCTTCCGCTTGCCTTCCTTTTCCCATTATGTCCTTGCCAAATCTGAACATCAGTGGAATAATGATGAAGATGGCAATAATAAAAATAATCAGTTTAAAAAAATAACAAGAATAATACTTCACATATATAGATCTCTTTTCCCTGATGCTCAAAGCATTCCTCATACTTATTTTAATTTAAATATTTATGAAAATTCAAATGCTACCCACCAGAAACAACAAAAGAAACGAAAAGAAAACATCTTGGGCAACATGCAATAAAATGGTATTAAAAAAGCAATACATTTATAAAACACAAGAATAACACAGGAGTCATGGCAATTAAAACAAAGTCATAAAATTCATAGGACCATAGAGTCAGAAAATGCCGTATAAGTCATGTAGTTCAACCCACTGCAAGAGATGACTATCCAGCTATGATTGAAGACCTCTAGTAGCAAGGGACAGCTACTCCCCCTAGCTACATAGAAGAACTCTTCAGGATCAGACTGAAGACCGACATAGTTCAGCATTCTGTTTCCCACAATGGCCAATCAGATCCGTGGTCAATCCCACAGTGACCAATCAAAAACACGAGATGAGGACAATAGGCTTCTCCGGCTGTTCTTCCCCAACAACTGGTATTCAGAGGCATTCTGCCTCTATTCCTTCAGTATGGATGTCCATTGCTGGGAAATCTGGACATTTTTAGGCTCACTGGATTTCTGTGCCTCCCCCCAGCTTGGCTTGCTTTATGAGGCAAGGCACAGGTTCCCTGCCCCTAGTCCAGGAACTGGTTTGTTTGTTTGTTTGTTTGTACAGATAGACATTTGTACAACTTGCAGGTGCAATTTGCATAATTTGCACAAATTTTGGCCAGAATTTGCACAAATTATCCAAATTGCAGCTGCAATTTGCACAAATTTCTATTTACACAAGTACCCCCCCCCCCAAATCTGGAAGCTGGCCCAACTTGATGCAGATTGAGTTGGTCCAGATCACAGGGAAAGGAGCTGAAGTCCAGGGGAGCTGAGTAGGGATGTACAGATTCCCCACTGCCCATACTGGTGGGGAATCCACCCTGGGCGGGAGGCGATCCATTCCTCCCCCCACCCCCGGAATCCTCCAGAGTGGCTCTGCTCCGTGAGGATTCTGCGGAGCCGCCCGGCTTGAGGGCTGCTTACCTGGACCCGTTCACCTCCACGCTGATCGCCATGTTGGTTTAAAAAATAGCAATCGTCAGGATGTGCCCATAGACTTAAATGCAAAATAGAGCTGTGAATCCTGTGTATAAGTCTTTAAAAAATGGCGATCGTCAGGATGTGCCCATGGACTTATATGCAAGATTCACGGCTCTATTTTGCATGTAAGTCTATGGGCACATCCTGCCGATTGCCATTTTTTAAAGACTTACATGCAAGATTCACGGCTCTATATTGTGTAAAAGTCTATGGGCACCCTGCCAATTGCCATTTTTTTAAGCAACATGGCGATCGGAGCGTAGGTGAACAGGTCCAGTTAAGCTTAAAGCCGAGTGCCATTCCATGGGGAATCCTCCTGAAGTAGGGATGTACGAAACCCACTTACCTTTTCGCGGAATCTTCCGTGGTGGGGGGGATGGGGGGGAGGCGATCTGGTCATTCCCCCGTAATCCTCGATGGCCAGCTCTGCTCCACGGCCAGGCCGTGGAGCAGGCGGCCAGGGCCGTCCGCAGCCAGATTTCCGGCTGCGGACGGGCTGCTGCGGACGCAAATGGCAGCCGCTGTAGCGGCCGCCATTTGTATCCAGCCAGGCAGCCATGATAGGCTACGCAAGAATTTATGTAGCCTATCATGGCTAACCCCCCCCCCAAAAAAACCCAGCATACGCAAGTGGCGGCAGCTACGGTGGCCGCCATTTGTGTTCCCTATTTTTCGCCGATTTATCTTATGTAAATATTTACGTAAGATAAAACGGCGAAAGAAAGGGGAACACAAATAGCATAGTGGGTTCCTTTATTTTTTGCCGTTCTAGCCCGTTCTACCCCCCAAAAAACCCCCAGCGTACACAAATTTGCATTCCCTATTTTTCACCGATTTATCTTACGTAAATATTTACGTAAGATAAAATGGTGAATAAAAAAGGAATGCAAATAGCGCCCACTACGCTATTTGTGTTCCCCTTTTTTTTTGCCCAAATAGTCTACGTAAATATTTATGTAGACTAAAACGGCCAAAAAATAAGTAATGCAAATGGTGGCCGCCATAGCCGCAGCCATTTGCGTACACCGATTTTTTTTTTTTTTTACCCAGACGTGATAGGCTACGTAAGTCTTTACGTAGCCTATCATGTCTGGGTAAAAAAAAAAAAAAAAATGACCAGACTGCAAATGGCGACTGTGTCAGCCGGTCGAAAGACCAGCTGCTGCCGCTGCCGCTGCCAAAGCCACCGCCGGAGCCGCTGCCATCCGGAACATCCGCCCCAGGTAAGTCTCGTCCCGGGGGGGATCCGCAGGAGGGCTGGGGGTGGCAGGTCGTTCCGCCATGGATTCCGGGTGGGCTGAATGCCAGTGCATTCCTGGAGCTGCATTCCTGGAAATCCTGGAGCGGAGGTAAGTGGGGCCGTTCCGCCGTGGATTTCTCTGACATCCATAGACCTGAGCTGATGAAAGTTCACCGAGCTCTAGCCTCTGGATGGATTCCTCTGACATCTCTCTCCTTGAGGTAGTGCATAGTCATCATGACTGGTAGCCATTGATAGTTTGCATCCTTCATTACCTGATGTGTGGTTGAGGCAATTTCACCCAATTTCTCCATGGGGAGGATAAATTCTCACACAGTTTGCTGAAGGTGGTGCTCGCCATTGGCAGTAGTTACAGCACAACTTCTTAGTCCCCCCCCCCAGGTTTTTTGTTTTGTTCTTTGTTTTTGTTTTTTCTTTGTTTGCTTGTTTGCACTACCACTTCAAGAGCCAACAGCAGCAAATGTGATGGCAGCCTGGCCCCCATTTTGCATCTTCCACAATGCCCCATAGCTAGTGCCATTCCAGGGATTGTGTGTAAGTGGAGAGGGACTGCAAAATGGTGGAGGAAATTTGGAAGTGGTCATGTGCAGTTTGTGTTTTTATTTCTTTATATTACACATCTCTCCATTCCTTTGTAGCTTTTCTGGTTGCCCACACTTCCTCATCTGAAAAAGCCCCTTAAGAGAAATTACTTCATGCATGTTATCTTCCCTGGGCTTTAATTGAAAAGTGGTAATCCAAGGACACTACAGGCTGCCAGAAGATGAGTGTACAATGAAAGACAGGACACTCTCTTTCACACACACACACACACACACCTCAGCCACCTCATAAGCATGGTGAGCAGAAGAGCACTGAACCAATGATGATTTTGCAGAAACTGTCTTCTTCAAATTTCTTTTCAAAAGCATTTTTTCTGTCAAACTGAATGAGAATGGTCAAACAAACGGGGAAGAAATGGTCAATGCAACACCAGTATTTAACCATCTAAGTTGGTGGCATCACCACATATTGTGGTAGTGAATTCCACAGATTGATTGTGCGCTGTGCAAAGAAGTATTTCCTTTCATCTGCCCTACTCCCACCATTTATTGGCTCCATTGTTGAATTAAGACATTTCTTCTCCTTTTCAGAAGCATTGATAAAACCACAATCAAGGCAACTTATATGACATACTGAAATGACTAGGGAAACAAAATGCTCTTTGCATGGTGCTGAAATAACTGGTGAAGGGTCTTCCATGTATGGGTTCTTTCCCTGGTTGCCAAATGTGTCGGGGGGGGGGCAGAGAGAGAATTTCACCCTAATTTTGGCTGTGCTCGGATCCAAAGAAAGAATCAATCAAAATAACATTTAATTCAAAGGGAGGCTTTATTACTGGTTCTACCAAACCAGGAAGGATTTCAGTTGAATAGAGCTGCTATTCATGTTTGTACATACACAATGGCAACATCCCCCAAGTGCAATTTGATCTGTACATTTCAGACAACAGATCAGTGCACAATGGGTCATAAGACAATAGTAATTAATTCTCAAGACTCATCCTTTGTCTTGTAAGTCTGAAATGATGTGATGCCATCACTGGAATCACAAAAGGTATCTGCTAATTTTATGCTTATGAATGAGATGTCACTGAACGTTCTGTTTGTTTAAGCCCAGAGGACTGAATCGCTTCATCTTGCACAGGTAAAAAACTTGGTTATGTTATATAATATAACTCAAAGCACAGAAAATATGTATATGAGATTTAAAAATAAAACAAAACCATGTTTTATGTGCTAGGCTACTGTTTGAAAAGGGGGGGGGGATCTAATCTCCAGACTATTTCTAAACCTAGAAAAAATGCAATTGCCAAGAAAGCACCAGCCATGTTTCTTTTAAAGCCAGTTACTGATCACTATTGATTACTCATCACTTTATCTTTTGGGACATGGTTTGATATTGAATACTATTGCTGTTATTCTTTTTTAAGAAAGTGCAACATTCTTTCAAATGACTCCAAGGGGCAAACGTACGTGCTACAGAAATAAGACACTGGACTTTGGTGCTGTTGAGATATAACTAAAAATGTCTATATATGTGAATGAAGAGATAACATAAGCTCTAACTCTCCCTAGTTACCAGGCAGGAAACAAAAATTTTTTCTAGTATCTTCCCTGGTACATGGCAATCCCTATTCTGTGTTTGTTTCGTTTCGTTTTAGGGATACCTTTTGGGACTGGGAGTTGTTGCGGTTTTCTTCAAGGTTCAGCTCACTGAAATTCTCCAAACTTGACTTGGAAGCTTGGTTCAGTTCACTTCGATTTTAGTTTACAACTCATTTTTTTTCTGTTTGTTTGAACAGGAAAAGTGTACATTTTGAACAGGAAAACTGCACATTGCTGTGCACATTTTTCAAAAGTGCACACTTTTATCCCATTGACTAAAATGTGAAAATACATATTTTTAGGGGGAAAATGAGCATTTTGAAGTGCACGTTTAAACACACACAGATTCTAAGCATGATTGCAAGTTCAGGACTGTTCAGAAATGTTCAAAAAATTGCACTTCTCATACATTCTGACATGCTTTCCACACCAATCCATTTCCCATGCTGTAGCCACTGAGGTGAGGTCTATTTCAAACAGTTATCTTTGTGTAGGTGAATGTTTCAAATGACCAGGGACACTTCCTTTTTTATGGTACATGTTCCAGGTAAATATCTGTCTCTATTTTGCCTTTTGAGATGGTTTGGGGATGATTAACAAACAGAACACCCTATGTTGGGGGGGGGGGTTGTAATGTGTAGATAAGTGCATTGGAGCATGCTAGCTTCCCTTCTATTCCTCTTCCCATAATTTCCTGTAAAGATAGTAAATGTTGCTGAGTGGTCTTGCATTGCAGCTAATCTATTAATATGTATGATCAGGCCCATTTTGAGATTAAACATTCCAGTAAAATATTATTTAAGTTTTTTTTCTAAAGGAAACAGTTGTGGCCACTTTAATTGCTTCAAAAGCCAGGGCAAGATAAATAATTGCAGAATAATAAAGACCAATTCAGGCATTCTAAAAGAGTGTCAAGTAAACATATGACGAAAATTAGGATTCTGAATCATGTGGAGAGCCTCCATGGACAGACGACACTTACCCATTCAGAAAGCTGTGATGTATTTGGCATATTTGGCTGTTTTCGCCACAGTTTAGGTAGAAGTAAGTGCTTTATGGCCACAAATGGTGTAAAATACACCAATTATGGCCATAATTTCCCCACGATATCACACCTTTTAGAAAGATGGAGAGCTACCCTGCATGACATCTGAGGTCACACAGGTAGGGGGCAGAAGGTCTGCTGCAAACTACAGAGGTCAGATACTTGGGAATTTGGCCTCCTTTGGGTCTGCAGCAAATTTCTCCAGCATCTCTAGTTTAGGACAGAGAGCGATGTAGAGGTGGTCACTTACTCATTGCCAAACAAGAGGAAATGCATGACAAAAATAGAGGACAAAAGATGTGCGTAACATTTGCATATGACAATTTGCATATATAGATGTGAATTTAGAAATAATTACTATAATTTAAGTTGAAATATGATACTTCTCAGCACAACTTGGAAGAGTGAGTAGGTGAGGTGTTTGCCTGCTCAGTCTCCCAACCAGGTGCTACTTGTTCATGAACAAGCTCAAGGTACCTGCTGCTCTCCATCGTTATGGTTCTTTGACTTTAACCAACCTTGGGCTGGACAGCCTATCAAAGAGGACTGTCTAGTGATGGCTCTTCAAATAGAGAACTGTCCTTTGTGAAGTAGGACACCTGGCCACCCTAGAGACATGGGGGATTGAAAGGAAAGAGGGAGGAAAGAGGGGGCTTTGTTCACTTTGATGGAAAGGAGTTGGGCAAGCTTACTTTGTTGGGATGAAGAAGAGGAACTGCCCAAATGAAAAGGACTTCCCTGGGAGAGAGAGTTCAGCTGGGTAGACTCCTACTTATGAGGACTTATTTGAAAAATTCTTCTGAGATGAAGTAACCAGTACAAGGCTGAGTTAATTTGCTGTTTGTTAACTGAAGTAGGATTTTTGCATCTTTAATATGAAACCCATGGAGGCTGGAGTTTTTGAAGAATTGCTACCAGAGTTTTCCCACTTGCATCCGTAAAGTGTTTGAAATGTATGCCAGACAGTAACAGAGGCTGGAAGAGTATTAGACTTTCTGGCCTTGAAACACATTTAATCTTATTTTAGAATGATTAATAAAAGTGCCAGCCTTGCTCTTTCTTGGCACATTGCGGGGAGGGGGGAAGATAATCATTTTTTTTGCATCTTGTGCCCTAGCTTACTTTATAGTTTCACGTACACCAATTCTAAGAAGCAAATTATTGTCTAAAAATAAATGCTCTTGTTTACCTCTCTCTCTGATACATCTTAATCAGCACACTGAGTGGAAATGAACCACCATTCCACAGAAAACTGACATAGCCTAATGCCCTATCATGTTCAATTTTGGAAAATGTCACACGAGTAAACAACAAAAAATGCAGCGTGTTTTGGGAACTCTTTCCATTTTTTCAGACAGCTTCAAAACATGGTTCAGATATGAGAGGATTGTAGCAGGGAGGGGTAAGCAGCATTTTTGCCCTCCAGATGTTTTGGCCTACAACTCCCATGAGCCCTCCTCATTGGCTATGCTGGCTAGGGCCAGTGGAAGTTGCAGCCCAAAACATCTGGAGGGCAACAAGTTACCTGACTTATAGCATTCTGTGTGTGTGTGTATGTGTGTGTAAATAATAATAATAATATGTACTCACATGCAGTGCAGGCACTAGAACAAAAAAATATTCAGGCTAATGTTGCTTCATGCTGTATCAAAGCCCATCTGAAATTCAATGTTATGGCAGTGTTATGGCAGAAATACATGTATCACAAATGGGGTGGACAGGGGAGGATAACCTGTCCCAATTGTGGCGAAACAGATTTTGGTACAGCACCAGTCTAGTCTTGGTGGCTGGGGAAGAGAAGCCATTGTTAGCTATGAGAATACTCTGTTACCTTCTCCAAGTGGCTTGTCTGACAGAGTTTTGAGTGTATATATCTGGTGTCACACACTGAGAACTGAATGGGGATTCTACTTCTGTACCATGTACTGTGATACTTAACAGCTTCCCTATGAGAGGTAGCCTTAGATCTGCTGTTGAAGTTGCTCAAGGTTTTAATCCCGGGGGACTAACATCCATGCCAAGGTTCCATTGCCAGGAATGGCTCAAAATTCCATGGCTGCCATGACAACCACAGGTCTTATGTAGCAGCTCGTACACTCGATGTGCTGAGTTTTATTTGCTTTTTTTTTCTGTCAGAGAAGTGGATGGTGATCTGGGAGTGTGGGAGATGCCAGCAGTTCCTTTGTCAAAGCACTTCACCAACTTTAAACCAGCTCTGGCCCTTCCAAGAAAAACATGCTCAATTATCCATGTTCTTGTAACATCTAGGTAAGATAATAGAAACACAAAAGCATAGAGTTGGAAGGTACCTGGAAAATGGTCATACATAGTCCAGTCCTTTGCTGATGCAGGAAATCCACTACTACTGCACACTGGATAGGTGGCCATACAGCTTCTGCTTAAAAACTTTAAATGGATGAGAGCCCCCCACCTTCCAACGACATCTGTCCCACTGTCAAACAGCTCATACCATCAGAAAGTTCTTCCTAATGTTTAGTCTAAATTGGGGGGGTTTCTTTTTCTTGCAAGCTGAACTCCTTGGTTTGGGTCCTACTTTTTGGAGCAACAGATAGGGATGTCTGTCACTTGGAAATTGAGCACTTTGGGGGCTCCATGGACTTCCACTACCTCCTGATGCAGCTCGCATTTGCAAGCCGAGTTGTGGGTTGTTCCCAGACTCCGGGGACTTTTTGTGTATATTTGTTTTGTTGGGCTGCAATTTGTGCTAATAGAGATTTGTGGAAATTGCGGCTGAAATTAGCATAATTTGCACAAGTTGCAGTCACACTTTGCATAATGTGTGGAAAATACGCAAATTTGTGCAAGTTGCAGCTGCCATTCATGCAAATAAAAAAAACATGGAAAATATGGTAACTGTCCCGACTCGCTGTGGACTGAGTTGGACCAGTTAGTGGGAAATGGGTCGGAGTCTGGGGGGGCTGACTTGATGAAAACTCTGACAACCCTAGCAACAGAAAACAAATAGCAGTCCTTTAAATATTTGAAGATGGACATCATCTTGCCTGTTAATCATCTGTTCTCCAGGCTAATCATCTGTTCCCCAGATCCCTCATCCTGTCCCATTTTTGTGGGCTACCTGTGCTCCCAGCTTCTGGCCTAACTGTTTCCCCTTAGTTCAGTCAATCAGCCAGTCATTTTTTATTTGCTTAAAATCAAATCTCATCACAAAACAGGAGAGGAGAAAATCAGCAACAACAGTTGGTTGGCTAAACCTTTGCAGCAGCAACCTTACAGTGAACACCATTCCTCTCCTCCCTGCCCAGAACGTCCTCATAATTAGAATGCTACGTCACTCTTCCCCAACCTGGTACCCACCCAAAGTTTTGGACTACAACTCTCAGCATTCCTGACTATTGGCCAGGGTGGCTGGGGATGATGGGAGTTGATGTCCAACACATTTGGAGAGCACCAGGTTGGGGAAGGCTTTGCTACAGTCATGACATAGCATAATCGCAGGGCATTTTGGAAAACCAAAATCGTGGTCAGCAATAGTGACAAGCTGGGAGGAGAACAGGTGAGTTTTATGTCCCCCCCATCAAAATTTCCCCTTCTGTTGAAAATAGAAGAAATACCTAACACAAAGGAAAACTGTCTTCACATGACCTTCATCCCATTGCAAAGGTGGAGGGGATAATATCTTCACACAGTGTATAGTTAACTATGGAATGCATTTCCACAGGACATAGTGATGGCCACCAATTTCTGTGTCTTCAAAAGGGGATTAGACTGACTATATATATATATATATATATATATATATATATATTCTGCCTTTTCCTCAATACTGGGACTCAAGGTGACTTTACAACATTAAAGCTTGTACAATTAAAACCTACAAACAGAAATATAAGTATACAAAAGTTAAAAATATAATTAAATCGTCAATATTGAAATTGTAAAAATATCAAAACGTTAAAAGACAACAAGAAATATAGTATCCATCTGTCATTCCTGGAGGAGAAGGCTATCAGTGGCTACTAGTTTTGATGGCTATGTGCTACCTCCAGTATCAGAGGCAGTGTGCCTATGTGCACCAGTTGTTTGAACTCATATCCTGCTTGTGGGATTCCTGTGGGCAGCTGGTTGGCCACTGCTTGAACAGAATGCTGAACTAGATGGACCCTTGGTCTGATCCAGCAGGGCTCTTCTTATCTTAGTGTGTTATTATGATGTTCCGAGGTGGGGAGGTGGGGTTCAAAGTTGCTCGGCTTTCAGGTTGGGAGGATACTTATAGTTTTGCATTGTGTTGAAAGTAGTTTTCTTTCTTTCTCTTTTCTTGAACTTCAAAAAAAGCCAACCTGCCACTGCAGTTGGTAGCTCAGCTGCCATTTGAAAAAGGAGCTGAGAGGAAGTGAGAAGGGAACTACACTACATGAATGCTCTCTTCCCACTTCCTTTTGGCTCCATTTTTTTCAAATGTCAGATGGGCTGTCGGTCTCAGCCAATCTGCCACTCAGAGTGATGGCTTGAAAAGTTCAAGAAAATATTTCAAAAAACCCTTGTCTCCAACCCATAACGTTCTAAGTCTCCCACCCTCCTGAAAATGTCCACCACCCCCATCTGAATGTTTACCTTCCCCAAAATTTGGCAGATTTTTTGTGATCTGGGGACTCAAAAGAGGGGGCATTTCTTCTGAGCCCTAACTAGGGATGTACGAAAGTCACTTACCTTTTACAAAATTTGATTTGCGGTGTGGGTGTGCTCTGTCCCTCCCCCCCAAAATTCTGGCCGGGGGGAGGCACCCCGTCCCTCCCGCCGCGAATCCTGGCCGGCCGAGTCTGCAAATGGCGGCGGCCATAGCCGCCGCCGTTTGCGTCCCTGCAGTCAGCCGTGATAGGCTACATAAATGTTTACGTAGCCTATCATGGCTAAGTTAAAAAAAAAACCGCGCGTACGCAAATGGCGGCGCCCATGGGTGCCGCCATTTGCGTTCCTTATTTTGGCACATCTAGTCTACGTAAACATTTACACAGACTACGTCGAAAATAAGAGGAACGCAAATAGCGTAGAAGCTAAGCTATTTGCGTTGCCCTTATTTTCGCCATAGTCTACGTAAATGTTTACGTAGACTAGACGTGCCAAAATAAGGAACACAAATGGCGGCACCCATGGGCGCCGCCATCTGCATACGTGCGGTTGTTGTTGTTTCTTTAACTCAGGCATGATAGGCTACATAAATCTTTACGTAGCCTATCACGTTTTTTTTAAAACTTGGAAATGGTGGCGGCGGCAGCCGGTCAGAAGACCGGCCACCGAACCACCGCCAAACCGCCGCAGCAGCCGCTGCTGCCAGGGAGATTCGCCCAAGGTAAGTCCTGTCCCGGGGGATGGTGGGGGGGTGGCAGACCATTTTGCCACCAATTTCGGGGGGCTGAATGCACTGGCATTCAGCCTCCCCAAGATTCGTGGTGAAATTCTCTGACATCTCTAGCCCTAACACAGTTGCTAATGGGTTGAAGAAACTGAAAGATAAGCAAACCGCTCATGCATAGTATTGTGGATTTTTATGTTATTTTTTAGGTATAAATATGCTGGTAAAATTCACAAAGTTCAGGCCTACTGAACTTTTGGAGCTCACAATACTTGTCTCAAAGGAAAAGTGAGAATTAGTTGCTCTTGAATTTCTCCTGCAGCTCAGATTAAAATCAGAGCTTTCAAGAACTGTTCCCAGGAAATCTGTGGGTGGAGCCCAAGAAACAAATAACTCATGCAGCCAACCATTGGGGTTAGAGGGTCCCCCACAATGTTTGTTTCCTGAGCTTCAGGTTGCCTCTGAGAATAAACTGAGTTATTTTTTTATTTGTCTTGAACTAACTCTGTTTATTTCAGACACAGTCTGAAGTAAGCAAGGGCAAGTTCACCCATCTCTATTGAAAGACAGAAAGACAGACAGACAGACAGACAGACAGACAGACAGGAAGGAAGGAAGGAAGGAAGGAAGGAAGGAAGGAAGGAAGGAAGGAAGGAATTCCTAGTAGCATTATTATTCAAGAGGAGGGGGAGTAATATTTTTCAGCTTCTGACGACATTGCTGTTGTGAGTTGATCATAATTGTCTGAGACTATTCATTTCCCCCACTTTTTCAAAACCCAATAGGTATCTATCATGACTTCTCTGGCTTTTAGCATGCTTACTGCACTCTCTTCAGCAGCCTCCTTTTTGTCATTTCACCTACTGCTCAAAAGGAACAAACACACATGCACAAGCGCACACACACACACACACACTTTCTTTAAGTTTTGCCTCCAGGACTAAAGACATCTGAGAATAGCAGTTGACCTTATGGCTTCACTCCCAGGGATAAATAATGGAAAAGATAGATTTGACAGCTTGCAGATTGCATACCCTGTCATTCAGACTACAGTTCTTTCCTGGGGATTTGGAATCTTCTCCAAATAGCGCAAGTGTCCAATATTCCTTTGTATATAAATTGTGATATAAGCTTGAGACTATTAAGTCTTGCATATTCGTTCAATTTGCAGTGCTGATTCCATCTTGACCACAGCTTAAGCAACCGGTGCTGTATCTTGAAAGGATTTAGTTGAATGTATTAAGTCACACACCTGTTTAATCTTTACTTATTGCTGCGAGCAAGTTTCATATCTAAGAGACACAGGTCAGGTGATGCTGCCCTGGGTCTGAGGAATCACCGCATGTTCAAGGGATGAGAAGCTCTGAAAGGCTGTTGATAATTTCAGACTGCATGGAATAAAAAGGAAGGCAATTGTAGAAGTAAGAAGTTCAGAAGGACATTTCTAAACTAGAGGCATTAAAGGACTCAGCAGGCAGAGCAGTTATTACTTTTCCTAAAAGTGTCCTAATCTCTGACTCTGCCACCTTTATTTTGTATTTCCTGTAAGTAACACCCCTAAAAGTCATACATATAGAAAAGACTTACCTGTTTGCTGCCTCACTGACACTTTGAAGTCACTCCCGGGAGCATTAACTTTCAACCAATATTATGCAATTGTTTTTGGCATGGCACCATCTGAGGTAGGAGAGCACACAGATGTCCTCACTGCCCCCCTTGCCACATCTCATCCCTATTGGTTCCATGTCTCCCCCCCCACACACACACTGCTTCTGCGTCTCCCTCACCCCACTGTCACTGTCACATCTCCCCACCCCACTTGCCGCATCTCCCTAGCCCATTGCCTCTGCTGCCTGCCCTCTGGCTTGCTCTGAGGATTCTCAAAGAGGAAGCCAGTGGGTGAGTGGTGGGCTTTCTGAAGAGCCAAGTCAGCCAGAGAAAGTGGCCGACATGACTCTCCAGAGAGCCAGCCAAGCCCAAATGCCTGGATCTGCGGGCATCCTTCCTCAGAGACAGGCATTGTGGGAGGGGCATCTCTGGAGGCAACCTGAACCCCTTACCTGTGACATGGGCACTCTTTGACTGAACTTCCTTGAAACTTAGCAGATATAATGTCTGTGTGGAGTACTATATAGACTGCAAATATCTTGCCATTTGGGTGCAGAACTGCAGAATCACAGATGGCAAAAATGCCCTTGGTCTATCATTTGATATAATGTGAAGTTTATTAGATATCATCCAGTCTCAGTTACCTCTCAAATGCTTTGTCCCTTCTCCATGAAATTTGGCAGCCAAGATTCCATGAGAAAGTAGTATACGGCTTGCAAATTTCAAACCATTAGGATTTAGAATGCCAAGATTATAGGTAGAAGCATACAAAGCTGGTCTCCACTGAAAGTACACAGGAACATAGCAAGCTGCCTTATACTGAGTCAGACCATAGGTCCATCTAGCCCAGCATTGTCGACACTGAC
Organism: Heloderma suspectum; assembly: GCF_057233095.1. Taxonomy (NCBI): domain Eukaryota; kingdom Metazoa; phylum Chordata; class Lepidosauria; order Squamata; family Helodermatidae; genus Heloderma; species Heloderma suspectum. The sequence goes on from NC_139465.1 coordinate 29,807,835, forward strand.
CAGCAGTGTTTCTGACTGGCAAACTCTTGAGGGTTTCAGGAGGAAATCTTCCCTCACCTTACCTGGAGAAGCCCAGGATCAAACCTGGGACCTTCTGCATGCAAAGCATGTGATCTGTCACACTGAGCCATGGCCCCTCCCTTAAGTAGAGAAATGTTTATTGGATGTAACCCCCTCCTTTTTCTTTTGTTTTTGTTTGCTTTGCCTCCCAAACTCCCTGGAATTTGCAAGGTATTTATTCCCTGAATAGGCTGGATCTACATTTACCACCTTTTTTCACTTCCAATGAGGTTTCACCACCCGCCTTTCACACTACGCAAGAGCCGCCTCGAATTGTAACCGGAATTTCCCACTTCCGTGCTCCCGCTTTCAATACCCTAATATCCCGGTATTTCCCCTTAACGTGCTCTGATTTTCCATCTTCGCTACCATATCCAGTCATAGTCCCCTCCCCTGCCTGTCCATATACGGCGGTGTTTGTATTTCCCTCCTGTCCAATCACAGCTCTCGACGGCCCCATGTCTTCTTCCAGCTACCGATCACATAGCTTCCTCAGCAGCCCCCGTTTCCTCAGCAACAAGCAAAGGGCTGGATGTGCACGCACTTGTCTGATCTCGGAAGCTAAGCAGGGTCAGTCCCAGTCAGTGCTTGGATGGGGGACCGACTGGGAATCAGGCTTCCTGAACTGAGCAGGGGGTTGTTCTATCCCTTCAAATGAGATTAAGTTTTACTCCCTCCTATCCCCCGCTCTGGATGTGTGTGTTGTTGTTTTTTTAATTCAGGCGTTATCCTCGCAGAATCAGGGCTTCTCCACAATGTTTTTTTTTTTTCTAATTCAGGCATGATCTTCGAAGCTTCGAAGTTGTGAAATTGTGGGGAAAATGGGTAAGTGTGAATAATCACGTTTTAATGCGAGAGCGTTTAACCCGATGGGACACCGAATTCATTGCAATGGCAGGCGCAATGTAGATCGGCCCGTAGTCTAAAGCCTGCAAATTTCATTACATTTGGATTCAAAATGTCAAGGTTATAGGCAAAGGAAGACAAAGTGGGACTCCCATTGAAAATAATGATTTCTGAAAGACAAATTGAAATTTGAAAAATGAATGAACTAATTCTGAATTAACAAAACGTTGATGAAAGTTTGATAAGCAATATAAATTATGACAAATTTAAATCCTACTGAAAAGAAAGAAAAAAATATTTTTCCCCAGTGCACATCCAGATAGGATAGGATAATGCATTGCAGTGTAGTGTAGTGTTGCATATCATAGCATAGTGTAACATAGCATAGTGCATTAAACTATAGCATAGTTCATATAACTTAATATACTACAGTGCAATACAAGATAGTTTTGCATAGTGTCGTGTGGCATAGTGTAGTATCATGTAGTATGGTGTAGTGCAGTTTAGCATACTCTATAGCGCTGTACAAAAGGTACTGCAGTGAAATGCAGTGTAATTAGGGATGTATGAAAGTTCCACCATGGATCTCGGGGAGGCCAAATGCCAGTGCATTCGACCCCCTGAAATCGGTGGCGGAATGGCCTGCCACCCCCCTGGGACGAGACTTACCTTGGGCGGATCTTCCTGGCGGTGGCGGCTGCGGCGGTGGCTGCAGCGGCAGTGCGGCGGTGGCGGCTGCGGCGGCAGGTCTTCCGACTGGCTGCCGCCGCTGCCGCCGCCATTTCCAGGTTAAAAAAAACAAAAAACATGATAGGCTAAGTAAAGATTTATGTAGCTTATCATGGCTAGATTAAAAAAAACCACTGTGATAGGCTACGTAAATCTTTACGTAGCCTATCACGGCTGACTTAAAAAAAAAACCGCACATACACAAATGGCGGTGGCCATGGCCACTGCCATTTGCGTTCCTTATTTTGGCACGTCTTAGTCTATGTAAACATTTACATAGACTAAGATGGCAAAAATAAGGAGAACGTAAATAGTGTAGACGCTACGGTATTTGCATTCCCCTTATTTTCGCCGTCTTAGTCTACGTAAATGTTTACGTAGACTAAGACGTGCCAAAATAAAGAACGCAAATGGCGGTGGCCATGGCCGCCGCCATTTGCATATGCATTTTTTTTTTTTAATCAGCCATGAGAGGCGTCAGCGGCCGGATGTCCGGCTGCTGGCAGAGCCAGCTGGCGGCTCCGCAGAATTGCTGTGGAGCACAGTCGGCCGGCCAGGATTCCGGGAGGGAGGAACCGAGCGCCTCCCCCCCTGGCCAGGATTCCGGGGGAAGGGACAGAATGCCTCCCCCCCACCATCAACATAATCTGCGGAAAGGTAAGTCACTTTCGTACATCCCTAAGTGTATTACTGTTTCTTTCCTACCTTTTCCATGGCAGCAAATGCATTGCTTCAACCCTTCAGCATTTACGCCTCCTACAAAAATGAAGGAGTGAATAGGTTGTTTTTACATGTCCCATCCCATAATATATGGATGTGCAGGCCAACATATTTCTCTGAAGGCTAACTCAATTCTCTTTTCTTGAGGACCCACGTTGAGAAGCTTAGTGGGGTTAAAAATGTTCATTCTCCATTTCAAGATGTGCACGAAACTTATTTCCCTCATACATCTAGGATTGGCAATACATGACATTTTCATATCTGCTCACGTACAGAAAATTGGCATAGATTCTAGGATAATCAGGCTGCTAAAGGTCATCCTCCTAAAATAGGTAGTTATCAACATTTTGAGAAAGCATTACTTCTAATCAATATTTGTCATGCTGTGAATATGTTCTGAGCAGTCCGGATTCTTAGTTGATTTGGTTAAAAACATACTTTTTGAACTTTTCTTTCAGAGAGCTATTGCTCATTAAAAAAGAAGCAGCAGCAGCTATTCCAATGTGTTCGTAAGCATAGTCTCTACATCTAAAACAGCAAATTATATGTCTACAAACAGTGAGATACTGCAAAAGTTGTTCACCTTTGCATTCACAGAATGTTTTGATTAAATTTCATGAGCTTCTGGAACACAAAATACTTTCCCTCTCTGGTGTTTCATTTATTCCCTAATGGATAGGGGTGTTTCTCTCTCTCTCTCTCTCTCTCTCTCTCTCTGTCAACCAGATTCTTTCTATGCAGGAGATGCAAGATAAAAGAAAGGGCAGATCGTCTACTATTAGGAGATGCAAGATAAAATAAAGAGATTAAGGCTGCAATCCTATACATGGGGGTAAGCCCCACTGAATTCCATGATACTTACTTCTGAGTAGGATTTCACTGTCAGGTTGTAATTCCATATGCACTTACCTGGGAGTAAGTTTCATTGAATTCAATAGGATTTGCTTCTCAGTAGACATAGATAGGATTTTACTGTAAAGACCCAAAATAGAAGAAATATGCACGTATTTGCACTTGCTAGGGCTGCTGCAAATATTCACATTTCTTCCACTTTCTGTGCAAAAACAATGTATTTGCTCTTCTAAGAAATAGCCCAAAGAGGCATCTGGCTTGAGAAGAGCTGTATCTGCCTGGATGACGTTGGGTACAGGATACTAGAGATTCTTGAGAATTACTACTTGTAATAATAGTAACCTAAGAAAATGCATTTCTGTATTTGAAGAAGATATACCATCCATTCTCCCCATAACTTTACAAAAACCAGCATGTCATTTCTGCCAGCTATTACTTACAACCCAAACATGGGGGCAATACATAGGAATGTCCGGATAAATATACAGACTGGCAATTTGCAGACTTCAACTTAATTCAAACCAAGCAATTCATTTGGTGTGTTGCTTTCAGCAGAAAGTAATGCTTCAGCCCCATTATCTTCAGTAAAAGAAATGTGCTGCTCTTAGTGCAGATATACAGGTAAATGTACCACTTTGTGTGACTGATCATGCATTTTATAAGCAAATATTCTATATGCTGCCTTTGCAGATCCCACAGATCTCATATTGAGATAAGTATTTACCTCATCATGGTGAATTACATTGTTTTCATGTGGCAGAACTTGCACATTGGAACTATCATATTGTTTAAAAATATATTTATGTATAGATGTAATGCTTGTGCAAATTTCTACATTGATATGTGATCGACAGTATTTCACTAAAAATGGATTGTAGAGCACAACCCATCTGCTATCAACATTTACACAAACAACCTGTATTGTTTTATTGTGTGTTATGCCTTCAGATCTTCGGTATAATGGATAGCCATTTACATTTTCCCTTGTTTCCGCTACAAAATTCTTTGGAAAGTTCTTTGAACACATCTTTTCTTTCATGCAAACCAAAATTGGATTACATGCACTGCATGGACAATGCATCATGCGAGTTTTGACTAAGATATACAGTTCAATATCTTCCACTGGATCAGTAATTTCTGCACAGACCGCTTTGTCTATATCTTCAATTTTTCTAAGGGATCAATCCTACGGCCGCTAGTCAGTGGCTAGATGGCCATAAGATATGTTGGTTCCCTGAGAACTGACCTTCCCCCCCTCCTGCGCTGCCTTGCAGGCAGCTCGGAACAACCCCGCACTCCACGCTTGGAAGAGGAATGCGGAGAGGTGAAAATGGGGCATTCCGGGGGGTGTTCCAAGGCAGGGAAGGTGGAAATGCCAGTATGACACATGTAACGTGTCATCCAGCAGCTGCTTCCCTCACTCCACCTTGCTGCAGCTAGATAGAAAACCACAAATGCAGGGTGACTGAAGAATGGAGGGGAGGATCCTGCCTTCTCCTGCCCTGCATTGGATAGGTGGTCACCTCCAAATTCAGACGTGGCCACCTATCCTGGTAGGATTGCCCTCTAAGTTTATCTACAACCTCAACAAGTAGCAATAAGTGTGCATGGGGCAAAACTCATTTTTGAATTTCAATTCTATAATTCCAAGTTTTCATAATTCCAAATATATTACATTTTTATAAGATCTAGCAATTCATTAATGTTTGCATTAAAGACTCTTACTACCATGTTAGGTTGATAGTTGGCGGTTTCAAGAGGAAGCAAGGAGTTGTTGTCTTTTATTTCATCCCATGCACCATTGCATGTTAGAGTGATGAAAATATCTGGTTTTCCAAATTTCCTAACAATCGCCTTTGCGTCTTGATAGTTTATCATCGTATTACAAGGACTTCCAGTAAACAATGAGAGCAGTATAACAATATGTCCTGCTTGTAAATTCTCATTTTCTGCTCTTACATCTGCTAAACCAATGTAACTTTCAACTCTTAAATGGGACTGTTCATTTCTAATGATTTTTAAATGATCTCATTCAATTCTACAGTAATAATCGACTATCAGATGCTGTGTTAGTTTTCTAGCACTTAAAACAGCATTGAAATAGCTGTTTTAGTATATGTGGTGGGTATATTACCTCTAACTGCCATTTTATAGCAAACATATTCTCACATTGCTGGGTTATTTCAAATGGAAGTTACACCATTGTGTTTCATGGTGATATGCCAACTGGGTTCTCCACAGGGCCAAATAAGCACATAAGCCATTGGGTCAGTGTGCATACTGTCATAATTTATTATCTGTTTTTGTACTCATTTCAGGTAAACCATGGCTGATCTCTATGAAAGTGGTACACCATCATAAGATGCGAACAGTGCAGCTACCTCAAAAACACTTGGATCAATATAATGTCTATGATCCTCATTTGGTTCATGATAAAATTACAAGATGAAATTTCAATTAGGCTGCTGCTGCTTGGCTTGCTCTGTAGCATTCTCCTCATTAGTTTTGTCACATATATTTTTGTTTGTGGGTGAAAGGAGGGGGGAATAAAGAGATGAGATGCAAGTAATTGGTATAAAATTTTGGGCCACATTTATTGAAACTGATCAGATCTGCAAAGGGCAACCTAAGCGGGCAACTTCTCTTAGCCTTAGTAGCCTGGCATTGTATCGGGCGAGACATTCAATGCCTGTAGAGTGGCATCTTTGATCACCACCTCTCAGGACTGCCTAATTTTGGGACAGGATGCCTCCCCTTATGTGACCGAATCAACCTAAGTTATTAAATAAAACCAAAACAATCTGAATAAACTCCCAACCCCACTTACAGTGTGAAGTAGGCAAAAAAGACTCATAGCCGCAGCCTAAAACAGCTGGTAAGCCCCTTCCTTCCCCAGTAGCAGCGTCAATGGCATCCCCCTCATCCTTGCCCCCCCCCCACAATCCTTCCCGCAGCCAGGCAAGGTGGCCATGGGAGAAGGTAGAGATGTAAGCATGAGGATTTAATTGATCTAAAAGTGTGCTTAAATTTTCTATGATTCCATATTTTAAAGTGATATTTTCTGGTCTTTGTAATCTTGAGGAATTAGCTGCAGCTAAATCTGGAATGTATAACTGACCGATGGAACTTCATTTTCATCTGAAAACAAAGAATTGATGCTGTGATAAACATCTCCCAAAATTTTGAAAGAGGCCGTGTCCAGGCGGTAATTTCATATTCGCTCCAAATGAAATAAATGACAAAGCATTATTATACTCCCTGATATTTTCTCGAACATTTTGGGATAATTTGCCCACACCTGTATAAGTTGTGTAGGTATTCAGGCACATTAGTTGGCGGTAATAATATTTTACTGTTTTGGCAACATAAAGAACAATTATCATAATTATTCTCTTTTGGAAAGTGCAATACATTGCAATGAACACAATGCTCGCTAAGAGACCCTATGTTATGTGGTATTGAATTAGTTGGATTTTTAAAAGCATATTTTAATTTATTTGAAAAACATTACTTCTCGCTTCATGTACTTCCCTCATTCTATTTCTATAAAACTCATTCTCTGCTCTTCATGTAAGAGTAGTGCATCTACCATGCGGACGTCTTCTTTTACGTACTTCCATATAAGCCACAGGGCACTGACTGAGCAGCAATAAATGATAGATGATCTCCAATAGCAATGGCGGGGGAGCATTAGCAATGGCGGGGGAGCATTAGCAATGGCGGGGGGCACACATAGATTGGCATTGCAAGGTAATTGCATCACAAGGCAGTGAGAAGTGAGGCCATGTCTAAATTAAAAACTTTAACATTTAATTATCAATGTTTCAACCATTTTTTTAAAAAAAATGGAATTATTTTTTCTGCAATTCTAGACATCAATAGCTAGAGCATGCGATTGTGTATTGTGAACCTGTTCAGCCCCGTGATAGAAATTATTATAAATGTTAACAATTAATTGTGAAGCTGTCAATTTAATTTCAGGGGTGAGGTTACTTTTCTGCAAATCCAGGCATCGGCAGCTTTAATTTGAGACTGTTCCAAACTCAATTGGATATTATTTAGGGGTTGAAATGGGATGAACAAAAATTTGTGCTCCGTATTTTTAAAGGAATACATAGCATGGTATCACATGATGTTCTCAAAGCTGAAAGAGGTTCATAGGGACAAACATTTCCTTTAAGATATGCTGTGCCTAGCATTCATATATATATATATATATATATATATATATATATATATATATACATACTGTATATATATTCAGTTTTATGTAAGCCACAGGCAGGACATGAGAAACTTGTACAGGATCATAACCATGGAAGTAAGTCTTTGGACAGCCAAACATGGGCTGCCTGTTGGAGCTCAGATCCTCTACTTGTTTACTGTATCACTGCAAAAGAGCATGACAGAGAGTATTTGTCACAGCATTTGAACACCCCAACATGAGGCCATTCCAAAACAGATTTCACAATATTTGTGTTCACTATCCATGTAGCAAACACATAGTAAGACGTGTCGGTATGCATGATATGGTGCATTGGTCCCTTTCCAGAAAACAGTAGAAGAATTAAGTAGCATGTTTTAGACTAACTAATAGTTTAATTTAGGTTTTCTACATGAGCTTTCATAGGTAAAATCTACTTCAGCAGATTCACTAATGGACAGGTGCAAGGTAGGATAGACAGAGACAAGTAGAGAGCAAACATTCCATTTTCATTCGAAGAGATATCTAAAAGATGTGAGAGGTATTAAGCACAGCATGACAAAATGATGAATAACTACTATAACCTTTAAAGCAAGATGGTTCCCACCCCCCCGATAGCACTATAAAATGTTTTGAATTGGCTTCAGCTAAAGTTACTGGGAGGAGAAAGGGTAGCATAAAAGGTTGCGGGTGGGAGTGAGTATTGTTGCTTGCCTTTGTATGGTGGACTTGACTTCTTCTCTTGCTTAGGGGTGTATGAAACCCCACTTACCTGGCTCCACTGGGATTCACGGGCAGGGAGAGGCAATATGGTCCTCCCCCCGGAATCCTCGATGGGGGGAGGGAGGCAATCCGGTCCTCACCCCCCCTGGAATCCTGCCCAGCTGGCTGCAGAGCCGCCAGCCGGGCCGATCCACTCCACAGCGGGACACCCACCCACTGCCGGGCTGCTACGGACGCAAATGGCGCCCTGCGTAGACTACGTATATATTTACATAGCCTATCATGGCTAAAGCGGGGATGCAAATGGCGGCCGCTACGCTATTTGCATCCCTGTCTTTTGCCATGATAGGCTACGTAGGTACCTATCACGGCTACAGCAGGGACACAAATTGCAGCCACCACGACGGCTGCCATTTGCAGCCACAGCAGCCCGGAAGATGACCCAGAGCTGCTGCTGGAGCCGCCGCCACATCTGCCGCCAGGTAGGTCTGTTTCAGGGGGCCATTGTGGGGGATGGTGGTGGTGGTGAGGCCATTCCGCCACAGATTCTGCGGGCCTCACTGGAGTCCATGGCAGAATTCTCCAACATCCCTACTCTTGCTCAGATTAAAAGTTGAACAGGCAAAGGGGGGAGGGCATAATGCTCACCTCATATTTGAGGTATACATTATAAGGCACTAAGACTTGTATTTCTCAGCCAAGAAACCAGAGTTTGATATCATTATTCAAGTGTGCTCTCTCACAAGGATACAGCAAATAAAAGTCTAAGATTACAATACAATACAACTGTCTGGGAGTAACATACACTACACAGCATAATTTCTTCTGAAACATATTTTCTCAGGAGAAACATCCACAGCATCAGGTTGCACACCTCACCCTTGTGAATTGCTGCTCCTCCAGTCGACTTTGCTTAAAACAGTAAACCCCATCTTTGTGATTTGTAGCCTAGGACAGTGTGAGAAAGGAAAGAGGCACTAGGAAAAAGGCATATTATTCTCAATCAAAAGGAAAAGCCACGGAGTGCACGGAGTGCTTGAGCATCATTGCGTGTTTCCACCATAATCTGTCACGGCAGCATTGTTGGTTTATGTAATGTCTGCTTTGTCAGTCACTGCATTTCCATGCCCATATTTTGCAAATATGGTACCTTTAGTGATGTCCATTTCCAGGTAGGGATGGGAGGATTCCCTACCTGCCGGTCCGTGGGCTATCCTATCGCGGGAAAAAACACAGTTGCAAATGGCATAATGGCCACTTGCGGCCATAAAGCCCTTGGTTTAACCTAATTGCAGCCATTTACGGCTGCATTTAGGTTAAACTAAGGGGCTTTATGGTCACATTGCAGCTGTATCCATTAGCCAGGCCAGCAATATGGAGCTGGCCTCCGGCTCTGCAGAATTTCCTCAGAGATAGGCTGGCTCCATAGGATTCCAGAGGGAAATGGAGGTGAGTGGTGCCGCTCGGCCATGGACTCCGGAGGCCAGATTCCTTTGAATCCGGCCTCATTGGGGTCCGCAGAGGATTTCTCCACCATCCCTATTTCCAGGCCTGATTCAAAATGCTGGTATTAACATTCAGAGCCCTAAATGGCTTGGGTCCAGGTTCGCCTCCTCCCATATGTGCCTGCCCAGACCCTAAGATCCTTTTCAGGGGTCCTTCTCTAGGTGCCCCGGTCAAAGGAAGCAAGGCAGGTGGCTACTAGAAAGAGGGCCTTTTCTGCTGTGCCACCCTGGCTGTGGAATGATCTCCCTAAAGAGGTTTGCCTGGCACCTATGTTACACTTCTTCTGAGGCAAGTTGAAGACCTTTTTATTCTCCCAGTACTTTGGCATTTTAACTTCTTAGTCTTTTATCTCTGGTATTTTAAATCTGTATTTTAAATCTCTGCATTACTGCTGGGTTTTATTCTTGTTGTACTGTTATATTAGGCTTTAAGCTTTCATATTTTATATTGTTTTATGCCGCACTTTGCAGCTTTCATTTTTTTGGATTGCCCAGAGAGGTTTGGCTATTGGGTGGTATAGAAATAAATAAATAAATACCCCATAAATAATAAATGATTGTACTGAGTTGTGGAAGTGATTAGAGCAATTTAGAAATCTTGACCATAGTAGCTATTTAGTACATAATGAAAACTTCAGCTGTGTGAGTGATGCCTAGTGAGTGATGCCCAGCACATGAAACCTTCCTTAAAATCAGCAGCTTACAGGGAATAATGTTAGGCTGGGAGGAGTTAGTAATTCTTCTTTGCTTGTTGTATCTCTCACTATGAAACTGAACATGGAATGCTGTGCCTGGGTCACATCTCACACCACTGGACAATCAACACTCCACCCAGCAGTCAGTAGGGCTCTGGGCTCTTTAGACAAACCAACTGCCTTTTGAATCCTGCTTTCTTTGTCTGAATCTTGTTGCCTGCTTTTCTTCAGCAAGGACATGTAAAGGACAAACTATTCTCCTTGGTTGATCTTAGGCAGTGCCCACAACCTTTGCTTGCTTGTAGCTATAATGGAATGGATAGCAATAGTAACGCCCCTTCCTCCATCCTCTCCTGTTATACTAGATAGAACTAGTGCTGTGCTGAAAATTTCTCCCACTTTTTTTTTTTTTTTTTTACCATTCCCATTCAATTTGATAGAAAATAAACTGCTCTGAAAAAGAAATCCAAAGGAAGAGAAATTTCAGAGACATTCTCAGGGGTCTGGGGATCTTGTGCTTACCTTACATGTGAGGTGGCTGAGGACTGTGAACGAGTGTCCATCTGTCATTGTACCTCTGTAGTAGCCTGTAGCCTCCTCAGCTTCCTGCACTTCAGTCAAAGCCATCATGAGGAAGACATCATGAGGCAATTCCTCCCAAGGGGCTTTTTTCAGTTCGGGAAGTGCAGGTGGCCTGGGAGGCTGCAGAGCAATGGGAAGAGGCATAATAGAGAGAGAAAACACACACGGCACCCTTGGCCACCTCACAGTGATTAGGGAAGCTCAAAAATGCTACCAAAAGAAATTCAAAATTCTGCTTCAGAAAAATGAAACCCTCAACATGGTTGATGCTGTTGCCACCTACAGAAGCAGTGCAATAATTTTAAACCAAAAAACCCTTAGTAAAACAGAAAGAACCTGAGCTACAAGCCCTGCCAATGGGGAGCCCTACCTGTTAGAAACTATTGGAGAATTTCTCCTCCCCTAGGAGAAATTTGGTGAAATCCCCCCCCCCAATTTCTCTGCCCACAAATAGGCTGGTAATTTCGAGAGGCCATTTGCACACAGCTCTAGATGTTACTGCAGATTAACTAAGTGGCTCTTGCCATCCACAGCTATGGAAGCCATTGAATGAAATGAGATACACAGTTGTTGTTGTTGTAGGGCTGTACTTACTTGCAAGTAGGGATGTATGAGAATCCCTTTGAATGGCGAGCATGCTGTATTCAAAGCTCCCGATGTGAGTGCGAGCACGTGTCCTCTGTAAATAATTGCATATTGTCGAACACGTGTTCACATTCATCTTGTTCCCAATTCCCAGATTGATTTGCACAAATTTCCTCAACAGAATGAATAAGCCCAACTTCAGTTTATGGAGGAAATGTGTGCAAATTTGGGGAGATTTGCACAAATCTCCCATTTGATCACTGCTTCATTTGTGCCAGTTCCCCATTTGCTCAGACCGAGCAGCAATTGGTCATGAGATGAGTGGCAAGACGACGTCTGGAGAATCCTACCAATCTTGCTCATTTGCCCATCCTTACTTGCAAGTGCATTTTGGCATGTGACTGTGTCCCGCCTCTAGGCCTGCATCAGAGCGAGTTTCCTCTTGGTCATATTTTATCTAACATGGTGGGCAAGATGGAAGGAGATGAGATGTGCTTGACTCAGAGCACTGAACAAAATCTCCTATATGTACTCTTGAGTGAAACCTATCCCCCACTAACTCGTGCAGATCTGTATATCCCCTGATGAGCAGGCCCAGGTTAAGGCTGTCAGGGGGGTGGGGGGAATTGCCAAGAGGATTGCCAGGGGACAGTAATAATCCCACATTTGGTGTGACTTACGAGTACCCCTGTGTGTTGAGAATTGCAGTGTGCTGCCCTGCTTGCACACTTTTCACAAGTGCAATTGTGGTTTCATGTGTTCAATGCGTAGGACAGGGGGTGGGGTTGCAGTTGCAGGCTCTGCCCCCGCCCCACTCATTCTCACACACATCTGCAATATAGCTACACCAGGGGTAGGCAATCTGGCCCCCTCCAGATGTTTTGACTACAATTCCCCCCAGCCCCAGGCAGCATGGGCAATGTGCAGGGATCATTGCAGTTGTAGTCCAAAAACCTCTGGAGGGCACCACGTTGTCTACCCATGAAACATATGCTTATGCAACACCTCTCCCCATGACCAGGAGCCAAGGTCTTTCCACATGCAGCTGTAGGTGTGTGTGTGTGTGTGTGTGTGTGTGAAAGAATATCTGTAGGATGGGGGCAAGAAAGAGCCTGCAGCTACCGCAGCACCACCTCCTCTTTATGCACATACCCCAGCCACACTTGGAGCCTTGTCCTCAACTCTTCTCTTCAGTTGCCATGGCATATTCAAGATTAGCACCGCAAAAGCCCATGGATCCTGATCCAAGTAGCGGTTCTTTCTGTGCCAAGCTGGCAGTGAGAAACTGCTAGCTTGCCAGCGAAGGCTGGCACATGGAAGATAAGCTCTCTGAAAGGAATCCCCAGTGATGCAGAAGCTCACATAATAATATTACCCATCTATTTACAACAGCCAGAATGAATCCCCAGGGTGTGTGGGAAGTATAATCAAGGGATCTTTCTGACAAAAATAAAACGCCAATTCCAGTTTTATTAAGTCTGTATAGATGCGCTAAGAGCTTTGATATATTTAAAGTTAACGTAGCTCAGTGGCAAACACACACACTCTGTGCACAGTAATAATGGCACCTGGTCAGAAATATAGACATATGCCACTCACAACACAGAGATGATTTATGACTCAGATGTCCTGTATCAGTCTGTCCTCATTTTAAGATCACTACAAGAGGCCCTTCTCATTTGCCAACCTGTGAGAGCAGTTAGGTGGGCAACCACATGAAAGAGGGCCTTTTCCGCAGTGGCCTCACACCTCTGGGTAAGTTGCCATCAGGTGTCTGCCAGGCCCCATCATTGCAGGCTTTTAAGAAGGCCCTGAAAGTGTGCTACTTTACTATGGCTTTCCCAATCATGTTTTATTGGACTAGGTTGTGGCTGCAGTTGTCTGATGATGCAGGTTTTATTTTGCTGGGGTTTGCGATTTTTAGAAGGTTTGCTGATGTTGCAGTTTTTATGGTCTTTTCACTGTTTTATCATCTTTCTACTGTTTTTAATACCAAATCAATTTTTATCCTGTGTTTTACTGTTGTACACCACTTTGGGAAGGCTCTGGCCCTGAAAGGCAGCCAATAAATGGCTGGCTGGGGAATGCTGGGAGTTGTATGATTTTTTCCATCTAAACATGCATAAGATTGCACCTTAAATGTCATTTCTTCCAAGAGTTATCCAACTGTCCAACACACACCCTGCCTCCCCCCATATCTTCACCCAGGCTTATGAATGGAGCCTATGGCATATGGATTGAAGTATCTGCGTAGGCTGCGTACACACAATTGGGGATGCTGCATTTCACAGGTCTGAATGAACATGTGGACGTCAGGGGATGCAGCCACAGGGTACGATCCTGATTTATTGATTTATTTCATTTCTATACTCCCCAATAGCCAAAGGACTGGGAGTGGGAGGTTCACAAAAATTAAAACCAAAAAGTACAGGATAAAACAATATAAAATATGAAAGCATTAAAACCACAATATAACAACACAACCAGAATGAAACCTAGCAGCAATGAGATTTAAAATACAGATTCAAAACTCCAAAGCTAAAAGACTAGGAAGCTAAAATGCTGGGGATGGAATGCTAGGGATGTCAGAGAATTCCGCCACGGACTCCATTGAGGTCCGTGGTGGAATGGCCCTGCCACCCCGCGGAATCCCCCCGGGACAGACCTACCTGGTGGCGGATGCGGCGGCGGCTCCAGCAGCAGAGGCGGATGAAGTGGCTGCAGCAGCAGCTGCTCTGGCCATTGCCGGGTTGCTGTGGTCGCAAATGGTGGCCGTCATAGTGGCCGCCATTTGGGTCCCTACGTTTGCCTGTGATAGGCTACGTATATATTTACATAGCCTATCACGGCTAAAGCGGGGATGCAAATGGTGAAGGGGATGCCATTTGCATCCCTGCTTTAGCCGTGATAGGCTATGTAAATATTTACATAACCTATCACGGGCTAGCGTAGGGACGCAAATGGTGTCCCCTATGCAGGACACCATTCGCATCCGCAGCAGCCCGGCAGCGGGTGGAGGCCCCACTGCGGATCGGCCCGGCTGGCAGCTCCACAGACTGGATGCGGAACAGAGCCAGCCGGGCAGGATTCGGGGGGGGAGGAACGGATTGCCTCCCCCCACCTGCAGACCCCAGTGGAGCCAGGTAAGTGGGGTTTTGTACACCCCTATGGAATGCACAGATGAGTGGAGCAGAAGGATCCTGGGTCTCACTCTCACATCACCTTTCTGAAAGCAGAAATCCAGCTCAAGGGCCCAATCAAGGGATGTTGTGGGCACCCGACTGGGTCCAGGATTCCATCAGCCTCCCCCTTGCTCGCCTCCCCCTTGCTCGCCCCCCCCAAACCTGGATTTATGAGCCACCACTCGCATGAGCAGCCAGGACTTACCAAACTCATTCAGGAGCACCCCACAGCCACCTGTCCCACATGGTAGCTGCCATTTTTGCAAAAGATGGGGCTAGATTTTCATATATCTAATGATGTGCACAACAGCAGCTGTAAAGGGCCCTTTCCGCCCTTTCTGCATATCTAATGTTGTAGAAATTAGAGATGGCGGAGAATTCCGCCACAGATTTCAGTGAGGCCGAATGCACTGGCATTTGGCCCCCCGAAATCCATGGCGGAATGGCCTGCCCCCCCGCCCACCCCCCGCGGATTCCCTCCGGGACGAGGCTTACCTGGGGTGGAAGTTCCAGACAGCAGCAGGTCTGGCAGTGGGTCCGGCGGCGGCAGCAGCAGCAGCTGGTCTTTCGACTGGTCGCCACCGCCTCCATTGTCATCCTGGTCTTTACCGTGATAGGCTATGTAAGTATTTACGTAGCCTATCATGGCAAGCCAATAAAAAAAAAAAGCGTATGCAAATGGCAGCAGCTACGGCTAGGGATGTACGAAAGTCACTTACCTGGTCTCGCAGCTTGCTTCGCGGTGGGGGGAGGCGCTTCGCTTCTCCCCCCGAAGTTCAGGCCAGGGGGGGGGAGGCTTCCCGCCTCGCCCAGCCGAAATTCAG
Organism: Heloderma suspectum; assembly: GCF_057233095.1. Classification (NCBI taxonomy): domain Eukaryota; kingdom Metazoa; phylum Chordata; class Lepidosauria; order Squamata; family Helodermatidae; genus Heloderma; species Heloderma suspectum. Next base: position 29,823,342 of record NC_139465.1, read on the forward strand.
GCCGGGGAGAAGCGCCCCGTCTCCCTGGCCGCGAACTTCAAAAGAAAAGTAAAAAAAAAAAAAAACGCCCCGTGATAGGCTACGTGACAATTTACGTATCCTATCACAGCTAGATCTGCAAAGTCAGCCGTGATAGGCTATGTTAATCATCATGTAGCCTATCATGTAGCCTTAAAAAAAAAAAGCGCGTACGCAAATGGCGGCCCCCATAGGGAGCCGCCATTCGCGTTCCTTATTTGGTCGCTGTAGTCTACGTAAAGATTTACGTAGACTACGGCGAAAATAAGGGCAATGCAAATAGCGTTGCCCTTATTTTCGCCATAGTCTATGTAATCTTTACGTAGACTACAGCGACCAAATAAGGAACGCGAATGGCGGCTCCCTATGGGGGCCACCATTAGCCGTATGCACTTTTTTTTTTTTAAGGCTACATGATAGGCTACATGATGATTAACGTAGCCTATCACAGCTGACTTTGCAGATCTAGCTGTGATAGGATACGTAAATTGTCACGTAGCCTATCACGGGGCGTTTTTTTTTTTTTTTACTTTTCTTTTGAAGTTCGCGGCCGTGATAGGCTACGTGACGATTTACGTAGCCTATCACGGCTGACTTTGCAAATCTAGCCATGATAGGCTACGTTAATCGTCACGTAGCCTATAATGGGGACGTTTTTTTTTTTTTACTTTTCTTGGAATGGCGGGGGCGGCAGCCGGTCGAAAGACCAGCTGCCGCCCCCGCCCCTGTCGAAGCCCTGCCGAACCGCCGCTGTGACCCGCCACCGGGAGCGACATTCGGGAAAGGTAATTCCCATCCCGGGGGGGGATGCGGGGAGCGGGGTGTGTGTGGAGAATTTCTCCCCGAAACTACTTCGAGGGGCCGAATACGTTGGCACTCGGCCCCCCGAAGTTTCGGCGAGAAATTCTCTGACACCCCTAGCTACGGCGGCCGCCATTTGCATTCCATATTTTCACCGATTTATCTTACGTAAATATTTACGTAAGATAAAATGGCGAAAAATAGGGGAACGCAAATAGCATAGTGGGCACTATTTGCGTTCCTTTATTTTTCGCCGTTCTAGCCTACGTAAATATTTACATAAGATAAATTGGCGAAAAATGGGGAACGCAAATGGCGGCTGCCGTAGCTGCCGCCATCTGCGTATGCCTTTTTTTTTCCTTCCAGAAGGAAGTTGCCCAGTGGCTGGATTTCCGGCTGCGGGCGGCCCTGGCCAGCGGCTCCATGGAATGTCCGTGGAGCAGAGCCGTCCGGAGAAGGATTTCGGGGAGAGGTGCGGACTGCCTTCCCCCCACTGCAAATCACCTCGTCGAAAAGGTAAGTGACTTTCGTACATCCCTAGTAGAAATGGCCCTTTACAGCCACCGTTGTGCACATTATATGAAAACAGGGCCCCCATCCATGAAAATGGCAGCTCTCATGGAACAGACACCAGCTGTGGGGCACTCCTGGACTGCTTGAGAAGCCCTCCAGGGGCTCATCTGGAAAGCAGCAGCAGTGGCTTCTCGAGCATCCACTGAGTGCAGACTCGAGGGAGTCAGTCCATCCCTACCCCAATCCTTGCTCTTAATTTCTTTGTGGTAGGGAACTAACATGCACAGATCGGGTCTCACAGCAGGAGTATATTCAGATGTTACACTGAATGCACGTTCAAACTCTATGCACGCTTATTAAGATAGTTGTGAAAATCTAGCCTGAGTAAGTCATTCTCAGGGTGTGTAAACTCTACACATGAGAAAGGAAAGTGGGAATGAGCTCACTAGCTCCATTCCCTCCCTTGCCATTTGTGTTGCTTTGCACATCTGCAGGATGATGATCTGCAGAGGACAACCTCCTCTGTCTGTGGAAATTCTCCCCAAGATTTTAGAATCTTGAAGTCATGTGAAGTATTTATAATCAAATGAATCATATATGTAGACTTGCGAGAAAGCAGCTTCAAATACACTGGGTAGGATTGTAGTATAATTATAACTTCCTTTTCAAAAACCAGGGGAATTCAGTGACCAAAGAAAATCTGCCAGAATTTAGTACCAGAGCTGACTATCTCATGTTGGCTCAAGCTCCACAAAGCCAGGAAATTGGAAGTGAAGGCTCATGCCCCATGATCAGTGATGATGTTGTGCAATGTCACAAAATGTGCATGCTTACAACTTTCTTTCCATGTATCCACGCTTTCCCTTGGTCAGCAAAGATGTCTCATGTTGTCATGGTCCTCCTGTATTGCCTTATGATGATTGACCCTTTTATGTAGGCTGCTATTTGTTGTTTTTGTTATTGTTGTTGTTGTTGTTGATCAGAATCAGGATTATATAGACTCAGCAACACAGAGGCAGAGGTAAACAAGGCTTTCTGTAGCAGTTACTGTGGCTACTCACTAGCAATGTCCACCTTCTCTCAAAAGCTACTGGTGAAGGCATGAAGACACGCAAGAAACATACAAAGCTGTCCTATATCATCAGACCTAGCTGTATTATATCATCGGTACATCTAGCTCAGAATTATCTGCTCTTTTTGGCCTTGGCTCTCCAGTGTTTCCAAATCCTGCCTAAGTCCTGGGCATGCCAAAGATAGATGCTGTGGCCTTTTGCATGCAAACCATGAACTGAGCTATGTCCCTTCCTGAGTGCCACATATGGGGGCTTACTCTACCATTCATCTGCAGAAATACTTTAGATGTGCAAACAGGACTCTTGTGATTCTGGCCAAGATTTACATCCAGCTCTTACTCACTGAATGAGTCCTATTCAGCTATTGGTGATACAAGCTATTCTCCCATGGTCTCCATCACACTCTCCCATCCCCCCCCAATAAATAATCAGTCACAGATCCCTATCCTCCAGCACAGCTAACTTTATTTACAATATTTACCTGCACTTCTAAGTCTGCAATCCTATATGTACTTAGCTGAGAGTAAGTCACACTGAACTCTGAACACTGAGTAGACATGCATAAAAAGTCAATAATGCCTACAGGTAGGGATGGCAAAGAATTCTACCACTGATTTCGGGGAGGCCGAATGCCAGTGCATTCGGCCCCCTGAAATCCGTGGCGGAACGGCCTGGCCCCTTGCCCCCCCCATGGATCCCCCTGGGATGAGACTTACCTGGGGCGGATCTTCCAGGCGGTGGCGGCGGCTGTGGCGGCAGCTGGTCTTCCGACTGGCTGCCGCCGCTGCCATTTGCAGCTTTTTTTCTTTTTTTTTTACACACACGTGATAGGCTATGTAAGTTTTTACGTAGCCTAAAACTGCTGGGTAAAAAAAAAAAAAGGCGTACGCAAATGGTGGCAGCTACGCTATTTGCGTTCCTCTTATTTTCACCATCTTAGTCTACATAAAGATTTACATAGATTAAGACATCAAAAATAGGGATGGACGAAAGTCCCTTACCTGATCCCGAAACTTGCTTCGTGGTGGGGGGGAGGCGCTCCGTCCCTCCCCCTGAAATTCTGGCTGGGGGGGAGGCGCCCTGTCCCTCCGGCTGTGAAACCTCCTCTCCTGCCGGGACGCAAATGGAGGTGGCCGTAGCCGCTGCAGTTTGCGTCGCTGCAGTCAGCCGTGATAGGCTATGTAAATGTTTACGTAGCCTATCATGGCTGACTTAAAAAAAAAAGCATGTATGCAAATGGCGGCGCCCATGGGCGCCGCCATTTGCGTTCCTTATTTTGGCACGTGAAGTCTACGTCAACATTTACATAGACTACGGCAAAAATAAGGGGAACACTATTTGCGTTCCCCTTATTGTCACCGTAGTCTACGTAAATGTTTACGTAGACTACACGTGCCAAAATAAGGTACGCAAATGGCGGCGCCCATGGGCACTGCAATTTGCGTACGCACTTTTTTTTTTTTCAAAGTCAGCTGTGATAGCCTATGTAAAGATTTATGTAGCCTGTATTTATGTAGCCAAATTATGTATGAATTTATGTAGCCACGGTGTTTTTTAAAAATCTAGCTGTGATAGGCTACGTAAATCTTTATGTAGCCTATCACGTTTGTTTTTGTTTGTTTGTTTGTTTACTTGGAAATGGCGGCAGCGGCAGCCGGTCGGAAGACTGGCCGCCGCAGCCGCCACCGCCTCACCACCGCCGGAGCCGCCGCCGCCATGGACATTCGAACAAGGTAAGTCCGATCCCGGGGGGGGGCGGGGGGGCAGACTGTTTCTCCACTAATTTCGGGGGGCCGAATGCGCTGGCATTCGGCCTCCCTGAGATTCGTGGAGAAATTCTCTGACATCCCTAGTCAAAAATAAGGAACGCAAATGGCGGCAGCCGTAGCTGCCGCCATTTGCGTACGCGGTTTGTTTGTTTTTTTCCCCAGAGCCCTCCGCGGCTGGAAATCCGGCTGCGGATGGCTCTGGCCTGGCTGGACCTGGCCAGCTGCTCCGCGGAACTGCCGTGGAGCACAGCCGGCCGTGGAGGATTCCGGGGGGGGAGGAACGGAGTGTCTCCCCCCCATCCAGGATTCTGGGGGGAGGGACGGAACGCCCCCCCCATAAACGTAATCCATGAACAGGTAAGTGTTTTTCGTACATCCCTACCTACAGGTGGGTGGACTCTCCTGCACCCACGCTCAGCGGGCACTCACCAAGTCACTGCTGCCACCCAACCCTTCTTGCTGGGCCCCTACTCCTCCAATTTGTGGAGATAGACCTGTATGGCTGCCATTTTGCACAACATTAAAAATATGGAAACTATGGTGCTGCCATCTTGCTTTAAAATGGTGGCTTGCATCAAGGAGTGGGCAGCTGTGGGGTGCTCCCAGACTATGCAGAGATCAGCAAACACATCCACAAGTGCCCTGTGGCTCAGGAAGCAGCATCCGGAGGGCCAAGCATGAGGGAGTCCGTTGGACCCCACCTCTCTCTCGGGCACTCACAGCATTTCTATGCCCTCCCAACTGTGTTCTTATACAATCATGGCATCACAGCATTCGGTGTTAGAAGTATCCTTGGAAGTCATATATCCAGCCCCCTGTTCAATGCAGGAATCTAGCAACTGTGGTATCACTGACATATGGCTGTCCAGCTTAGGGATGGTGGAGAAATCTGCCACAGACTCCAATGAGGCCAGATTCTAAAGAATCTTACATAGCCTATCACAAGAAGAGAAGGGACGCAAATGGTGTAGCGGACAGAATTTGCATCTCTGTTCTTTGCCGTGATAGGCCAAGTAAAGATTTACGTCCAGCTGCGGAAGTCTGGCTGCGGATGAGCCTGGCCAGCAGCTCCACGGACTCGCTGTGGAGTGGAGCCAGCCGTGGAGGATTCCAGGGGGAGGGATCGATCGCCTCCCCCCTCACAGACCCCCCAGGTGGAATGGTAAGTGGGGTTCGTACACCCCTAGTCCAGCTTCTACTTGAATACCCACCCCTTTCCAAGGTAGTCTGTGTCAGGAGCGCCCTAGTGGCTAGGGATGTACGAAAATTCTGCCATGGATCTCGGGGAGGCTGAATGCCAGTGCATTCGGCCCCCCGAAATCAGTGGGGGAACGGCCCGCACCCCCAGCCCCCCGGGACGAGACTTACCTTGGGCGGATCTTCCTGGTGGCGGCGGCAGCGGCGGTGGTGGCGGCGGCTCCGGCGGCGGTGCAGCAGTGGTGGCTGCAGCGGCCAGTCTTCCGACCAGCTGCCCCTGCTACCATTTCCAGTTTAAAAAAACAAAACAAACAAAAAAAACATGATACGTAGGGATGGACGAAAGTCCCTTACCTGTTCTCGAAGCTTGCTTCACGGTGGGGGGGAGGCGCTTTGGTTCTCCCCCCGAAGTTCAGGTGAGGGGGGAGAGGTGCCCCGCCTCGCTGGGCTGAAATTCAGGCTGGGGGGGAGGTGCCCCATCCCTCGCTGGTGAAATTCAGGCCGGGGGGGAGGCGCCCCATCCCTCGCTGGGCTGAAATTCAGGCCGGGGGGGAGGCGCCCCATCCCTCGCTTGCAAAATTCAGGCTGGGTAGAAGCGCCCCGTCTACCCGGCCGCGAAAAAAAAAGTAAAAACACACAAACACACACACACACCCGTGATAGGCTACGTAATGATTTACATAGCCTATCATGGCTAGATTTCCAAAGTCAGCCGTGATAGGCTATGTAAATCGTCACGTAGCCTATCACGGGTGACTTTGAAAAAAAAAAGTGCGTAAGCAAATGGCAGCGGCCCATGGGTGCTGCCATTTGCGTTCCTTATTTTGGCACGTCTAGTCTACATAAAGATTTACATAGACTACGGCGAAAATAAGGGAACTCTATTTGTGTTGCCCTTATTTTCGCCGTAGTCTATGTAAATCTTTATGTAGACTAGATGTGCCAAAATAAGGAACGCAAATGGCAGGGCCCATGGGCCACCGCCATTTGCGTACGCGCTTTTTTTTCCCCAAAGTAACCCGTGATAGGCTACGTGACGATTTACGTAGCCTATCACGGCTGACTTTGGAAATCTAGCCGTGATAGGCTACGTAAATAGTTACATAGCCTATTACGGGTGTGTTTTTGGTTTTTTTTACTGCACTTTTTTTTTTTGCAATGGTGGCAGCGGCAGCCGGTAGGGAGACCGGCCGCTGCCCCCGCCCCCGACGAAACGCCGCCGAACCGCAGCCAGGAGGGACAATCGCAGGAGGTAAGTCCCATCCCGGGGGGGGGGCAGGGGGCTGGCGGAGAATTTCCCCACCGATTTTGGGGGGCTGAATGCATTGGCATTCGGCCTCCCGAAGATTCGGGAAGAAATTCTCCGCCATCCCTATACGTAAAGATTTACGTAGCCTATCAAGGCTAGGTTTTTTTTTAAAAAAGTGATAGACTAAGTAAATGTTTACGTAGCCTATCACGGCTGACTTTAACAACAACAACAACAAAATGTGCATACGCAAATAGCGGCAGCCATGGCCGTTGCCATTTGCGTTCCTTATTTTGGCACATCTTAGTCTACGTAAACATTTACGTAGACTAAGACGGCAAAAATAAGGGGAACGCAAATAGCGTAGCGTCTACGCTATTTGCGTTCCCTTTATTTTCACCCTCTTAGTCTACGTAAATGTTTATATAGACTAAGAGGTGCCAAAATAAGGAACGCAATTGGTGGCGGCTGTGGCCGCCGCCATTTGGGTACGCGCGTGATGGGTACGCGCGTATTTGGGTACGCATTTGGGTACGTATTTGGGTACGCGCGTGTAAACATTTACGTAGCCTATCACGGCTGAATGCAGTGATGCAAAGGGCGGCGGCTAGAGCCGCCGCCCTTTGCATCCCTGCTAGCCAGCGGCTGGATGTCCTTCTGCTGGCGGAGCTGGCTGGCGGCTCCGCAGAATCACTGCGGAGCACAGCCGGCCAGCCAGAATTCCGGGGGGGAGGTACGGAGTGCCTCCCCCTCTGGGGAGGATTCCAGGGGGAGGGACAGAACACCTCCCCCCCAACCATAAACATAATCCGCGAAAGGTAAGTACCTTTCGTACATCCCTACCTGTGGCCTCTTTCAGTACACTCCAATAGCCAACTCAAGACACAGTTGAAAGGATTCTTTTCAAGGCTTTAATCCTTTTACAACTTAATGACTCTTTCAGATGCTAATCCCCAGCGTCTAAGCAATGACCAGCAGAGTAGCCTATGCTCCAGGTAGGCAGTTGGTCCCTGTTTGAAGGAGAATCACTTGAAGACCCTGAACGTATGGGCTAGGGAGAGATCCTCCCTCTTTCCCTTGTGTCCATGGGACGCGGTCGTTGCTTGCTCGCCAAACGGGCGCTACATCTAGGGATGTACGAAAGTCACTTACCTGGTCTCGCAGCTTGCTTCATGGTGGGGGGGAGGCGCTTCGCTTCTCCCCCCGAAGTTCAGGCTGGGGGGGGAGGCTTCCCCCCTCGCCCGGCCGAAATTCAGGTGTGGGGGAGGCTTCCTGCCTCGCCCGGCCGAAATTCAGGCTGGGGAGAAGCGCCCCGTCTCCCTGGCCGCGAACTTCAAAAGAAAAGTTTTTTTAAAAAAAGCCCCGTGATAGGCTACGTAACGATTTACGTAGCCTATCACGGCTAGATCTGCAAAGTCAGCCATGATAGGCTACGTTAATCGTCACGTAGCCTATCATGGGTGACTTTAAAAAAATAAAAAATAAAGCACGTACGCAAATGGCGGCCCCCATAGGGAGCCGCCATTCGCGTTCCTTATTTGGTCCCTGTAGTCTACCTAAAGATGTACGTTGACTACGGCGAAAATAAGGGCAACGCAAATAGCGTTTTTTTTTTTAAAGTCACCCGTGATAGGCTACATGACGATTAACGTAGCCTATCATGGCTGACTTTGCAAATCTAGCCGTGATAGGCTACGGTAATGGTTACGTAGCCTATCACAGGGGCATTTTTTTTTTTTACTTTTCTTGTAATGGCAGCGGCGGCAGCTGGTCGAAAGACCGGCTGCCGCCCCCGCCCCTGACGAAGACCTGCCGAACCGCCGCCGGGACCCGCCGCCGGGAGCGACATTTGTGAAAGGTAAGTCCCATCCCAGGGGGGTGGCGGGGTGGCGGAGAATTTCTCCCCGAACCACCTTCGGAGGACCGAATGCGTTGGCACTCGGCCCCCCGAAGTTTTGGGGAGAAATTCTCCCACATCCCTAGCTACATCTCCTTTCCGCGCCCTCCATCGCTCGTTGCTCCCTGCATCTGCGTCGAGCATCTAGCAAGCCCCCCTCCCATACTTTCTCACTGCCAGGGTCACTATCTATCTCTGGAATGCCGGCAGGAGGAATCTCTGCCAGCTGCTTTGCCTGTGAGGGATGAGCTGGCTCCTCTCCCATGGATTGTTGATCCTCCTCAGAATCAGAACTGCTCTGGGATTCTATCAGCTCAGTTTCCACCATGACAGTCTGTTCTAGAGATGTGCACAAATGGCCTCTCAAAACTCTTCACCTTATTTGTGGGCAGAATAAATTTGTGAGACAATTTCAATGAATTTTTCCAGGGGGAGGAGAAATTCTCATCAGTTTCTCATAGGTAAGGCTCCCCATTGGCAGGGCTTGTAGTCCAGTTTCTTTCTTTTTTGGTAAGGGTTTGGGTCTTTTGTGCTGCAACAGCATCAACTCTGATGGCATGCTGGCCCCCATTTTTCATCCACCACAATGCAGGTGTGTATGTGGAGCGGCAGGGGCAGGGGCAGTGTTGTATCTCCAGGGATGAAATGGAGTTAGTGCTCTGCCAACATCTGTCCTACAATTTCATGAACGGTTTCTTCCCCCATGAAATGAGCTCCCGTTGTTATGCCTGATTCTCAGAGTATCATTTATTTGTGCTGTGTTTTTGAGCTTACCAAATCACAGCTAGCTATCTGCACTTCCTGATCTGAAAAAGCCCATGAGGAATTACCACATAGTGCCTTAAACTGGGCTTTAATTGAAGAGTAGGAAGCTGAAGAGGCTATAGGAGGCCAGAGAGATGATTTTGCTAAGAAAAATGGGACACTCGTGCTCACCCTTTGGCTTACCTAAGTAAGGTAAGCCCAAGAAACCCAACAACTCTTGAGAATTTATCTAAAATTTCTTCACCACTGAATTTATTTTCAAAAGCAAATTCTCTTCTTTAAATTGAATGAGAATGATTGAAAAAATGTGGGAGAAATTTTCATCACAACACTGTCTGTTCCAACGTCAAACAGCTCTTGCTTCTAGGAAGTTTCTCCTAATGTTTAGCTGAAAACTGCCTCCTTGCAATTTCCACCCATTAGTTCTAGTCCTCTCCTCTGGAGCAACAGAGAGCAAGTCCACTCCATCTTCTACATGAGAGCCCTTCAGATATTTGAAGACAGCAATCATGTCTTTCCTTAGTATTTTCTTCTCAAGACTAAACATATTATCTTGGAGCATAGTGACTTTCTAGATCTTTAGAGGGTGATTTCTACCCTCCTGTGGAATACTAGGTTTGTGTGTGTATGGTAATGAGTTGAGTAATAATTCAATTATTTGTAGTTAGTCCATTTTTTAAACATCAATTATAAGCCTGCACATATTAGCCAAAAGTAATGTCAGCTCTTAGTACTGACTTCCTTTTTTAAAATTTTGAGCCCTACTACTGGCAATGAGACTTGTTGTTGTTGTTGTTGTTGTTGTTCAGTCGTTAAGTCGTGTCTGACTCTTCGTGACCACATGGACCATAGCACACCAGGCCTTCCTGTCCTCCGCTGTCTTCCGGAGCATGCTCAAGTTCATATTCATTGCATCGATGATGCTATCTAGCCATCTCATCCTCTGCCATCCCCTTCTCCTTTTGCCTTCAGTCTTTCCCGGCATCAGGGTCTTTTACAGTGAGTTTTCTTTTTGCATTAGGTGGCCAAAATATTTGAGCTTCAGTTTCATTATCTGTCCTTCCATTGAGCAGTCTGGGTTGATTTCCTATAGGACTGACTGATTTGTAGGGATGTACAAAAGTCACTTACCTTTTCGCGGATTGTGTTTGTGGTGCGGGGAGGCAATCCGTCCCTCCCCCCGGAATCCTTGATCGGGGGGGAGGCGATCCGGTCCTCCCCCCCGGAACTCTGCCCGGCCGGCTCTGCTCCATGGAGGATCCACGGAGCAGCCTGCCAGGGCCGTCTGCAGCCGGATTTCCGGCCACGGACTGGCTGACGCGGATGCAAATGGCGGCAGCCGTAGACGCCACCATCTGCATCCAGCCAGGCAGCCGTGATAGGCTATGTAAGTCTTTACATGCCCTATCATGGCTGGGCAAAAAAAAAAAAAAAATGGCATACGCAAATGGCAGCGGCTACGGCAGCTGCCATTTGCGTTCCCTACCGCAAATAGCATAGTGGGCACTATTTGCGTTTCTTTTTTTTTGCCGTAAAAGCCTACGTAAATATTTATGTAGGATAAAATGGCAGGAAAAAAAATGAATGCAAATACAGCCCACTACACTATTTGCAGTTCCCTTCCCCCCCATAATTACCTAAATAAATATTTACGTAGGCTAGAACGGCGAAAAATAGGGAACGCAAATGGCAGCTGCCATAGCCGCCGCCATTTGCATATGCTTGCTTTTGGGGGGGGTTTAGCCGTGATAGCCTATCTCAGCTGCAAGGATGGCAATGGAGGCCACAGCAGCCCAGCTGCGGCCGGTCAGGAGACCAGCTGCTGCTGCTGACAGAAATGCCGCCGGCGGAAACGCCGCCGCCGCCGAATCCACCGCATACGCCCCAGGTAAGATCCATCCTGGGGGATTCCGCGGGGGGGCAGGAAGCCGTTCCGCCACAGATTCCGGGGGGGCAGATTCTAAAGAATCTGGCCTCACTGGAATCCATGGCAGAATTTTCTGCCATCCCTACTGATTTGACCTCCTTGCAGTCCAGGGGAATCGTAAGAGTCTTCTCCAGCACCACAGTTCAAAAGCATCAATTCTTCGGCACTCAGCCGTCCTTATAGTCCAGCTCTCTCAGTCATACATTACTACTGAGAAAACCATAGCTTTGATTATACGGACCTTTGTTGGCAAGGTGATGCCCCTGCGTCGTACTGTGCTTTCTAGGTTTGCTATAGCTTTCCTCCCAAGGAGCAAGTGTCTTTTAATTTCATGGCTACAGTCACCGTCTGTGGTGATCTTGGAGCCCAAGAAAATAAAATCTGTCACTGCTTCCATTTCTTCCCCTTCTATATGCCAGGAAGTCATGGGGCCAGATGCCATGATCTTCAATTTTTTCATGTTGAGCTTCAAACCAGCTTTTGCACTCTCCACTTTCACCCTCAACAAGAGGCTCTTTAGATCCTCTTTGCTTTCTGCCATTAGGGTGGTATCGTCTGCATATCGGAGGTTGTTGATAATTCTACCAGCAATTTTAATTCTGACCTGTGATTCATCCAACCCAGCGTTTCTCACGATGTACTCTGCATATAAGTTAAATAAGCAGGGTGACAATATGCAGTCTGGTCATATTCCTTTCACAATTTTGAACCAATTGGTTGTTCCATGTCTGGTTCTTACTGTTGCTTCTTGACCCTCATACAGGTTTCTCAGGAGACAGGTAAGGTGGTCTGATACTACCATCACTTTAAGAATTTGCCAGAGTTTGTTGTGATCCACACAATCAAAGGTTTTAGCATAGTCAATGAAGCAGAAATAGACGTTTTTCTGGAATTCTCTTGCTTTCTCCATGATCCAGTGAATGTTGGCAATTTGATCTCTAGTTCCTCTGCCTCTTCGAAACCCAGCCTGTACTTCCAGTAGTTCTCGGTTCACATACTGCTGAAGCCTAGCTTGTAGGATTTTGAGCATCACCTTGCTGGCATGTGAAATGAGCACAATTGTACGGTAGTTTGAACACTCTTTGGCATTGCCTTTCTTTGGAATTGGAATGTAAACTGACCTTTTCCAGTCTTGCGGCCACTGTTGAGTGTTCCAAATTTGTTGGCATATTGAGTGCAGCACATTAACAGCATCATCTTTTAGGATTTTAAATAGCTCGGCTGGAATACTGTCATCTCCGCTAGCTTTGTTGTTCGTAATGCTTCCTAAGGCCCACTTGACTTCACTCTCGAGGATGTCCGGCTCAAGTTCAGAGACTGCACTATCATGGCTTTCAGGGACATTCAGATCTTTCCTGTATTGTTCTGCTGTGTATTCTTTCCACCTCTTCTTAATCTCATCTGCTTCTGTTAGGTCACTGCCTTCTTTGTCCTTTGTCATTAGGGATGTCATAGAATTCCGCCATGGATCTCAGTGAGGCCCAATGCATTCAGCCCCCAAACTCCATGGCGGAACGGCCTGCCTCCCCTGCACATCCCTCCTGGGATGAGACTTACCTGGGGCGGATCTTCCAGGCGGCGGTGGCTCCGGCGGCGTTTTTGGCAGTGGCGGCAGCAGTGGCGGCGGCGGCTGGTCTTCCAACTGGCTCCTGCTGCTGCCATTTGCAGTCTTGTCTTGTTAAAAAAAAAACAATAACAACGACGTGATAGGCTATGTAAAGATTTACGTAGACTATCATGGCTGGGTTTAAAAAAACAACAACCGCGTACGCAAATGGTGGCGGCTACGGCCGCCGCCATTTGCATTCCTTGTTTTTGGCCGTCTTAGTCTAATTAAATATTTACGTAGACTATGACGGCAAAAATAAAGGGGAACGCAAATAGTGTAGCAGGTGCTATTTGCGTCCCTTTTTGATTCGCTGTTTTAGCCTACGTAAATATTTATTTTCACCGTCATAGTCTACGTTAATATTTACGTAGATTAAGACCGCCAAAAATAAGGAACGCAAATGGCGGTGGCCATAGCCGCCACCATTTGCGTACGCAGCTTTGTTTTGTTTTTTCTTTCCCAGAGCCCCCCACATCCGGAAATCTGGCTGCGGACGACTCTGGCATGGCCTGGGTCTGGCCGGCTGCTCCGCGGAGCTACTGCGGAGCACAGCCAGCCGTGGAGGATTCCAGGGGGGAGGAACAGATCGCTTCCTCCCCTGTCGAGGATTCTGGGGAGGGGACGGAACGCCTCCCCCAACCATCAACATAATCCGCAGAAAGGTAAGTGACTTTCGTACATCCCTATTTATCATGCCTGTCTTTGCTCAAAACGTTTCCTTGAGATCTCCGATTTTCTTGAAAAGATCTCTAGTCTTTCCCATTCTATTATTTTCCTTGATTTCTTTGCATTGTTCATTTAAGAAGGCCTTCTTGTCTCTCCTTGCTATTCTTTGGAACTCTGCATTCAGTTGGATATATCTTCCCCTCTCTCCCTTGCCTTTCGCTTCCCTTCTTTCCTCAGCTACTTGTAAAGCCTCATCAGACAGCCACTTTGCTTTCTTGCATTTCATTTTCTTTAGGATGGATTTAGGGATGTCAGAGAATTCTGTGATGGATCTCTGTGAGGCTGAATGCCAGTGCATTCAGCCCCCCAAAATCCATGGCAGAACAAAGCCCCCGCTCCCCACCCTACGAAAGGTGTGCGAAACGGAGCAGTTACTTGCTCCCATCCACGCTGATTTGCAAATGGCTGCCATCCTGTGGCAGCCATTCGCTTCCTCCTCTTCAAGCCATGATAGGCTATGTAAATATGTACGTAGCCTATCACGGCTAACTCAGGGACAAAATTTGCATCCCTGCGGAGGCCGAGATAGGCTACCTAAGTATTTATGTAGCCTATCACGGCGGGGGGGGGGGGAAACCTCAGCGTTCGCAAATCCACAGTCAGCTCCAGGTCTTGTTTTTACTGACTCTATAGAGCTTCTCCATCTTTGATTGCAAAGTACATAATCAATCTGATTTCGATACTGACCATCTGGTGATGTCCATGTATAGAGTCGCCTCTTGTGCTGTTGGAAAAGAGTGTTTGCTATGATCAGCGTGTTCTCTTGGCAAAACTCTAGTAGCCTTTGTTCTGCTTCATTCTGTACACCAAGGCCATGCTTGCCTGTTATCCCGGTTGTTTCTTGACTTCCTACTTTGGCATTCCAAGCCCCTATGATGAGAAGGACATCTTTTTTTGGTGTTAGTTCTAGAAGGTGTTGTAGGTTTTCGTAGAACCAATCCACCTCAGCTTCTTCAGCATCAGTGGTTGGGGCATAGACTTGAGTTACTGTGATGTTGACTGGTTTGCCTTGGATTCGTACTGAGATCATTCTATCATTTTTGAGATTGTTCCCCGGTACTGCTTTTCCCACCCTTTTGTTGACTATGAGTGCTACTCCATTTCTTCTAAGGGATTCTTGCCCACAGGAGTAGACGTAATGGTCACCTGAATTACATTCACCCATGCTTGTCCATTTTAGTTCGCTGATTCCCAAGATGTCAATGTTCAATCTCACCATCTCATGTTTGACCACCTCCAGCTTACCTTGATTCATTGATCTTACATTCCAGGCTCCTAAACAATATTGTTCTTTACAGCATCAGACTTTCTTTTCACCACCAGACACATCCACAGCTGAGTGTCCTTTTGGCTTTGGCCCAGCTGCTTCACTCTTTCTGGCGCTACTTGGAAATACCCTCTGGAATTAGAGGTGGACGAAAGTCACTTACCTTTTGTTGAAGCTTGTTCATGGTGGGGGGGAGGCACTTCGCTGCTCCCCCCGTGAAGTTCAGGCCGGGGGAGGGAGGCTTCCCGCCTCGTCCCGGCTGAAATTCAGGCCAGGGAGGAGGCTTCCCGCCTCGCACAGCCGCAAACTCGATTTAAAAAAAAAAAAAAAAACGCCCCCGTGATAGGCTATGTGACGATTAACATAGCCTATCACGGCTAGATTTGCAAAGTTAGCCATGATAGGCTACGTCAATCGTCACGTAGCCTATCACGGGTGACTTAAAAAAAAAAAAGCGCGTACGCTAATGGCGGCCCCCATAGGGAGCTGCCATTCGCGTTCCTTATTTGGTCGCTGTAGTCTACGTAAATCTTTACGTAGACTACGGCAAAAATAAGGGCAACGCAAATAGCGTTGCCCTTATTTTCGCCATAGTCTACGTAAAGATTTACGTAGACTACAGTGACCAAATAAGGAACGGGAATGGCGGCTCCCTATGGGGGCCGCCATTATCCGTACGCGCTTTTTTTTTTTTTTAAGTCACCCGTGATAGGCTACGTGACGATTGACGTAGCCTATCACGGCTGACTTTGCAAATCTAGCCGTGATAGGCTACGTTAATCGTCACGTAGCCTATCACGGGGGTGTTTTTTTTTTCTTTTATTGGAATGGCGGTGGCGGCAGCCAGTTGAAAGACCGGCTGCTGCTCCCGCCCTGCACGAACAGCTGCCGAACCGCCTGCCGGACCCGCTGCCGGGAGGGACATTCGGCAAAGGTAAGTCCCGTCCGTGGGGGGGGGTGCGGGGTGCGGGGGGGTGCGGAGGATTTCTCCCCAAAACATGTTCGGGGGGCCGAACATGTTGGCGCTCAGCCCCCCGAAGTTTTGGGGAGAAATTCTCCGCCATCCCTAGCCTTCCCAGTAGTATATTGTACACCTTCCGACCTGAGCGGCTCATCTTCCGGCATCATATCTCTAAGCCTTGTGATATGTTCCATGGGGTTTTCTTGGCAAGAATACTGGAGTGGGTTGCCATTTTCTTCTCCAGTGGACCACATTTTGTCAGAACTCTCTGGCATGACCTGTCCATCTTGGGTGGCCCTGCACGGCATTAAGGATGTACGAAAATCACTTACCTTTCGCGGATTAATCTGATGGTGGGGGGGGGAGTTGTTCCATCCCTCCCCCCGGAATCCTGGATGGGGGGGAGGTGCTCTGTTCCTCCCCCCCTGGAATCCTGGCCAGCCGGCTGTGCTCCACAGCGATTATGTGGATCTTCCGGCCGCTGGCTAGCAGGGACGCAAATGTCGTTTGCATCCCTGCAGTCAGCCGTGGTAGGCTACGTAAATGTTTACGTAGCCTATGACAGCTGACTTAAAAAAACAACAACGCGCGTATGCAAATGGCAGTGGCCATGGCCGCCGCCATTTGCGTTCCTTATTTTGGGACATCTTAGTCTATGTAAACATTTACATAGACTAAGACGGCAAAAATAAGGGGAACGCAAATAGCGTAGCATCTACGCTATTTGTGTTCCCCTTATTTTTGCCATCTTGGTCTATGTAAATGTTTACGTACACTAAGACGTGCCAAAATAAGGAACGTAAATGGCGGTGGCCATGGCTGCCGCCATTTGCATACACGCTTTTTTTGTGTATTTTTTTAAAGTCAGCCGTGATAGGCTACGTAAACATTTACGTAGCCTATCATGGTGTTTTTTTTTAATCTAGCCATGATAGGCCACGTAAATCTTTACATAGCCTATCATTTTATTTTATTTTTTTTAATTGGAAATGGCGGCGGCAGCAACCAGTCGGAAGACCGGCTGCTGCCTCCGCCGCTGCTGAACTGCCACCGGAGCTGCTGCCAGAGCCGCTGCCACCAGGAAGATCTGCCCCAGGTAAGTCCCGTCCCAGGGGGTGGGCGGGCCATTCCGCCACCGATTTCAGGGGGCCGAATGCGCTGGCATTCGGCATCCCCAAGATCCGTGGCAGAACTTTCGTACATCCCTACGCGGCATAGCTTATGGCTTCACTGAGTTACGCAAGCCCCTTCACCACAACAAGGCAGTGGTCCATGAAGCGGCAATGAGACTTACCCCAAAATAATAATTACTTAATCATGCATCTGCTGTTTATGTTGCTTGGTGGTAATTACATAGTAATTAGGGTTATTTCTCCTAAACCTGTTTGTACAAAAGAGTTGGCTAAGAATTTAAGGATGTGCATTTAGCATCTTTTAGCCTATTAAGTATATTTGGTTCATGTTGTTCATGTATGAAAAGTGTCACCATATTTTAATCTCTGATATTCTGGATCTATAATAAAAGGGTCACAATACTGATCTCTTTCAGTACCAGCAGTATTTGCTAAAGATATATGGAACCCATTTGAATAAATTCAAAACATTTTAGCTACCCTCAGAATTCTACTGATGTTTCGCCTGAGGAAGCAACTCATAATTTATATATTGCATTTTGCTTTCAAGAAACATCAAGTGGCCCTTCTCTAGCCTTCACTTATCTTTGATTTTTCCTGATGCTGGCTGATGCCAGCAATAATTTTGTGGGCAGTGCCATTATTTAGTACTAGCTTGCCTTCCTACCTCTGTACCCCACTTGTATTTTATAAGACTCATTGCACATAAGATGTTTATCCATTTCAGGCCTTTCAAATCCATTTGATTAAAGGAGGCATGGTTGGGCAAAACAAATATGTTAGCATCCTATTTATGCTTGAGCAGTATGTTTGAAAATTCAATTTGAAGTTTATTTAGTGATAACATAAAGCTTTGTGCCATTTGCTAATTTGCTAATGATAACCTTGAAACTTTTGTAATGAAGAAAGAAGTCAACTGAATGTTAACCCTATTAGTGTTAATGAAAAAAAGCTTAAGTGCCAAGTCATTTCTAGTAATTAGGCAATATTAGACTTGCAAAAACATCGCATCTGGAATTAAGGTACAGACATGAATACTGGAGTGTGGCATCTCTCTCTCTCTCTTTCCTTCATTCCTTCCTTGCAAGGTCTAAGAACCTGTTGAACACTTATGCCATGATAGTCTGTAGATTAAAATCTATAATTGCTTTAAACACAAGAAATTACTCAATAGTAACATTAATAGCAAGTAAGTACATGTAGTATATGGTAATTTACTATTTATTTAAAAATCTGGATACAGGTTAAAAATAGCCAGGAGGCTGCTGAACTCATTTTGATTAACTTTTATCCCTTTATCCAATTTTGCTATCGTGTGAATTAACCAGCGGTGTATATTGTATGTGCTTAATTTTTCAATCTCTACCAGCTCTCATTTCCATGTGTGCTTTCCAGCCCAGGGTTACATTTTCCAGCACAATGTAGATCATCATTGGACGATGCCATTGTTCTCCCCTTGATTAGAGTCACAGAAAAAAGAGTTTCAATGTGCAAAGGCCATAATCCTACTTGTTGTAAATCCTATAAGCTTCCATTGGGTTTATTAGCCTCAATTCAGTTTGACTCACAAGCTTGACAGTCCAAATTACTAAGTCTGCAAAGTAGTTTGACCATTTTAATACAGTATTTAAATAATAACACTGATACACTGTAGACTCCTTCAAATGTACCTTGTGAAGCACCATAAGTAGCCTCAATAATAGCAGCATGTGTATTTCAGCAGCATTTTCTCAGGAAATGCATAAAATTTGAAGGACTTTCACTGGATAAGAGCCATACCTCTGAAAGTACCTCTGCACATTTTTTTGTATAACTCTCTCCCACTGTGCAATTAGCAGCAGTATGCCTTTTAAAGCTTTTGAGAAAGAATGGGATCTGCAACAAAATGTTGCAGCATGATGTATTCCTGTTCAGGGTTCCAGGGAGGCAACCATGCTGTCTTCCAGGATACTACATTCCATTCCCCCACTCAGTCAGGGATTGGATCCATAAGAACATAAGAGACATGCTGGATCAGACATGCTGGGTCCATCTAGTCCAACATTCTGTTCATACCGTGGCCACCCATATTTACATGTGTGGCCCTGGACCCTCCTCCCTACAGCAGCTACTACACCCCCCTGAAAATGCTAGACAGAGGGCCAGGGTCCCTACTGACTTGGATGAGCTCTGGTGTGTGTGTGTGTGTGGGGGGAGATCCCCAAAATTGGAGAGTGGAATGGAGCCCTTCTGTCAAAGAAAGGAAGATCCAGGATCCAACTTCTGGTTTGTTTTCCCCCACTCAACAGTCGCCCACTATTCCATGACCCAATTTAGGGTTCAGTACTTTGGATAGCTCCTTTAGCGTTCTGACTAGTTCTAACTGAAACCCAGAGCAGATTCACTACTCCACTGACATAGAAACCACCAGCCTCCACTGTTTAATGGCGATGTATTTTTTCCCTTTAAAAGACAGTACGCCAGCATCTATGTATCTCTTGGGGGGGGGGGCTGCTCATTCTGAGGAGTGGTGGGGCCCTGGACTTATGCCCTGAAGTCTTATCCTGAGTTAGCTTCTGAATGGAGACATAGAGGTACTCCAGGTCACCAAATCTACTACCCTGCATCACATCCCCAGAGAGAGGTCTCCGGGTGCCTTCAGCCATCTCTCAGCTGTCTCTCCCTGTTGTCTGACTTCCAAATTGCAAAATGTCTGGGTTTTTACACACACACACACACACACACATATTACATCCACCCTCAGCTGGAGGGTTTTCAGTGCTTAACTTGGGCTGGACCAGAGTCTTGGCATTTTCTGTGACACATATTGATTTTTACAAAAATGCTGAGTAAGTTACAAATTTCTCTCTCTCCCCCAAGACAATTTTATTGGTGCTTTCTTTCACAAATACACACACACACACACACACCACTCCCCAAGCTTCTGTGCATTAGCTGTATCTTAGGCTAGTTTGATGCAGAGAATAACAAATTCATATGAAAACCCAGGGCCTGGCTCCCAACTTCGGAAGTGACACTGTCAGAATTAACAGAATTATGTTAATGAAAACAGTACTCTTTAAAATGCATGGGATCTATATGACAAAATGCCCACAGATTTACTATTTGACTCCTGGGTCTCTCGTAATATATAGCAAAAGCTACCTTCCCAGCTCCTAATCATTCCTTGAGTGTCCTTGATACACCAATTATGGACATAACAGCTTTGCTTGATTCTGTAGCTCTGAACTTCAATTCACTTGACCAGCTGGGTCAGTGAAAATAAATGACTTTCTTTGAGTAGGTTTACCTTGGGTCTCTTATCATTTCACAACCTTACTCCAAGGACATAATTTCGCTGTGCAAGAGACAAGAGTACATTAAAGGATAAATATCACAAACTCTTCTTCTTGTAGATCTCTGTTTTCCATGATATAATGTAACCCATTTCCCCCCTAGAATTTATCTAAGGCTGAACCTTCTCTGAGGTTAAAATGAATGTTTCTGTTTGTGTGACTTTGCAAAAAAATAATGAAACAAATCTGTGACACAGAGAGGGTGTCCATGACTAAGGCTGTATTCCCTCCTACCCCACCCTGTTCTTGGAGATTTCCATGAAATTTGTTCAGCATAGCATTAAAAAAATAAAAATAAAAATCCATCTCAATATTTATTTATTTATTTATTTATTTATTTATTTCTAGCTCCTATAAGACACTGTGCCTTAATAGACATTGGGAGGTTTTTGTCAAGAAATAAGTATAATGATAAATTATGGATATGATCCAACCAAACCTAAGCACCTTCAGAGCTGAGCCAATTCAGCTGTATTTCTTCATTTGTTAAGTGCTTTTGAATGCACTTCAAACACTTCAGTGTTATAGATCTTGGTGGAAAGTTCTCATTTGGCCCAGATTTGAAGGGTGTGTGTGATGAAAGGGTAGGAGTGCACGAAAGCCACTTACCTGGTCTCGCAGCTTTTTGCGGTGGGGGGGAGGTGCTTCGCTGCTCTCCCCGTGAAGTTCAGGCCGGGGGGGAGGCTTCCCGCCTTGCCCGGCCGCGAAATAAAAAGTTTTTTTTAAAAAAAAAAACGCCCCCGTGATAGGCTATGTGACGATTAACGTAGCCTATCATGGCTAGATCTGCAAAGTCAGCCATGATAGGCTACGTAAATCGTCACGTAGCCTATCACGGGTGACTTAAAAAAAAAAAAGCGCGTATGCAAATGGCGGCCCCCATAGGGAGCCGCCATTCGCATTCCTTATTTGGTCACTGTAGTCTACGTAAATCTTTACGTAGACTATGGCGAAAATAAGGGCAACGCATATAGCGTTGCCCATATTTTCGCCGTAGTCTACGTAATCTTTACCTGACGAACCGCCGCTGGGACCTGCCGCTGGGAGGGATATTCAGGAAAGGTAAGTCCCGTCCTGGGGGGGGGGCGGGGGGCGGGGGGGGCGGAGAATTTCTCCCCGAAACTTCTTCGGGGGGCCGAACACGTTGGCGCTCGGCCCCCCAAAGTTTCGGGGAGAAATTCTCCGCCATCCCTATGAAAGGGTGGGTACATATTCTACTCTTTAATGGGGGTGGGGAGAGTTTTACTACACACTTAAAATATTCTATATTGGATGAAAAATACAGAATTCATTTAGGACTGAGGCCTCAATGGAAGCTTTTCCCCATGCAAATTGTAGGTGGTCTGTGTGCGTGCGTGCCGTCCGTGCGTGTGTGCGTGTGAGAGAGAGAGAGAGAGAGAGAGAGAGAGATTCAGATCAGTACTGCAGCAGGGGTGCAAAGTCCCTGTGTACCCCATGCCACAGTCATGATCTGGATTTTCTTTACAGCCATGCACTGTTATTTCTGAAAGAAAGATCGCACACTCATTCACTAACTTCACATGTAGTTTGGCCCTGATTATCAAGGCTCCAGAGAACCGTGTAGCACCTGATCTACACAGTTGGGGTAGGGTGTCACCAGTACGCTGATGATGCTCAGCTGTATTTCTCCTTTTTGTCTGAGTCAGCTGAGGCGGTGAAGGTGCTGGACCAGTGCCTGGAGGGTGTAAAAGGCTGGAAGAGGGCCAATAAACTGAAGCTAAATCCTGACAAGACGGAAGCTCTGTGGATTGGTGGTTCCTGAGTCTGGGAATTGGGTAAGCAACCTGTCCTGGATGGGGTCCCACTCTGCCTGAAAGAGCAGGTGCGTAGCTTGGGAGTAGTCCCAGATCCATCCAGGTGGGCTCCGTGGCCCGGAGTACTTGGGGGCAGCTTTGGCTGATCCACCAGCTATGGCCTTTCCTGGGCAGGGATAACCTAGCCACAGTAGTGCATGTGCTGGTAACTTCCCAATTAGACTACTGCAATACACTTTACGTGGGGCTGCCCTTGAAGACGACTCGGAAGTTGCCACTAGTGCAAAATGCAGCAGCTAGACTGCTGACCAGAACATCTTATAAAAATCATATAACACCAGTTTTAAAGGAATTGCACTGGCTGCCAATACGCTTCTGGTCAGAATTCAATGTTTTGGTGATGACAGTTAAAGCCCTAAATGGCTTGGGACATTAATATTTGAGGGAGTGCCTCTCTGCCTATATATGTCTGCCTGAGGATTGAGATCTGCTGAATGGGCCCTCCTCTGCCTCCCACCAGTGTGAGACATACACTATGGTGGGATGTGGGAGAGGGCCTTCTCTGCCATGGCACCCCAGTTGTGGAAGCCCTCCCCTTGGAGTAGGGGAAAATCACTTACCTTTCGCGGAATTGATTCACGGTGGCGGGGAGGCACTCCATCCGTTCCCCCAGAATCCTTGATGGGTGGGAGGCGATCAGGTCCTCTACCCGGGAATCCTGCCTGGCCGGCTCCGCTCCACAGCAGCTCCGCAGAGTAGCTGGCCAGGGCCGTCTGCAGCCAGAATTCCGGCCACAGACAGGCTGCTGCAGATGCAAATGGCGGTCACCGTAGTGGCCGCCATTTGCGTCCAGCCAGGCTGCTGTGATAGGCTACATAAATACTTATGTAGCCTATCACAGCTCGGCAAAAACAAAAACAAAAAAGCGTACACAAATGGCGGCGGCTATGGCAGCCACGATTTGCGTTCCCTATTTTTCGCCATTTTAGCCTACGTACATATTTACGTAGGCTATTACGGCAAAAAAAAGGGGAATGCAAATAGTGTAGTGGGCGCTATTTGCGTTCCTTTTTTCACCATAATAGCTTACGTAAATATTTACGTAGGCTGAAATGGTGAAGAAAAAAAAAGGAACGCAAATAAAAAAGGAACAAAAAAAGGAACGCAAAAAGAATCCAGCCTCACTGGAATCCATGGCAGAATTCTCTGCCATCCCTACAGAAATGGCATCTGCTATACCATTTCCATCCCTGCTCTTTGCCATGATGGGCTACGTAAATATTTATGTAGCCTATTTATTTATTTATTTATTTATTTCTATACCGCCCAATAGCCGAAGTTCTCTGGGTGGTTCACAAAAATTAAAACCAAACAACACACAATAAAACAATTTAAAATATATAGAACATTAAAACCACAATATAACAATACAACCACAATAAAACCTAGCAGCAGTGCAGGAGTTTAAAATACAGATTTAAAACAGCAAAGATAAAAATTTAGAAAGCTAAAATGCTAAAATGTCTGGGAAAATAAAAAGGTCTTCACCTGGCACCGAAAGGAATACAATGTAGGCGCCAGGCGAACCTCACTAGGGAGCTCATTCCAGAGCCGGGGTGCCACAAACAGAAAAAGCCCTCCTCCTAGTAGCCACCCGCCTCACTTCCTTTGGCAGGGGCTCACGGAGAAGGGCCGCTGATGATGATCTTAAGGTCCAGGCAGGCACATATGGGAGGAGGCGATCCTTCAGGTAACCTGGCCCCAAGCCTTTAAGGGCTTTGAATGTTACCACCAGCACTTTGAATCGGGCCCAGAAATGGACTGGCAGCCAGTGCAGCTGGAAAAGTACTGGCGTAATATGAGCTCGCAGGCCAGTCCCTGTTAACAATCTTGCTGCCCTATTTTGGACCAGCTGAAGTTTCCGGGCCGTTTTCAAAGGCAGCCCCACGTATAACGCATTGCAGTAATCCAGATGAGAAGTTATCAGAGCATGGATAACTGTAGCAAAGCTATCTCTGTTCAGATAAGGGCGTAGTTGGTATGCCAGCCTAAGCTGATAAAAAGTGCTCCGTGCCACTGAGTTCACCTGTGCCTCAAGTGACAGTTCTGGATCCAAGAGCACCCCCAAACTACGAACCTGATCCTTTAGGGGGAGTGCAACCCCCTCCAGAACAGGTTGAATATCACCTAGCCTGGCAGACGAACCACCCACTAACAGTACCTCCGTCTTGTCTGGATTGAGTTTCAGTTTATTAGCCCTCATCCAGTCCATTACCATGCCCAGGCACTGATTCAGAACAGCCACTGCCTCACCTGGGTTTGATGAGAAAGAGAGGTAGAGTTGGGTGTCATCTGCATATTGATGGCACCTCAGCCCACACCTCCGGATAACCTCCCCCTAGGGATGGCGGAGAATTTCTCCCCGAAACTTCGGGGGGCCGAGCACCAACGTGTTCGGCCCCCCGAACAAGTTTCGGGGAGAAATCCTCCACACACCCCCGCCCCATGCCCACCCCCCGGGACGGGACTTACCTTCCCTGAATGTCCCTCCCGGCGGCGGGTCCGGCTGGTGGTTCGTCCGGTGTTCGAGCGGGGCGGGAGCGGCAGCCAGTCTTTCGACCGGCTGCCGCCGCCGCCATTGCAATGAAAGAAAAAAAAAAAACGTCCCCTGATAGGCTACGTGACGATTCACGTAGCCTATCACGGCTAGATTTGCAAAGGCACCAATCCCTCTCTCAAGGAGGAATTTACAACCTCTTGGAACCAGCTGGACAACCCCTCCTTGTTTGATTTAATAACCCATGAAGGGCGAGGGTCAAGCACACAAGTGGTTGATCGGACTTGGCCAAGCACCTTGTCCGCATCCTCAGGCCTCAGTAACTGAAACTCATCCAATAAAACTGGACCAGACGGTGCTCTGAACGCCTCTACCAATGGAACTGCATTAATGGTGGTGTCCAATTCATGACGAATCTGAGCGACTTTATCCTCAAAGTGCCCTGCAAACTCGTCACAGCGTGCTACCGAGGGTTCCACCATCTCTCTCCCTGGCCCAGAATGTAACAGGCTGCGAACCACTCGGAAAAGCTCCACTGGATGACACTGAGAAGATGCAATGCTGGTGGAAAAAAACTGTCTCTTTGCCACCCTCACCGCCACAGAGTAGGCTCCATAGTGGGCTCTTACCTGTGTTCGGTCAGACTCAGCACGAGTGTTCCTCCACCTGCGTTCTAGCCGTCTCCCCTCTTGCTTCATTGCCCTCAGCTCAGGTGTATACCAAGGAGCTGACTGGGCTCTGCTCAGAGGGAGAGGGCACTTGGGCGCGATCTTGTCAACCGCCCGAGTCATCTCTGCATTCCACAGAGCGACCTGGTCTTCGACAGGAGCACCAGCCATACCAGCAGGAAAATCCCCCAGAGCCCTCTGGAAGCCATCATAATCCATTAATCTCCAGGGGTGGACCATTTTAATAGGTCCCCCACCCTTGCAGAGGGGAAAGGCTGCCAGGAGTCTAAACCTCAGCAGCAAGTGATCTGACCATGACAAAGGGACAGATGTTAATTCCTCCACTTTCAGATCACCATCCTCCTGCCCAGTTGAGAAAACCAGATCAAGCGTGTGTTCCTTTATATGCGTTGGGCCGATGACATGTTGGGACAGCTCCATGGTTGTCATGGCGGCCATGAAGTCCTGAGCCGCCCCGGATACAGCGGCCTCAGCATGGAAGTTGAGATCCCCCAGGACCATCATCCTAGGGGTCCTCGACACCAAGTCCGAGACCACCTCCGTCAGCTCAGGCAGGGAGCCTGATGGGCAGCGGGATGGGCGGTACACCAACAGAATCCCTAATCTGTCCGGGGTACCCAACACAAAGTACAAACACTCAAGATCTGCACTCAAATGAGCAGGAAGCCTGGAGAGGGAGATGGAATTCCTATAGACTTCCAACCCCCCCTCCCCGACTCTCAAGTCGGTGTTGGTGCTATCACAGCCAAGGGCAGGGATGCAAATGGCATCTGCTATGTCAGATGCCATTTGCATCTGCAGCCTGGCAGTAGATGGCTGTGGACAGCAGTAGACGGACCCGGACCAGCTGGCGCCAGGTAGGTCCGTCCCTACAGGACTTCGCAGGGTGGTGGTGGGGAGCAGTCTAAAGAATCTGACCTCATTGGAGTCCGTGGTGGATTTCTACACCATCCCTAGCTCTGTCTTCAATAGTGCTGGCCAAGCTGCAGCCCTAATTCTATGTAACTGGGGACATACAGAATTTGTAAAATCTTTTCCGTCTTCATTTTGCAGATTCTCTGGTGCCGTTTGTTCTGTCTTCTGTTCATTGGAAGAATCAGATTTTTCATTTTTGTTCCTATTTCCTGATTTGGGGCAAATTTGGACTTGCAAAAATGCACAGTTCCTCCCCAAAATGTGCAAATCCCCCCAAAATATGCATTTTCAAGTTTTAGCCTATGGGGGAAATGAGCATTTTTGGCCAGTTTTTTTAAATTATTATTTTACATATTTTGCATAATTTGTATAAAAATCCAGAATGTTAAAAACAAACAAACAAAAAATACTGGTCCGCAAGTCTGTGGAATCCATGCGACTCAGGAAAAGCCAGTCCACTGTGGAACTGCAGGTCAGATTCATAGAAATTTGAACTAATTGGATTCCATTGTGGATTTCTCTGACATCCCTAAATGTAGCCCATTGGCCTAGTTTCAAAAGCCTCTGCAAGTGATCAGTTCAGACCTCTAGCATGAGTGATTGATCCCTCCCCCAGTAACCTACTGGTTTGGGAAAGAGAGGCAGGGAGGGAAGGAGAAAAGGAGAGAAGGGGGGTATCAGAAAGAGAGAGGGAAAATGGGGTAGCCCCATCCACTTTGGGGTCTAGCCCCAGCCACTGCCAACATGCAGATCCCAGCAGATTATTCCTGGGGGAATGCATCCCTCAGCAGGAAAACAAACAAACAAAAGGAAAACAAAAGGTTCCCCACACCTGGTCTATAGCCTTTTCCTATAGAGGAAAAATGGCAGACAGATTGCCTTGTCTCAAAGACAAATGTGAGAGCTCTGATATATTGTGAATCTAATCCCAAACCATTCTAACTAAAAACAAAAACAAACAAAAACACCTCACCCAGAATTAGCTACCAGTTAACACTGCACCTTTGACATTAGTTTGATGGAACTATCTTGCCTTTTATAAACAGTATTGGGTTAAGGAAGTACAGATTCCCCATCATGTGATATTTTATTTCAATTGCATTTTTTATAGTTCCAGTTTGTACTATTTCTTCTCCCTTTGACATTTTGCATGTCACATGGAGAGTATCCTTAGGGAAAATAAATCAGCTTTCCTCCTGGAGTGCAAGCCTTCGACTAATAATAAAATGTGTCATGTTTGAATACCGGAGAGCTGTACAGTTGTTATAGCAACTGGAATTTAAAAGGAAGCATACAGTTTGGAGGGGGCAGCGGCTTGATTCCCAAACAAATCCTTCACCCCATTTACCTCCCTCCACTCACCCAAAGGAATTATTTTAAATCATGCTTGCCAATTGCAAATGATAACTTCAAACTGAGAAGATTAGCTAAGATCCTAGATGGGAAGCTCTTTTAATCACAGTTGGAAGAATAGCTCTTCATAAGACACAAGAGTCTTTCACTTGCATCTTATTCCTGCCAATATGCAAGTCATAGAACCATTGGGTCCATCTGGAGCCTAGGATTTATATCAAGTAGATAAGCTTCTGATTTGCAGAGCAAAATATACATGAAGAACCACAGTATCCTGCAGCAACTTGGAGGCTAACACATGCATTGTGGCATGGGTTTTCCTAGGCAAGGGTCTGTTTCATCAGATGTATTGCCATGCTGCTTCCCATTTGAAAATAATATATAAGCCAGCAGTTATTTCTCTGTGGCTGTAGTCTTCAGGGCAGCATGATATCTTCTTGCATCTAGCATGGCCTAATCCAATTAACAGTGCAATCCTATACATGTCTACTCAGGCGTAAGCCCCTTTGGGATCGATGGCATTTACTCCCAGGGAAGAAATGATAGGATTGCAGCCTATGATTGCAATCCTATGCATGTCTACTCAGAGGTCAGTCCCATTGTGTTTTGGTCTTTGGACTGACCAAAGCTTTCACCCAGGTAAGTATGTATTAGAGCTGTGTGCAAATGGACGCTCAAAATTATCCAGCATATTTGTGGGCAGAGAAATTGATGGGAAAATTTCACCAAATTTCTCCTAGGGGAAGAGAAACTAGGGATGTGTGAACTCATCCCTGTCTGGGTAATCTGGACACCTGCCCAGCCCCTGAGCCCGCTCACCGGTCCCCGTTCCGCACTCAAGCCCCTCCCATGCTTGGCGAGCAGCCTGCACTCACTCTAGCAGCCTTGTTGAGCTCTGCAGTCACCGTTTTGTTTTTTTTTTAACTAAAATGGCAATCACAAAAATGCACATGTTCCTGTATGTGCGGAAATGCACATTTTTGCGAATGCACATGCCACATATACTCATGTGCGATATGCACATTTTTGTAAAGGTGCATGTTAGCGTGTGTAAGAAAATGTGCATTTTGGGAGAAATGTGCACTTTTGCGCCTACACAAATATGTGCATTCGCAAAATTTGCTTTTTGCATATGCAAATATGCACATTTGGGAAAATGCACATTTTCACATGTGAGCAAATATGCGCATTTTTGCGATTGCCATTGTATTTCTCAAAAAATGGCAATCACAAAGCTCGATGAGGCTGCTGGGGTGAGTGCAGGCCATTCGCAGAGCGTGGGCAAGGTGTGAGCAGGGGCAGGGGCTTGGCAAGCAGGTCTCGGGGGGGTGGGCAGGAGCAGGTCAATTGGATTCCTGGACTGAATCAGGTGCCCATGCTATCCCTAAGAGAAACTCTCCAATAATTTCTCACAGATAGGGCTCACTATTGGCAGGGGCTGTACATAGCTTCTTTCTTTCCTCATAAGGGCTTTTTGTTTGTTGCACTGCTTCTGTAGGTGGCAACAGCATCAACTGTGTGTGTTGAGGCTTCCACTTTTTTGAGGCAGAATTTTGAATTTGTTTGGGTGGTATTTTTCAGCTTACCTAATCACTGTGAGGTGGCCGAGGGTGCGTGTGTGTTTCCTCTCTTTATTACGCATCTTTCAATTGCTCTGCAGCCTTGCAAGCCTGAACTGAAAAAGTCCCATGGGAGGAGTTGCCTCATGATGTCTTCCTCATCCAAGCCAAGGAGGCTACAGGCTGTCACAGAGATTACTGTCCAATGCATACTCTTCAGCCACCTCATCAGTAAGGTAAGAACAAGAACCCCAAACCCAACCCATGAGAATTTCTTCTGAAATTTCTCCTCCTTTGAATTTCTTTTTGAAAGCAATTTCTTTTCTTTCAAATTGATTGAGAATTAGGGATGTACGAAAGGGACTTACCTTGTCCCGCAGCTTTTTTCGCGGTGGGGGGGAGGCGCTTCGCTTTCCCCCCTGAAGTTCATGCGAGTGGGGGGTGTCTTCGCACCTCGCCTGGCTGAAATTCAGGCCGGGGGGGAGGCTTCCCGCCTCGCCCCTGGCCGAAATTCAGGCCGGGGAGAAGCACCCCGTCTCCCCGGCCGCGAACTTCAACAGAAAAGTAAAAAAAAACAAAAACGCCCCGTGATAGGCTACGTAACGATTTACGTAGCCTATCATGCTAGATCTGCAAAGTCAGCCGTGATAGGCTATGCTAATCGTCACGTAGCCTATCACGGGTGACTTTAAAAAAAAAATGTGCTTACGGATAATGGCGGCCCCCATAGGGAGCCGCCATTCGCGTTCCTTATTTGATTGCTGTAGTTTACGTAATCTTTACGTAGACTACAGCGACCAAATAAGGAACGCGAATGGCGGCTCCCTATGGGGGCCGTCATTTGCGTAAGCACTTTTTTTTTTTAAAGTCACCCGTGATAGGCTACGTGACGATTTACGTAGCCTATCACAGCTGACTTTGCAAATCTAGCCGTGATAGGCTACGTTAATCATCATGTAGCCTATCACGGGGGCGTTGTTTTTTTTTTTTTTACTTTTCTTGGAATGGCGGCGGCAGCAGCCGGTCGAAAGACCGGCTGCCGCCCCCACCCCTGTCGAAGCCCTGCCGAACTGCTGCTGCGACCCGCCACCAGGAACGACATTCGGGAAAGGTAAGTCCCATCCCGGGGGGGGCCAGGGGGGGAGAATTTCTCCCTGAAACTACTTCGGGGGGCCGAATACGTCGGCACTCGGCCCCCCGAAGTTTCGGCGAGAAATTCTCTGCCACCCCTATTGAGAATGGTCAGAAAAAAAATATGAGAGAAATTTTCGTCATAGCACTAGTGTGTATAGAGGCTGTGTAACATCTCCCCTGTCCCATCTCAAAAAGGGAGAGGCTGCAGCTCGCTACTAGGACATATGCTTTGAGTTCAGCTCTGTCCCCAGCAACTTCAGTAATAAGGAACTAAGGCTAAATTCAATTTCAGATGAGCTCCCAGGGGCCACATTCTGAAAGGTGGATGGGGCTCAAGGCAAAGGGAACTGAGCCAAAGCAAAAGGGGTGGTTCCATCATTAGGGATGGTGGAGAATTCTGCCATGGATTTCAGTGAGGCTGAATGCACTGGCATTTGGCACCCCGAAATCCGTGGTGGAACGGCCTGCCCCCCGCCCCCCCCACAGATCCCCCCCGGGATGAGACTCACCTGGGGTTGATGTTCCAGATGGCAGAGGCTCCAGCAGCAGCTTCAGTGGCAGCGGCTGGTCTTCTGACTGGCTGCCACTGCCGCCATTTGCAGTCTGGTCTTTTCTTTTCTTTTTTACCCAGACGTGATAGGCTACGTAAAGACTTGCGTAGCCTATCACGTCTGGGTAAAAAAACAACAAAAAAAGGCATACGCAAATGGCTGCGGCTACGGCGGCCGCCATTTGCGTTCCTTATTTTTCTCCTTTTTAATCTACGTAAATATTTACCTAGACTATGACGGCGAAAATAAAGGGGAATGCAAATAGCATATTGGGCGCTATTTTCATCCCTTTTTGATTCGCTGTTTTAACCTACATAAATATTTACGTAGACTAAAACGGCGAAAAATAAGGAACGCGAATAGCTCCCACTACGCTATTTGCGTTCCCCTTTTTTTCGCTGTAATAGTCTACGTAAATATTTACATAGACTAAAACGGCGAAAAATAAGGAATGCAAATGGTGGCCACCGTAGCCGCCACCATTTGGGTACGCTTTTTTTTTTTTTACCCAGACGTGATAGGCTACATAAGTCTTTACGTAGCGTATCATGTCTGGGTTAAAAAAAAAGAAAAAAGATCAGACTGCAAATGGCGGCTACGGCAGCCAGTCGAAAGACCAGCCGCCGCCGCAGCCGCTGCTGGAGCTGCCGCCATCCGGAACATCCGCCCCAGGTAAGTCTTGTCCTGGGGGGATCCACAGAGGGGTGGGGGGGTGGCAGGCCATTCCGCCATGGATTTTGGGGGGCCGAATGCCAGTGCATTCAGCCTCACTGAAATACATGGTGGAATTCTCCGCAATCCCTACATACAAGCAGTTCCTTTTCTGGCTTGCTTACATATAGAAACTTTTGCTGGTTAGGGAAACTGCTTTTCAGAACTCTTTAGGCCTTCCATTTTTATGGAGAGAGGGGGTGGGGGATGGTCATGTATGCATTTGAGAATTCCACAGTGGAGGCACTCAGGCCCAAACCTTCTCTCGGCCCTAATATACCCTGCTCCGGTCTATTACAATTGGCCATAACACTGCTAAGCATAGTTAGTTGGAAAAACAAACAAACATATTTTGTTGTGGAAAGGGGTAACATGTTGTAAAGTACCAACACTAAAAGGAACTGTAACCATCTGCATGTCCAACTGGCTGCCCCTAACTCTAAAATGTTTTGAACAATAAGAACAAAGGATGCTGTGGCTAGCTGCATCAGCCCTGAGGGGCTCCCACATGGCCATGCTAGCCCAAGTGTTGATGCTGGGCCTGTTTCCCACTGTCTCCATCACCTGCTGCTTTCTGGATGGTCATTTGGCCTTGGGTGGGCCCTGGACTGCACAGAGACCCTGGACATCAACCCCAAGGTCCAGTCCTACCTGCACTATGGGGATGGAGGCAGGGTATGGGATCATAGCCTTCTGGGGACTCCTGGAGAACCCTGGGCCTGTTCAAGGGAAAGAGGTTCACATTCAAGAAAGACTCTAGCTGGTATATACCATCAAGAAATCAATTTTCTTGTTGTGTTCTAGCTGCCTGTAAAGAAAACTCCAGGTTGTGAAGATGGGCCTTGTCAAGAATGACAGCCTGTTTTCCACCATGAGTTTAGGCCAAGCTGTCACATCTGATCTAACCATGTGGAATTGTATGTTATCTAGAGGCTCCTTGGCCCTTTGCTCAAGGCCATGTGCACCCCCTGTTAATTGGGAAGGGCTAACAGCTGGAGTTAGTGGGGAGTTCCAGCCTCTTGGAGGCAAGGGCAGTCTACCCAGGGGCTGAGCCGGTGACTGGCTAAAGGAAAATCTGTCCTGGGTTGCCAGGGCTGGGCTTTAAAAGAGGGTTGATGTAGAGCCATGGGGTCTCCTTCGTCCTGATGGTTCTGGAACTGCTGACGGCTGGTTGTTATCCTGGGAGACCCATACTTAGGTATGTTAAGGTAGGTAGCTTTATTGTTTTGCATGGGTGTGCATTTATAAAGCTCTCTGTGTATGTTTAAGTAATTTGGTGTTGTATCCTCTTGTACAACTTGCTACTTCTATTCCTCCCTTTTCCTCTACCCCTTTATTTTTACCTCAATAAAACATTATCCAACGTTTAGTTGGTGTGATTCCTTCTGCATAACCTCAGTGCTATTTCAGTGCCTCTTGGCCTAGGAGGGTATTTTAGGGGACTGGAAGGCTGGGTTTGGCCAGGCCTATTTTTCAGGAGAGTTGGAATTAGTTCCAGAGTGGTCCTGCCTTTCAGGAAGGTTGGAACTGGTTCCAGCAATCCTTCACAGGCCTGCACACACACATTAAACCACCTGTGTGCATAACCTTGCACTGTTCTGGCTTCAAGGCTGGAGCAGAACAGTTGCCAATTAGACTGAATTATTTCAGATGGGTTTCTGTGAGAACTTTCCACACACACACCCCTCCAGAAGCCTGGAGAAACTATTCAGCCAGCTAGTGATTGGCTAAGGAGGCTTATCTCACATTTGTCAGAGGGTTTTGAATATCGAACTTGGGCAGGGGGTGGTACAGCTTCCTTTGTCTTTGCCTTTGTTTGTTCTCATTTGATTTTCTCCCTACCTTGTTTTTGGCTTGTGACTTTCAGTATCACATTTTGGACTGTGTCCTGTTTAAAGACAGTGGAAACTGTGGAGTTCGCTACCAGAAGACGTACTGATGGACACCAATTTGGATGGCTTTAAAAGGGGGTTAGACAAATTCCTGGAGAAGAAGGCTATCAATGGCTACTAGTCCTGATGGCTATGTGCTACCTCCAGTATCAGAGGCAGTGAGCCTATGTACACCAGTTGCTGGGGAACATGGGTGGGAGGGCTGTTGCACTCATGCCCTGCTTATGGGCTTCCTGTGAACAGCTGGTTGGCTGCCATGTGAACAGAATGCTGGACTAGATGGACCCTTGACCTGATCCAGCACAGATCGTCTTATGTTATGTTCTTAAGATCTATGCCTAAGTACACAGATATATTTGTAGATAGCTTTTGTTATTTTTTGCCTGAAGTAATGTTTCCAAAGACTGTTCTCTTTTGTTATCCCTTTTCCTTTTCCCTTTTTTCATATTTGAATGCATGTACTGTATTCCAATTAAGCCTTGGTACTAAGTCCAAAAAGAAATGCAAGAAAGCCAAGTGGCTGTCTGATGAGGCTTTACAAGTAGCTGAGGAAAGAAGGGAAGCAAAAAGCAAGGGAGAAAGGGGGAAGATATATCCAACTGAATGCAGAGTTCCAGAGAATAGCAAGGAGAGACAAGAAGGCCTTCTTAAATGAACAATGCAAGGAAATCGAGGAAAACAACAGAATGGGAAAGACTAGAGATCTCTTCAAGAAAATTGGAGATCTCAAGGGAATGTTTTGTGCAAAGACAGGCATGATAAAGGACAAAGAAGGCAGGGACCTCACAGAAGCAGATGAGATTAAGAAGAGGTGGCAAGAATACACAGAAGAACTATACAGGAAAGATCTTAATGTCCTTGATAGCCATGATAGTAATGTCCTTGATAGCCATGATAGTGCGGACACTGAACTTGAGCCGGACATCCTCGAGAGTGAAGTCAAGTGGGCCTTAGGAAGCATTACGAACAACAAAGCTAGCGGAGATGACAGTATTCCAGATGAGCTATTTAAAATCCTAAAAGATGATGCTGTTAAAGTGCTGCATTCAATATGCCAACAAATTTGGAACACTCAGCAATGGCCGCAAGACTGGAAAAGGTCAGTTTACATTCCAATTCCAAAGAAGGGCAACGCCAAAGAGTGTTCAAACTACCGCACAATTGCGCTCATTTCACATGCCAGCAAGGTGATGCTCAAAATCCTACAAGCTAGGCTTCAGCAGTATGCAAACCGAAAACTACCGGAAGTACAAGCTGGGTTTCGAAGAGGCAGAGGAACTAGAGATCAAATTGCCAACATTCGCTGCATCATGGAGAAAGCAAGAGAATTCCAGAAAAATGTCTATTTCTGCTTCATTGACTACGCTAAAGCCTTTGATTGTGTGGATCACAACAAACTGTGGCAAATTCTGAAAGTGATGGGAGTACCAGACCACCTTACCTGTCTCCTGAGAAACCTTTACGAGGGTCAAGAAGCAACAGTAAGAACCGGACATGGAACAACCGAGTGGTTCAAAATTGGGAAAGGAGTACGACAAGGCTGCATATTGTCACCCTGCTTATTTAACTTATATTCAGAGTACATCATGAGAAATTCCGGGTTGGATGAATCAGAGGTCGGAATTAAGATTGCTGGGAGAATTATCAACAACCTCCGATATGCAGATGATACCACCCTAATGGCAGAAAGTGAAGAGGATCTAAAGAGCCTCTTGTTGAGGGTGAAAGAGGAGAGTGCAAAAGCTGGTTTGAAACTCAACATTAAAAAAACGAAGATCATGGCATCTGGCCCTATCACTTCCTGGCATATAGAAGGGGAAGAAATGGAAGCAGTGACAGATTTTACTTTCTTGGGCTCCAAGATCACCGCAGACGGTGACTGTAGCCATGAAATTAAAAGACGCTTGCTCCTTGGGAGGAAAGCTATGGCAAACCTAGACAGCATAGTAAGAAGCAGAGACATCACCTTGCCAACAAAGGTCCATCTAATCAAAGCTATGGTTTTCCCAGTAGTAATGTATGGCTGTGAGAGCTGGACTATAAGGAAGGCTGAGCGCCGAAGAATCGATGCTTTCGAACTGTGGTGCTGGAGAAGACTCTTACGAGTCCCCTGGACTGCAAGGAGGTCAAATCAGTCCATCCTAAAGGAAATCAACCCTGAGTGCTCATTGGAAGGACAGATAGTGAAGCTGAAGCTCAAATATTTTGGCCACCTAATGCGAAGAGAAAACTCTCTGGAAAAGACCCTGATGCTGGGAAAGAGTGAAGGCAAAAGGAGAAGGGGACGGCAGAGGATGAGATGGCTAGATAGCATCACCGATGCAATGAATATGAACCTGAGCACACTACGGGAGAGTGCGCAGGACAGGAAGGCCTGGCGTGCTATGGTCCATGGGGTCACGAAGAGTCGGACACGACTGAACGACTGAACAACAACAACAACTAAGTCCAAAACTTTCTGCTTGTTTATTGCTCCTGTTTCATGTGTCATGTCCTGGATTTGGAAATAGAGGGTTCTGGCCTGGGCCCTTGTTCCTTAAGCCCTAAGGGTGTCCTATAAGGTCTGAGAGTCCCCTGGCTCAGGCTGAGGTGGACATAAGCAGTGGTGGCAGTGGCTGCCAACTTTGCAGGGCTGTTGCTCAGCCCTTTGTCCCTGCCTAGGCTGCTGGGAGTTAGGACACACACACACACACACACTCACACACACACATACATTGTCCTTTTACATACACAAATTCTTTGCTTTAGTAAGAATGGAAATTCTCCTGTTCTGAAAACATTGGTACAGCTATTGTAAAGTATTTTAAATGAAAACACAATACAAATGTTGTTAAAATACATTGCTTTAAAAAGAGAACTTTTGAAATCCCAGTGAAAACCTCTCTTCCATATCTGAAATGGCATCTGGGAGTATCCACTAACAATTTCCTTGCCCTCCTTTTCACTGGAAGTGTGCCCATCTTTGAACACATCAAATGTGTGTTCCATGGACAAAGTTGTGTGAGTGTTTCTGAATAATGTTTTGCTTATGATCCGAACTGCAAGAATACAGACCAGATTTGCATTTTATAAATGCATCATGGTTCTGCACTGGGACCCCCCACCCACCCCCCAAACCTGGGGAAAAATATCTGTATCTCATAATCAGAGAAGAGTGTCCCCTTTAAAAAAAAAAAAAAAAAAAAGTCTTTAATGCTGTTTGCCTTTTTACTTAGGCAGTTTTAAAAAGGCTTCATTTTTGCCTGTTGATTGATGCCCCTTTGGAAGTTGAGCATTATGTAGTTAATATTTATACATGCAGTATGAAACTTTAAAAGAGCAATATAACAATTCTATGTCTAAATATTGTCTGTTTTGTGCACTTCCACAAGCTGAACAATACCAAACGAAGGGATTAACCATTCATAGGTGGATCTTAACATTAAAGTCTATCTCATTTACTTGACCCTGGAGCCTTGTCCAAACAAGCTCACAAGCTTCTCCCAGATGGTGGCCATTTGCTCATTCATAACTATTTCTCTACTTTCTCTACATCAGGGCAGCCAGCCAGTTGGCAAACAATCAGAGCTTTTCTGTGAAGATTATGTCTCTCCCCTTCGCCACATTGGCAAAGAGAGGAATGACAGCAATAAGCAGGCTAATGTCGGCATCATTTTAGTGCTTAACCTACTGTGGACAAGTTTGCTCCTATTTCCAGGTCTGTTTATGGTGAGAATAATTGATGAATGTGTTAATTGGCACTGTCAAGATCTGGAGAAAGAACCATGGCACAGAAATGTAGGCATTCTGAATTATTAGCAGACTACTCCATTTAATTGTGAAACCAAAACTCAGCTTTGAGTGAGTTGATAGACATTGATTTGTGACATCAACAATGGCCAAGAACTATTACAGAGTAAATGTGACATCTGCACTAGGGATGATTGGATTTCCCCTGTCCCATGGTTCCATTCCATTCTTGTTGCATGAGTCCACTCTCCCCTGCATTCAGCTCTGCCTGCCTTCTGGTTTAACTTAAAGAATTTCTAAAATTAAGTCTTGAATTGTCTCATATGGAGGAGTTTGCAGGAAGAGCTCCCTGAGGAAGAGATTGTATGCTTTGCATACAGAAGATCTCCAATTCAATCCCTGAAATTTCCAAGTAAGGTTGGAGAAGACTCCATGACTAAAACCTAGTGCTGTGCTGAAAATTTATCCCACATTTTTTCAACCATTCTTGTTCAATTTGATAGAAAAGAACTTGCTTTTGAAAAGAAATTCAAAGGAGGAGAAATTTTGGAGAAATTCTCATGGGTTTAGTTTGATGTTCTTGTGCTTATTTTACTTACGAGGAATGTGTGTGAGTGTCCTTCTGCCATTGTACAATAAATTCTGTGGCAGCCGGTAGCTTCCTTGGCTTCCAGTGCTTCAGTTAAATCCATCACAAAGAAGGCATCATGATGCAATTCCTCCCATGGGGCTTTTTCAGTTCAGAAAGTGCAGGTGGCCTGGGACTCGGAGGCTGCAGAGCAATGGAGAGAGAAAATTCACACAGCACCCTCAGCCATCTCTCAGTGATTAGGTAAGCTCAAAAATACCACCCAAAGAAATTCAAAATTCCACCTCAAAAAAGTGGAAGCCTCAATGCAGTTGATGCTATTGCCATGTACAGAAGCAGTGCAATAAATCAAAAACCCTTGAAAGAAAGAAAGAAAGAAAGAAAGAAAGAAAGAAAGAAAGAACCTGTGCAAAAACCCCTGCCAATAGTGAGCCCTAACTGTGAGGAACTGTTGGAGAATTTCTCTTCCCTTTGGAGAAATTCGGTGAAATTGTCCCCCCAATTTATCCGCCCATAAATAGGTCGGAGAATTTTGAGAGGCCATTTGTGCACAGCTCTACTAAAGACTGCTGACTATGGCCACTCAGTGTTGACAGTATTGCATTGGATGGACCAATGGACCCTATGCATAGGCAGTTTGCCTCACTTTGTGTGTTTTTGCGGTGCACTTTATCAATGATAATTTCTGCACATATCCTCACTGATTAAATCATAGTTCAAAAAGGAGTCTTAATGTAGTAGGATGACAAAATTAGGATTACGTTTTGCACTGTGACTTGGGAAAGGCACTGAGATCATGGTGTATGTCTTGAAGAATTTGCTCTCTGTACCACCATAGTAGGTTGCAAGCAGAGGGAACATAAGTGCTGGCTTGATCTCTGGTGTATTCCACTACCACCACCACTGCAGATAGTTAGAAGGTGAAGGTGACACAGAAGCTTCTAACACAGCAAAGATCAGGTGACACATAGAGCCCATAAGGTTCCGTCACATCTTCTAAAGGCCTGGCTCATCAGTCTAGTTTTCAGGTTCAGACTGAGCTCCTACAGCCTGGCTAATTGGCTCCAGGTCACCATGTAAGAGCCTTCTGTGGCGCAGAGTGGTAGGTGGCAGTATTGCAACTGAAACTCTCCCCACAACCTGAGTTCGATCCCAGTGGAAACTGGGTCCCAGGTAGCCAGCTCAGGTCGACTCAGCCTTCCATCCTTCCGAGGTTGGTAAAATGAGTACCCAGCTTGCTGGGGGAAAGGTAGTCACGACTGGGGAAGGCAATGGCAAACCACCCTGCTACAGTCTGCCATGAAAATGCCAGCAAAAGCAGCGTCCCTCCAGGAGTCAGCAATGACTCAGTGCTTGCGCAGGAGGAACCTTTCCTTTCCTTTCCACCATGCCTTACATCACCACATGGTGTTGCCCTCTACCTTCATTCACTTTTTCCCTCAAAATGCATCATTTCCATGAATCGTATGGCTTAACCCCATTGTTCTCATCTCCAGCTGAACATAACATATGGATTAGACCGAAAGTCTACCACCTCTAGCATCCTGTTTCCTACAGCTGCTAGCCACATGCCTCCCAGATATGGATGTACGAAACACCTACCTGGCTCCGCACCAGGCAATCCGTGGTGGTGGGGAGGTGCTCTGTCCCTCCCCCTGGAATCCTCGATGGGGGGGAGGCGATCTGGTCCTCCCCCCCAGAATCCTGCCTGGCTGGCTCTGCTCCACGGCCAAGCCGCAGAGCCGCCGGCTGGCTCCGGCCACCCGCAGCCGGACATCCGGCCGCTGGGCAGCCCTGCAGGGACGCAAATGGTGGCTGTCGTAGACGCCACCATTGGTGTCCCTGTATTGAGCTGTGATAGGCTATGTAAATATTTACGTAGCCTATCATGGCAGGGGGGAAAAAACCCCAGCATACGCAAATCGCGGTAGCCGCCATTTACGTATGCTGGGTCCCCACCCCCGCCTTGATAGGCTACGTAAATACTTACAGAGCCTATCACAGCCTCTGCAGGGATGCAAATGGCATCTCTGCATTAGCCATGATAGGCTCTGTAAGTATTTATGTAGCCTATCACGGCTATGAAGACGAGGAAGCGAATGGTGGCCGCAGGACAGCCACCATTCGCAAAGCAGCGCAGACAGGAGCAGGTAAGTGCTCCATTTCATGCGCCTTTTGTGGGTTGGGGGGGCGGGGACTTTGTTCTGTGCACCTTTTGTGGGTTGGGGGACAGGGGCTTCATTCTGCAATGGATTTCGGCGGGCATTCAGCCTCACCGAGATCCATCATGGAATTCTCTGACATCCCTACTCCCAGAGGCTTGCAAACAAGGTATGAAGGTAATGGGCTTTCTATTTGCTCTTGGTAACTGTCATTCAGTGACATACTGTGTCTGTAAACTTGGATGTTCCATATAGCCATCATGGTGAATACCTGTCAATAAACTTCTCCTACATGAATTTGTCTAATCACCCATTAAAATAAACTCAGCCAATTGAAGATAGAGTGGATAATTTCAATAGAGTGATTTTTTAAAAAAACCTTACAAAGTCCTGAGAGTAACACTGCAGCATTTAGAAAATCTCAGCTAATAAGCTATGTAATTATAAACTATATGTCATTCTGAAAAGAAAGGTATTGATTTGTTGCCTAAATATAAAATGAAGAAACTATGGTGTATCTCAGTGGAGAAGAAGCTCGGTCGATGCTGGATGCTATGGAAAGGGACATGCTTTGATTTCCCAAAACTGCACACCTAATCAGCTCTGCATATGAGATAACAGCTCTCCCCACTAAAGATCTTAAGGAACAAGAATGTCATTTGGGTGAGGATCTTCTCGAAGGTATGGCCATGTTGTGTCAAACTTGGTGGATACTTTGATTGCACACTGTGGAATATTTAAATGGGGCTCATTGAAAACCAAAATTTCTTACCTCAGTATTGAAACCTCAAATATACCACTTAATTAAAGGCTATGGCAAATAAGAATTGCATTACATTAAGCTTTGGAAAAATTAATTAACTATTGAAAAAAAAATCAAACCTTCTCCCATACTTCAATTAGTTCTCATAAAAAGATTATAAACTTTCTGGGGGGGAAATCCTCTTAAATCTCAAAATACACATTCAGTTATAATACCTCCAAAAACAGTAAGCAAGGAATCCACAGGAGACAAGGATTAAATCAGAAGGGCAGTGAACTAAGCAATGCTGAGTTTTGTTTTTAAAGTTTGCTTCTTTTTTCTGAAATGCTAAAATCTGGTGATTCCCTAGGACATATAAGAGGTTTGTGTGTGTGCATGTGAATATGCAACTAAAGTTCTATAGTAGTAGTCCTTGTCAAGATAGTAGTAAAAGTCTGTAAACATCAACAAAAGTAATATAAAGAGCCAGGGTGGTATAATAGATTGACACTCTAGTTGTAGTTCATCCATGGCCTTCCAAGCATTGTTGGACTCCAATTCCGATCAGCACCAGCCTGCATAGTCAATGATAAGGGATGATGGGAATTGTAATCCCGCAACATCTAGGAGACTACTATGGGTTCCCTACTCCTAATGGGATGGAATAACTAGAACCAGGAAGACCGAAGTTTAAATTATCTCCCCCAACCATACAGTTTGATGGGTTAGCTGAGATAAAAAGCTCAGTTATTTAGGAGAAATGGCATAACTGTATTGTTGCTCATCCCATAATACTATCACCAATTATTATCAAACTTCCAAGCACTTGAAAAGATTATCTCCAGTACTCAAGCTCACATTCCTTACCTGTAAATGGTGGAAGCAGGCTATGAGGCTGCACGATCCAACTCAAGTCAAAGCAAGCTCATTGGGAGCTTTGCTGAATTTGAATTGGGAGCCACCTTCTTTAAGAGGAAGGAGTTGCACTTTGTGCTCCTCCCACTTGAACATTTAACCCATTATTATTGCAGCTTTCATGGTATTCAGTGTATTTCTTTTTTCAATAGCTGTATGCTGCTTTGGGGGTCATAAAGAGGGAGAGTACGTCAAATAAATAAATGCAATTAAATAAATACTATTTTACCATACCATCACATAGTTAAAGTGAAGATCTGCAGTGGTGGGGAGGAATTACCCAAGACTTGATGCAAGCATGTGACCATTTTTTAACATATGGAGACAGTTGCCATGGTGATCACTTCAAAGCCTGCTCCACATGGATGCCATATTGTGTGCACTAAAAGATACTACTTCTGTGGTAAATTTCTAATGATATTACTATCATGTTGCAGAAACAGTTTCATACCTAGCTTCTTAATGAAATGTGGAGTTATGCTTTTATCACTAAGGACTTTTCATCATGACAGTGGCCTTGCTGGTAAAAAAAAAAAAAAAACCCTCTGAAATTCATCTCTGTTGCTATCACTTGCGCACAAGTAAAACATTGTTGAGTGGAAAGCCAAAGATTACATTTTGCTCCCTTCTCTAAAGTGGTAATGGAGATGTCATTGCATGCCTCAAAAATCTGAGCTGTCCTTGTCACTGTCAGTTTTAGCCCTCAAGGATGACATAAAGAAGCAATCAACATAATTTTATTTATTTATTTATTGCACAAGAACCTTTCAATCTGTGATGAAGACAGGAATGGGAGAGACATCTTGTCAGATGCTGTCACTTTTTAAAACTGAATTCTTCACCCAGAGCTCCTTAATTTGTTGCTTTCAAAACAATGCCAAAAGAGAATCCACCTCAGTCTGCAAGCCCAGAGCCCAATGAGTTGCAGAAGCATTCTTGCATGTCTAGGTTCTCACTTGCTACATATAGCCCCAAACTATACTTTTGCCTCTTAATAAGCCCCATATTTGGCTTTCTGTCTGAAAAGCTGATAGGGGAGAAATGGGATGTTTCAGCATTTTCCCCAGCCCTGCTCCCCAGCCTCTCTGGTTTGGCCAGAGAACCAGGGACTTCTGAAAGGCTCTACCCACTGCAGAGGAAGAAAATTATGGCAAGGGGGAGACAAGTCTGGCCTAATGCATCAGTCAGAGAGGGAGCAGCTGCAGAGAGCTTACTTCACCCCTCCCTGCCAGAAGGAACATACAGCTCCAACTGACAATTCCTTGGGTCTGCAGACTTTGGCCTCATCCACTGGCCAGAGAACCAAAGGTCACAGGAAGGCTGCATCCCATGCCTCCGAGCAAGAACTTCATAGAAAAGAGGAGTCCAACCTAGGCCCATACATTGGCCAGAGAAGGAACAGCTTCAGGGAGTTTTCATTCCCC
The DNA here is from genome assembly GCF_057233095.1 of Heloderma suspectum. Classification (NCBI taxonomy): domain Eukaryota; kingdom Metazoa; phylum Chordata; class Lepidosauria; order Squamata; family Helodermatidae; genus Heloderma; species Heloderma suspectum. Next base: position 29,866,279 of record NC_139465.1, read on the forward strand.
CCACCCCCACGAGAAAGCACATCTATAAGAACTTGGAAATGAAGAACCAGTGACTGTGTTTTCTTGTTCCTCCTCCTTCCCAGTCCCTTTTCCTTTTGTGTCCTGTCTTTAGATTGTAAGCCTGAGGACAGGGACTGTCTCAGTATTAATATTGTAAGCCACTCTGGGGGTCTTTTTGGCTGAAGGGTGAAGTAAAAATACTGTAAATAAATAATAAACTTATCTTCCATCCACATTTCCTGCCCTTCCATCCATCTTTAAGGCCATTGTCTTAAAAAGAACGCAGGTGGGGGTCAAGACAACCAAAATTTCTCAGAATTCATTTTTTTCTAAGAAAGGTTTCAAGACTGTTCATTTTCCCACCACCACCACCCCAAATATAGGAAGGCCACTTTGAAGGCCACAAATATAAGAAGGCCACTTTGCTGAATTTTCTCAGGATATTCTCCACTATTTTATTGTGGCAGCCACCATTTTTTTTCCCATAATGCCCCAGGAAGAACACTAGGCATTGTGAAGCAATGGCAAGCTCAACATCTGGAGACACAAGGTTGGGAAAGGCTCCTTGGTTGATCTTCCCTTGAAAATATAAAAGCAAGCCATTTTTCTTTCCCATACTGTGTCTAGTAGGATTAGGAATGCTTGAGGAATTGGAAATTCCATTATGAGCGGACCTGCTCTGAAACTCCTGTGCTAACGTGTGGATTGGACCTTAGTTACTCTCCAGCTTTCACACTTCCCAAATGTTCTGATGCTGTTCTTGGCTCAAAAAGCATATCAAAATCTTTTTTCTTTTTTTCTTTTTTTTGGAAATGTGTATTTTGATAAAAGATGAGTATTTGGGGGAAAAATGCATTTGGGCTGCAAATTACCTTGGAGTAAGCCTGATTTAACAAGGCGGGGCTTACTTCTGAGTAAAGTTGCAAAATGATTGTGCTGTTAAAAATATATATTTTGAGAAAAATATTTTTTTAAAAAAACATATTTAAATATGTTTTTAAATACAAATATTTGTGCAAATATTTTTTAAATCACAGATTAAGGCAGAAATGGAATTGAATGTACCTATGGATGAACACAAGCAAAGCTGAGTAGAAACAAACTAACAGCACACTCCTATACATGTCTGCTCAAAAGTAAGTGCCACTCAGTTCAATGGGGCATAGATCCAGGTAAATGGGTATAAGATTGCAGCCTAATTTGCCTGTCCCTAGTCTCTAGCTGTAATAGGAACACACAGATCCCTTGTGTGACAAAGACAAGAATAAATAAAAATAATGTCATCATGTGTGTTCTGTCATTCATCAGTGGACAGTTTATCCACGCACCTAAGGTACCAATTCCAGGTTAAAACCATGGGTTCCTTACTGCTTTACTGAATATATTGGTAAGAATGCTGCCAATGCCATACTATTGGTGACAGCTTTTCATATACTTCCAGTCACATGGAAACTCCCCAAGGGAGCCATTACCATTGCAAGGCAAGCATTGGAACTGTTATGATGTCAATGAAGTGTCTCACAAACTTCCATTGACATGATAACGGCCCCATAGGAGTCATTATGTCATCAGTGCAAGTGCCAGAGCGGTTGAGATGTCAATGAGAGAGAGCTATTTTAATGTCACCATGGATCGGTCTTGCAAAGCTCCACAAGCGAGATGAAAATAAAGGAAACCAATTCCCCAAATGCTGCTTTAGAACAATGGAAAGTATTATAAAAATAAAGCCTCATGGGGAAGGCTTTAGTTTTATGCCCAGGCATGCTCCATCCTAGGCATGATCACTTGTTGCTAAGAAATGTGTAGGCAGAATAATTATAGGTTAGTTTCCATAGTTTTTCTTTTTCTTTTTACAAAACTCAGAGAAATGGAAGAAACAATGCTCAGAATGAAGGATATTGGTACCCTGTGAAGTTCTGTACCTGGTAGGTTTCACATTGTTGTTTCCTTCTGTGGTAAGAGGTAGTTCTAGTCCATGTTTTTCTCTAATCAGATAGACCATCATTTGCATTTCAGTATGGTATCATGTAAATTTGAAAACGTACCATGTAAATTTGAAAACGTTCACTACCTCAGATAGCTCCTTTAGAGTTCTGGCTGGTTCTGATTGAAATCCAGAATGGATCCACAGCCCCACTAAAATTGGAGCCACCAGCCTCTACTGACCTTCCTGCTCGGGGTGCAAAGCAATGGGATTCCCCAAGCTTCAAGTCTGAATCCTCGCATTAATCCATTGTTCCTCAAGGGCTTACTCGGTGAGCGTGGAGATAAATTTCAGATGTATATTTGAGACATCAGCTAACACCTGTACAGCCTGAAAATGCACCTTAAAACATGCCCCAGAATCCTCTGCAACATTTTGTGACTGGTGTGCTGTGATTACTTTTATCTGCTGGATAATCTGGAAAGCTTTCTCTCTAATAGCAGCCATTGGATTAGCAGTTTTAACTATTTGTTTCATGCCCTCCTGGATGCATCTGGCTGGTAATTGTTTGAAGAAGAATGCTAGGACTAGATGCTAAAACCTTTACATATTGTTTTGTCTGCCATGGAACAACCTTCCATCTCCCACAAATCTGCTGTGTGTTCTGGAAGATTCTGGGGCATGTTCTAGACTGTAACATTAGTTCATGTGGGTCAGTCTGTCTATTGGAAGCCACTGCTATCCCCCAGAACTGAAAGTACACCCTAGAAAGCACCTAACATACACCCAATGGCTGCATAGTGCTGGGGATAATTGATAGTACTGTGCAAGCCATTATAGAAACCTATCTGCCATTGTTGATCTTCTCACAGAAGAACTTCTGATAAATTTCCAAGGAACCCAAGCATTCCTGAAAAACACAGTTTCAATTACAGTTGCTTCACACCGACTTAGCCTTTATTTAATGATCAAGGTGAGAAAGCTACTCATTCACTTTTGCTTGCCCATCCACAGAAATGAGCAAGAAAATAATACAGATCAAAGTCTGAATGGGAAAGATCTTTGCAGGAGCAAAACACGCATTCCCTTTTGATTAAACGGAAAGTTCCAGATGCCCTCCAATCAACAAGGCACAACATGATGTCTTCTTAATGACTTTCCTCCTGCACCCTGTTGTGAATAGGAACAACACTGGAGGATAACTTGCATCATTGATCCTTCTGCATGAATTTCTAGGCTTTTATTGTTTCTGTCTCATTCCTTTAATACCATTTGTGTGTGTGTGATCTCTCAATACGCAAACTACAGGTGCAATTAAGAAGAAGAAACCAAGTTGAAAGTGAAGAGATGGAAGTGTGTGTGTGTTTGTCTGTGTATTCTGACCTCATTTGTCAAAATTAATTTAGTGGTCCCTTTAATTCCTACTTTCTGAATGTATGGACTTAGCAATCACTAGGAACTAATTAAGGGATGGCTGATGTCACTTGCCCTTGAAGAACTACTCTACAGCTTTATGCAAAACATTTCTTGCTCTTTTGTAAATACACATGCCAAGCATGGCATTCATGAAGTCTAGGGTATGTTCAAAAAATATTCTCATGATGCTGGACAGCAGCGTTGAGACTGATGAACCAAATTAAAAGAAGAATCCTACTGGATGGATAAGCTCATCTAACCCAGCAGCCTGTTTCCAGAAATCACCATCCACATGCCTCTGAACACTTAACAAGCGGGCCATGCATTCCCTTTTTGTTTATCCTTAGCATCTGATAAAAAGGTAAAGGTAGAGGTGTCCCCAACCAGTCATGTCCGACTCTAGGGTGCGGTGCTCATCCCCGTTTCTAAGCCGAAGAGCCAGCGCTGTCCGAAGACGCTTCCGTGGTCATGTGGCTGGCATGACTGAACACCGAGGTGCACGGAACTCTGTTACCTTTCCCGCCGAGGCGGTACCTATTTATCTACTTGCAATTTCTTGCTTTCGAACTGCTAGGTTGGCAGGAGCTGGGACTGAAGACGGGAGCTCACTCCGTCACGCGGCACTCAGGTTGCGAACTGCTGTCCTGCCAACCTTCCAGTCTGCAGTTCAGCGTCTTAACCACTAAGCCACCGCGGCCCCCAGCATCTTAGGGTTGGCGGAGAATTTCTCCCCGAAACTTCGGGGGGCCGAGCGCCAACGTGTTCAGCCCCCTGAAGAAGTTTCGGGGAGAAATTCTCCACACACACCCACCCCCCGCACCCCCCCCGGGACAGGACTTACCTTTCCCGAATGTCCCTCCTGGCGGCGGGTCCCGGCGGCAGTTCGCCGGGTCTTCGTCAGGGGCGGGGGCAGCAGCCGCCGCCATTCCAATAATAAAAAAACGCCCCCGTGATAGGCTACGTGATGATTTACGTAGCCTATCATGGCTGACTTTGCAGATCTAGTTGTGATAGGCTACGTTAATCGTCACGTAGCCTATCACGGGGGCGTTTTTTTTTAACTTTTTATTTCGCGGCCGGGCGAGGCGAGGCGCCTCCTTCCTGGCCTGAATTTTGGCCGGGCGAGGTGGGAAACCTCCCCCCCGGCCTGAATTTCGGCTGGGCAAAGCCTCCCCCCCAGCCTGAACTTCAGGGGGAGAGCAGCGAAGCACCTCCCCCCAACCGCGAAAAGCTGCGAGACCAGGTAAGTGGCTTTCGTGCACTCCTACATCTGATACTCAGAAGTAAAGCTGGGATGAAGTATCCAGCCCAGCTGTTGCTAAGTTTTTCCAGCCCGACCTAGAGATGCTGGGGATTGAACCCAGGACTGTCTGCTTGCAAAGCATGTGATCTACCAATGAGATAAGGCCCCTCTTCAAGAGAAGGAAAAAGAGAAAGAGAAGCCAGAGAGAGAGAGAGCGCGCATGCACCAAAGAGCAAACAGTGTGAGAAAGAAGACATACGTACACACAAAGCACACAAGCCCAGAGAAACACTTTTTTTGTGTTTGTCTGCTCCACTCCCCTTGCAGTTAATTTGTGGTGGGGCCCAGCACATTGTTTCCACATTCCAAATGTGCCCACAGACCCCAAAAGGTTTGGAAACCCAGTACTATCTTCTCTTAAGCACCTCAAGCTCTCCTCAGTTGCTTCTAGGTAAAATTGGTAGGAAATAATTTCTGAGCTCCCCTCCTTTATAAATTAGCTAAGAGCTTAGCACCATGACAGGCCATGCTTACTGCTGGACTACCTCAATTGTATTTTTAAGGGGTCAACTGAGGTCAGGTGTTCAAACTGGAAGCAGTTGACATTGGTTTCTAAAGTGCAGCCAGCAGAAGGTACTACTCTGCTGACCAGACTAGGGGGGAAATTTGGATCACAGTATTTGTTCCAAGCCTGGCCAATCCAGAGGCTTCGCATTGCCTGCCAATCAGAGGGACTGATGTCACACACATATTCTGTGCCTGAAGAGAACTCCGGGGTCTAAGTATATAAAATCCCACACTGCTCAATAGGCTAGGACCAGTGAGGAGGTTCTTGGCTCTTCAAGTCCCCTCTGATAACACTATTATGTTTTATAAGAATATGTATTTATTCATCTGTAGCATTTTTATCCCACCCTTTAGCCAAAAAGTCTCCCAAGGGGGCTTACAAAGGTAATACAGAAGACAATGACCAACAGTATTGGGTAAGGCCAGTTGCTGAACCCCAAACGCTTGGGCAAGTGTTAGGGCTCAAATGCCCCGGCAGGCCACATTGGTGCTAAACCTGGGCACTCCTGCCCACTTGTTCCTTCAGCATGTAGGTTTCTGCTGCCATTTTAAATTTCCTATAATGCAAAAATGTTTCATTGTGGGGAATTTAAAATGGTGGTGGTTCACAGCCGCCTGCTGCAGATGCTGCAGTTCATTGTCTGTAGGCCAATCAGAAGGGACCAATGATATCAAAGATACCACTAGATAGCACTTTGCTCTGTGTGTGTGTGTGTGTGTGTGAGAGAGAGAGAGAGAGAGAGAGAGAGGAGGAGGAGGACTTGCAACTCAAAACCATTAAATAAAATAATGGCTTCTAAGAAATGTTTTATTCAATAAGTACGTGTCTTTTCATTATTTATTTTTCATTTATTGTTTCATTTTGAAAGGCAGCAATTGGGAAACAAAATAATTCCAGAACTCCATTAAAAAAAAATTCTATGGAGAAACAAAACAAGGTCATCTCAGGGTTTCTGAACATAAATCTGAAGGGTCTTGTGGAACCAAGCCTCCATACACTGCAACTGTCCCATCGGGACGTACGGATTTTTGTTAACTCTGTTCCATCTGTGTGTCGCAGATGGTCAGGTTTAGGGATGGCGGAGAATTCCGCCATGGATTTCAGTGAGGCCGAATGCTCTGGCATTCAGCCCCCTGAAATCCATGGCGGAACGGCCTGCCACCCCCACCCCCACCCCGCAGATCCCCCCTGGGACGAGACTTACCTGGGGCGGATGTTTCGGATGGCGGCAGCTCCAGCAGCGGCTTTGGCGGCGGCAGCAGCTGGTCTTTTGACCGGCTGCTGTGGCCTAGGGATGTATGAAAGTCACTTACCTTTCGCAGATTATGTTGATGGGGGGGAGGCATTCTGTCCCTCCCCCCGGAATCCTCACCGTGGGGGGAGGTGCTCCGTTCCTCCCCCCCCGGAATCCTCTGTGGCCGGCTGTGCTCCGCAGCAGCTCCACGGAGCAGCTGGCCAGGCCCAGCCAGGCCAGAGCCATCCACAGCCGGATTTCCAGCCACGGAGGGCTCTGGGTAAAAAAAAAAAAAAGTGTACACAAATGGCTGCGGCTACGGCCGCCGCCATTTGCGTTCCTTACTTTGGACCATCTTAGTCTACGTAAACATTTACGTAGACTAAGACGGCGAAAATAAGGGGAACGCAAATAACGTAGCGGACAGCCTTTTTTTTTTTTTTTAACCCAGACGTTTTAGGCTACATAAAAACTTACATAGCCTATCACGTCTCTGGGAAAAACAACAATAACAACTGCAAATGGCGGCTGGAGCCGCCGCCGCCCGGAAGATCCACCCCAGGTAAGTCTCGTCCCAGGGGGGATCTGTGGGGGGGTGGGGGGGTGGCAGGCCATTCCGCCACAGATTTTGGGGGGCTGAATGCACTGGCATTCGGCCTCACCATGATCCGTGGCGGAATTCTCTACCATCACTACTGTGGCCGCCATTTGCAGTCTGGTCTTTTTTTTTTTTACCCAGACGTGATAGGCTACATAAAGACTTATGTAGCCTATCACGTCCGGGTAAAAACAAACAAATAAAAACAGCGTACGCAAATGGCAGCGCTACGGCAGCCGCCATTTGCGTTCCTTATTTTTTGCCGTTTTAGTCTACGTAAATATTTATGTAGACTATTACGGTGAAAAAAAAAGGGGAACACAAATAGCGTAGTGGGTATATAGCATATATATTATAGGGTATATAATATAGCGTATTTATATTACATATAAATATTTACATAGGCTAAAACGGCGAATAAAAAAGGAATGCAAATATCACCCACTGTGCTATTTGCGTTCCCCCTTTTTTTCCCCGCCGTAATAGTCTACGTAAATATTACGTAGACTTAAATGATGAAAAATAAGGAATGGAAATGGCGGCCGCCGTAGCCGCCACCATTTGCGTATGCCAGTTGTTGTTGTTGTTTTTACCCAGACGTGATAGGCTACTTAAGGACTTACGTAGCCTATCACGGTTCCCTGGCTGGATGCAAATGGCAGCTGCTACGGCAGCCACCATTTGTGTCCGCACCAGCCAGTCCACAGCCGGAAATCTGGCTGCGGACGGCCCTGGCCTGGCTGGCTGCTCCGCAGAGCCGCTGCGGTGCAGAGCGAGCCGTTGAGGATTCCAGGGGGAGGGACAGAGCGCCTCCCCCCCCCACGAACAGAATCCGCGGAAAGGTAAGTGACTTTCATACATCCCTAGTCAGGCTACTTTCATTCTGTTATCTGCTCATTCATGGAACTGAATTTTTTAAAAGGAATGTTGGAAGATTTCATTCCTGTTGCAAATCCCCCCCTCCAAAAGTTTTTAAAAAATGCCCTGCAAGTCCAAGTAATCCACCCAATTTGGAAAAAGCTGGTGTGCTGAGGAATCTGCAGGTCAGATTCAGAGAAATCTGAAATCATTTGAATCCACTGTGGATTTCTCCGACAGCCCTACTGTCCCATTTACCAGCACAGCCCCAATTTTCTGGAATGAGTCCCTGGTAATTCACTGTTCTTATTCTGTTTTTTTATTTTGTTTCTGTTTTTTTTTTTTTGCTTTTGGGGGATGTGTCATCCAAAGGTTGTTAGTATACACTAACAGAGATGCCACCCAGCAGGTTTTTCTCCCCTACTCCAGGAGACTGTCTGTGTTCATAAGGCTGCAATGGAATTTACTTCTGAGTAGACATATATAAGCTTGAACTGTAAGGTGTGGAGACCAAGCATTTTGAGTGGTGGCCCTCATACTTTGGCATTCTCTTCTTAAAGTGACTCACCTAGTGATCACTCTGCTTCCTCCCTCCCCTCTAGCATTAGATGCTTTCTATAATTTTTAACAAGTTGGAATGGACCTGGATTACTGTATTTTGCATTCAGCATGGCATTTTTGCTTTGTTCATAATGTGGAATATGAACTGATTATAATAATTGCAGTTTTTAAGATAGAGATGTTAGCAGTAGGTTAATGGAATATATGTGATGTTATTCTGTTTATGCTTTTAGTCATTCTGGATGCTTTGCAGAGAATACACCTTGCGAGTTTTAAAAATAAAATAAAGCAATTGTTTCAAACACTGAAGCTGAAATGGATCAGAACTGTCTTTTAGAACTGCAGAACAGCATAGGCCATACTGAAAAGGAGGACCGGGGCAGGGGGATAATAGGCCATCTGTCAGCCATTCATATTGTGGACATCAACATATACTGAAATCTTGTCTCTCTACCCCCTCTACACGTTTATGCCCTCCACAAACAGTGTGAACAGAAAATCTGTGTTTGTGAACTGAAATTATTAGTCTCTCCTAGTTGTTGTTGTTAGAAAATATGTCTTAAGGGCTATAATAAACTTGTGCTGTGCTGCAATTTCTCCCACATTTTTCCTCCTTATCATTCTCATTCAATTTGATAGAAAAGAAATCGCTATCAAAAAGAAATGCAAAGGAGAATAATATTTTGGAGAAATCCTCATGAGTTGGGTTGAAGGCTCTTGTGCTTACCTTACTGAGGAGGTGGCCAAGGAGTGTGTGTGAGTGTCCTATCTTTCAGTGTAGAATAATATCGGTGGAAGTCTGTAATCTCCTTGTCTTCCCCCACTTAAATTCCAGGGGAACACATCATGAGGTAATTCTTTCCATAGGGGTTTTTCAGACCAGGAAGCGCAAGTAGCCCGGCAGGCTGCAGAGAAATGGAAAGATATATGTATCGTAGATAGAAAACACACATCCAGTACCCTTGTCTATTTTGCTGTAATTCAGTCAGCTCAACACCGCCACAAAAAATGCAAAATAAATTATAAAAATTCTGAGAACGAGGCAGAAAAATGGAAGCTTCTTTCATGGGGAAAGAAGACTTTCAGGAAATTGGAGGACATATTTTTGACATAGCATCAGCTCTATCTTCTCCCTGGAGTTAGACACAGCCCTGCCCTCCCCCTAACACATACACTGTGGACTGTGGTGGATGCAAATGGGGGCCAGACTGCCAACACAGTTGATGCTATTGCCATTCGCAGTGGCAGTGCAAAAAAACAAGCAAAACCCCTAGGGAAAAAAAGAAAGAGGAAGGAAGGAAGGAAGGAAGGAAGGAAGGAAGGAAGAAAGAAAGAAAGAAAGAAAGAAAGAAAGAAAGAAAGAAAGAAAGAAAGACTGTGCTACAACCCCTGCCAATGGTGAGCCCTAACTGTGAGAAACTCTTGGAGAATTTCTCCTCTCCTAGGAGAAATACGGTAAAGTGGTGCCTCCCCCCGCCCCGGCAATTCCTCTGCCACAAACAGGCTGGGAAATTTTGAGACTATTTGTGCACAGCTCTACTATAAACCACCAAACCCACAGTGTGAAAACTAGTCTGAAGAGCACACACAGTGCAGTGGGTCCAATCCAGAAAATGCTGAGCAGCTTCTGATCCTGTTGAAAAGAATAGAACAGAACAGGGTGACCCTATGGAAGTGAATGCGGTAGTAATGTAAGTGACTTTCGTACATCCCTAGCTCTGAAAAAAAAAGAAAAAATGACCAGACTGCAAATGGTGACGGCAGCAGCAGGTCACAAGGATTGCCCCTCAATGGACACCCCACCCCCAGACCGCACAGTGGGAGGTTTGTACATCACTAGTTAGAACTGCCAGTATTTCATAGCAATGTGTTTCTCTTTGGCTGTAACGCTTTGAGTGACATGATGGAGACCCTTTGGTTTTCAAGATTTTTAATAACACTCATCCGGGATATTTTTGCATGTATACCCATTGCCATCTGGCTGTTGTTTGTATAGCTCAACTTTATAACACATTTCACGATGGTGCTGTGATTAAAGGGATATGAGATACACCAGTAATCAGTAAAGTCTATAATTAGGAACAAATCTGTACAAGCATAAATCATCCTGACTCATCACAAGGCACAGTAAAATGCTAAATAAGAATCTTAGGTGGTCTCTGATTTAACTTTACCAACTAAGGATTGTTCATATGTCTCACAGCAAATTATATATTTATGGCTTTATATTTATATCCCACCCTTTCTTGCAAGGAATCCATGGTGGCTCACAAGTGATGTGTGCATCCTCTGTTTGTTCTTCCTGTGGGTTGAATTAGATGTCCAGTGTAGAATTAACCAGACCGTGTGTCAGGCCCAGCTCCTTCTCAACATCAGCAACCAAACAGAAAAGAGATCTTGGGGTTGTGGTGGACAGCTCAATGAAGATGTCAACCTAGTGTGTGGCCACTGTAAATGGCAAACTCCATGTTAGGAATAATTAGAAAAGGAATTGAAAATAAAACTGCCAATATCATACCGCCCATATACAAATCTATGGTGTGACCACACTTGGAAAACTGTGTACAGTTCTGGTCACCACATCTAAAAAAAGATATTGTAGACCTGGAAAAAGTGCAGAAAATGGTAACTAAGATGATCAAGGAGGTAGAGCATCTCCCCTATGAGAGAAGGTTCCAACAGCTGGGATGGCTTAGCTTGGCAAGAAAGAGAGTAAGGGGAGACATGATAGAGGTCTTCAAAATTATGCATGGTGTGGAGAATGTGAACATTTCCCCCCCTCTCTCAAAATATTAGAACCCAGGGTCATCCTATGAAGCTGATTGGTGGGAGATTCAGGAATCAGGACAGATAAAAGGAAGTACTTCTTCACACAGCACATAGTTAAACTATGGAATTTGCTACCACAGGATGCAGTGATGATCACCAATTTGGATGGCTTTAAAGGGGGTTGGAGAAATTCCTAGAGGAGAAGGCTATCAATGGCTACTAGTCTTGATGACTATGTGCTATCTCCAGTATCAGAGGCAGTGAGCCTATGTACACCAGTTGCTGGGGAACATGGGTGGGAGGTTGCTGTTGCGCTCGTACCTTGCTTGTGGGTTCCTGGTTGACAGCTGGTTGGCCAGTGTGTGAATAGAATGCTGGACTAGATGGATCCTTGGTCTGATCCAACATGACTTACGTTCTCATGTGTTAAAGAAATAGCGAACTCCTTTATTTCAGCAGGACACAATCACAGGCACCTCACAAGAGTCTATGGATCAGAATCCTTTGCCAGCCCAAGTTCAAATATATTCAGATAATCCAGACAAGAGCCAGAAACAGGGTCTTAAAGTCCAGTGGTATAATCCAAGACATGGTCCAAGGCATGGGATTCAAGACATGCAATAGTTCAGGGTTCAAGAGTAATCCAAACAAAGGAGTGTCCAGTACAAGCAATGTGGTACCCTCAAAGCTCTTTTGCTTCTGTGCCAGCTTTTATGCAGGGACAGAGCAACTAGAGTTCCTCACTTATCAATCTAGCTAGCCCTATAGGGAATCTTAGCCTGGAGTTGAGAACTCCATCTCACTAGGTCTTTCCCCCTTGCCTTTTCAATCAGCAACGTTGTTTGAGAGACAGTTGGGCATGCCCCTGCCTCTTATCAAGGATGTTCCTCAGGCTGCAGCAATTTCTGTCACTCCTTCCAAGAATAGCTCTGACTTCAGTTGCAAAGTAGTAGCTGCATCCCTGTGACTGCACTCCTCCATGAAACTAAGTAGAGATTATTCCCCAGCACTAAATCAGATCCTTCCATCTCTGAATTAGACTCTTCCTCTGAGACCACAGCATCAGGGGAAGGCATGACAACAAGTATGATCATGGCAAGGTTCCTGCTGTCTGTCTCACAGGAGACAGTGCAACTGGAAAACCAGCCAAAACTGGTAGAAGTAGGGATGACCAAAAATGGCCCTTCACTTTAATAGCCCCATACACAAACAGGGCATTTTGGCTATTTGGGGGGCATATGTTTTGAGGGGTCAACATACCAGAACTCCCCCACAGCTTCATTGGGATGATGACCACTATTCTCCCCCAATAAAACACGTGTGTACAAGCGCGGATGCACACACACACACACATACATTCTGGAGAAAACAGTAGACACCACAAAAATGGTAGCCCCCACTGACAACTGCCATTCCCCCCACCCCCCAAGAATGTCCCTTGGGAAAATTGGGGAGGGGAAACATGGTGCATTGGGAGGTATGGCGGCTGCTAACTCAATATACCTATGAAGGCGCTCCAGTAAGTTTCAGCTATCACTGTGGTCATACACACTGATTTACTAACAAATCTTGTTTCTTGGCAAAGCATCATTTCTGTTCTGAGCAAAATTGCAACAAATTATGGCTTCCTCAGACTGTACTATGCCAGCAAGCCAGGATGGCACTTTAGTTGGATCTCCCAGGGCCCTGTGCATACAAAGGCAATTGTACACACAGGGTTGGCCACAAATATATTAAACACCTGCTTATCTATCATCAGATGACTTTCGAAGTAGTCTTTTGTTCCTCTCCCAACAAGCCTACAAGGCAAATTCCCTTCGCTCTTGAATTGCATTTCACAACATTTAGGTTCAGTCTTTAAACACCTCTGCATGTCCTTTAACGCTACTGGAGAATGAATCATCTCTACATGATTTAGTTGAGGATGATCAAGGTCCTGTAAAATGCTGAAACATCAAAGAGTGGGTTGAGAATGGGTTTTAAACAAAGAGATTTCACCACACTGCAGTTGTGGTAGGCCAACACTTCCAACCATCTCTGCATAGTTTTGTGGTTTTAATAGTGACTGGAATCATCATCATCATCAACATACCTCTCAGCAGATGTAACTGTAGTTGCGCTTAAAGTCAGCTGTAAACATGGATGTAGGGAATAAGATGTCCTTTTGTGACCTTGAGGAAGAATGCCTAACAAGGCACCCCACAGTGGCAGTTGACATCATTAACAATGACTGGGGAGCCTGGGCTCTTGGAATAATCAGCCATGGGAGGAACATTTCACAGGGGGCACATTAGGGATGTCAATCTTTCATACACTCATTATGATGCCCTGTGTGTTTGATTATATGCGAACAAGTGCAATCTACCTTGAGGCATATCAAGAGCTCCAGCTGGAGGTATTAGGAATCTTGACAGAGTAAAGCAGCATATTAAGAGCTTGCTGCCGAGAATCCTCTTAGAAACGAAGACTCTGGGTCTCATTTTGCTTAGAATGTTTCATCTAAGACATCAAATATCATGTACCCTTAGCCTTGTGACTGATGAATTATTAATTCCTTGTTTCAGCTGGGAAACACAATTATGATTCATTTTTAAGAGGGCAAAGGAAATCCCTTGAGCTTTGTGCAATGGTGGTGTGGTTGTTGTTTTTTGTCCATCTTCCTGCGTGATTTTACTAAAAGATGATTTAGAATAAATTATGAGTGGAGTTTACCTACATGAAGACAACAACACTGGTACACTTCTGATAAGTGACTTAATTGTTTTCTTCTTATTAATGCAAGGTTAAGGCTGCAGTCCTAAACAGAAGTACTTGCCAGTCCCCAGTGAAATAAATGTGCCTTGCTTCTGAGTAAACATGGTTAGAGCATTCAGCAGTGAGACTGATCATAGGAATGGACTGCCATAATATTGGGCAAGGGCAACTTCACAGTGTAATTGTGCATTATCTGGGCAAATACATGTCTCCAAACCCACATTTGCTGAGGCAATGCAGTTGTGGTGGGGTAGGATGACCAAGTGTCCTACTTTATAGAGGAATTCCTATCTTTGAAGGGCTATCCAGTCCAAGTCTGTTTTAACATAAAAAGGGAGAGCAGCAGAAACCTTGAAGTTGTCCACCAACACTTAGCTCCTGGAGAGCAGACTGAACAGGCACAGGGGTCACCTGGTCACAGTCTTCCCCACTATTTCAATTTCAGTTATACAGGTAGTTTCTAAATTTGTGTTGAGAAGGTTTGAGGCCCACAGACACAAAGAAAAAAAAAATAACAGGCTTAGAGGCCTGGGATGGTTGTTGTTGTTGTTGTTGTAAGGGGGTATCCCTGAGAGGATAGGTTCATTCATTTCCCTGGTTAAGTTTCAGTTTCATTTCCACAGTTAAGTGTCATTTCTTCAGGTCTGAAACATTACTTTCAATTTTGGATTAGGAGGTTATAAAAAGAGAGAGTCAGAAAGACCAGAGCAGGAAGAAGCAGCCTAAATGAGCCTAAGTGCAGCTAGGGTAAAGGAACTTGCATTTTACAACTTTTATTTTCTCTTTTGTATCACTCAGTATGATTGTGTAAATACCTTTAGTTGTGATTTGCTTGTTTAAAATTTACCAGTAAACTGTTGTGTTAAACCCCAGGTATCTGGAGTGCCAATCACCTCACATCTACACCCTAAACTCCATGTTATTAGGAAGGGGGAGTTTAAAGGAAGGAAGGTGAGAATCTTAGGGAGGCAAGAGATCCTTAAGGAGTTGCTCAGGTGGTCCAGGTCAATGGTGGAACCCTGACATGTGTCTATACATATACATTAGCATATGCAAATATTATGTAAATCAGTATCCTATATTATTCTCTTTTACATGCCTCTCCTCTTCTTTGGGGATGGATGCCTAAAGGGGAAGGGGAAGATGACAGGTGCTCAAACCTTTCCATGTCCACATTCCCCCCACCCCCCAGAAAGGACCTTCATGTTTTTCTCCACACCACCAGTCATTGATCTCACACACTCCAGCTTGGCTGGCTTCTAGTCTTGAGTTGAGGGGGAAACAGCTTTAAAATAGTGGAGCTAATGTGGTGTAGTGATTAGAGTGTTAGACCTAGTGGGGGACAACCAGTTTCAAATCTCTGCTCAGCCAGAAAGCTTATTGAGTGGCCTTAAGCCAGTCACTGGGCCTATTGAGATGGCATGCTAAGCCATGGTAGTTGAGGAATTTCCAGTAACCACAGTGGCTTAGCATGCCATGTGGGCGGAGAGAAAGAAAACTTCTTCCCACATGGTTCTGCTCTGCTCCATTCTGGATTTTGTTCTGATCTCATTCTTGGCCTTCCAATCATTGTTCCAGTTCCTGACCCTACAACCGACGCCTCCCTTAGACAACTTGAGGGTGCCCTTGCTTATTACAGCTGCCATCTTCTCAAACTGTCAACATTTAGTGATACCTGGTGCATTGTTTCATAAGGGAGAGATCATAGCTCACTGGTAAAGAACTTGTTTTGTATGCAGAAGGTCCCAATCCAAGGCCCTGGCCTTTCCAGCAAAGATGAAGAAGATGAAAATGAAAACAAAGATGAAGAAATAGTATCAGGTAGGATGCTTTAGGGTTAGGAAAAACATATTTTCCAGAAATCCTGGAGAGCTGGATTCACCCATCAGCATCCACTCCTGGGCTAGATGGACTGAATGTCTGACCTGGGCTAGATCTACACTGCTGCTTTATAGCAGTATTGAAGTGCACTGATAACTTTTGGGGCACATTACACATTTGATATACTGCTATCCTAGTATTATTTCTTGCTTTTTATTCCACATTATCCAAATACTGTAACAGATGTCACTGTGTGTCTTACAAGGTATAAATGCACAAGAGGGATACAGTGTTACCATGATGGGATTGTAATGATATGACACAAGGTGTAGATCTGGCCCTAGTATAAGGCAGCTTCCTCTGATTAATATGAAAAATGATCTGAGAAAGTATCTATTGCTGTCCACTAACTGTAACTTCCTCCTTTGCTCATCAGCTGCCTTGGAGCTTGAAGGGGGGGACATTCCAATCTAATTGACTTTAGTCAGCATGGGATGTTCTTGGGGACAACAGCTCCCTTGCATTTTGTCCCAAATGTGGAATCGAGCAGCTCCAGTATTCGAGTGCAATTATGATAAGCGCTTTTTTTTTCATTTTTGTCTAGTCATTTGATTCCCTTTCTCAGCACAAGTGCGTCATATTAGTTAAGGTTAATGACACAATTAACTTTACACATGATACCAATCACATAACATTTCCTACAGTAATTAACCATGGTGGCTCCCTAGCATGGTTCTTACTATACATAAACATGATCTGAAAAATCTGTAGGGTTTAAATGAAACATTTCCAGCTTTCTCACACACACACACACACACACACACACACAGATAGATAGAAGGATCACATAAATACATGTTTATTTGTAGTAGTTCTATGAGACTTTCTAGATCAATAGATCAGTATTGATCAATAGAAGCAACTGCCGTTGTACACAGTCTATGCACTGTGTACAGTCTATGCACTGCAGAGAAGCCAAATGACCAGTCCAACCCAAATCTTCTTCTTCGTTCTTTTGAACCAGAAGAAGGTTGCGTGTTTACAATCTCGGGAAGTCCCATGCTTGTTGAACAGAACATGGGACTGCTCCCTTGTCTGTGTCGACAAGAGTATTAAGCAGGAAAAGCATAGCTTCATTTGCCTTGTGCATTCTGATATACTTTCAGGTACGTGTAGGAAAATGGGGGAAAAGGTTTGAACCAAGGTGTGAAGAAACATATAAAATAGTGGTGGAACGTTGTTCTCTGGCACAGCTTGGTTGCAGGGCAAGGTGATTTTGAACAGATGAAATACTGGTAGAGAAAGGGTTAATTAGAACCTTCCCATCTCCCATTCTCCCACTGAAAATTGCAACCTTGGGAGCTATGTCTTACTGAAAAAACATTTGGGCAAGTCAATCCTCCCCTCCCTCATTGAGCCTACATTCCCATTGACACCAGCTGTTCTTGCTCCTCTTCCTTTTTCTCATCATTGCTACCACTTGCTTGTTTGACAGGCAGGGAGCCAGTGATCCGCTGCTCCTCCTTCTCACCAACACTATTATGAGGGCCAGAACAAGAGGCATGTGAACAAGCCGGTTTCAAAGGTGAAGTAGAGGGGCAACTCCAGGGGGTTATTGTCAGCGGGCCTCATGCTGGTGTGTAGGCCCTCAGACGGTGCCCGCCCATGCCTACCTTTGATGTAACCTTTGATGATATAGCCTGTAACCACTCCAGGTAGGTGAAAAGGTTGACCCTTAGGGAAACCTGTCCTGTGCATCCTCTGGGTCACACAGGCCTGAGTGGCAAGTCTCTGGAATCCCCCCCTCACCATAAAGATGCCTCTGAGTGCTCACTAAACCCCTACCCTAACTTATCTTTTCCCCTGCACAACCCTGCCAATTGCAACCAACCAAATTCCTATTTAAAGTGACCCCCCACCACTCTAAATGCCACTGAAGAATGAAAAAACACACCCCCAACCACAGTGTAGATTAGGCAGACCACATTGCAAACTATGGCCAATCTGTTTGCCATGTTAAAAAAAAAAAGTTGGAGTAAGCAACAGCTAATAGTTAAAACCCACTGTATGGAGGGAGACATAACTGGTTGAAAAGCCACTAAATGGTTAGTGCATGTAGAGTTGGGGTGCTGGTTTTGGTTTCACTTTTGCCTACTTACTTTGCCTGTTTTTGTTGTAAGAAGAAGATGCCTATTACTGTCAAGTATAGGTCATCATTGCAGTTTGTTTTCTTCTGTCTCAAGTGTGGTCAGGCAAAACGTAGGCCAGATCTACACCTTGTGTCATATCATTACAATCCCTTCATGGTAAAGCTCTATCCCTCTTGCACATTTATACCTCACAGGACACACTATTTGTTGTGGTATTTTGGAGAATTTGGAATAAAAAGCAGGAAATAACACTACAGTAGCTGCATATAGAATGTGTAACATGCCCCAGCAGTTATCAGTGCACTTCAGTATCACTATAAACAGTGGTATAGTGGAGGCAGGACTCACAGGGATGCAGCCCCAGCACTTTTTCATTAGCAGGGACTCTGATGTCATCTGCCACCCCCCTCAGAATTCCCTGTTCCCTCTGAGCTTAGCTGCGATCCTCACTGTAGCTGTGGGGGGGAATTAATTTTGCAGGCAACAATATATTGTTCCATGTTGGAATGCAAAGTATTTGGGATGATGTGGTCTGGAATGGGCAATTAAGATCTATTCGCTTTACCAAAGAAATGCTCCTGGTGGAGATGAAAACTCGCTAGAACTGGTTTGTTGATATGGATCAGCACAGCTGCCTGCAATTTTTGGACTGCCCTTGGAGTCCAAAAATCCCTTACTCTCAGCTGCACTGTTTTTTGATCCCAGTTGAAGGCTGTATATCTTACAAGGCTGTATAATCTTAGAAGGGGGTATGGCTGTGACTGTCACGAAGGGACCCGCACTTCTGAATTTGCCACTACACTACTGGCTATACAGCAGTAGTGTAGATCTAGCCTTAGCCTGCAACAACACAGACAGAATCTTACTCGTCCGATTATATGATCAGCTAACCTTACTGTACCCATAAGTGGGCACTGCAGAAGTGGAAGGAGCCCTGTCCTGAACTTACATAGGTAATTAAGCCCTGTCCCACACTGGTGTTGGTCTGTAGCACACAAGATTCTGATGTGCCCAACTTCCTATCTGGAGTCACGCAAAAGCTTCTCCCACCCACACCCCTTTGTGGGGGGAGAGCAGCCTGTCAGCAACATAAAAGAGAGAAAGATATAAATTAACTGAAGGACTTGAATGCTGCAGTGAAATGTACATGATCTAATTTGGGATTAATGTCAGAAAGTCTCCTCGTTAAAGTACAATTTAGGAGAAATGGAACACAGGGCAAAGCAAGCCCACAATACAATAAAGGAACAGGAGGAAGGAATTCCACTCATCTTTCTTTAACCCCATATATATAATTTCAAGTCATCTTTCATGAGCAACATTATAAAGTGAAATACCAAAAGGCAGTTTATTAAGATTTTGTTCCTGGTTTCATATTCTTTATGTAATCGGTTTTGTTACTGAGTGAAAATTAAATTGTTATTCTTCCTTCTACACATAACAGCAGAATCCTTAGGCACATTGTGCCAGCCAAAATGTAATTTAAATCTCAGCTTTACATGTTTCCATGGACCAATGGCCTTTGCACAGGCATACAAATTTATAGCTGGATACAGCTTTATTAGGCTTGAGACATAAAAAGAAAGAAGGTGGTACCAGTGCAGCAGGAGATAACCCTTTACAATATTAATAAAGGCTTTCTATATTTACTATATTTCTTTGACCTATAATGTCAGAAATATAGATTATGCCATTAAATCATGCATCTACCTTGGTGAGTTACTTGCTGTGCTCTGCAATGAATGGGTCCAGGTTTTTACGACATCTGGCATGTTTCTAGCAATTAGTTCTGGACAGGCTTTAGTGCTGTCATTCTTGATTTTGATGTCCAAGAACATACACAAATTATGATTAGTAATGATTTATGCATTGACTAAGTAATTCATCTTAGTCATTTAGGCTTTAAAGCTATCAAGGCTGACAGCTCTGACTGTTGCATGACTGTTTCCTTTGATAATGTTAAAGCTTTTTATAAATGTTAAACCTTGAGAATGAATAAAGGCACAAGACAGTCGGTGTAAATATTATGCTGTAAAGCTGATATCATTCTTTGACTAGAATCCTTTTAAATGGAGAAGTGTGCCAAGATTAAGAGGTTCTGATTATTATTATTTTTTTCCTTTTCTTGTGAAAGCAGTTTTCTAAAATAGCTCAAACTATTATATTGAATGTTATCTTGAAATTAGATATGCTTACCAGGATTGGCTCCTTGGAAATAGGAGGATTGCAACCAAAATCTAAAAACAAAAGGAACTGGACTTCAAAATTATTGTTCCAAATGCTATTATATCCAGATCCAGCCACAGAATTCTTGCAGTCATCCCATCTCTGGTAGTGATGGTGGTGAACTCCCTAAAACCCAAAACAGATTAACTTGGATTAAGCTGAGCTATTTCCTGCTCCACAAATCAGGAAACAGCTTGGCTTAATGTAGATCCCATTTGTGCCCCTGGGTGCCATCCAATAGTACTCAGGAAAACTATGCTTCCCAGGGATCACTGCACTTTGGGGTACTTCATAGGGTGAGAGAGCTTCATAGGGAGAGAGACCTCCCTCCCATTTTTCCTCCATCCTACTTACTGCCACCAAGGGTGGGTGAACGGGATTGGAAGGGTTGGTATTGTGGGTTGGCTCACTGGCAGTTAGGAAAGTATGACGTTCTTTTCTGACTCAGATTAAAATCCAGACAGAGAATAATTTGGGGATCATAATGCTCACCTTTGAGGAAAGCATTATGAGTCTCCTATTTCTGATTTCAAAAAAATGCAAGTCTTGGTGATATTTTAATATCCAGTATGCCAGATTTGAGCAACATGAAGGCTGCATGTTAGAGGCCTCTGATACAGCCCGCCTGCCTAAGTCAATGCCACCAAATTTCACCACCATCACTATGGCCAAATCTTGATGCTATCTCCACCAAATCACACCCCCTAAGTGTGTGGCTCAGCTATTCAGCCTGGGGCTCATCATTTGGAGGCGTACAATATTCTTGGGAAGGATGGTGCACAGGAATGAGTTGAATGACCCTCCCCACATGCTGCCCTCCCCATGTAATTTGTACTCCCCCCAACCCTCCAAACAGGTGAGCAGCTGGCTTGGGGGAGCTTGATTGTGAAAGGGAGGGTTGTGTGAAGAGGGTGATCTGTATTTGTCATCCTCCCCATCACAATGTGATTTCCATAGGGGGGATGGCATATGGGGAAGGTCTTCCCCAGGCACCATCCTCCCCATAAAATACACAGATGCAGAGAACCCAGGTTGGCTTTTGGGAGTACAGTATACATAGGGAGGATAGTGTGCAGGCATGGTTAGCCCTCCCCTCCCCATTCCAGTTGTCTTTAGAAGGGCCTTTTCCACACTGTAGAAGAACTGGAGTTGGATTTCTCACCCCCTTAATGTTATAGTCGCTTTCCTGTTAGGCTGGGTTGTATATCCCCACCACCACACACACACACACACACACACACACATACATACACACTTTTGCAGGACCAACTGGTGATTTTCAGGGGGGCTTGTGAATGTTTTACAAATAACATTCAGGTCAGTGTGCTTTTCATGCACAAGGTCCCAGGTTCAATCCCTGGCACCTCCAGATAGGTCTGGAAAAACTCCTGCCTGAAACCCTGGGGAGCTGCTGCTAGTCTTTGGGCTGGTTTGCACAATCAAAGAGGGGGAAATAAGCCATGGTGGTTCATTTCCCTCTCCATGCATGCTAGTGGGGGGGGGGATTGGCATAATTACCCACAGCAGGGTAGCATAATAACCCCTGGTAGTGGCAATCTGGGTAGTGGGTAGTCCGAACCCAGCCAGGGTCACTTGTTGCCATGGGTAACACGCCATCAAGCCATCACCTGCATTGAGCAGGGGGTTGGACTCGATGGCCTTGTAGGCCCCTTCCAACCCTACTATTCTATGATAACAGTCCATGTGTCCTGG
This sequence comes from Heloderma suspectum, assembly GCF_057233095.1. NCBI lineage: Eukaryota > Metazoa > Chordata > Lepidosauria > Squamata > Helodermatidae > Heloderma > Heloderma suspectum. The sequence goes on from NC_139465.1 coordinate 29,888,114, forward strand.
GTGCCATGGGTTTGCACAACGCAACAAGCTGCACTGCTGAGGGTAATTATGCTAATCCCTCGAGCATGCATGAGGCAGGTGAGGAGGGGGAAATAAGGGCTGACAATACAGGCTAGGTGGCCCAAGGGTCGGACTCATTTTAAGGCAGCTTCCTATATTCCTACACTCTATGGCTTACTGTTAAAGACGAGGTGGCTCAGAGTCTATTCTGTTGTTGTTTTTAAAGCAACAACAGCAACGGAAGTGTTACTCCAGCATGGCACTGGCATTCCTACTGCGGCATTCTGCCTCTAATTACGAAGGGATGCTGCTGGACTGAGAGAAGCCAAGCTGCCACTTGAAGTAGTGGCAAAGCTTTTTATTATGAGGATTATTATTTTCAAAGGAGAAAACCTTGATTACTTTGTCTTTAACAAAAAGCCCATCCACCACCCAATCCCACCTCAACCACAGATTAAGCCAATCTTCAGGAGCATTTTGCCCCTCCCCCCAAAATACTGGGGGGGGGGGGAAATCTGGGCTGAAGTATTTGGTCCTGCATTCTGTTTTCTGTTTCTCTGCTGTTTTTGTACATTTGTCTGTGCTTTTAACGTGGAACATAAGAAGAGCCCTGCTGGATCAGATGATGGGACTATCCAGTCCAGCATCACCCTCCTCATACTGGCCAATCAGATGTCTCTGGGAAGCCCAGAAGCAGAGTTTGAAGGCCAAAGCCCTCCCCAGCCATTGCTCCACAGCAGCCTCCAATAGGAGGCAATTTCAATCTGCTTTGATGAAACGTTATTGCATTTGGGGCAGGGGGGGGGGTAATTGCAGATTCTGTTTGTTAATTAGTTTTGTAAGTTTCAGAAGGCATTGCTGGGAAGTAGGGAAGAAATCAATCACTGAAATGCATTACTAAACAAACAAACTCAGTCATGACATTGCAGCACTGTCAGTTTACAATAAAACTGAAAGTCTCTTCCAGTTACTCCCCCAACCCTTGAAAACCCCACTGTCTGCAGGTGCTGAGTGCTGACAATTGAAGCCTAGCAGTTGTTTAGCAAAGTGTGCTTGACACCTTCTCTCTGGCACTCCCTAGGTAAGGGTAATCTTTATTGTATGACCTCTTTGTGCCTTTCTTTCATTGTCAAAACCCACAGAGAGGCTCAGGCTTTTTCAATTGTACAATTCTAGCTGGAATGCCTAAAGCACTCGCCTCTCTGTGCTGTGGTTCAGAGGCCTTGCCATTCTAAACACGTAGCCTCCCACAGGGCCACCAGGCCAGCTCTGAATGGAAAAGAGAGCCATTGTGATCTGCATTAAGGACACAGTTTAATTGCTCAGGCTTCTGGAAAATAAAATAAAAAGGGTGTGAAAAATGCCACACTGACGAAGGGAAAAAAGAAGGAAGGGAGGAAGGAAGGAAGGAAGGAAATGCCCCAGATTTCAGGGCTTAATCTGCGGTAATTTGTTGAAGACTCACCTGCATTCAGCCTTGGAAATTGGTACTGTACCTCAGCGCTGATGGTCAGTGCTATGGGGATCGATCTATCTATCTATCTATCTATCTATCTATCTATCTATCTATCTATCTATCTTTTCCTTCTTTCCACTATTTGTATCTGCTCTTGGAGCAGTGAATGGCAGACAGGATGAAGTATAAAAACACAATTTGAAAATAATTTAAAATTGTTTGCAAAGACACACAATTCTAATAAAACCAAGTTTGACAAACCGCAGCCAGTCACTCAAGGAAGGCTCCCTGGAAAAGAAAAAAGAGAAGAAAGAAATGTTTTCAGGAGGCACCAAAAGCAACACAATGCAGAGAGTGTCTTTGAGCACAGACAGAGAGCATTTTCTTCACCAACCACTGATACTCTACAAAGGTGATATACCATTCCCCTCACATACAGTGAAAGCTGGTGGCTCCAATGTCTGTGGGACAGTCAATCTGTTCTGCGTTTCAGTCAGAACAGTCAGAACTCAGACGGTGCTCTGCACCTTGGATAGCTTCTTTAGAGTTCTGACTGAAACCTGAAGCAGATTCGCTGTCCCACTGACATCGGAACCACCAGCCTCCACTGCTCACATATTCACAGAGTGTGGGAGGAGGGAGATGGTCCAGCCCTCCTAGCTTCTGTGTCCATTGCCACAGTGTACTAGCACCTATGCATACAGAGTTGTTGTTGTTGTTATTGTTTTATAAAGGCCTTATCTGTGTACATCTGTGCAAGTGTAAGACTGTTTCTTTTTAATGCCAATTGTGCAGACACCAGGGGACATAGCCAGTGGACGTGGCAGCGTTTGAGGCATCTCCAGTGGGTGGGGTTCTAATTTCCCTCAACATGCTTGCTGTATGTGTGAGGGAGGGGAGACCGCCTGTAGGGATGTATGAGAATTCTGTTTCAGTTTGCAAATCACTTGAAAATGCCCTGTTCACAAACTGAAAAACAGATCATGAACAAGAACAGGAGTGAGATGAGCTGAAATGTGAAGTAAAGTTCAGAGAATTTTAGGGATGTCAGAGAATTCCGCCATGGATCTCGGTGAGGCCGAATGCCAGTGCATTCGCCCCCCCCCGAAATCTGTGGCGGAATGGCCTGCCACCCCCCTTGCTCCCTGCGGATCCCCCCTGGGACGAGACTCACCTGGGGCGGATCTTCCTGGCAGTGGCGGCTCCAGCGGCGGCTTTGGCGGTGGAAGCAGCTGGTCTTCCGACCGGCTGCCACCGTCGCCATTTGTCTTGTAAAACAAACAAACAAACAAAAATGACATGATAGGCTACGTAAAGATTTATGTAGCCTATCATGGCTGGGTTAAAAAAAAACAACAACGACATGATAGGCTACGTAAATCTTTACATAGCCTATCATGGCTGGGTTAAAAAAACAAACCTGCGTATGCAAATGGCAGCTGCTACAGCCACCGCCATTTGCGTTACTTATTTTTGGCCATCTTAGTCTATGTAAATATTTACATAGACCATGACGACGAAAATAAAGGGGAATGCAAATAGCGTAGCGGGCGCTATTTGCGTCCCTTTTTGATTCACCGTTTTTGTCTACGTAAAGATTTACGTAGGCTAAAATGGTGAATCAAAATGGGACGCAAATAGTGCCCCTACGCCATTTGCGTTACCCTTGATTTTCACCCTCATAGTCAACATAAATATTTACGTAGATTAAGACAGCCAAAAATAAGGAACGCAAATGGTGGCGGCTATAGTCGCCGACATTTGCGTACGCGGGTTTTCATTTTTTGTTTTCCCCAGAGCCCTCCGTGGCCAGAAATCTGGCTGCGGACGGCTCTGGGCTGGGCTGGGCCTGGCCGGCTGCTCTGCAGAGCTGCCGTGGAGCACAGCTGGCTGTGCAGGATTCCGGGGGGGGGGAGGAACAGATCGCCCCCCCAGCGAGGATTCCAGGGGGAGGGACGGAATGCCCCCCCACCATCAACATAATCCGCGGAAAGGTAAGTGACTTTCGTACATCCCTAGAGAATTTCAGTGAGCTTAAGCATTCCTGTTTCTCCCATCCCTAACCATCTGCACCCCCCTAAAGCACTGAAGAAGAGGTGGAGTCTTCACAGCACAAATTGTAACTTTGAAGTCACTGGAAACCTGGAAACTGTCATGTTAGAAATGTACCACTCCATGGATTTGCATGTATCTATTACAGTAGACTGTTGATTTGGTGCTGTGCCAAATTAAAATTGCAGTTTTCATATTGCAAATCAAACATCAGAAAAAATTGGCACAGTACTAATCATGAGTCTACTGCAAAATAAACTGGTTGCAATAAGGTCTTTGAAATCCCTTATCTGCCATAGTATTCACATTTTGATTCTTGTTTGCAGCCATTGGTCTGCTCAGCACCATCCCCCCCCCCCCCGGCAAGGGCAAAAGAACTCTTCAAATATCTGTAGAGCTGTCACACACAGAAGATGGCAATGGCTTATTCCTTGATGCCCTGGAAGGCAGGAGTAGAATTGTTTGGTTTAATTATAGGAGGGGAGATTGTGTTGAACATTAGGAGAAACTTCTTAATGGTAAGTGTTGTTAGACAATGGAACCATTTACTTTGAGGAGGAGTGGGTTCTCCCTCACTGGAGGCTTTAAACAGATACTGGACAACCATCTGTGGGGGTTAGACTAGGTCTGGATTTCCTGCACTGAGCAGGGATTTGGAGTGGACTAGATATCCTACAAGATCTCTTCTAACTCTGTATTTCTATGATCCTATGACATTACCTACATTGTGCCTCCGCCACCCATCCATTGTTCTGAGTAAGGTAGATGAATCTGTCAGTTTCACTTTCACGTCTTCCTTCCTTCCTTCCTTCCTTCCTTTCTTTCTTTCTTTCTTTCTTTCTTTCTTTCCAATCTCACATTCCTTCCATACCGTTTATGAAGAGACATTTGTGAATTTTGGTAAGTTCAGAGAGAGAGAGAGAGAGAGAGAGAGAGTTTGGTGTAAAGTGGCACAGCAGCAAAGCAGTTAGGAGTCTTTGGATCCACTGTGGATGCAATCAGTCTTGAGGTAAAATATGAAAAATAGACTAACAATGGAGTATTAAAATAATATATATTTTAAGCTAAACTTGTTGGCTTCCACCCTCACCAGTAGCTGTGCTGTTAAATGGTTATCAGGAGTGGCAGTTTGGAATGCCTGAAAATGAAACTTCCTTAGGAGAAAGAAAAAACAAACAAACAGAGGTAGAACGAATCGTCCTCCAGATTAAGGCCACCGCCATTTGGACTAAGAGTTCTGACTCTGTAGATCCAGACATTTTCCCTTTTGTCAAGCATATCAGAGTCTTTTGTTTGTTCCATTGGATGATATGTAAATCCGAGAGACTATGTGCAGGAGAGTTGAAATGTCTTGCAACAAGCTGCTTCAATTTCCGGGGGTAAGTATCACAGATGTGTGGCTTACATTGTTTTGTTGTTGTTGGTTTGTTCATTTTGATCAGATTCTCAAGGTCTTTTCATCCTGTTTATGAAGGATTTTTGTGTTCGGCCTCACCATGATCCATGGCGGAATTCTCTGCCATCCCTACTGAAAATGGATATGTTTACTAGGAATGAATGAATTTGCAAGTTCCACTTCCTCTCACATTTGATTTTTGTATTATTATCTAGTAATGGATGAACTCGCCAGGTTCATTTTCTTCCACATTTGAATTTGTTTAAATCTCAAGTTCTTTCAGTCTCAACTTTTGGTAAATTCATATTAAAAAATTGAAATGAAATTCTCACCCATCCCTAATGGAGTTGTCAATATTTGCTGCATAGGCCAGTGTTCCCACACAAAGAAAAGGAAGCTGCACATGGGACAGTCAGAATGCCCCTGCATATGGGCAGATTTGGTTCCTGCTTTCAAAAAGAAGGTTCAGCTAGTAAGTTATATAATAGTGCTACAGCTAGGAACTAATATGTATGAAATCCTTTTTTACCACCATGCATGAGCCATATAGTGTGTTATCTGATAGCTTTGGGTGATGCTTGCAATAGCACATATGGCAATTAGTCACTCCTGAATATGAGGATTTGGGGAAGCCAAAAATCTTTGTTTGACTGCAAAACAGAAAAGGCTAGAGAGAAATCCATCATATGAAAATGCCGGTATAGTACCACACACAGCAACTGCTAAAAAGAACCTTTAAGCTGTCAAGACCTGCAAGATGATAAAAGAAGGAATGATGAAAAGGGAATGACACCTTGCAGCTGACCATATAAAAGCACAGACTTCTCCTGGGACTGCTGTATATAAAAGATAGGCTTCAGTAGTTTCCTAAGAACACTGTATCATATTAACTTATTCAAATAAGGGGCTAGATCTCTGTGTTTAGGTTTAAAGCTGTCCCACAAATTCCTTGATAAGGGAAAATTGACAAATTGCACTTTTGAATAAATTCATTTTAATCCTTTCTCTTTTGATGTCATAAAAATACCCTTGCCATGCAGTTACCATTGCATTTAGAGGTTGTCATTTAGCAAAATGGAGTGTGGGCAGGGGGCAGGGCTTGATATCATACATAATGGTTTCAAATATGGGTAATAGCATTTCACATGAGGGGGGAAAATACCTTTTTGAAAACATGAATAATGCAGCTCCTCTGTGATTATTATGGAACATTCAGCTGCCTTTCCTGTTACAATTGAATGATAAGAAAGGTTAGCTCTTTTCTGTCACTTCTATAAATGCAGCATAATTCATTGAACAATCTATACTGTGATGCTCCAGTTGACAGAGAGAGATGTCCATGCAGCAGGAGGCTTCCATACATTGTGCAATTAATGTGCTGTTGCAGCTAACTCATGATTGTATGCATTGGCAGCAGACTAAAGATGGCTGGTTCAGCTCTGTTTCTTATGAAGCTGCAAACTACACCTGCAGATTATGACATACGTAGCTTTGCACAGGAGATCCATTCCTATGGACCTAAATGCTCCATGTTACAGAAGGAAGAGAGAAGGAGCTCTTGTACAACACAGCTGCACCATATTTAGAAAGGCTGGTATTCACTAGCATCAAAGGTAGTTGATATGCTATGGCCGGTTGGGGTCCTTTCACCAACTCGTCATCCTCTTTTTCAGACCAACCAATGGAATGAAGAGAAGACTCAAAGACGTATGGAAACCAGTTATTGATTAAGGGCCACATCATTACTGACTGTTGCTCAGAGCAACTGAAGCAGTTACTTCAGAAAAACTTCTTAAACACTCCCAAGTTGTTACATCACTCCCAAATTGCTATTTTTCCCTGCTGCCAGCTGATCATCAACCATCACCTGAGAACTAGTAGCTATTTTATTGACATTAATCAGTGCTGGCTCCAGGATTGAGGATGTCTTTTGCCAGATGCCCTCAGTGAGCACATCACCTTTTACTGTTATTGGCACTGCTCATTCTGCCCTCCCCACTTTAGGAGCAATCTGTACAGCTGGCCAGAGGGAGAGGGCAGGCTGAGTGTAGGGTGCTGCTCTTCCTTATTCCTGTCAACACACACCTGCTTCGAAGGGACAGGTGAACAGGTAGACACAACAGGGAGGATGAACGGCAGGGCCTGTTGTCTCCAGAAATTGACAGTGGGTCTCCTGCTGGGGTGTGGGCTCAGTAGGTGCCCAACAATACAGATCCCTGATTCAGGTCCTGCCACTCATGATTCTTTGGATTTCACAAGGTGAAATATGTTTCCTTCCTTTGACATCTTATGGACATTTCATCCAAGTCTCCCAAATTGTCTTGATGTTTTGCATCATGTGGAATTAATAAATAACAACTCTCTATTATACGTAGGGATGTTGCGGATGCCTGACTGGGGCTGGGAGTCCGTCAGATCCCCCCAAACCTAGCTTGATGAGCTGCTGCCCTGCCCACAGAGCCTTGCAAGCAGCTGGGACTTGCTGGAGCTGTCCACTTGTACCCAGCAACCCCCCATCCTCCATGAAAGCTGCCATTTTTATGGAAGAGGGGGCTCTAGTTTTTCATATATCTAATGCTGCACACAACAATGGCCATAAAGGGCCATTTCTGCCCTTTTTGTATATGTAATGTTGTGGCCTTTGCAGCCGCCATTGTGCACCACATTAGATATACGAAAAGCTAGAGTCCCCATCTTCCGTAAAAATGATGGCTCACATGGAGCCGAGCTGCGGTGGTGGTTCCTTGAGTGCCCACTGAGTGTGGACTCATGTGAGTCCATCCATCCCCTGTAAATTTGGTCCTGTTTAACCTCAGAACCTGCATCAAATGGGTTTGCAGCACCCTGGTGGGTAACCAAGCTAATCCCAACCGATAAACATCACTACAGACAAAATTGTAAATTGAAATCTATTGAATGCTTTATTTCAGAGAAATACAAAATATAAAGAAAGTGGCATGGTGGTTATATGAGTGTTAGAAACTCTCTCTATAATTACAAGGAAAGAGAATGCAACAAAAATAGAAGATTAATCACAAGAATTGCAACTGCCAAAGCTGGTATTATGAACTTGGCTAATAAGATAATGGCTTGAGCTTCTACCATTGTTATGACTCCTCCTTCCAACTTTCTCCTCTTTACTACTTGCATTTCAAAGCTAAATTAAAACAACCTAAACTAAGAGTTAACCCTCCCGTTACCTCCTCCCACTTCTTACTTAAATACAAAAGCTATGCTAAAGCATTACTAAGTTCCTCTAGGCATATGAAGAATAGAGGTAGGAATTAGAGTGAAAGGAAAACCCAAGACCTGGAGAGAATTCCATTGGCAACCTCCGAAGATGGGATTCCAAATCCTCTCCTCAAAAATAATCTCCAAGTCTCAAGCTTAGAAAGCACTCTCAGAAATAATTCTGAGTTCTACTTTCAGAAAATATCCTAAGTTCCAAAGTCTAGCAGTCTAAAGAGGTCCAAAGTTACCCAAATCCATGGGTGTGGTGGCACGGCAGAAAGAGTGAAGTAAAGTAGCAGCAGGAACCAGAACCACAAGGAGCTGTCATTACCTGTGCTTTTATACCCTTGCTCTGGTCAAAGGTGGGGCCCAAGGAGCAAAGAGACAATCATCTTCCAATCAAAATGGGGTGCACGTGGTTCAAGCATTTGCTCACCAATCAGAAGCAAGGTGTCTCATCTATCTCCCACAATTTCATGTGTCTGGGGTAGGGATGTCAGAGAATTTCGCCACGAATCTCAGAGAGGCCGAATGCCAGCACATTCGGCCCCCCGAAATTGGTGGCGAAACGGTCTGCCCCCCCGCCCCCCCGGGACTTACCTTGGGTGAATCCTCCTGGCAGCGGCCGCTCCGGTGGCGGTTCGGCGGCGGCAGCTGAGGCAGCTGGTCTTCCGACCGGCTGCCGCTGCCGCCATTTCCAGTGAAAAAAAAAACACAACAAAAAAAGTGATAGGCTACGTAAAGATTTATGTAGCATATCATGGCTAGATTTTTAAAAAATACCGTGATAGGCTACGTAAATGTTTACGTAGCCTATCACGGCTGAGTGGGGAAAAACGACAACAACGTGTGTACGCAAATGGCAGTGCCCATGGGCGCCGCCATTTGCGTTCCTTGTTTTGGCACGTCTAGTCTACTTAAACATTTACGTAGACTACGGCGAAAATAAGAGGAATGCAAATAGCGTAGCGTCTATGCTATTTGCGTTCCCCTTATTTTCGCTGTAGTCTACGTAAATGTTTACGTAGACCAGATGTTCCAAAATAAGGCGCTGCCATTTGCGTATGCGTGGTTTTTTTTTCTTTTCACTCAGCTGTGATAGGCTATGTAAACATTTATGTAGCCTATCACGACTGACTTCAGGGACGCTAACGGCGGTGGCTACGGCCACCGCCATTTGCGGCCCGGCCGGCCAGGATTCGGGGGTGGAGGGACAGAGCGCCTCCCCCCCCAGCCAGAATTGGGGGGGGGAGGGATGGAGCGCCTCCCCCCCAGCCAGAATTTTGGGGGGGAGGGACAGAGTGCCTCCCCCCCACCGCGAATCAAATTTCGATACAGGTAAGAGACTTTCGTACATCCCTAGACTCTGGGGAAGATGTCTGGCACCATTACAAATGGGTTACTTTGAAATGTCCCAAAATGTGGCCCAAAGTCTGCCATCTGGGCATGTTGTCTTGATTGATGCATTTCTCTCTGGTATGTCTTCTTTGAACTCCCGGTCATCTCCTCCCAGTTGTCACTCGTGCTCAGGGCTTCAGCTTCCCTGCCCAACTAGCATCGAGTAAGGACATTCTCTTATCAGCGGGTGAACACGATGTGATGTCAAAACAGTACTTTTCCTCCTCTTAGTAGGCATCTGAACATGCTCAGTTCTGCTGTTCATCTCACTTAGACACTGTGCCAGCACATTGTGGCCTTGAGCAAGCTCTGTGAAGCCGCTTGTAAATACAGCTGCATTTTTCCTCCTTTCTTCTAAGACAGTCCTGCAAAATCTTAGTTAGAGTCACAGTTAGTGAAATAATATCATTAGCACCGAATCAAACTTCATGGTCTTCTCGCCCAGAGGTCAAGAGTCTGGAATATAAAACTGGTTATGAGTCTGGCGTCTTTTAGGGGATCTTCTTATAGGTCTCCCCGAAACCCTCACTCGAGTCCTTCTACCATTCCAGATCAATTCAGCCATCTGTACTCTTCGTTAACCCTTTTAGTGTCAGATCAACATCCCCAGTTATAAGTTTCTTGCTATCCTTTGCAAGCTTTTCTCCCTGCTTTTGGAGTAAAACCTCCCACAGGATGCAGTGTGTTCCTCTTCCTAATACAAACCAGCAAAATCCTATGTCTAATACCAAGATCCTGAGTGTTGGATTTTAATCCACTGAGAAACAAGAGAGAGGTCTCAGCATGTCCTCGGGGAACCCCAAGACCTGCAGAAGCACAAAACCACTTTAGAAACATCCTAAGGGGGCACCTCCCCCCTCCTTCAAAAATAGCCCCACAAAGATTGAGCATGTCCCATGGAACAGAGAGAGAATGGAATATCCTATAAGAGGTTATGACTGACTGCCTGGGACACTGAACAGCAGCAATCCACACTGCAACATTTCATTGCAGGTCCAGTTTGTACAACTGATTGATGACCCTGCATTTGTCATAGCGTCTGGAACACTTTAGATGTCAGATCTAAAGCTCCAGCTGCCAGTTTTCTGCAACTGCCTATTCTGGCCTCATCCATTGACCAGAGTACCAAGACCACTGGGAGAATGCACCCCCTGACTTCCAGGAAGAATACCATGGTAAGGGGGAGACCAACCAAACCCCATACATCAGCCAGAGAAGGAACAGCTGCAGGGAGCCTGTTTCACCTTTTTCTGCCAGAAATAACATCTGTAAGAAAGAACACCTAACACCTGGTGCCTGAGTTTTGCTTCTATTTTTTTTCCCTCCTCCCTCCCAGTACTTTTTCCTTTTGTGTCATGCCTTTTAGATTGTAAGCCTGAGGGCAGGGACTGTTACAATATTAATTTTTGTAAGCCTTTCTGGGAGGTTTTGTTTTTGTTTGTTTTTTCTGAAGAGTGAGGTAAAACTCTAAAAATACTGTAAGTACATAAAAATTAAAATCAGGGATGGGCAAACCACTCCCTGTCATCTCATTTTGTATCAAGTTGGAACATAGTTTGGTTGTTTCTGAGCCCAACTCTGAATCATTTTTGGATCTCCTCAGGTAACAATAATATTGTTGGGACTGTGATGCAGTCCACATTTCTTTACCTAATTTACCACCCACTGTCCCCTGATCTACCTGTGAGCCCCTACCACTCATCCCACCCCTCTGTCCAGAGATGCTTTCCTGGCTATAAGTGCAGCATCAGCAGATGGGTTCCTTTCTCCTTCCCTTGGCCGCCTACATGTGCCAAGGAAGGGATGTAGGGAGAGACAAAAGGAAATGAAAAAGAATCTAACCCAGTCGCCACAGCCAGATAAAAAGAAGGGGAAGGGGATGAAGTCCCCTTTATCATACTGGCTGGGAGGTTGGTGGATGGTGACTCGGTGAGTGAATGGGAGGGAATTAGCAGTTCTTCTCCATTTCTTGGGTTAAAGTTGATGGGCTTATTTAGTAATGATGCCTCCTGATAGAAAGGCAATTAGTGTGGGGGGGGGGAACACTCCAAAAAACAAAAGGCAAAACAGAACGAGCATTTACCAGTCCACATGCACACAGGCTATCGTAGTCGTAGAGGGTTTTTCTGTTTTAAAGAGAGACCACACTCTTCTTTAGAGAAGAAAAGAAAACTGTTTTACTCACACATATTCTTGAATATAAAATGCAGGTACAACTCAGAGTTACAAAAGAGTTTGTTCAGTCCATTTTGTGTTCTATTACATGGACAAGCAAACACATATGCTTCCAGCAATGGAGGAGGTTGGGCAGGCAGGCAGGGGAGCAAAAGGAAGAAATCATAGGAAACTACATTGTAGACTATAGAGATACTAGCTATGGTCAAAATTTCTATGAATTAACTAACTGCAACACTGTCCCCTTCCAGTAACTTGCAGATGAGGTTGCAATATTCCCAACAAAAATCTGAGCCAGAAAAGAACTATGGGGTCATTATGCTCATCTCAGCCTGGAGGTGAACAAGCAAAACCAATTCAGAACCAGCATATTATTATTTTTGGCAACGTCGTCACTACACCAAATATGGCCTGTTCTGGGAAGACAATTTACAATTTGCCTGGTGATTTAGGTGATCATATGATGTTGCTAATATCCTCATACCTTCAACTATGTCTCCATTGATATTTCTTCGCATTATGATAGAACCGTCAGCAGCAATACTATTTAATAATACAATGTATACCTACTTTCACTGCAAGCATAGGATAAAAGGATTTGCTTTTCATTATAGTCAAATTAAATTTTAATTGCCTGTTAAAACACAAATGCCAAATGCAAATCTTCAAGCTGAAGCAGTGATCTTCTCGCACAGTATGTTACATCCCATGTCCATGTAAATTAATTATTTTCATATATATATATATATATATATACACACACACACACACACACACACACACACATATATTCAAAGCATTTGCTTGAGCCACAACTGAAATAAAACCTCTCTCTCTCTCTCTCTCTCACTCACACACACACACACGGGTCAGCTTGGAAAGATCTGGTTTCAGGTTTTCATATTTAATTTAGCACTTTGGGGTGAGAATACTGCTTGTCGTTCAGACTGCAAAACAGCTAGGGATGGCGGAGAATTTCTTCCCGAAACTTCGGGGGGCTGAGCACCAACATGTTCGGCCCCCCGAACAAGTTTTGGGGAGAAATTCTCTGCACCCCCCCGAACCCCCCCCCCCGGGACGGGACTTACCTTTGCCGAATGTCCCTCCCGGCGGCGGGTCCGGCCAGCGGTTCGTCGGCTCTTTGTCAGGGGCGGGGGCGGCAGCCGATCTTTCGACCGGCTGCCGCCGCCGCCACTGCAATAAAAGAAAAAAAAATGCCGCCGTGATAGGCTACATGACGATTAACATAGCCTATCATGGCTAGATTTGCAAAGTCAGCCATGATAGGCTACGTAAATCGTCACTTAGCCTATCACGGGTGACTTAAAAAAAAAAAAAGCGCGTACGGATAATGGCGGCCCCCATAGGGAGCCGCCATTCCTATTCCTTATTTGGTCGCTGTAGTCTACGTAAATCTTTACGTAGACTACAGCAACCAAATAAGGAACGTGAATGGTGGCTCCCTATGGCGTACGCGCTTTTTTTTTTTTTTTAAAGTCACCCGTGATAGGCTACGTGACGATTAACGTAGCCTATCACGGCTGACTTTGCAGATCTAGCCGTGATAGGCTACGTTAATCGTCACGTAGCCTATCACAGGGGCGTTTTGTTTTTTTTAACTTTTGAGTTCGCGGCCGGGCGAGGCGAGGCGCCTCCTTCCCGGCCTGAATTTCGGCCAGGAGAGGCTGGAAGCCTCCCCCCCGGCCTGAATTTCGGCTGGGCGAGGCAGGAAGCCTCCCCCCCCCGGCCTGAACTTCGCGGGGGGAGCAACGAAGCGCCTCCCCCCCACCGCGGGAAATCTTCGAGGACAGGTAAGTGACTTTCGTCCACCCCTAAAAACAGCAACTAAAATTAGCAATAAACAGCAGAGAATAAGCCTTGACCCTGAAGAACCTGTGCATGAAATGAAATTTGGGAAATATAGGCACAGTGGTCTATAGCTGATGTTGCAGAGTACAGTGGGAATTATGCATAACATGAAAATTAAGCACTTGGGTAGTTCTTGTAATATCACGACAAAGACTTTGGGGTGCTTTAACAGAGATTATTAACCTCCCCTGTGTTCCACCGCAATGCCTTTGGTTGACCAAATACTCTTAGGCTGAAATCCAATGTGCACTTACCTGTTGGGCTTCTTTCTGTATATGATTGCACTCTTAGTCACATTTTGGTTGTGGATGTCATAATTTGTTTTTAGATTTCAGAGTTTTATATATTCTCGTTCATTTTCTTACAGTGGAAATAAATAACAATACCATGCTGAATTTGAAAGTATATCTTGTGGGTTGTGTATGAACATATGTATAAGGATGGATGAGAATTTCATTTCATTTCAACAACAATAACGCAAAGTTCTCCATATTGTAGACAAAAAGACCTTGAAATTAAAACAAACAAACAAACAAAAAAACAGACTGAATGTGGAAGAAACCAAAACTGATTTTTCTAACCAGGCCCGGGGCTTTGAGTGCTTTCCTCTTAAAATATTGGGGGTGAATTACGATTGCCACTAGGGATGCATGGATTATGTACAGTCTGTGTTTCATGGTTGGCGGTCAGGCACCTTTCATGGCGTTGTCTGCCCATCAACAGAATTTGAGCATTTTTTTAGTTTCCAAATTTGCACAAATTTGTATGTGCAAAAATGCACAAATTCCCACAAAAAATCCCACCCCCCTGCACATTTTCATGCTTTAGCCTATGGGGGAAATGCACATTTACAGCCAGGCTTTTTAATTTATTTGTGTATTTTTCTATTGCACACAATTCCTGTAGGTTAGAGAAAACAGTCTGCAACAGTCTGCAGAATCCACCCAATGGGGGCGGGGGGGGGGCAGTCTGCTGTGGAATCCATGGATTAGATACATAACAATCTGAATTCATTTGGTTCCATCGAAGATTTATCCAACATCCCTAGTTGCCACCTCTCTCTCTTTTTTTTTCTCCCCCTGAAAGGCTCCTCATCTTTAACAACTGGAAGACAGGTATGGTCATTTCCTTGCTCAGAATAGCTGTACCTATTGGATTTGTCTGGCACAGATGGGTGACTATTTCATTTCCTTTCATTTTTCATAAAGGTTTACTATTTTTCAATGAAGGTTTACTAAAATTGCCCTAAAATAAGGAGCAGCAGAAACATCTGGAGCACAGGGGAAGAGATTGAACATCACCACCCTTGTCTCTGTTGGATCCTTGAGAACTCCACCAGTGTGAGAGAGCGGAGCATGGGAGAGATCTGCCATGGGGAAATTGAAAACATCTGGTTTCCAGAGTGGCTGGGTATATATCTGCAGCCACCACAGGCCCTCCAGGAGCAGCAGAAACACTCAGAGCACCGGAGAAGACCCTGAATAACACCACCCTTGTCTCTGTTGGAGCCTTGAGAACTGCACCAGTGTGAGAGAGTGGAGCATGGGAGAGATCTGCTGCAGGCTGTAAGAAACCTAGCAGCGATTTTCTGAACTTTGTTTTCCTGGTGTAGCTGGTGCAGTTCATAGTATTTATTAAAGCCTTAATGCATAGGAAAGATTTTGTTTATTGGGTGCCGGTTTACACTACACACTACTGAAAGATAATAATTGATATTGTGTTGCAATGTTTGATTTTGCCTATTTTGTAATTAATCTGAAATGTTATTCTGTTAGTATCAGTGAAATGAGTTGTTTATTATTGTAATGTGGTCCGATTATAATGATGTATCGGTATGCTTTTTTATTGTTGTATTGCTGTTTTGTTAGGCGCTTTGGGCACTTTTTGTGGAAAAGCGGCATATAAATTAAATGATGATGATGATGATGATGACAATAAAATTACTAAAGTTCCTCATATTCTGGAGAGAAAACAAGATTGAATTAAAAAAATAATGTGGGAGAAAGTGACACTCTGTAAACACCTTTCTGAAGCTTCCTTGCAATGCCACACCAACAGGTCTATGGAAGGCATGAATGGGTATTAATGAACTTGGTGAACCAGATGTAAATGATTTTGTTGACCAAATGTCAAATGATTGATAAATGTATATTTGTAAAGAGGTGTCAAGCATTGGTGGATGTACTGTTGTTACTTTTGTTCAGATCAGATCTGGCTGGGTGGTTGTGTCTTTCAAAATGAGATAGAACAGATAGGATAGATAGATGATAGATAGATAGATAGATAGATAGATAGAGAGAGAGAGAGAGAGAGAGAGATAAAACAAAGTAGTGCAATGACAGTCACTTGTGTATTGTTTAGTGATGTTTAGTGATGTTTCAGACATTTGAATTTACCTTGCTGAGATGAAAGGAGAATCTGGCCAGCTTGTAATGCTTGATGACATTATGTACTGAGTACCACTTACACTGAACAACTTCTTGGTTCCGATTGTAATCCAAGGCAGTGTACCTGCCCTTCTCTCTCTCCCCCGGCCCCCAGCCTTTCAGACACACAAAGTTAGTATTAGGGGTGGACGAAAGTCACTTACCTTTTCTCGCAGCTTGTTTGTGGTGGGGGGGAGCGCTTTGCTGCTCCCCCCGCAAAGTTCAGGCCGGGGGGGGGAGGCTTCCCGCCTCGCCCGGCCGAAATTCAGCCCGGGGGGGGAGGATTCCCGCCTCGCCCGGCCGAAATTCAGGCCGGGGAGGAGGCTTCCCGCCTCGCCCGGCTGCGAACACGACAGTAAAAAAAAAAAAAAACAACGTCCCCTGATAGGCTACGTGATGATTCACGTAGCCTATCACGGCTAGATCTGAAAAGTCAGCCGTGATAGGCTACGTGAATCGTCACGTAGCCTATCACGGGTAACTTTAAAAAAAAAAAAAGCGCGTACGCGAATGGCGGCCCCCATAGGGAGCCGCCATTCGCGTTCCTTATTTAGTTGCTGTAGTCTACGTAAATGTTTACGTAGACTACGGCAAAAATAAGGGCAATGCTATTTGCGTTGCCCTTATTTTCGCCGTAGTCTACGTAAACATTGACATAGACTACAGCGACCAAATAAGGAAGGGGAATGGCGGCTCCCTATGGGGGCCGCCATTCGCGTACGCGCTTTTTTTTTTTTTAAAGTCACCCGTGATAGGCTACGTGACGATTCACGTAGCCTATCACGGCTGACTTTGCAAATCTTGCCGTGATAGGCTACGTGAATCGTCACGTAGCCTATCAGGGGACGTGTTTTTTTTTTTTCTTTCATTGCAATGGCGGGGGCGGCAGCCAGTCGAAAGACCGGCTGCCGCTCCCGCCCCGCTCGAACACTGGACGAACCGCCAGCCGGACCCGCCGCCGGGAGGGACATTCAGGGAAGGTAAGTCCCGTCCCGGGGGGGTGCGGGGGGGGTGCGGAGGATTTCTCCCCGAAACTTGTTCGGGGGGCCGAACACGTTGGCGCTCGGCCCCCCGATGTTTCGGGGAGAAATTCTCCGCCATCCCTAGTTAGTATCGCAGGAATAATGAGTGCTAGTCCATGTCATCATTCCCTTCACATGTGCATGAAAACTCACGTCTGCGCATATGTACATGCTGAAATAATTTCCTATCACACACAAATATGGATGTCAGGTGCCACCAAAACTACCTGTCCCAGGCCTCCTTGCAGCTAGTGCCTGCACATTCATTGTACTGCTCCTCTCCAACTCCCCAGCATACAGTCCATGCTAAGCAGAAGAAGGAGTAGAGTTGAATGCAACGGCCTGCATGGGAGGAACTAGTTTCTGAAAAGTTCAATGTGGAGCAGGACAGGCCTCTAGCTCAAGCCAGAGGGGGAGCTGTGTCGGGTGATAACAAGAGGGTATGCCCAGGAGGACGTGCTGTAGTTCTCCAAGAGAGCTGCTTGAGGCATAGAAAACACCAAATTCTATCCTGAATTCTTAACAGACTCAATTTATATTAATCCATGTGATGTAGCTATTCATGCATTCATTTATTACTTTTCTAAACTGCCGAATAGTCAAAGTTAGCTGGGTGGTTTACAAAGATTTAAACCTCAAAAATACATTATGCATAGTATAAGAACCATTTACATACAAACATATAAACAGCCAGCACACACAGAGACACACACATCTATCTAAACAATTTTAAACAATCAATAATAAGAAAAATCCAGGACCTGATTAAAACATCATATGCTGGCAAATCCCTGAGAGAAGAGGAAGGTCTTAACCTAATGCCAAAAAGATAAAAAGGTTGGCCTGGGTGGGCCTTCCTGAGGATCTCATTCCATAGTAGGCCATCATGGAGAAGGCCCTCTCCCTTGTTGCTGCCTTCTGAGCCTCCATCAGAGGAAGCACCTGGAGGAGGGCCTTAGATCATGAACTCTCCCCAAGGGAGGCTCACCCAACATCTGCTCTGTTGTCATATGGGCACCATAAGAAGACAGTTTTTATTTGCCAGGCCTTCATAGCTATGATAACATGGGTGGATGTAAATCCATGTGCACCAACTGAGCACCTGACAATTGCTGATCATTATCTTTTTTGGTCACATGCCTTCTTTTTCCTTATTGTCAGGAGCACCTTGGTGGCCTCTCTCAGTAGATTCCAATAGCCAACTCAAGACACAGATGACGAGGAATTCTTTCTGAGACTTTATCCTTTTACAACTTAATGACTCTTTCAGATGCTAATCACCAGCGACTAAAGCAAGGAACAGCAGAGTGGCCTAAGCTTCAAGTAGGCAGTTGATCCCCATTTGAAAGAGAGTCACCTGAAGACCCAGAACATATGGGCTAGGGAGAGATCCTCCCTCTTTCCCTTGGTCCATGGGAGGCAGCCGTTGCTTGCGTGCCAAACGGGTGCTACACCTCCTTTCTACGCCCTCCATCGCTCGTCGCTCTTTGCGTCTGCGTCGAGCATCTAAGAAGCCCCCCTCCTGCACTCCCTCACTGCCAGGGTCACTATCTATCTTAGGAATGCTGGCAGGAATCTCTGCCAGGTGCGGAGCCTGTGAGGGATGAGCTGGCCCCTCTCCCACGGATTGCTGTTCCTCTTCAGAATCCGAACTGCTCTGAGGCTCTCTGGGCTCAGTTTCCACCCTGACACTTATTTGTTTGGCTTCTTGAAATGTTATATGAGTTAAAGGTGAGGAAAGGGGCTGTACACCACATTGCTGAGCCCCTCCAATTTTTAACTAAAAAATAAAGGACCCTTCTTCAGAGTTCCAATCAATGCAGACATGAATATAATTATTTAGTCTCATTCAATTATCATTCAAATATGGCATGTAATTGTAGAACTTATGGAACTATAAAAGTGGAAATTTATAATGATGCCATCTTAATTTCATTAATTTAATGCATAAAGTAGATATTACACCAAGACAGACGTCAAATTAAAAACTTGGAGACTCTAATTAGCTTTAGGAGTCTCATGTCTAATTGATATGGCTGTCATAATTAATTTAAATATAACTTTCAACCTGGCCACAATGCTGAAACCCTATGAGCTACTGAAGTAATAGGGTACTTTCCAAAATCATATTTCATTTGAAATACATTCACTTTTTGATTTTGATAACTTTGCAGTGTTTCTGTTTATTCAGATCATTGCCCATGCCATGCAAAGTAACAATAATTTGAGATAAAGTGCAGTTTAGAATATAGATCAAGGAGAAGATAGATATAAAATATTATTTCTATGGCCACAAACTAACCCAGCTGTCTACATATGGCCATTGCTTATGCCAGTGCTGAATGTATGTAGAAAAATAGAACATCATATTTGAGTTCAGCAGATTTAACTTCAACAGAGCTTCTCTAGAATGGAGATATCTACAATTTGGTTTTTTGTTTTTGTTTTAAGTTGTGTACAAGTAAAAAACAAAACAAAACAAAAAAGTTCAATGAATTAGAAGACTCAATTTAAACCATCCCATCATTCAATTTTAATCTCTGGCACCTATATACTCAATTTATATATATATATATATATATATATATATATATATATATTGGTTGGATGAATCAGAGGTCAGAATTAAGATTGCTGGGAGAATTATCAACAACCTCCAATATGCAGACGATACCACCCTAATGGCAGAAAGCAAAGAGGATCTAAAGAGCCTCTTGTTGAGGGTGAAAGAGGAGAGTGCACAAGCTGGTTTGAAACTCAACATTAAGAAAACTAAGATCATGGCATCTGGCCCCATCACTTC
This sequence comes from Heloderma suspectum, assembly GCF_057233095.1. Lineage (NCBI taxonomy): Eukaryota > Metazoa > Chordata > Lepidosauria > Squamata > Helodermatidae > Heloderma > Heloderma suspectum. Next base: position 29,907,942 of record NC_139465.1, read on the forward strand.
CTGGCATATAGAAGGGGAAGAAATGGAAGCAGTGACAGATTTTACTTTCTTGGGCTCCAAGATCACCACAGACGGTGACTGTAGCCATGAAATTAAAAGACGCTTGCTCCTTGGGAGGAAAGCTATGGCAAACCTAGACAGCATAGTAAGAAGCAGAGACATCACCTTGCCGACAAAGGTCCATCTAATCAAAGCTATGGTTTTCCCAGTAGTAATGTATGGCTGTGAGAGCTGGACTATAAGGAAGGCTGAGCGCCGAAGAATTGATGCTTTCGAACTGTGGTGCTGGAGAAGACTCTTACGAGTCCCCTGGACTGCAAGGAGGTCAAATCAGTCCATGCTAAAGGAAATCAACCCTGAGTGCTCATTGGAAGGACAGATACTGAAGCTGAAGCTCAAATATTTTGGCCACCTAATGCGAAGAGAAAACTCTCTGGAAAAGACCCTGATGTTGGGAAAGACTGAAGGCAAAAGGAGAAGGGGACGGCAGAGGATGAGATGGCTAGATAGCACCACCGATGCAATGAATATGAACTTGAGCACGCTCCGGGAGAGAGCGCAGGACAGGAAGGCCTGGCGTGCTATGGTCCATGGGGTCACCAAGAGTCGGACACGACTGAACGACTGAACAACAACAACAACAACAACTATATATATATATATATATATATATATATATATATATATATTTATATATATATATTTCCTTTAACATTTAGAGACCACATAGACATTTGCATTTTAAGAGGCCATACACTGGTAAAATAGATAATTGTAGGAAATTGAAAAGTTCTGAAAAGCCACAGTAACACATTCAATAAGACATTTTGGTAAGACTAATCCCCCCCGCCCCCGCGGTCTAACACTATTTCTTGTGTATTCTTCCTGTAATATGGATAGGAATGGCGGAGAATTTCTTCCCGAAACTTCGGGGGGCCGAGCGCCAACGTGTTCGGCCCCCCGAACAAGTTTCGGGGAGAAATCCTCCGGACCCCCCCCCCGCACCCCGCACACACACCCCGGGACGGGACTTACCTTCGCCGAATGTCCCTCGCGGCAGCGGATCCGGCCGGCAGTTCGGCAGGTGTTCGGGCGGGGCGGGAGTGGCAGCCGGTCTTTCGACCGGCTGCCGCCCCCGCCATTCCAATAAAAGAAAAAAAATAAAAATGCCCCCGTGATAGGCTACGTGACGATTAACGTAGCCTATCACGGCTAGATTTGCAAAGTCAGCCGTGATAGGCTACGTTAATCGTCACGTAGCCTATCAAGGGTGACTTAAAAAAAAAAAAAAGCGTGTACGGATAATGGCGGCCTCCATAGGGAGCCACCAGGCACGTTCCTTATTTGGTCGCTGTAGTCTACGTAAAGATTTACGTAGACTACGGCGAAAATAAGGGCGACTAAATAAGGAACGCGAATGGCGGCTCCCTATGAGGGCCCCCATAAGCGTACACGCTTTTTTTTTTTAAAGTCACCCGTGATAGGCTACGTAACGATTAACGTAGCCTATCACGGCTAAATCTCCAAAGTCAGCCATGATAGGCTACGTTAATCGTCACATAGCCTATCACGGGTGACTTTGAAAAAAAACAACAACCGCAAATAGCGTTGCCCTTATTTTCGCCGTAGTCTACGGAAATCTTTACGTAGACTACAGGGACCAAATAAGGAACGCAAATGGAGGCTCCCTATGGGGGCTAGGGGTGGACGAAAGTCACTTACCTGTCGTCGAAGGCTGTTCGCAGTGGGGGGGAGGCGCTTCCCTGCTCTCCCTGCGAAGTTCAGGCTGGGGCAGGAGGCTTCCCGCCTCGCCCGGCCAAAATTCAGGCCGGGGGGGAGGCTTCCCGCCTCGCCCGGCCGAAATTCAGGCCGGGGAGGAGGCGCCTCGCCTCGCCCGGCCGCGAACGCGAAAGTAAAAAAAAAAAAAAACCTGATAGGCTACGTGACGATTCACGTAGCCTATCACGGCTAGATCTGCAAAGTCAGCCATGATAGGCTACGTGAATTGTCACGTAGCCTATCACGGGTGACTTAAAAAAAAAAACGCGTACGCGAATGGCGGCCCCCATAGGGAGCCTCCATTCGCGTTCCCTATTTAGTCGCTGTAGTCTACGTAAATGTTTACGTAGACTATGCCGAAAATAAGGGCAACGCAAATAGCGTTGCCCTTATTTTCGGCGTAGTCTACGTAAACATTTACGTAGACTACAGCGACCAAATAAGGAACGTGAATGGCGGCTCCCTATGGGGGCTGCCATTATCCGTACACTCTTTTTTTTTTTTTAAAGTCACCCGGGATAGGCTACGTGACGATTCACGTAGCCTATCACGGCTGACTTTGCAAATCTAGCCATGATAGGCTACGTGAATCGTCACATAGCCTATCAGGGGACTTTTTTTTTTTCTTTCATTGTAATGGCGGCGGTGGCAGCCGGTCAAAAGACCGGCTGCCGCTCCCGCCTTGCTCGAACACCCGCCGAACGGCCGGCCGGACCAGCCACCGGGAGGGACATTCGGTGAAGGTATGTCCCGTCCCGGGGGGGGTGCAGGGGGCGGGGGGGTGCGGAGGATTTCTCCCCGAAACGTGTTCGGGGGGCCGAACATGTTGGCGCTCAGCCCCCTGAAGTTTTGGGGAGAAATTCTCCGCCATCCCTAATGGGGGCCGCCATTTGCGTACGCGCTTTTTTTTTTTTTCAAAGTCACCCGTGATAGGCTACGTGATGATTTACGTAGCCTATCACGGCTGACTTTGGAAATCTAGCCGTGATAGGCTACGTAAATCGTTACATAGCCTATCACGGGGGTGGGGTTTTTTTGTTTTTTTTTCGCGGCCGGGTAGACGGGGCACTTCTACCCTGCCTGAATTTCGCCAGTGAGGGATGGGGCGCCTCCCGCCCGGCCTGAATTTCGGCCGGGCGAGGCGGGGCGCCTCCCCCCCCTCGCATGAACTTCAGGGGGAGAAGCGAAGCGCCTCCCCCCCACCGCGAAGCAAGCTTAGAGGACAGGTAAGGGACTTTTGTCCATCCCTATATCTCACTTTGGTTCTGAAAAGCAAAATAAATTCCTGGACTTTGAATTATTTAATTTCAAAGCACACATTATTCTTATTTTTACTCCAGAGTAAGTGCAGGAGTCCTGATCTGCATTGAGACCTTAGCATGGGGAGGGGAGGGATCTTTAAGCCTTCCCACCACCCTGGTCCCAATCTGGATTAGGGGCCCAATGCCTACAATTTATATTGCCAAATAGTGATGGATAAAAAACATATAGATCACTATTTGTCAATATAAATTGTGGGTGGGGGTGGTATGAGTTAATTGTGTTAATTGCTTTATTGTTGTTTCAACCATCATGGTCATATGAACTAAGAATAAGATTTACCTACATACATACAGATATGTACTCCAACTCTATCCATTATACATAAAAAATATGTGAAGTACAAAGATATATAAACTCTAGAAAATAATAAAATTTAAAATAAACAACTCTGTTAAAAGTTTAACATTAAAAACACATCTTAATATAGGTAAACCCCCAGATGACTCAACAGTGACCTAGTAAAATACCATCAGGAGTAAATAAAATTAAAAAATAATACTTTACATTTATAAGTGCAATAAATGTAAAATAAAACTACTACAACAAAACATCAAATTAAATCATTACATTTCACCATATCAGACTGAACAAAAGTTATCCTCAATTTTTGAGCAGCCATGGCAATCTCACAGTTCTGTCCATCACAAATTTATCAGAATCAGATTTTGTTGTTGTTTATTTTAGGAGTGCACGAAAGCCACTTACCTGGTCTCGCAGCTTTTTGCGGTGGGGGGAGGCGCTTCGCTGCTCTCCCCCCGAAGTTCAGGCCGGAGGAGGAGGCTTCCCGCCTCGCCCGGCCAAAATTCAGGCCGGGGGGGAGGCTTCCCGCCTCGCCCGGCCGAAATTCAGGCTGGGGAGGAGGCACCTCGCCTCGCCCGGCCGCGAAATAAAAAGTTAAAAACAAAAACAAAAAACGCCCCCGTGATAGGCTACGTGGCGATTAACGTAGCCTATCACGGCTAGATCTGCAAAGTCAGCCGTGATAGGCTACGTAAATCGTCACGTAGCCTATCACGGGTGACTTTAAAAAAAAAAAAAAGCGCATACGGCTAATGGCGGCCCCATTATGGGGCCGCCATTAGCCTATCATGGGGGCATTTTTTTTTTTTTACTTTTATTGGAATGGCGGTGGCGGCAGCTGGTCAAAAGACCGGCTGCTGCCCCTGCCCCTGACGAAGACCTGACAAACCACCGCCGGGACCCGGCGCCAGGAGGGACATTCGGGAAAGGTAAGTCCCGTCCCAGGGGGGCCGTGGGGGGCGGGGGGGGTGCAGAGAATTTCTCCCTGAAACTTTTTCGGGGGGCCGAACATGTTGGCACTCAGCCCCCCGAAGTTTCGGGGAGAAATTCTCCACCAACCCTAGTTTATTTGGTCAGTCGCTTCCAACTCTTCGTGACTTCATGGACCATCCCACGCCAGAGCTTCCTGTCAGCCATCGCCACCCCCAGCTCCCCCAAAGTTGAGTCCATCACCTCCAGAATATCATCCATCCACCTTGGCCTTGTTGGCCCCTCTTCCTTTTGCCTTCCACTTTCCCTAGCATCAGCATCTTCTCCAGGGTGTCCTGTCTTCTCATTATGTGGCCAAAGTACTTCAGTTTTGCCTTTAATTTTTTGCCTTTAAAAATTAGCAGAATCAGAGAGCGAATATATTATTTTAGCTTCATCGTTGTCATCAGGTATATCCCTTAGCAATTTCAGTATAAATTTTGTTCTAGGTCCCGAATACAGAGAGCAGTATAATAGATGATGCTGAGGGTCCTACACTACTTGAGCTCTGCATTTACAAAAGCACCGATCTATAGCAATAGCAATCTTCTAAGTATTGCGAGGGCATAGATGGAAAACGCAGTGCTAAGAATGCCTTTCTAAATGAAATTACTGAAAACTCCTGTAATTATTTCTCAAATCTGTGAGTTAATTTTTAAAAAAATGCAACTGAGGAGAAAACAGTGAAGTTTGAATTACCTCTAGATCTTGTTAGGAATAAAAGTCCCATAGCTCATTCTTTATATATTTATGAATCTGATCTAGAGTCCATTTCTTGATCACCCTGGGTATAAACCAAAGGCTAACATTTGGTGTTCACAATTTGCTACCCAGGTGGCCTGTCCATAGGATTGCAACTGTTCCAAAAACATTTTTTTGGAAGCCTAGAAACATCCACATTAAACAGTTTAAAATAATTCATAAACAAACCTAGAAAAAACATGAAATTTTACTGGCATACTCGCTCCTTGTCTCTGCTCTAATATTGGCTGTAGGGATAGAGTGAGAGAAACCAAGTAGTGATTGAAGAAATTCATTTTGGGTGTTTTCTAACTGGGTTATTTTTTGTCAAACTCCAGATTGCTCATAAGTCAACTGTGGGAGCACTTTCCCCATATATATTTTCAAGGCAGGGGTGATCATATTAGGGTGGTATGCGTGATCCAGATCAGGACCACAGAGAAGGGGAAATGGTTAACAAAAAAAAGAAAAACCCTACACCTCACACTAGTGTGGTGCACTTATTATAGAGTAACAACAACAATAACAGCAACAAACATAGCTGCTTGCTATATCTTTACAGTAATACACTGTGACTAAGATGGAGAAAAATAAGGAATGCAAATGGCGGCAGCTATGTAGCCGCTGCCATTGGTAGCCGCCATTTGCATACAAATGGTAGCTGCCGCCATTTGCGTACGCGTTTTTTTTTTTTTAAGCTGGGATGTGATAGGCTACATAAGTCTTTACGTAGCCTATCACTTCTCTGTAAAAAAACACACAAAAAAGACAAGATTGCAAATGGCAGTGATGGCAGCCTGTCGGAAGACCAGCCGCTGCAGCCGCCACCACCGGAGCCACCGCCGGAGCCACCGCCACCCGGAACATCCACCCCAGGTAAGTCCCGTCCTGGGGGGGGATCCGCAAGGGGGCAGGGGGTGGCAGGCCATTCTGCCACAGATTTGGGGGGGGGCGAATGCACTGGCATTCGGCCTCACTGAGATCCGTGGTGGAATTCTCTGACATCCCTATAAAAATGTGATATTTTCCAATGAAGAGGAAAACTTGCTAGGTCTTAATTATTCATTCTTCAAAATAGCAAATTAGTATCTCAACTCTAGGGATGTACGAAAGTCACTTACTGTTTCACGGATTCATTCGCGGCGGGGGGGAGGGACTCTGTCCCTCCCCCCAGAATCCTCGATGGGGGGGAGGCACTCCGGTCACCCCCCCTGGAATCCTGCCCAGCTGGATCCGCTCCGCGGTGATTCGCGGAGCCGCTGGCCAGCTCTGCCTGCGGCCGGACATCTGGCCACTGGGCAGCAGGGATGCAAATGGCAGCGGCCGTAGCCGCCGCCACTTGCGTCCCTGTAGTGAGCCATGATAGGCTATGTAAGTATTTATGTAGCCTATCATAGCAGGCTTAAAAAAAAAAGCGTACGCAAATGGTGGCTACGGCGGCCGCCATTTGCGTTCTGTATTTTTTGCCGTTTTAGCCTACGTAAATATTTAAGTAGGCTATTACGGCGAAATAAAGGGGAACACAAATGATGTAGTGGGCGCCATTTGCATTCCCCTTTTTTTGGCTGTAATAGGCTACGTAAATATTTACGTAGGCTAAAACGGCGAAAAATACACAATGCAAATGGCGGCCGCCGTAGCCGCCATTTGCGTACGCTTTTTTTTTTTTAAGCCTGCCGTGATAGGCTATGTAAATACTTATGTAGCCTATCTCGGCCTCCACAGTGACGCTTAATGTATTCCTGCATTAGCCGTGATAGGCTACGTATGTATTTCCGTAGCCTATCATGGCTGTGAAGAAGTGAATGGCGGCCGCAGGGCAGCCACCATTCGCAAGTTGGAGCTGAGGGGAGCAGGTAAGTACTTCGTTTTGTGCAACTTTCATGGGTTGGGGGGAAGGGGGCTTCGTTCCGTGATGGATTTCAGCAGGCCGAATGCACTTGCATTCGGCCTCATTGAGATCCGTCACGGAATTCTCTGACATCCTTACTCAACTCTTATTTTCCCCAGGATGAGAGTCGACGCTTTCTGCATGCCAATCACAACACAAACAAATGTAACTCAAAGTCTTGGCCAATAACATGACCTCTCTTTTAGATTGTTAGGGTTCCCCTTATGACCTGCCCCCCCAACCAACTCCTTGAGGATCTCTTGCCTCCTTAAGTAGGGATGGCACTGGTTGGGCTTCCCCCTGTCTGTACCCCCGGACCATGCCCACTGAGTCTCTGGCCTCGCTTGCCCCCACTTGTGTACTCCTGGACATTCCCCACACTCACCCGGACCCATCTGCAAGTGCCCACCATTTTGCGGCACTTATTTTTATGGGGGGAAAAGGAGGTAATTAAAATCTGCAAATTTATATATGTGAAAATTTGGGCTGGGAAAGGCTGATCTATGCAATATTAGAGGCATAAATGGTCCAGTGGGGGAGAGCTTCAGTGGGCATCTGCCAAAACCGGATGGGAGTGGGTCTGTCCATCCCTATCCTTAAGAGGCCCACATTCCTTCCTTTAAACTTCTGCTTCCCAGTAATGTGTGTTTAGGCTGTAGATGTGGCATGAATGACACTCTAGACATAGGGTTTAACCAGAACAATTTTCTGGTAAATTAAAGCAAGCAAATTACAACTAAAGGTACAGAATAATGCTGAGTTATACAAAAAGGCATTAAGAGAAAATAAAGGTTGCAAAAACACAAGTTCCTCTACCCTAGCTGCACTTAGACTTCTCCAGGCTGCTGCTTCCTGCTGTCTCATCACACTCTGGTATTCCTCTCTCTCTTGCTTGCTCTCGCTCTCTCTTGCGCGCGCACTCACACACACTCACTCACTGGCTCTCCCTGTTTTTGTATCCTCTCCTTCCCAAAACTGAAAGTACTGTTTCAAACCTGAAGAAATGAAACTTAACTTGGGTAAATGAAACCTAACCAGAGAAATGAAACTACTGCACTCAGGCGTACCCCCTCCCCTCCCCAAACCAAGGAAAGAAACCCAGGCCTCTAGGCCTGACCTTTATCCTTGTCTCCATAGACCTCAAACCTTCACATAGGTTTACCAACAATTTGGAGTTGGGCAATATTTCAGTCACACAGTAAAATACTATAGGTAGCACTTATCAAAATTCCTACAGTGTTCTCCTGTGTCTTTTTGTCTGCAGAGACATTGACAGGCTGCATTGTTATAGCTGTCATGATATACATGAGTAATGTACTGTGTGGGTGCAAGGGGGCCATGGCATTTGTAATCTACTGAAGAGATAAGGCAAAACGGAACCGTTCCCACCACTTGATATAACCATTGAATGGAGAAGGGTATGCGAGCTTCTAAAAACACCAGAATGCAAAGACTTTAAATTAGTTGCTAAGATAATATTGTAAATGCAAGTCAGCAGTGAACAGAGTAAGAGAACTAAGTCTGAATATATGAATACATTATGCTTAGAACCCAGATGCAGCTGCGACTATGATCAACATGCTTTTGAATTTGTGGGCGGGGGGGAGAAAGTGTCCTTCAATTCGAACAAACACACACATCCCAAATATTTGAAAGTTTGAGACTAATGTTTTATTATCTGTTAGGAGAGTGTCAAATATTAGACCCTCTCAACATAGATATCCTCAGAATGAAGGGGAAAAAAAAGCTTGAATGGAAGTGGGAAAAGATGTAGAGTTTGAGTAAGAAGGGATTGAGACACACCGAAAGGAAACACATTTTAATTCTACATTGGTTAGATCAGAGCTAGATAATAATATACCCTTTAAAGGAAAGTGGGACAAACTTCATTACAGGCTGTCCTTTCCAAATATTTGCAAACAAAGCCCTCTTCTTCCTTTCTTTGGTTGCCCACGTTAGCTCCCTTCCATACATTCCAAATATGAGGAGTCATGACTCAAATATATGCTCTCTGGCCTAGAATTCCTGTTTCTTAGGCCTCCATAAAAATGAAATAAGGCCTGTGCAGGTGTAGTCTTTAACTGGATTGGGGGTGGGGCCCCACTTTCTGGCCATGGCCCCTACATCCCCTGAGCACCAACCTCTATCCGCTATTCCCCCAACTTTGCCTTGGGGATGTTTTACTCCTGTTCACTTGAACACGAGTAGAACCTGCTACACAGCTGGGGACCCTGCTTGATCAGGGTCCCTGAATAAAACACAAGTTCTACTTGTGTTCAGGCCAGTGCAAACAGAATGGCCCTACTGACCTTCATGCTCAGTGCAAGGAGGTTAAGGACTGAGGGGGCTGCGGCTAGGACATGGCAGGCAAGGCCAGCATTGCACAGGCCTGCTCCACTGCAGCACAGGTGGCCATGTGTCCTCTTGCACAGAGGGTCATTTGAAGGCATCTTCTGTTTGAAGAGCTGTCCGGTTCAAATCTGCTTGAAAGATTCATTTTTTAAAGTCGGAAGTTGGAGCTGGGCCTTGAAGTTGCCTAGCACTAGCACCAGGGCAACAGCCTGAGCAAGACACACAGATCATCTGGTCACAGTCTTCCACACTATGGTGAGATTAGGGATGTCAGAGAATTCCGCCACGGATCTCAGTGAGGCCGAATGCCAGTGCATTCGGCCTCCCGAACTCTGTGGCGGAACAGCCTGCCACTCCCCCGCCCCCCTGCAGATCCCCCCTGGGACAAGACTTACCTGGGGCGGATGTTCCGGATGGTGGCGGCTCCAGTGGCGGCTGCGGCTGCGGCAGTGGCGGCTGGTCTTCCGACCGGCTGCCGCCACCATTTGCAGTCTGTTACCCCCCCATTTGTGATAGGCTACGTAAAGACTTATGTAGCCTATCACGTCTGGGTTAAAAAAAAAAGCGTATGCAAATGGCAGCAGCGATGGCTGCCGCCATTTGCGTTCCTTATTTTTGGCCATCATAGTCTACGTAAATATTTACGTAGAGTAAGACGGTGGAAATAAAGGGGAATGCAAATAGCATCCACTGTGCTATTTGCGTTCCCCTTTCTTGTCTTCATCTTAGTCTACGTAAATATTTACGTAGACTAAGACGGCCAAAAATAAGGAACACAAATGGCGGCGGCCATAGCCGCCGCCATGTGCGTACGCATTTTTTTTTTTAACCCAGACATGATAGGCTACGTAACGCTTTACGGAGTTTATCACGGCTGAATTCAGGGATGCAAACGGCGACGGCTATGGCCACCGCCATTTGCATCCCCGCTAGCCAGCAGCCGGATGTCCCCATGGGATGTCCCCAAATCCCCACGGAGCGGAGCCGGCCGGCCAGGATTCCGGGGGGAGGGATGGAGTGCATCCCCCCCCAGCGGAACTCAGCGAAGCCAGATAAGCGGGGTTTCGTACACCCCTAGGTGAGATTAACTGTATTTCTACTTAAAGCATAATAATCATGCATACAATTGCATCTGTACATAAAAATGAACATATGCAAAATTTAGGCAAATTGGTGTTCTGATGTGTCCTCTTTTATGGTAATGTGTATCTTTTGGTGATTCACAAGCAACCACCCTAGTGCAGACCAAAAACGCCAACCACTGCAAACCTCCTGATCCCCATGCTAGGCTCAACAGCTTAAAAATGGATCTCTAGACTATTCAGACATGAACTCCTGCCTTCTTTTATCCCCGTTAAACCTGCTGCCTGAAGCAGCCTGCTTCACCTTGTTGGGCAGTAGGACCTGTACTGAGGGGGCCACTTATGGGCCTGGTCTGAATTTTCCCCATCCCCTACACCTGCCTTCACATTAGGAGAGGGTTCAAGGGATTGTGAGGCTGATAGGGTTACAGTGGAGGTGAAGGCACAGCAGAGAACCAGGTTGGGAGGGTTGACATCTCAGATTAGGGATGTACGAAAGTCACTTACAATTTCGTGGATCTGCTTCGTGGTGGGGGGGAGGCGCTCTGTCCCTCCCCTGGAATCCTCGACTGTGGGGAGGTGCTCCGTCCCTCCCACTGGAATCCTGCCCAGCTGGCTCTGCTCTGTGGGGATTCCAGACATCCGGCCGCTGGGCAGCAGGGAGGCAAATGGCGGTGGCCCTGCCCCTGTACTTAACCGTAATAGGCTACGTAAATATTTACGTAGCCTATCATGGCAAAGTAAAAAAAAAACATGCGTATGCATTCGCTATTTTTTCACCGTTCTAGCCTATGTAAATATTTAAATTTAAATTAAATATTTAAATAGCGAACGTAAATGGTGGCCGCCGTAGCTGCTGCCATTTGCGTACGCTGCGCCCAGCCGCGGCCGGCCAGGAGACCAGCCGCTGCCGCCCCCGCCCCTGCCGCCACCGCCCCCACCCCCACCGCCGCCGCAACTTCTGCCTTCACCTTCTGCTGCCCCTGCCGCCCCCCCACCACACCTGCCGCCCCCGCCCCGCCACACTTGCTGCTGCCGCACCTTCTGCCACCACTGCACCCTTCCACTGCCGCCTCCGCTACCGCTGCATCTGCCGCCCCCGCTGCTGCACCTGCCGCCCCGCCGCCACCCCTGCCTCCACCACCCCTGCCGCCCTCACCACTGCCTCACCTTCCTACTTCCGCGGGTGGGGGGGCAGGAGGCCATTCCACCATGGATTCCGGAATTCTCTGCCATCCCTACCTCAAATATTCCCACACACTCATGGCACACCTGAGGAATCCAGGAATCATTAGAACTATCGCTCCCTTTATCCTTGGATGTTTTGGACATACTGAAAATGTGAGATAATGAGTGACCGCCTGCCTGAAGCCTGTGCTCCTGATGAGACACCTCTGCCCCCAGATCAGCCAGTAATGTAAAGTGGGGGGTGAAGAGTGTTGCAGGCAGCCATGAGGTCTCTAGACCTCTTGTATTCCTGAGGATGTCACCAACTATGGCCTCTCCTGGACAGGGATAGCTTGGCCACAGTGGTACAGGTGCCAGTAACCTCAATGTTGAATTACTGCAATGTGCTCTATGTGGGGCTGGAGCTAGTGCAGAACACAGCAGCTTTTCACCATGCAACTCCTTTGCTGAGGGAACTGTATTGGCTGCCCATCAGCTACCGGGCCAGGGTTAATGTGTTGATATTAGTGTTCAAAGCCCTAAAAAGCTTGGGACCAGGATACCCAATGCATTCGGGCCCCCGAAATCTGTGGCGGAATGGCCTGCCACCCCCCCGCCCCCCCGTGGATCCCCCCCCGGGACGAGACTCACCTGGGGCGGATGTTCCAGGCAGCGGCGGCTCCGGCGGCTGGTCTTCCGACCAGCTGCTACCGCCGCCATTTGCAGTCTGGAGGGTTTTTTTTTCTTTTTTTTTACAGAGACGTGATAGGCTACGTAAAGATTTATGTAGCCTATCACAGCTGGGTTAAAAAAAAAAATGCTTTCGCAAATGGTGGTGGCTACGGCTGCCGCCATTTGCGTCCCTTATTTTTGGCTGTCTTAGTCTACGTAAATATTTACGTAGACTATTACGGCGAAAATAAAGGGGAATGAAAATAGCGTAGCGGGCGCTATTTGCATTCCCCTTTATTTTCGCCGTAATAGTCTACATAAATATTTACGTAGACTAAGATGGCCAAAAATAAGGAACACAAATGGCGGCGGCTGTATCCATATGCATTTGCGTATGCGGGTTTTGGGGTTTTTTTTACCCAGAGCCCTCCGCGGCCCGAAATCCAGCTGGGGAGGGCTCTGGCCTGGGCCTGGCCAGCTGCTCCATGGAACTGCCGTGGAGCACAGCCAGCTGTTTGAGCATTCTGGGGGGGAGGAACAGATTGCCTCCCCCCTGTCGAGGATTCCAGAGGGAGGGACGGAACACCTCCCCCCCATAAACCGTGGAAAGGTAAGTGACTTTTGTACATCCCTACGCTATGCCAGCCACCATTTGCATCCCTGCCTTAGGCCGTGATAGGCTACGTAAGTATTTACATAGCCTATCACAGCAAAGAGCAGGGATGCAAATGGCATAATGGGAGCCATTTGCATCCCTGCTCTTTGCCATGATAGGCTACGTAAATACTTACATAGCCTATCACGGCCACGGGCAAGAACTCAAATGGCAGCTGCTACGACAGCCACCATTTCATTCCGCAGGCCAGCTGCAGTAGGAGGACGACCCAACCCGGAGCATCTGCTGCCAGGTAGGGTCCATCCCGGGGGGATTTCGAGGGGTGGGGGGGTAGTCCATTCCGCCATGGACTCCAGGGGGCCGGATTCCAAAGAATCCGGCCTCACTGGAGTCCATGGCGTATTTCTCCAACATCCCTAATTAATGCACACTTTAAAATGGGGTTGAAAAGTACTTCCAGTTCGGAGCAATGTCACCCTGGCACTGTTCTGTGGAGGCTCCATGGGACGCTATCTCAAACAGCTTTTAAAAGGTTGAAAAACCTTTTTATCTTCCCCTGAAATTAAAAGGGGAAGCAAGAGCAGCATCTGGATGCAATCTTGGAAGAAGAGCAGCTTATTTTGCGAAGCAGCAGAATGGCTAGATTCCAAGGCTAGTCTGCCAGAACTTAGGCACTGCTCAAAGTTGTTTTGCAACTCCTATCTAATTAGGAGAACACAGGGCTGACGTGTTCCAAATGTAGTTATTAGTGTTTATGGACTAAGGAATACCAACAATATTTGAGGACCTGCAAGATCTGTTTGAAGAGAAGGATGGCAACATCAAGGAGGAAAAAAGGAGCAGGATCTCCACTGACTCCCCCCCCTCTACACCTCCCATGGCAATGGCTCCAAGAAGCAATGGAAATACAGGGGAGATGCTTGCTCTGATAAAAATTTTGTCTTTGCAATTTGCTGAACAGGTTAAGAGGCTGGATACAATTCAAAATTCCATCACTGCCCTGCAATGGGCTGTGAACTTAATTAACACTTCTTGGCAAAAGATGGAGGTGAAGGTTAACGAGCTGCAAGACCAGGTGGAAGTGCAGGAGATTGCATCACAAGCTTTTTTACAACAATTTGTCTATCAGAATCTCCCAACTTCAGGCTTTCACATGCAAGGCAAATGTACATATTATTGGTATCAAAGATCTACCTACTGATGTAAATTTGTCTACATTTGTAGATATGTTTCTGCATGAAACATATACTCCCTGTGTCATCTGATTATTTACTTTATATTGAGCAGGCATTCCGTGTGCCAAATGCCAAAGGGAGTGATTATTAGGGATGGCGGAGAATTCTGCCGCGTATTTCAGTGAGGCCGAATGCACTGGCATTCAGCCCCCTGAAACCCGTGGCGGAATGGCCTCTCACCCCCTGCCCCCCCCTCAGAATCCCCCCCAGGATGAAGCTTACCTGGGGCAGATGTTCCGGTGGCAGCGGCTCCAGTGGGGGCTCCGGCAGCTCTGGCGGCGGAGGCAGCGGCAGCTGGTCTCTTGGCCTGCTGCTCCGGATGCAAATGGTGGCTACCGTAGCAGCCGCCATTTGCGTCCTGCCAGGCTGCCGTGATAGGATACATAAGTATTTATGTAACCTATCATGGCAAAGAGCAGGGTTGCAAATGGCGGCCACTACACCGTTTGCACCGCTGCTCTTTCCATGATAGGCTACGTAAGTATTTACGTAGCCTATCACGGCAAAGGCAGCCACACAAATGGCAGCCACCACTTCCGTCCACTGCCCTGCTGGTGTGTGAATGCAAATGGCATCTGGCGTAGTAGATGCCATTTGCATCCTTGGTCCTTTCATGATAGACTACTTAAATATTTACGTAGCCTATCACAGCAAAGAGCAGGGACACAAATGGCATAGTGGACGCTATTTGTGTCCCTGCTCTTTGCCGTGTTAGGCTACATAAATATTTAAGTAGCCTATCAGAAAAAGACCAGGGATGCAAATGGCATCCGCTATGCCGGATGGCATTTGCATCCGCACATGGGCAGCGGAAGCAAGGACACAGCAGACGGACCCGGACCCGGCCGGCGCCAGGTAGGGTCCATGCAGGACAAAGTTCATGGGGTGGCAGGAGGAAATGGTCCATTCTGCCTAGGGATGGCAGAGAATTTCTCCCCGAATCTTCGGGGGGCCGAGCGCCAACGCATTCGGCCCCCCGAAATCGGCGGTGAAATTCTCCGCCCCCCCTGCCCCCCCGAGGAGGGGATTTACCTTTGGCAAATGTCCCTCCCGGCGGTTGGTCCCGGCAGCGTTTCGGCAGTGGTTCGTCATGGGCGGGGGCAGCGGCCGGTCTCCCGACCGGCTGTTGCCGCCGCCATTGCAAAAAAAAAACCTAAAGTAAAAAAAACACACACACCCGTGCATAAACTACGTAACGATTTACGTAGCCTATCATGGCTAGATTTCCAAAGTCAGCCGTGATAGGCTATGTAAATCGTCACGTAGCCTATCACAGGGTCTTTTGTTTTTTTTTACTTTTTGTTTCGCGGCCGGGGAGACGGGGCGCTTCTCCCCGGCCTGAATTTCAGCCAGGCGAGGCGGGAAGCCTCCCCCCCTTGCCTGAACTTCAGGGGGGGAAGCGAAGCGCCTCCCCCCCACCGCGAAGCCAAGCTGCGAAAAGGTAAGTGACTGTCGTAAATCCCTAGTTCTGCCACAGACTCTGTGGGGGGGGGCAAATTCTAAAGAATCTGGCCTCATTGGAGTCTGTGGCAGAATTCTCTGCCACCCCTAAAAGAAGGCCATTTACCAAGGCGAGAAACCTGGCAATACAAATAAACTTACTATCATATAAATTTCCTACTACATTTTGCTAGGGATGTACGAAAGTCACTTACCTGGTCTCGCAGCTTGCTTCGCGGTGGGGGGGAGGCGCTTCGCTTCTCCCCCCGAAGTTCAGGCGAGGGGGGGGAGCCGTCCTGCCTCGCCCGGCCGAAATTCAGGCTGGGGGGGGGAGGCTTCCCGCCTCGTCCGGCCAAAATTCAGGCCGGGGAGAAGCGCCCTGTCTCCCCGGCCACGAACTACGAAAGTAAAAAAAAAAAAGACCCCGTGATAGGCTACGTAATGATTTACACAGCCTATCAATGCTAGATTTGCAAAGTCAGCCGTGATAGGCTACGTTAATCATTACGTAGCCTATCACGGGTGACTTTGGAAAAAAAAAAAGCGCGTACGCAAATGGCGGCCCCTATGGGGCACCGCCATTTGCGTTCCTTATTTGGTCCCGGTAGTGTACAAACTGGAATGTATAAACATGTTTTGTCAATTGGCTATGTTTAGTCTGTAAGATCCAGGCTAGGCCAGAGATAATTGCTCATATATATTGGTTTTTTTTTTTCTCATTTCTTTTTTTTCCCTTTTAAATCCTTTCTCTTTAAAATGGATATGATATACTGTACTTAAATCTACTGTCTGAGGGTTTATAGAAATGGTCACACTCATTTGTATATTTGGAAATTATACTATTTGAAATATAGATAGTACAAAATACATTAGTGATTGCTGTATTTTTTCCTTCTTTTTATCCTTTATAAGTCTTTTCTTTTTAATAATTATTTTTAATATTATCAGTATTATGATACTAGGATTAGTAATATTTCAGGATGGTTGAGTTTAAGCTTTATTATTATATATGTGATTTGTTATTATTATTACTTATCCTTTTTAATTTCCTTCCTTTTTTATTATTATTACTATGATTATTATGAGACTTTGGTTAGTAATATTTTGGCTGGTTAAATTGTTAAGCTTACTGTTCTACGTTAACTGGTTATTGGAAATGAATTGTAGGCCTGCTTCCTTGCTATAAGACTGATGATATGATATTGAAATGTAAGGTTGATTATCTAGGCTGTACTGAATTGTAATATTGGCAATGTTATAGGTATATCTTTTAAGTAGAATGGTATTTGAAGTTTGTGTGTAATGGAGTTTAAATTTAATCCTTTTAAGTAACTTCTTTCTATTTTTTTCTTTTTCTTTCTTGCTTTCTTCTTCCTTTTCCTTCTGTTTTTTTTTTTTCATTATTGCTGTGTCTTCCTAAGAATACTGCATTGTTGGGAAACTGTAGATAATTTAATTATTAGGTTGTTGGTAATGTTTATTTTATTTATAAAGATAAAAAATAGAATAAAAAGTATTTCAAAAAAATAAAATGGGGTTGAAAAGAACAAATTATTATTTATTATTCGTGTAAGATGGGGACAACTGTTTCCTTAGTAGGCAGGTAGACATGTCCTCCTCCACACTAGGGATGTAGGAAAGTCTTACCTGGCTCCCTGCCAGGCAATCCGCAGTGGGTTGGAGGTGCTCCGTCCCTCCCCTTGGAATCCTCCCTGGCCGGCTCTGCTCCGCAGCAGCTCCATGGAGTTCTGGCCGCGGCTGGGCTGCTGCAGCCGCAAATGGCGGCCATCGTAGCAGCCGCCATTTGCGTCCTTGCAGTCCGCCATGATGGGCTACATAAGTATTTATGTAGCCTATCACGGCAAAGAGCAGGGACGCAAATGGTGGCCGCTACGCCATTTGCACTCCTGCTCTTTGCCGTGATAGGCTACGTAAATATTTACGTAGCCTATTATGGTAAAGGCAGCCATGCAAATGACAGCTGCTACGCCATTTGCGTGGCTGCCTTTACCATGATACGCTACGTAAATACTTACGTAGCCTATCACAGCAAAGAGCGGGGGTGCAAATGGCATAGCAGCTGCCATTTGTGTCCCTGCTCTTTGTGTCACCGCTGGAGCCGCTGCTGCCATCGCATCCACTGCCAGGTAAGCTCCATCCTGGGGGGATTCCATGGGGTGGGGGGGGGGAGGCCATTCCACCACGGATTCCGGGGGGCCGGATTCACTGGAGTCCGTGGCAGAATTCTCTGACATCCCTACTCCGCACAATAAATGAATGCAGGGAAAGGGTGGCAGAGCCATTTGCGCCAGTTCTGCCTATTACCATTGCCACCCATTAATGACCATCCAGTTGACGTTCATTGGAAAGAATTTGCTGTGTGTACAGATCTACTGTCTGTGTGGAGAGTTCTTACATGCACATGTAGGATCTCTCTTCATGTGCAACTGTACATGCTGAGAACTCTTTCTGACAAAATGAACACAAACATTCATTGGGAAGTATGGTAGTGGTGCACAGCAACAGCGGTGGATGGCGGCTACTCCCTGCAGCTCCTTCCATTCAGTGCATGGAGGGGGGTCATGTGTACCCCCTATGGTAATGGGACTCATGAGGATGGCATGACAACATTAGAGGTGCCCTGGTGGGTCACATCAAAAGCCATTTTCACATAGTAGAGCTGTGTGAAAATGGCCTATTGGAATTATCCACCTGATCTGTGAGCAGAGAAATCCGGTCTGACAATTTCACTTAATTTCTCCAGGGTTAAAGAGAAATTCTCAACAGTTTCTTACAGGTAGGTCTCTCCATTGGCAGGAATTGCAGCACAGCTTCTTTCATTTTGGGTAAGGGTTTGGGGGGTTGCTGCAACAGCATTAACTGCAGGCTGCCCCCCCCCAATTTGCATCCATCACAATGCAGGTGGGTGCAGTGTTGTGTCCAGCTCCAGGGATGAGGTGGAGCTAGTCCTCTACAAAAATCTGTTCTCCAATTTCTTAAAAGCCCCCCCCCCACCAATGAAAAGCGCTTCCATTGTTCTGCTTGATTCTCAGCAGATTTTCTAATGTATTTTTGTGGTGTTTTGGAGCACACCTAATGATCACAGCCAGAGCCAGCTTCCTAGGCTGCCTGCACTTCCTGATCTGAAAAAGCCTTGTGGGGGAAATTACTTCATGTGGTCTTCCACTGGGCTTTAATTGAAGTATAGGAACCTGAAGTGGCCACAGGCTGCCAGACAGATAATTATACAATGAAAAACAGGACACTTGTGCTCATTCCTTGGCCACCTCCTAAGTAAGGTAAGCCCAAGAAACTAGGGATGGACAAAAGTCCCTTACCTGGTCCTGCAGCTTGCTTCGCGGTGGGGGGGAGGCGCCCCGTCCCTCCAGCCGAAATTCTGGCCGGGGGGGGAGGCGCCCCGTCCCTCTGGCCGCGAATCTTCCTTGCCGGGTGGGACACAAACGGCGGCGGCCATAGCCGCCGCCGTTTGCGTCCCTGCAGTCAGCCGTGATAGGCTATGTAAATCCTTACATAGCCTATCACGGCTGACTTTGGGGGAAAAAAAAGCACGTACGCAAATGGCGTTCCCCTTATTTTCGCTGTAGTCTACATAAATGTTTACATAGACTACACTTGCCCAAATAAGGAACACAAATGGCGGCGTCCATGGGCACTGCCATTTGCATACGTGCTTTTTTTTTTAAAGTCAGCCGTGATAGGCTACGTAAGGATTTACGTAGCCTATCATGGTGTTTTTTGAAAATCTAGCCATGATAGGCTACGTAAATCTTTCCGTAGCCTATCACGTTTGCTTGAGTTTTTTTTTTTTTTTACTTGGAAATGGCGGCGGTGGCAGCCGGTCGGAAGACCAGCCGCTATCGCCGCCACCGAACCACCTCCGGGAGCCGCCGGGAGCCACCAGCACCAGGGACATTCAGGAAAGGTAAGTCCCATCCCGAGGGGGGGCGGGGAGGCGGATTGTTTCTCCACTAATTTCGGGGGGATGAATGCATTGGCATTCGGCCTCCTGGAGATTCGTGGAGAAATTCTCTGCCATCCCTACAAGAAACCAAAACCAAAATCACAAGAATTTCTCCAAAATTTCTTCACCACTGAATTCCTTTTCAAAATTAGGGATGGCGGAGAATTTCTCCCCGAAACTTCGGGGGGCCAAGCGCCAACGTGTTCGGCCCCCCGAACAAGTTTCGGGGAGAAATCCTCCGCACCCCCCCGCACCCCGCACCCCCCCCCGGGACAGGACTTACCTTCACCGAATGTCCCTCCTGGTGGCTGGTCTGGCCGGCGGTTCGGCGGGTGTTTGAGCGAGGCGGGAGCGGCAGCCGGTCTTTCGACCGGCTGCCGCCGCCGCCGCCATTACAATGAAAGAAAAAAAAAAACGCCCCCTGATAGGCTACGTGACGATTCACGTAGCCTATCACGGCTAGATTTGCAAAGTCAGCCATGATAGGCTACGTGAATCGTCACGTAGCCTATCACGGGTGACTTTGGAAAAAAAAAAAAAAAGAGTGTACGGATAATGGTGGCCCCCATAGGGAGCCGCCATTCCCGTTCCTTATTTGGTCGCTGTAGTCTACGTAAATGTTTTACGTAGACTACGTAGACTACGTACGTGCTGTTTGCGTTGCCCTTATTTTCGCCATAGTCTACGTAAACATTTACGTAGACTACAGCGACCAAATAAGGAACGGGAATGGCGGCTCCCCATGGGGGCCGCCATTCGCGTATGCGCTTTTTTTTTTTTAAGTCACCCGTGATAGGCTACGTGACGATTCACGTAGCCTATCACGGCTGACTTTGCAGATCTAGCCGTGATAGGCTACGTGAATCGTCATGTTGCCTATCAGGGGGCGTTTTTTTTTTTTTTTTTACTTTCGCGTTCGCGGCCGGGCAAGGCGAGGCACCTCCTCCCCGGCCTGAATTTCGGCCGGGCGAGGCAGGAAGCCTCCCCCCCGGCCTGAATTTCGGCCGGGCGAGGCGGGAAGCCTCCCCCCCCGGCCTGAACTTCGCGGGGGGAGCAGCGAAGCACCTCCTCCCCACCGCGAACAGCCTTCGACGACAGCTAAGTGACTTTCGTCCACCCCTATTCAAAAGTAATTTCTCATCTATTGAATTGAATGAGGATGGTCGAAAAAATCTGGAGAAGTTTTCGGCACAATGCTACTATCTTGGCCAATGTCCTGTTTCCCAAGTGGCCAACCAGATGCCTCTGGGAAGCCCATGAGCAGGGGAGCATCAGAGCAAATTATCCATGATGTCCGCAGCACAGGGCAGCTTTTGACAAGGGATTTTCTAATAAGGGTGGGGTGGAAGAGAGCCATACAACTTGGCTCCATTATCTTGCTGAAGAACAGTCAATAATATCCAGTTTGGCTGCAATGAAAAACAAAAATGCCCTTTTATTGCAGAAGCTAAAATCAGACCATTTTACTTTTTTCTGAACTTGCCCTTGATTGAAGTTGGAAGACTATTTCCATCAATATTGCCATTTACCTTTATTCAAACCTTACACATGTTAAGAGGTGAGAGCGAAGTGCTGCACAGCTTATCTCAGAGAATACTCCAGAACAGGTGTCCCTGTCCTTCAAATGGCAATATGAAATGAAAACTTAAAAACAAATTCCGTCACATTCTTTGGTGCCTCTCAGGTCCCATACTTTCAACAATCTGAGGGTGTGTACCTGGTGTTTCATTATGCTTGGATGGCGCTTTGTGTTGTCAAATTGCTACTTCAGCATCGCAATGAAGCTTACTCTGGAATTTCGACAGACCTGTTACAAGATGCTTATGTAAATTACCTGCTGTCACTTTAATGGTCCTAGAAACACATTCCTTGAGTTCTTTGCAGTATTCTGCAGCATCAAGGTTCCACTTAGAGCAGTACTTTACTAGTAGAAATAACTTCACATTGTACTGACTGGAGCACTTCTCTGTGCAGTTCCTAGCAAAAAACACAAATAACAAACCCCAATACTACTACTACTATTACTACTAATAATAATAATAATAGGAGGAGGATACAAAACCTGCTAGCCTTTTTCTCAAATCCTTTCAGGCTTCCTGTTTGATTCAAGAAGAAATTTTCCAGAATTTTGTTACAATATGTATTGCAGGTAGGGATGTACAGACTGTGTAAAATCCGCTCCATTTGTGTTTCACTAATTGTCAGGCACCTTTTGTTCCATCATCTGCCCACAGAAGGATGTGAATATTTTTTTTTGCAATGTGGAAAAATAGGGAAATAATTACATAAGCATTTACGTACATATTCACATAATTTACCCCAGTACGTAACATTTATTGTATTTTCCCCCATTCCATTCAACGTTTCCTCAGCAGAAACGTAGATATTTTTCTGCAGATCTATATGCGTAATTTTCAGGAAAGTTAAAAAAAAAAAAGAGTCCACGGACTCTGCATGGCCTGAAGGGGGCACTCTGCAGTAGATTCTGCAGTTCAGATTTTTAGAAATCCATAGTGATGTTGGAGAATTCTGCCACGGACTCCATTTAGGCCCGATTCTTTAGGGCAATCCCCACCACCACCCCGTGGAATCCCTGCGGGACGGAGCCTACCTGGCAGCGGCTCTGGGTCATCTTCCAGCCGCTGCTGGGCTGTGGCCGCAAATGGCGGCCACTACGCCAGCCGCCATTTGCATCCCTGCCAAGCCTTGATTGGCTATGTAAATATCTATGTAGCCTATCATGGCAAAAGGCAAGGACGCAAATGACGGCCGCTACGCCATTTGCATCCCTGCCTTTTGCCGTGATAGGCTACGTACATATTTACGTAGCCTATCATGGCTAGGCAGGGATGCAAATGGTGGCCGCTACGGCAGCCGCCATTTATGGCCAGCACAGCCCAGCAGCGGACAGAAGTCTGGCTGCAGGTGGCCCCGGCCAGCAGCTCTGCAGAGTGGCTGCAGAGCAGAGCCTGTCGGGAAGGATTACAGGGGGAGGGACGGAGTGCCTCCCCCCACTGCGGACGCCCCGGATCAGGATGGTAAGTACATTTTGTACATCCCTAGAAATCCAAGCTCATTTTAGTCTGTCTCGAAATTCTCCAGCACCACTAAGTGCAGGTTGAGGAGTATTCTGTGTAACAACACCTTTCACCGGCTTCTGTGGCATTCTTATTCATCCATTTATTTTCTTTTAAACCCTTCAGTGATAGAAAAAAATCACACTACCAGTCCAGTATCAGGGTGAAATGTACCCCAAGAAAGCCATACAAATACAATACCTGGTGGTTATTAAGCATGACACTATTTGCAAGAGAAAAAAAACAACAACAATGTGACTTTCTTGAGATCTTCACTTTTCCAGGAAAGCAGATAGGAACAATCCTATGGTCCTTGGGGCATCCCAGGGACCTTGGAAGGCTCAGGAAACCCCTCCGAGGTCAGAGCCAGTGCTCCAATTGTGGAAGAGGGGAGTCAGAGCCCATCCCTGCTCCGCCCCTTTGCAGCAACCTTGGAGGAGGAGGAAAGGGGTGGGTGGGGAGGGAGAGAGACCAGAGAAACCAGAATACAGGTTATCCTTAGCCTCTTCTAACCTCCTTCCCTCCTCCTCTGAGGCGCCTTCACCAGATGGACTGAAAAGCCCATCTAGCAGAAATAGAGGAGATCAGAAGGCAGAGAGTTAAAGACTACCTCCGCCACTCCTTCTGCCCTGCTGACCTCAGCCTGACAGGGCATAGGAATCTCGGAAGCCCACGTTAGTCTTTGGGGATCAATAATACCCCACAAAATAAAGTACACAATGTACAGAAACTGCATATGGGGTCTAACTGATCCCACAAATTCGAAAACTTAAACCAACTTACGTGCCAATATAAGATAGATGATGATGATGATGATGATAGATAAATAGATAGATGGATGGATGGATGGATGGATGGATGGATGATAGAAAGATTACCAACAGAGTATTAAAATGTATTTTAAGCTCAGCGGTTCAGCTTCCGCCCTCATCAGTAACTGTGCTGTTATAAATGTAACAGTTGCACAAATATAACTTAGGGATGTCAGAGAAATCCACTGCAGATTCAAATGAGGATGGATTCTTTGGAATCCGGCCTCAGGAATCCACAGCGGATCGGGACCACTTACCTCCCCTCCAGGAGGACTGGAGGCGGAACAGCACTCGGCTGCTTCTTGCCAGCCACAGCCATTCACCTCCTCCTTCTCCCTGCCGATTGCCATGTCTTAAAAAAGAAAAAAAAAGTGATTGGGAGGATGTAGGGATGCACGAAAGTCACTTACCTGGTCTCGCAGCTTGCTTCGCGGTGTGGGGGAGGGGCTTCGCTGCTCCCCCTGAAGTTCAGGCCAGGGGGGGAGGTTTCCCTCCTCGCCCAGCCAAAATTCAGGCCAGGGGGGGAGGCTTCCCGCCTCGCCCAGCCGAAATTCAGGCCGGGGAGAAGCGCCCCGTCTCCCTGGCCGCGAACTTCAAAAGAAAAGTAAAAAAAAAAGAAAAAAAGCCCCGTGATAGGCTACGTAACGATTAACATAGCCTATCACGGCTAGATCTGCAAAGTCAGCCATGATAGGCTACGTTAATCGTCACGTAGCCTATCACGAGTGACTTTGAAAAAAAAAAAGCATGTACGCAAATGGCGGCCCCCATAGGGAGCCGCCATTCGCGTTCCTTATTTGGTCCCTGTAGTCTACGTAAAGATTTATGTAGACTACGGCGAAAATAAGGGCAATGCTATTTGCGTTGTCCTTATTTTCGCTGTAGTCTACGTAATCTTTACGTAGACTACAGCGACCAAATAAGGAACGTGAATGGCGGCTCCCTATGGGGGCCGCCATTAGCCGTACGCGCTTTTTTTTTTAAAGTCACCCGTGATAGGCTACGTGACGATTAACGTAGCCTATCACAGCTGACTTTGCAAATCTAGCCGTGATAGGCTACGTTAATCGTTACGTAGCCTATCACAGGGGCGTGGTTTTTTTTTTACTTTTCTTGTATTGGTGGCGGCAGCAGCCAGTCGAAAGACTGGCTGCCGCCCCCGCCCCTGATGAAGACCTGCCGAACCGCCGCCGGGACCCGCCGCCGGGAGGGACATTCGTGAAAGGTAAGTCCCATCCCGGGGGGGGGGGCGGGGGGCGGTGGGGCGGAGAATTTCTCCCCGAACAACCTTCGGAGGACCGAATGCGTTGGCGCTCGGCCCCCCGAAGTTTCAGGGAGAAATTCTCCCCCATCCCTAGGAGGATGTGCCCATAGACTTATACGCAAAATAGAGTCGTGAATCTTGCATATAAGCCTATAGACACGTAGACTTATATGCAAGATTCATTACTCTATTTGCTTATAAGTGTATGGGCACATCTTCTCGATCTCCTTTTTTTTTTAAAGACATGGCAATCGGCAGGGACAGGGAGGAGGTGAACGGCTGTAGCTTGCAGGAGGGAAGGTAAGCACTCCCAAGCCAGTCCCCCCCCCCCAGAATCCGAGTGGAGCAGAACTGCTCTGGAGGATTCCGGGGGGGGGGAGGAATGGATCGCCCCCCCACACACACAGATTCCCCACCAGAACAGACAGAGGGGAATCCATACACCCCTAGTATAACTGGGTAAAAATCATGACTTATTAATTACTGGTGACACCAACAACAGCATCAGCAACAAGAAATCTCACAGAATTTGCAACCATAGCACACTCTACTTGAGCAGTCTATGTGCAATCACATTTCAGAACTCCTAGAGTAAAATAGACAAAATGGTTACATGAGGATGTATGGACTATGTAAAATCCACTCTGTCTGTGTTTCATGGATTATCAGGCACCTTTTGTTCCATCATCCATTCACAGACGGATTCAAGGTTCTTTTTTTAATGTGTGGAAAAATACACAGATGATTTTGAAAGAGGGTTCACAATAATTTACATAATTTACCTTAGTACATAACATTTAGCAGATTGTCCCCCATTCCATTCAACTTTTTCCCACATATATTTACCAGTCTCAGCAGAAACCTGCATATTGCCCTAAAAAGAAATATGTGTAATTTTCGGAATAATAATAATAATAATAATAATAATAATAATAATATCCAGAAGTCCACAGATTCTGCCCAGCCTGAAGGGGTCACTCCACACTGCAGCAGATTCTGCTCGTCAGATTCTTACAAATCCAAGTTCGTTTTAGTCCATCTCGAATTTCTCTAGCATCCCTATGGTTACATGAAGCACGTGGTTGCTTCGTTTTCTGTCATTGCACGGACAACAGAGATGACATCTGTCCTTCCTTTTGGTGTCAGCAGTGGCAGGGCCTACCAGTTTTGAGGCTGCCTCTCTTGATGACCCAAGGTTTAAGGCAAGTGGCCTATGAACCTAGACTGAACCCAGGGTTTGATCAACTTTAGAGCCAGACGTACTAGGAAGCCTAGGCACGTAAACTTGCAATTTCCAGCATAATTGTGGACATGGAGGTGGTGAATACCATTGGCCACTGTTTGCCTTTATATTTACTGTAAGCCATTCATAGAAGTTTATGTTATGGGGCTGTATAGAAGTGTCATGAATTACTAAATAAGCAAAAAAAAATTTATATATTAACACACAAATAAATAAACAAATATATAGTTTGGCAATAAACAGACAAATGTTTTTGGAAATGTATGTGCAGACCATCTAGTCACAGGTACCTACACTAGCTTTAGAGTTTTTATGATAATGAATGACCTCAGGCTTGGATTTGTTGTCTAATACTGGGATATTTTTGTCATTGATGAATAAGGTATCACTTTTATTTCTTTGGTACATAACTATCAACTTTTTTGTAAATAAACATGCTGTTGTTTATTTTGGTTTGTTTTTGTTTGTTTTTCAATGTGCTAACCAAAGTCAGGTTTCTTTTTTTCTTTTTTAAAGCTAATTCTCAGTGGCACACTGGTGAGAAAAGTTATCAGTTGTTATAATTCATCTGGAGCTAGGGATGTCAGAGAAATCTGCCAAGGACCCCAATGAGGCTGGATTCAAAGGACTCCAGCCTCTGGAGTCCACGGCGTAACAGGGCACTCACCTCTGCCCCATCCCCCGGAATCTGCTGTGAAGCCGGCTCCTCTCTGCGGTCAGATCCATATAGGCAGCGATATGGCCACCATTGCCATGCTGTATCGCTGAGGAGGAAGGAATCCAGATGCAAATGGCAGCCATATAAATGGCTGCATTTAGCTTAAACTAAGGGCTTTACAGCCACAAATAGGGATATACAAAAGTCACTTACATTTCGCTGATTATATTGATGGGGGGGGGGAGGCGTTCTGTCTCTCCTCCCGGAATCCTCAACGGGGGGAGGCGCTCCGTTCCTCCGCCCTGGAATCCTCCGTAGCTGGCTGTGCTCTGCGGCAGCTCCGCGGAGCAACTGGCCAGGCCCAGCGAGGCCAGAGCCGTCTGCAGCCGGATTTCTGGCCACAGAGGGCTCTGGGAAAAAAAAAACCCGCATACGCAAATGGCGGCGGCTACAGCCGCCACCATTTGCATTCCTTATTTTGGGTCATCTTAGTCTACATAAATATTTATGTAGACTAAGATGGTGAAAATAAGGGGAACGCAAATAGAGTCCGTTACGCTATTTGCGTTCCTTATTTTGGGCCATCTTAGTCTACGTAAATATTTATGTAGAATAAGACAGCCCAAAATAAGGAACACAAACGGTGGTGGCCATAGCCACCACCATTTGCATATGCCTTTTTTTTTTTTTAACCCAGTTGTTTTAGGCTACATAAAAACTTACATAGCCTATCATGTCTGGGTTAAACAACAGAACAACAACAACTGCAAATGGCAGCGGCGGCAGCCGGTCAGAAGACCAGCCGCTGCAGCCACTGTAGCCGCCACAGCTGCCGCCGCAGCCGCTGCCACCACCTGGAAGATCCGCCCCAGGTAAGTCTCGTCCCGGGGGGGATCCACGGGGCTGCGGGGGGGTGTTAGGCCATTCCGCCACAGATTTCAGGGGGCCAAATGCACTGGCATTTGGCCTCACCGAGATCCGTGGCACAATTCTCTGCCATCCCTAGCCAGAAATGGCATCCACTACGCCATTTGCATCTGTAGTTTTTCCCACAATAGGCTAGAGGTTTCGTACATCCCTATCTGGAACTTTGTAAATGTGCTTTTACTTTATCAGCCACTATGAAGCCTATATTTGAACTGCTGTATGTGTCAGCATCAAAAACATGCGATGCTTTTGAATCACAACATGGCCAGATATGTGGAGCTGGATGTACCTACTGTTGAATGATACTAATTGTTCATCAGTTGTAACATTCTTCTATGCTACAATACAAAGCACTGTGGAAGAGTCTCACAACTGGAGCCAAAATGACCCCATAAGCCAGATTAGTAAGGGTTTTTTTGAGGTGGAGGGACCCAGTTTTCCTGGGACACAAGGGTGGTTCTAACTGGGGGAAAAACCTTTCAAAACTCAGCTTTGTAAAGTGATTTGGAAACTGTGGGGTACTGATACTGAGGGATATATGGATTTTGAAATTTCTGTTCCAGCTGGGTTTTATGGATTATGAGGTGCCTTGTGTTCTATTGTCCGCTCAAGTAGAGGGAATCATCCCCATCCCCCCAAATTCCCGAATTTGCACAAATTCACATTTGGGTAGATTTGTATTTGCACAAATTTGCACTTGTGAAACTGTGCAAATCTCCTCAAAATGCACAATTCTCCAAAATGCATGTTTTCATGCATTAGCATATGGGGGAAATGCACATTTTGGAGCAATGTTGATTATTATTATCAATATACGTATTTTCCTACCACAAACTTTGCAAAAAATTCTGGAAAGTAACAAACAAACAAACACAATCCACAAATTCACAGAATCCATGTGACTCAAGGGAAGTTGGTCCATTGCGGAATCTAAAGGTTGGATTCATAGAAATCCAAACTCATTTGACTCGTTGGTAATTTGTTTATTATGGAAATAGACAAAATATTGCTTTTCACCCCCTATGGTCCTTTCGTAAATAGAACAAACAGAGCAAGTTCTGGGCTAACCATCATTTGGCAGTATTTGGTGGGGTCACTTTGACCCCCTAGCACCTTATATGCATTATTTTTCAGTTGCCCCAGTCATCCCAATAGGGGGAGAGAATTGACCCCAAAAGCCAGAAGAGTAAAAACATTATTTTTTCACTATGTTAAGGATGGGGTAGGGATGTCAGAGAAATCTGCTGCAGATTCAAATGAGGCTGGATTCTTTGGAATCCAGCCTCTGGAATCCGCAGCAGAATGGCCCCACTTACCTCCGCTCCAGGAGGATTCTCCACGGAATGGCACTCGGCTTTAGGCTTAACCGGACCTGTTCGCCTCTGCACCAATCACCATGTTGCTTAAAAAAATGTCAATCGGCAGGATGCACCCATAGACTTATACGCAAAACAGAGCCGTGAATCTTGCATATAAGTCTATGGGCATATCCTGCCGATCTCCATTTTTGCTCTTAGCAGCCGCCATTTGCATGCTTGCAGGCAGCCGTGATTTACATAGCCCATCATAGTAAAGGCAGCCATGCAAAAAGCAGGGATGCAAATGGCGGCCACTACGCCATTTGTGTCCCTGCCATTTGCCGTAATAGGTTAAATGCCAGGTTAAGTCCTTCCTATTTGCCCAGGCATGTTACAAGAAATATTGTGCACTCTCTCTCTCTCTCTCTCTCTCTCTCTCTGTCTCTGTCTCTCTCTCTCTCTGTCTCTCTCTCTCTCCCCTCTACACACACACTTTAGTCTGTTTTTATTCTGCTTAATAGGATGCTGTATTCTGCTATGGTTATTTTTAATAGATAGATGATAGATAGATAGATAGATTGATAGATAGATAGATAGATAGATCGATAGATCGATAGATAGATACTGTATTTATATGTTTGGATGAATAGTTTTCCTCATTTTTTTGTACACTGTCCTGGAATCCTTTCAATGATTGGCACTTAATGAATATTTCAAATAAATAAATACTAAAAATATTCTGGTATTAGAAGTAAGAACATACATTAATAGATTGTGTTGCCAGTACATTCCAAAGAGTTCGATATTTCCATCAGTTAGTTAGTTTTTTTTTTATTGTGTCCCTGGTTAGTAGATTACCCATCAAGTTTGTCAGACAAAACCATAGATAGACCCATTTGCAGTGATCAAGACAGCCCAGACTTGTAAAGATAGCCTAGTACATGAAGCTAGCATTTTGAAAACAAATCTGGTTTGTCTCCCAAATTCAAAGCTGAAGAGGCAATAGAACTCTCATACCCAAAAATCCTGTCTCCTGTGCAGGTTGTGACTATGAGATACAAATCTGTCTCTTTTTCTAGAAATGAGAGTATTCTGAATCAGAGCTGCGTGCAAATGGCCTTTTGAAATTCTCTACCCTGTTTGAAGGCAAAGAATTTGGGTTTTGAGCTAACCTAATCACTATGAGGTGGCCAAGAATGATGGGTCTGTTTTATCTTTCTATTATGTTTTATCTCCATCACCCTGCAGCCAGGCTTCCTGCACTTCCCAATTTGAAAAAAGCCCTATGGGAGGAATTACCTCATGATGTCTTTCCTTGGGATTTAATTGACATGTGGGACATCAAGGAAGTTACAAGCTGCCAGAGCGATGATTGTACAATGAAAGACAGAACACTTATACATAAGTAAGCACAAGTAAGGTAAGCACAAGAACCTTGAACCCAACCCATGGAAATTTCTCTGGAATTTTCTTCTCTTTTGCATTTATTTTTGAAAACAATTTATTTTTCTATCAAATTGATTGAGAATGCTTTTTTAAAAAAGTGGAAGAAACTTCCAGAACAGCACTATTCTAAATGATGATATATGTGGACCACCACTCCTGATCTTGTCTGATCTCGGAAGCTAAGCAGGGTCAGCCCTGGTTAGTACATGGAAGGGAGACTGCCTGGGAATCAAGGTTCCTGCATTGAGTAGGGGGTTGGGCTCGATGGTCTTGTAGGCTTCCACCCTATGATTATATGATTCTATGTTCTTGCAAAACAATAGCTTTTGGGGTTGTCTGGAAGTATGTTAACCAATTTGGGGTTTGGGGATGATACACTTCTTGCCCCTGTTTCTAGGAAGAAACTTGAAAGTGTTTTAGTAATCATCATATCTTGGGCTACATGTGTATCTTTCCAGATAGCCTGAAACAGGTTGAAGGTACATTTGAGTCCTCTGAGGGAGAGATGTACAAATGACCAGTTTTAAAACTTGTTTAGCTACCAGAGTGCCCTGGACTATGTGTGTACCAAATTTCACCACTTTAACTAATCAGTACCCTAGCAATTTCAATAATCATAAATACTATTTCTCTTTAAACCAGCAGAGAGAAACAGCTGTATGGATCACAGTGATCGATCAGAAAAAAAAAATCAGGCACTAGGTGGCACCGTAATATTGTAGTTAGTTTGTCAGCAGATTTGTGCTGCTCAGTTAAAACATCCATAAGGTATAACAGAATATATAGGACTGTTCAGTGAACAGTTACTATATTAATATATGTCTTTATTATATATGATTGTAACTGTTGAAAATGTAGTGTTGGGCACAGAAGGTAGGCCTAGAAGGGAAAGTTGTTTGCCCATTGTCAACTAGAAAGCACATCTATCAGATAGTTGCCTGTGATAAATGGAGCACACATTCCATATCTATCCCAAGCTTGCGAAGCCAAAACAATGTTGATATTCTAAGTACTATTTTTTGCTAAATCTTAATTAAAAAACAACAACAACAAATGCAGATGTATGAAGAATGATAAAGAAGACTAGGTTAGATGGGTTAAAAGTTAGGACAATTTCATGGATATTAAACCTAATGATACCTGCATTAAATACCTGAGCTGATACTCAAGTATTATTCTTTATTTATTTGTTAAATTTGAATTCCTTCTTTCCTCCAAATTGCACTTAAGGCAGCTAACAAGAGTAAAATACAAAGTAAAAATAACAAAACAAACCCATAAGAACAGGAAGTGAAAACCTTAATAAAATCCATAGAAATTCTAGAATAGCCAGTTGAAATAAGTACATTTACAATTGCTGTTGAGGTCAGCTATTGAGGCTAAAAACCTACCTGAATGAAAACAAATATTTGCCTGCTGGCAGAAAGTTATTGAAGGGGCTAGTCAGGCCTTCCTTGACAAGGAGTTCCAGTTCTTGGGAGAAGCCACTAAGAAGACCCTCACTTGAGTTCCTTCAGTTGTTGAACAGAAAGAAGGACCTCTCCCAAAAGTTTCCAAAACATGGGCAGGTTCAAATGAAAGAACACAATCTTTTCAAACAACCTGGTCCCAAGTATTGTAGGGTTTTGTAGGTCATCCACAAGCACTTTGATGATGATGATGATGATGATTGATTGACTAATTATTGTGCCATCCATATGCATGAGCTTTTACAAAGAATGGTCCATTTCCCAAGGGTCTGACAATCTAATAAATGACATAAGGAGGACAATGGAAAAGGGGGAGGGAAATGGAGGTAGGAGTAAATAGTAGGAAAATAATGTGATTATTGCAGTTACATGGATACAGTAGGGTATGGAAAGTAGGGGGTTGTGCCAAACAGTTCACAGCAAAGGTCTGTTTTGAGGGGGGATTTGAAGGAAATAACAGAGGTAGCATCAAGGAGGCAGTACTGTATCCAGGAGTTGATAGGAAGGCGAAGTAGGGATTTAAAGAGGGGTGTCATGGTTTGAAAATGAGAGAATGGGATGATTTGATCAGCAGGCTGCTGGATATAGATGGGAGAGATCAAGGTGCGCTAATGAAAGATAAGGTAAGAGATTACTTCAGCAGTCAAGGTGAAAGATCACAAGATAGTAAGATGATTATTGCACAGAAGGAATTTTACAGCAGAAAAGTCAGAAACAGAGTAGTTCTTGGTGAAGACAAGATCACAAGAGTGATCATAAGGGAATCAAAGGACGAGGTAAGTGAGACTTGCTGGGAGGAAGTTGGGTCAGAGGGATTATCAACATCACTGCTGAAATCACTACAGAGCAGAGTGTTGTCAGAGAGGAAGAAAAGCCAGGTATGAAAGCCTGAAATGAAGGCTGAGAGGAAGAAATACAGTACAGACACACAAGGGGGAGTCATGTCTATCAGAAATGTGCTCAAACTATACAAGGACAGTGGCGAGGGGTGGGAGGGAAGGACTGGAACTGGCAAAATTTAGAAATAAGAAGGCCACCATAGCCATAACCCCAGGGTGAGTTGTTTGGGAGAATGAGAGATCTCCAAAGGAGAGGGCAACAGCCATGATAGTGTCAGAGAGGTGAAGTTCCAGTGACAGCAAAGGAACAGATAATGGAAAGTGACTGCTATCCAAGTGAGAGAGGGAGAATTCCAAAGGCATCAAGAGAAGGGAAGCAAGGAAGGTAATAAATGGATATGAGATCTGGAGAGAAAGAGAGTGGGTGGAATCTGTAATGCTGGAACAAGCAGAAGAAGGCTGTGAAAAACTTAAATCCCACTATAGAAACCCATTTCCTGTTTCATAGTTCCAAGAATCTGTCAAAGTCAGGCACTTTTCAGTTTCAGGCAACTGGTAGGTCCAAAGTGGCAGGTGCCTGGATCATGTCTCCACAAACTCCCTGCTTCATCAAGATCCTGAAAATAAACCACATACTGTATATCCATTACCTTCAGTCTCTGCTTGTGAATGTCCTGGAGTAATCTCAATAGCCATGCCAGACACAGAATACTAGACTTGCTGGTCCTTTGGCCTAATCCAGCAAGGCTGCTCCTACATTCCTAACTTCTTAAGACTATATTTAAGAAATGAACATAGGTTATTAATTGTAAAGCATATGACAGTATTACTAAACTATATAATAGGCTCCTGTGATATCAAACCTTGAGGGTCACATTCTCAGTTTGCCATCCACATGGGAAAGCACACCATATCAAAGTTAGCATGGCTTCAGAGAGCTACTGTGGTGGTCAAATATCCAGTAATGGAAAGCAGTAGACCTCAGGATTCCCTCCCCTCCCTGGAACTTCATGTCCTTTTCTACCAATATTTTGGCAGAAGACACAGAAGATTAAGCAGATAAGAGATATGTTGGTCAAAGAGCCTGTGGTATTTAATAGCTGTGATGTCAGCATCAAATTAAAGAGATATGTAAAATGTAGCTGTCTGTATTTATACAAATGGCTCAATTAACTTTCAACTTCCCCTTTCCTTTCTTACGTTCCCGCAAACACACCTTTCATTATATGTATCATTTGATCGATATTTTAATGAGTAGGGATGAGAGCATATAGTTTTGAGTTTGTTCACATAAATAAAAATGGCATTTAAAATGTAAATGTAAAAAAAAGTCTGTATATTATTGAAAGAGGGCAAATATTATTTAGTTTCTAACTTCAGCCAGTCTCCCCTCCACCCAATAAAAACAAAATCATCTTATTTTGACTAAGCAAAAAAGAAGAAGAAAAAAAGGCCTAACACAGCAGCAGTATGTTGGTTACAAAAACAACCATTTTAACTCCAATAGAGTTTGAAGATGCATCTAAATGGCTGAAGAAGTACTCATTAAAATGATGTGAAATCACAACTGTACTACTTAGCTGATGAAAAGACCTGTGAGGACTCAAAAACCTGTATGCATTATTGAGTTCACAGTTTTCCAAAGAAGATATTTCATGGTAGAAGGTTTTAAAGTGGGAGTAGCATTGTGTACAAGTGGCATAGATTAAATTTCTGTAGAGACCATTGATGCTATTTTCAGCAAACAGGATACAATTTGAGTGTCTCCCGAAAGAAACACATCCTATTTTTCTTGTGCTTTGCGCTGCAAGACTGTAGGCGTTGTTGTTACTTTTATAATTTCCAAACTGCTCCCAAGAAAAGATATGTAGCAATTACACACCAAGCACATTGCATAGGGACAGCACGGCTCATTATACCCTCATACCATCATCTAAACCACTCACACTGGGGGACGTTATGGAGCAACAAAATGTGCCTTGTGGTCTTGCACAAGAAAGAAATTAATGCTTGTGGAATCATATCTGAATGTTTAAATATTCATTCAAGGGAGAGAGAAAAAGGAAGGCTTTTTAGCGTTTTCTGTGAGCAGTATTTTAAACGTGTATGATTGTTTCATAGGCATTAATTAAATTTATTTCTCTCATACAAATAAGGAATTCCTGCAAAGAATTGTCGTGGGCCTGTTTACAACCAGGGAAGTGTTCAGAAGTGATGGTGCAATGTACACAACCCAAACCTTGCTGGGGTTTTCATGGTGTTCTTGCTGCCCTTCATAAAATAAATCCGCATCTTAAAAAAAGGGGGATGGGTGGGTGGGTGGGAAGACAATAAGTCCTATGAGATGTACAATATTACTTTAGTGGCACGACTACAGCACAAGCTGTTGTTTCATACTCAGCTCTACAAATCTCCATGCTGAGGAAATTAATGGACCAACACCAGAAAAAAAAATGGCCACTTTACATATTCACTTCTCTAAGAGAAACTGCCACCTTCCACTTCCATGCTAGCCTGAACAGATCCTGTTTCAGCTGGACTGGTTCATCTTTATAGCCTGATCTGTCTTCAGATGCCCTGTGGGAAGGAAGAGGGAGACTGGCAGGCAAAGACAACATCAGAGCCGGTTGCCCCAAAACCACAGTCAACTGCCACTAACTCCCCTGTGGGAAAGGTCTTGAAGAAATGCACCATTTTGATACTGTCTTACTGTGATTATGTATGTATGTATGTATGTATGTATGTATTACATTTCTATTCTGCCCAATAGCTGACCCAATAGCTTCAGGTATTGGTGGTATAGAAATGAAGGAAGGAAGGAAGGAAGGAAGGAAATAAACTACCAGCAGGGTAATCTTTTTTTTTTTTTTAAACACAATTACAAAAAATAAAGAAATGCCTGGGAGAATAAGATGGGGTTTACTTGGTGCTGAAAAGACCACAACATAGGTGGCAAGCCTTTCTGGGGAGGGGGGGCACAACTGAAAAGGCGTTCGCCTTAGCAGCCACCCTTCTCACCTCATTTGGTTGGGAGTATCCAAGAGTAAAAAGGTGGAAACATTTTTTTTAAAAAAAAAATATCACAACTTTGGCAGAAGGACCAAGTGTGAATAAAGAATAATGCCACCACTAGGAAAAGAGTGAGAAGGTGATAGTGCTCAGGAGACTCATCTCAGGTGAAGGGAAGTTTAACAAGACACTCGCATCATAAGACTGAATTGACTTGAGAGGGGCACTGCTGTCTAAGATCATGAAGGCATAGTAACCATCCATAGTGACCAAACAACTCACCAAGTTACAGGTGGCTCCAGTGGGGAAACTGCCTCAAAAAAACCTGCTGCAAACCACAAAGGGAATAACAACTGGTGTAGCATTCATCTGGCATGTCAGGTTTGGCTTAGGGGTGGGCTGAGCTATTCCAGCAGAACACCTCACCTGGTGGTCCATGACAGTTTGTCTAAGTTACTTGACTGGAGGGTTAGAACAACCACCTTCTGCACTGGTCTGAATAGATCTATGTTATGCAACGTTTCTTTAATAAGTTGAGATCCCATCTACTGGTATTCACCTCTTTGTTCCTCCCCTGACCGCACACACAGAATAATACACCATGGCTATGAACCTTGGAAATGAATCACTTTTGAGGGCATATGTGCAATATACAAAAGGCCATTTAAGATCTGGTAAATGCCCCCATGTGGATTACAGCAGGGCTAAGTACCCCTACTTTTGTGGGCCCTTTTTCTGCTGTTTTCAGTGTGGGCTCAGGAGAACTGGTGAAATATTCGGGTGGGGGGTGGAGCTCGTCACTTGCTTTACTTAGCTTTACAAGGTGGCTATAGGATTTTTCTTGCTTTAAATGTTTTTGTAAAGGCTTGCACCCAGTGTGGTACATTTTGAAGTGCAGGGGTTCACCATGAGAGTCCCCATAGCCATGACCCCAAGGACAGTCTAAAAATGCAGGCAGCTGCATTGATCCATATCAACACACCATTTCTAGCAGTTTTCATTTCCACCAGGTGCAGGTAGGGATGTGCAAACCCACCCCATCTGAATTCTCCAGGTGCCCGCCCTGCCCCGGCTCACTGGTCCCCGGACCATGCTCGAGCCCTTCACGAGCTCAGCAAGCAGCCTGCACTCACCCCAGTGGCCTTGTCAAGCTCCACAGTCACCATTCTTTTGAAAAATAAAATGGTGATAGCAAAAATGTGCACATTTGTGCATGCGTGAAAATGTGCATATTTGTGCATGAGCAAAAATGTGCAGTTTTGTGAATGCACATCTTTGTGAATGCATGAAAATGGTCTCCCCCCCCGCCAAAAAAAATGCTTGGGGCTCGGGGATGGAGGCAGGAGTGTTCCACTGGATTCCTGGATGGAATTGGATGGCCTCACCATCCCTAGACACAGCTGCACAGGTCTTTTCGTAAAGTGAATAGATCTTCTTAACTGCTTCTCCAAAACTGAATTCTGCCCTCAGGCTAATAGAGGTTATCCAGCCCTGCTGTACACATTTACCACTGAACATAGTGTGATTACTTATGAGTAAATGTACATAGGATTCTGTTGTCAGAGACAACTCCTTGTAGGCCACACTGTCCTTAGAACTCCTTTTGAAGCCTGAGAAACCTGACACAAGTGTTTCCCTTAATGAAAACACTTTAGCATTTGAAATGCATTTAAAAAACAAGTTACTGCATCAATTCAAGCTTCTCCATTATGTTTGCATTTGTGATGCTACTTTCATCATTCCTGTAACTAGATGGTTAGTGCATCTCTCAGCAAGCTGGGCACAGGTGAGATGAATATTCATCTTCTGCAGAACACCAATGACTCTTTATGCATTTATTTCATTCTTTTGTGCCTATATTCCTATGGTCTGGACTGGAGTATTACTTGTTTAGAGACTTTATATCTCACTCTTCAGATATAGTCTGTCAGAGTAGGTTACAATGTTCTAATGACTCAACACATACAGAGGGGAAAAAAAGGCTAATTCAGTCTATGTAAAAGTCTCAGACCCTTAATATTTGAATCCCAGCAATGTGAGGCCAAATAAAATGGCTTTTGGGACCATTCTTACTTTATTTGAGCCCCCTAGCTGCTATTGCTTGATGCCTAGATCCCACAACATTCCAGTAGCATTTGAAAGCGTGGACTCACATGGAACGGGGGTCAACCACATGGGCATATCATAGTTGATCCCAACTCCCATTGGCCTAGAGTGGCATGGGATCTAGCCATGGCATACAGATGTGCAACACTGAGAATCGTGGTTTTTTATTTGTTTGTTTTGTTTTGTTTTGTATTTGTTTGTTTTGCTGAGTTTCCATTTCAGTAAGCGGTGGTAGAATGTAACAGGTTTTTGTGTGGTGGTGGTGGTGGTGGTGGTGGTTGATGTTGCTTTCTTCCTAATTCCAGAAATGTTTGTATTTTTTTTTTTTGCCCACGTGAAATAAAGAGATGCTTCATTCTTCACGTCCCATGATTTGTGCAAATGTGTTGTTTTCTTAATTAGTTTCACAGCCTTTACATTTACGCAAAGGGGATCACCCCCTCCCCCACCTTCTCCCAGGAAGAGTCAAAGTGGGGGGATGAAATTGACATGTTCTTTGACAAATACAGAATATGGCTCTGCAGGCCTAAATGAAATACTGTGAAACTGACAAGGATATTTACAACATGAATACATAACAGACAGGTGGATTTGCAAAAATAAATAAATAAATAAGAATTGATAGTTAAAAAAAACAACAACTTATGACCCTGTTTGTGCAAATTTAAAGATCCCCCCCAAAAGGGCCACTATCCCATTTGTGCCAGTGTAAAGACCTGATCAATAATAATAGCGAAAAACACATGAGCATTTTGTGAAACTGACCAATGCACTGTCTCAAAATTCCAAATGTACCCACAACCCAAAAAGGTCTAAGGTATCCCATACACAAGCCCCATTGAACTATAGTTACTAGACATATTATAGTCATCAATGCTGATTATATACCACCCTGATGCCTGCCAGCACTCTTTGACATCAGTAGACAAGTGGTTACTTTTTGTACCAGGGCATAGTCTGAAGTAGGGATGTTGTGAGCACCCAACTAAGTCTTAGAGACAGAGATATCCCTCATGCCCAGCCCCCTGCCTCTCCTCACCAAACTCCAGGGCACTGACAGGCCCAGCTGACAAGTGTCCTGGAGCTCAGTGAGTGGCCAGTAACAGGTCAGACTTGGCTGTCTAGTGGGCTGTCCTTGGCAGCCGATGAGGCAGGAGCAAGAAGAGATACGGGGCAGCCCTTCCACCAGCTGTCTCCTGCTCGTGAGCAAGAGATGGCTAGTAGCTGGGTGCCCTGTGCCTTCTGCTGCTGCCCGGATGGCTGCCTTTGACAGTCACCCAGAAAGTAGCAGGAGGAGGCAGTGCCCAGTTTCAGGCAACCTGCCGGAGACTCCCCATACTCACCCTGTCCCCTTCTAGCTAGCACCAGCCATTTTGATGATGATGATGATGATGATGATGATGATAATAATAATAATAATAATAATAATAGAGAAAAAAGAAACTGTGCATATTTAAATGTGTACATTTTTTAAGCTCCCTTTTTTGGTAAGAAAAAAAGGCGGCAAAATGGCGGGCTTTCACCAGATGGGCCCGGGCTTGGTGCAGGTACCCCGCTGAGCTCCTGGGGCTTCAAGTGCAGGTCCGGGGGGGGAGCGGAGGTGGTGCTTCAGTGGGCACCTGGAGAAACCAGGCAGGGGTGGTTTCACACAGCCCTAGTCTGAAGGTACATGAGGCAGCCACCTTACTGAAGCTAAGCAGGCTTGTGTCTGGTCAGTGCTTGGAGTGGAACCACATGTAGCCACCTTGACTTCCATGATGGAAGAAATATGGGATATAGAAGTAAGAAATAAATAATAAATGCCAGCCTAAAGTCTCAGAATAAATAATACTTAAAAAACAAGGGCAGTGGATTATGCTAATCCAGTGTCGAGGCACTGTTGGGTATCACCATTTCCATGCTAATGTAAGAACTAGGGTATGTTTAGTGCGCAAATGTATTTTATATGTATTAAAGCTAATTCTGAATTATCTAGTCTATGGGATACAACATGAAATACAAGGTATGCAGTATAAAGTTTTGCAACTTTTGTTGTTG
The DNA here is from genome assembly GCF_057233095.1 of Heloderma suspectum. Taxonomy (NCBI): domain Eukaryota; kingdom Metazoa; phylum Chordata; class Lepidosauria; order Squamata; family Helodermatidae; genus Heloderma; species Heloderma suspectum. Next base: position 29,947,676 of record NC_139465.1, read on the forward strand.
TTCAGTCGTTCAGTCATGTCCGACTCTTCGTGACCCCATGGACCATAGCACACCAGGCCTTCCTGTCCTGCGCTTTCTCCCGGAGTGTGCTCAAGTCCATATACGTTGCATTGGTGATGCTATCTAGCCATCTTGTCCTCTGCCGTCCCCTTCTCCTTTTGCCTTCAATCTTTCCCAGCATCAGGGTCTTTTCCAGTGTCTTTTCTCTTTGCATTAGGTGGCCAAAATATTGGAGCTTCAGCTTCAGTATCTGTCCTTCCAGTGAGCACTCAGGGTTGATTTCCTTTAGGATTGACTGATCTGACCTCCTTGCAGTCCAGGGGACTCGTAAGAGTCTTCTCCAGCACCACAGTTCGAAAGCACCAATTCTTCGGCACTCAGCCTTCCTTATAGTCCAGCTTTCACAGACATACGTTGCTACTGGGAAAACCATAGCTTTGATTATACAAACCTTTGTCGGCAAGGTGATATCTCTGCTTCTTACTATGCTGTCTAGGTTGGCCTTAGCTTTCCTCCCAAGGAGCAAGCGTCTTTTAATTTCATGGCTACAGTCACCGTCTGCGGTGATCTTGGAGCCCAAGAAAATAAAATTTGTCACTGCTTCCATTTCTTACCCTTCTATATGCCAGGAAGTGATGGGGCCAGATGCCATAATCTTAGTTTTTTTAAAAGTTGAGTTTCGAACCAGCTTTTGCACTCTCCACTTTCACCTTCAACAAGAGGATCTTTAGATCCTCTCTTCGCTTTCTGCCATTAGGGTGGTATCGTCTGCGTATCTGATATCATTGATAATTCTCCCGGCAATCTTAATTCCGACCTGTGATTCATCCAACCCGGCGTTTCTCATGATGTACTCTGCATATAAATTAAATTAGCAGGGCGACAATATACAGCCTTGTCATACTCCTTTCCCAACTTTGAACCAATCGGTTGTTCCATGTCCGGTTGTTACTGTTGCTTCTTGACCCTTGTACAGGTTTCTCAGGAGACAGGTAAGGTGGTCTGGTACTCTCATCTCTTTAAGAATTTGCCACAGTTTGTTGTGATCCACACAATCAAAGGCTTTAGCGTAGTCAATGAAGCAAAAATAGACGTTTTTCTGGAATTCTATTGCTTTCTCCGTGATCCAGCGAATGTTGGCGATTTGATCTCTAGTTCCTCTGCCTCTTCGAAACCCAGCTTGTACTTCTGGTAGTTCTCGGTTCGCATACTGCTGAAGCCTAGCTTGTAGGATTTTGAGCATAACCTTGCTGGCATGTCAAATGAGCACAATTGTACGGTAGTTTGAACACTCTTTGGCATTGCCCTTCTTTGGAATTGGAATGTAAACTGACCTTTTCCAGTCTTGTGGCCATTGCTGAGTGTTCCAAATTTGTTGGCATATTGAGTGCAGCACTTTAACAGCATCATCTTTTACGATCTTTAATAGCTCATCTGGAATACTGTCATCTCCGCTAGCTTTGTTGCTCGTAATGCTTCCTAAGGCACACTTGACTTCACTCTCGAGGATGTCCGGCTCAAGTTCAGTGACTACACTATCATGGCTATCAGGGACATTAAGATTTTTCCTGTATTGTTCTTCTGTGTATTCTTTCCACCTCTTCTTAATCTCATCTGCTTCTGTTAGGTCCCTGCCTTCTTTGTCCTTTATCATGCCCGTATTTGCACAAAACCTTCCCTTGATATCTCTGATTTTCTTGACAAGATCCCTAGGCTTCCCCATTCTATTGTTCCTTCAATTTCTTTGCATTGTTCATTTAAGAAGAACGTCTTGTCTCTCCTTGCTGTTCTCTGGAAATCTGCATTCAGTTGGATATATCTTCCCCTTTCTCCCTTCCTTTTCACTTCCCTTCTTTCCTCAGCTACTTGTAAAGCCTCATCAGTCAGCCACTTTGCTTTCTTGCATTTCTTTTTCTTTGGGATGGATTTAGTTGTTGCCTCCTGAAGAATGTTACAGACCGCCATCCATAGTTCCTCAGGCACTCTGTCTATCAGGTCTAATCCCTGAACTTTATTCCTCACCTCCACTGTATATTCATAAGGAATATGATTTAGGTCATACCTGAATGGTTTAGTGGTGTTCCCCACGTTCTTCAATTTAAGCTGAAATTTTGCAATAAGAAGCTCATGATCTGAGCCACAGTCAGCTCCAGGTCTTGTTTTTACTGACTGTATAGAGCTTCTCCATCTTTGGCTGCAAAGGACATAATCAATCTGATTTCGATATTGACCATCTGGTGATGTCCATGTGTAGAGTCGCCTTTTGTGCTGTGGGAAAAGTGTGTTTGCTATGATCAGCGTGTTCTCTTGGCAAAACTCTATTAGCCTTTGTCCTGCTTCATTTTGTACACCAAGGCCATGCTTGCCTGTTATCCCAGTGATTTCTTGACTTCCTGCTTTAGCATTCCAATTCCCTAAGATGAAGAGGACATCTTTTTTTTGGTGTTAGTTCTAGAAGGTGTTGTAGGTCTTCATAGAACCGATCAACCTCAGCTTCTTCGGCCTCAGTGGTTGGGGCATAGACTTGAATTACTGTGATATTGAGTGGTTTGCCTTGGATTCATACTGAGATCATTCTGTCATTTTTGAGATTGTGCCCCAGTACTGCTTTTCCCACCCTTTTGACTATGAGTGCTACTCCATTTCTTCTAAGGGATTCTTGCCCACAGTAGTAGATATAATGGTCCCCTGAATTAATTTTGCCCATGCTTGTCCATTTTAGTTTGCTGATTCCCAAGATGTCGATGTTCAATCTTGCTATCTCATGTTTGACCACCTCCAGCTTACCTTGATTCATTTGATCTTACATTCAGGGTTCCTAAACAATATTGTTCTTTACAGCATCGGACTTTCTTTTCACCACCAGACACATCCACAGCTGAGTGTCCTTTCGGCTTTGGCTCAGCCGCATTAAATAAAAAAATGTTATATCCCCATCCACTTAAGGTTTTAGGTAGCAATAATATTTTAAATATTATTTAATAAATAATATGCATAATAATATTTTAAATCTATTTTCTAAGTATACATTACAGACATTATCGTTTTTAATCTCCACATTTAACTCTGTTGAAGCTGTTTCATGTCATCCCAAGTGGTAGGGATGACAGAGAATTCTGCCATGGATCTCGGTGAGGCTGAATTCCACTGCATTTGGCCCCCCGAAATCTGTGGCAGAATGAAGCCCCCCATCCTGTGAAATGGTCCCAGAACGGAGCACCTACCTGCTGCTGCCCACGCTGACTTGCGAATAGCGGCCACGTCTGCGGCCACAATTCGCTTCTTCTATATAGCCGTGATAGGCTACATAAATACTTTCGTAGCCTATCACAGCTAACGCAGGGACGCCATTTGTGTCCCTGCGGAAGCGGTGATAAGCTACGTAAGTATTTACGTAGCCTATCATGGCTTAACTAAGGGAACACAAATGGCGGTGGCTATGGCAGCCACCATTTGCGTTCCTTTTTTTTTTTTTTGCCATAATAGCCTACATAAATATTTACGTAGGCTAAAACATAGGTATGTCAGAGAATTCTGCCATGGATCTCAGTGAGGCCGAATGCCAGTGCATTCACACCCCTGAAATCCATGGTGGAACAAAGCCCCTGCCCCCCCAACCTATGAAAGGCACGCGAAACGAAACACTTTCCTGCTGCCATCCGCACTGACTTGCGAATGGCGGCCGCCCTGCAGTCGCCATTTGCTTCTTCATCATAGCCGTGATAGCCATGAACTTTCACGGCTAATGCAGGGACACCTTTTGCGTCCCTGCGGAGGCTGTGATAGGCTACATAAGTATTTACGTAGCCTACCACGGCAATCCAATAAAAAAAAATAGTGTATGCAAATGGAGGCGGCTACTGCGGCCATGATCTGCGTTCCCTATTTTTAGCCCTTTTAGCCTACGTAAATATCTATGTAGGTTATTACAGCGAAAACAAGGCAAACACAAATAGCGTAGTGGGCGCTATTTGCGTTCCGTTTTTTTAGCTGTAATAGCCTACATAAATATTTAAGTAGGCTAAAATGGGGGGGGGGAGGAACACAATTGGCGCCCACTACGCTATGTGCATTCACCTCGTTTCTTGCCGTAATAGCCTACGTAAATATTTATGTAGGCTAAAATGGCTAAAAGTAGGAAACACAAATGGTGGCTGCCGTAGCCGCTGCCATTTGTGTACGCTGTTGTGTGTGTTTTTGGCTTGCCGTGTTAGGCTACATAAATACTTACATAGCCTATCACGGCAGCTTTGCAAGATGCAAATGGCTCAGAAATGGCCGGAAATCTGGCTGCGTATGGCCCTGGCCGGCGGCTCCACGGAGCCAGCACAGGGAGGATTCCAGGGGGAGGGACAGAGTGCCTCCCCCCCACTGCGAAGCCAAGCTCCGCCAAGGTAAGTGACTTTCGTACATCCCTACTAAAACGGCAAAAAAAAGGGAACGCAAATTGCGGCCGCCGTAGCTGTCGCCATTTGCGTTCGCTGTTTTATTTTTTTGCTGTGATAGTCTACGTAAATATTTATGTAGCCTATTTTGGCAAAATACAGGGACGCAAATACATTTGCATCCCTGCAGGCTGCCCAGCAGCTGGATGACCAGCTTTGGGTGGCCCCGGCTGGCGGCTCCACAGAATCTGAGGAGCGGAGCCAGCCGGAGAAAATTTTGGGGGGAGGGACAGAGCACCTCCACCCCACCGCAAATGTCACCCTTTGAAAAGTTAAGTGACTTTCATACATCCCTAACTAGTGGGGATTGGAGAGCAGGTAGAATACCTCAGTCAGCCCAGACAAAAGGAGAAGAAATTCCACATGAGGGAGAAGGCCTGTGAGTTTTGCCCCTAATTTTACAGATTACAGGCCTAAATTGCAGTACCAGCTAGGGATGGCAGAGAATTCTGCTGTGGATTCCAGTGGATTCCAGTGGATTTTGTGGATTCTAAAGAAACTAGCCCCCTAGAATCCATGGTGGAATGGCCTCCTGCCCCCCCATGGAATCCCCCCAGGACGGCACTTACCTGGGGTGGATGCAGCAATGCGGCAGATTCGGCGGCAGTTCCAGCGGCGGTGGCGGCGGCGGATGGTCTCCTGGCCAGCCACAGCTGGGCTGCTGCCGCTGCCAATGCCATCCTTACAGCTGTGATAGGCTACGTAAGAATTTACGTATCCTATGACGGGTAACCCCCCCAAAAAAACCCCAGCATATGCAAATGGCGGCGGCTACGGCGGCCGCCATATGCGTTCCCTATATTTCGCCGATTTATCTTACGTAAATATTTACATAAGATAAAATGGCAAAAAATAGGGGAACGCAAATAGCATAGTGGGCGCTATTTGCGTTCCCCTATTTTTTGCCATTTTATCTTACGTAAATATTTACATAAGATAAATCGGTGAAAAATAGGGAACGCAAATGGCGGCTGCCGTAGCCACCGCAATTTGCGTACGCTGGGCTTGTGGTTTTTTTGGAGGGGTTAGCTGTGATAGGCTATGCAAATTCTTATGGAGCCTATCACGGCTGCCTGGCTGGACAAAAATGGTGGCCGCTACAGTGGCCACCATTTGCGTCCACAGCAGCCTGTCCGTGGCTGGAAATCCAGCTGTGGACGGCCCGGACCCGGCTGTTGAGGATTCCAGGGGGGAGGACCCGATTGCCTCCCCCCCATCAAGGATTTCGGTGGCAGGGACAGAGCACCTTCCCCCCTGCCGTGAAAGATTCCGTGAAAAGGTAAGTGAGTTTCGTACATCCCTATTACCAGCAAGAGGAGCTGTCTTCACCATCTCAGTGGAAGAAAATACCACATATTGAGCTAACAACTTCTAAATAGTGACGCAAGAGAATTATTTTCTTTTTACAGTCCTGAATATGAACACAAGCAGGAGATTCCCCCCCCACCAGCAAAAATTGTTTGCAAATTCCCGAATTTGTGATCATGTTTGGAAAAGGTGCATTTTTAAAAAAGCATATTAAAAGGAAATTTTTCTCAAAAATATGCATCTTCATGTTTTAGTCAATGGGAGAAAGGGTGCACTTTTGAAAAAAAAAGGGACAGAAATGTGCAGTTCTCCCATTTGAAATGTGCACATTTCCCATTCAAAGAAACGGAGAAACGGGTTGAAACTGACAACAAGAGTGAGCCAAAATGAGCTTTGAATTGATTTTTAGAGAAGTCAGGCAAGCTCAAAAATGCAAGACATTTTGGGTTGTGTTCCTCTTGTGGACCACTCTTTTTCTGTTTGTGTGCAATACCCCTGGGTCATTAAACTAATGTGTGAGCTGTGTTAGTCAGCTAGTAAGGTTACAAGTAGGGATGTACAAAAGTTCCGCCACGGATCTTGGGGAGGCCGAATGCCAGCGCATTCGGCCCCCCAAAATCGGTGGCAGAATGGCCCGCCACCCCCCACCCCCCCAGGGATGGGACTTACCTGGGGCGGATCTTCCTGGTGGCAGCGGCTCCGGCAGCGGCAGTGGTTCGGCGGCGGTGGCTGCGGCGGCTGGTCTTCCGAACGGCTGCCACCGCCGCCATTTCCAGGTTAAAAAAAACAAAAAAACAAAAAAAGTGATAGGCTACGTAAAGATTTACGTAGCCTATCACGGCTAGGTTTTAAAAAAAAACCCGTGATAGGCTACGTAAATGTTTACATAGCCTATCACGGCTGACTTAAAAACAAACAAACGCACATACGCAAATGGCAGCGGCCATGGCCGCCGCCATTTGTGTTCCTTATTTTGGCATGTCTTGGTCTACGTAAACATTTACGTAGACTAAGATGGCGAAAATAAGGGGAATGCAAATAGCGTAGTGTCTACGCTATTTGCGTTCCCCTTATTTTCGTCATCTTAGTCTACGTAAATGTTTACGTAGACTAAGACGTGCCAAAATAAGGAACGCAAATGGCGGCGGCCATGGCCGCCGCCATTTGCGTATGTGTGTTTTGTTTTGTTTTTAAGTCAGCCGTGATAGGCTACGTAAACATTTACGTAGCCTATCACGGCTGACTGCAGGAACGCAAAAGGCAGCGCGTTCGCGGCCGGGCGAGGCGGCAAGCCTCCTCCCCGGCCGGAATTTCGGCCGGGCGAGGCGGGAAGCCTCCCCCCCGGCCTGAATTTCGGCCGGGTGAGGCGGGAAGCCTCCCCCCCAACCTGAACTTCGTGGGGGGAGCAGCAAAGCGCTCCCCCCCACCGTGAACAAGCTGCGAGAAAAGGTAAGTGACTTTCATCCACCCCTAGCCAAATGCCAGTGCATTCGGCCCCCCAAAATCCATCGCAGAATGAAGCCCCTGCCCTCTCAACCCAAGAAAGGCACGCGAAATGGAGCACTCACCTGCTCCTGTCCGCGCTGCTTTGTGAATGGCGGCCATCCTGCGGCCGCCATTCGCTTCCTCCTTTTCAAGCCATGATAGGCTACGTAAGTATTTATGTAGCCTATTATGCCGGGGGGGGGGGAACCCCAGCGTATGCTAATGGCAGAGGCTACTGCCATTTGTGTACGCTGGGTTTTTTTTCCCCCTGCTGTGATTGGCTACATAAATATTTTTGTAGCCTATCATGGCAGAGGGAATTTTTTTTTCTTACTTATGTAGCCTATCATGGCAGGGGGAAAACTCCCCAGCATACGCAAATGGCGGTAGCTGCCGCCATTTGCATACGCTGGGGATTTTCCCCCCTGCCATGATAGGCTACGTAAATATTTACGTAGCCTATCATGGCTCAATGCAGGGACGTAAAAGGCGGCAGCTACGACAGCTGCCATTTGCGTCCCTTCAGGGCTGCCCAGCGGCCAGATGTCCAACTGCAGGCGGCCAGAGCCGGCCAGCGGCTCTGCAGCTTGGCTGTGGAGCAGAGCCAGCCGAGCAGGATTCCAGGGGGAGGGATGGAGCACCTCCCCCCGTCAAGGATTCCAGGGGGAGGGACAGAACGCCTCCCCCCCCACTGCGGATGCCCCTCAGCGGAGCAAGGTAAGGGATTCGTACATCCCTAATTTCAGTACAGACTTTTGGAAGGTTTCACTCAAACACATACTTCCCCCCATAGACTAAAATGTGAACATGTTAATCCCCTCCAATGCATTTTAATATGCACATTTTTTAAAATGCATTTTTTTAAAGATGAACACAAATTCAGGAACACAGGTTTTTACCGAAAAAATGTGCTTGTATCTGTATTCACGTTTGGAGGTGAGAATGGAGCAAATCTGAGTAAAAACTGAAGCAAAGCTAAATTCACATACATCCCTCTTTAGAGTTTAGATATATAACTTTTCCCAGTATGGGTCCTGAGAAAATGCCTCACATAGATACAATTCTTTCTGCATATACTATAATGTGAACAGTCATTTCAGGTGGGTTTCTCTACATTATAAAACTAGCTATAGATACATCACTTGTAATAGATGTATGTATTTATGTAATTAACTTAGTGTATACCCTTTCCCAATCGTATTTGCTATTTATAGATGCATGTGAGGATTGAGATAATAAAACACATATAAAATAATTATTCTTTGGTGGTTCATCAAAGAATATCTACCAGTTCAATCTTACACATGTCTACTCAAAAGTAAGTTCCATTGGGTTAAGTTGCAGGCAAAATTACTTGATACATCAACAATCAAGCAATCAACCAAATTGTTGGTAATTCTCAGGGAATACATTGTTTAATTTCAACTCATGATTTCACTTCAAAAGAAAGCCTTAAATCTAAAAACTTTCTTTTAGCTTATGTTTGAATTGCCAGTCTAAAACAACAAAGCTGTCATTTAGCATCCATGACATAGCAAGAAAGCTTGCTGCCTGCAGTGAACAGTGGAAGTCTATGGTTTAATAAATATAATCTCATAATTCACTCAAATAATTGGTAGTTAAATAATACTTTACTGTTTCTGTGTGCCCCTCTTCTTGAACAATCTTTTAAGTGCTTTATAAGCCTTATCATTAAGCCTACAAATAATTGCATATGACTTCATCCACCTCTGAATCCACCTCTTGAGTTTAATACAGTTTATAAATGGGATATATATATATATATATATATATATATATATACATATATATATATGCTAGTTGCACACACACACACAGTTTCCCAGAAAGATAATGTGACACAAAAATATTTAGATAGCCTATCACGTGAAAAAACAGAAACGCAAATGGCATCTACTACGCCATTTGCGGCCGTTAAGCTGGTAGATTTACCTACATGCAGCTGTAAATGGCTGCATTTAGACTAATCTAACAGTTTTACAGCTGGAAATGGCATCGTGGACGCCATTTGCATCTGGAGTTAGTTAGCCCAGCGAAGTGATATAGCATGGCATGGCAATGGCGGCCAGCCGTATCCCCAGCGATGCAAACCTGGTGGCCAGCTCCACAGGATCCCTGTGTAGCAGAACCGGCCTGGACAGATTCCAGGGGGGAGGGATGGATTGCCATCCCCCCAAAGACCCCCCCCAGACTGGAAAGGTAGGGTATCTGCCCATCCCTAATTATAGGCGGTGGGCTTTTATCCTTCCAATATTGGAATATCAGTCTTTTAGCAACCAAAAGCAAATCAATTTATGCTGACCATGTGTTACATTCCAAGAAGCAGGTAAGTAATTTAAAAGGACATTTACATCAGTAAATATTAAAGAGCTTTCCAAAACAAAATTTATCTGTATAATAACTTCTTCCCAAAAGGAGGCAGCCGTTTTGGAAATCCAAAATATGAATAAGAGAAGCATTGACTGCATTACACTTCCAACAATTAGCTAACTTTGACAAGTCTTTATTAAAAAGACATTGTGGCGTCCAATAGACCCAAAACAAAAGTTTTTGCTTAATAAGGTGTAACCGAAGATCCATTGAAATGTCTGATACAGACAACAAGCTGGCAGTCCATTGATTAAATAAAATAGGATGTTCCAATTCCCTGTTCCATTCCTGCTGTAAACCACTTGTATCATATTAATTCATTGATAATAAAAGTTTCTAAACAGGAATCGTAGGTTGTTATATCTGATCAGCTTCAGTAAGTATTTCCAATAATGAAGGAGACTCCAAAGCAGTAAAAGCAGCAGGACCAAATCTAGATACCAACAAATGTTTCAATTGCCAATACTGCCATTCCGCGGTAGCAGGCAAATCGAATTGATCTCGCAAAATTGAAAATAACAAAAACTCATCATCAACCCCCACTAATTGATCCAGGGTAAAGGTCATTTTATCTGTCCAGGTCTGCCATAAAAACATTTTCTTATGAATTCTTAAATTGGGATTTCCCCATAAAGTCAGTTTAGCATGGGAAAATGGATCAAACTGAAATTGACATGACATTATGCACCAAACTTCCCTAACTGCCAAAATTGTGGGAGGAGCTCTGTCTACCTTGATATGCTGAGAACGTAATGCTGTCCATTTAAAGAGAGGCTCCAGATGAGAAGATTCCACCACAGACCAAGGTGGAAAATCTAATCTGAGTAGAAAAGACCAAAATTTAGTACAGGTCAGCAAATAGGCCCAATGGTACATAATTAGATCCAGAAAAGCGAACCCACCTTCATTAATTGGAAGTCGCATCCTTTTTAAAGATATTCTTGGTGCAGAGAAACCCCAGAAGAATTTATGAAACAAAGCATTAAGTTTTGGGAAATATTTGCCAGGTATAGGTAGAGGGATCCAACACATAATATAAATAATTCGAGGTATGGTATTCATCTTAAGTGTATTCACTTTACCCCATAAACTCAACTTTAAAGGTGCCCATCTATCTATATCTCATGAAATATCATTAATCAACCTGTTTAAATTAACCTAATCCTTTGAGATATATCTCTAGGAATAATTATTCCCAAGTAAGTAATGGCTCTGGGCACCGTAAAAAATGCCAGTTGGCTAATACACTATAGTACACCCTATCTCCAATCTGCATTATTTCCTACTTTGACCAATTCATTGAATAGCCAGGAAATTCACCAAAGGTATTAATCAGTTTCATCAAAGCTGGAGCCAACGACTGGAGTCTCAAGATAAACAGCAAAAGATCATCAGCTTAAAGGCTAATTTTAAATTCTAAATAAAAATTAACAAACCCATGAGTACTATTATTTTGTCTAATGGCACACCCCAGGGGTTCCAGCCATAAATTGAATATCTACAGGGGAAGTGGGCAACCTTGTCTGGTACCCTGCCCAAGTAAAAAAAGAGAGAAAAAAAGCTGAGAATAAACCATTAGTCATTACTCTCGCTCTAGGAGTTGAGAATAAAATTTTAACCCATTTCAAAAATTCCATAGGAAAACCAAAATTAGTCAGTGTAATAAACATACCTTTCCAATGAATTTGTCAAAGGCCTTTTCTGCATCCAAGGAAATGATGGATGCCTGGTCAGTTCTTTCAGAGTTTAAAGCAACTAAATCAACTACTAACCTAAGATTATCATCCCTCTGTCTATTTTTAATAAATCCCACCTGGTCTGGTCTAACCAATACAGTCATGACTTGTTATCTATTGGCCAAGATTACTCTTAGTACTTTGATATCTATGTTAATTAATGATATAGGTTGATAGTTAGCACAATAGGTATGGTCCTTGCTAGGGATGTACGAAACTCACTTAACTTTTAGCAGAATTTTTTGCGGTGGTGGGGAGGTGCTCTGTCCCTCCCCCCAAAATCCTCGATGGGAGGGGAGGTGATCCAGTCTCCCCCCCCCCCGGAATCCTGCCCTGCTGGCTCCGCTCCATGGAGCAGCTAGCCAGGGCCGTCCACAGCTGGAGTTCCGGCCATGGACAGGCTGCTGAGGACGTAAATGGTGGCCGCCATAGCGGCCGCCATTTGCATCCAGCCAGGCAGCCGTGATAGGCTACGAAAGTATTTATGTAGCCTATCACGGCAACCCCCCCAAAAAAAAAAACCAGCGTACACAAATGGCAGTGGCTATGGTGGCTGCCATTTGCGTTCCCTATTTTTCGCTGTTTTAGCCTACGTAAATATTTACGTATTATGGCGAAAAATAGGGAATGCAAATGGTGGCCACCATAGATGCCGCCATTTGCATACGCTGTTTTTGTTTTGTTTCTTGCTTGGCTTGCCATGATAGGCTACGTAAATACTTATGTAGCCTATGACGGCAAAGACCAGGATGCAAATGGTGGCCGTGGCAGCCGGTCAAAAGACCAGCCACCGCCGGAGCCACCGCTGTCCGGAACACCCACCCCAGGTAAGCTTCATCCCAGGGGGAATCTGCGGGGGGTGGGGGGGCAGGCCGTTCCACCACAGATTTCAGGGGGCCGAATGCCAGTGCATTTGGCCTCACTGAAATCCGTGGCAGAATTCTCCGCCATCCCTAGTCCTTGCCTGGCTTAAGAATCACAGTAATATGAGCATCATTTAACAATGAAGAAAGGGAGTCTGCTTCAAAAATATGCTTGTAGAGGCAATACAACTTTGGGGCTGAAAAACTAGAGAATGCTTTATACCATTCAATTGGAAATCCATCCAGTCCGGGTGATTTCCTGGTATTCATTTTCATTATTGCACTCATAATTTCCTCTAAACCAGAAGAGCTAATAAAATGAGCTGTTGTTATGAAGATCTAAACATGGAAGATTAATCTGGGGTGGGGGAGAAAGAAAAAAAAGCATCCATATCTTATTCTAATATCTTATTACATCTTTAATAGCTGAAATGACATTCTGATGTTGATGCTGCTTAAGACACTGTGCAAGGATCTTACTAGGATGTTCACTACTTTCCCCATATTTCTGTCATAGACAGGTCAGAGCAAATTCTGCCTGTTGTGGAATAATATTATTCAACTCATGCTTAGTATTCTGTAGCTCTTGATAAAGTTGTGCTGTGGGGGAAGTGGCAAACTAAGTTTTAAGAGATTTCAGCTTCTTACTTAAGTACGTCTGTTGAGTTTTTTTAAGCTTCTTTTGATAAGAAGCATACGAGATAATTCAACCCCTTATAAAACCTTTACTTGCCTCCCATTCAGTGGCACATGAACCTGCTGTACCCTCATTAATATTGCAATATTCAGTTAGTTCAGCTAACATCTGGGTTTTAAACTTCTCATTATTAAGGAGAGAAACATTAAAACGCCAGGGACCAGGGGCCCTAGGAGTATCAGAACATTGCAGTTCCAAACATACTAGGGCATGATCTGACACTACCTATGTATCAATCTTGCAATATTTTATTTGAAATACTAAAGTTATAGAACTAATAATGAAATAATTAGTCTAATCTAAAGCAGTTATGGTGAACTGGCGAAATACATCTATACTCTCTATCAGAAGGATGCAAAATTCTCCAAGCATCACATAAACCATATTCCATCATACAAGCCTGGAGTGCCAATCTCACAGCAGACTGAGTCCTAGGAGAAGGTGTACTCCTATCTAAGGATGGCAGAGAATTCCACCATGGATTTCAGTGAGGCCAAATGCACTGGCATTCGGCCCGCCGAAACCTGTGGCGGAATGGCCTCCCACCCCCCGGGTCCCCACAGAATCCCCCCTGGGACGAAGCTTACCAGGGGCGGATGTTCCAGCAGTGGCGGCGGCTCTGGCGGGGGCTCAGGCGACAGTGGTGGCAGCGGCAGCTGGTCTCTCGGCTGGCTGCTGAGGACTCAAATGGTGGCCACCACGCCATTTGTGTAGCTGCCTTTGCCATGATAGGCTACATAAATACTTAGGCAGCCTATAATGGCAATAAAAAACAAACAAACAACAGCATACGCAAATGGTGGCGGCTACGGTGGCCGCCATATGCGTTCCCTTTTTTTTGCTGTTTTAGCCTATGTATATATTTACATAGGCTAAAATGGTGGGAAAAAAAGGAATGCAAATAGCGCCCACTACGCTATTTGCATTCCCTTTTTTCACTGTAATAGCTTATGTAAATATTTACATAGGCTAAAACGGCGAATAAAAAGGAAAGCAAATAGCGCCCACTACGCTATTTGCATTCCCTTTTTTTGCCGTAATAGCTTACATAAATATTTACGCAAGATAAAACAGTGAAAAAAAGGGAACACAAATGGCGGCCGCCGTACCTGCCGCCATTTGCGTACGCGGTTTTTTTTTCCCCAGAAGGCTGCCCAGAGGCCGGATGTCTGGCTGCGGGCGACCCCAGCTGGTGGCTCCACGGAATCTCTGCAGAGCGGAGCTGGCCAGATTAGGATTTCAGGGGGAGGTGCAGAGCGCCTCCACCCACCATGAATCACCCCGTCGAAAAGGTAACTGACTTTCATACATCCCTACTCCTATCTGACAAAGGATCTAAAAGATCTGGGATCTTAATGGTTGGGTATAAATATTCTAAACAAGCAGACAGACAAACAAACAGGGAGGCCTAAGCATCAAAGACCTGGCACAAAGAAAAAAACCCATGGGATAAATCTAGGGATGTATGAAAGTCAGTTACCTTTTCACAGATTCTGTTCGGGGGGGGGGAGGCGCTCTGTCCCTCCCCCCGGAATCCTGGAGTTCCGGCCGTTGGAGTTCCAGCCACAGACGGGCTGCTGAGGACGCAAGTGGCGTAGGGTTGGCGGAGAATTTCTCCCCGAAACTTCGGGGGGCCGAGCGCCAACGTGTTCGGCCCGCTGAACAAGTTTCGGGGAGAAATCCTCCGAACCCCCCCCGCCCCCCGCACCCCCCCCGGGAAAAGCAGTACTGGGAAAAGCAGTACTAGGGTACAATCTCAAAAATGATAAAATGATCTCGGTACGAATCCAAGGCAAACCATTCAACATCACAGTAATTCAAATCTATGCCCCAACCACTGAGTTCGAAGAAGCTGAGGTTGATCGGTTCTATGAAGACCTACAACACCTTCTAGAACTAACACCAAAAAAAGCTGTCCTCTTCATAGGGGATTGGAATGCTAAAGTAGGAAGTCAAGAAATAATAGGGATGGCAGAGAATTTCTCCCCGAATCTTCGGGGGGCCGAGCGCCAACGTGTTCGGCCCCCCGAACAAGTTTCAGGGAGAAATCCTCCGCCCCCCGCCCCCCCCCGGGGACGGGACTTACCTTCCCTGAATGTCCCTCCCGGTGGCGGGTCCGGCTGGCGGTTCGTCCGGTGTTCGAGCGGGGCGGGAGCGGCAGCCAGTCTTTCGACCGGCTGCCGCCCCCGCCATTGCAATGAAAGAAAAAAAAAAAACGTCCCCTGATAGGCTACGTGACGATTCACGTAGCCTATCATGGCAAGATTTGCAAAGTCAGCCATGATAGGCTACGTGAATCGTCACGTAGCCTATCACGGGTGACTTTAAAAAAAAAAAAAAAGTGTGTACGGATAATGGCGGCCCCCATAGGGAGCCGCCATTCCCCTTCCTTATTTGGTCGCTGTAGTCTAGGTAAAGATTTACGTAGACTACGGCGAAAATAAGGGCAACGCTATTTGCGTTGCCCTTATTTTCGCCGTAGTCTACGTAAACATTTACGTAGACTATAGCGACTAAATAAGGAACGCGGATGGCGGCTCCCTATGGGTGCCGCCATTAGCGTACACGCTTTTTTTTTTTAAAGTCACCCGTGATAGGCTACGTGACGATTAACGTAGGCTATCATGGCTGACTTTGCAGATCTAGCCGTGATAGGCTACGTGAATCGTCACGTAGCCTATCAGGGGGCGTTTTTTGTTTTTTTTTTAACTTTCACATTCGCGGCCGGGCGAGGCGGGAAGCCTCCTACCTGGCCTGAATTTCGGCCGGGGCGAGGCGGGAAGCCTCCCCCCCGGCCTGAATTTCAGCCGGGACGATGCGGGAAGCCTCCCCCCCCAGCCTGAACTTCGCGGGGGACCAGCGAAGCACCTCCCCCCCACCGCGAACGTCCTTCGAGGACAGGTAAGTGACTTTCATCCACCCCTAAAGTGGCGGCTGCCATAGCGGCCGCCATTTGCGTCCAGCCAGGCAGCCGTGATAGGCTACGTAAGTATTTACGTAGCCTATCACAGCTGGGCAAAAAGAAAACAACAACAACAGCGTATTCAAATGGCGGCGGCTATGGCGGCCGCCATTTGTGTTCCCTATTTTTTGCTGTTTTAGCTTACATAAATATTTTTGTAGGCCATTATGGCGAAAAAAAGGGAATGCAAATAGCGTAGCGGGCGCTATTTGCGTTCCTTTTCTTTCGCTGTAATAGCTTACGTAAATATTTGCGTAGACTAAAATGGCAAAAAATAGGAAATGTAAATGGTGGCCACTGTAGCCACCGCCA
Source organism: Heloderma suspectum (assembly GCF_057233095.1). NCBI lineage: Eukaryota > Metazoa > Chordata > Lepidosauria > Squamata > Helodermatidae > Heloderma > Heloderma suspectum. The sequence goes on from NC_139465.1 coordinate 29,963,875, forward strand.
TTTGCGTACGCTGTTTTTTTTTTCTTGCTTGGCATGCTGTGATAGGCTACGTAAATACTTACGGAGCCTATCACGGCAAAGACCTGGATGCAAATGGTTGCTGCGGCAGCCGGTCTAAAGACCAGCCGCCGCCACCACCGGAACCGCCACCGGAGCCGCCGCCGTCCAGAACATCCGCCCCAGGTAAGCCTTGTCCTGGGGGGAATCTGCGGGAGGGGGGCGGGAGGGGCAGGCTGTTCCGCCATGGATTTTGGGGGGCCAAATGCCAGTGCATTCAGCCTCATTGAATTCCATGGCGGAATTCTCCGCCATCCCTAGATAAATCCAAGGTACTGTTCTATGAACGAAATTGGAACCAGCAGATGCTTCCATAAATGGAAGTATGTGGGATGGAGAGGAAATTATATTTCCCAAATTCCGATTTCTCCCATTTTCCCCTGAAGCTACCCATGCCACCTCCTACACTGTTCCAGATCATCACCCAGCAACAAGCCACCTAAACACCGTGGTTTAATGGAGCCAGGGCTCTCAGGGACTTCATCTGTCACCCCCCTCAGTCTTCCCTGTTCGCTCAGATCCTAGCTGCAATCCTCACAGTAGTGGGGGGGGGATTTTCCCATAAGCAATATATTGTTCCTCATTGTAATGAAAAGTATTTTGAGTTGGCTTCATCTTGAATGGGCAATGAAGACATAGGAACATAGGAAACTGAGTAAGACCATCAGACCATCTAGCTCAGTATTATTGACACTGACTGGCAGTGGCTCTCCAGAGTTTCAGACAGGAGTTTTTCTAGCCCTACTTGGAGATGCCGGGGATTGAACCTGGGGCCTTCTGGATGCAAAGCAGGTGTTCTGCCACAGATCTACGGTCCTTCCCATTAGCTTTACAAAAAGACCTGCACTTGGTGGAGATGAAAACTTCTAGAATTGGTTTGTTGCTATATGGATCAACACAGCTGCATGCAGTTTTGGACTCTTCCTGAGGGTGTGGCTATAAAGAATGTCACGATCAGCACCTACACTTCAAAATTTCCTACTACAACTGTGCCTAAAACACTGCACACTGCCTTAAGCTGTACAGTGGGGCAACCTGTGATGTCTCCAGAGAGAGGCCATTCCAGATTCTAGGTGCCACCACTGAGAAGGCCATGTCTGGGGTATTACTTGACACCTAGATGTCCTGAGAGTGAGAGAGCATTAACAAATCCACTTGAAACTCTCTAAGTAGCCAAGGAGGGCCAGACTGGGCCAAAACTGTAGGTCCTACAGTGTTGGGATTTAGAGGTCATAACTACCACCTTTAATTAATCTTAGAAACATCCTGGTAGGTTGTGTAAATAAGCTAATGGAGTGTGAATCATGTTGGTGAAATTATTAACAGCTTTGCAGATGAATAAAAGTATAAATTTACATGAACAGAGACATCACAGTCTCTTTGTTTCACTGGTGTAGAAATTCCTAATTCCTATCAATTAGCAGAATTCCAGTCCATAAACTTTTATAAAGGAAAGTAATGAGCAAACTGTATGACTAGGACTTAGAAGAGAAGGAGGATTTTAAAGATAAGTATAAATGGTAAAATTTATGGATTTATATTTTATTAACAATTTAATACAAGTTTAATTTCTATTAGCGCTTTGGGAAGTATCCCGGTGGAGTGATGTTCTTGAGATCACCACAGAAGCACTGAATTGATTTAAGACATCAAAATTCAATTGTTCTGGCAAGAAAGAAATATAGATTTTATGCCCTCTGGTAATATTTAATATTTTCCCGTTGTTGTTTTGTTGTTGTTGTTGTTGTTGTTTTCCTCCAGTGTAGCTTTATCCGTAACTAGGTAAAGAATGTAAGGGTGCAATCCTATGTATGTTTAGACAGAAATAAGTCCTACAACTCCCAGCATTCCCCAGCTAGCCATGTTGTCTGGGAGATGCTGAGTGTTGTACAATGATAATGATGATGATTAGATTTTCATCATCATCATCCTCATCATCATCATTCAGAAATAAGTCCTACAACTCCCAGCATTCCTCAGCCAGCCATGCTATCTGGGAGATGCTGGGAGTTGTAGAATTGATTTTTGTCTCCTTAAGGGAGCAATCCAATGGCCACTAGACAACATCTGCGGGGCCATAGAATACTTTGGATTCTTGAAAGAACTGTATGGGCTACCTCTCTGAGTTCAGGAACTTGATGTCAGATAAGGTGTAAAGGGGTTCTGGTGGGTGGAGAGGGGACTGGAAAGGCCAGGATACAAACTATCCTGAGTCATCTCCACCCTCCTTCATTCCCCCTGTGATGAGCCCCAGCTAGACTGGCAAAAAAGCCTGTCTAGTGCAAATGCAGAGTGGGAGGAGTGGGGAGGCTATGATCACCTCTGCTGCTCCTCCCATTCTGCACTGGATGCCCATAAGCCTCCGAGTTTGGAAGCTTATAAGCATCAAAGGTGGAAGTCATAGGACTATGCCCTAAATTTATTAAAAATATAACATAATAAATCAGGCTCAAACTCATTTACATCTGAGTAGACATGTATGAGATTGCACTACCCTTTGAGATCCAATCCTAGGCAGTGTACTAAAGACTGAATTCCACTTACTTAAAATAAATTAAGTTTTGTTTTGTTTACTTATGACCATTACATGGCTATAGTTAATAACGGATAATAAGAGAACATCATCTATTGGGTGGCATAGAAATGTAAAAACAAAAAACAAGCAAAGAAAGAAAATATATTCAAAAGTAATCACAAATAGTGTTCTTAAAATTAGTGTTGTGCTGATATTTTTGATTGCTTTTTTAAAGGCAATACATGACATGGAATTGTGAAAAGAAATCACCCATGAAAGAAAGGAGTGTGTGAGAGAACTTTGGTGAAATCTTCAAGGGTGTGTGTGCAGGGTTTCTGTTTTCTTTCTCTCTTACCTTAATACAATGTTGAGGTGGCTGTGTGGACTGTGTAATGTACTTTGTTTTAACGTCTTTGTTTCTTTTTACAGTTTTGTGCTTGTCAACACACTGCATCCTAGCCTCCCATACTAACTGAAATACACATTAGGAGGACATTGGTAAGAGGAACTAGGAATCTGCAAACCCACCCATATCTGGGTTCTCCAGGCACCCGCCCAGCCCCTGCTTTTGTCAGTCCTTGGACCATGCTTGAGACTCTCCCATGCTCAGAGAGCAGCCTGCACTCACCCCAGTGGCCTCATCGAGTTCCGCTGTTCCCATTTTTTGAAAAATAAAATGGAGATTGTGAAATGTGCATATTTGCATACAGTCAGGGGCAGAAATATTGGAACAAGGATAACTGTTTTGGCAGTTGGCCTCTGTAGGTTGAAAGGAAACACACCCAGATGGGAGCGAAGTCAGGACTTTCAGCTGTAATTCAAGGTTTTGACAAAAGTGGGGCACTAACCATTCAGGAAGTACAGCCAGTGACATACATCCCCCCCATCATTGGGGGCTCATAAGTAATGGAACAAACCAACATCATTTCAAACTTAAGGATCACCTTTAATACCTGGATGAAAATCCTTTGCAGTCAATGACTGCCTGAAGTCTGTAACCCATGGACATGACCAAATGCTGAGTTTCCTCCCTCGAGATGCTTTGCCAGGCCTTTACTGCAGCTGCCTTCAGCTGCTGATTGTTTGTGGGTCTTTCTGCCTTCAGTCTTGTCTTCAGTAAGTGAAAAGTATGCTCCATTGGGTTGAGATCAGGTGACTGACTTGACCATTGAAGAACATCCCATTTCTTTGCCTTGAGAAACTGTTGGGTAGCTTTTGCTGTATGTTTTGGGTCATTATCCATCTGCAATATGAAGCAGCGTCCTATCAGTTTGGCAGCATTCAGCTGAACCTGAGCAGAAAGTATAGCCCTATACACTTCAGAATTCATCCTGCTGCTTTTATCATCAGTTAGGTCATCAATAAACACCAGTGACCCCGTTCCATTGGCAGCCATACATGCCCATGCCATAACACTGCCTCCACCATCTTTGACAGATGATGTGGTATGCTTTGGATCTGTTCCTTTCTTTCTCCATACGTTTCTCTTCCCATCATTCTGGTACAGGGTAATCTTGGTTTCATCAGTCCAAAGAATCTTATTCCAGAACTGGGCAGGCTTTTTTAGGTGTTTGCTGGAAAAGGCTAATCTGGCCTGTCTGTTCTTGAGCATTACCAGCGGTTTGCACCTTGTTGTGAAGCCTCTGTATTTACATTCATAAAGCCGCCTCTTGACTGTAGATGTTGCCAATGACATGCCTACCTCCACAAGAGCATTCTTGACCTGGCTAGATGTTGTGAAAGGGTTCCTCTTTACCATGAGCAGAATTCTGCGGTCATCTACTTTACTTGTCTTCCATGGTCTTCCAGGCCTTTTGCTGTTGCTGAGCTTGCCAGTTAATTCCTTCTTTTTCAACATGTTCCAAACTGTTGTGTTGGCCACTCCCACTATTTTTGCTATCTCTCTGATGAGTTTATTTTGTTTCCTCAACCTAATGATGGCCTCCTTCACTCGCATGGACACCTCTTTGGACCTTGTGTTGGGAATTCCAGTGAACAGCTACCAAATGTAAATGTAACACTCAGAACCACCTCCAGGCCTTTTATCTGCTTGATTGGTCATGGGGTACCCAGGAAACAGGCCACATCTGGTCATGCAGCTGCTTGTCAGCCATTTGTACCATTACTTATGAGCCACCGATGATGGATGTGTGTGTATGCCACTGGCTGTACTTCCTGAATGGTTAGTGCCCCACTTTTGTCTAACCCCTTGAATTACAGCTGAAAGTCCTGACTTCGCTCCCATCTGGGTGTGTTTCCTTTCAACTTCAATGTGGTGGTGTACAGAGGCCAACTGCCAAAACAGTTATCCTTGTTCCAATATGTCTGGCCCTGACTGTATGTGCAAAAATGTGCATTTTGTGAATTCAACTTTTTGTGTGTCTGTAAAAATGCACATTTTGCAAAAATGAACATTTGTGCACATATGCAAATGTATGCATTTGCAAAAATATTCATTTTTCCACATACGCAAATATGCACATTTTTTGCGATCACCATTTTATTTTATTTCTTGAAAAATGGTGACTGTGAAGCTTGACGAGGCTTCCAGGGTGAATGCAGGCCATTCACTGAGCATGGGTAGGAGGTGAGTGGGGCATGGAGGGGTGGGCAGGGGCAGTTCCGCTGGATTCACATATGGAATTGCATGCCCGCATCATCCCTAAGAGGAAGTGTAGCTGGCTGGGAGACTGCCTGCAGAGCACCAACAGTCCATTGGCAGTTTCCCAACCAGCCCCACTTCCTGAAATGCTAGTGGAAGACCTCATAACTTAACATCCTACCATGCACATTTGAGCTACAGCAGGAGGCTGGGAAATGCCATGCAGAGTGGCACAAAACTGTAGAAAAATAGTTAAAAGAAGTACACACTCCACTTGGCCACCACACCATGTTAGTATAGTAAGACAGCAAGAATAAACAAACCCCACACGCCTCTAAAAATATATTCCCTGCCCTGAGAAAACAGCACAACAGTACACCCTGCATTCACAGTGGGGCAATAAGTTTTGAAGATCCATGCTGGATCAGACCAAGGGTCCATCTAGTCCAGCATAGTTCCAACCAGCTGCTGTGGGAAACCCACAATAGATCCTTCTGCTCACCAATTGGTATACATAGTTTACTGCCTATAGCCACTGATAGCCTTAACCTTCATAATTTTATCTAACCCCCTTTTAAACCATCCAAAGTGGTGGCCATCACCACATCTTGTGGTTGCAAACTCCATAGTTTTAATATGCACTGTGTGAAGAAGTACTTTTATATGCCCTGAATCTCCCATCAGTCAGCTTCATGGCAGGACCCTGGGTATCTAGTTTTGTGTGAGAGGGAGAAAAAATGTCTCTCTTTCCACTTTCTCTACACCATGCATAATTTTATCATGTCTCTATCATATCACCCCTTACTTGCCTTTTTTCCAAACTGAACAGTCATGGTACATGGTTACATGGTAACCTTTCCTCATAGGAGAATTGCTTTTACCCCTTGATAAGTTTTGGTTGCACTTTTCTGCACATTTTCCAACTCAACAATATCCATTTTTAGGTGTGATGACCAGATCTGTATACAGTATTCCAAATGTGGTTGCACCACATATTTGTATAAGGGCAGTAGGATATTGGCAGTTTTAATTTTCATATTTATTTCCTTTCCTAATCATCCCTACCATGGATTTTGCCTTTTTCACAAAAACTGCACACTGGGTCGATATTTTCATCAAGCCATCCACACAACCCCAATATCTTTTTCTTGCTCAATTACCATTAGCTCTGATCCCATCAGCATGTGAAGCTGGGCTCCCCCTGCCTTTCCCCAATATGCATCATTTTGCACACTTGCTTACATTGAACTGCAGTTGCAAGTTTAATGCCCAATTGCCCAAGTTGGAGAGATCCTTTTGGAGGTCTTTTCAATCCCTTTTTGTTTAACCACTCTTGGTGTCATCAGCAAACTTGGCCACCTTGCTGCTCACTCCTAATTCCAGGTAACATATGAACAAGTTTAAAAGCATTGGTCCCAATACAAATCTCCCACTGTTTACATCCCTCCATCCTGAGAATTTACCACTTATCCAGACTGTCTACTTTCTGTTCTTTAACCAGTTACTGATCCATAAGATGACTTCTCCTCTTATTCCATGACTGCTAAGTTTGTTCAGGAGTCTTTGGTGAGGGACTTTGCCAAAAGCTTTTGAAGTCCAAGTAAACAATATCTTCATCTACCAGATTTCTCTTATCCACATGTTTACTGACACTCTCAAAGAAGTCTAAAAGGTTTTAGTGAGAGAGACAGGCCTTAACTTTGAAGATATTGTGTTGATCCTTTTTCATCAGGGCTTGTCCTTCTATATGCTTACTAATATTATCTTTAATAATTTTATCTATATTAATGCTTTCCACCAATTTACCCAAAATAAATGTTAAGCTAATTGGCGCATGATTTTCTGGATTCCCCCCACCCTACCCCATCCCACAGATGACAGATAAACCACTTTGGGATTTTAATATATTAAATGGATCCTTAAATATATGTTGTTACATTTGTCACTCTCCAGTCCTCTGGTTAAACTGACCTTCAGGGCATGTTACATATTTTTGTTAGGAGATCAGCAATTTCACATTTGAGTTCTATAACAACTCTTAAGTTGGATAGCATTATGGTCTGGTGATTTGTTAGCTTTCAATTTGTCATGAGCTTCTAGAAGTTCATCTCTTGTCACCACTATCTGCCTCAGTTCTTCAGGCTCCTTTCCTGAAAACATCAGTTCAGACACAGGTATCTGTCTCTGCAGTGAAGACAGATGGAAATAATTCATTCAGCTTCTCCACAATCTCTTTCTCCTCTTTTAGTACCCCTTTAACTTGGTTATCATCCACCTGTCCAACTGCCTCCTGATGTCATCTCCCCACTGGAGGAACCTCCTCAGAAGATGAGCTGGAGCTCCCAGAGGTAGATGACAGATAATTTGCTGACCTAATTGACTTGCCATTTGGATTTGCGCCATTATTTGTCTAACTCAGAGTCTGGCCCAGATAAAACAGTGCACCTTACCTGGTTTCCCATTTCTGATATATTTAAATAACTATTTATTGTTGGACTTGAAGTTATTAAAGATGTGCTTCTCAAAATGCTTTCTATGAGGTCACATGCTTTTTCTCTATTTGCATTTATTTTATTCAAGTTTGTGCCTTTTTGTTCTTATTTGGGCAAGAATTCAATTTTCTGAAGGAAGACTTCTTTTTTGCAATAGCTTCCCTGACAGTGCTTGTTGACCATGCTGGTGACCTCTTGGACTTGATGGTACTTTACCTGACCTGCTGTTTATATTCTAGCTGAGATTGCATTATTGTGGTTTTGAGCAATTGATGTACATTGACAGCACCTCCAGTATGTTCTATCCTGTCTTTCCTATAGAGTTTCTATCCAGAAATGACCGTATCTCACTAGTTCTCTCCATTAAAAAATGTCCCCTAAAACCAAGCATTCCATTAATACAGTAGGAGGTCATTTCTCATCCAAAACTCAGATATCCCTAAAACCTTTACACAATGTATTCACTAGAAAACATGTGTGCTTTAAAAATGTACATTTTGAAAAGCAAAACCAAACCACAGTTTCACACTTTAGTCAAGGGGGGGGGAGTACACATTTGGGTGCACACAATAAAAACTGCACCCCAACATTCACTGTTCCTGTTCGAAAAGAAGAAGACAAAAATAGGAATAGGAACAAAGCAAACCAGGCTTTGACGTGGAAATTGGAGAACTCTGGTGAGTTCAAGCCTCACAGATTGTCCCATCCCTACCATAGACTAGGAATGTGGAAGAAATTGATTACCTGTTTTCACACCCTTGAACGACTATGCAAACCAAAACTCATTTATCCTTTGAAATGTGCACTCCTCTGAATTTTGCAATGAAGTTCTCTACTAAAAAAAAAAATGTACAAAAATGTGTATTTTAGGGGCAATAACATTCAAAATACATTATATTTTGCTTGCAAAAATGTGTATATTTGGCAAAATGCATACAAAATGCATGTATTAGGAGTAGGGATGGACAAAAGTCCCTTACCTGTTCTCAAAGCTTGCTTCGCGGTGGGGGGGAGGCGCTTCGGTTCTCCCCCCAAAGTTCAGGTGAGGGGGGGAAAGGCGCCCCGCCTCGCCCGGCTGAAATTCAGGCCAGGGGGGAGGCGCCCCATCCCTCGCCGGTGAAATTCAGGCCGGGGAGGAGCGCCCCGTCTACCCAGCTGCAAAAAAAAAAGTAAAACACATACACACATACACACACGTGATAGGCTACGTAACGATTTACGTAGCCTATCATGGCTAGATTTCCAAAGTCAGCCATGATAGGCTATGTAAATCGTCATGTAGCCTATCACAGGTGACTTTGGAAAAAAAAAAAGCGCGTACGCAAATGGCGGCTCCCATGGGGACCGCCATTTGTGTTCCTTATTTTGACACGTCTAGTCTACGTAAAGTTTTACGTAGACTATGGCGAAAATAAGGGCACGCTATTTGCGAAGCCCTTATTTTCGCCGTAGTCTACGTAAAACTTTACGTAGACTAGACTTGCCAAAATAAGGAACGCAAATGGCGGCGCCCATGGGCCTCCGCCATTTGCGTACGTGCTTTTTTTTTTTTTCAAAGTCACCCGTGATAGGCTATGTGACGATTTACGTAGCCTATCATGGCTGACTTTGGAAATCTAGCCGTGATAGGCTACGTAAATCATTACGTAGCCTATCACGGGTGTTTTTTTTTTTAATTTACTTTATTTTTTGCAATGGCGATGGTGGCAGCTGGTTGGGAGACCGGCCACCAACCATGCCCCCGCCGAACCGCCGCCGAACCGCTGCCGGGACCCGCCGCCGAGAGGGACATTCGGCCACGGTAAGTCCCATCCCAGGGGGGGTGGCGGACTGGCAGAGAATTTCCCCACCAATTTTGGGGGGCCGAATGCGTTGGCATTCGGCCTCCCGAAGATTCGTGGAGAAATTCTCCGTCATCCCTAATTAGGAGCACAAAAAGTTTATGAATTCGCATGCATATTTTAAAGAAAAATACTCATAGTTTGGGTTGGACTGAACTTAAGACTGGAGAAATTAGCAAAGTTTTAGATAACCTGACCTTAAGCTTGGCAAAATGAGAAACTGAGACAAAAAATGAAATGTATAGATTCTTCCCTTCTTGCCAATTGCCATAGACTTCCATTGTGAAGGAAAACTTGCATAACATTTAGGAGTGCACGAAAGCCACTTACCTGGTCTCGCAGCTTTTCACGGTGGGGGGGAGGCGCTTCGCTGCTCTCCCCCCGAAGTTCAGGCTTGGGGGGGAGGCTTCCCGCCTCGCCCGGCCAAAATTCAGGCCGGGAAGGAGTAGCCTCGCCTCACCCAGCCGCGAAATAAAAAGTTTTTTTAAAAACAAATGCCCCCGTGATAGGCTACGTGACGATTAACGTAGCCTATCATGGCTAGATCTGCAAAGTCAGCCATGATAGGCTACGTAAATCGTCACGTAGCCTATCACGGGTGACTTAAAAAAAAAAGCGCGTACGCAAATGGCGGCCACCATAGGGAGCTGCCATTCGCGTTCCTTATTTGGTCTCTGTAGTCTACATAAATCTTTACATAGACTATGGTGAAAATAAGGGCAAAGCAAATAGCGTTTGAGACTACGTAGTCTCAAACTACGTAGCAAATAGCGTTGCCCTTATTTTCGCCGTAGTCTACGTAAAGATTTACGTAGACTACAGCGACCAAATACGGAACGTGATTGGCAGCTCCCTATGGGGGCCGCCATTTGCGTATGCGCTTTTTTTTTTTACGTCACCCGTGATAGGCTACGTGATGATTTATGTAGCCTATCATGGCTGACTTTGCAAATCTAGCCGTGATAGGCTACGTTAATCGTCACGTAGCCTATCACTGGGGCGTGTTTTTTTTTTTTACTTTTATTGGAATGGCGGCGGCGGCAGCCGGTCAAAAGACCGGCTGCCGCCCTCGCCCCTGACGAAGACCCGACGAACCACCTCCGGGACCCGCCGCCGGGAGGGACATTCGGGAAAGGTAAGTCCCGTCCCGGGCGGGGGTGCGGGGGCGGGGGGGTGCGGAGAATTTCTCCCCGAATCTTCTTCAGGGGGCCGAACACGTTGGCGCTTGGCCCCCCGAAGTTTCGGGGAGAAATTCTCCGCCATCCCTAATAACATTTGAACTGCTGCTCAAAATGTCAACAAACAAATAAAAGGTACGCCTCTTTGACAAGCCTGAATAATAGTCATTGGTAGTTTTCGCCAACATTTGGAAGAAGTATATGTTATCCCGAGCCACAGCTTGGAGTAAAAAGTACAAATGTGTCAGTTTTCAGCACTCCTTAACTTGTTGAATTGGTTGCAAGTTTTATCAGATCTGTTTGAAATTTTCCACAATTGCAGACTTCATCACGTAGATCATGTATGTCAACTTTCAAACTGTTAGTTCAAAGGGATGGTGTGGGTGCTTGACTGGCTCCGGGAATCCATCATACCTCCCTTCTCACTCATAGGGGTGTACGAACCCCACTCACCTGAGTCTGCTGGGGGTCCGCTGGGGGGAGGCGATCCATTCCTCCCCCTGGAACCCTTCCTGGCTGGCTCGCGCCACGATGAGTCCATGGAGCCACCAGCCGGGTCTGTCCGCTGCCGGACTTCTGTCCACTGCCGGTCTGCAGACACAAATGGCGTCCAGCATCTGCTACGCCATTTGCGTCCCTGCTCTTTGCCGTGATAGGCTATGTAAAAATTTATGTAGCCTATCACGGCAAAAAGCAGGGACACAAATGATGTCCTCTACGCTGGACATCATTTGCATCCACAGACTGGCAGCAGACGGCAGTAGAAGGACCCGGACCTGGCCGGCAGCAGGTAGGATCCGGCTGGTGTGAACTTCGTGGGGTGGCAGAGGTGAGTGGTCCGTTCCACCACAGACTCTGTCCATGGTGGAATTCTCCACCATCCCTACTCACTCGTCCCCCTGAATCTCGTTCAATGCGCTTCCTCCCCTGCCTGTCGAGCTGCAGGGACGTACTGGGCCTGTCTGCTCATACCCAGCAGCCCCCGTCCTCCTTTCAAGCTGCCATCTTTTACCCAAGATGGGGTTCCATATTTTTGTATATTTACTGTTGCACACAATGGCAGCCATAAAGGACCATTTCCACAACATTAGAGACCTCTAATGTTGTAGAAATGCCCATTTATGGCCACTGTTGTGTGCAACAGTAAATACATGAAAATATAGACCCCATCTTGGGTAAAAGATGGCAGCTCTCATGGAGGAGCAGGTAGCTGTGGGACACTCCCAGACAGCTCTCTGAGCCCTCCAGGGGTTCACACTGCTTTACTGTCATGGGCGCACAGCAGTGGGGGCTGCTTGGGTGGCTGCTTGAGTGCATGCCAAGCCTGGACTCCAGTGAGTCCATCCATTCCTATTAGTTCACCAGCTGTTATTTCTATAAGCCATAGAATTTTGAAGCTTATTACCCTTTTGTGGGTGACTCAGTTGAACTAAAGAGGCATTCCTGTGTGACACAGACCCACACCCATGCCAAATACCAATTATTTAATTACAAATACAAATAAAGCATTGAAACAGAATAATTTGCAACTGGTTGGGAGGTGTATGACTGGAGGTAGATAGAAATGGGTAAGTGGGCCTGAAGTAAATATTCTACACACCAAGGAAAAAGAAGAGTTGTTGGCATAGAGAGGAGGTAAATGCACAAGGGGAGCTTAAGAGGCAGTGGGATAGGGAACCCCCAATGGTGAGCAGGAGCAATACACACACACACACACACACACACACTTATGAAAGTATTGGCTAACACTGTACCTGCCAGGCCACTGGAAAACTTGATTGGAGAGCTCCTTCTAATACAGTAGTTGGGTTCAGCTTCCCTGTGTTGTTCCCATATATTATAGATATTCACTATTCTTATGAAACCTAACTGACTTTCATAGAAAATGCAGACCAAGAAAATACCCGCAGAATCAGTTTGACACAAAATTGCCCAAGCTATTTCCTACATGGAGGGAATGCTTGGCATTTTCACTTTTATTGTATGAAAATAAAAGAGAACCTTCCAGTTATTGCTGACATCTCTTTGACAAATGTGTATACCAAGTGAAAAGTAAAATAGGAATAAAAGCTTGGTTCCTCAGTCACAGAACATCTATTGTCTTGAATTATTCATGCCACTTCTCTTCAAGTTCGGCCTGGAACCTTTTTAAAGCAAACAATAAACTCAACTCAACTCAACTCAACTAAAATAAAATAAAATTAATACTAATAATGGAGGATTTACTTTTTTCTATCAAAGACTGGCACATCCAAGTTAAATGGGAGTTGCATTTGAATTATGTTCTGAACATGCTGTCCTTGTAGTCAAACAAATAATGTTTAAACTAATGAATACAATCCAGAGTCATTTGAATGACTTGCAAGAGAAGGGGCAAACAAAATCATACACTTTGGCAATAAACAGATTGGTTCAATCTAGAGCTGTGCACAGATGGCCTCACAAAATTCTCCACCTTATTTGTGGGCAGAGAAATCTGGGAGATAATTTCACTGAATTTATACAGGGGAAGGAGAAATTCTCAACCGGTTCTCACAGTTAGCATTCCCCATTGGCAGGCTTTGTAGCACAGCCTCTTTCTTTTTTGGTCAGGGTTTCTGGGTTTTTCATTCTGCAACAGCATCATCTATGTTGGCAAGCTGGGCTCCATTTTGCATCCACCACAATGCAGGTGTGTGTGTGGGGGTACAGTGTTGTGTCAAGCTCCAGGGATGAAGTGGAGTTAGTGCTTTGCCAAAATCTGTCCTCCAACTTCCAGAAAGTTTTCTTCTCCCACGGAAGGGGCTTCCATTGTTCTGCCTCATTCTCAGGACAGTCTATAATTTATGCTATAAATTATAACATAATTTATAACATAATTTATAAAGATATATGCCCTAACCCTGGCACCAGCTTGTCTGGCAAAAAGGGGGGGACGTTGCAGATGGGTGGGGTGAGAAGAGGTGGCCAGTGCCTATTGGATAACCCCCCCCCATAGCACCACCAGGCTGGGCAGGGGCCAGCAGAGCCCTCTTAAACTCTGCACCCCCTCCCAGACCAGCTATCTCGGTCTAAGTGGCTCCCTCCCACCCTCCCATGAGCAATGTGGGTTTATGCCGGTTGCCCTTTTGGGAGCCATGTATAGGGATGGCAGAGAATTCCGCCACGGATTCCAGTGAGGCTGGATTCTTTAGAATCCGGCCCCCCGGAATCCGTGGCGGAACGGCCTCCTGCCCCTGCTCCCCCTGCAGAATCCCCCGGGACGGAACGTACCTGGGGCGGATGTGGTGGATTCAGCGGCGGCTGTTCCGGCGGTGGCAGTGGCTGCTCCACTGGCTGGTCTCCTGGCCAGCCACGGTCGGGCTGCTGCAGCCACCATTGGAATCCTTGCAGCTGTGATAGGCTACGTAAGAATTTGCATAGCCTATCATGGCTAACCCCCACCCCAAAAAACCCCCAGCATAGGCAAATGGCAGTGGCTACAGTGGCCACCATTTGCATTCCCTGTTTTTCGCCGTTCTAGCCTATGTAAATATTTACGTAGGCTATTATGGCGAAAAAAAGGGGGAATGCAAATAGCATAGTGGGCGCTATTTGCATTCCTTTTTTTTTTTTTTGCCATTCTTGCCTACGTAAATATATACATAGGCTAGAATGGTGAAAAATAGGGAACGCAAATGGCGGCCGCCATAGCCGCCGCCATTTGCGTATGCTGGGGGGTTTTTTTGGGGGGGAAGGTTAGCAGTGATAGGCTATGTAAATGCTTATGTAGCCTATCACGGCAGCCTGGCTGGACACAAATGGTGGCTGTTACGGCGCCCGCCATTTGCATCCACACCAGCCCCTCCACAGCTGGAAATCCAGCTGCGGACGGCCCTGGCTGGCTGCTCTGCGGAGCCGCCGTGGAGCGGAGCTGGCCGGGCAGGATTCCGGGGGGGAGGACCGGATCGCCTCCCCCCAGTCGAGGATTCCGGGGGGAGGGACGGAGCGCCTCCCCCCCCTGCAAATCAATCCGCAAAAAGGTAAGTGAGCTTCGTACATCCCTAGTCATGTAGGAATTGTTGACTCACAGTCTAATTGGCCTTCTACTGTGAGTCTTTTTGCCTACTTCACACTGTTATTAGGGCTAGGGTGTGTCCTATGGGCAAATATGGTCCAATCTCTCTTAGGTCACTTCTATGTTTGTGGCTAGGACAGGCAAAAGCAGAAAGAGATTAGGGATGGTGTGCATGCAGAGGCACCTTATGGTGACAGGTGATGCCTGAGGCTCCCTGAATGGGCTGTGCGGTTTGGAGGGGAGATAAGGGTTGCCTGGGAGACCAATCTTCCTCATTCACCCAGGTGTTTTGCAGCACCGGGAGGGGGTGACAAGGGAAGGTCTACCTCCCCCAGAAGGGGTAGTCCAGAGGGGTGGCGAGATTTACGCCACCCCTCAGGCTGGGTGTGCTTTCGCCCAAGAAGTGCCAGCTAGTCGCTGGAACAGTCATCTGCCCATTGTAGGTCCCCCTTTGTTTGCAGATATTTTCAATAAAATGTGGCCCAATTTTCAACCCAAGACTTGTTGTCTGACTCTTATTTAACCCATCTCCATATGCAAAAAGATTTATGTAAATCTTTTGGTGGTGTTTTTGAGCTGAGAAGGCTGCCAGCTGCCAAAGAGATGACTGTACAATGAAAAATAGGACACTTGTGCTCATTTCTCGGCCACCTCCTTAGTAAGGTAAGCCCAAGAAACCCAAATGCAACCTTTGAGAATTTCTCAGAAATTTCTTCAGTATTGAATTTCTTTTTAACAGCAATTTCTCTTCTATCAAATTGAATGAGAATTGTCAAAAAAATGTGGGATAAATGTTTGGCACAGCACTAGTTCAATGCCTTGGACAAAAATCATTTGACATCCAGTTATGTGACTGAAGCACAGCTAGTATGTTGTTGTTGTTGCTATTTTAATTTCAGGCTTCAAACTGGTATAGCTGCCAGGAATGCTAAGTGGACCCTGGGATGCTGCAAAGTCTTCTGGAAGAGCTGCCTTGAATATATGACTGTCCTTTGATTCAATTCAAGGGAGATGACCAGGGAATTCCTGTGAATGTCTGCCAAGTTAGCCATCACCCAGCCCATGAGGCACCCATAAGGGTACCTTTGAATTGGCCAGTTAAACACCCTGGTGGGGATGGGGGTGGGGGGGACAACATCCTGAGGTGTCTGCACTAGGATGGGCAAATGACCAATGTTCAAGATTACTAGGATTCTCCCAACATCATCTTGCTGTTCATCTTGCGCCTAATTCTTGTTCACGTTTATGATTGCTATTCTCTCTGCACAAACAGGAACATTGTGCAAATCGAGCAATGCTCAGATGTGAAATCTGCACAAATTAGTAAATTTGTAAACATTCCTCCATAGACTAAAGCGAGGCTGTCTGTCTACAGGGGTAATTTGTACAAATTATAAAATTTGCACAAAATGGAACTGGGGAAAGCTGTGCAAATCGAATGTCAGCATATGCCTGCCCATTTGCAAACTGTTTGGGTGGAGATGCGCTAGCAATCGCATTTGGGGCTTCAAATAGGGCATGCTCACATATTTTTTTAACAAAAACAAAATTTTCATACATCCCTAGTCTGCCCTTCTCTGCTGGGTCAGTGAGGTCAAAGCTCAGGCACCCTTCGTTGAAGTATCCCTATCATCTCCTGTTTTTCTTAATAATGGGCTAGGCTACCTTGCATAGCTAGCCATATGTAAAATTAATGAAGAGGCAGGAGCACCTTCTATCTAGGCTTCAGAACCAAATCTTTATCCACTTTGATTTGGTCCAGCCTGGGTCCAACCCCTGGGTAATCAAGCCTTTGTACCCTTTGTGCAAAACTGCCTTGGAGTTCCCACAGTCATTGTTAAATCATGTTCATTCCTCCTGCTTGGACATATACCACCCTGGGTTTTCTTCTTCTTGGCTCCAGATTGAGGCGAGGTTCTAATTAGGCTTTCCATGTTGCTCCTTGTGATTCTTTTATAACTGTCTTCTGTACCCTGTTACAGCTCACTGTTACCAGGCTAGGAGTCCCTCACACTTTCATTCAGGAGCACCTTGTTGATCCAGAAAATCTGTTTGTCTAGCACCCCCAGAGAGAGAGAGAGAGAGAGAGAGAAGCTTTATCCCCTTGTAAAACACCCACTGAATCCAAGGTTAGGTTCCATACATGATACAGTCTGCCTGCCATCTCCTTGCATTCCTTTTGATGCCTTGTGGGGTTTGGGTCCAACATATGATTTGCTGTCTTGAGGTGAATTATTGTTTTTGGTAGTTGAGAAGTGAGCTTAAGGTGAAGAGATACATCTACCATGTAGTATCCAGTAGTGCTCAAACTTTAGTCTAATTGGGAATGGTCAGGAGAAGGCTCTCCTTCTAAAACTGTCTTTATGTAAATTATTGTGGCTCTGCGGTCCCTAATAAGAACCTAGTCTCTATTCAGTCTCTTCCCATCCTCACTGAAACTTCAGGAGTCCATCACCTGGATCTATCATCCATTGGCTGTCTCTTGACAACTTGTACTCAAGAGTGCCCAGGCAGCCTGGAGGTAATGCCCCATAGTTTTGTAATTTGATACTGAGACATAGACTAGCAGGGGTATTTGTCCACAATAATTTTATAACTTTTGGCAACTCAGTCTCTGAAAACAAATTTCTTCCAGTTCCCTTTCCTCTGAGTGAGGAAATTTTTAGCACTCATGCTTTATTTATTTCCCTCTCTCATCTAAAGCTATTCATTTCTGCCCCCATAATCCCCCATTTCACCAGCATCCATGTTTCCCCTGGTCTCCAATCGACCTCTCTGCTATTTCTCTAGCACCACCTCCCTGCCATATTCAGCAGATGCTAATTTCTCCAATGTGTCTTTTCTGTCTAATAGTCAGGTCTGCAAGGAATAAATATAGTATCTCATGCGCTGGGGGCAGCGTGTAGGCGTACTAATTAAGACATTTTTCTCTGCATTAATGTTCGAGTGTTTGAGAATTATCTTTGTAAAAATACATTTTGTTTCATTTTTAAATCTAATGATAGTGTCATCTCATTTCTCCAAATCAAGTGTGTTTGAGCTAAGTTTCCCAAAGAAGCAGCTATTCCACATTTGAGTAAAACGGTTGTGTAATACTCCACTGTGTGCATGACATGCCTCCGGCAAGGTCCATGTTTGATCCTATATTCCATGCAAGTGTGAAGCTTATGTGTCAAGGTTTGCATGTGGGTGAGGACATCCAGCATCCATTAAACCAAATAAACACATTTATATTATCCATCATATAATGGTTTGATAAAGAGCCCAATATAGAGGTACACAATGAGAACAACACAATGAAAATAACAAAATAATACAGTATTCTTTGGAATAAATTTTTAAGAAGTTCTACTAGCCACTCATTCCTCCTTTTTTCAATATAAGCAGCAAGATATGTTTTCTGCAGTTGGAAGAATTCTCCATCCATGCTTTCTACTTCCAGAGTGAAGTCAGAGAAGCATAATGCCTTCCCATTTCTGAGAAGTAGCACAAAGAGATGAAAGATGTGACTGGAAAAGGAGAACCCCTGAAAAATATATGTATGTATGTGTATGTATGTATGTATGTGTGTGTGTGTGTATATGTATGTATATATGTATGTATATATATCCCACCAGCACATACATTTTTATGAACTTTGCCACTTCCAGATTACTTCAACTGCATTAACAGCAAAAAAGGGAAAGGGAAAAAAGGGGGCATTCTGGAATAGACCTGGGTTTGCATCTGCTGAATCCAAAGCCCCCCTGTTCCTCCAGCATAACCCTGCAATGGGAAGAAGGTACCCCAGTCGTGGAGGTAGCATACTTATTTTCCCTCCCACTGGGATCAATGGGAGGAGTAATACAATAGAACACACACACGGGGGGGAGGGGCAACTGGAACCCCCACCCCAAGAAAAATGCTGCCCTCAACCCAACTTTCACTGTTGGCAGCAGTTCTCTGGATTTAGTGGTTCCCTCAGCTCTTGTTCCCCCCGCCCCCAAGATTGCTTTGCCTGTTGTGCAGGCTTACCTTAAGCAAAATTCCACGGGGAATTCTACTTCCTACTAGCAAGTGATGACAGGAAACAAACAAATAAAAACCCTCTGTGACGTCAGCCCCAGCTGTTTATGCAAAGCCCTCTAACTCTGAATTGGTTAGCAGAAATTGCTTTATGGCTAAGCATGAGGACCTATGCTATAGATGTTTAATCCTTTGCCTCTCTCTCTCTTTCTCTCTCTTTTTGTATTAGCAGGATTTGTTTTATGAAAGTGGTGCTCTCTATGAGTGATTTGTTTTTCGTTTGTCACTGTTATGCATTTACCCACTGCCTTTGCTTTTTCTGTGCAAGAATGGACCTGGGTCTTTCTATTCACTTTCAACAAAAATTGCCATGAGAGGCCAACCCACACGTTCAAGACCTGAGCTCAGTCTGAAATGATTACTGAATAATAGGCTGTGTCAAACACTTAACATAGATATACATATTCCATACTATTTTTTCTTGTTGCTAAATGTTTTTGTAATTTGAAATGTTATTGAGAGAAAAGATGAATCCCATTCCCTGTAAAGTTGCTAATGGTCCAACCATCACACTGTCCTGTCAACAGAGCTTCATTGAATGTAATTTCTCCCACAGTGTCAATAAATATGCCATGCCGCATTGCTGTTAATGGATGTAGCAAGAAAGGCAGTTAATTAGTTGGCTCCCAAAATAAATACTGTCAGCTCTAATTTCCCAGCTAATAACAATGCTTGGTCCAACATGGTGAGCCATTGAATGAACAGCGAAAACAGTTCACCTTTTGATGAGTGAAGCAACAGGAGTGGGGAAGCAAGGAGATAGATTGATTCCAGCTGCCCTTACTGGCAACTCTTGACTATTTACAAAAATCATGGCAGTGTGGGATATCAGTATCCAGGGGAGGTGGCATGGATGGAGGTGGCATTGGAAAGCCATTTTCAAAGGGTCGTTTCCAGCTTCTTCTGCAAGATTAGGGATGTGTGAGAAATCTGTTTCAGTTTGGTTTTGATCAGGATTTACCCAGTTCAAAACTGCCGCACCGAACATGGAGTCGGATGCAATCTGCTGTCGAAGTCCATACGTTTCTGAGCTTGCAATATGATTCACGGACCCAAAAAGTGCATCTGATAGCATGTGTGCATTTGAACTAGGGATGTCGGAGAATTTCTCCACGAATCTCCGGGAGGCCGAATGCCAATGCATTCGGCCACCCGAAATTGGTGGAGAAACAGCCCGCCACCCCCCGGGATGGGACTTGCCTTGAGCGAATGTCCCTGGCGCTGGCGACTCCTGGCAGCAGTTCAGCGGCAGAGGCGGCGGTGGCCGGTCTTCTGACTGGCTGTCGCCGCCGCCATTTCCAAGTAAAAAAAAAGAAACAACAACAAACGTGATAGGCTACGTAAAAATTTACGTAGCCTATCATGGCTTGATTTTCAAAAAACACCATGATAGGCTATGTAAATCCTTACGTAGCCTATCACGGCTGACTTTGGGGGAAAAAAAAGCATGTACGCAAATGGCGGCGCCCATGGGCACCGCCATTTGCGTTCCTTATTTGGGCACGTGTAGTCTATGTAAATCTACAGGGACCAAATAAGGAACGCAAATGGCGGCTCCCTATGGAGGCCGCCATTTGCGTACGCGCTTTTTTTTTCAAAGTCACCCGTGATAGGCTACGTGATGATGAACGTAGCCTATCATGGCTGACTTTGCAAATCTAGCTGTGATAGGCTACGTTAATCGTTACGTAGCCTATCACGGGGTTGTTGTTTTTTTCGCGGCCGGGTAGACGGGGCGCTTCTACCTGGCCTGACTTTCGCCGGCGAGGGATGGGGCGCCTCCCGCCTGGCCTGAATTTCAGCCGGGCGAGGCGGGAAGCCTCCCCCCCTCACATGAACTTCGGGGGGAGAAGCGAAGCGCCTCCCCCCCACCGCGAAAAAAGCTGCGGGACAAGTTAAGTCCCTTTCGTACATCCCTAGAAGAAATTCACTGTAATGAATGGGGAAAGAATGCTTACATTTCAAAGATGCACACAACTGATGCATCTGGAAAAATATATTTTGCATTTGGAAAATATATTATATTACATATTAATATAATATAATATTATAGTATATTAATAATATATTAAAATATATTATGCATTTGGAAAAATATAAACGTGGGTTTTCATGCAAAAAAACCAAAACCCCCACAAAGCTTGCAATGTGATACAGACTTGAGCCAGAATCAGCTTCAAGGTGGAATTCAGAGTACTTTGGCAAGGTCAAGTTTTGCTGATTCACACATCCGTTCTCAAGAGAAGGGTACTCACCTCAAGTTCCACACCCCTGCTCTTGTTCTGCTCAACATGATGAAGTGGTGCTCTCACTACTGATCTCATCTTGGCAGAATATAAGGTGTAGTGGGAGAATACCACAAGTGTATCAGCATGGACAGACCTTTATGCTTTGCTCACAGTTTCTAGGACCATTTGTCTCATCAGAGATGTATGGCCCAGTTTGAAGAATATGGTTAATCTGCTGTCCATTGTGAGTATGAGTTACATAATTTGGCCTTTAAAAAAAAAATAGCTATGATGAACAAACAGTGTGCTTTAACTCTGCATTTAAGAGCGAGTTTCAACATTCAGGTAAACTAGACATATGGCAAATGAAACGTGCTCACTTGTGTATCCTTTATCAAGTCATTTATCAGGAACACTTCCCAGAATAGGAATTTCTTACATGAATTTCATTTCCAAGGAGGAAATTGCACATTCTCCATGTGTTCGATTCATTCAGAGTGCATTGACTATGCACTGTCCCCCAAAGTACAACCAAATTCACCACTTCTCTTCATCCCTTAGCTAGGATAACAAGGTACAGCAGTCTAAAATCTCCCAGGAGCATCTTCTGAGAAGAATCTGCCACATTTGGTTTAAAATTCCAGTTTAGATGATCTTGCTG
The DNA here is from genome assembly GCF_057233095.1 of Heloderma suspectum. Taxonomy (NCBI): domain Eukaryota; kingdom Metazoa; phylum Chordata; class Lepidosauria; order Squamata; family Helodermatidae; genus Heloderma; species Heloderma suspectum. Next base: position 29,985,550 of record NC_139465.1, read on the forward strand.
AAACTTCTTTTCCTTCCCTCAACATTTATCTGGTAAACTAGACACATACACATATTTCATTCTTCTTTTTATTAAGACATTGCATATCCCCCCATTCTGTCTTAACAGAATATTATGAAGCAAATAGATTGTGTGTGTGGGTGTGCATGTCACAGTACCAGCTATGCCCTGGCCCATGTGTGGAAGGGAGATCAGTGCAAATAGAGTGCCCCACTCCTGTTTGCCTGACCCTTCCTGGTACTTTTGTGCTGCCACCATGTAGAATTCACCCCGCCCCCAAGCAGGCTCCCCCAAACAACCCTACAATCCTCTAGGTCTCTTGCAATTGCCTTTCTGTAGTATGGGGTTGGGCTATTAGACATCAAATAATTGATCTGATAAAAAAGGACACCACATTGGAAAAAATGTAATTATTGGAGGGGGGGAGGTTTTAACGTCTGAATGGTACACACACACACACACACACACACAGTCCAAAACCATAAGACCATTGCGAGCGGAGATGGGTTAAAGAAGACGCAGACAACAAGCTTGAGTTGAAAATTGGGCCACATTTATTGAAATAGCTGCAAAGGGATAACTAGGACAGGCATCTAACTGTGACAGCAGCTAGCTGGCACTTCTTGGGCAAAAACACACCCAGCCTGAGGGGTGGCGGCGATCTCGCCATCCCTCCGGACTGCCCCTTCTGGGGGAGGTAGACCTTCTGGTGTAACCCCCAACCCGGTGCTGCACAACACCTGGGTGAGTGAGTAGGGTTGGTCTCCCAGGCAACCCTTATCCCCCCGCTGAGCCACACAACCCGTTCGGGGGGCCTCAGGAGTCACCTGTCACCATAAGGTGCCTCTGCATGCACACCATCCCTACTTTCCTGTTTTGCCCATCCTAGCCGCCACAGGAGTCACAAGCCTAGAGCTTGTGAAACTCCCCCCACCTGCGCAGAAGAACTTCCCGCAGGCCCCTTTGCAGATCAGACAGAAATATGTTATTTACTACATGAGACAGGCGGACACCGTCCTACCTATAATGCTCCCTCCATGTCCACAGAATTTCCTGGCAGATGGTGCATCCATCGCCACATTTGCATAGGCCATAAGCCATTTCTATGCGCTTTCCAACGTGCCCTGCCACTGGCAACATTATTCCATGCCTTCCCATTGATCCATGGGAGTGGTGAGGACTGCAATAGGCTACTTCCGGCCAGGTATGCTGGACCACCTGCATCTCAACCAAGGCCTGTTGGATCAGGTCCTTGCCTGGCTTACAGCCGAAGTCATTCCTCTCAATGTGCAGCACCTGGACCTGCGGAGGAAGACTTAACAAGCTTTGGTGGAACAGAGTGAGGAGGGGACTCCCACCGTATGCCTCATCTGTGAAGCCACTGAATCTCAATGTGTCAGAGTCACAGAAGCTGAAGTCCGAAGATGACCTACAAGGCCTTCGTGCAGCTCAAGACATCATAACGTGCCCATGTAAGAGCACCCGTTCCTGCGTACGACGAGTCTGCTGGTCTAAGGAGTAAACACATTAGGGCAAGCAAAGCGAGAATCGTGTCAGGAAGAAGCAGACAACTCATGAACGCAGGCCGGAACGCTGTGAAGCCCCATTTTCAAACTGCCATAATGTGCCTGTGAGAGAAACCTCCAGTGGCATAACCCATTGACTTCTGTTTGGCCGTGGGCCCCTGCCGTGCCCTTGCCATACCGATCAGTTTGATCACCAAATACGTAAGTGTGTTACATTGGGCCAGACCTGTACCGTGAAGTATCTCAAGGCCCTCCAGAACAAATGGACTTGAGATCGTGAAGTATCTCAAGGCCTTCTGGAACAAATCGGACTTGAGATCGCAGACCAACCCTGAATTCCTAAGGGGGGGGGCTTGCAGACGGCCATTAAGGTTGCTGCGTGGAACAGGGAAACATCTTACTGAAAAGGACAAATGGAGGGCCATTACCCCCGGAGCCCAAAAGAGAGGTATCCGGGGAGATAGGGTGGCTAAATTGACTAAAACAAGCAACAACTGTGCCCAACCCTATTGCACTCGGAACCCTAAAATCTGACATGGGAGACAGTAATTCCCAGCGTTGTGGGCCGGAAGGCTAAATGGCCATCTTGCAACTTATGGTCCCAGATATTCTGTTGTTCCTTAAGGAGGTGCGAAATTGTGGCCAATGATCTATAGGTAAGGGCCATGATTCCTGTTGCTGAAGCTTTTCCTATTGCGCCGCACGCCATACCTGCTCTGTCGCAGGCGGCTCATGTACTGAGAGCCATGGAATGCAGGATGGCATGCTTGGCTTTGGTATCCCAGTCTCCCATAGTACTGTAGTATGGGATCTGGGAATGTACACACCAGCGGGGCTAAGGCCTAGAAGTCGTTGACCTAATTTTGTGACAAAGTATCGACAATTGGGTTTGCCTAACCCAGCACATGGCGGACCCAGAACCAGATGTTGTAACACCGACACTGGAGCGCGAACACACTGACGAATGACATGACCCTCTGATTTCAGGAGGATGGGGAATGAATAATGTCATCACGTTGTCATACCAAAGGGGGGGGGTACTGATTTGGCTATGAGATCAAATCAGAATGTGCTTGGCGGCGGCAACCTCCACTCTACAGGGCAATACCCACAGCGCGATCGGACCTGCCCCATGAGTCTGAACCCCCCCCCCGGAGTAGTGGTGGAACCCTGTGAATCTGCAGGCCGGCTTTGAGGGGCAGCTCACGCCTCCGGAAGGAGGTGCCACTGAAGCCCTATTATGTTGAATCCCTGCCCATGGATATGTGCGCACAGCAGAAGTGACCCTGGGTCAATGATGCGGCAGCCGCAGTCCCTGCACTGCCCAAACTGAGCCGGCGCGAGAAGGCACGGCCAGGGGCCGCTACTCTAACTGTGAAAAGAAGATGCCCAACCATATCTTTCATGGTCCACCACGGAAAACCCTAGGAAGATGTATAACTGCTTGGAGCTGTGCCCAAAAGACCTGAATGTTGTCCTGAGGGAGGCGAGAATAATGCCTCAGGGTATCAGATTGGCTTCCTTGAATGTTGATGTGGGAGATGGGCCCTCAGCCTTTTGTGAGCTAAGGGACCCCGAGGTACAAGGAAGGGGAAGCAATGTTTGCATTAGGTCAGAACACTGACCACCATCTTTGGACTCCATGTAGCATATGCCAACAGGAACCCATGGCTGGGATCCCAAACCAAGACAACTGCCACATCGACGAGGTGTATCGCACTGAACACAGACGATCCGGGATCTTGTGCTTAACAGACTGTCCCTCAGGGAAGATAGGTTACAAATCAGGATAAACCCCTTAGAGGATTTCCTGGGCACCGTTTGGAGAAGGGAAATCCCTAGCGTAGATATCGGGGTGTGGAAAAACGGGGGGGGGCTATAACCCTTCTGCCAGTATTGCCTTAAAACCTCTCACAAACATGTCGACGCCTGGCGAGGGGAAATGTTGCTTACTAAGTAAGGATGGCTTATGTTGACCTAGAAAAAAGGGAGAGGGGTCCTAGAACCTAGAATGAAATCGTGTTCCAAGTTAAAACGTGTTCCCCTAGTTGGGGTAGCATCTTAAAGCCGGAGTAGCAGAGCCAACCTAACCAGGCCTAGGCCCACCGGAGGGAGCTGTAGCCCGGCCCCCCGGCTTTCTACTGCCTCAGCCTTTCCAAGGGGGACCCTACAGTCCCCAGGCATTGGACAAGAGGTGCACGAGTGCTGACTGCAACAAGGCAGGACTCATGATAGAAAGGCACAGGTTCTGGGAGTATGTGCCCGGGGGCTGTATTCCCATTACAGACAGCGGTGCTGAAGCAGTGGACCTGCCAAAGGCCAGGGGCCAGTGCGGGAGACAGCCTGGGGAATGTGGCCACTGTCAGATCCGTCGCCGAAACACAGCCAGGAAGGAGTCAAATTGGAGCAAAAAAGTCCTGGTCCATCAGGTCCCTGCACAGAGAAGGGTCAATGGCGGCCCTCCTGTGGAAGGCCTTGAGATAAGCCAGCCGTGCACCTCCTCAGGTGAAAGCCATTACAAGAAGGAGTAGTGCCAGTGGCCTCGCAACTCGCCAGATTAGCGTAGGGATCTGATATGCCACTTACGTGGATGCCCGAGAAGGTGGGACTGAATCCATTGTGACCGTGCTCTGATCCCCGACTGGAAAACAGATGTTGCTTGTGCACTCGGGGAAGAGGAGGCCAAAGAACGGAGGAGCTCCACCGAAGGCGGTGAGCTATCCGGAAGCCGAGGAAGAGGAGAAGGAGGCTTCAACAGGGTCCAGATGAGCTGAAATAGAAATAAGTAGCGAGCGTTGGGTCAGCTGTCACGATCACTTAAGCTGGACCACCAAGGGTTTCTTAGGCCTGGCCAGGGGAGGGGGAAGGGATCCCTGGAGAACGCTCAGCAATTTCCAGACGAGAAGAATTGACGCCACTACCGGGTCTGCTTCATCATCAGACTCGGACTCCGGCCTAGGCCGCAATCTATTGGGGAGGGGAGGCAGAGCCCTATCCTTCCCGTTCTTTCAACCTTGGCCATTCTTGGGGGGGGCATGCTGTAGAAAGTGAGATAAGGTTGGCGCGATATTGGCAAGAAAAAAGGAAGGACCCAGTCCAACACTCAAACCTCCACCCTTAAAAGTAAAAGTGGCAGGGGTCGGAGCACCCAGCAGGAGGTTCCAGTGGGCTACTCGCAGGGCACCCAGGACAACAGGCAGCAGCGCCTCCAGTACCGCTAGACAGGAGGGGGGCCCTCCACGTCCGGCAGCGGTTAGATAGGTGAGCGCACAATGTTCATCCTCTTCCTGTATGGCTCTGTGTGTTATATTTAAGACACCGTGTGTCTAGCCCTTAACTTTTATTCGTTTATAGGGCAGGGGTGAAGAATCTGTGCCCCCCCCCAATGACTCTGCCAGGGGTTCAGGTAGGGGTTTCTCTAGCCCTTCCTGGAGATGCCAGGTACAGGACCTGGCACCTTCTGCATATCCAGCAGGGGACTAACACTGAACTAAGCCCCTGGAAAGGAGACTAGAACCAGGGTCTCTCAAGCCCCGGCTCAATACTGCAGCCACTAGGCCACAGTGGCTTTAAAGGGTTGCCGCCCGCTGCAAGCCCGGCGCCCAAGAGGCGCGGCCGGGGCCAATGGCCATGGAAGCTGCGACTGAGCACAGGTGCCCCCTCCCAAAAGCGCCTGCGACCGAGAAGTCACGGTGGGCATGCAACGGGGAGCAGCATCCGCCGGGGGTGTCTGTGTGAGTTTTCTAATCATTATTTTATTTTTATTTTTAATTTTAATTTTAATTTTTTATATTTATTATTATTATTATTTTTATCATCATCATCATCATCGTCATCATTTTTAATAACTATTTATTTATTTATTTATTTATTCTTCTTTTCTTTTCTTTTCTTTTCTTGACTTTTCATTTTTTTTTAATTGTGTGTGGGGGTCGCATGGGTTTGTTTTTTTTTGGTGGTGGGGGCGGACGAGTGTTCGCAAGAAAGGAAGTGGGGCGAGCACGCCGCCGCTCTAAGCGCCAGCACCCCCCCCAAGGCCGGAAAGTGCCGGCAGCCACGCACACGCTCACACTGGCCCTGCAACTGCAGCCACGAGGGGCGGCCCATAGAGACGCACGCCCCACCGAGAGCACCGGGGACTCAGGGCCGCGGTAAGGGGGGGCACCCAGCCGCCGCAATCGCTGGTGCCATGCACGGGAACGGGCCAACCAGCGCTGCACCCGAGCGCGCGCCAGCACAGCTGCCCGCGCTCCTGCCAGGGCAGCAAGCGCCGGCTGAGGGGGGGGCGGCGCCCACACACAACCACCCCGCCGTGAGGGCCAGCAATCCTGGGGCTGTGGTGGTGCAGGCACGCTGCAGCTGGAGAGGGAGGGGAGGGCGCTCGGCCTCCGCGAGCGCCGGCACCCCAGCAGGGGAGGGAAAGGCGGCGTGGCAACCAGGGCTTGCACGGTCGCTGGCATGCCCGAGCAGGCGGCAAGTGCCGATTGAGGGGGGGCGGCGCCCACACACAACCGCCTTGCCGCGAGGGCCTGCAACCCTGGGGCCGCGGCGGCACAGGCATGCCGCAGCCAGAGAGGGGGAGGGGCAAGCGCTCGCCGTCCGCAAGCGCTGGCACCCCGCAGGGGAGGGAACGACGGTGTGGCACCTGGGTGCGCGCTGGCACAGCTGCCGGCACACCCGCCGAGGGCAAGCACCGGTTGACGGAGGGCAGCGCCCACACACAAGCACCCTGCCGCAAGGGCCTGCAACCCTGGGGCCGCGGCGGCACAGACATGCCGCAACCGGCAAGAGGGAGGGGCGGGCGCTCGGCCTCCGCGAGTGCCTGCACCCCTGCAGGAGAGAGGAACGATGGCGCCGATCCCAGACGCGTGCTGGCACAGCCGCAGGCGCTCTGACCGGGGCGGCAAGCGCCGACCGAGGAAGGGGGGGCGGGCACGCTGCAGCCTCAACTGCTGAGGCCCATAGGTGCAGCGCCCGAACGTGCTCCGTCACCAACGCCGGCGCCTCTGCTGGCAGGGGATGCGCCGGCCATGATGGAGCCGCGCCGGAGCACGCGCGCCCTGCCGCGAAGTACTAGTTCCCCTCTACTCAGCACTGGTTAGGTCTCAACGTCAGTGAGGCTTTGGGCGCACAGATTGCATGCCGAGTTCATGTGGCTGGGAAGACGACGAAGCCGGTCTCCAGCAGGCAGGTGTCCTTCATTGTTTCTCGGCGAAGCTGTAGTTCTCTCTAGCTGCATCGAGCCAGAGAACTGAGATTGGGAGGAGGGCTGAGTTTAAGGCAACTCAGCCTGCCCCTCCTTGCATGGTGGTGCCACTGGGATGCACCAATCAGAGGCCCCTGCGTCATGTCACCCCACCCGCCCGCAATGCCCCCCCCCTTTCAGCCAGACAAGCTGGCGTCGGGTAGGGCATAAAGGGTAAGAAAGCTAATCCCTAACTAGACTGTGTCCCTATTTTATTCTCAGCAATACCACACTGTCAGACTTCTCAGTTCCCCCTCCCCAAGCATTCAGCTTCTCTTCAGAATTCAGCTTCAGAATTCAGAATTCAAAAGCAATGCTCTGTTTTTCTTATTTTCCTTTCCTTTCACCCTTTGTGTACATTCTCTCTGCCTTTCTCTCCACCCTAAAAAAAAACCCAAAACTTGTTCTGGCCTCAACCTTTTATAAGATAAAGCTAGCTGGTGGTTTTGTAACTCTTGACCAACCAGGAGGTTCTCCCTTGACCCACATTCTTTCTGATAAGCCCTTTTGCAAACATTTCTGTAGAAACAAAACTACCTCTTGCAACTTACATACTTCCTGGCACCATAATGTAAACAAACCCTCTTCTGCAGGCTTTTTGTCTATGTGACCTCATAATGAATCTCCTGTTCTCTTGCTTGGTCTGTGGCACCTGTTGTTTTTAGCAAATAATGAACCTTAGCCTCATAAACCAAACCATATACAGAATTAGGAGATAGATCTAGTCCTTCACAATACAGATAACACTAAGCCATTAAGAAGGAGACAGTAGATTACAAACAAACAAACAAACAAACATACAAACATATGGGACAAAGTAGGCCTTCCTAGCAAGGAGTTCTTGGCACACTCTTGGTACAGCTACAGGGAACACCCTCTTTTGTATCCCAGATAAAATACACCTAGGACACAAAGAAACACCTAGAAATGCATGAGAAACCAGTGAAGCTGTTGCAATTAGGCAGTCACATGCTCCTGATATGCAGCACTCGTCACCATAGCTGCTGCAATCTGGACAAATTGCACTTTCCAAACATTCTTCAAAGCCACCTCCACATAGGGTGCATTGCAGTAGTCCAGTCTGAATGTACCTAAGACCTGTGTCACCGTGGCTAAATGAATGTGCCTTGGGGTCCCAGTGGAGCAAACCGACCGTATATACAAATCTGCCTTCAGTTGCACATGTTTGTTTGTTTGTTTATTTATTTATTTCATTTCTATACCGCCCAATAGCCGAAGCTCTCTATGTTATCATGTGAATTTGATTATCTGAAGTACCAAATGGAGGCTCTGTTGACACATTACATGGTGACTGTTGCCTCTTCTGTGATTGTTCCCATCCATTTACAGAACTGTCTAGATCTTCTACGCACAACATGAGTGTTCAAATGAACCCCTTGCCACAGCACATAGCATCAGGGAGTTGCAAGGATGTTTAAATAGCCCTCCCTCCCATCAAAGCCCCTGCCAGCAGTGACATCTTTTGTGAGCATGGAAAGTGGCCCTATGTGTGTAGAAGTGTATGCGTGCATACAGCTTCTGTACACAGATGGATATCCTGATTGGCCCGGGATCCTCCCTCTCTAGAAATATATTGGAATGCATGTAGGGCAGCTGTACATATTTGCCAAACATGTAAACAGTGGGGAATGTGGCTGTTGGGTGTGTTGGTGGAAGAGGGGGTTTGGCTAGCCCATGTGGTCCCACAACACCCTCATATATACTTGTAAGTGGGTCCATCTGCATTTCCCTAGAGTGGAAGGAGATTCTATGGTTATGCACTATGATTATTTCATTGGTTTGGAGGGTAACATAACTTATGCTTCTCAGATGCACACAACTTTCAATAGCTAACAAGGAAATGATTCACACAAAACAGGGACAATCTGAAATCATTTGCCATACTTAAAAAAGAAAGAAAGATATTATCTTGGGCAATACCTTCTATAAGGCTGTATTTGCATATGCAATTCCATTCTTGTTCAGTCTGTGCCAGATCCATCTATAAGACTCATCTGTGTGCCAATTTAAATTATAGACTCCTATCCGAGTTAAGTTTGGTTGCTGATTCCTGCACAGGAGAGAAGTATCTTACCACACAAATCTATCAGTCAAATGTTAATTTAGGGGGCAAATTCATTAAAAGAAAAACAGCACAGTCAACACGTGACTTTTCTGAAGACCTTTTTGGAGGAAGACTTTGTCTAACACATGAATAATTCATGACGGAATGTAAAGGGTGACTTACACAGATACATGCCAGCATGCAAAAAGAATCACACTGAGGGTATACTTGAAAGCTGTTGACATCACAGTTATGTTCCCCTTTCTTCATCTTATAAATAGCTTAGTTATAATTTAGGATTTATATATAAATGGGGAAGAGGAGTCAGCAGCATTTAGAAGTTGAGAACTGAGAATGATAGAATCAATCCTTTGGGAACAGCCTGGCCAAGTTCAGCCAGTGTTCTTGACCCAGGGTCAATTTATTTATTTAACATTTACTAAGGGAGGGATGTACAAAATTCCAGCTGAGAACTATCACCCGACTGAGGAGCAGTCCAACGCAGGCTGCTAGAGGACTGCTCTAGCCACTACCTGGGTCAGAGCAGCTCTGCTCACATCGCACCTTCTGTCATTGAGGAGAACATGGTGTAGGCAAAGCAGCCTCAAGCCAGGTGGTGGCTGAAGAAGACCTCCTCCAGATGACTTGGTTGCTCTGAGCCAGTTCCTGGCCCAAACTCTGGCTGTAGTTTCAACTGCTGCTTTGGTCTGAAACTGGTTGGTGTGGTCATGACCCCTGACATCATCCAGCCCATGAAGGGCCGGGGTGTGTGTGACTCATTTGACCAATACCCCATAGTGTTCCCCATCTTCAATACTCCTTTAATCCACAGCCATGCCTCCATTGACAGCAGAACCTTGTATCAGCCCCAGTCCCTCCCATTGTGTGTGTGTGTGTGTGTGTGTGTACACAGACTCTATATCTACTATATCTCTATATCTGTATCCTATATATCCTTCCCCACAATGATGACTGCCCTGCTCACAGCACCACAATAGAACATGGTATAATTCAATGCCCAGTCACAGCATACCACCATCAGTATATAAACCCCACAAAGAAACCACAAATCAGATGACAGAGTGGATGGCATAAGGCTGTCTCTCTAATGCACAGTTCAAGCAGGTAATGAGGAACTCTGGTGCTGGGGAGAAAAGGAAGAAGGGGGCCACTGTGCACAAAAAGCTGACACTTGGCAAAATGGTTGCATCCTGTGTACATGTGGGCACTTGAGCACATTGCTAAGACTTCTCCTCCTAGAACCCTAGCAGTTACCCTGCCTCAGGAGGACTCCAGATGCAATCACAAACCCCAAACTCAGTTCCAGCAACTGTGTGTTTCATGACAGAGCATTTCACATGATAAGCAAGGGAATTCTGTAATGCAGGGGTGTAGAACCTCTGACCTTCCTGTGGTCCCAATCTGGCTTTCTGTGGTTGCTCAGATGGTCATGCCCCTTCCCCACATCTTCAGGTGGTTCCCACTTTCCCTCCTGCACCCTGATAGTTTGGTGGTTTCCCAGTTTGTCCATGTTTCCCCCCCTCCATTCTAAAAGGTTGAATTGCCTCTCCTAAGCCTTAACTACTGTCAGTAAGAGCTTTAAGCTAAAATATGCTGGGATTTTTAATATATATTTTGGCCCATTTGCTTTTGGTCCCACCTCCTTGCTTTTAGCCCTACTCACAACTGTAATGTGGCCCTTCAGAGCTTCTCTGAAATTGAATTTCCTCCTTGCATTGAAAGAAGTTCTGCACCCCTCCTGTAATGTCCAGCTGTTACAACTGTCACCCATATCTCCCCCATATAACCATGCAACTGTCACCCGTGTCTCCCCCATATAACCCATGCAACGGTCATCCATGTCTCCCCCATATAACCATGCAACTGTCACCCGTGTCTCCCACATATAACCCATGCAACAGTCACCCATGTCTCCCCCATATTACCCTGCTGTCCTATATGTGAATATTGTTTCTTGTCTGAATTGCATTGGTCTAACACTCTTCCCCACTGCAACAGCACGGAGCATGTCTTCCACACACAGGGAGACACCCATCCCCACATGCAGCTAAGTTATTTGTTGGGAAGGCAGAAGTCCAGGCACTCCATACTCCAACTATTGCTGCTGCTGACAAAACAGTTATATCTCATTTTGGTTTAGAGGTCCATGCCCTGGATGCATGGAGCAGAACAAATAGCCATGGACTAATTCATCTGACCAAGAAAATGACCTAAGAATATTGTTAAAACATTCTAGGGTTTTTTGTGAAGGGAGGGGGAGAAGCCACACATTAAAAGATTTGTTGGTACCTTGGGTTGACAGAAAGCCCTAAGAACCTTGATTAAACTATACTTTGATTGCAGAATAGAATGAGGGACTTGATGAAAACTCTCTTGCTTGACATAATGAAATAAGAGGTTGGCAGAAGGTGTAGGCCAAACGATTACAGTGTGAAACTTGGCAGATAAAATATGTAGTAGATAAAATGGAGTGCAACTTGATCAATGCACTGCAGAGCTCCACATTGTCATAGCAATTTCACTCAGTTTAAAAGAGGAAGTGAACTTTCAGGGTTGATTTGTCAATTGTCCATTTTTAAAACATGGAAATGGGGGAAATGTGTAGGGTATTTTTTCTTTTATTTTTCTTTTAATTTGCAAACCTAATTCCCCAAACTAGTTCACTACCCGTTATGACTTCCATTACTTCCCACATCTCTCTCCCTCTCTCATATCCATCTCATTGACTTTGTGCCTCATTAATTACACTTTTCCTTGTTTGTTATATAAGATTTAACAACTTTTAAAATAGAAAGAAGAAAAGAGGCAAGAAATTATTATTATTTGTCAGCAGTGTACAATATAAAACATAAAATTAATAACTGTTGGAGGAAGGGAAACTTTAGATCCAGCCCATAGTGTTTTAATCAAAAGTAGGAAGTAACTGCCCTGGGCCAACAATGTGAGATGAGATGACTACTATGTAATTGGGTTGTTGATTGGTTCTGTGGGAATTAGAACAGCTAGGTTCATCTTCTCAAAAATGTTTCTACCCAACAGTGCTTCCCAAACCCAACTATACATTAACAGTTGTACCACCCTCACATTGCAATAGAAGCACTCTCTCTTTGAAAATATTCTCTAGTGAATAGCAGAATTAAAGCCCTGTGTTGATACAATATCCTTAAACTATAATTCAAAGCATATAGACAGACCTGTATTAATTTGTTATGTTGTTAATTAATAGCATTCTCTGATCCATAGAAACCTCCACTCTCCTAATTAGCTTGAAGCAATTATCACTAAATTGCAAGGAAATTATATTTTTAATAAAGTGATAGAGCAGAGAGGAGCATGTTAATTTACACATTTTTGAGTTTTCTGCATTGGAATTAGCAAGCATGCATGTCTATGACAGAAAGAATGCCAAGATTTTCAACAATAAAGAACAGTTTGAGCTGCTTGGAGATCAGAAATTCTATATGTACAGCACTCTCTTTAGTTGTATTCCAAGGGGAGAGATAATTCACTGGACCCTAGAAGCTGAATAATTCAGTTCTGTTATTTATGTCACAGAATGATTATTTGCCAATGTGGGGATAATGTTATTTGGTATTTCCCCAATTTATCCAATGCATCAGTGTTTCTTGGTCACATCCTCAATCCCTCCCTCCTTCTTTCCTTCCCTCCCTTGGACAGTATCCATCACTGGATGTTTCAGAAGAGCAGTGGGATGTTGTATTCATTTATCTATGTCTTATGGGAGAATATAGTAGAGATGAGTAAAAAATGCTTACTCCAGCATGGATACTTGCAGCTGGGAAAGGATTCTGGTGCCCCCTGGCAGCAGTAATCATGCCCGTTATTGCTTGATCCTGGTAGTGGTGATGTTTAAGCTCTCCACTCCTTCTGGGCACTGGTTTCTTCAACATTTTCTCCCACAAGATGTCAGAGTGAGAAAATAAAGCATTGCTTCCTGCTCCTGCCCTCACTCTGCTTTGGCTTCATGATAATGCCAAATGGCATCATCATAGAGCCATGAGAGGAATGCTTCCTTCCCTTACTCTGGCATCTTCTGGGTGGGATGTGAACTTGCATTGAAGAAAAAATGGTGCTTACCCTCAGCAGGGAGCACAATAAGCATTATCAGTAAGTTTTCTCCATTCATGCCGTCATAAAGTGTGTCCCCTTCACCAAGGGGGCAAGTCCCTTTCTCTAATTCTCCTCCAAAATGAATGATGTGACCATGTAAATGCAGCAACTATAGATTTTATTAATCCTTGTTACAGCACAGGATCATTCGAGTCAGTTGTTGCAGGATCAGACTCACTTACTGAGAATTTTAGTAAGTAGCTGCAGCATGATGTGGATAATTTCCAGAGGAATACTTGTAAGTGGCTGCAGAACCCACAACGAAAGGTCACAGAATGAGGTAAGTAGTTGCATGACCGAGGTGGATGCTCACAGGGTGATACAGGTAAGTATCCGCAGCATCAGGATAAATGTCCATGGAACAAGATAAGTATCTGCAGGATCAGATTGGATGCGTATAGTGTAATATGGTAAGTCTTAACAGGATCAGGATGAAGTTCCACAGTGAGGGCAGAATAAGTAGCTGCATCATTAGAGTGAATGTCCATAGAGTAATCCCCTTCATGGATCGCTGCCTTGTTGTGGTGAAGGGGCTTGCATAACTCAGTGAAGGCATAAGCTATGCCATGCAGGGCCACCCAAGATGGACAGGTCATGGCAGAGAGTTCTGACAAAATGTGGTCCACTGGAGAAGGAAATGGCAACCCACTCCAGTATTCTTGCCAAGAAAACCCCATGGAACGTATCACAAGGCTAAAAGATATGATGCCAGAAGATGAGCTCCTCAGGTCGGAAGGTGTCCAATATACTACTGGGGAAGAGCAGAGGGTATTTCCAAGTAGCGCCAGAAAGAGTGAAGCGGCTGGGCCAAACCCGAAAGGACACTCAGCTGTGGATGTGTCTGGTGCTGAAAAGAAAGTCTGATGCTGTAAAGAACAATATTGTTTAGGAACCTGGAATGTCACATCAATGAATCAAGGTAAGCTGGAGGTGGTCAAACATGAGATGGCAAGGTTGAACATCGACATCTTGGGAATCAACGAACTAAAATGGACAGGCATGGGCGAATTTAATCCAGGTGACCATCATATCTACTACTGTGGGCAAGAATCCCTTAGAAGAAATGGAGTAGCACTCATAGTCAACAAAAGGGTGGGAACAGCAGTACTGGGGTACAATCTCAAAAATGATAGAATGATCTCAGTACGAATCCAAGGCAAACCATTCAACATCACAGTAATTCAAGTCTATGCCCCAACCACTGATGCCGAAGAAGCTGAGGTTGATCAGTCAGTTCTATGAAGACCTACAACACCTTCTAGAACTAACACTAAAAAAAGATGTCCTCTTCATCATAGGGGATTGGAATGCTAAAGTAGCAAGTCAAGAAATCACTGGGATAATAGGCAAGCATGTCCTTGGTGTACAAAATGAAGCAGGACAAAGGCTAATAGCGTTTTGCGAAGAGAACACGCTTTTCATAGCAAACACTCTTTTCCAACAGCACAAGAGGCAACTCTACACATGGACATCACCAGATGGTCAATATCGAAATCAGATTGATTATGTCCTTTGCAGCCAAAGATGGAGAAGCTCTATACAGTCAGTCAAAACAAGACCTGGAGCTGACTGTGGCTCAGATCATGAGCTTCTTATTGCAAAAGTTTGGCTTAAATTGAAGAACGTAGGGAAAACCACTAAACCATTCAGGTATAACCTTAATCATATCCCTTATGAATATACAGTGGAGGTGATGAATAGATTTCAGGGATTAGACCTGATAGACAGAGTGCCTGAGGAACTATGGATGGAGGTCTGTAACATTGTTCAGGAGGCAGAAACTCAATCCATCCCGAAGAAAAAGAAATGCAAGAAAGCAAAGTGGATGTCTGATGAGGCTTTACAAGTAGCTGAGGAAAGAAGGGAAGGGAAAAGGAAGGGAGAAAGGGGAAGATATATCCAACTGAATGCAGAGTTCCAGAGAACAGCAAGGAGAGACAAGAAGGCCTTCTAAATGAACAATGCAAAGAAATCGAGGAGAGCAATAGAATGGGAAAGACTAGAGACCTTTTCAAGAAAATTGGAGATATCAAGGGAACGTTTTGTGCAAAGATGGGCATGATAAAGGACAAAGAAGGCAGGGACCTAACATAAGCAGATGAGATTAAAAAGAGGTGGAAAGAATACACAGAAGAACACTACAGGAAAGATCTGAATGTCCCCGATAGCCATGATAGTGCGGTCACTGAACTTGAGCCGGACATCCTCGAGAGTGAAGTCAAGTGGGCCTTAGGAAGCATTACAAACAACAAAGCTCATGGAGATGACAGTATTCCAGCTGAGCTATTTAAAATCCTAAAAGATGATGCTGTTAAAGTGCTGCACTCAATATGCCAACAAATTTGGAAGACTCAGCTGTGGCCACAAGACTGGAAAAGGTCAGTTTACATTCCAATTCCAAAGAAGGGCAATGCCAAAGAGTGTTCAAACTACCACACAATTGCGCTCATTTCACATGCCAGCAAGGTGATGCTCAAAATCCTACAAGCTAGGCTTCAGCAGCATGTGAACCGAGAACTATCGGAAGTACAAGCAGGGTTTCAAAGAGGCAGAGGAACTAGAGATCAAATCGCCAACATTTGATGGATCATGGAGAAAGCAAGAGAATTCCCGAAAAAATGTCTATTTCTGCTTCATTGACTATGCTAAAGCCGTTGATTGTGTGGATCACAACAAACTGTGGCAAATTCTTAAAGAGATGGGAGCACCAGACCACCTTACCTGTCTCCTGAGAAACCTGTACGAGGGTCAAGAAGCAACAGTAAGAACTGGACATGGAACAATTGATTGGTTCAAAATTGGGAAAGGAGTACGACAAGGCTGTATATTGTTGCCCTGCTTATTTAATTTATATGCAGAGTACATCATGAGAAATACCGGGCTGGATGAATCACAGGTAGGAATTAAGATTGCTGGGAGAATTATCAACAACCTCCGATATGCAGACGATACCACCCTAATGGCCGAAAGTGAAGAGGATCTAAAGAGCCTCTTGTTGAGGGTGAAAGTGGAGAGTGCAAAAGCTGGTTTGAAACTCAACATTAAAAAAATGAAGATCATGGCATCTGGCCCCATCACTTCCTGGCATATAGAAGGGGAAGAAATGGAAGCAGTGACAGATTTTATTTTCTTGGGCTCCAAGATCACCACAGATGGTGACTGTAGCCATGAATTTAAAAGATGCTTGCTCCTTGGGAGGAAAGCTATGGCACACCTAGACAGCATAGTAAGAAGCAGGGACATCACCTTGCTGACAAAGGTTCATATAATCAAAGCTATGGTTTTCTCAGTAGTAATGTATGGCTGTGAGAGCTGGACTATAAGGAAGGCTGAGCGCCGAAGAATTGATGCTTTCGAACTGTGGTGCTGGAGAAGACTCTTACGAGTCCCTGGACTGCAAGGAGGTCAAATCAGTCAATCCTAAAGGAAATCAACCCTGACTGCTCATTGGAAGGACAGATACTGAAGCTGAAGCTCAAATATTTTGGTCACCTAATGAGAAGAGAAAAGTCACTGGAAAAGACCCTGATGCTGGGAAAGACTGAAGGCAAAAGGAGAAGGGGATGGCAGAGGATGAGATGGCTAGATAGCATCACCGATGGAATGAATATGAACTTGAGCACACTCGGGGAGAGAGTGGAGGACAGGAAGGTGTGGCGTGCTATGGTCCATGGGGTCATGAAGAGTCGGACACAACTTAACGACAGAACAACAACAACAACCATAGAGTAATAAAGGTAGATAGCTGCAGGAATAGAGAGAATGCCTACATAGTGATGCCAGATGTAGACAAGTAGTTGTAGAGTCAGGATGATCTGTTACTGAGCTTGCTGTAGAATTGAGCAAGTCTTTACTTCTCCATTTGTTCTGATGTGTTTCTGTCTGATGCCGACTCCATTTTAAGGTCTCTTCTGTGTTTCCTAACAGCCACTCCTCTGCTTTAAATAAATAAAAGCTCCAGAACCCTCTTCAGCTTTGCACCCTATGGCTCTAGTATCTATATTTTCATGTACCACTATCTACAGACATACTTCAAGAAAGATGATCTAAGCATTGCTAAATCTGAAGCCTTTTTGAATGGTGAAACAGCACCCCTACATCATATCCATGTAACACTTCTTAAGTGAAGGGTTGATTATTTCTTGATGTTTTGACTTAATTCCTGCATTGAGCATGGGGTTTGACTAGATGGTCTTATAGGCCCCTTTGAACCCTACTGTTCTACGATTCTAGGGCACATATTCCTTGTCTCCAAAAAATGCATGTATGATAAAAAGGCAGAGCATAAGTAGTTCACAGAGTGAAACTAGGTTCTGCAGAACCAGCTATACACTGAACAGTATCTCATGTCATGAACCAAAACTTCACTCCCTCACTCGGTTTGTTCTTCCATATCTTGACATACTGAGGGCATCAGTCGAATGCTATGGCCTGAGGTAACTCTGATAGTAACCTCTGATAGTTACTGCAGACAGCATTCTTAGACTATCCTGCCAGCTTAAACCATTGGGGGTGAACAGTTCAGTGGAAAAGGGGAGACATGGCTGTTTCTGTTTACATTAATTTCTGTAACATCTCTAACTGCTATATTTAAAAATGGGGCAACAGTTGAGTCAGATGTAAGACCCTCAAGCCATACGGCAAAGTGCTGGTGAAAGTGACAGGGATTTCAAACTCCCACTTCTTACACTTATATGCAAGCCCTTGAGTATACTAAAGCCATTCCTTGGATTCTGTGTTGTTGTTGTTCTAGCTGTGACAAGAATTTCTTCGTCTGTGTCCGAAATGTGATCCTCAGATTAGTACTCTGGAGAAGTCTAATTTGAATGTAAGGAGGGAAGGAGCATTGTTATTGTTGTTGTAAGAACAACATAGATAAGATGCCCAACAATCAAAAACAAATACCATCAAGAAAATGCATGTCCATAAATTGGTTACCCAACAAAAACAGAGCATGTTAAATTATAAATTTCATCAGAACAATAAACCACAACCTTAAAAAAAAAAAAAACACAGAAAGGAAACTAGAGTGAAATTATTTAAAATAAATATCAGTGCAACAGGGAACAAGCAGCTTTTTTTTTTTTTTTGTAAATAGAAACCTTTTCAATAAATCAAACAAGTGCCATATCTCCATGTATAGTTACATTTTGAAAGTATTTATGGATTGAAACATTGTGAAGAAGAACCCAGCTCTATGGGCCAATTCAAAACAGTGGGAGCTGGTGAGGTTTGTAATTGGTGGAGCCACTTTAGTTCTTTTGTGTGCTACTTCAAGAGTTGTATTGCATACACCACCACAACAGTTGCTGTGATACCCATGCAACACACATTTACAGTTTTCTTGTGTGTGTGCACTTTTCGATAACCGCTATATGCCAAACAAACCCCCTTCACTGGCACTCTTCCCTGCAATGTCCCAACACAGTCACTACTTACCTCATTGTCACACTAGATCTGATATGTATCTCCTGCTTATTAACATTCTATTAAGAATGTTATGCAGCCTGAGGCAGCCTATAACATATCTATGAGAATAAGATTGTCAAATCACCCAAAGATGAAGAAGGGTGTTCCCTACATTAAAGACTTAAAGGCATGGTATAAGCATGAACTTAGTGGGTAGCCAGCCAACATAATATAGCTTAACTCCATTTCCCCAACTAACCTCCTTTATAGTACTTTTACAGTGGACAGTGGTACAGTGTTTTTTGCTTTTCTTTTCCTAAATAAAGCAAAACCTGCTTTCGGTCTACTTGTTGACTGTTCTGTCAACCTGTTACTACCAAAGCTGAATCATAGAGGTATAACCTTAGAAGGAAAGGTGTTTGTACATTTGTGTTGCTTCACAGAGCCCCAAAGATGGAGTCTTTATTGTACTCTCTGCTCATGTTCAAAGCCTTTCAGCAGGAACACAGTACAACAGTCAATATAATGGGAGCTGTGTGAGGCAACAATACAAAGCTCAAAGACAAAGGCACAACGCAACCCTCCCAGAACACCAGTGCAGAATTAGGAAGCTATTCCTGGAGACCTCCCCCCCGCCGCCAGTATTTTTCACAATACCAAATCATTACCATCTCCAGAATTGCTTTCAATAATCACCTGGAGATTGATGTTGATTCCTGGAGACTCCAGCCTAGTGGCAACCTTAGTACAAAATGCACACATTTATTTCTTATGAATATTCATTTTTTTAACCTACCAAGAAGAAGAAAAGAAAAAAGTGTGGGACCATGGCTTAGTGGCATAGCACCTGCTTTGCATTCAGAAGGTCCTTGGTTAAATCTCTGACTTCTGCAAGTAGGACTAGGAAAAATTTCTGCCTGAAACCCTGGAGAGCTGCTGCCAGTCAGTGTTGGCAATACTGGGCTAGATGGACCAGTGGTCAGACACAGGCTGAATCTACACATAGCAGTTACACCATTATCATACTGCAGTGATAACTATTGGTGCCCACTGGTGTCATGTGCACCAACAGTTATCACTGCAGTATGATAACGGTAAAACTGCTATGTGTAGATTCAGCCTCAGTATAAGGCAGCTTCCTATGTTCCTAATTAATGTTAAGCATTCCAGATCCCTGCACAGCTATGTAGCTTAGTGCTGTGCCAAAAATTTCTCCCACTTTTTTGGACCATTCTCATTTGATTTGATAGGAGAGATATTAATTTTGAAAATAAAGGAGAAGACGTTTCAGTGGAATTCTCATGGGTTGGGTTTGGGGTTCTTGTCCTAACTTATGAAGTGGCCATGGACTGTGCATAATCATCTTGTCTTTCACTGTACAGTAATCTCTGGGGCAGCCTGTAGCCTCCTCGGCTTCCCACACTTCAATTAAAGCCCAGGGGATGACATATACAATCATTCCTCCCATTGGGATTTTTCAGATCAGGAAGCACAGGCAGCCTGGGAGGCTGCAGGGCACTTGGGAGATGTATAATAGAAAGAAAACACACACAGAGAGCACCCTTCACCACATTGCAGTACTTATGGAAGCTCAAAAACACCACCAAAATAAATTATAGACTGTCCTGAGAATGATGCGGAAAAGTGGAAGCCTTGACACGTGTAGTGGCAGCAGGAAAAAAAGAAAGAAAATGCTTAGGAAAAAAGAAAGAAGCTGTGCTACTGCCCCTGCCAAATGTGAGTCCTGTCTATGAGAAACTGTTGGAGAATTTCTCCTCACCTTGGAGGACAGTTTCTCTGCCCACAAATACTCTGGAGAATTTTGAGAGGCCATATGTGCACAGCTCTAATGTAGCTAGATCACTGAGTGACCTTAGGCTAGACACTATCTCAGTGCCAAACTCAGTGTTTCAGAAAGCATACATAGTCGAGTCCTGTGTGCTAGTTTTTCTTACTCTCCTGTAAGTGTGTGCAGCCCCTGATTCAGATCTGGACCATGGTGCTCCAGGTGGGGTGAGGCTCCTTACCACCACTCATTTTGGGGGAAATTCCATCACCACCACATGGATGGTGGGGGACATTAAAAAAAATGGGGAGCCTCCATTGACTCCAAGCAAAGAATCCAATATTCCCAGTATGTTTCTAAAATGGCCTTTATATATTGCTCGCAATAGGGGCATAGGATTTGCACTGTTCCCTGACCCAAGGCTCAGATAGCTCATATATACAATGAGAGATGTAAATCAGGTTGTTGAAGTAATAAATATATGGCACACCTTCTACAATAGAGCATGCAAACTTATCCCTGTTAATCTTCTCCATATATATACATGAAGTTTGCTTCATGGCATGAAACAGCCTAGTTAGCTGGACTAGTAGTATGGAGCATCCATCTCCCTCTTGAGTCAACAAAGGACCATGTCTCTGTTTTTACAGCTGTGCAAAAATGGCCTCTCAAAATTCTTCACCCTATTTGTGGGAGGAGAAATTGGAGGGACAGGACTATGTTATCAAATTTCTCCAGGGCAAGGAAACATTCTCCAACAGTTCCTCAAGGATGGAACTCGCCATTAACAATGGCAGTAGCACTTCTTCTCCCTGCCCCCAAGAAGGTTTTTGTTTGTTTGTTTGTTTGTTTTGCTGCTGCAGGTCACAACATCAACTGCATTATCAGCTTGTTCACCATTTTGTATCTGCCACAATGCCTTGGACCTAGTGTCATTCCAGGGCATTGTGAGGAGAAAATGGCAACCACTGCAAACTGTGTGGGAGAGTATTTAGAGAAAACTCTGCAAAGTAGCCTTCTTTTTTCTAGAGGAGTGAGAGAAAATATGACATTGTCTCAGAAAAGGCATTTTGGCTCAGTTTTATTATGTATCCAACTGAGCTAGGAAAAACTGTGGAAAAGGATGAACAGTATAAATCCCTGGCTGGGGGAAGGTTTCGTTTGCTTGGTGTTTTTTTAGCAGTATAGATTATCTCCACTTTTGCCAGACTTCTGGCAACCATAACAAATGCTGGAAGAAAATCCCACTGATTTTATTCATTCATTCATTCACTTAATTACTTAAACTTTTCTTCATTATCCTGAAGCTATGTCGAGATGACTGGATGGAACTTCATGCTGATGCTAAGCACCAACTAAAACCACCAGTTAAGTGACTGTAGTGAATATAATTTGAAGCCGTTACCACATGGATGCCAATTTTTGCTGTGTGTCTGTGTGTGTTGCTTGTTTTGTTCTTTAATCCAGCAACCTGATAGTTCACTGTGGATCCAGGAGCACTTGTCACGGCTGGCTTTTATATTTTGTTCACAGACTGTGATCATAAACACATATTTGTAGAGCATATGTGGCAGAACTACTGCACCTGGTGCCTCTCTCTTTACCCTTGGATGGTAAAATGCCTGCAGTCCTGGAGGGGAAGATAAGAAAAAGTACACAGCCGGGCAATTGACCATCCATTTGCCAGCAAATGGGGAAAGTGAGAGGGGGTGGGAAAAGCCCCAATGCCTTAATGCAAAGTTGGAGGCTTATGGGAAAGGAGTGGCCATTTGAGTATGTGTTGGAAGCTGTCCAAATGTGATTGCATGTTGTATTTTGTGTAAGCCTTATGGGGTCATTCTGGATTTAAAAGCAGGATAGAAATTAAACAGACAGATCCACCGACTGCATTAATTAGATGTGCAAATTTTACAATTTTACAATTTCTACAAATTGCAGCTGTGAGATATTTATTCATTTAATATTGAATATAGGATTCACTGTGCAATCCTATACATGTCTATTCAGAAGAAGTCACCATTGTATTGGAACTTTAATACCCCAGCCTTCAGTTCAAACAACTTTCAGGATGACTTACAATATACATTAAAAACATCCTATTAAAATACAAAGCAGCACTATAAAAACAGGATAGCAACAAAATGTGCCATAGCATAATGAAAACTAAAATGAAAAGGCCAGGGCAATTTAAAACAAAATAAAGCTGTTGTTGTTGTTGTTGTTATTTCTTCCTCCTTCTGGACAATAGGAAGAAAGACCCAGCAAATTTTCCCATCACCTCCAAGAGGTGGGAACATTACTGTTACAGAGATGATATAGGAAATACACAGTGCTTTAAAAATGTTGCTCACGAGAGTGGTTCCACAGTCCACACTGTAAGAAAGAATGAGAAATGCAAAGGGGAGAGGCCAAAGAGACAAAAAGTGAGTTGAGCAGAGGCTGAAAGATCAAGTGCCAAGGAGTAAGTGGGAACTTAACCGGGTGCAGAGATACAAGAGCAATCTTCATAAAAGGCAGGAGTAAATGGGAGAAAGTGCCAGAGGTCAAATTGTGGGAAAGGGAGGCCAAACCAGAAAAGAGGATTTTAAGCTATACAAAATGATCCTTGGAGAGGTGGAACAATGCTGAAAACAGAAAGAATAATGCTCAGAGTCTCCAGGCTATGAGTGATTTGCTTCTGAGTAGTCCCACTAATGTGAATGCCAGTATAATGCTAACCATATTTACAGGGTACTCTTACTATTAGAGATTCACCTCGCCCACTTTTGCTTCACAAAAAGGTAGGGCTGCTTTGATTCTTCCAATTGAACATTCAGAAAAAACAAAACAAAAACCCACCACCACCCTTGAAGCCAAGCCTTCTGGCTCACAATGCCTGCTCCATAACCTCTGATACATATGTGAAGACGAGGTCTGCCCCACTCCATCTCCTTCCTCAATACCTGCCATGAGTTGGAAGGTGGCAGTCTGGCTGCAGACATGAGCCAGTTTTCCTTGTGGAGGCTCCCCATGCAATTTAGAACCCTGGAATACATGAATAGAGCCGTCTCCTCACTGCAGAAAGTCACCCTCCAATTCATGGAGGGAGATGGGGGCAGAGTTAGCATGGGGGATTTAGAATGCCTGAATAGGGATGGGAGGACCTGGGATACTCAAGCTCACTAAAATTCTCTGCACTTTACTTCAAAGTAGGGCTGTGTAGGGACCCCCTGATCCAACTTGGAAGCTGCTTCGCAGCTTCAGAGGTGGGCCCAATCTGCCTCAGGAAGATTTTGGGGGGCCCCGACCCACCTTGGCCCCGAACCCGAAGTGGGTCCCCCCCATGTCCCCAAGCTCTTTACCTGGGCCGCCACCTCCTCCACCGCCTCCTGAGGCCTGGATGCATGGTGACTCTTCTTCCAGGGAGTTGCCATTTTAAAAATTCTTCTCCCTGGAAGAAGAGTCGCCATGCGTCCAGTCCTCAGGAGGCGGCGCTGAGGCAGAGGCAGCAGCAGCGCGGCGGCAGAGGTGGAGGTGAGGAGAAGGCAGCTCAGGTAAGGACGGGGGGGGCTTGGCCGGGGGCCGAAGCATACTGAGCCCCCGACCTGCTCCGGGTCGCTTCGTGCCCCCTCCACTTTGCCTCAGAGAGGGCACAAAGTGGCCCGAAGCAGCCCTATGCTTCAACTCGGGGTTCAGGCCTCAGGCCAAAGTGGGGCACAGTCTCATTTGCAACCAGGTTTTCAGTTCATTTGAATGGAAACAGTGGAGCATTTTACCCAAGTTGCCACTTTTGAAAAGTTGCACACTTTTGAAAAAAAAAATTCGCATTTTGAGGAAGTTGCCCATTTTGAGGAAGTTGCCCATTTTGAGAATACTGTACATTTTTCAAGTGCACATTTTGTGAACTTAAATGCAAATCTGGGAATTTGTGAACCTTTTTGGAGAACATTTGCTCCTGTTTGCATTCAGGATTGCAAATGGGGAATCTGAGTGATTTGTGAACTGAACTGAAATTATCATACGTCCCTATGCCTGAATGGGGTTTTGTATACTGCATATCAAGGTAGAATAAAATGTAATATATTGGGGGAGTGGGGAGTGGAGTTGGGACATGTGCACTTTAGGGATGGATACATCTGTCAATTTCACTTTCTCTCATTTTGTCCAATCTTAAATTTGGTTCATCTTCACGTTTGATTTTTCTTTACTTCTACTATTCTCATGAAAATTTGTACACATTTTTGTTTGCGTCTACCCAATACATACATTTTTGTACACAACAACTTTAGCTAATATACACACTTTTTGCAACATCTTTCCTAATATAATGCAGTTTTGAACATTATTTTCATGGATATATGCATTTTTGTATGCACTTGCAGCTAATATACGCTTTTTTGCATTTTTGTTTTGTTTTGTTTTAACCGGAGGACTTCACTGCAAAATTTGGAGAAATCTGAGTTTTGAAGGTGACCTGAAATCGTTTTCATGTATTGATTTGAAAGACTGAAGTTAGGTAAGTTAGGTTAGTTTGCATTAAAATGCAAACCAAATGAATTTCCCCTCCGTCCCTAGTGCTCTTTGCTAGGTGAAGTAATAGCTTCTTTCTGTTTCCCCTTTTCATTACATTCTGAGAAGTACAGTCCCTTTGGAAGCTCTGGATCTGATATGACCCTTCAGTCTCCCTGGTCTCACAGCAAAGACGAACATCACCAGTTGCTAGAAATATAAGAACATAGGTTTGATAAACCTGTATTTTTTACTATTTTAAGTGCTCTGAAATTCAAGGGAGACTATTGTTGTCACACTGTGGGATAGATATTAATTCCGTCATGAAGCTGATAATTTCTCCCCCCCTCACTTTAATGGCTAAGGAAAGAACCTATTTTGAAGCACATTAACTCTGCAATTTTTTGAACTTTGATGGTGACTCTATTGCAAGGGATACTATTTTCACCTTCATAAAATTAAATGCTTGCATGTACCATATAATTAAATTTAGCCACACTAGATACTCTAGTCTACATATTCATTAAATCTTGGATGCAGCTTTCTTTAACTGTTCTACATATTTTATTTTATTTTGAAAAGAGTATCCTTGTGGTATTCATCACACTCTATCCACCAGCTGGAGAAAGTCAGGAATATGAGAATTAATACTGCAAGCTCTCTAGAACCAGGTTGAATATTGCATTTCCAGCTGAACCTACGTGTTCCAAACATTTTTTATTTTATTTTATTTTATTTTAAATGTGGGCCACAGTTAAGTTTTGATGGCACACCTCTCCCAAAATGAACCTACCTGTACATTACAGTCAGCATCCAAGGCCCTCCTCTGAGTGCCTCCTCCAAGGGAAGCTTGGAAGGCAGCAATGAGGGAGAGGGCTTTCTCAGTGGTTGCTCCCCATCTGTGGAACAAGCTCCCTGATGAGGTCTGCCTGGTGTCAGAAAAATCACATATCTGCTACTCATGGGTGCAGCCAAGGTGCAAAAACAGGGAACCGAGGCAGGGATCCTCTTGATTTCATATGATATTTCACAACATTTGAGCTGAAGCAGAAGATCTGGGATCTGCTGGGAAGCAGCAGATCTGGGATTCTTAGTGTGCATACTTGGACAAAGATAAGTTCTGTGCTTTGATGGAGGTGGGGTGGGCAAGAGGGACACAATGTAAAAATTGAGAGGATCCATATTGAATTGGGCATCTTATCCATGGCTTTATAACATGACGGTGCTATGAAGCCCCCAAATCTATGTTTTTTGTCACTCAGTCCATGGGCATAGATGTGCTCTGTGATATGACAGTGTTAGCCCTCAGTAGACTTAAACTTGGTCTAATTCCCTTTTAAAGGCATTTAACGATGTGTTACCATGAATATTGTCATTTTACAAATGAGATGAAAATGGGAGAAGGACAAAGACAAGAAGAGCGGGAGAAGGAAGAAATGTTCATTGCTCATAGAAAATTCGGAGTTAGCATATCTGATTCCAATTCCCACCACTTAGCATGCAGTGCCAAATATTTCAAATTCAATAAATGATTGAAATATAACTCCAGCTTTCAAACTGGGATTCCCTTTGATCATTGCAAAATACATGCCATCAGTATAAAAGAAGCAGGGTTTGCTGTATCAGGAACTCTTGCCTTCAATGTGCTGACATTGCTTTTCTCTTCTTTCTTTTTTTTTACTTTGGGGTCATAACTACCATTAATTTCCCAGCTGATGACATTGAAAGATTTTTAAATATCAACTAGCCATCTTTGTAATGCCAATAGCTTCATTGTTGCCCCTTCTGAGTTTGCCAAGTTTCAGAATGATAGCACCAACATTTTGAGGATCTCCAAAGGAAGTCTCACTTATCTTCTTATGTTCCTTGTGGACCTTCCCCCACCCCCCTGAAAATAACAGATAAACTAGAGGTGTCCCTGTGTAAGAAACCTGCAAAGTTTCAGAAGGATAGGTTCAGCAATTTATGTGGAAGGGGAGTTCCCCATTTTGGGAGGGATTTCCTTCCTTCCTGTTTCTTCCCCACCCACCCCCACCCTATGTTTTTTTTTTTTTTTTTTGCCAGTATGTATGAAAATGGCACACATCACAGAGGTGTCCCCAGGCAAGGAACATCCAAAGTTTCAGAATGCTTCAGGGCTAGGGAGTTATGATGTATGAAAACCAGTTTAAGGATGATGATGATGATGATGATGATGAAGATGATGATGATGGAACAAACTACTATAATATGATGACCAGAACTGTCACTTGAGGCACAGGTGAATTCAGTGGCACAGAGCACTTTTTTATCAGCTTAGGCTGATATAGCAGGCCCCTTATCTGGACAGACATAGCCTAGCTATAGTTATCCATGCTCTGATAACCTCTAATCTGGATTACTGCAATGTGTTATACATGGGTCTGCCTTTGAAAACGGTCCAGAAATTTCAGCTAGTCCAAAATAGGGCAGCAAGATTGTTAAAAGGGACTGGTCAATGAGATCACATTACTCCAATACTTTTCCAGCTGCACTGGCTGCCAGTCCATTTCCAGGCCGATTCGAAGTGCTGGTATTAACATTCAAAGCCCTAAATGGCTTGGGGCCAGGTTATCTGAAGGATCGCCTCCTCCCATATGTGCCTGCCTGGACCCTAAGATCATCCGTAGAGTTCCTTCTCCAGGAGCCCCCACCAAAGGAAGTGAAGCTGGTGGCTACCAGGAGGAGGGCCTTTTCTACTGTGGCCCCCGGGCTGTGGAATGTGCTCCCTAGGGAGGTTTGCCTAGCACCTATGTTGTTCTCCTTCCAGCACCAGGTGAAGACCTTTTTATCTCCAGTATTTTAGCATTTTAGCTCCCTGGTCTTTTAGTTCTGGTGTTTCAAATCTATATTTTAAATATCAGCAGTGCTGCTAGGTTTTATTCTGATTGTACTGTTATATTGTGGTTTTAAGGTTTTTATATTTTATATTGTTTTATGCTGCACTTTGTGGTTTTAATATTTGTGAACTGCCCAGAGGGCTCTGGCTATTGTGTGGTATAGAAACAAACAAACAAATGATTAATGGAACACACACACACACACACACACACACACACAAAACTGAAGGTCAACAGAACTACTAAATTCAAACTATGGATAGAGCAATCCTATGGCTCCTAGACAGAGTCTGGGTGGCCATAGGATAGTTCAGATTCCTGGATCTGAAGTTGGAGATCGCATCCCCTCTCTCTCCCCCTTGCAACTGTGCTGCCTGCCTCTCCGAGTTCACAAAGGTGACCTTGGAGGGAAGGGAAAGGGAACATGCCTGTGGGTGGGGCAGGGAGGGCTTCCACTGTATCCCCACGTCTCCCCAGCCTCCTTCCCTCCCCATCCCTGATGCCTCAGCTGGATGGGCAAGAAAGGTCATCTAGTGAAAGTGCACTAGATGCACTTTCTAACTCCCTCACACAGAGACAACACAACACAGAACAACTGAGAAGTCCGAGTAGGTGATTGCAGGAAAAAGACTGAGAAAGAAGACTTGAGTTAAAGCAGAAAGGAAATGATGATTTTGAATGAAATCTTAAGCAAACAAAACTTGAAGCCAAGCTACTCCTCCCTACCTGGAAAATAAAACAACCAAGCACTTCATTTCCAAGTTCCTTCTACTCTAAGCTGCCCTGCTACACTGAGAAGAGAGCATAAAAATATGCATTGAAACAATTAATAGAATTCAATCCTTCCCCCAAAGTACAGTGGTAGTCACTTAACTGCACTCCCTCCATCCTTCTCCTGCAGCATTTAGATCCAACTGTGAGGACTTGTTGATGCTGTGACCGCCTGGTCAGAATAGAGATGACTTGCCATTTTTAGTAGGACCCCTCTGGAAACTGTAATCTCTCTAGACCCAGCTCTTTAGTTTACGCTAACTATAGCTGTGTTTTACATTCCCTTTTCCTGTTTTTCTTTTCTTTTCTCACAACCTTAATTATTACTGACATCTTAGTCCTCCCACTGATTTTAATTAAACTCTTTGTAACTGCAGTTTTTGAGAAAGCTGTATTTAAGCTATTTCATGTAATCAAGGTTATCCGTGAAGTTGGTCATGTGGTTGACTCCTTTGCATCTTCTTTCAACACTGCTGTGAAATTTGGTGTTCGAGCATTTCTGACTTCTTCAGGGGCGGGAGGCGGGGGGTGTCTCCCTGCAAGACTGCTTGTATACCTTAAGCCGTAAGCTATTTTATGCATTAAGAATCTGTCAGTTACTCCATTTCAGTTTTAGTTCATTGCATAATTTGTTTTATACAATCTCCCTGCTCCATTTTTATAATGCTATGTGAGAGAATGTTGGGTCACCCATTCTAGAATCTTGAGCAAGTTGCCCTCAGTGGATCCCTTACTGCAATCATCTGCTTTCCCTCTGGGCCCAATCCCCACCACTGCTCAAAGGAAAAGGACAGACAAGCTGCTTTTCCTTCTGCTTACTCCCATTGTGTGCTGGCCTCCCTTCTCCCTCTGTGCCAGAGGGACAAGAGAGGGTGAGAAGGTAGCAATGGCAATGGGAAATGCACCAGTTTCAGAGGGCTGTGGCATGGGGCTCAGTGAGTGACCAGCAATGCCAACCTCTGATCCTTGCCTAGATGCAAATTTAGAGATGGCACAAGCACTCAGGTTGGTCCAGGAAGCTGATGGACTCTCCTGCACCTGGCCCCCTGGATCCCACTTGCCAAGCTGTGGGGTGCTGATGGACCTGGCTGCTGAGCACCCAGAGTGGCTGAGAGCAGCCCAGAGTTGTCTTCACCATGTGCACCGCAACCACTCTCACTACCTCCTCCTTATGAGGGCATGCAAGGCACTGAGGATTCATCCTGCCTCCACCAGCTGTCAAGCAAGCCCTTAACAGCCAGTGGAGGCAGGATGAGGCCTTGGCATCACAAGTGCTCTAGCTATCTCCTCCTCATGAGGAGGAGATGGCTAGAGTGTTTGGGATGTGTGTGGCACTGAGGACTCTGGCAGTCAAGCCCTTGTGTACATAAGGCACAAGAGCTTGACTGCCAGAGTCCTTGGCACACAGAGGAGGGGTGGCTTAGCAGGGAGGGGTGGGGTGAGCAGGGAGGCTCACCGAGTGGGTCCAGGCTATGCGAGCGGGGGGGTGTGGCTCACCAAACTCCCTCACACCCTAGATGGAGGTGAGTCCATCCATCGCTACCATTACTGTCATCTTGTTGAATGTCTGATAATATAGTTTCATTCTTACGTCACTATCGTAACTCTTTTTCTAAGGATGGGTGAGAATTTCACTTCACATTTCTGTTTTGAGAAGAATTTACTAACATTTGCAAATTTCTTCATATTTGGGGCAGAAAGAACTTGAGTGTTAAACAATTCAAATGTGGGAGAAACCAAAACAGACTTATTTGTCCATAGAGGCTCAGGGCTTTATGTGCTTTGCTCTTAAAACTCTGTGTTTGAATCACTGTGTATTGATGCTAATTAAGGGTTGCCACTCCCCACCCCACCCACCCCCCGACAGGTTCCTCATCTTCAACAGGTAGGTGGCAGGCAGATACATCATGGTCCATTCCATGCTGGGAATAGCTGTCTCTAACGAATTGACCTGAGGTAGATGGATGAGAATTTAGTTTCAGGTCATTTTTTTATAGGAATTTATTAACATATGCAAATGTCTTCATATTTGGGAGAAAAAGAACTTGTTTTTTTTTTTAAATGTATTTTTAAATGAAGGCAGAAGAAATTACATTTTCACCCATCCCTAGTTTTTATACCATACCCAGGTCCATGGGCCCTGTTGCGTTTGTGACAGGAGTGTCACAACCGTCTGCTGAGCGTGATAGGGGAAAATTTGGGGCCCACAAAACTGAATGCAGCCTACCTACCAAGCATGTACTGTGTCTCATCAGAGATTCCACAATTATTCTGTTTATAGTGCACTCCTGGGCACAGGCAGCAAAAACAGGAGAGTTCTTGAACTCTGAGTGAGTCAGCAGCATATATGGCTGGCAAATTGCATTGAACTTGATGAGTGGCAAGTTGTGTAGGCTTGATATAGGATAACACTTTACTAATTACTAGCTTGATCCAAAAGCTTGTTGTGTCAGCAAATAAATGCTTAAGAGTAGCATTTTCTGACCAGAAGAAGGGCTCAATCCATTAGGCCAACACACTTAGACATAGCTTCAGCATAGTAAGCAATTGCATGAGTGCAAATTATGTAGAAGTGCAGTATCATAATATGTTTGTGCATGGAGCATTGATCCTATTTTCTAACTTGGAAGAACACACTAATGACTTCATTATCTACTTGGGATTTCATAGCTAAAGCATAAAGTTTCACTGTGATCAAACAGCAGCATTTTATAGCTGTGGATATTTTCCGTTTTGGACTTAAGATGTCATGTAATTTTTTATTATAAAATTGGGAAGGGGAATCCAACTGCCTCAGCATTATGAATGCTTTCAATAATTCTATATTTTCCCCATAAAATTGGTTGTATGATGACAAAACATAGTTCTACATACCAATAAACCTCAGCGTTTCCCCAAGGGAAATGTTTTAGTGTAGAACAACTGCACATCCATAATAGTTTTGCCATCTGCTCCAGACATTTGGAGTATCTGTGTGCTCAGACAATTATCCTGATGAGATTTTGCTCAATTTCAAGGTCAAATATGCATATAACAATTTTCTTTGATGTGGCCTATACCCAAAGTCCTACATTTTCCCTAGCACATGATGTTGTAAGTCCATTCAGGTTCCCTTTTGGAATGGAAATTAGAGGTGTTACTAGGATACATGAGGAATTCAGTCTTCATGAATTCTAGTACGAACTGACCTGATCAAATTATCCAGGGAGGAGGTGAGAGTAAGAACTCAGCTATCCTCCAGCAGTTGCCCTTCCAGAATGTTCTGACTCAGTTCTTAGCTCACAATACATATAGGGATGCATGGACTGTGTAAAATCAACTCCATCTGTGTTTCATAGATTATCAGGCACCTTTTGTTCTGTCGTCCACTCACAGATGGATGTGAATTATTATTTTTTCATCATGTGGAAAAATATGCTGGTTGGCTACTGTGTGAACAGAATGCTGGACTAGATGAACCCTTGGTCTAATCCTGCATGGCTCTTCTTATGTTCTTAATTACGTAAGAGGTTTCGTAAGAATTTACACAATGTACCTTAGTATGTAACAGTTAGCGTATTGTCCCCCATTCCATTCAACTTTTCCTCAGTAGAAACTTGCATATTTTCCTATGAATAAATATCCAAACATTTTGGGAAAGTTAAAAAAAAAATCATCCAAAAATTGATGGACTCCTCACGGCCTGAGGGGGTCACTCAGCAGTGGATTCTGCAGGTTGGATTCTTAGAAATCTGAAGCTCATTTTAGTTCATCTCAAATTACTCTAGCATCCCTAAACACACACACACACACACACACACATATACAGAGAGAGAGAGAGAGAGAGAGAGGCATATTTTCAGAGAAAATTTATTCAAAATGAAGCATTTAAATGTGCATTTAAATGCAGATTTCCATTTTTTTTAAAGCAGATTAATGTGGAACTGGGATAGGACAGACTTATGAGTGAAGACATCTAGAAGTAATATGGATAGGAAATAAACTGATTTGTCAAGATTCCTAGGTATTACTGCCAGCAGTAGCGAGTGATTTTGAAAATTGAAATACACACATTAGTTAGCTAGTTTCTTAAAATTTGTGGGTATCCTGTTATTTCTAGTGATATTTTCCAGTATGCAAGCCTTGTACCACACCTTAGAAGAGCATTTAGGCATTCTAAAAGTTATACAGCTAACCACACAGAATGATGCTCCCTATCCTCCTGCCTTGTGCAAGGCAGGGTGGGGTGAGTTTGCCCCAGTGCCTTACAGTAGCCTCCCCCAGTCTGCTGCCCTCCAGATAATTTGGACTACAAGTATCACCAGTCTCAGCCAGCACGGAAAATGGTAAGGGATTATGGGAGTTATCTGGAGGGCACCAGGTTAGAAAAGCTGCCTTAGAGCAGGGGAGAGCAACCAAAGTTGGCAGGTGGATGACCCCCCCCCCCCCGCTGCCCTCAGTGGGCCAAATGATATCATGGGACATGGGCATGCCTTATGCCCATGGGCATTCAGTTCCTTATGTCAGGAGGAGGATTATCCTAATGAGTCTTCTGGGAACCAGCTATGTATATGGGCATTCTACCATTGGGAAGAGGATGCAGGGGAGGTGGAGGTCCCTAACTGAACCAGCAGCTGGAGGAGCTCTCCTCAAGACACTGCCTCAGTCATGTGGCTTCCCCAATTCTCCTCCTCCCACTCTAACCAACTGCTTATTCCTGCCAACTAAGTTTCTGTTTCCTGAGATAAAGCTTTTTGTCCTCTTGTTGAACTCGTTAACACCTTGCCTCATTGATTGGCTTTTTAAACTTTGTGAACCTTTTAATAACTTGCTTCCAGAGATAAACTTCCTGGCCTCTACAACACTAGTCTTTTGGTTTACGGTTGCAGGGGGGGGGGAGCCCATTAACCCCATTTTACAATAGCATAAAACCAAACCAAATGCCAAAATGGAAGACTGTTCTGTTCCTTCAAATTAGGAATGTGCTAATCAGCAAAACTCAAGTTCACCATGGTTTTCCAAATTCCATCATTCTGACTCATGCCTGTATCGGACTGAGCTTTTTTTCTTTTTTTTTTCACATGAAAACTACTGCATACCTTTTCCAAATGTATTCATCAATTGTGCACATTTTTAAAATGTACATATTCTTCTCCCATTGATTAGAGTGTATCTGTTCTGTGTGCATTTTTCAAAAACTACACATTTTTTATCAACATGTTTCAAATGTATGAATTCTTTGTTGTTGTGTGAATCACATTGCCAGCTCGGAAATTTTTGACTGCAGATTGTATTTGGATCTGTATTTGGTTCTGGGAGCTGCAAATTGGCTAAATTATGGTGAAAAATGAACTGAAATGAATGTCTCATACCTGCTTACTTCACATTAACAAATACCCAATGCAGCAATTCTTATTAAGTGCTGGATGCATATTTAGTCATATTTAAGATAAGTATCCTTGAAATATGTCCCCAAACAAACAAACAAACAAACAAACCCAGAACTTGCACATGATATTGCTATCCCATTACTTTCTTAAACTTGCAATAATGCAGTGTTTGAAGCTGCATAGAATTAATTTAATTTTGGTTCAATACTGCTTGATGAATTTTAGGGCATTGTGTCATAGAGAGAACAAAAACATTGGGGAGCCTCGATCACAACTTGTGAATTCACAGTATGAAAATGCCGCTGACATTGTCAGACATGTCATCAGGTCGATAACGCTGACTCATCAGCTTCCACCATCACTGACTCACTGTCATCACCATCATAACGCTGACTCATCAGCAACACCGCCTTTGGGTGTCACCAAGTGGTAATAATTCAATCGATCACCGTGATGAGGCACAGTATTGGCTTCGGGTGACAGCAGAATGAGCAATGAAACTACGTAACGGAACTCCTAGAATGTAACAGATCAGCGCCACAAGTTCATTCACAGAGAAAGTGATAAACAGCTTTTTTAAAAAGAGGACACAACTGATCTATGAAACTCTTACTAAAACTGTCTTTTGATTAACTTCAGCCTAAATTTCTTATCCACTTAGTTTCCTAAAAATGAGAGAGACAGCAGGAGTGATCCATATTGATGGTTCTGAATGTGTGAAACAGGTAAGGCATGGGAAGAAGATGAAACAGTATTGTTAAGCAATTGTTCCACCATCAAATGAGTCCCGTCCCCCCGCCCATCCTTATTCACTTTTGTTTCAGGAAACAGCCCAAGCAATGTAAACATGGTTCTTAGGAGATCACTTCGGAATGTTTCCCTGCACCTTTGCCAGAGAGGTATTCTGACCAGAACTGTACACAGTATTCCAAGTGTGACCACACCATAGTAGGTAAGGATGGCAGAGAAATCTGCCATGGACTCCAATGAGGCCTGATTCTTTGGAATCCGGCCTCCTGGAGTCCGTGGCAAAATGGACTACCCCCCTCGCCACCCTCCAAAATCCCCCTGGGACAGAACTTACCTGGCCGTGGTCCAGGTTGCCATCTTCGTTCCGCAGCCATCCATGGCCAGGCTGCAGAACAAAATGGCATCTGGAGTAGCAGACGCCATTTGTATCCCTGCTGTTGGCCCGCTACACCATTTTCATCCCTGCTCTTTGCTGTAACAGGCTACGTAAATATTTATGTAGCCAATTGTGGCTAACAGCAGGGACACAAATGGCGTCCCCTATGCCGGATGCTATTTGCGTCCACAGACCAGCCACGGCCAGAAGTCCGGCAGCGGCCGGAGCTGGCTGGTGGCTCCACAGACTCCCCGCAGAGCAGAGCCGGCCAGGGAGGATTCCAGGGGGAGGACCGGATTGCCTCCCCCCACCTGCAGACCCCTCCACGGACCCCAGGTAAAGGGATCCATAGATCCCTAATAGTAGGGTTGTATGAGAAATTCCTTTCAGTTCATTTTTGATGAGGATTTACCCAGTTTGCACCTCCCGAACTGAACTAAGAGTTGAACACCGTCTCAGCCAAAGTCCATACATTTCTGAGCTTACAATGAGATTTGCAACCCCCCCATGTATTTGACAGCATGCATAAAATTTAAAAAATGTGCATGAAAAATGTGTATGTTTGAAAAATGCATTCAGACATGGTTTAATCAATGGGAGAAGAATGCATACATTTCAAATATGTGCACAATTGATACATACATTTGGGAAAATATGCATGGAAATATGCATGAATTTTAATGCAAAAAGGTTGCAAGCTGATACTGACATGAGTTGGAATGAGCTTCTAAGTGGAATTTGGGGAACTTTGATGAGCTTATCTTTGGCTTGCACATTTCAGGTATAATGGTATTATGATAGTTCTCTGACACGGAAGTAACCTTTTTTTGCACACTTGGTCAACTTTTTCGTTGAGCTATATATCCACCCAAACCCCAAAATTCCTCTCCTGGTCAGTCATCCCAAAATAAAATCCTAGCAGTGTAGTAAAGTTAGGATGTTTGTCACGGTGTACATCACTTTGCACATCCTTACGCTGAAACACAGGGGTGGATGAGAAATTTGTTTCGGTTCATTTTTTATCAGGATTTTACCTAGTTCGCACCTACCAAGCAGAACACAGATACAATCTGCTATTGAAGTCCATGCATTTAAGAGCTTGCAATGTGACAAAAAAAAGGTGTTTGACAGCATGTGTACATTTCAATGAGTACATTTCAAAAATGTGCATGAACACGCTTTAATCATGAGACAAGAATGCATACATGCCAAAATGCATACATTTCAAAATGTGTTCATTTAAAAAATGCACACAATAGATGCATACATGCACAGAAATATATACACACACACACACACACATATATATATATATATATGTATGTGTGTGTGTGTGTGTGTGTGTGTGTGTATATATATATATATATATATATATATATGTTTTCATGTGAAAAGAAAAGAATAAAGCTCACAATCTGATATAGACTCAAGTCGGAATGAGCTACAAGATGGAATTCAAAGGACTTTGGTGGGCTCGAGTT
This sequence comes from Heloderma suspectum, assembly GCF_057233095.1. Classification (NCBI taxonomy): domain Eukaryota; kingdom Metazoa; phylum Chordata; class Lepidosauria; order Squamata; family Helodermatidae; genus Heloderma; species Heloderma suspectum. The sequence goes on from NC_139465.1 coordinate 30,021,826, forward strand.
TTCATGGCTACATGTAGGGATGGCACGGGAGTTTGAGGAGGGGGTGGAGTCCAACAGATTCCCCTCCATCTGGCCTCCTGGAACCTGCTCACTGAGCCATGGGGCACTGTTGGACCCACCTGCTGAGTGCCCTGGAGCTTGGCAAGTGGCTAGTAGTGGTGCTGAGGACTCTTCCTGCCTCTGCAGGCTGTCAAGGAAGACCTTGAAAACTGGCAGGGACAGGCACCGAACCGCTCTAGCCCTGTACTCCTCCTGAGGACAAGGCTAGAGCACTTAGGGGTATGTCACACCGGGACTTGTCCTACCTCTGCTGGGTGTCAAGGAAGTCCTTGACAACTGGCAGGAGCAGACACCCAACTTCTCTAGTCCTGTTCTCCTCTCGAGGAGGACAGAGCTAGAGCACTTGGGAGTGTGCCATGCCATGGACTCTGACAGTCATGCCCTTGTGCGCATAAAGCACAAAGGCTTGATTGCCGTAGTCTTGGGAGCAGAGAGGAGGGGTGGCTTGTGCAGCTCGGTGGGCAGGCGGTGTGACCAGGGAGTGTCATGCCCCAACTGACAGAGTCTTTCTCAGAGGAGGAGCTGGAGGTCCCAGAAGCCCAAGATACCCCAGTCCAGGGACTGCTACGGGAGCCAGAACTCTTGGGGGAACTGGCTGCCAGGCCATCCCTGTCAAGAGAGAGGGACTCTGCCTCTGAAGCAGAGGCTGAGCCACCCCCTGATCCTCAGGAGCGTCGTTACCTTGAGAGGCAGGCTAGCAGGGCTCCTGTGAGAAGGAGTGCTTGCCTGCAGAAGAGGTCTCCTCAGGAGAAAGAGACTCCTCAGGAGTAGGCTCTGGGAAGGGAGCTACAGTGATTGCTACAGCTGAGCTCTGGGTGGGGCCTGGCTGGCTTGGAGCTTGAACGTCAGCCCTGGAAACCCAGCCAGCATTGGAACCACTTGGTCCTTCCAGCCTCTGCCCATGCACCTTGCCTCCTGTATCACCAACCCTGCTTTTGGACTGTGCAAACATACCTGACTGCTTTACTTCATTTGACCTCTTGCTTGTTATCTTGACTACTCCTGCTGCTGCCTGATCCTTGTTGCCTGACTAGGGATGTTAGAGAATTCCACCACGGATCCCAGGGGGGGAGAATTCCAGTGGATTTGCCCCCCCGGAACCTGTAGCGGAACGGAGCCCTCCACCCCCCCACCTCGCGAAAGCCCCGGGAAATGGAGCCTACCTCGCTGCAGCCGCCATTTGCATCCCTACGCCGGCCCGTGATAGGCTATGTATATATTTACGTAGCCTATCACAGCTAAAGCAGGGACACAAATGGCATCCCCTACGTCATTTGCGTTCCCGCTTTAGCTGTGATAGGCTATGTAAATATATATGTAGCCTATCACGGGCCAGCGTAGGGATGCAAATGGAGTCCCCTACACAGGATGCCATTTCCGTCCGCAGCAGCCCGGCAGCGGCTGGAGGCCCCACTGCGGGTTGGCCTGGCTGGCGGCTCTGCAGCCTGGCCATGGAGTGGAGCCGGTTGGGCAGGATTCTGGGGGTGATTCTGGGAGGAATGGATCGCCTCCCCCCCGTTGAGGATTCTGGCGGGAGGAACGGATCACCTCCCCCCACCTGCAGAACCCGGCGGAGCCAGGTAAGCAGGGTTTCGTGTGCCCCTGTGCCTGACTGACTGCTGGTGTTCTGACCTCTGCCTGGATTGCTGACCACTCCCGTAGCTTAAAACGCCTTGGACTGGAACCCGTGTGCTTCACCATTTGCTTGCCATCTTGACGACTCTATTGCCTCTCTCCCTGTACTAGCTTGCAAACAGCCAAGACTTGCTCTACAGCAGGACAGCAAGCCTCACCAAGCAGGTCCAGGCTAGGGATGTACAAAAGTCACTTTCGCAGATTCTGTTTATGGTTGGGGGGGAGGCGTTCCATCCCTCCCCCCAGAATCCTCACCAGGGGGGAGGCGCTCCGTTCCTCCCCCTCCGGAATCCTGGCCGGCCGGCTGTGCTCCGCAGGGATTCTGCAGAGCCACTGGCCGGCTCCGCCAACAGCCGGACATCCGGCCGCTGGCTAACAGGGACGCAAACGGCGGTGGCTGTAGCTGCTGTCGTTTGCGTCCCTGCAGTCAGCCATGATAGGCTACATAAATGTTTACATAGCCTATCACATCTTTTTGGGTTTTTTTAAACTGGAAATGGCGGTGGCGGCAGCTGGTCTTCTGACTGGCCACTGCCGCTGCTGCCGGAGCCGCCGCCGCCAGGAACATCCGCCCCAGGTAAGTCTCGTCCCGGGGGGGCGGGGGGGCAGGCCATTCCGCCACCGATTTTGGGGGGCCGAATGTGCTGGCATTCGGCCTCCGTGAGATCCGTGGCAGAATTTTCGTACATCCCTAGTCCAGGCTGCACCAGTGGGGGGGGGCAGCTCATCGAGCTCCCCTGAGGCCCAGATGGAGATCAGTTCATCAATCCCTACATACATCCTATTCCCCACCATTCACCAAGTTTAGAGAGACCTTCTTGGAGCTCTTCTGATCTGAAATCATTTTGATTTTGTGTTCACCGCCCTGAACAATTTGGTGATATCCACAAATTTGGCCACCCCTTACTAAGGATGGACGAATCTGTGAATTACAGTTTCTCTTACTGACTCATGTTTCCATTCTTACTTTTGGTTCATCCTATTTCCATATCAGATTAGAACATTCTTTTAAGTGTTCATTAAATATTCTACAAATTTTTGTGTGCATTTACCCTAATACATGTATTTTGTTATGCAATGGTACCTACGATATTGCGAGCAATTTCACCTATTTATTTATTTCACATCTTTTTTCCTCCTTAAGGATTTTTGCGAACCGCCCTGGAAGCTTTGGCTATTGGGTAGTATAGAAATGAAATAATAAATAAATAAATAAATAAATAAGGAACCCAAGGCAGTTTACACTGTCCTCCTCCTCTCCATTTTATCCTCACAACAACAACCCTCTGAGGTAGGTTGGACTGACAGTCTGTGACTGGCCCAAAGTCACCCAGTGAGCTTCCATGGCCGAGTGGGGACTAGAACCCAGATCTCCCGGCTTCCAGTCCAACACTCTCACCACTGCACCAGACTAGTGCCTTTTAATTGTTATTTCCAACAATACACACAATTTGGTGCACATGGTTGTCTGACATACACATCTTTGTGCACATGTTTTGATTAGGGAACCCCATTGCAAAAAAAAAATTCAGAGAAGTGCAAATTTCAGAGGATAACTAAATCCTTTGAAAATGTTCGGTTCATATATAGGTTTGAAAACGCAACGTGACATTTGCATTAAAATATGAAGCTAACAAATTTCTCCCCCGTCCCTACCTTTAACTGTAGATCATTAATTAATGAACAAGTTAAAGAAGCACTGAATGAACAAGTTAAATGTCCCAGTGTGCCCAGTGGGAGACAGACCCAACCATCTAGCACTGATCAGACCACCTAAAGTACAAATGACTAAAAGGGCTCAAGGTCAGGCATCATTGGTGGGGCCCTACTTTGGTGCTAGGGTGTTAGCAGCTGCCCAAGGGTGCCACATGCTGACACCAGACCTTCTATAATAAATACAAATTTATGAGATTAAACATGCTACTAAACTTTTTTAAAAAAACTATGCAATGTGTAATATTGTGTGTGGCAAGGGGGATGAGAATTATTTGGTATGCAGGTGTTTTCATTAGTGAAACATTGGCCAGTACACAAATTGCATGTTTACATGGAAGTAAGCTTCACTGACATGAGTGAGTGGGACTTATTTCCAGGACTCCAGCCATAGTGACTTGCCACTTGCCAGGGAAGGCACACAGTGCAGTTCATGGTTTGTCAATGCTTAACAGCTTGGCAGGGATCGAACAGAACTACTCAAGCTGTCAGCTTTCAGCATGTTAAAAACAAGTAGATGGCAAAGGATGTTTCTTTGTTTGGAAAATGGGAGAATATGGAACTGAGTGAAGAGGGATGTGTGATGTTCAGGAGGATAAATACTAGAGCTGTGAGCAAATGGCCTCTCAAAATTTCCAAGCCTATTTGTGAGCAGATAAAATGGGGGGGGGGCAATTTCACTGAATTTCTCCCAGGGGAGGAGAAATTCTCCAACAGTTTCTTGCAGACAGGGCTCACTATTGGCAGGGGTTGTAGCATAGGTTGTTTCCTTTTTCCTAAGGATTTTTGGTTTACTGCACTGCTCCTGCAAGTGGCATCAGCATCAACTATGTTGAGGATTCCACTCTGAGGCAGAATTTTAAATTTCTTTTGGATTTTGAGGGTACCTGATGACTGTGAGATGGCAAGGGTGCTGTGTGTGTTTTCTCTCTCTATTACACATCTTTCCATTGCTCTGAAGGCTCCCAGGCCACCTGCCGTTCCTGAACTGAAAAAAGACCCATAGGAGGAATTACCTCATGATGTTTTCTCATGATGGCTTTAATTGACGCTGAGGAGGCTGAGGAGGCTACAGGCTGCCACAGATTTTATTGTACAATGAAAGACAGGACACTCATGCACAGTCCTCAGCCACCTCATAAGTAAAGAAAGGACAAGAACTCCAAACTCAACCCATGAAAATTTCTCCAAAATTTCTTCTCCTTTGATTTTCTTTTCGAAAGCAATTTCTTTTCTATCAAACTGAATGAGAATGATTTAAAAAAATGGGAGAACTGTTTGGCACACCCCGCCGCACAACACTAATAAATGTATATGTCTGCATGTGTGATATGTTTGGTCTCAAATGTAGAAAAAAAACATCAGTGGAGCTTAACTTTAACATGTGATGAGGGAATCTGTGATGGAGTGGGGGAAGGGGGGTGGATCTCCAACTCTCCTTTCCATGGTTGGAGCACTATCTTCCAAGATGCTATCCCAGGACCCATATGATAGATCTCTTAGCCTAGTTCCAATCCTCTTTCTTGGACCATTGCAAAACTGGTTTACATTGCTGAACAACCTCCAGGCAACCATTTCTGAGTTCCCTAAATACCAGGTCTGGATCGAATGTCAGCCCCACCCTGACTGTGCTATTCTCCCCCAGCCCCACGATGGATGGAGGGCAGAGGGTATAGTGAAAGTTGCACCACTTTGTGTATGGGAGGGGGTGCCTTTCTGTAGTCCTAATTCTAAATCCTGTTAGAGTGTTATTCTTTCTCACCATTGCTTAATAAATACATAAATACATGTTCAACCTGATGAAAAATTATATATGTCTTGAAAGCTCACATACCACATTGTCAAAATTAGTTGACCTTGATTGTTGTTGTTGTTGTTGTTGTTATTGGTTTCACTAGTGATAGGCAAATTCCCTCAGGGCATAAACAGACAATGAAAAAGCAATGTCTGTTTTGGCCCTCAGTTTGATTTGGAATTGGGTCAGGAATTATCTGCATCATTGGAAAAAGCTAAAAGCGTAGCAAAGTCTCTGTGCCCAAGAGTTCTAAATTGATCTCTAGTGTTCATGGAACCATCTCATATTGCTTTAAAATGTCATCTACTTTTTCTCAAAGTCCAGAATACTAATAGGAGCTCGGACTGAGAAATGTATAAAAGTTTTTGTGTAAGCTATAGGCCAGCAGGTGTGGGGCTCTCCCCAGAATGTGGAGAGACTAGAGCCAGCAAGGATCACATGCCTCTTTGACCTCAAGGCTCTAGAACCTAGGCTTGGCCATAGTTTCTTCAAGCCTTAAAAATCCCCCATTTGGGGGGTGTTTGATTAGCTTTTAGCCCACTGCAACCAGGGTGGGAGGGTCCCCTCTATTTTTTTCTTCTGTTAATCCCCCCTCCCATTCTCTGCAAGGGGAGGGAATTAACTATGCCAAATCCAGGGCTGACATAATTTCAGGCCCTGTTTAGGGGAATGGTGGAGGAATCAAGGGGTTTAGGATTCTGTGGGTTACATGCCTCTCCTGACATGCCCCCAACTAGCCACTAGAACTCCCCATTTCCATGGGGAAATGGCCCCATCCACTGTGGCAGGGCAATGATGGTGGTAGGGCTTTTTCCTGCTGCACTGGGAGACATCTGATGGTGGATGTCCCATTTTGCTAGCAGGTCTCCCTTTCCATCAGCATAATGACAATTCCACCATCTATTATGCAGCCACCCCCACCCCCGAGCATAGGATTTTCCTTTAAATTGAATTAAACTGAAAGCATATTTTGGACATAATTTTGTGCAGAATCTTGTTTTACATTCTGAGAGCTGTAGAAGAACATCTGGATAAACTGATGTTTGAGCAGTAATATATCTGAGCACTACAGGTAGGAAAAAGTGTAGTCCAAATTATGAACTTTGGCAACATCACTGCTTTTTAGCTAGGGATGGGTAGATATTCAGTGTCTGAGTTTGATGAGCTTCTCTGAATTTCTCCTTGAAGCTCAATTCACCTCATTTGCATTCCCAAATGCAAGCATCCTTTTTTTCCCAAATAGGAAAAAAAGTGAATTTTAAAAAGTGCACATTTTTTGCCAATTGAAAAAAAAGTTCTTCTTTCTTTTTTTAAGTGCATTTCCCCCCAGAGGCTAAAGCATGAAAATTGAGATTTGGGGCAGGGAGGGGTTTTGCACAAATATGCATATGTGCAAGTACACACAGGTGTAAGTAACCATATGCACAAATGCACAAATGCACATATTTGGAAGTGTACATTTGTGCAAATGTGCACTTTTGAACATGAACACAGGTTCAGGAAATTGCAAAAAAAAATCCTGTGAGTTGTGTTCCTGCCTAGGTACACATTTAGGGTTGTGAATGGGACATGTTCACATGATTTGCAAAGAGGAACAGAATTCTCATACATCCCGATTTTTAGCAAGGTATGAGGCTCAACAGCTCTCTTTTTTCTCTACTGGAAACTAACCCGTGCTGGACTGAACTCTAGCACATGGAAACAAGGGGAAGAAAATTATGAAGTATCTCAGAGGGTTTCATTGTTTGCAATATAGCATTGATGTCCAACAAGCAGATGGGAAAAAGGAGAGAGATTTAAGACAAAGAACCTTTCACCATGTTCTGTAAGCAGAAAAAGAAGAAATGAACCCCCCCTTACCTGATTGAAGGGCCTCATTTTTCCCATTTGTTCTGCAGCCTACTTGCCTTTAAACCAGTGTCCAATTGATTGACAGGCCCTATTTGTGAAATCAGCAGGGAAGAGCTGTAAATATTGTAATTGTGGCAGCACTGTACATCTGGACTTAATGTGCACCAATGATTTTGTACCATAAGGAGTTTCAGTGAATGCATGAAGTCAATCATTTGAACCTATCATGTTCAAGCCAAATTGTGCTTTATTTTTTAAGGGGGCAGGGGAAGGGGAGAAAGGAAACCATTAAACCAATTGTTCCTTTAGAAAATATATATATATATATATATGCTCCCCAAATATTGTTAATTGATTTATTTTGGGGATATGTTTAGATCTACTGAGACCAGGAACAGAATGACGCTCTCTGGGGATAATTGAGCTAGTTATTCTAGGAATTCTAGAATTTTCTTTCCTTCCTTCCTTCCTTCCTTCCACTTATGCCATGATTTTCAGCCAAGTGACTCCTAAAGATATTTACAGTTTAAATCAATACAACATGGAGAACCCATGTCAGTGTAACCCATTCAATGCTATTGCAATAGCATTGATCTTCCCACTCTTATTATGTCTCCCCACTAATATATGTTTCTGAAGCTCTACCTCTCATGGAAAGCTTCTTCAAGAGGTTCAACTGTATTTCACAGAGTAGCCTCACCTCAATCCCACTGCCTTTACTGATTCTCAGTAGGTGCATACATACATACATACAATCCACTAAAAACATTGACATTTGTCTTGAGAGAATAAACCAAGAAAATATCATGAACTTGCTCCTCCTTCAACCAAAGATACCAAAGAGAATACCTTCCAATGGGAGGATACCATATTGTGTCACCCCTTCGAGGCCAAAGCAACAACAGTGACATGGATACTTGTAGTGTTATCATATGCACACACCTTTGAAAGACCATTTCACCATGTGGACATTAAGGAGGAAAGCTACCAATGTGGCATGCCTTATGGAGTACACCTCTTCTTCTTTCTTTATTTGTATATAAAATTTATTTATTGATCAACTGGCAAATGCCTAGGGTGGTTTACATTCTGAAAAACAAACCAACAACAAATAAGAATAAAATCACAAAAGAAAAATACAAATACCAAAATAATACAACATTAACCTCGTGGTGCTGGAGCTTGAGCACCTCAATGATGCCATGAGCTAAACCATGAAGGGACACCCAAGATGGGAAGGTCATGGCAGAGAGGTCAGGCTAAATATGATCCCTGAAGAAGGTAATGGCAACCCACCCCAGTATTCTTGCCATGAAAGCTAAATGGATCAGTACAACCAGAGATATGTCAGTATACCATTGGAAGATGGAACTCCCAGGTTGGAAGATGGTCAAAATGCTACTGGGGAGGAACAGAGGATAAGTCCCCAGATATGATGACGCAGCTAGCTCAAAGCCGAAAGGACAGCTAGCGGCCGATGGTGCTGGTGGTGAACAACGAATCCGATGTTCTAAAGATCAACACACCGTAAGAACCTGGAATGTAAGATATATGAGCCAGGGCAAATTGGATGTGGTTATTGGGGAGATGTCAAGATTAAATATAGACATTTTGGGTGTCAGTGAACTGAAATGGACTGGAATGGGCCACTTCACATCAGATGACCACCATGTCTACTTCTGTGGACAAGAGGACCACAGAAGAAATGGAGTAGCCTTCATAATTAATAATAAAGAGGCTAAAGCAGTGCTTGGATACAATCCAAAAAACAATAGAATGATCTCAATTCAAATTCAGGGTAAGCCATTTAACATCACAGTGATCCAAATATATGCCCCAGTGCTGAAGAAGCAGAAGTAGAATCAGTTCTATGAGGATCTGAAGCACCTACTGGACAATATGCCAAAAAGAGATGTTATTTTCATTACAAGAGACTGGAATGCTAAGGTGGGTAGTCAAACGACACCTGGAATTACAGGTAAGCATGGTCTGGGAGAACAAAATGAAGTGGGACATAGGCTGATAGAATTTTGCCAAGACAACTCACTGTGCATAGCAAACACTCTCTTCCAACAACCTAAAAGACGACTTATACATGGACTTCACCAGATGGTCGACACCAAAATCAGATTGACTACATTCTTTGTAGCCAAAGGTGGCGGTAAAAACAGTTGGTAAAAACAAGACCTGGAGCTGATTGTAGTACAGATCACAAACTTCTTATTGCACAATTAGGATCAGACTAAAGAGAATAGGGAAGAGCCACAGATCAGTTAGATATGAGCTCACGAATATTCCTCATGAATATGCAGTGGAGGTGAAGAATAGATTTAAGGGACTAGATTTAGTGGATAGGGTCCCGGAAGAACTATGGACAGAAGTTCGCAACATTGTTCAGGAGGCGGCAACAAAAAACGTCACAAAGAAAAAGAAAACCAAGAAGGCAAGATGGCTGTCTGCTGAGACACTGGAAGTAGCCCAAGAAAGAAGGAAAGCAAAAGGCAATAGTGATAGGGGGAGATATGCCCAATTAAATGCAAAATTTCAGAGGTTAGCCAGAAGAGATAAGGAATTATTTTTAAACAAGCAAAGCGCATTAGCGGAAGAAGATAACAGAATAGGAAGGACAAGAGAACTCTTCCAGAAAATTAGAAACATCGGAGGTAAATTCCAGGCAAAAATGGGTATGATCAAAAACAAAGATGGCAATTGGCAAGGACCTAAGAGAAGCAGAAGAGACCAAGAAAAGGCAGCAAGAATATACAGAAGATCTGTATAGGAAGGATAATAATATCAGGGATAGGTTTGATGGTGTGGTCAGTGAGTTAGAGCCAGACATCCTGAAGAGTGAGGTTGAATGGGCCTTCAGAAGCATTGCTAATAACAAGGCAGCAGGAGATGATGGTATCCCAGCTGAACTGTTTAAAATCTTGAAAGATGATGCTGTCAAAGTGATGCATGCCATAAGCCAACAAATTTGGAAAACATAAGAATGGCCATCAGATTGGGATAAATCAACTTATATCCCCATTAGGGGTGGACGAAAGTCACTTACCTGTAATCGAAGCTTGTTCGCGGTGGGGGGGAGACGCTTCGCAGCTCCCCCCGTGAAGTTCAGGCCGGGGGGGGAGGCTTCCCGCCTCGCCCTGGGTGAAATTCAGGCCGGGGAGGAGGCTTCCCGCCTCGCCTGGCCGCGAACTCCAAAGTTTTTTTTAAAAAAAACAATGCCCCCATGATAGGCTATGTGATGACTAACGTAGCCTATCACGGCTAGATCTGCAAAGTCAGCCGTGATAGGCTACGTTAATCGTCACGTAGCCTATCACGGGTGACTTAAAAAAAAAAAAGTGCGTACGCTAATGGCGGCCCCCATAGGGAGCCGCCATTCGCGTTCCTTATTTGGTCGCTGTAGTCTACGTAAAGATTTACGTAGACTACAGCGAAAATAAGGGCAACGCAAATAGCGTTGCCCTTATTTTCGCCGTAGTCTACGTAAATCTTTACGTAGACTACAGCGACCAAATAAGGAACGCGAATGGCGGCTCCCTATGGGGGCCGCCATTACCCATACGCGTTTTTTCTTTTTTTAAAGTCACCCGTGATAGGCTACGTGTCGCTTTACGTAGCCTATCACAGCTGACTTTGCAAATCTAGCCGTGATAGGCTACGTTAATCGTCACGTAGCCTATCACGGGGGCGTTTTTTTTTCTTCTATTGGAATGGCGGCGGCAGCAGCCGGTTGAAAGACCGGCTGCCGCTCCCGCCCCGCACGAACACCCGCCGAACCGCCAGGCGGACCTGCCGCCGGGAGGGACATTCAGCAAAGGTAAGTCCCGTCCCGGGGGGGGGGTGCGGAGAATTTCTCCCCAAAACCTGTTCAGGGGGCCGAACACGTTGGTGCTCAGCCCCCCGAAGTTTCGGGGAGAAATTCTCTGCCATCCCTAATCCCCATACCAAAAAAGGGAAGCACCAAAAAATGTTCAAACTATCGAACGGTGGCACTTATTTCACATGCCAGTAAGGTAATGCTCAAGACCTTGCAAGGTAGATCTCCAGCAATTCATGGAATGAGAATTGCCATATGTACAAGCTGGGTTTCGAAAAGGCAGAGCAACTAGAGTCCAAATTGCCAATATCGGCTGGATAATGGAGAAAGCCAGGGAGTTTCAGAAAAACATATATTTCCATTTTAGTGACTGTTCTAAAGCCTTTGACTGTGTGCATCATAACAAATTGTGGCAAGTTCTTGGTGGTATGGGGATACCAATTCATCTTGTCTGCCTCCTGAGGAATCTGTATAATGACCAAGTAGCAATGGTAAGAACAGTCCATGGAACAACGGACTGGTTTAAGATTGGGAAAAAAGTATGGCAGGGTTGTATACTCTCACCCTACCTATTCAACCCGTACTCAGAACACATCATGCGATGTGCTGGGCTTGATGAGGCCAAGGCTGGAGTTAAAATTGCTGGAAGAAACATTAACAATCTCAGATATGCAGATGGTACCACTTTGATGGCTGAAAGTGGGGAGATGCTGAGGAACCTTATGATGAAGGTGAAAGAAGAAAGTGCAAAAGCTGGATTGCAGTTAAACCTCAAAAAAAAGAACACCAAGATTATGGCAACCAGCTTGATTGATAACTGGCAAATAGAGGGAGAAAACGTGGAGGCAGTGACAGACTTTGTCTTTCTAGGTGCAAAGATTACTGCAAATGCTGACTGCAGCCAGGAAATCAGAAGACGTTTATTTCTTGGGAGGAGAGCAATGAGAAATCTTGATAAAATAGTGAAGAGCAGAGACATCACACTGACAACAAAGGTCCGCATAGTTAAAGCAATGGTATTCCCCGCAGTAACCTATGGCTGCGAGAGCTGGACCATAAGGAAGGCTGAGCGAAGGAAGATAGATGCTTTTGAACTGTGGTGCTGGAGGAAAATTCTGAGAGTGCCTTGGATTGCAAGAAGATCAAACCAGTCCATACTCCAGGAAATAAAGCCAGACTGCTCACTTGAAGGAATGATATTAAAGTAGGGGTGGATGAAAGTCACTTACCTGTCGTCGAAGCTTGATCGTGGTGGGGGGGAGGTGCTTCGCTGCTCCCCCCACGAAGTTCAGCCCGGGGGGGGAGGCTTCCCACCTTGCCCGGCTGAAATTCAGGCCGGGGAGGAGGCTTCCCACCTCGCCCAGCCGCGAACTCCAAAGTTTAAAAAACAAAAACAAAACGCCCCCGTGATAGGCTACGTGACGATTAACGTAGCCTATCACGGCTAGATCTGCAAAGTCAGCCGTGATAGGCTACGTTATTCATCACGTAGCCTATCACGGGGGCGTTTTTGTTTTTTTTTCTTTTATTGGAATGGCGGCGGCGGCGGCAGCCGGTTGAAAGACCGGCTGCCGCTCCCGCCCCGCACGAACACCCTCCGAACCGCTGGCTGGACCCGCTGCCAGGAGGGACATTCAGCAAAGGTAAGTCCCGTCCCGGGGGGGGGTGGGGGGCGGGGGGGGGTACAGAGAATTTCTCCCCGAAACTTGTTCAGGGGGCTGAACACGTTGGCGCTCGGCCCCCCGAAGTTTCGGGGAGAAATTCTCCGCCATCCCTATATTAAAGGCAAAACTGAAGTACTTTGGCCACATCATGAGAAGACAGGATACCCTAGAGAAGATGCTGATGCTAGGGAAAGTGGAAGGCAAAAGGAAGAGGGGCAGACCAAGGGCAAGATGGATGGATGATATTCTGGAGGTGATGGACTCAACCTTGGGGGAGCTGGGGGTGGCAACGGCTGACAGGGAGCTCTGGCGTGGGCTGGTCCATGAAGTCACGAAGAGTTGGAAGTGACTGAACAAATAAATAACAACAACAAAACATTAAAACCATTAAAATATTGAAATCATTAAAGAGCCAGCAGTAAAATTAATAATCAGACCAACAAATTAAAGATTAAATGCCTGTCGGAACAGGAAGGTGTCCGTGTATTGTCTACATGTTTACAGTGAAGGCGCCAGGCAAATTTCCCTGGGAAGGGCCTTCCACAGATGGGAGACCACTACAGGGAAGGTACCTTCTGTGGCATCTACCCACGGCACCCAGAGAAGAGTTCCCTATCAGGTTTTAATGTCAACAGGAGGAGTCCTTATCACTAGTTCTGTGGTGGGCATAACAGGTCCCAGCAGTGGTTTGATACTCTGAAGTGGTTTGATACATATCTGAAGCATGCTCAGTCAAAGCCAGTATGTAGAGATCATTAAAATAATTCTTCTCTTTTTTATATAAAAGTTTTAGTGAGTTGTAGGGTTTTTTTGTTTTTACAGAACTATGATGTTGTGTGTAATTGAGATCTCATATAAATGTTGTTTCTCTCTTTCTTTGGTGTATTTTGGGGATTATAGTAACATTTTAAAATATATATACATATATACACTTCTCCTTAGCTTCCTTTAAAAAAAACCCCTGAACTGATGAGCTACAAAGAAGAATAGATTTAATAGAATAACATATATTGTTATAAAAGGACACACTAACTCTAGATTCCTTGTATCAAGGTCTTTCCAAACATATGTTCATCCTATTACCAACACTATAAAATAATGCCAATATGATTACCATATTGGAAATACGAACAGTGCAACAGTGGTAGAAATGTGAAGTCTTTCATTTGCCTTAATTATTTTGACATGGGGGGGGTGTCATGAAAAGTATAATCACATATTTTATTTTTTTGAAGTTTTCAATTTTGTCATGCTATATAAATAACTACATAAAAAGTGCTTGAGGGTATGAATTGCAATGCAGTAAGTCATATCTAATGTTTCTGAAGGGCTCTGCTTTCAGCCTCACAGCTAATAAAGCTATGAGCCCCATATAAATTATTAATGCCATAATTCGTACCTTGTTTTTTTCTTATTAATTAAAGAGCAATACAAAAGAAATAAGAGAGACTGGATGACATATTGATGTGGCTATGGAGCTATATTGTACATTGGATCTGAAATAAGAGTTTCTTTTCACTTACAAATAAAGATGATCAGAAAGGCCTAATTAATTCACTGCAACCATTTGGGTGTCAAATAATTTTCTTCAATATATTTGTTTTAATGTAGGATTTAAAAAGAGAGAGAGAGAGAGAGAGAGAGAGAGAGAGAGAGAGAGCAATGCTATGGCCCTAGGCCTAGACAGCATCTGAGGGACCATAGGATACTTTGGCTTTCTTGCTCCAGGCTGAAGATAGCATTCCGACCTTGGTGGTGGGAATCTGCAAAAAAGCCCATCTAGTGAAAATGCAGAGCAGGAGGATGGGGAGGTAAAGATTGCTTCCTCCACTCCTCCTGCCCTGCATAGGATGATCATAAGCCTCTGAGTTCAGGGATTTATGATTATCGAGGGTGCAACACAGAGGATCATGCCCTTAATATGCCATACTTCACTTTTTTCTTTTTAAATGGTGATCTATAGCTGGATGTTTTTCTCACATTTGGTGATTTGCCTTGAAGGGTACCATCATCTCATCTATGATTGGGGAATCTCTTTCTTCTGATGTTTATCCAAATGGTTCAAAGCATATGCCTATCACTTCACAAATGGAGACCAGAATGTTAGCTTGAAAGTGTGAAGAATGGACTATAAAATAACATGGAACCCAATGCCAGTGACTTGACCATTGTTAGCTAGCACTCTATCTGCTGAAATTCTCTGAACTGGGAGGTTCCAACACCTATTCAACTCAGTTAGAAGCTCTGTAATATTTAGGACACAATCCTATCAACTGCACCCTCAATGATTGGAAGCCCCCAAACTTGGAGGCTTCTGATCATCCAATGGAGGGTGGGAGGAGTGGTGGAGGTGATCTTTGCCTTCACATCCTCCTGCCCTGCATATTATGCTAGATCAGCTTTTTATCCAGTCTAGTGACAGCTCTTCAGAGGTGGAAGGAAGGAAGCTGGAAGAGGCTCAGGATAACTTGTAACTTGGCCTCTCTGGTCTCCTCTCATCCCTGCCCAAAAGAACAGCCCCTTTTCCCCTTCTCCGAGGTTGCTTTTCTAACCTCAGAGGGCAGCTGGTATGGTTCCTTCTATACCCGCTGCAAGAAGACAGGGGATAGATTATCTGACTCCCCCTTCTGAGATCACAACACTGTCTCTGACCTTGGTGGAGGAATCCCCAGCATCCTATGGCCCCTCAGTCAATATCAAGGGGCTACAGGATTGCATCCTTAGTCAGTCGCTATATAGAACTCTATATTCTACCCTTCTGGTGCTTATGTACAACTTAGGGTGGCTAATAATCATTAAAACAAACCATACAATACTCATACACATTCTCATATGTATATGTATATGCATATCCATATGTATATCTAGGATTCAGGTAAAACATATATATCCAGTAAATGAAAAGCCTTCCTAAAGCCTGTTCTTGTCTCCATCAGCTTAGCTGCCCCACATTTGGGATATAGAGACGAGCTTCTCCTTCAGATCTTTGGACATGGCAGGCTGGTATGGAAAGAAACATTGTTTAAAACAACAACAACAACAACTTGATGGGGGGGGGCATCTTTACAGCCTGTTCAAAGTCTCTATAGTGACAGAGCAAAACAAATAACAAGGCAAAGTGTAAATGTTACTTAACCTTTAAACTGAAATGTGTGTTGCCCCCTCTGATCTTCTGTGCAAAGGAAGTTTTGCCACCATCTTCAAAAGAAGGTAGATTACACTCTGTACTGTCTCAAAAGCCATGATTTTACTAATATTCATTGCTAAAAAAAAAAAGAGCACAAAAAAGCATACAAAAATCATTTGTAGCCTTCGTAGATTTCCTATATTACTGATTAAATTACATGTCTGACTGATTCTTAATTATACGTTGTCCATTGATTCTGAAAGCTTTCTATCTTAATGTCGGTGGTTAGTAAACAAAATTATGTTTTTAAAAATGGCCAATCCAACACAAATAATGCAAAAGATTCATCATTGTCTTTTCACACACACAAAAGTTACCATTATTAGTCCAGTAAAGGAAATGATCCATTTGTTCATGCTAGCTCCACTATAAACACTCCATAAATAACAATGGTGCAATGGACAGATTTTGTGCCAGCTTGAAAATGAAAATATCAGGGCTTGGGTTGCCCAGGTTTCTTGATTCAGGGCAGCATGCACCTGGGCTGAAGGCTTAATAAGAATAGGCCTACTCGGATTCAGAGGCTTACTCCATATGGTCAGATGATATGTGGAAGGGATCCCACCTGGTATCGTCCCCAACATTAACATGCCTGCCCCCTCACCCCCATTACCTCTGACTATTCAGTGAGGAACTTCTGCTTGTATACTTGTATCCATGTACTAGGGATGTACAGAGTTTATTAAATCTGTTCCATCGGTGTTTCATAGATCGTTAGGCATCTTTCCTTCCTCTGTCAGCTCATTCATGGAACTGGATTTTTCTCAATTTCCTGAACTTGCATTCATGTTGGAAAATGTGCACTTGCACAAATGTGCACTTCCATTTCCCAAACTGTGCATTTGTGCAAATGCACAAATCCCCCCGCCCCCTGTCTGCATTTTCGCACTTTAGCCTATGAGGGAAAATGCACTTTTTCAGGGTTTTTATTTTTTTCAAAAATATATGAATATCTATCTATCTATCTATCTATCTATCTATCTATCTATTTGTATATTTTTGTATGACTGAATTTGCATACAATACCACCCCCACCACCCCCACAACACATAAAAAACAACAAACCACAGGTCTGCACAATTCTGAAAAAGCCAGTCCGCTACAGAATCCATAGAAATCTGAACTCATTCGAATCCATTGTGGACTTCTCCAACATCACTAGGTGGTATGCACAGTGGTCCAGCTGAATGTGATCTGGAGCTCTTATGCATTGCTTGAGAGGTAAAACAGACATTTAAATCTGTGTCTAGCAGCTACATCTTTAAAAAACAACAACACCCGTTACAATTGGTGGAGGGGTGCCAATCTGGATTGTGTGTGTGTGTGTTAGAGGGCTTTTAAAATCTGGAACACTCTCCTGTACCTACTGTAGAGTATCATCATCATCGTCTGTATTATTAATAAAGGCATAGCTGCTAGACACAGCTTTACTGTAATGTCTGTCTTGGTCCTGTGTTTAAACTTTAAGCACAATGAATTGTCCTGAAATAGTTGTGTGTCTTATAAAGGATGGAATCATAAACCAAAAACTGATATAAGATAAGAAATAGAGGAACAGGCCTTTTCCAAAATGAGAGTTGTGGAGTATTGTTTCATTACAGAATTATAGGATTATATGTTTGGAAAAGTACTCAAAATGGCATATGATCCTAGGCAGGATCCATTCCAGATTGTTTTGTCTTGGCTGTTATTGCAATAAAAAGAAAACAAGATTATTTACTTTATCTCACCCTTCTAGGGATGGCACGGGTGCCCGTTTTGGTCCACAAATCTGTCAGACTGGTGCCCATGCCCCCCAAGCTGCACCTGCCAACCCCCAACCCCACTCTTCTGTCCCCAGACCGCCTTCCCACATTTGGCAAGCAGCCTGAAAATTACCTGGGCCCATCTGTCTCTGTCCCAATTGCCATGTTTTGTTTTGTTTTTTAAGAAATGGTGATCGGCAGCCTGTGCCCATAGGCTTATATGCAAAATAGTGTTGTGAATCTAGAGTATAAGGGTGGAGTGGGGCTCAACTGCAGCCCGGGGGGACAGCAAGTGGGGACAGGGGCTGGGCAGACAATTTTCAAGGATGGTGGGAACCACTGAAAGCTTTTTCAATAAAGTTGTTAAAAATAACTCCTTTAAAGGAGGTGGAACATGGTCCCCTTTCAAGGAGGAATTTATAATCTCTGCGACCCAATTGACCAGTCTCACTCAGGCAGCTCTTATAACCCAGGATGGACACCCATATTTTTCCTCTCCCCTCCAAACTTAATCCAGAAATACAACACCCTACAGAAGTGTGTCAACTATATTCCACATTCTAACTATATGATATACATCACAATTCACTGTTGTGAATACTACCTGAAAATAAGGGCATATATACTGTAATTGTGAACTTTTTTAAAAAAATGCTGCTTGCTTTTTTAGTACAATTTATTTTTTGAAAAAGGATTTTATAAGCCCATTTGCTTCATCATCACCACTACCACCACCCCTAACATTCCAAGGGAAGTAGACACAAATCATCAGAAGGGCCCTTTCTCTTTTATGAAAATAGTGCATGGCCCTTTCTACACGGCCAACCTATTCCCACTTCCTTTGGAATGTGTCTATTATGCTTATAATACTTTATTATAATGCCTCATTTTCAAACCTAGTTAGAGAGCACACAGTTATTTGCTAAGCAATTCATCAATATTTATTTATTCTGTCAATGGCAACCTCCTTGCCATAATTAATTACTCAAGTAATAAATAGCCTTATTAATAGGAATAGATGACAAGAGCAGAATGATTTCCTTGATAAAGACTGATGACACATTCGAGTACCTGACACAATGCACAGAACGCTGTACTGATTGAATCTAAGGCCTCCTGCATGGATAATAAATTGTTATTCCAAAGAATAAAATGATTGATACATTTGCTTGCTGCAGGAAAAAGCACCTGGGAAAAGAGATTCTACTCCCCAATTATTTAAATAGACTCTGGTGAAACTTTCTTTCCTTGTGACAAATTTAACTTTGTACCGAAGTGACAGCTCCTTGGCATAGAGCAAAGAATTGATAGCTTCTTGGGTGTTTGACTTACAGGTTTCCCCCTAAAAGTCAATTTCATTTGAAACCCCGCCCCCTCTAGCAGCACCTGGGATAATGCTGGCAATACAGCAAGGGACTGATGATAAGCCCTAACATGTGACATCATGGCAACGTCAACATGGAGACAAACGAAGCCTGTCACTTAACTTTGGAAAGGCTGCCACCATTTTTATCACTGCTTGGCTGAGCTGACCCATTGCACAAATGCATTGCATTTTCTTGTTGGTTTGCGCTTACCTTTTATGACAAAGCAACCTTAGAGACCACCCATCTTTTGAAAGCCTGGCAAAATGGTGAGTGGAAAGAAAGGAGAGAGGCTTTTATACTGAAGAGAGGAAAGTCTGATGCTTTAGGAAATATTTTATTCATCATTATTAGTGCTCCTAGGAAATACTTGAGATATGAAAACAAACTTCCTTCCTTCCTTCCTTCCCTTCCCTTCCCTTCCCTTCCCTTCCCTTCCCTTCCCTTCCCTTCCCTTCCCTTCCCTTCTTTCTTTCATTCTTTCATACTTTTAAATATTCAAAAACAACGTTATGGTTTGCCTATGTTCATTGTTGTTGCAAAGCCATTAAATGCTATAATGATTATTTTGAGGATCACCGTATAGTCACTTCCCAGATAAAATATGATGTAAACTGAGATTTAAGGTCTCCAGTATAACACCCTCATTTGATTTCCCAAGTGTAATAATAATAAACATGTTTTGTAAGGCATGAGATAACTATGTTGGCATACTTCAAAATGCTGCTAGAAAAAGGCACGACATCAAACTACATCTTACATGAATTATGTAACACTTTGCTCCCTATGTTGGTTCTGTTTACTTGAAAGTAAGGGTGAGGGATCCTGACCTGATCCAGATCCAGGCTATTGCCCTTTCGTTAGGCAGAGTGAGGCCAAAGGTCCCAGTGGAAGATTGTGGAAAGGTGGCAGATCATGGCCAGCCCCCCTGTCTTCCTACCACAGCTGTCTTTCGTTGACTTGCTGCATCACTGCCACTTGTTTCCTTTGTTTTGTTCAGGTCTGGGGATGAAGGCATCCTCTCAGCTGCTGCAGTGCAATCTACTTTGAGGAAAGGTGAGCCCTCAAGCAGAAGAGGAGGATTGCAAGAAATTCCTGGAGCAGAGAAGTGAATGTTCTACCCCACTACCTCCCCAAGGCTTCCATGCACTGGTGCCCACTACTGATGTACCAAGCTTCCCACACACACCACCACCCCTGCTTCTCCAAAAGAGAATAACCCCAACATCACCGCTGCTGCCAGACAGCTGGCTTCTGGGCCAGTACAGCACCTAGCTTTGCTTCCCCCCCCCTTCTTCTTATGGATTGAAGCTACACAACAGCTGCTTTAATTCAGAGGGGGTAAAAACCAGCTCCTGAGCCAGCTCAGTGGCCTTCTGCCTCATGAGTCACCTTAGGATGAGGCAGAGGAAGAGGGGGAGATGGGGCAAGAAGAAGAAGGCACCCTTTGCCAGCCAGGGTGGCTTGTTTCTTGCTTTATTGCTATGCCTCCAAGGCACAGGTGAGGTGAAGAAAGATGTGGAGACAGAACAGCAGTGAGTGGAAGCCCTTGTATCTTCCCGCTCTCCTTCAGAATCTAAGAGTGATATGTGAGAGGCAGGCAGAGCCAGTCACTTAGCAATAGGGATGTCGGAGAATTTCTCCATGAATCTCCGGGAGGCCGAATGCTAACACATTTGGCCCCCCGAAATTGGTGGAGAAACGGTCCGCCCCCCCCCGGAATGGGACTTAACTTTGTCGAATGTCCCTGGCGCTGGCGGCTCCCGGCGGCGGCTCGGCCGCGGTTCGGCGGCGGCGGCGGCTGGTCTTCCTACCGGCTGCCGCCGCCACCATTTCCAAGGTGAAAAAACAAACAAACAAACAACAAACGTGATAGGCTACGTAAATCCTTACATAGCCTATCACGGCTGACTTTGGAAAAAAAAGAAAAGAAAGCACGTACGCAAATGGCGGCGCCCACGGGCACCACCATTTGCGTTCCTTATTTGGGCACGTGTAGTCTACGTAAGCATTTACGTAGACTACGGCAAAAATAAGGGCAACGCAAATAGCGTTGCCCTTATTTTCGCCATAGTCTATGTAAATGTTTACGTAGACTACACGTGCCAAAATAAGGAACGCAAATGGCGGCGCCCATGGGCGCCGCCATTTGCGTACACACTTTTTTTTTTTTCATAGTCAGCTGTGATAGGCTACGTAAACATTTACATAGCCTATCATGGTGTTTTTTAAAAATGTAGCCGTGATAGGCTACGTAACTCTTTACGTAGCCTATCACATTTGTTTGTTTTTGTTTTGTTTTTACTTGGAAATGGCGGTGGCGGCAGCCAGTCGAAGACCGGCCGCCACAGCTGCCGCCGCTGAACCACCACCGAACTGCCGCCGGAGCCGCCACCACCAGGGACATTCGAACAAGGTAAGTTCTGTCCCGGGGGGGGCAGGGGACAGACCATTTCTCCACCAATTTCAGGGGGCCGAATGCACTGGCATTCGGCCTCCCCAAGATTTGTGGAGAAATTCTCTGACATCCCTAGGGGAGATGCTCTAGCCCCTTGATCATTTTAGTTGCCCTTTTCTGCACTTTCTCCATCTCTACAATATCCTTTTTGAGGTGTGATGTCCAGAACTATACACAGTATTCAATGTGTGGTTGCCCCATAGATTTGTATAAGGGCAGTATACAAATCTCAACAGTTTTATTTTCAATTCCTTTCCTAATTGTGCCTAACATGGAGGTTGCCTTTTTCACAGCAGCTGCACATTGGGTTGACATTTCGTCAAACTGTCCACCATCTTCCACCTCTGGCTGGGTTCTGTCATGATCCCGGCACCTTCCTTTCATTAATGCCACTGCTGCTCTTTCTTCCCATCCCATGGAGTGAGTGAGCAATGCACCCCAGTTGAGCTGGAGGAGTTGATTGTCATGCTGCTTTATCAGCTGTACTCAGACAAGTCCACACCTCAAACTATTTAACCCATTGAAACTGAAGCAGTTCATTTTCAGCCAGTGGACTGACATTATCTATCTCAGTTACTTGAAGGTAACTCTCAGGGCTTCTTCACACGGAGCCTTTATCCTGCTATTGAGATGGCTCTTCCATGGAAGTTTGCAGGCTCTTTAGATGATGCTGTTACACTCCAAGGTGTCTCCTGCCATTTCTCCCAGCCTATCCTGTTTTCTCCAAACACAATAAATGTGGTATTTTTTTCCAGCTCATGGAACAGGAGCACCATGTCCTCCCCTTGAAATTCTCCAATAGTGGAAAGAACCAGCTGTGGGCATTTGTTTTTAGTTGTTGGGGGTGAGGTCAGGATGACGAAGGGATTGAGAATGGGCTGCAGGCCTGCAGAGTATGTCCTGAGCAAGGTTGCATGGAAGGAGACTGAGCAGATTTGACAGGCACGAGGGCTTGTGTTCTCTCCCTTCCTTGCATGGAGGGGAGGGCACACAGTTTGAGGGCGACTCCTGCCTCCACTCAAGTCTTGCTGAGGAAGGAAAGATCTGCCCCTGCCCCACCCCCTGCTGGCAATTTCCCCCTTTGCTTCAAGGAGACCCCTCTGCCAAACTGTCCAAAACCTGGCCACAGCACAGCGCACTGCCTGCTCAGCAACAGCAGCACCAGATGGTGCCAAAGAAGTGCATTGCTCTCAAACCAAATGTCTACCATGTAAATGCTTGAGCATATCTCTTGATTGGAGGGAGAAGAGGGTAAAATGCCTCCCTGCAATGAAGGGAGACAGATCTGATCCCCCACACCACCAAGCTCAAAATCAACATCCTCTGTTGATTCAGAGCACCCATTAAGTTCAATGGGGCTCACTCCCAAGTAAGTGTGCTGAGGGCTGCAGATTTACAGCATGCTAGTCCCCATCCACCAGTAACATGCAAGGGGAGGGAAAGGGACAGGAACCAGGGAGGGATTATTGCTACACCCCAAGTGGCATCACCACCCCTGTGAGAAGGAAAGAAATGAAGAAATAATGTGACAGGGACAGCCATCTAAAGAGAATGACCCAGTCCTGCAATGATACCAGATGGGGAAAAGAACTGGCATTGATGTGGAATTCTTCACCTGTGTGATGGAGCCCTCAATGAACTCAATGGGATTTACTCTCTAGAATTGCAGATTAAACACCTGTGCTCCTATTCCTATATTCAGGAGTAAATCTAGGATGGACAAAAGTCCCTTACCTGGTCCCGCAGCTTTATTCAGGGGAGAGAGGTGCTCCGTTTCTCCCCCCGAAATTCTTGGCAGGTAGGGAGGTGCCCCATCCCTCCCCACCGAAATTCTGGCCGGGGGGGAGGCGCCCCATCCCTCTCCGCCGAAATTCTGGCTAGGGGGAGCAGCCCGCCTCTCCGGCTGTGAAAGAAAAAAGTAAAGTAAAAAAAAAAAATGTGATAGGCTATGTAAAGATTTACATAGCCTATCACTTTTTTTTTTTTACTTGGAAATGGCAGCGGCAGCTGGTCAGAAGACCGGCCGCCGCCGCCGCCGCACCGCCACCGGGACCCGCCGCTGCGAGGGACATTCGCACGAGGTAAGTCCCATCCCGGGGGGTGTCAGAGAATTTCCCCACCAATTTCGGGGGGCTGAATGCATTGGCATTTGGCCTCCTGGAGATTCGTGGAGAAATTCTCCGACATCCCTAATCCCATTGTATTCATTGGGCCTTATTTCAGTGATGCATTGATCATATCCTTAGGTACACTTACTTGGAAGGAAGTCCCACTGAGCTTCATTTTGATTAAACATGTACAGTACATATATTTTCTAGCAATCACTTTTTATGGCACTACAAAAACAAAAAGGTTGATTGCATATTCTTACGTTTTTAAAATTGTGTGTGTGTGTGTGGGGGGGTTGTTTTGGTTTTGCATGCCTGCATCTGTAAAACTGAATGAGCAAAGTATACTGAACAGAGTGTGCATTTGATTTAAGAAATGCCTCTCTTACGCTCCCTAGCTCACATCTCACAGTAGATTTGCAGGTGGAACAGGTATTTATTTCATAAAATCTACCCTATATCCCAAGGACTTGGAGCAGAGAGCAATGCAAAAAATCACAGAACCCCCAAACTAAGTAGAACTTAAATTATTAAGGCTGCAATTCTTACCACTTTAGCCCTCAGTTTAAATTCCTCCTTCCTGTGTAACTCTTCAAAAAGGATTTAAAAAGCTATCATTTGTCCCAATGGAGGAGTGGGGGATGGGGGAGAGAATTTCACTGAACTTTCTCCAGGGCCCTGAAATTCTCCAAAAGTCTGGAGAGATGAAAAATACGATTCCCAGAAAATATTGGAAAATTCTTGCATAATAAATTTTGGCCCAGCTCCTGATATGGCCAGGATACAAATAATTATTTTAAGCACACCTGTACATCCAAGCTTGCCAAGCGTGACTACTCCTTTTTTTCCCTTGTGGAGCTAGGGATGTACAAAGGTCACTTACTTTTTCACAGCTTGGATTCGTGGTGGGGGGGAGGCACTCCATCCATCACCCCGGAATCCTCCCTGGGCCAGCTACGCTCCGTGGCAGCTACGAAAGTCACTTACCTTTCCGCGGATTATTTTCATGGTGGGGGGGAGGTGTTCCTTCCCTCCCCCCAGAATCCTCGATGGGGTGGAGGCGATCCAGTCCTCCCCCCTGGAATCCTCAATGGCCGGCTATGCTCCACAGCAGCTCCGTGGACCAGCCGGCCAGGCCCAGGCAAAGAGCCGTCCACAGCTGGATTTCCAGCCACGGAGGGCTCTGGGTAAAAAAAAAAAAAAATGCATACGCAAATGGTGGCGGCTCTGGCCGCCGCCGTTTGCGTTCCTTATTTTTCGCCATGTTAGTCTATGTAAATCTTTACGTAGACTATTAGGGCAAAAATAAAGGGGAACGCAAATAGCGTAGTAGGCGCTATTTGCATCCCTTTTTGATTCACCGTTTTAGCCTATGTAAATATTTACGTAGGCTAAAATGTCGAATGTAAAAAAATGCTTTGTAAAAAAAAATGTCTTTGTAAAAAAAAAAAAAGTCAATACTGCAAATGGTGGCGGCAGCAGCTGATTGAAAGATCAGCTGCCACCACCGCTGCCGCTGCCCGGAAAATCCGCCCCAGGTAAGTCTTGTCCCGGGGGGGATCTGTGGGGGGGTGGGGGGGTGGCAGGCCATTCCGCCACAGATATCAGGGGGCCGAATGCACTGGCATTTGGCCTCACCGAGATCCATGGCGGAATTCTCTGACATCCCTAGCAGCAGCTCCTCAGAGCCGTCGGCCAGGGCTGTCCACAGCCGGACTTCTGGCCACGGACGGCCTGCTGAGGACGCAAATCGTGGCCGCCATAGTGGCTGCCATTTGTGTCCTGCAAAGCTGCCGTGATTAGGGATGTACGAAAGTCACTTACCTTTCGCGGATTATGTTGATGGTGGGGGGGAGGCACTCCATCCTTCCCTTTGGAATCCTGGATGCAGGGGGGAGGTGCTCCATTCCTCCCCCCCGGAATCCTGGCTGCCCGGCTGTGCTCCGCAGGGATTCTGCAGAGCCACTGGCCGGCTCCACCAGCAGCCGGACATCCAGCCGCTGGCTAGCAGGGACGCAAATGGCGGCGACCGTAGCTGCCTCCATTTGCGTCCCTGCAGTCAGCCATGATAGGCTATGTAAATGTTTATGTAGCCTATCACGTCTGACTTAAAAAAACAACAACAACGCGCGTACGCAAATGGCGGCGGCCACGGCTGCCGCCATTTGCGTTCCTTATTTTGGCATGTCTTAGTCTACGTAAATCGTGATGTAGACTAAGACGTGCCAAAATAAGGAATGCAAATGGTGGTGGCTGTGGCCGCTTCCATTTGCGTACGTGCATGGTTGTTTTTTTTTTTTTAAGTCAGTCGTGATAGGCTACGTAAACATTTACATAGCCTATCACGTTTTTTTTTTTTAAACCTAGCCATGATAGGCTACATAAATGTTTATGTAGACTATCACATCTTTTTTTTTTTTTTAAACTGGAAGTGGTGGCGGCGGCAGCCGGCCGGAAGTCTGGCTTCCGCAGCCGCCACCGCCGAACCGCCGCTGAACCACCGCCGAACCGCTGCCGCAGCCGCCACTGGAGCCGGCGCCGCCAGGAAGATCCACCCCAGGTAAGTCTCGTCCCGGGGGGGGGGGCAGACCGTTCTGCCACCGATTTTGGGGGGCCGAATGCGCCGGCATTCGGCCTCCCCGAGATCCGTGGTAGAATTCTCTGACATCCCTAGCTGTGATAGGCTATGTAAGTATTTACGTAGCCTATCACCACAAGCCAAAAAACAACAACACAGTGTACGCAAATGGCAGCAGCTGCGGCAGCCACCATTTGCGTTCCCTATTTTTAGCCATTTTAGCCTACGTAAATATTTACATAGGCTATTATGGCGAAAAAAATGGGAACGCAAATAGCGTAGTGGGCACCATTTGCATTCCTCCCCCCCATTTTAGCCTACGTAAATATTTACATAGGCTAAAACGGCTAAAAATAGGGAACACAAATGGCGGCCACTGTAGCCGCCGCCATTTGCATACGCTGTTTTTGTTTTTGTTTTGGCTTGCCGTGATAGGCTACATGAATACTTACATAGCCTATCATGGCCTCTGCAGGGATGTAGAAGGCGTCCCTGCATTAGCCATGATAGGCTACGTAAGTATTTACGTAGCCTATCACGGCTATGATGAAGAAGCGAATGGCAGCCGCAGGGTGGCCGCCATTCGCAAGTCAGTGCGGATGGCAGCAGGTAAGTGCTCCATTTTGCGTGCCTTTCGTGAGTTGGGGGGGCAGGAGCCTCGTTCCACCACGGAGTTTGGGGGGCCGAATGTACTGGCAGTCGGCCTCACCGAGATCAGTGGCAGAATTCTCTGACATCCCTATGTGGAGCCCTGATACCATGTCAAGAATTGCTCTTTCAATTCCCCTGAAGTCTAAAAACAGGTTTGTTATGTGGTTTGCCGGTTTAATGACTGAAAAATTTAAGTCCAAACTCCTTTGCACATGTGAAACTAGTTCTGTAGTTCTTTGAACACAGAGCAGTATACCTGGGAAATGAGCAGCAATTGAATAGGAATCACTGTTTGATATTATTTTTACATTTTTTTTAAAAAAAGAATTGGCTAAAAGAAGCAGCCTTAACAGTAATAGAGTAATCATAAGTGGAGTTAAAATTATGCAAGAGGGAGGGACGGAGAGAGAGAGAGAGAGAGAGAGAGTGAGAGAGAATATGCTGTCTTTAAGCTGTCATGCTGTATATTGACATAACATGGTAAGCTGCATAACTTTGCATTATATGTTATATATAGTTTTGTCAAATGCTCCTGTTGTTTAATTAGGTAATTGTGTGTGTGTGTGTGTGTGCATGTGTGTGCGTGTGTGTGTGTGTAATGACAATTCCAAGACTTCTTCTTAATACAAAAGCACAGTTATCTACCTATAATTGCAATTTCTTTATGTATTTCTTTATTTTATTTATATACTGCCCAATAGCCAAAGCTATCTGTGCAATTCACCAAAAAAAAAAAAAAAAAAAATTATGTCTTCTGCTGCACTGCACGTGGCTCTGGGCTGCACAAATTAAAATTATGTTAAATGACTAAATAGAGTAGTTCCTTTACCTGAAAAATAAAATACAGACCAAGGAAGGAAATACAGTCTCTTACATACATTCAGCAGGGTGAAGGAATACAGTGACCCTGCTTCACATACACTCCCTATTTAAAGACTGCAATTCTCTGACTTTTGAAAGTCAAGGATTATGACTTGAAGCCACCTTGTATCATAGAAAGTTTCAGAAACTATGCAGACATGGAATTGTAGAGGGGAATGATGAAAGAAGGCCAGAGTCATCTGTAAATCCCCCAGACCCCAAATGGA
Source organism: Heloderma suspectum (assembly GCF_057233095.1). Taxonomy (NCBI): domain Eukaryota; kingdom Metazoa; phylum Chordata; class Lepidosauria; order Squamata; family Helodermatidae; genus Heloderma; species Heloderma suspectum. The sequence continues at coordinate 30,049,549 of NC_139465.1, forward strand.
AACATCTCTTTTAAATGTCTTCTCCTTTTTTGGATATTATAATTCAATAGCTCAGATTAAGCTGTAGATGTTTTAGCTGTGATTCTGCTGAGCAGGGATATAGATACAAGATGGCCTGTGGGCAGCTGCTCCTGTCATGATATCCCAGGCCTCCTCAGCTTTCATTAAAAACATCCACAAACACATGTTGTCTGTGTGTTTTATATAAATGACGTTTCAACTTTGTATATTGTATTTTAATGTTTTAATCTCTGTAAACTGCCCACAGAGTTTTGAATATGGGGCGATATAGAAATGTAAAAAATCAAATACATAAGCAACAACAACAATGACTCAGTCTTTAACTCTCTTTTCTACACAGGGCTGTTAATCAGCTGTATTTACTTTCTATCTCATTGCAGAATTTATCTTGGAGCGCTACACAAAGAGTGTTTCCTTTTTTGTATTTTCGCTACATAACCTCTAGGTGCCACTGTGGTATACTGGAATAGCGCAAATACAGAAGAAGACATTGTAGTTTCTTTTGCTTTCACTATTAGATGCCACATTTTCCCTGATCTAAAATTAATAATAACAACAACAACAACAACAACAATAATAATACAAAAACTCCTCACCTAAAGTGCTGGCTAGACACAGAAGCAAACCTGGAGGTTCACAGAATTGGCAAAAGAACCCATAAACAACCATAGTAGAGAATGAGTGTATAATAAATGCCTCATTTAGAAAATCCCTTTAACTCAAGAAGAAGAAATAAGGTAAAATATGTAGACAGTATTACTCCTTCTAAACTGGGAGTGGGGCTGGAAGGACTATCCTTGAAGAGGGCATCACTGGCTGTAACCCTGAGCAAAAGCATTCTTGTTAGGAGGTAAGAATATACCGCAACATTTTATTGCAGGCTCCACCTATTCTACCCAATCATTTGTTATGATTGAGTAAAATCTGGTAACATGAAATGTATTAGGCCACCTGTATTTAATGTTCTGTCTGTTTTAGAAAGATTCTCCATCTTCTTAGGCCCTCTCACCCCCCCCCCACAAGCAATTGCCTTGCCCCACTCCCAAGAGTAAACATATTTTTTCCTTTTAAATGGCTAAAGCTAAGCTCTTCTTCTTTCAGTTATGGGCTCTGTATGTACTGCTCTGATTTGTGTTACACTGGATTATAAAACATATGTGTATATCTTGCTTTAATAGTGGCAGAAGGGTGTGTGTGTGTGTGTGTGTGCATGTGTGTTAGGGATATACAAAAGTCACTTACCTTTCCGCGGATTATGTTGATGGTGGGGGGGAGCTGATCCATTCCTCGCCCCTGGAATCCTCCACAGCTGGCTGTGCTCTGCAGCAGCTCCTCGGAGCAGCTGGCCAGGCCCAAGCCAGAGCCGTCCGCAGCTGGATTTCCGGTCGCAGAGGGCTCTGGGTAAAAACAAACAAACAAAACCTGCGTACGCAAATGGCCGCCGCCATTTGCTTTCCTTATTTGTGGCCGTCTTAATCTATATAAATATTTACGTAGACTGTGACGGCGAAAATAAAGGGGAATGCAAATAGCGTAGCGGGCACTATTTGCGTCCCTTTTTGATTCAGCGTTTTAGCCTATGTAAATATTTACCTTTATCTGGAATGGTTTTAGGCATAGTGATAGGGATGTCAGAGAATTTCTCCACAAATCTCCAGGGGGCCAAATGCCAATGCATTCGGCCCCCCGAAATTGGTGGAGAAATAGTCCTCCACCCCCCCGCCACCCCCTTGGATGGGACTTACCTTCAGCGAATGTCCCTCGCAGCAGTGGCTCCCGGCGGCGGTTCGGCGGTGGCAGCAGCGGCGGCGGCCAGTCTTCCGACCGGCGGCCGCCGCTGCCATTTCCAAGTGGAAAAAAACAACAACCAACAAACGTGATAGGCTATGTAAAGATTTACGTAGCCTATCACAGCTAGTTTTTCAAAAAACACCATGATAGGCTACGTAAAAGTTTACATAGCCTATCACGGCTGACTTTGGGGGGGGGGGGAAAGCACGTACACAAATGGTGGTGCCCATGGGAGCCGCCATTTGCGTACACGCTTTCCCCCCCCCAAAGTCAGCCGTGATAGGCTACGTAAGGATTTACGTAGCCTATCACGGCTGACTGCAGGGACACAAATGGCGGCGGCTACGGCCGCCGCCATTTGCATCCCGGCAGACGACGAGATTTGCGGCCGGGGAGACGGGGCGCTCCCCCCCGGCCAAAATTTCAGTGGGGAGGGATGGGGCACCTCCCCCCCAGCCAGAATTTTGGTGGGGAGGGACGGGGCACCTCCCCCCCACCAAGAATTTCAGGGGGAGAAAAGGAGCACCTCCCCCCCACCACGAAGCAAGCTGCGGGACCAGGTAAGGGACTTTCATCCGTTCCTACATTGTGAGCATTTTGCCCGCCATCTTGAAACAATCAGATTTTCTACAGATTTACTCTTTCAATACCTTTAGATCAGTTTCAACCAAACTTGGCATGACAATTCAGCACTGCAGCAAGCAAATCTTAACCAATACAAAAACACTATACAATTAATAGCAATTACCAAATAAAAACTGAAATTGGCTGAAAAGTAACATAAATACATTACACAGGTAACTCCATGTCAGAGGACATTCCTGGGGTTCCAGTGGATGTGGCTTCACTGAGATGGGGCAGGGACAATGTCTCCAACTCTGACAGGTGTGTAAGGCTTTGTTGTATCAAACTAAGAGCTCTTCCCAACCCGTGCAAGGCCGGGTCCGTTTGCAAGTGTGTGTGTGTGTGTGTGTGTGTGTGGAGACATGCAAGTGTCTCCTTTGTTAAGGTCCATCCAGAAAAAGGAAAAGGAATCTATCATGTTAAATGGTGACCAAGGGTGTGTCAGTCTAACCATTCTAACCAATCATAATTGGAACAGTTCCACCAATCTTTCTGAAATGTACAGGTGCAAGGAAGATGTATTGGTTTTACATATACTGGAAGTTGCAGGACGATTGGTTTAAATTTGAGGGAGAAAGACCAGTTTAAATATAAAAAAGCAAAACAACAACAATGACCCAAAACCACCGCTACCACCCCACTGACAAAAGTGACTTTGAGAATTTGTATTGGTGACCATTTTTCACAGGATTTCTGAAGAAGCTGAAGGGTTGTTTTTAAAATCAAGTACTTTTTTTAAAAAAAGAAATCTAGATTATTTTTAAAAAGCTTTTTAACAAGGAACGAGAGTCTATTGCATTAGTCATAAGCCCACACAGATGCAGACACTTCCCTTGCACCTATCAGATTTTGAGGGGGAAGGGGAGAAAAAAAAACCTGAAGTCTTGTAGGTGGATTTTTCCATTGTGGTGAACATTTTGTTTTCCCTATCATGTCATGTTTTCTGATGTTTGGGAGGGAATCAAAATGGTCACCACACAGTCTGTCACCAAAGTATAACCCCCCCTCCTCCAACGCTCTCTCTGATTGGAGACTGCTAGCGTCGGTTCTGGCTGAGGGTTCTTATTCGCCAAAGCACACTCCCTCCTCCTCCTGTGCTCGCTTTCCTGCCTCCCCATGTCCACTTGCCTTCTCCCTCCCTCCCTCTGTCCCTCCCTCCTCCTCCTCCTCATGCCCCTCCACATGAGCATTGAGAAGCTGATACATTTTGGAGACAGCCTGTCTGGACTGCTGAGGCATTCAGTAGAACTCTGAAAATAAGAGGTGGAGGAGGCACTTCGTGGGGGGGGCGCTTCGCCCTTGGACACCTCGGTACTGCTCTGAACTAGGGATGGACGAAAGGGACTTACCTCGTCCCGCAGCTTGCTTCGCGGTGGGGGGAAGGTGCTTCAGTTCTCCCCCCGAAGTTCAGGCGAGGGGGGAGAGGCGCCCCGCCTCACCCAGCCGAAATTCAGGCCGGGGGGGAGGCACCCCATCCCTCGCTGGAGAAATTCAGGCTGGGTAGGAGTGCCCCGTCTACCCGGCCGCGAAAAAAAAAGTAAAACACACACACACACCCGTGATAGGCTACGTAACGAATTACGTAGCCTATCACAGCTAGATTTCCAAAGTCAGCCATGATAGGCTATGTAAATTGTCATGTAGCCTATCACGGGTGACTTTGAAAAAAAAAAAGCGCGTACGCAAATGGCGGCTCCCATGGGGACCGCCATTTGCGTTCCTTATTTTGACACATCTAGTCTACGTAAAGATTTACGTAGACTACGGCGAAAATAAGGGCAACGCAAATAGTGTTCCCTTATTTTCACCGTAGTCTACGTAAATGTTTACGTAGACTAGACGTGCCAAAATAAGGAACGCAAATGGCGGCGCCCCATGGGTGCCGCCATTTGCGTACGCACTTTTTTTTTTTTCAAAGTCACCTGTGATAGGCTACGTGACGATTTACGTAGCCTATCACGGCTGACTTTGGAAATCTAGCCGTGATAGGCTACGTAAATCGTTACGTAGCCTATCATGGGTGTGTGTGTTTTTTTTTTACTTTACTTTTTTTTTTTGCAATGGCGGCTGCGGCAGCCGGTCAGGAGACTGGCCGCCACCCCCACCCCTGCCGAAATGCCACCAAAACGCCGCCGGGACCCGCCGCCAAGAGGGACATTCGCCGAAGGTCAGTCCCATCCCGGGGGGGGGGTGGGGGGCCAGCGGAGAATTTCCCCAACACTTTTGGGGGGCCGAATGTGTCGGCACTTCGCCTCCCGAAGATTCGTGGAGAAATTCTCCGCCAACCCTACTCTGAACCACCTCGTATCATGAGGTTTTTGCTCCAAAACAGCTCGCTTCGCCTCGTTATTTGGACATCGTAATGAAGCAGTGCATAGCCCTACATAAAACTGCCTCATTTTCCAGGAACATCTGCTTGGAAAATTTCCTGCAGGAACATTTAGTGGATATGTACTGAGCAAGCAAAAGACATCAGGGTTTGGGGGGGGGGTGGTACACTGAAGCATTTTAAAGTAAGTAAATGCATTAGAGAAATGTTGGCGTTGATCTATTAGTGTGTGTGTTTGTGTGCGCACACAAGCGCGCACGCATCTTCCTGCCTGTATAATTTTATGTATTGCAAAGTGATTTTACTTTTCTTTCTGTGTGTACAGGAAAAAAGGGAGAGGAATCTTTTCTTTCTGAAAAATTAGAGCTTCTCACAAAGATCAAAAAGTGTGCTATTTAAATGCATCAACTGAGGTTTAAAAGATATTTCATGCCTTTCTCTTTTTTCTTTTACAGGATGGGGAGAGAGGAAGGCTGGATTCAAGACACAACCTGTATATGTACACTTGCTGGGAATATGCTTTGTTTAAAACAGTGGGACTTACTGCATAGTCAACCATGTTTAATCCCTAGCCAATAAATTTGTCCATTTCAGGGGAGGGGGGCACTGAGAAATACACCAGGGTTGGGGGAGGTCATAAATGACTTATTCTGTTAACACATCCCCCTAAAAAGAGAGAGAATCACTGTGCCAAAACACACTAGGTCAATGTATTGGGTGGGCGGAGGGGATAGTTAATAATAAAATTCTTTATTTAATCAGGGGTGTGTGAAAAGATTAAAAAGAAGCAATATATGCTTTTCAGGTGTGTAGATTGGATATGAAATACCTCTCCGTTAAAAGGGATGAGAAAAAAAAGAGATATAACCATTTATATGGGAGGGGAGTGACATTCAATTTTCTCTGGAAAAGGTCAAAGAGATAGAACCTCCATGTTCAGAGGCCGTGTACCTCTGATTGCAAAAAAGATAAAGGGACAGTGTATGCGTGTGTGTGGTGGGGGTGGGTGGGGGTAAGACAAAGAGAGAGCTTTTAAGAAAAAGAACTTGCAATGGCCCAAACATTTGTTACTGAAAAGTAGGTAGTGGTGGTTACATTTTACAAAGTGCCTTTAGAAACTTTATCTCTCCCTTCCTTCAGGAGGGGCAGAGAGAAATAAGAGTATTGTGGGATGCTTCTTACTTCCCAAACTCTGCAAAGGTTTATACCCATGCAGGGTATATTTAATTCTTCGTACATATGTTTTGCGTATTTATTTTTCAGCTGCATATCTTTCTTAGACAGACATTGCACAATATAATGATTGAGCATGGGGTTGTGAATGATGTAAACTGGACCACAAAAGGAAAAAGGATCCCAAACCTGATATAAGGATTGCAACTATATAATGCATGTGAAGCTCTTTGAGGAAAGATAAAGGTAATAATAATAATTTAAAAACGCCTAAGGGTTTATCTTCCAATTCTCACCAGGGGGGTGGGGGGAGGGAGTTACAGCCATTTTTGGATTTCCCAGGCTACTCAATGGGAAGTATGAACCAGTGGAGGCTGGTGACTCTGATTTCGGTGGGGTTGAGCATCCATTCTGGGATTTAGTTAGAACCAACCAGAAATCTAAAGGAGCTATTCAAAGTGCTGGACCCTATCCCCAAACTGGGTTCAGTACCTTGGATAGCCCCTTTAGAGTTCTAGTTGGTTCTGACTAAAACCCAGAAGGGATTCACTGCCCCACTGAAATTGGAGCCACCAGCCTACTGGCATGAACTCTCAGGTTTCTGAACCCTAGGTTGGGTGTGGTATCAAGCTGCAGTAGAACAAGTCTGAATCAGTGCATGCATAAGCTGGCCATTTTCTGAAAGCACTAAATCAGGGTCCAAGTCTAACCAGGGGGTCGGTATACAGACCTTGTTTCAGACTGCCTCCATTCTAGGACTCTTGGCCCACACCATACTTTCATCAGAGTGAGAAAAGTTAACAGTTCCACAAACTCTCCCCCATCCTGCAGGTGAGTCCAAATAACCAAGGTGATCTGTTGCCTTGAAGATTAATTAGGATCCACAGTCAATGGGCAAGCCATTCCAAACTAAAAGGAATCTTTGAATAACAGAACAGCATGGTTATGATGATACTGAAGGGCACAGGAGTGTGACTTACCGTGAGTCAAACACACACAAAAAGTGTCCACCATTTAAAGCCTCAACATTTCTGGCTTTTGAAAATGACACCTGTTGAGATAATAACTTGAAACTTGGCATCCATGATCTACCTGAGCAGGTCTACCATTGTGCAAAACCTATCTGATAAAAATTGCCACAGGTTAAAAGTGCTGAAAATGGACATATTTGTTCGTTTTACTCTAAGCTGCAGCTCAGCATACTATATATGTCTTCCAAATTTGGCTGAAAACTACTGATGTACGTAATTCGGTCTTGTTGAGGTGTGCCTTTCATTGGTACGGTGAAGTTATGAGCAACAGTTCAAAGGTTATTTGGGATTCTGTGTGCAATGCCTATTCCTTTAGTTATGAAATGTGACCCCACAAGTTAAGACTACATGTTACTATATGGATTGGGATTCTAGTAATATGTGAGGTGAGAATACGTTAATCCTTTGCCCATCACCTGCTATAATCCCAAACCCAAACTAGATCACCCTTCCTCCTCCAATGCCTCCAATTTACATTGCCAAAAAGGCATCCAGTTGTAATGTAAATGGCAGGCAGAGGGATATAACCCCCTACCCACCATTCTAGTGCTCTGATCCATAAGAGATCCCATGAGCTTACTTTTGATTAAAACACATACAAGAAACCTAGCTACATCTTTAAAGTAGCATCCATCTTGATCCTCAAATAATGTGTGTGTGGATAGAATGCACAAATTTGGGGAGCAGAAGGATCAGGGCCTCACACCATTTTTCTGAAAGCAGAACTGCAGCACAAGGACCCCAATCCTTGCCCTTACTTTCTGTGTGGCAGAAAAAAGACATGCATGTATTGCATCTTACACTAGGCGTATATTCACAACATTCACTGAATGTGCATCCACACTCTACGTAAGCTCATTAAGATGGCTGTGAAAATGTAAGCTTATTCAGTCACTTCCATTGTATATAAGCTCTGCTTGTGAAAAACGGGCATGGGGATGAACTTGCTAGCTTCACCTCCTCCCTTGCCACTGTCATTGCTTTCTACATGTAGAGGGTGACTGTCTACAGACAACAGCCTCCTCTATCCATGTAAATTCTGCCTGAGATTCTAGAATCCTGATTCTTGAAATGAGATCATGATTGCCATTAGTAAGAGTAAGTATTTATAGGGATGTCAGAGAATTTCACCACGGACTCCAGTGAGAGTCCCCGGAATCCATGGCGGAAAAGCCTCCCCCCCCCGCCACCCCACGGAATCCCCCCGGGACAGAGCATACCGGGCGGCGGATGCGGCAGCTCCGGCAGCAATGGATGCGGCGGTGGCAGTAGCGGATCTGGCTGGTCTCCCAGCCGCTGCCGGGCTGCTGTGGCTGCAAATGGTGGCCATCATAGCAGCTGCCATTTCCGTGGCTGCCTTTCGTGATAGGCTATGTAAATACTTACGTAAGTATTTACGTAGCCTATCACGGCAAAAGGCAGCCACGCAACTGGTGTAGTGGCCACCATTTGTGTAGCTGCCTTTTGTCGTGATAGGCTACATAAATACTTACATAGCCTATCATGGCTTGGCAGCCACGCAAATGGCGGCCGCTACAACGGCCACCATTTGTGGCCACAGCAGCCCGGCAGCAGCCAGAATTCCAGCTGTGGCCCACCCCAACCAGCAGCTCCACGGAGTTACTGAGGAGTTGAGCCGGCCAGGGAGGGTATGGGGGGGAGGGACGGAGCACCTCCCTGCAACCGTGGATGCCCTAGAACGGAGCAAGGTAAGTGTTTCATACATCCCTAAGTATTTGTAATCCCATTTATCATATAGGTAAACTTGCAAGAAAGCAGATTCAGATACATTGGGGAGAGAACAGGATTGCCAACACTTAACCATGTCATATTTCCCTTGGGCCCCCTCTTTCCTGATGCACTCATACACAGAGATAGAGAGGCTTCAGTCTCAGGCTTTTAATTCATTATCAACTGGTTCATTTAGGGATGTCAGAGAATTCTGTCACGGACTGAAATGGGATCGAATTCCCTTCAGTCTGTGCCATGGAATCCTCTGCGGAACAGCACCATGAGGTCCTGCGGAGCCAGCAGTCATGCAACTTTTTTTTGGTCACCCGCACAGAGTTGCAAAATTTTCATAAATAAAAATGCAAGGTAGGATATTTCGATAATAAATACGTAAGTTGTTTTTTTTTTTTAAATTGCTCACCACCTTGTTTGTGGGTGTTCTTTTTCAATTGAAATCCTCCATCTTCATTTACTTTCAGCCAAAACACTTCCTCCTCCCCGGGGCTTCCCAAAACAAGGCTGCCCTAGGTGTGCCTGAATGATGCACTCTTTGTTTAAAGCAATGCTGTTTGAAAGAAAGAAAGAAAGAAAGAAAGAAAGAAAGGAAGGAAGGAAGGAAGGAAGGAAGGAAGGAAGGAAGGAAGGAAAGTTTTAAAATGACCATGCCGGTCTGGAGCCCTGCATGAGTATTATTCCCCCTGCTAGGCTTTCTATTTCCACATCCAGCCTTGTTAGTGACATGGTGAGGCTAAAATGGAGAGGAGAACCAACTCTGTGCATGTCTACGCAGAAGTAAGTCTTACTGAGTTCAGTGCAACTTACTCCTACACATGTCAGCACCCCACTTGCCCCCAGCTCAGCTTTGTATTTCCACATCCAGCTCATTAGCATGCCTCCTGTTAGTTATCTCAATGGGTGACTTTGGGCTGGACTCTAACCACTAGATCATACTTCTGTTATGAAACTCATGAAGAAAAAGAGACAGTATAATGGAAAGTTCTTTCTGAAGCAGTCACCAACTCACCCAGCGAGATAACTAACAGGTTTGCTAATGAGCTGAATGTGGAAATACAAAGCTGAGCTGGGGGCAAGTGGGGTGCTGACATGTGTAGGAGTAAGTTGCACTGAACTCAATAAGACTTACTTCTGAGTAGACATGCACAGAGTTGGTTCTCCTCTCCATTTTAGCCTCACAACATCACCAACAAGGCTGGATGTGGAAATAGAAAGCCTAGCAGGGGGAATAATACCTCATGCAGGACTCCAGACCGGCATGGTCATTTTAAAGGGTTCTTTCTTTCTTTCTTTCTTTCTTTCTTTCTTTCTTTCTTTCAGCAGCATTGCTTTAAACAAAGAGTGCATTGCTCGGGCACACTTAGGGCAGCCTTGTTTTGGGAAGCCCCGAGGAGGAGGAAGTGTTTTGGCTGAAAGTAATTACTGCACATTTCAGGGCAGGGGAAAAAAATACGTGCCTGATCTACGAAAAATAGCTTTTCTTACAGAAGTTATGCAGAATTACGGCTGTTGGTATGGATTTATCATCATAATTGTCGGAGCAGAAAAAAAAGAGGACAATTCCGGGTGCTTGCAAATGACAGTACGGAGCACTGGCCGCAAACTGCAGAAGTCAAGTGGCATAGAAGGTGCACAATTCATACATCCTTAGGTTCATTACAGATGCAAATCCTTGAAGACTCTCAGGGTACACAGGAATGCCTCCAGGGGATTCAAATGGAAACATCTATGTTGCCTACAGTTTGAAGAGAGGCTTGCTGGCTAGACTAACTTAGGGAGGGATGTGTCACCCTTCCAGTGATGCTTCGCTAACCCGTCGACCTTCTGAGGGCTGTCTCTGATGTTTCCCTCTTAGCTCTGCACTGTAGTCTAGCATCTCTTAGGTCACAGCCCCCACTCTCCTCCTCTTCCTCCTCCTCCTCCTCCTCATCCCAGCTTCTCACAGAGGGGGGCAAGGGTGGGGCTTTAGGCCCAGCCATCTGGGAGGTAGTAACCTGAGAAGCATGCCTACCCATATCTGAACTGGCTTGGGAAAATGCATCTCCCTGTTCTGGCTGTTCCTCTTCTGAATCTGAGCTGCTAACTATCTCCCTGTGCTCAGAATCAATCCTGACAAACTGTGAATTTCATTAAAAAAAAAGACAAAACAGGGAAATTCAATGAGCAAAAAACCTGCCTGTTTAAGACCAGAGTTATGACTGTCTTGTGTTGGCTCAAGCTCCACAAAGCTAGGAAACTGGAAACTAAGGCTGATGCCTTAACTGACAGGCCCCATGATCAGTGATGGTGTGCCATTTCACAAATTGTGCTTGCTTACAGCTTGCATACCGGACCAGGACAATGTGGGACATCTTTGCTGGTTCCAGGCACTCCATCCTCCCCACCTGGATTTTGCGCCTATAACTGCTATTATAACAGTATTCTCAACAACTGTTCCTGTTGTTGCTGTCCTACCCATATTTGCATGCTTTGTATGTGCCTCCTCCATCAAATTATCACCCAATTACTTTCAGGTAGTAAAACATGAATTATCTCCCTAAACAGTTTTGCCAGCAAGGCTGTGACTACCTCAGAAGGTTTATTAAATGTGGCACGCTTTTATGCAGCCAGATTAGTATACCTAACATATGTGAAAGGGGGAATCAGGCCAGAAGTAGGAGTCATTTTGTACATATGGAATTAATAATAATGTGAGTTTAAAAATGTGAACTGCAAGGCAATAAAAGCCATCAGTGAAGTACTGATTAGGCAGATAATAGGTGGGCTGTGTGAAAAGCTTTTCTCTGTGTTCTGGTTAACTTAAATAATGGGAAATAAGGTTGCTACCCAGCAGCTAGCTGTTTCATGAATACAGGAGAGCTAAACACACTGCCTTCAGTGCTGTAGAACTGCTCTCCATGTAAATTTTGTTTAGAAGTGAGCTCAGATGGAAATCTCCATTTCTTAGTTTTATTGCAATGATTGCAAAACCATCTGGAGTGGTTTTCAGTGTAATAGGCTTGGAGGAAAGCTGGCTTTCATTGAAAGGTCAAGGTATACCATCTCTTCTGGTTTTGCAAAGTCTCTCGTGACACATGGGTAAACTTCCTGAATGTCTAAGTATAGGGGGTGAATTGTGAATATCATTCCAATAAGCAAGAGGCCATGTGGTGATACTGAAATAATCTGAACTCCTAGACAAAAATATGCCAATTGATGTGTTGTTTTTGCTTTAAGGAGCTTCTCTACATGAGGAATTTATTGGGTGCTCGTCATGCCTCACGCATGGTTTTTTACAGGTTCTTTAGATGACGTCATGACTCTCCAGTTCTGCTTCTGTTTTTAAGAGCACTTTCCCAGTATATTTTAATGTGTGAAAATGGAGTATTCTTTCTGAAAGCGAATCAACACATGTTTCCTCTCTTCTGTAATTACGTTATTTGGCTATACCATAGCACCACCCAGAGGCTATATATTTTGTCTGTGACAAAACTGAAAGTAGATACAGCAGAATAAAAAACTCATGTAGAAAAGCTCAATGTACAGTTTTACTTTGGACAATTATACTATTGGCTTGTCTTTGGGGAGTGCATGTGTGTGTGTTTGTGTATGACATCCTTGATCACATGCAAAGTGGGGAGAGTGGAAATGGGGTTAGTAAGGGGTCATTGGTTAGATATGCAGGATGGGGGCTTTGTTAACTAAGCCTCAGGCATGCAGCTTTCTGTACTACTATGGCATATGCCCTGGTTCAGAGATTCTTTCAATTATATTGTCAGTATGTTGGCAACCATTAATCACTTGTCTACTGTGTATACAGTCAGATTTTTCTTACAACTGGATACCATCTAGAACCAGTTCAACAATTCACACTGATATGGGTAATACAGAATTCAAGTCCTTAAGAAACACTCTCTCAGACAAGATTTGTCTTTTTGCCTTCTACTACAAAGTATTAGCATAACAGCACTAAATACTAGACCTGAGCAGGGACCCCCCATCCAATGTGGAAGCCATTTTGTGGCTTCGGACATGGGCCCGATTCAGCTTGGGCTGATTTGGGGGACCCCTGACCCAACTCGGCCCTGAACCCAAAGTGGGATTCGGAATCCGAAACACACTTGGGGTCCCCCCGATGCCCCTGCACAACCACCCAGCACCTTACCTTGCCACCACCGCTGCCTCCTCCTCTGTGGCCTCCTCCTCCTCCTCTGTCGTCATCGCCACCTCCTCCTTGTCTGACGCCATCTCTGTCTTCTCCTCTGCCAACGCATCCCCCTCTGCTTCTGCCTTCTCCTTGCTGCCACCCTCTCCACCTTCTTTGTTTTTGCTGCCATCTTCACTGCCGCCTACTCCTTGCCACCACCTTCCCTGCCTTCTCTGCTGCCACTGCCATCACCGCCGCCAGGTCTGGAGGCCTGGATGCACGCTGAGTCTTATTGCAGGGTGTCGCCATTTTTAAAATAGCAACCTCTTGGAAGTTCCTGGAAGCTGCTATTTTAAAAATGGCGACTCCCTGCAATAAGAGTCGGCTCATGTCCAGGCCTCAGGAACTGGCAGCAGCAATGACAGCAGAGAAGGAGGAGGAGGAGAAGGTGGCGGCAATGATGAGGACAGTGGAGACGGTGACGGCGATGACAGCAATGGAGAGGGAGGAGGTGGGCGGCTCAGGTAAGGACCTGGAGGCACCAGCACAGCTGAGCCAGGGGTGCCAAAACTCCAAAGTGCACCGAGCACTTCGGAGAGCCCCTGACCCATTCCAGGTCACTTCGTGCCCCTTCCACTTCACCTCAGAAGGGGCTCAAAGTGACCCGAAACAGCCCGCTTTGATTCGGGGATTGGGCCTCAGGCCAAAGCAGTGCGCAGCCCTACTAAATACAGAAGCTTATGCTTGAATAAATTCAAACACACAAAACATCTAACATCATTCTTAAATAGGGATGTACGAAAGTCACTTACCTTTTTGACAGGGTGATTTGCAGTGGGGGGGAGGCACTCCGCACCTCCCCTCAAAATCCTAACCTGGCTGGCTCCGCTCCGCAGACATTCGGCGGAGCCACCAGCCAGGGCTGCCTGCAGCCGGACATCCAGCCGCTGGGCAGCCTTCTGGGGGGGGGGGGAAGCATATGCAAATAGTGGCAGCTACAGCAGCCGCCATTTGCGTTCCCTTTTTTTCGCTGTTTTAGCTTACGTAAATATTTATGTAAGCTATTATGGCAAAAAAAAAAAGGTGAACGCAAATAGTGCCTACTAAGTGGCTGCCATTTGCGTGGCTGCCTTTGCTGTGATAGGCTACATAAATACTTACGTAGCCTATCATGGCTATGATGAGGAAGTGAATGGCGGCCGCAGATGCTGCCGCCATCTGCAAGTCAGCGCAGACGGCAGCAGGTAGGTGCTCCATTTTGCATGCCTTTCATGGGGGGGGAGGGGCTTCGTTCTGCCACGGATTCCGGGGGCTGAATGCACTGGCATTCAGCCTCGCTGAGATCTATGGCGGAATTCTCCGACATCGCTAAAAAACATTCCTCTCCTTCCATGTATTTTAGATATCCATTATTATGTCTGTCTTTAGCCCGTTTATTGTATGAGCTGCCCTGAGGACTTTTGTTGTTGTTGTTGTTGTTGTTGTTGTTGTTATTGGGTGGCATATAAATAAGTAAATAAATAAATAGGGATTTTCCCAGCATCCAACACCACCATCTCCTCCACTTGACCCATGTCCATTCTGTGCCCACTGCCAGGGCCTCAGTAAAAAAAAACAACAACAAACAAAACAAAAACAAAGAAGGGTTAGTTTCATCGTCTGTCTTTGCCTTCCCCCTGCGCTCCACTCTGACCCACCTCTGAAAGAGCCCTGGAGAAATCTTTCTTAGCCTAAGCCAACCATCAGTCTTTTTATCCCTCTGGTCCTCCTCATTGCCCTCCCATATGGTCAAGATGTCTTGGCCATGTCCCCGCTGGAATGGTGATGCAGCTACATAGCTTCTAGCATTTGCTGCTAGGAACCTGATTCCTGTGACAAAGAGCAGGATACTTGCTGCTGCATCAGCAGCTTCAGTTTGTGTCCAAGTGGTGAAGCCTGGATAACCCCAATAGTTACTAGGAATATGATAGGGATGTACAGACTGTGTAAAATTCGCTGTGTCTGTGTTTTGCGGATTGTCAGGTGCCTTTCGTTCCGTCATCCACCCACAGACACATGCAATTTTTTTTTTCTGTCATGTGGAAAAATACAGAAATAATTATGTAAGTATTTACATAAGAATTTACATAATTTACCCCAGTACAAAACATTTAGTGTATTGTACCCTATTCCATTTCCTCAGCAGAAACGCACATATTTTTCTAGAGTTATATGTGTAAATTTCGGGAAAGTAAAAAAATCATCCGAAAGTCCACGGACTCCTCAGGGCCTGAGGGGGTCGCTCTGCAGCGGATTCCACAGGTCAGATTCCTAGAAATCTGAGCTCATTTTAATCCATCTCAAATTTCTCCAGCATCCCTAATATAGAAGTTTCTTTTTTTTCCCTCTTAATTTCAAGATTCCATTCGTCTTTGTTACTGAAAGCCCCATTCATTTTTCTGTTTCATTAATCAGAAATGCATTCATTTCATGTTTCATTAGTTAATGTTTCATTCATCTTTTTCTCACATTTGTCTTCAAATAATTTCCTTTAAAAACAAAACAAAACACTTCAATATCAGCAGACAGATATTGGTAGTCCTTCCTTGTGGCCACCATTTTATTTTCCCCAGTATGCCCCGAACGTTCAATAATTCTGGGAATTGTGGGGATAATACAGCATTGACTTTTAAAAGTGATGGTTCTCCTTTACAATCACATTTTTATCTCTCTCCCTGAAATGCCCCAGAACAACACAGCATTCTGAGCAAATGAAAATGGCAGATTCTAGGACTGGCAGTTGCTCTGAATAGAATATATTTATTAATGCATTTATTCAAATATTTCTAACCCACCCTGTATCAATAGATCTCAATTCAGCTTAAATCCACAATACATTATACTTGTCAATGGTATAAAATCAGCATTAAAACTAGGGATGTACGAAAGTCACTTACCTTTCCGCAGATTATGTTCATGGTGGGGGAGAGGAGGCATTCCATCCCTCCCCCCGAAATCCTCGATGGCCGGCTGTGCTCCATGGCTACTCCGCGGAGCAGCCAGCCAGGCCCAGGCCAGAGCCATCTACAGCCGGATTTCCATCCGCTGAGGGCTCTGGGTAAAAACAAAACAAAACAAAAAACCATGTATGCAAATGGCGGCGGCTACGGCTGCTGCCATTTGCTTTCCTTATTTTTCACCGTCTTAGTCTACGTAAATATTTACATAGACTAAGATGGCCAAAAATAAGGAACGCAAATGGCGGCGGCTGTAGCCGCTGTCATTTGCGTACATGGCTTTTTTTTTAACCCAGCCGTGATAGGCTACGTAAACCTTTATGTAGCCTATCATGTCTTGTAAAAAAAACCACACACACACACCTCCAGACTGCAAATGATGGTGGTGGCGGCAACCGGTCAGAAGACCAGCTGCCGCAGCCGCTGCCACAGCCGCCACTGGAGCCACCACCACCTGGAACATCCACCCCAGGTAAGTCTCATCCTGGGGGGAATCCGTGGGGGGGCGGGGGGGCAGGCCGTTCCGCCACAGAGTTCGGGGGGTCGAATGTACTGGCATTCAGCCTCACCAAGATCCATGGTGGAATTCTCTGACATCCCTAATAAAACCCAAGTAAACAAATTAAACCATGCTACTGTCAATAAGACCCCAGAGTCTGAGTAAATAGTCAGGTCTTAACATGGCATCAAAATGTGGTCACTGCCGGGTTGTACAGATTGTATAAAAACCATTCTGTCTGTATTTCGTGGATTGTCAGGTGCCTTTCATTTCATCCTCTGCCCATCAATGGAATTGGATTTTTGTTTATTTTCCAAATTGGCGCATATTCGCATGTGCAAAAAATGTGCAAATTCCCACAAAATGCACAAATCTCCCCCAAATGTGCAATTTTATGCTTCAGGCTATGTGGGAAATGTGCATTTTTTGACCTTGAAAAACAAACAAACAAACAAAACAAAACAAAACCCTTGTGTGTAATTTTCTGAGAAAATTTGCACAGCATTCCTGAAGGTTACAAAAACAGTCCACAAGTCTGTGGAACCTGCCTGACAGGGGGAAAACTTGTAGGATGTGGAATCCATGGGTTGGATTCATAAAAATCCTAAAGGATTTGGTTCCATTGTGGATTTCTCCAACATCCCTAGTGTTATGCCAGCTGGGTGTCCAAGGGAGGAACATTCCATAAGTTAGGTGCCACAGCCTAGAAAGCCCTCTCTAACATCTCCCTTTAATATACAGCTTCCAAATTTGGGAGATTGAGAGCCCCCTTCCTACTCAGGTGTATATAGGGGAAGATGTTTCCTCAAATATTGAGGCATGAGTAGGACTCCCATTTGTACCCATGTATTCCTTGACATTTGTTTTGGGAGATTGGGCAAATGAAAAGTAAACTGCATGACCCAATTTGGTTCAGTTTTCCTTGGTCATGAAACAAGTGCACACCCCTAATCAGTATGGTCAGTCAAACCTCTGTATACAGGAACTGGTTCAATCAATACAAGCATCTTGTGAGCAGAGATGGGTCAAAGAAGAGTAAGACAACAAGGCTTGGGTTGAAAATTGGGCCACATTTACTGAAAATATCTGCAAAGGGGAACCTAGGATGGGCAGCTGACTGTGCCAGTGACTAGCTGGCACTTCTCAGGCGAAAGCACACCCAGCTTGAGGGGTGACGTCGATCTTGCCCCCCTCCGGACTGCCCCTTCTGGGGGAGGAGGTAGACCTTCCCCTGTCACCCTCAACCCGGTGCTGCACAACACCTCGGTGAGTGAGGAGGGTTGGTCTAGGGATGTTAGAGAATTCCGCCACAGATCTCGGTGAGGCCGAATGCCAGTGCATTCAGCCCCCCGAACTCCATGGAGGAATGGCCTGGCACCCCCCGCCACCCCGTGGATCCCCCCTGGGATGAGACTTACCTGGGGCAGATGTTCTGGGTGGCGGCTGCGGCAGCTGATCTTCCGACCGGCTGCCACTGCCGTCATTTGCAGTCTTGTCTTTTTTTTTTTTACAAGACCTGATAGGCTACATAAAGATTTACGTAGCCTATCATGGCTGGATTAAAACAACAACAACAACAACCGCGTATGCAAATGGTGGCGGCTACGGCCGCCGCCATTTGCGTTCCTTATTTTTGGCCGTCTTAGTCTACGTAAATATTTACGTAGGCTATGATGGTGAAAATAAAGGGGAATGCAAATACCGTAGCGGATGCTATTTGCGTCCCTTTTTGATTCCCCGTTTTAGCCTACGTAAAGATTTACGAAGGCTAAAACTGCAAATCAAAAAGGGACATAAATAGCACCAGCTACGTTATTTGCATTCCCCTTTATTTTCGCCATCATAGTCTACATAAATATTTATGTAGATTAAGATGGCCAAAAATAAGGAATGCAAATGGCGGCGGCCGTAGCCGCCACCACTTGCGTACGTGGTTTGTTTGTTTTTTTCCCCAGAGCTCTCCACGGCCGGGAATCCGGTTGCGGCCAGCTCTGGCCTGGGCCTGGCTGGCTGCTCCGCGGAGCTGCAGCGGAGCACAGCTGGCCATGGAGGATTCCGAGAGGGAGGAATGGATCGCCTCCCCCCCATCGAGGATTCCGGGGGGAGGGATGGAACGCCTCCCCCCCCCAAAATCAACATAATCCTTGGAAAGGTAAGTGACTTTCGTACATCCCTAGGTTGGTCTTCCAGGCAAGCCTTATCCCCCCAGCGAACTGCACAACCCATTTGAGGGGCCTCAGTCATCACCTGTCACCATAAGGTGCCTCTGCATGCACACCATCCCTAATCTCTTTCTGCTTTTGCCTGTCCTAGCCGCCAACTGAAATGTGACCTATGAGAGATTGGACTGTATTCGCCTAGTGGACTCACCCTAGCCCCATTAACAGTGTGAAGTAGGCAAAAAGACACACAGTAAAAGGACAATTTTAACTGTTAGCCAAAAATTCCTACATGGTTCCTAAAAGGGCAACCGGCATAAACCCACACTGCTTAAGGGAGGGCAGGAGGAACCTGGTTTGGAGGGGGCGCAGAGCTTAAGAGGGCTCTGCCGACCCCTCCCCTGCTTGGTGGTGCCGTGGGGGGGCACCCAATAGTCAGCAGCCACCTCTTCTCACCCCACCCACCTGCAACATCCCCCCCTTTTGCCAGACAAGCTGGCGCCGGGGTTAGGGCATTTGCGAGCGGAGATGGGTCAAAGAAGAATCAGACAACAAGGCTTGTGTTGAAAATTGGGCCACATTTATTGAAAATAACTGCAAAGGGGAACCGAGGATGGGCATAGGGATGTCAGAGAATTCCTCCATGGATCTCGGTAAGGCTGAATTCTAGTGCATTCAGCCCCCCGAAATCCATGGCGGTACGAAGCCCCCGCCCCCCCAAACCACGAAAGGCGCGTGAAACAGAGCACTTACCTGCTGCCATCTGCACTGACTAGGGATGGCGGAGAATTTCTCCCCGAATCTTCAGGGGGCCGAGCGCCAACACATTTGGCCCCCCGAAATCGGCGGTGAAATTCTCCGCCACCCCCCGCCACCTCCCGGGATGGGACTTACCTTTGGCGAATGTCCCTCCCGGCGGTGGGTCCCAGTGGCGGTTTGTCAGCCTTTCGTCGGGGGCGGGGGCGGCAGCCGGTCTTCCGACCGGCTGCCGCCGCCGCCATTACAAAGTGTAAAAAAAAAAAAAACGTGATAGGCTACATAACGATTAGGGATGGACGAAAGTCACTTACCTGTCCTCGAAGCTTGTTCGCGGTGGGGGGGAGGCACTTTGCTGCTCCCCCTGCAAAGTTCAGGCCGGGGGGGAGGCTTCCCGCCTCGTCCGGCCGAAATTCAGGCCGGGGAGGAGGCGCCTCACCTCGCCTGGCCGCGAACTAAAAAGTTAAAAAAAAAACAAAAACGCCCCTGTGATAGGCTACGTGACGATTAACGTAGCCTATCACGGCTAGATTTTCAAAGTCAGCCGTGATAGGCTACGTAAATCGTCACGTAGCCTATCACGGGTGACTTAAAAAAAAAAAAAAAGCGCGTACGCTAATGGCGGCCCCCATAGGGAGCCGCCATTCGCGTTCCTTATTTGGTCGCTGTAGTCTACGTAAATCTTTACGTAGACTACAGGGACCAAATAAGGAACGCAAATGGTGGCTCCCTATGGGGGCCGCCATTTGCGTACGCGCTTTTTTTTTTTAAGTCAGCCATGATAGGCTACGTGATGATTAACGTAGCCTATCACGGCTGACTTTGCAGAGCTAGCCGTGGTAGGCTACATAAATCATTACGTAGCCTATCACAGGGCTTTTTTTTTTTTTTTACTTTTCTATTGAAGTTCACGGCCGGGGAGATGGGGCGCTTCTCCCCAGCCTGAATTTCAGCCGGGCGAGACGGGAAGCCTCCCACCCGGCCTGAATTTCAGCCAGGCGAGGCAGGAAGACACCCCCCCTCGCATGACCTTCGGGGGGAGAAGCAAAGCGCTTCTCCCCCACCGCGAAAAAAGCTGCGGGACAAGGTAAGTCCCTTTCATACATCCCTAAGCAGGACAAAAACTAATAGAGTTTTGCCAAGGGAACACGCTGATCATAGCAAACACTCTTTTCCAACAGCACAAGAGACGACTCTACACATGGACATCACCAGATGGTCAGTGTCGAAACTAGATTGATTATGTCCTTTGCAGTCAAAGATAGAGAAGCTCTATACAGTCAGTAAAAACAAGACTTGGAGCTGACTGTGGCTCAGACCATGAGCTTCTTGTTGCAAAATTTCAGCTTAAATTGAAGAACGTAGGGAAAACCACTCAACCATTCCGGTATGACCTAAATAATATCCCTTATGAATATACAGTGGAGGTGAGGAATAGGTTTCAGGGATTAGACCTGATAGACAGAGTGCCTGAGGAACTATGGACAGAGGTCCGTAACATTGTTCAGGAGGCAGAAACTCAGTTCATCCCAAAGAAAAAGAAATGCAAGAAAGCCAAGTGGCTGTCTGATGAGGCTTTAGAAGTAGCTGGAGAAAGAAGGGAAGCGAAAACCAAGGGAGAAAGGGGAAGATATATGCAACTGAATGCAGAGTTCCAGAGAATAGCAAGGAGAGACAAGAAGGCCTTCTTAAATTAACAATGTAATAAACTGAGGAAAACAACAGAATGGGAAAGACTAGAGATCTCTTCAAGAAAATTGGAGATCTCAAGGGAACGTTTTGTGCAAAGACGGGCATGACAAAGGACAAACAAGGCAGGGACCTAACAGAAGCAGATGAGATTAAGAAGAGGTGGAAAGAATACACAGAAGAACTATACAGGAAAGATCTTAATGTCCCTGATAGCCATGATAGTGCGGTCCCTGAACTTGAGCCGGACATCCTCGAGAGTGAAGTCAAGTGGGCCTTAGGAAGCATTACGAACAACAAAACTAGCAGAGATGACAGCATTCCAGCAGAGCTATTTAAAATCCTAAAAGATGATGCTGGTAAAGTGCTGCACTCAATATGCCAACAAATCTGGAACACTCAACAGTGGCCACAAGACTGGAAAAGGTCAGTTTACATTCCAGTTCCAAAGAAGGGCAACGCCAAAGAGTGTTCAAACTACCGCACAATTGCGCTCATTTCACATGCCAGCAAGGTGATGCTCAAAATCCTACAAGCTAGGCGTCAGCTAGGGGTGGACGAAAGTCCCTTACCTGTTCTCGAAGGACATTCGCGGTGGGGGTGAGGCGCTTCGCTGCTCCCCCCACGAAGTTCCGGCTGGGGGGGGAGGCTTCCCGCCTTGGCCCGGCCGAAATTCAGGCCGGGGGGGAGGCTTCCCGCCTCGCCCCGGCCGAAATTCAGGCCGGGGAGGAGGCTTCCCGCCTCGCCCGGCCGCAAACGCAAAAGATTTTTTTTTAAAAAAAAAAACGCCCCCTGATAGGCTACGTGACGATTCATGTAGCCTATCACGGCTAGATCTGCAAAGTCAGCCGTGATAGGCTACGTCAATCGTCACGTAGCCTATCACGGGTGACTTTAAAGAAAAAAAGCGCGTACGCTAATGGCGGCCCCCATAGGGAGCTGCCATTCGCGTTCCTTATTTAGTCGCTGTAGTCTACGTAAATGTTTACATAGACTACGGCGAAAATAAGGGCAACGCAAATAGCGTTGCCCTTATTTTCGCCGTAGTCTACGTAAATCTTTACGTAGACTACAGCGACCAAATAAGGAACGGGAATGGCGGCTCCCTATGGGGGCTGCCATTATCCGTACACACTTTTTTTTTTTTAAAGTCACCCGTGATAGGCTACGTGACGATTGACGTAGCCTATCACGGCTGACTTTGCAAATCTAGCTGTGATAGGCTACATGAATCGTCACGTAGCCTATCAGGTGGCGTTTTTTTTTGTTTTATTGCAATGGCGGCGGTGGCGGCAGCCGGTCGAAAGACCGGCTGCTGCTCCCACCCCACTCGAACACCCGCCGAACCGCCGGCCGGACCCGCCGCCGGGAGGGACATTCGGCGAAGGTAAGTCCCGTCCCGGGGGGGGCGGGGGGTGGGGGGGTTCGGAGTATTTCTCCCCGAAACTTGTTCGGGGGGCCGAACACATTGGCACTTGGCCCCCCGAAGTGTCGGGGAGAAATTCTCCGCCAACCCTAGCTTCAGCAGTATGCGAACCAAGAACTACCAGAAGTACAAGCTGGGTTTCGTAGAGGCAGAGGAACTGGAGATCAAATTGCCAACGTTCGCTGGATCATGGAGAAAGCAAGAGAATTCCAGAAAAACATCTATTACTGCTTCATTGACTATGCTAAAGCCTTTGATTGTGTGGATCACAGCAAACTGTGGCAAATTCTTAAAGTGATGGGAGTACCAGACCACCTTACCTGTCTCCTGAGAAACCTGTACGAGGGTCAAGAAGCAACAGTTAGAACTGTACATAGAACAACCGATTGGTTCAAAATTGGGAAAGGAGTACGACAAGGCTGTATATTGTCGCCCTGCTTATTTAATTTATATGCAGAGTACATCATGAGAAACGCCAGGTTGGATGAATCACAGGTCAGAATTAAGATTGCCGGGAGAATTATCAACAACCTCAGAAATGCAGACGATACCACCCTAATGGCAGAAAGTGAAGAGGATCTCAAGAGCCTCTTGTTGAGGGTGAAAGAGGAGAATGCAAAAGCTGGTTTGAAACTCAACATTAAAAAAACTAAGATCATGGCATCTGGCCCCATCACTTCCTGGCATATGAAAGGGGAAGAAATGGAAGCAGTGACAGATTTTATTTTCTTGGGCTCCAAGATCACCGCAGATGGTGACTGTAGCCATGAAATTAAAAGGCGCTTGCTCCTTGGGAGGAAAGCTATGGCAAACCTAGACAGTATAGTAAGAAGCAGAGACAACACCTTGCCATCAAAGATTCGTATAGTCAAACTATGGTTTTCCCAGTAGCAACGCATGGCTGTGAGAGCTGGACTATAAAGAAGGCTGAGCGCTGAAGAATTGATGCTCTCGAAATGTGGTGCTGGAGAAGACTCTTTCAGGTCCCCTGGACTGCAAGGAGGTCAAATCAATCCATCCTAAAGGAAATCAACCCTGAGTGCTCATTGGAAGGACAGATACTGAAGCTGAAGCTCAAATATTTTGGCCACCTAATGCGAGGAGAAAACTCCCTGGAAAAGACCCTGATGCTGTGAAAGATTGAAGGCAAAAGGAGGAGGGGATGGCATAGGATGAGATGGCTAGATACCATCACCGATGCAATGAATATGGACTTGAGCACACTCCGGGAGAGAGCGGAGGACAGGAAGGCCTGGCGTGCTATGGTCTATGGGGTTCCGAAGAGTTGGACATGACTTAACGACTGAACAACAACAACAACATAAATGTCAAGTGAAAAGTATGTGTGTGACTCCTTACCTCTTGGGATTGGAGAATGAGTGATGGTGGAGCCATGTTGGATTCTCCAAATATCATTTCACGACTCGTCTTGTGCCTGATTCCTGTTCGCATATGCGATCGCTACTTGCTTTGCACAAATGGGAAACTTGCACAAATAGTAGCAATCAAACAGGAGATTTGTACAAATCATGCAAAATTTGCACAAATCTCTGCAAATTTGCTCGCATTCCCTAATTTGCAACAATTCCCTAATCTTCACAAATTTCCTCCATAGACTAAAGCAGGGGTGATTCAGTCTATTGAGGAAATTTGTGCAAATTAGGAAAATTGCACAAATTGAACTGGGAATGGGGAACCAGTTGATGAATGCAAGCATGGCTTGACAATTTGATAACATTTTCAGCCAACACGTGCTTGCATTCAGAGCTTCGACAAGGGCATACTTGCTTGTTTTGTGAGCAAAAATGAAATTCCCATACTTACCTCCCACTAGGGATGTCAGAGAATTCTGCCATGGACTCCAGTGAGGCCAGATTCCTTAGAATCTGGCCCCCCAGAATCCATGGTGGAACTCCCACCACCACCACCCTGCGGAATCCCCCTGGGTCAGAGCTTACCTGGCGGTGGCTCCGGCAGTGGCGGCTCCGGGTGGTCTCCCAGCCACTGCCAGGTTGCTGCGGCCGCAAATGGCGGCCGTCATAGGGGCTGCCATTTGCGTGGCTTCCTTTTGCCATGATAGGCTACATAAATACAGTACTTACGTAGCCTATCACGGCAAAGAGCAGGGGTGCAAATGGCAGCCTTTTGCTGTGGCTGCCTTTTGCCGTGATAGGCTACATAAGTAACTTATATAGCCTATCACGGCTTGACAGCCACGCAAATGGCAGCCGGTGTAGCGGCTGCCATTTGCGGCCGCAGCAGCCTGGCAACGGCTAGAATTTTGGCTGTGGCCAGCCCCAGCCAGTGGCTCTGCGGAGTCGGTGTGGAGTGGAGCTGGCCAGGGAGGATTCCGGGGGGAGGGACAGAGTGCCTCCTCCCCACCGCCGATGCCCCGGAACGGATTGGTGAGTGGGATTCGTATATCCCTACCTCCCACCAAAAAATGCAAGTGTCTTATCAAAACTCTTTCGACTTTTTCATAATTTCTCAGACATTTCACCTAAGAGGGAACGTCCAAGTTCAGAGAAACATAGAGTTGGAAGGGGTCTTATAGACTTTTATCAGCTTAGGCTGATATACTAGTTATGCCCTTATCTGGACAGAGATAGCCTAGTTACAGTTATTCATGTTCCAATAACCTCTCATCTTTGTTACAGCAATGTGGAGCTGCCCTTGAAAATGGTCCGGAAACTTCAGCTAGTCCAAACTAGGGCAGCAAAATTGTTACTGGTGACTGGCCAATGATATCATACTATGCCAATAGTTTTCTAGCTGCACGGGCTGCCAGGGCATGTCTGGGCCCAATTCAAAGTGTAGTATTAACATTTAAAGCCCTAAATGGCTTGGGGCCAGGTTATCTGAAGGATCATTTCCTCCCATATCTACCTGCCCGGACCCTAGGATCACCTCCAGGGGTCCTTCTCTGGGAACCCCTGTTAAAAGAAGTGAGGCAGGTGGCTACCAGGAAGAGGGCCTTTTCTGCTGTTGCACCCTGGTTGTGGAATGAGCTCCCTAGAGAGGTTCGCCTGTCACCTACACTGTACTCCTTTCGGTGCCAGGTGAAGACCTTTAAAAAACAATTTCCCAGCATTTTAGCATTCTTGTCTTTTAGCTCTGTTGTTTTAAAATCTGTATTTTAAATCTCTGGATTGCTGCTAGGTTTTTTTCTGGTTGTACTTTTATACTGTAGTGTTACGTTTTCATATTTTATATTGTTTTCTATTGTTCTATGTGGTTTTGATTTTTGTGACCCACCCAGAGATCTTCGGCTATTGGGCAGTATAAAAATGAAATGATTAATAAACAAACAAACAAACCCCTGCTAAAAAATCGAGGAATAGAGCATCTCAAATGGGTGGCCAACCAATATCTGCTTGCAGACTTCAAGTGAGCAAGAGACTACCCCACCGCTGGTATCATAAGCCCATTAAGAGTAGGGGTGTCAGAGAATTCCACCATGGATCTTGGTGAGGCCAAATGCCAGTGCATTCGCCACCCCGAACTCTGTGGCAGAATGGCCTGCCAGCCCCCCCGCCCCCCGCAGATCCCCCCCAGGACGAGACTTACCTGGGGCGGATGTTCCGGACAGCGGAGGCTCCAGTGGCAGCTTCGGCGGTGGCGGCTGGTCTTCCGAACGGCTGCTGCCGCTGCCGCCATTTGCAGTCTGTTCCCCCCCCCCATTCGTGATAGACTATGTAAAGACTTACGTAGCCTATCATCTCTGGGTTTTTTTTTAAAAAAAAAGCGAATGCAAATGGCAGCGGCTACGGCAGCCACCATTTGCGTTCCTTATTTTTGGTCGTCTTAGTCTACGTAAATATTTATGTAGACTAAGATGGTGAAAATAAAGGGGAACGCAAATAGCACCCACTATGCTATTTGCATTCCCCCTTATTTTTGCTGTTTTAGTCTACGTAAATTTTTAAGTAGACTAAGATGGTCAAAAATAAGGAACGCAAATGGTGGCAGCCGTAGCCGCTGCCATTTGCGTACGCGTTTTTTTTTAAAACCCAGACATGATAGGCTACGTAAGTCTTTACGTAGCCTATCATGTCTGAATACAGGGACGCAAACAGCAGCGACTACGGCAGCCACCATTTGCGTCCCTGCTAGCCAGTGGTCGGATGTCTGGCTGCTGGCGGAGCCGGCCGGCGGCTCTGTGGAATCCCCGCTGAGCGGAGCCGGCTGGCCAGGATTCCGGGGGGAGGGACGGAGTGCCTCCACCCCTGGCGGAACCTGGCAGAGCCAGGTAAGTGGGGTTTCGTACACCCCCAATTAACAGTAGCGATGTGTGAACTCACACCTGTCTGGTTCTCCGGAGTCCCGATGAACCCCTGCCACTGCTCACCAGTCCCCAGACCATGCTCGAGCCCCTCCCCCACTCAGCAAGCAGCATGCACTCACCCCAGTGACCTCATTGAGCTCCACTGTTGCCATCTTTTTAAAAAAATAAAATGGTGATCGCAAAAATGTAAATGTTTTCTTATGAGCAAAATGAGTATTTTTGCACATGCTTATATTCACATGTGCAAAATGTGCATATTCATGCATATGCATTTTTGCGCATGTGCAAGTATGCACATTTTTTCAATTGCCATTTTATTTCTCAAAAGATGACAACCACGAAGCTTGATGAGGCCACCAGGGTGAGCACAGGCCATTCGCCAAGTGCAGGCAGGAGGCGAGCAGGGGCTCAGTGAGGGGTTCAGAGGTTTGGGCAGAGATAGTTCCTCCAGATTCATGGACTGAATCAGGTGCCCACACCATCCCTAATCAGGAGCTGCCCTCTGGGACTGTGGATAATAATTCTTTGCTGCCTTCTATGTGACAGCCCTTCAGGCATTTGAAGAGTGTTGCAATATCCCCCCTCAGTCTTCTTCTCTCTTGGTTAAGCTACACCCTGATGTCCATCCATCTTTCCCACCTCCCCACCCCCATACACATGCACACAGCTGCAATTAGGGATGTTGGAGGAATCCATCTGGGAGGGTCAAGTTCTCCAAGATTTCAACAGCTCGGTCCCCTGGTCTCCAGCTTGCTTACCCATGAGCTGGCCTGACTTGATCTGTATCGAGTTGGGCCAGCTTGCGGATGTTTGGGTACTAGTTTTTCTCTCTCACACAGAACTGGCATTTACAGACCTTGTGGCTGCAATTTGTGTAAGTTACACAAATTCAGGCCATAAATATGCTTACCTTGTGTAAATGCCAATTTTAAGGGGGGAGGGGGACATGAAAGTTCCTGGATTTTGGGAAAAAGCCCCCAGCTGCCAAGCCAAGCTGTGAGCTCTGGGGAAATCCACGAGTCCAAAAAGTGCTGGATTTTCCCTATAACAGCCTTCCCTAGTTGCAATTAGTCCCACTGTGGTAGGGAGGCAGAGACAATATGATATTTGTGGAGCAGTGGCATTAGGGGAGGGAAATTATTATCTACGATCATGATAATTCATAAAGGCATATGGAAATGATGGTGTTGTGTTGGCTTGGCTTGGATTTCACTGCTTAATCATCATGCAGTAAAAGCCACCACACTGCAAATGAAAACAGCACAGATAAACAAGGGTATCTGGAGAAAAAGAAGAGGAAACTGTCCTTCAACTTGTTAGAGTTTGTAATGAAATCTCCTCATAAACCCACCTCCACTATACCAAAACAAAAAACAAAACACACACACACACACACACACACACACACACACACACACCTGGCTTCTGGTGCAGCCTTCTGCAGGCTGGCCTGGCATAATTTTGAAAGGACAGCTATAAAATCTGGGAACTTGTCCAGATTTTTTCTGTTGCTATCAAGGCTTCCCTTTCCTTGGGCTGCAATTCAAGCACATTCCCTTATGCAGTTCAATATCATCAAAAAAAACTTTGCTGGTTTAAAAGAACAGACAATAAGGCTATCTCACGTCAGTCCAATCTCCACAAAGCCAGGAAATTGGAAGCTAAGGCTGATGCCTTATCTGATGTGCCCCGTGATCATTCATGAGATTGTGCAATGTCACAGATTGTGCTTGCTTACAACTTACCCTCCATGCACTCACACTTTCCTGGGTCTTTCAGTTCCAAAACCACATTGGGAGGATGGAGCACCTGGGACCAGCAAAGATACACCACATTGTGCTGGTCCTGTATGGCCTTATGTTATTCTCCAAAGCTCTGTGGGACTCCAATGAGCTCATGGGAGACAAGATAGCTGTCCTTTCAGTAGTCAAGCACATTGTGAATTGCCCAGAGAGCTTCGGCTATTGGGCAGTATAGGGAGGGACGGAGGGAGGGAGGGACGGAGGGAGGGAGGGAGGGAGGGAGGGACGAAGGAAGACAATAAAGTAATGGAGGGTGCTGTTGTACTCATGTCCTGCTTGTGGATTTCCTGTGGGCAGCTGGCTGGCCACTTTGTAAAGAGAATGCTGGACTAAAGGACTCTTGGTCTGATCCAGCATGGTGGTTCTTCTTTGTCTTCTTCTTCGTAAGAATGCTACATTTCTTACATGGATTTGAAATGTATCCATGTATCCAAGACAAAGCCTTGAACATGTTCATATCACATCAAAACAACCTTTGTTTTAAGCCTTTCAATATGTATATGTTAGAATTTAAGGCCAATATATGGCTGCTCATTGTTCTCTTAGGTTATTGTTTACTAGATTTTCGTGTGTGTGTGTACATGCGTGCGTGTGCACACACACACATACACTAATGTGCAATAAGACAATTTTACAAAACTTTTAATACTTTTCCCCAAAAATATATGAACAAGGTTGGCATAATGGTTCCCACATCTCCAACAAATGTCATTATCCAAGTTGTATATCATTTTACATTTTCATTGTGTTAAGCTGATACTACATTGTCAATATGCTTCCTTTTAATTTCACAGTTATTGAGGTATGATCACTCCACTTTTTTTTTTCTTAAGCTACATATGCACAGGGCACATTTCTGCATATCTACCCATGGGTTAAAACTATTATGTCAGCAACTTTCAGAAAGTATTTGAAGTGAAATGGGGACAAGTATTAGCATAGCTGTTATGATGGGAAAAAATGTGATTCTGCTAATGCATTTATCATGTTTAACTATAGGTGAGAGGCATTATTTCTAATGAACTAATAATTTTTAATACCACAGCCCATCATGAAAACTGTCAGTGAATCTGAAATTCACATATAACAATTGAGATGGGAATTCTATCCATTAAACTAAAAATATAATCCATTGGGCTCCATTTTAAAAGTGCTTGTTTTCCCTGTCCCATATTGCCTTAAGTGTATTCAATTAGAATACTTTGCTGCAATTATCATAACAGCAATAGTCAACTTGCTTCCTGTTCAAAACTTTACTAATATGCTTTGCACTCTTTCCATGCTGTTAGAATGAAGTTTGCTTTAATGGCTCTTTTCAAAGTATATCAAATTATCCATTGCGGTATGCAAAATGCCTTTGCACTATTACTACTACCTCTCTCTCTCTCTCTCTCGGTCTAAAGGGATTGCATTGCTAGACATCCATTTTCACATTATGACACGCTATATGAATGCTTTCTGCTCTCATACTTGAGGATATATCTTCACAGACAAGCAGGCAGCTATTCAACTGCATTTAAATTGTATAGCCAGTTGTAAAACATTGAAATATTTATTTATTACACTTCTATAGCTCCCAATAACAGAAGCCGAACAGTTTATTTAACTTTTTTTTTAAAAAGTGCCCTAACCCCGGTGCCAGCTTGTCTGGCAAAAGGGGGGGGACATTGTGGCGGGTGGGGAGAGAAGAGGTGGCTGCTGCCTATTGGGTGCCCCCGCATGGCACCACCAAGCAAGGGAGGGGTCAACAGAGCCCTCTTAAACTCTGCGCCCCCTCCAAACCAGCTCTCTCGCTCTGATGGCTTGAGAGACTAGGGATGGCGGAGAATTTCTCCACGAATCTCAGGGAGGCCAAATGCCAACGCATTTGGCCCCCTGAAATTGGCGGTGAAATTCTCCGCCACTACCCCGCCAGCCCCCAGGATGGGACTTACCTCCCTCAAATGTCCCTCTCGGCGGCGGGTCCCGGCGGCGGTTCGGTGGGGGTTCGGCGGGGGCGGGGGTGGCGGCCGGACTTCCGACCGGCTGCCACCGCCGCCGCCATTACAAATAAAGTAAAAAAAAAAAACCACGTGATAGGCTACGTAACGATTTACGTAGCCTATCATGGCTAGATTTCCAAAGTCAGCCATGATAGGCTACGTAAATCGTTATGTAGCCTATCATGGGTGACTTTCGGGGAAAAAAAAGCACATACGCTAGGGGTGCACGAAAGTCACTTACC
Source organism: Heloderma suspectum (assembly GCF_057233095.1). Lineage (NCBI taxonomy): Eukaryota > Metazoa > Chordata > Lepidosauria > Squamata > Helodermatidae > Heloderma > Heloderma suspectum. Next base: position 30,080,226 of record NC_139465.1, read on the forward strand.
TGGTCTCGCAGCGTTTCACGGTGGGGGGGACGCGCTTCGCTGCTCTAACCATGAAGTTCAGGCTGGGGGGGGAGGCTTCCCGCCTTGCCTGGCTGAAATTCAGGCGGGGGGGAGGCTTCCCGCCTCGCCCGGCCGAAATTCAGGCCGGGGAGGAGGTGCCTCGCCTCACCCAGCCGTGAAATAAAAAGTTAAAAAAAAAAAAACGCCCCCGTGATAGGCTACGTGACGATTAACGTAGCCTATCACGGCTAGATCTGCAAAGTCAGCCATGATAGGCTACGTAAATCGTCACGTAGCCTATCACGGGTGACTTTAAAAAAAAAAGCACGTACGCAAATGGCGGCCCCCATAGGGAGCCGCCATTCGCGTTTCTTATTTGGTCGCTGTAGTCTACGTAAATCTTTACGTAGACTACGGCGAGAATAAGGGCAACGCAAATAGCGTTGCCCTTATTTTCGCCATAGTCTACGTAATCTTTACGTAGTAAATCTTTATGTAGACTACAGTGACCAAATAAGGAACGGGAATGGTGGCTCCCTATGGGGGCCGCCATTATCCATACGCACTTTTTTTTAAAAAAAAAGTCACCCGTGATAGGCTACGTGACGATTTACGTAGCCTGTCATGGCTGACTTTGCAAATCTAGCCATGATAGGCTACGTGAATCGTCACGTAGCCTATCACAGGGGTGGTTTTTTTTTTCTTTTATTGGAATGGCGGCGGCGGCAGCCGGTCGAAAGACCGGCTGCCGCTCCCGCCCCGGACGAACACCCGCCGAACCGCTGGCCGGACACGCTGCCGGGAGGGACATTCGCCAAAGGTAAGTCCCGTCCCGGGGGGGGGGCGGGGGGCGGGGAATTTCTCCCCGAAACTTGTTCGGGGGGCCGAACACGTTGGTGCTCGGCCCCCCGAAGTTTCGGGGAGAAATTCTCCGCCAACCCTATTAGACGGACCTTTGTCGGCAAGTTGATGTCTCTGCTACTTACTATGCTGTCTAGGTTTGCCATAGCTTTCCTCCTAAGGAGCAAGCGTCTTTTAATTTCATGGCTACAGTCACCGTCTGCAGTGATCTTGGAGCCCAAGAAAGTAAAATCTGTCACTGCTTCCATTTCTTCCCCTCCTATATGCCAGGAAGTGATGGGGCCAGATGCCATGATCTTCATTTTTTTAATGTTGAGTTTCAAACCAGCTTTTGCACTCTCCCTTTCACCCTCAACAAGAGGCTCTTGAGATCCTCTTCGCTTTCTGCCATTAGGGTGGTATCGTCTGCATACCTGAGGTTGTTGATAATTCTCCCAGCAATCTTAATTCTGACCTGTGATTCATCCAACCTGGCGTTTCTCATGATGTACTCTGCATATAAGTTAAATAAGCAGGGTGACAATATGCAGCCTTGTCATACTCCTTTCTCAATTTTGAACCAATCGGTTGTTCCATGTCTGGTTCTAACTGTTGCTTCTTGACCCTCGTACAGGTTTCTCAGGAGACAGGTAAGGTGGTCTGGTACTCCCATCACTTTAAGAATTTGCCACAGTTTGTTGTGATCCACACAATCAAAGGATTTAGCGTAGTCAATGAAGCAGAAATAGATGTTTTTCTGGAATTCTCTTTCTTTCTCCATGATCCAGCGAAAGTTGGCGATTTGATATCTAGTTCTTCTGCCTCTTTGAAACCCAGCTTGTACTTCCGGTAGTTCTCGGTTTGCATACTGCTGAAGCCTAGCTTGTAGGATTTTGAGCATCACCTTGCTGGCATGTGAAATGAGCGTAATAGTGCAGTAGTTTGAACACTCTTTGGCGTTGCTCTTCTTTGGAATTGGAATGTAAACTGACCTTTTCCAGTCTTGTGGCCACTGTTGAGTGTTCCAGATTTGTTGGCATATTTAGTGTAGCACTTTAACAGCATCATCTTTTGGATTTTAAATAGCTCAGCTGGAATGGTGTCAACTCCTCTAGCTTTGTTGGTAGTAATGCTTCCTAAGACCCACTTGACTTCACTCTCTAGGATGTAGGGACTTTAGAGAATTCCACCACAGATCCCAGGGGGTCCAAATTCCAGTGAATTCTGTCCACGGGACTCTGTGGAGGAACGGAGCCCCCCGCCACTCCACCCTTCAAAAGCCCCACGAAACGGAGCCTACCTGGTGGCGGCTCCAGCTGCTGCTGGGCTGCTGCAGACACAAATGGCATCCTGAGTAGGGGACGCCATTTGCATCCCTATGGTAGCCCGTGATAGGCTACGTAAATATTTACGTAGCCTATGATGGCTAAAGCGGGAACACAAATGGCATAGGGGATGGCGACCCCTACTCAGGACACCATTTGTGTCCTTACCAGCCTGGCAATGGCTGGAGGCCCAGCTGTGGGTTGGCCTGGCCGGCAGCTCCGCGGCCTGGCCGTGGAGCAGAGCCGGCCAGGCAGGATTCCGGGTGGGGGGGAGGAACGGATCACCTCCCCCCACCTGTGGAACCTGCCAGAGCCAGGTAAGCGGAGTTTCGTACACCCCTACTAGGATGTCCGGCTCAAGTTCAGTGACCGCACTATCATGGCTATCAGGGACATTAAGATCTTTCCTGTATAGTTCTTCTGTGTATTCTTGCCACCTCTTCTTAATCTCATCTGCATTAGGTCCCTGCCTTCTTTGTCCCTTATCATGACCGTCTTTGCACAAAACCTTCCCTTGAGATCTCCAATTTTCTTGAAGAGATCTCTAGTCTTTCCCGTTCTGTTGTTTTCCTCAATTTCTTTGCATTGTTCATTGAAGAAGGCTTTCTTGTCTCTCCTTGCTATTCTCTGGAAATCTGCATTCAGTTGCATATATCTTCCCCTTTCTCCCTTCCTTTTCACTGCCCTTCGTTCCTCAGCTACTTGTAAAGCCTCATCAGACAGCCACTTTGCTTTCTTGCATTTCTTTTTCTTTGGGATGGATTGAGTTGCTGCCTCCTGAACAATGTTACGGACCTCCATCCATAGTTCCTCAGGCACTCTGTCTATCAGGTCTAATCCCTTAAATCTATTCCTCACCTCCACTGTATATTCATCAGGGATAAGATTTAGGTCATACCTGAATGGTTTTGTGGTTTCCCCTATGTTCTTCAATTTAAGCCAAATTTTTGCAACAAGAAGCTCATGATCTGAACCACAGTCAGCTCCAGGTCTTGTTTTGACTGACTTTATAGAGCTTCTCCATCTTTGGCTGCAAAGTACATAATCAATCTGATTTCGATATTGACCATCTGGTGATGTCCATGTGTAGGGTCGCCTCTTGTGCAGTTGGAAAAGAGTGTTTGCTATGATCAGCCTGTTCTCTTGGCAAAACTCTATTAGCCTTTGTCCTGCTTCATTTTGTACACCAAGGACATGCGTGCCTGTTATCCTGGTTATTTCTTAGGGGTGAACGAAAGTCACTTACCTTTTCTCGCAGCTTTTTCGCGGTGGGGGGGAGTGCTTCGCTGCTCCCCCCGCGAAGTTCAGGCCGGGGGGGGGAGGCTTCCCGCCTCGCCCGGCCGAAATTCAGGCTGGGGGGGGAGGCTTCCCGCCTCGCCCGGCCGAAATTCAGGCCGGGGAGGAGGCTTCCCGCCTCGCCCGGCCGCGAACACGAAAGTAAAAAAACAAAACACGTCCCCTGATAGGCTACGTGACGATTCACGTAGCCTATCACGGCTAGATCTGGAAAGTCAGCCATGATAGGCTACGTGAATCATCACGTAGCCTATCACGGGTGACTTTAAAAAAAAAAAGCGCGTACGCGAATGGCGGCCCCCATAGGGAGCCCCCATTCGCGTTCCTTATTTAGTTGCTGTAGTCTACGTCAATGTTTACGTAGACTACGGCGAAAATAAGGGCAACGCAAATAAGGACAGCGACCAAATAAGGAAGGGGAATGGCAGCTCCCTATGGGGGCCGCCATTATCCGTACACACTTTTTTTTTTTTTTAAAGTCACCCGTGATAGGCTACGTGACGATTCACGTAGCCTATCACGGCTGACTTTGCAAATCTTGCCATGATAGGCTACGTGAATCGTCACGTAGCCTATCAGGGGACGTTTTTTTTTTTTCTTTCATTGCAATGGCGGGGGCGGCAGCCGGTCGAAAGACCGGCTGCCGCTCCCGCCCCGCTCGAACACCGGACGAACCGCCAGCCGGACTCGCCACCGGGAGGGACATTCAGGGAAGGTAAGTCCCGTCCCCGGGGGGGGGCGGGGGGCGGAGGATTTCTCCCTGAAACTTGTTCGGGGGGCCGAACACGTTGGCGCTCGGCCCCCCGAAGATTCGGGGAGAAATTCTCTGCCATCCCTATTATTTCTTGACTTCCTACTTTAGCATTCCAATCCCCTATGAAGAGGACAGCTTTTTTTGGTGTTAGTTCTAGAAGGTGTTGTAGGTCTTCATAGAACCGATCAACCTCAGCTTCTTCGAACTCAGTGGTTGGGGCATAGATTTGAATTACTGTGATGTTGAATGGTTTGCCTTGGATTCGTACCGAGATCATTTTATCATTTTTGAGATTGTACCCCAGTACTGCTTTTCCCACCCTTTTGTTGACTATGAGTGCTACTCCATTTCTTCTCAGGGATTCTTGCCCACAGTAGCAGATATAATGGTCACCTGAATTAAATTTGCCCATGCCTGTCCATTTTAGTTCACTGATTCCCAAGATGCCGATGTTCAATCTTCCCATCTCATGTTTGATTACCTCCAGCTTACCTTGATTCATTGATCTTACATTCCAGGTTCCTAAACAATATTGTTCTTTACAGCATCAGACTTTCTTTTCACCACCAGACACATCCACAGCTGAGTGTCCTTTCGGGTTTGGCCCAGCCGCTTCACTCTTTCTGGCGCTACTTGGAAATGCCCTCTGCTGTTCCCCAGTAGTATATTGGACACCTTCTGACCTGAGGGGCTCATCTTCCGGTGTCATATCTTTTAGCCTTGTGATACGTTCCATGGGGTTTTCTTGGCAAAAATACTGGAGTGGGTTGCCATTTCCTTCTCCAGTGGACCTAGGGATGTCAGAGAATTCTGCCATGGATCTCAGTGAGGCAGAATGCCAGTGCATTCAGCCCCCCGAACTCCGTGGCAGAACGGCCTGCCACCCCCCCGCCCCGTATGCCCGCTATGCTATTTGCGTTCCCCCTTATTTTTGCCGTCTTAGTCTACGTAAATATTTACATAGAATAAGACGGCCAAAAATAAGGAATGCAAATGGTGCTGGCCGTAGCCTCTGCCATTTGCTTACACTTTTTTTTTTTTTTTTTAAACCCAGACGTGATATGCTACATAAGTCTTTACGTAGCCTATCATGGCTGAATACAGGGACGGAAACGGCAGTGGCTACGGCAGCCACCATTTGCGTCCCTGCTAGCCAGCGGCCGGATGTCCGGCTGCTGGCGGAGCTGGCTGGTGGCTCTGTGGAACCCCTGCGGAGTGGAGCCGGCTGGCCAGGATTCCAGGGGAAGGGATGGAGCACCTCCCCCCCAGCAGAACCCGGCAGAGCCAGGCAAGCGGGGTTTCGTACACCAATAAGTGGACCACATTTTATCAGAACTCTCCACCATGACCTGTCTGTCTTGGGTGGCCCAGCACGGCATAGCTTATGGCTTCACTGAGTTACACAAGCCCCTTCACCACAACAAGGCAGTGATCCATGAAGGGTTTGACATTTATATGCTTGTATAGAAACAAATGTGTGTCACATCAGTTGTGACTGGGATACATATGTTTGTACCAGCCTTTTGGAACCTGTCTTCCTCCAGATGCTTTGGCCTACAGCTTCTATTAGCCCCAACTAGCATGTCTAATGGTCAAGGATGATGGGAGTTCTGTCCATCCAGATGTTTTGACCTACAGGTTGGGGAAGGCTTATTTACAGTTTCCACAACAAAATACTCTTGGTTCCAAATGGAACATAGGCATTCACAGATGTTTTACCCTCTGCCCCTGAAATCTGGGGTGGGGAGGATGTCTTTCCTTTTGGTCTAACCATGAAATATTTTATTATATCCCACCTAGTCAGTCATTTGGCTCAGGCATCAGAACAAATTGCTTATCTTCTTCCTCTACAAAATGAAACAGCATAACTTATCTGTAATTCAAAGACTATAGTTCTGAAATACCAGCTTCTCTTATGGAATTGTGTTTTTCACAATTAAATTTGTTTTGGTGTTAAATAGAAGTATAAGTAAAAATTGTTACCAAAGAGCTTCCACATGCGAGAGTGAAATGTAAAATTGCCTAAAATTAGAAACAAGAACAATCTATTTGTATAACTGAGGTTAATGTATGGAATGTCAAGCCTGAGTCATGCTTTTTTATACTTCATATTAAAAGAGCTTTCAATATTATGGGTGAAATGGCAAAGCGTAAAATTACAAACACAAAGAACTTTAAGGCATGAGATTTTAGTTAATTTATTTCCTCTAAACTTGCACTTTTCTGCTATACAGAACCTTTCACAATAGTTCTTTTATATTTGAAATATAATGAAGGCAACACAACCGTGAATATTGTATGCTGTTTTTTTATTATTTTTATTTCCTACTCTGATAAGGGAGATTCATCCCTTGAATTTAATCAACAATTCATATATCTTTGTGGCATAATATTATTTTGTGTGCTGAATGGTCGTAAGCCACTAAGAGCAAGTATGATTATATTAATGTCATTACTAATGGAGTTCTAATGTCAGCATTCATTAGCACAGAAGGGAAACTACAGTAAGGGTTTACGTTTTCTTATTAGAATTCAAAATATTTAATGGCATTAGAACTGTCATCCCCCCACTCCTTCAAGGTTGGACACCTGTGCTTTTAACAGCTGCATATGAGAGAGACAGAGAGAGAGAGAGAGAGAGAGAATCAGCAGATGCTGGCTTTGTTTGTTTGCTTGTTTTCTTTTCCAGCATGGATATTAAGTGATAGGTAAAGTTTACCCTCTGCATGGTGAGCTAGCAGCCATCCCCACGATCATGAGCTCTGTGAGTACGGATGGCAGAGAATTCCGCCACAGATCTCAATGAGGCCAAATGCCAGTGCATTCGGCCCCCCGAAATCTGTGGTGGAATGGCCTGCCCCCTGCCCCCCCACAGAACCCCCCTGGGATGAGACTTACCTGGGGTGGATCTTCCAGGCAGCGGCGGCTCCAGTGACGGCTTTGGCGGTGGCGGATATGGCGACTGGTCTTCCAACCGGCTGCCGCCACCGCCATTTGCAGTTATTTATTTATTTATTTTTACAGAGATGTGATAGGCTACATACGTTTTTACGTAGCCTAAAATCTCTGGCTAAAAAAAAAGGCGTACACAGATGGCGGCGGCTATGGCTGCCGCCATTTGCGTTCCTTATTTTGGGCCGTCTTAGTCTATGTAAATATTTACGTAGACTAAGACGGCAAAAATAAAGGGAACGCAAATAGCGTCCGCTACGCTATTTGCGTTCCCCTTATTTTCGCCGTCTTAGTCTACGTAAATATTTACGTAGAGTAAGATGGCAAAAATAAGGAATGCAAATGGCAGCGGCCGTAGCCCCTGCCATTTGCGTACGCGGTTTTGTTTTGTTTTTTCCCCAGAGCCCTCCGCAGCCGGAAATCTGGCTGCAGACGGCTCTAGCCTGGCTGGGCCTGGCCAGCTGCTCCACAGAGCTGCCGTGGAGCACAGCCGGACATGGAGGATTCCAGGGGGGAGGAACGGAGCGCCTCCCCCCCTGTCAAGGATTCCGGGGGGAGGGACGGAACACCTCCCCCCCACCATCAACATAATCTGCGAAACGTAATTCACTTTCGTACATCCCTAGTGTGAAGTTCCTGCCCAAAGTTCCACCTTTCCCCAGCCTCCTCCTCAGAAACTGAGAACCAAACCCCCCAGGAATGTCTGCTTTCACTTTGGGACAGCTGTACTCACCGTCCCACAAGCTTCAGCCCTTTTGCTCTCTCTGTGGGTTCCAGAGAAACTCAATATGCTCAATTGGTTCTCTCAACCCACTACAGGAGAAGCAACCAGGAAATAGGTTTAATAAAGGTAGCATAAAATCAAACAACACATGGGAATTTGGATTTTTAAAAACAAGCAAATACAAATTTATTTAACACAAGAAGAGTCATATGTTATTATTATTCATTAATACTTGGTCCTTACTTCCCTACTTACTCTACCCCTTCTAAAATCCTATATACAAACCCCACTCACTAGATGTTGTTTCTGTGATCCCTAAGGCTCTATCTGATTAACTGTCAGTTTGTTCCATCATCACCATCATTGTTACTGTTAAACGTAGGTGAGCTTTGCTCATTTGTTCCTATTCTTATATAGATGCACCACATTGTTACCCATATTTTCTATATGTCCTCTTGACAATTAATAAACGTTATACACATGAATAGTGCAATCCTATGCATGTCTACTCAGAAGTGAGTTCAATGGGACTTATTCTTAGATAAGTGTGTTTAGGATTGCAGCCTAAACAAATCACACACTCACTCTAATTTCCACACCCCGTTTTTTTTTTTAATCTGATTTGGAAGGCAAGAGTTCTGATTTGAGAATGTTTGGTTCAGCCCAATGCATTCCATAGCCAACGTTTAAAGTCCAGTTGATTCAGTGGGCACACATCTAAATGTCTTCTACTGGTATCAATGAGACTTACAAATGTGGACATTTAGCTGGACTAAGCACAAGATGATGAAGATGATGAAGAGTTCAAAATGTCTACCTCATTTTCCTGGGTACACAAGTGAGGATGCACTTAAGGAAACCATGCCCTTGTTTGTCTCTTATTAATTACACTTCCGTGCTACCATTTTAGGAAGCTCAGTACAGTTCACACAGCTACTCCTCCTGCCTATACATGCTCTAAACAGGTTGTGATCTTCTTACTGTTAACAAGGCGACAGCGCCATGTGCTTCTTTCTAAGCAGGCTTAAAAATCCAGAGCTCTGGATCTGTTTCTGCAACCATTTTCAGTAGACATACCCTATGATCACAAAATGTAACTTAGACATCATTTTGTGCTCCCTTTGTTTCTGCTGCTTTTGGAAATGTTCCTACATGCTAATTAGTTAGAAATAAACATAATCTTCCACTCAAAGTTATGCTTACTGCTGAAAATTTATCAGGACATGAGTGCAATCTGAGTCATGTTTCCCACCAACTGATATTGATGGGCGTATTTCCTCAGATGGTCCTGATTCTGTTTTTGTTATGTTCTCTGGATAGCCCTGTGCAAATGATATCCATGGAGGTGAGGTATAAGAATCACAACTGCTAACATATAAGCTTTGAATTTATAGTTTCCATTTCTCCAGGGCCCAGATCAGATGATCAGGATATATGCACATTGGCCCTTATGAAAATGTTTCCATCAATGCATAGAGAACAGGGGTACATAAGCAAATAGCAAGCTCAACACATATACACCGTCTAAGTGTACATCTCTACCCTTCATGCAGGATTACTGGGCCTATGGAATTGAGGCTATTCTTCAATATGAAGAAAAAACATTGTCATTACACTTTAAGGCATTATTTGGCCTACAGCACTACTTCATTGCTAGATGGTCAAGAGTGAAATTTTGATGAGATGCCTTTGAAAAACTGACACAATTTTGTTTCCTAGAGTGCATTACATCAAATGAGAGTAGGCTATGATTATATTGATGACATTGTAGTTGCTGTTCATTATGGTAAAACACATTTGCCCACTCTACCCCCCCCCCGCCCCAGCATGCCATTCAAGGTGCTGACATGATATTTCACAATGACTGTCTGAAACATTTTCTAGATGTTAAAATGCATTTCACAAACTATCATCTATGTAATTTCCTTGTGAGATAGCAACAAAGGAAGCCATGATGATGATGATGATGATGATTTTAGGGTGTGGAGGTATAAAGAATTTTTTAGATATGCTGACAATGTAAGCTTTGAGATTCTGCTTTGTGCATTTCTACAGTAATGGACCGTAAGTGGTCTGGGAACACCTGATCCTGTCACTAGATTCCAATGCCCTTCCATTTCAGCACAACCTTTTTGTCATTAGCTCTATAAGTTCTTTCCAGCCTTGGGCCATCCTATCTCCCTTACTTGCCATTAGGTCTCCATGTTTCCCATTAAGTTTACTACCTCAGCCAATTGAAGGTCTCCTGCCCTGTTAAACATCTCCACACTTTCTTTCTTTCTGCCACCAAATGTGTGGGATTTCATCCCTAAACATGTATAGGGTGTTGCTTCTTTCCTTTCCTTCAATTCTGTACTCAAAACCTACATTTTTCATGTGGCCATTGGCTCATTCCCCTAAGGCCCATTCCTATCTATAGCCAAGTTGTAAGTGCATGTAACTACATTATCCCACATTCATTCCTTCATCTCCAATCTCCGCCCACATTATTTTCTGTATTCTCTACTTAACAATAAATGTAAGTTTCTGCTGAGGAAACATTGAATGGAATGAGGAACAATATACTAAATGTTAAGTACTGAGGTAAAGTATGTAGATATTTACGTAAATGCCTACATACATATTTACATAATTATTTCCGTATTTTTCCACATCACATAAAAAAAATATCCACATCTGTCTGTGGGCGGATGATGGAACAAAAAGCACCTGACAATCTGCGAAACACAGATGGGGCAAATTTTACACATTCCGTACATCCCTAATATGGTAGCTATTTCTGCCTTTGCATTGCTTTTGTTTCTGATTATAGTACCATGAGCTTAGTGTTTGAGGATCTGAGATAGAGAGTTCAAGTTTCATGATATGGGACAAAGGTTTCCCAAAACTGATGCTGATGATGCTGATTATTTTTTCTTGCCATCATTGAGGCACTTTAGAATACAAATCTGTCTTCCTTCCAGATTCTTGTCAGCATGAACATGTTCCAAGGATGCATGCTCAGCTAGCAGATGTGCTTCTGATCGTGCATAAATGCATGGATAGGGAAGCACTTTGCCAAACAAGCAGAATCATTTGGTGCAATGAGTCAAGGCAGGTAGTGGATGTCCATCAGATGAGGAAAGGATTATTCTCTAATATTTAGTGAATTGAGTGCTGCCTTTGCCATTTACTCACCATTTTATTGCTTTTCCAATCTGTCCAGGGTAGTGGAGAGATCAGCTATTTCCTTGTCCTCTTCTCATTAATCTTTCCCACTGGCATTAAAGGATAATGAAAGGCTCAGTTATTATCTGTTCAGGTAATCCATGATAACAAGTTTCATATCACCTGTACAGAAGGGATGGAAAAATAAATTATGCTCCTTTCACTGTCTGCCTTCTTTCAGTTTATTTCCCTGAACAGAATTGAAGAAATAGTTAATGAAAAGACTTCCATGCAGGGAAAAAATCCATTTGCTCACATGCTTGATATTAATACTTAGAAATCAACCTGTGCAATAATGTTCCTGAAGGCTCAGATGGATTGCTTATTAAGACTTGATTGCTATAGAGCAGTGTAGTTGGTCCAATAACATGGTGAAGCAAGGTTTGGAAACCTTTGGTTTGAAGACCAGAGAAGAGAAAGACCTTCTTCACACAATACATAATCACTTAATGCAATCCACTGCCAAACACACACACACACACACACACACACACACACACACACATATATATATATATATATATGAATGACAGCCACTGGTTTATATGCTCAAACCCCGAAAAGCGTTTATGATGTGATAGGGATGTACAAAAGTCTCTTACCTGTATCGAAATTTGATTTGCGGTGGAGGGGAGGCGCTCCGTCCCTCCCCCCGAAATTCTGGCCGAGGGGGGAGGTGCTCCATCCCTCCACCCCCGATTCCTGGCGGGCCGGGTCGCAAATGGCAGCAGCCGTAGACGCCGCCATTTGCATCCCTGCAGTCAGCCGTGATTAGCTATGTAAATGTTTACGTAGCCTATCATGGCTGAGTGAAAGAAACAAACAAACGTGCATATGCAAATGGTGGCGCCCATGCGCGCTGCCATTTGCGTTTCTTATTTTGGCATGTCTAGACTACATAAACATTTACGTAGACTACGGCGAAAATAAGGGGAACGCAAATAGCGTAGACGCTATGCTATTTGCGTTCCCCTTATTTTCGCCGTAGTCTACGTAAATGTTTATGTAGACTAGACATGCCAAAATAAGGAACACAAATGGCGGTGCCCATGGGCGCCGCCATTTGTGTACGTGCTCTTTTGTTTTGTTTTTTTTCACTCAGCCGTGATAGGTTACATAAACATTTACGTAGCCTATCACGGTATTTTTAAAAAATCTAGCCGTAGGCTACGTAAATCTTTACGTAGCCTATCACATTTTGTTGTTGTTGTTTTTTATTGGAAATGGCAGCAGCGGCAGCCGGTCAGAAGACCGGCCACCCAAGCCGCCGCCGAACCACCGCCGAACCGCCGCCGCCGCCGCCAGGAGTATTCGCCCAAGGTAAGTCCTGTCCCAGGGGGGCGGGGCGGGGCAGACCGTTTTGCCACCAATTTCGGGGGGCCGAATGCGCTGGCATTCGGCCTCCCCGAGATTCGTGGTAAAATTCTCTGACATCCCTATGCTATGATGCTGCCTCTCAAGCTGAACATCACATGAGAAAGCTGGGGGGCGGGAGGGTGTGGCAAAGCCTTCTGACAAGGATGCCTCGCTCAAGTCCACCTCTAGAAATATTAAGCAGTAGGCAGCTTTACTTTCCCAAAGCTCAGAGAATAACTAACAGAATCTAAAACAAGAAAGGAAAATAGACATTAGACAAATGCATGAAGGATAAGTTAGGGATGGGGGAGAATTTCTCCTCGAAACTTCGGGGGGCCGAGTGCCAACGCATTCGGTCCTCCGAAGGTTGTTCGGGGAGAAATTCTCCGCCCCCCGCCCCCCCCCCGGGATGGCACTTACCTTTCACGAATGTCCCTCCTGGCGGTGGGTCCCAGCAATGGTTCAGCAGGTCTTCGTCAGGGGCGGGGGCAGCAGCCGGTCTTTCGACCGGCTGCCGCCACCACCATTACAAGAAAAGTAAAAAAAAAGAAACGCCCCTGCGATAGGCTACGTAACGATTAACGTAGCCTATCACGGCTAGATTTGCAAAGTCAGCCATGATAGGCTACGTTAATCGTCACGTAGCCTATCACGGGTGACTTAAAAAAAAAAAAGCTCGTATGGCTAATGGCGGCCCCCATAGGGAGCCGCCATTTGCGTTCCTTATTTGGTCCCTGTAGTCTACATAAAGATTTACGTAGACTACGGCGAAAATAAGGGCAACGCAAATAGCGTTGCCCTTATTTTCGCCGTAGTCTACGTAAATCTTTACGTAGACTACAGGGACCTAATAAGGAACGCAAATGGCGGCTCCCTATGGGGGCCGCCATTTGCGTATGCGTTTTTTTTTTTCAAAGTCACCCGTGATAGGCTACGTGATGATTAACGTAGCCTATCACGGCTGACTTTGCAGATCTAGCCGTGATAGGCTACGTTAATCGTTACGTAGCCTATGATGGGGCACTTTTTTTTTTTTTTTTACTTTTCTTTTGAAGTTCGTGGCCGGGGAGACGGGGCGCTTCTCCCCGGCCTGAATTTCGGCCGGGCGAGGCGGGAAGCCTCACCCCCCGGCCTGAACTTCGGGGGGAGCAGCGAAGCGCCTCCCCCCCACCACGAAGCAAGCTGCGAGACCAGGTAAGTGACTTTCGTACATCCCTAATTGCAAAGAGGCAACGTTTCTTTTTTTAGGATTCAGAAACAATGAACACACTAATGGGTGAAGGCGAAAGATTTTATCAAGCAACAAGAAACTAACAAAAAAGCTTATTAGGCAATGATTTCACTACAAGGCAATGATTGCAGCAAGAAACTATGAAGCAAGGTTATAATGCTTATGTCTGTCCCTATAGTAACTGGAAACCCCCTTAGAATCAGTGACAAACACACTCCAGTAACGTCCTGATATGCAGCACCGTTCCCAGGTCAACCTGCACTGAGGTTCCAACCTGGGAGTGTCTCAGAGACCTATATATAGGGTCATACTATTATGCTCATAGGGCCGTGGTGGCTTAGTGGTTAAGATGCTGAACTGCAGACCGGAAGGTTGGCAGGACAGCAGTTCGAGACCCGAGTGCTGCGTGACGGAGTGAGCTCCCGTCTTCAATCCCAGCTCCTGCCAACCTAGCAGTTCGAAAGCAAGAAATTGCAAGTAGATAAATAGGTACCGCTTTGGCGGGAAAGGTAACAGCGTTCTGTGTTCCTCGGTGTTCAGTCATGCCGGCCACTTGACCACGGAAGCGTCTTTGGACAGCTCTTCGGCTTAGAAATGGACATGAGCACCACACCCTAGAGTCGGACACGACTGGTTGGGGACACCTTTACCTTTACCTTTTTATTATGCTCATATTAATCTCACCCATGTTCTGGCCATACTCCACTGACTTTGAGAATGTTTACACACACTCTTGCAAAGTGAAAGGATTATCTAGGAAGTGGCAGGCACCCAGCACAGATATGACTATCCTAGACTCTCCAGCCTGTAGGTCTAGCCAAGGCCTATCTAAAGGTACATAATAGCCTCTTGAGTTGTACCATCTCAAAAAGATAACTTACTCTGGGAAATAAGAAGAAGCAGCATTGCATAACTACTTAAGGCAAATAGGCCCATCCAGAAGTCTAGGTTCTGCATATCTCCGCATTTCCACTACATGGGAAGGTACACCATGGTCCTCCCCTTGCTGGGAATAGCTGTACCTACTGAATTTGGCTGACCCAGATGGGTGAGAATCTAGTTTCCTTTCCTTTTTGATAAGAAGTTATCAAAATTTGCAAATGTCATCATAGACAGGGTGAAAAGGAGTTGGGTTTTTGTTTTTTAATGCATTTGGGAAAAAGCTCAACAGACAGATTTGGCCATCCTTACGTGAAGGTTCTCCAGAGGCATTATTTGACCACTGTGGGAACCTGGACTAGATGAACCTGCACTTTAATCTATCCAGGTTCTCCCAGTATTCTTAGGGGCACATTTCCAATTTTAAATCACCCAGTGAGGAATATGAAATGTGGATTTGGATAGATATCCCTTTACCGTATAATAATATATTTGATATTACCAGGTAGTGTGACCTTCTGACCTGGCTGTCCTGAGTCTGACCTAAAGCTAGACATTTCTAGATTAGGGAGCAATCCTGTGACCACTAGACACTGTCTAGAGGGCCATAGGATTGTTTGGTTTCTGGACTCCAGCCTTGGTTCCCAGAAACCAGGCTCCCCGCCCCCTCACTGGCATGGTCCTCTCTGCACCAGCTATGTCTATGTGCTCAGAAACTGAGCATGGAGATGATGAAACGGGGGTAGTCCTGGGGGCTGGGAGGGGAGGATGTAGCAGAAGCTGCATGATGTAGTGGAAGCTGCATGATGCAGCTTCCTATCAGGTCTCCAAGCCCCTTCCCTCTCCCTCCTTGAAACCTCACCTAGAGGAAATCGCCCATCTAGGCAAAAATGCAGGGCTGCCAGAGTACAGAGGAGAGTATGTCCTCCATGCTTCTCCCACCCTGCATAGAATAGTCAACTATCCAGGTAGGATTGTGCCCTTAGCTTTTCGGAAAATCTTACAGGAATCATGTCAAGCACACAAGACCCTCCGAATGCCAGTGCTTTCCATTTTTACTTTAGCTGGGGGCAGCATTGGTTAAAGAAAGATGGTTCTAGCTGCTCTTATTCAGAAACATGCTTCTCATCTCCTTTTCATTAATTATTATTCTTTAAGACTTCTTTAAAAATTATTTCTGAGCACGTATTATTTCATATGCAACTGCAAGCTGATGGGTTTATTCCAAACCAGACTGTTTTCTGGTTTCCAAAAACATGAACAGTGCATTATTTCTCTGAAACACAACACTTGGGTTTTCTTTCAAAGTTTAAACAGGAGATTCTGTATGTATGCTTCACTGTATGTGTGTGCTTTCACTATGACCAAACCCTGTCATATGAGTGCAGCCCTAGATCACAAGAAAAGGGGGGGGGGTTGGACAGACAAAATAGACATTCTCTTACACACCATACTGCCCAGTATACTAACATATACACATTCATTTTTTGAAACAAAACAGATGACTTTCTAAAAAAAAAAAATGTCTGAGTTACGGTACTATGTCAGAGTTCTCACAAAAATAAAACTTCCTGAATAGTCTAAATTCTGTCCACCCACCACATATACTTTTGTGGAGCAGATGAAATATGAGTTGCCCTAAAGCCATTTAAATTCAATTATTTGGTGCCTCTTTCTTGTGCTGAGATGTTGTTATGAAGCAGGTAATGAAGAAAAAATGTTGGATCATTGGCTAAATTGAAACCTATTGGTGAAGATTTTAGGGGGTGGGGGATACCACTGAATGAAATCAAAGGCCATTGTCAAGGGATGTTGGAGAAATCTATTGGGGGGGGGGGTCCCAATGAGATTTCCTAGGTTTGGCCCCTCCAGGCTTTTTCTGGTTTCAGCTGTGGTGCCTGACCTGGTCTGCAGAGAGTTGGGCCTGCTTGTGAATTTTCTGAGCATTTTGCAATTTTTTCCCCCTGCAGGTTCTGCAATTTGCACAAATTTCTAAGCAATTTGCATGAATTGCTCAGAAATGTGCACAAATTACAGCAAAATGTGTTCAAATTTCTGAGCTACTTGTGCAAATTGTAGAACCTGTGAAAAAATGTCCAAAAAATGTTCCCAAGGAAAAGACCGCAGCTCATTTTGCAAATGCAAGCCATGTTGTACATGCCAACTCCATTGAACCAAAAAAACCCCTTGGATTTCCAAGTGATGGGTATCCCTACTTTTGTCAGTGCAACAATTTTTTCTGCACATGTTGATTTTGTTTTTCAGTTGCCTTAGTTGTAAACAATCACTATTTAACATTTTGCTCACAGCAGAGAAAGAGTGTCTAGACATTCACTACCTATTGCTTTGTCAGCTCCATGAACACTAATGGGAATTAGGGATGCTGGAGAAATTCGAGGTGGACTAAAATGAGCTCAAATTCCTAGGAATTTGACCTGCAGAAACCACTGCAGAGTGACCCCCTCAGGCCACCAGAGTCCATGGACTTTTGGGTCTTTTTCCTTTTTTTTACTGTCCTGAAATTACACATATTCATTCATAGGAAAATATGAACATGTCTGCTGAGGAAAAGTTGGATGGAATTGGGAACAATACGCTAAATGTTAGGTACTAAGGTAAATTATGTAAACTGTTACAAAACCTCTTATGTAATTATTTGCATATTCTTCCTCATGACAAGAGAATAATAATTCACATCCATCTGTGAGTGGACAACAGAAAAAAAGGCACCTGACAAACCATGAAACTCAAACGGAACAGATTTTATACAGTCAGTACATCCCTAATAGGAACTAAATGAACTGCAAAGTCAAAATGTAAAGTTAATCTACAACTGATTCATATTTTCTCTAATACATTACTTCATCTGCCAGCTCAGCCAGCTAGGGATGTCACAGAAATCTGTAATGGAACCAAATGAGTTTTTTTTTTGGGGGGGGGGTCATGAATCTGACCCATGGATTCTGTAGTGGACTGTCTTTTCCCCATGTTGGGCAGATTCTGTGGACTTGCAGACAGGTTTTCTAAGTTTCCTGAATTTTCATCACAGAAAAATATGCAAAATTAAATAAAACCTGGCCAAAAATGTACATTTCCCCCATAAGCTAAAGTATGAAGATGCATATTTTGAGGGAATTTGAGCATTTTTGCACATGTGAATTTGCACAAATTTGGAAACAAAAAAACTCTGATTCCATTGATGGGCGGATGATGGAACGAAAGGCACCTGATAATCTGCGAAACACAGACAGAATGAATTTTACAGATTCCACACATCCCTAAGTCCAGCCAGCATGTTCATTGGAATTGTAGTCCAACACATCTGGAGGTTGGGAGAGGCAGGGCTGGATTGCTTAATACTGAAATTTTAATCATGTTTTAAAGAATTAATGTAGACTGTAAATGTCTGAAAAGCAGGCTAAAATGCAGTAAATGAATGAATAAATAAATGGATCTATGACAACAATTATACTAGTGGTAAACTAGTGAGGATCAGGGCCTCACTAGTATACAAGGAAAGGTGGGGCAGTCAGGTTTATTACCACAACCCTCAGTTCCTGTATGGAAGATACTAATGCAACAGTCTCCATTGACTTGCTCCTAGTCTGACTTCTGGATAGTTCCTCTTCTTCTGCTCATAAGCTAGGACATCCTGGTGACAGTTTTGGAAAATTTCCCAGCCTTGCTCAGATGTCCAGAATAGGTTAGGGGTGCAGCATTAGAATCTGTGATTAGGAAGTGTTATGAATCCTCTTGATTGCCCACCTTGGATCTGGTATAAATACTATGCCTAGTTTTCTGCTCTTTACCTGAAAGAAATTGAAGAAAAAAGGGCCACCTTGCTTTTGAGAAAGGATGGAAGTTAGATTTTAAAATAATGCAGTCCGGGGGGTGGGGGGGATGGATGGTGGAGCAGAAGCTGGACTGGCAAGACACTGGGACGCTGGACCTTTATATATGCTGGATGTCAAGAGAATCTCTCCTAACATGAATATTAATTGTCCTGGTTTCCTTTGACAATGGATGTAACTGAATTCCCATGATAGGTTGTCTAGATACTAAATAGGATCTTCAGGTATGAAATCTACTGTGGCTAGATGCAGGGGCGGGAATATCGTAGTTTCCTCCAGATGGTTTCTTCTTACTAATTTAGAGGATAATGGGCAAAGTTCAGAAAGAATAGGATGCAAGTGCCCACCTCGGAGCAATGCCCTGTGCAACCTAAATACAAAGTGTTCTAGGAAGACCTCAAATGCCACACCAAGAGGATATAGGAATATTAATTATAGCATTGGTATGAAGGTAGGGTATAAAGTCATACATTTTTAAAAAGCCATTCTTCAATTATTACTGTAGGTTCAAAGCAATTGGTTTCAAGGACAAAGCAATGATTCTTCGAGCTGTGAGAGCTTGTAAACGGATGGCAGCATATATTGTGTTTCTCAACACTTTTGACTAGTCAATTACATGTGATTCAAATCTCAAAGAACACTTCAGCCGTACGTTTTGTGTACTAATGCCACAAATTTGAAAGAGTTTCAGAACAAATGCGGTTTCCCCGGTTGACTACAAAGATGTGGTCTGCCTGTTATTCGGACAAACTACAGCAGCCTTCCCTACCCCAATGCCCTCCAGATGTGTCTTGCAACTCCCAGCATAGCTATTGGTTTAACCCTATACATATCTACTCAGCAGTTAGGCCCCAGTGATTTCAGTGAGATTTACTTGCAGGCAAGAGCAAGAGGGCATGGTCCCCTCCATACTTCTCCTGCCCTGCTTATGATAGGTGGTCGCCTCCAAGTTCAGAGGCGGCCGCCTCTCTCAATAGGATTGTGCCCTTAAAAGCACATTGGTGCTGATCTTCACTTGCTGGTGTTTTAGCAATTGGTGGCTGTTTGGTCAATCGCTGGAGCTAGAGCACTTTTTCGACTGGTGTCTGCAGTCCCAGCTAGAGCCAAGTTTTCTTTCTGGAAGGAAGGCGGAAGCAAGCTTCCTGTAACTGCTCCTTCTCTCTCCAATGAATGGGTCAGGGTGATCTCCCCTTTGGCTTGACGTTAGTCCTGGCAAGCAGGGTATAGAGCCACCCAGGGGTCCTTGGGACCCTGCCTGATGGCAGAAGCCAGAGTGTGCTTCCCTTCTGTGCTGCAGTGCCAGGAAAACTGGAATTGGGAAAAAGGCTTAGGTTTGGTTAAGGTTAGGAACTGTAGCTTCCATAGCCTGGTTGGTGGTAACAGTAACAACATAAAAGTCTTGCTTTAAAGTAACACTAGCTATGTGAATAAGCTTTCTTGTTCTATTTCATTTTTAGTAAAATGCTTCATAATTTTGTTTACTATATCTCTGATTTGTTTGTCTCATGCCTATGACAAGCTACCTCAGGTAAAAGAGGTATATTAAATAAAGGGCTGTACATCTGTGGTGGCAGTAGAAGTGAATGGTGGGATAACCTATGTGGTGTATATCCACATATTGGTGGTAGTAGTGGTGGAATGCCTCAGGGAATTCCACTTTATGTCAATACTACATCAGGAGAAGCACTACACCAACTATGTAGACTAAATAAGTTTGTAGCTCTGTTACTATGAGTACAACTAAGAAACATGTTTTCAATTTGTTTATCCCAAGTGAACTCATGTGGGTAGTAATGGTGGGATCTATATACTACACCTACCAGAGATGTTGCTATTCAACTGCCATGGAAAGAGTCAGTAGCTTAGTTAACTAACAGCTTGCAATAGGTATAAGCTATTCTTTTAGTGGTGGATACTTCTACATTTTATTTTGTTTTATTTATAATGTGGGTTATACATTATGTTATTGGTGCACTTCCGGGACCAATTCAAAGTACTTATTTTAGCCTAAATGGTTTGTATGTGTTCCTTAGGCCAGTTACCTGCCACCTAAGTCAGGGGTGGGCAACTTGTGGCCCTCCAGGTGTTTTGGCCAACAATTCCTGTCAGCCCAAACCAGAATAGCCAATGATGAGGGCTGACAGGAGTTGTGGCCCAGAACATCTAGAGTAGCGCTGTGCCAAAAATTTCTCCCACATTTTTTCAACCACCCTCACTCAATTAGATAGAAGATAAATTGCTTTTGAAAAGAAATCCACTGGTGAGGAACTTTTGAAGACATTCTCATAGGCTGGGTTGGGTTTCTTGTGCTTACCTTACTTAGGAGGTGGCCTAAGAGTGAGCACAAGTGTCCTGTCTTTCATTGTACAATCATCTCTCTGGCTTCCAGACCTTCTCAGCTTCCTAAACTTCAGTTGAAGCCCAGTTTAAGGTACCATGAGGTAATTCTCCCATAAGGCATTTTCAGATCAGGTCATGCAGGCAGCCTGGGAGGCTAGCTGTGATGAGGTAAGCTCAAAAACACCACAAAGATAAATTATAAATCATCCTGAATGAGGCAGAACAATGGAAGCCTTTTTTGGGGGGGGAAGAAAATGTTCAGGAAATCAGAGGGCAGATTTTGGCAGAGCGCTAACTCCACCTCATCCCTGGAGCTAGACACAACATTGCCTCCACCTTCATTGCAGTGGATGAAATGTGGGGCCAGCCTGCCAAGACAGCTGATGCTGTTGCAACATACCCCCCCCCACCAACCTATTACTAAGAAACAAAGCAGCTGTGCTACAAGCCCTGCCAATGGGGAGGCCACCTGTGAGAAACTGTTGAGAATTTCTCCTCCCCTTGGAGAAACTTGGTGAAATTGTCTCCCAAAGGTGGAGAATTTCAAGAAGCCACTTGCACACAGCTCTAATCTAGAGGGGCAGAAATCTCTCTTTCTCTGTCTGCCCCCCTCCCTCCCTTCTGTAAATTCTCATTGAGGTTTCATTTGGAAGTGAGATTTGGTTCCAACTTACTTTAATTATTAGTGTAGATATATTTATTATTCACATAATCACATTGGTAAATCAATACTGTTTACACCTATTTTCCTAAAGTGGTGGTGTTTGATATAGTGGGTGGATATCACCCCCTTAAAATAAGTCTAGTAGTAAATACTGTTAATACTGGGATTGGGGGATCTTGAGGAGTCAGTAGGTTCCATATTACTGCTTTTTTTTATTGCTGTGATATTTTGATCTCTTCCATTCTTCTTCTCTATATTTTCTCCTGACAAGCTGAGAACAAATTCCTGTGGCACAAAGCCCTATCAGGACTTCTTCTGTTGCTTTCCTCCTCCACCCATTTTGAATTTCCAGTGTAATACTGACATACTTTGTTTTGTTGCCTTCTTTTAATACCCCCTACCAAGTGTTCCTTGTTCGAGGAAGAGCACTGCAAGTTATTGTAATGTGTTGTTCTATTTTCTTAACGTGTGTATAATGTGCAGTCTATTACAGTAAATTGTTTTGTCTCCAGTTTTTAGAAAGGTTGTTTTCATGGATAAGCCTAAAGAAGCAATGCACAGTTATACCCAATCCTGCTTTGCTAAGCTTTTTACAGTTTGCCTTCTACAAAAACCCTGTTTATCTGGAAAGAGTGACATGCTTCAAGGTCTTATTTAATGTGGAAAAAAAAGGACTTTGATTGATATCTGTCAAATTGGAATGAAACCTTGAATGAATTACTTGTTCCATGACTGTGCTTGTAGCCCAACAAGAAATTGTTTCATTATGAAGAAATGAATTTCAACCAGAGGATAACATTAAGATAATTATACTATTAAGAATTAGAAATTAGTCTCTTTATCCTCAATATGACATGCATGGCATTTGTTATTTCTACATTGTCTTCATCAATGTGAACTTGTCATATAAATTTTACTATATGATTTATGGTTATAAATGTTCCCCCACCCCAATTCTCATTTATTATATGGTGTCACATTTTATCACAACTGCATTTAATCATATCCTGTCTGCATACTAATAGTTACAAATATGATACCTGTATAGGACCAGCAAACCAATGTCTGAAACTGTCTGAGAATGCAACGCTTGAATGCATCAAGAAGTAGGTTTGGCAAAGAAAGTTCAGAACATTTTTGTGCATGAATAAACATTTTAAAATATCTCAAGTAGGCAAAAGACTGTAAATTCATGATAAAGACCTGCTTCCACTCAGGTCACACATCCTTCAAGGCCTTGCATGAACCCCTAAATGTGGGTGTCGTCCAGAAAAAGTTATTAATGAATGAAGTTGCTAACAGACAATTGCCTAACACAAAATTCAGAGTGAACTGAATCTCTGCAGAGGTGATCTTTAGGCAAAACATCTGACAGTCAAAAAAAAGTTTCAATAAAAGTGGGGAGATTTCTCCTGGAAGATGATGCTAGGGCTAAACCCAAAGACTCAAAGCTGTTTGCACAGCTGACCTGTGTGCTTATCCAAGAGGGCTACAGAGTGAGCTTTTCTACACCTGGCTGTTAATTACTGGATCTACTTTCAGTTTCATCACAGAACTGACATCTGAGCTCTACACAAAGAGCTTTTCCTTTCCTGCTATGTAGGCTCTAGGGGAAGCTCTGCTATAGTGAAATAGTGTAGATACACAAGTAGAAACAGCACTTGTAGAAATTAGGGATCTCAGAGAATTCCGCCACAGATCTCGGTGAGGCTGAATGCCAGTGCATTCGGCCCCCCGAACTCCGTGGAGGAACGGCCTGCCACCTCCCCACCCCCCCGCGGATCCCCCCCGGGACGAGACTTACCTGGGGCGGATCTTCTGGGCAGCAGCGGCTCTGGTGGTGGCGGCGGCGGCGGTGGCGGCTGCAGCGGCTGGTCTTCCGACTGGCTGCCGCCGCCATTTGCAGTCTTGTTAAAAAAAAAAAAAAAAGACGTGATAGGCTACGTAAAGATTTACATAGCCTATCATGGCTGGGTTTTAAAAAAAACACGACGTGATAGGCTACGTAAATTTTTACGTAGCCTATCATGGCTGGGTGGGTTTAAAAAAAATGCGTATGCAAATGGCGGCGGCTATGGCCACCACCATTTGCATTCCTTATTTTTGGCCGTCTTAGTCTACGTAAATATTTACGTAGACTATGATGGCGAAAATAAAGGGGAATGCAAATAGTGTAGCGGGCACTATTTGCGTCCCTTTTTGATTCGCCATTTTAGCCTATGTAAAGATTTACGTAGGCAAAAACGGTGAATCAAAAAGGGACACAAATAGTGCCTGCTATGCTATTTGCATTCCCTTTATTTTTGCTGTCATAGTCTACGTAAATATTTACGTAGATTCAGATGGCCAAAAATAAGGAACGCAAATCGCGGTGGCCGTAGCCGCTGCCATTTGCGTACATGGTTTTATTTTTTTCCCAGAGCCCTCTGCGGCCAGAAATCCGGCTGTGGACGGTGCTGGGCTGGGCCTGGACGGCTGCTCCGCAGAGCTGTCATGGAGCACAGCCGGCCATCGCAGATTCCGGGGGGGAGGAACGGAGCCCCGCCCCCCTATCAACATAATCTGCGAAAGGTAAGTCACTTTCGTACATCCCTAGTAGAAATAATACCCCATTTTTCCTGTTCTAAAAAAGGGGGGGGAGGAAAAAGGAAATTTCTCTGAAGAAACAGAAGCAAAACTAGAGGATCATGACATCATCTAAGGAACCCATAAACAACAGTCGGTAAAGAATCACAAGCACGCAACCAATGCCTCGGATAGAAAAGCTCACAATCTCATTAAAGTTTACCAAATTATTGAGATCACTTGCACCCAGGCTGGCCATTGGCTCTACTTAACAGGAACTGCTATAAAGACTTCCTGTTTGGGGTCAGGCTGGACTTTTGTCTGGGCTCACATCTTGTTGTGACCCCCCCCCAATACATACAACTTGTATGGCTGCGATGTCTATGCTTTGACACTTACATATTTCTCTAGTTGTTGCTGCATTTCCACAAATGTGCAGTTCGAAGTGAATTTGAAGTTACTTCTTCAGGCAAAACATAATGGGGATTTCTCATGAAAGCCAAAGCAATTTCAACACTGCTAACAGTATTTTTCAGGGAGGTTTTACACATCCTCACAATATCACAGAATGCACACTGGATCATGTGGGAGCTGCTCTTCCATGGTAGTATTCCATGTGCTTATGATATGTGTGAATACCAGAACTACATGGATGAGACCATTTGTGTGAATGTTTCCATGGCTGGACTTCAATGCAACATATAGAAATTGAGATTGTGCATTGTGTACTATATATGTGCTATCATTTTAGGGGTGGACGAAAGTCACTTTCCTTTCGTCAAAGCTTGTTCGCGGTGGGGGGGAGGTGCTTCGCTGCTCCCCCCGCAAAGTTCAGGCTGGGGGGGGGAGGCTTCCCGCCTCGCCCTGGCCGAAATTCAGGCCGGAGGGGAGGCTTCCCGCCTCGCCCGGCCGTGAACTCGAACGTTTAAAAAAAAAACGCCCCCATGATAGGCTACATGATGAATAACGTAGCCTATCACCGCTAGATCTGCAAAGTCAGCCGTGATAGGCTACGTAAATCGTCATGTAGCCTATCACGAGTGACTTAAAAAAAAAAAAAAGCGCGTACGCTAATGGCGGCCCCCATAGGGAGCCGCCATTCGCGTTCCTTATTTGGTCGCTGTAGTCTACGTAAATCTTTATGTAGACTACAGTGACCAAATAAGGAATGGGAATGACGGCTCCCTATGGGGGCCGCCATTATCCGTATGTGCTTTTTTTTTTTTTAAAGTCACCCGTGATAGGCTATGTGACGATTGACGTAGCCTATCACGGCTGACTTTGCAAATCTAGCCATGATAGGCTACGTTAATCGTCACGTAGCCTATCACGGGGGCGTGTTGTTCTTTTTCTTTTGTTGAAATGGCGGCGGTGGCAGCCGGTCAAAAGACTGGCTGCCGCTCCCGCCCCGCACGAACAGCTGCTGAACCGCCAGCCGGACCCGCCGCCGGGAGGGACATTCGGCGAAGGTAAGTCCCGTCCCAGGGGGGGTGCGGGGGGTGGGTGTGTGTGGAGGATTTCTCCCCAAAACTTGTTTGGGGGGCCGAACACATTGGCGCTCGGCCCCCCAAAGTTTCGGGGAGAAATTCTCCACCATCCCTATATCATTTGTAATACACTTAACACATGACACTTTCAATATAATGTTACCTACAACCTATTCCAGGATATCCCATTCCATTCTCCTTCCCCACTTCATTTTCTGCCCCACAAAAATCCAGTCAGTCAACTTTCTGTTCCCACTACGCATGTTAATTTGCCATTGAGCTGTTTCCCCCCACCTCCTTAGGGTTTCTTCCCTCCCCAATATTTTTGTACACTAATGCAAAGCTTCACACATGCACCCCTGACCCCAAACCTAATGATGCCTCCTTCTTG
The DNA here is from genome assembly GCF_057233095.1 of Heloderma suspectum. NCBI lineage: Eukaryota > Metazoa > Chordata > Lepidosauria > Squamata > Helodermatidae > Heloderma > Heloderma suspectum. Next base: position 30,106,088 of record NC_139465.1, read on the forward strand.
TGTTTGGATGGTGCTGTTTTGACTACATAAGAAAATGAGTCTGAATTAGGGATGTTGGAGAATTCCGCCACAGATCTCAGTGAGGCCGAATGACAGTGCATTCAGCCCCCTGAAATCCATGGCAGAATGAAGCCCCCAACCCCCCCACCCCGAGAAAGGTGCGCAAAATGGAGCGCTTACCTGGTGCCATTTGCGCTGCTTTGCGAATGGCATCTGCATCTGCGGCCGCCATTCGCTTCTTCATTATTGCCGTGATAGGCTACGTAAATACTTAAGTAGCCTATCACGGCAAAAGACAGGGGTGCAAACGGCATTGTGTACTATATATGTGCTATCATTTTAGGGGTGGACGAAAGTCCCTTACCTTTCGCCGAAGCTTGTTCGCGGTGGGGGGGAGGCGCTTCGCTGCTCCCCCCGCGAAGGTCAGGCCGGGGAGGAGGCTTCCCGCCTCGCCCGGCTGCGAACAAGAAAGTAAAAAAAAAACACAAAACACGTCCCCTGATAGGCTACGTGACGATTCACGTAGCCTATCACGGCTAGATCTGCAAAGTCAGCCGTGATAGGCTACGTAAATCGTCACGTAGCCTATCACGGGTGACTTAAAAAAAAAAAAGCGCGTACGCTAATGGCGGCCCCCATAGGGAGCCGCCATTCGCGTTTCTTATTTGGTCGCTGTAGTCTAAGTAAATCTTTACATAGACTACAGTGACCAAATAAGGAATTGGAATGGCGGCTCCCTATGGGGGCCGCCATTATCCGTACGCGCTTTTTTTTTTTAAGTCACCCGTGATAGGCTACGTGACGATTGACGTAGCCTATCACGGCTGACTTTGCAAATCTAGCCGTGATAGGCTACGTTAATCGTCACGTAGCCTATCACGGGGGCGGTTTTTTTTTTTCTTTTGTTGGAATGGCGGCGGTGGCAGCCGGTCAAAAGACTGGCTACCGCTCCCGCCCCGCACGAACAGCTGCCGAACTGCCAGCCGGACCCGCCGCCGGGAGGGACATTTGGCGAAGGTAAGTCCCATCCCGGGGGGGTGCGGGGGGTGGGGGGGTGCGGAGGATTTCTCCCCGAAACTTGTTTGGGGGGCCGAACACATTGGCGCTCGGCCCCCCGAAGTTTCGGGGAGAAATTCTCCGCCATCCCTACATTTGCGTCCCTGTGCAGCCCAATGGCCGGATATCCAGCTGCAGGTGGCCCCAGCCGGTGGCTCCGCAGAGTTGCAGTGGAGTAGAGCCGGCCGGGGAGAATTTTGGGGGGACGGTCGGAGCAGCTCCCCCCCACCGCAGATGTCCCTGGACGAAACCAGATAAGTGTTTTGTGCATCCGTAGTCTGGATGCAGGATTACTAATTATGGTCCCCATTCAAAAGTACAGACATGTGCCCAAGCAGAATAATACAGGTGTGAATCATCATTGTGCATCAGATGCACAATTAGTTTAATTTCACATAATTTTGTGCATCTAGTGGATGCTTTCTATTTGTAGATTTCATTATAATAAATCCACAATTATACATGCTGTCTTGGGGGAATAATTAACCCCATTGCCTTTTGGGAACATGGAAAGGAAAAAGCGAATATGCAGGACAGGAAAATTGTGGGTATTTATGGCATCCTACTAATGAGGGCAACAAAATTGCTTTCTCCTCCCCCTTTTTCTTTTTGTTTGAGCCTACAACACATGGTGTCGAGAGCAAAGTCATTTGCCAGACATGATGGACAAATTCCTAAACTGACAAGAATAATTCTAACACTGTCAGTAATGCTGTGTATGTAGAACAAAGTACATGACAACTGACAATGCCATAGCAAATGACTTTGTCCCCCCCAAAGGGATTCTGTTGTGGGTACCTGCATCCTACAGAGAATACACATGAGTTTGATGGTTGGTTAGATAAAACTGCTTAGATGCTACTTTTCCATTAAGTTTGCAGAATATAGCATGCAATTAGGTCACAAATTCTACAGGGCAGTACTAGGTGTGTGGTAGCTGGCAGTATGAAATTCACAAAGGGATGTCAATCTCCTCTTAGTTGTTGCTAATGTAATATGTTTGCAGCCTGAAGTGTATAATCTCCACAGCACTGTTTTGGTATAGAAAAACAGGGCTAATTTCTGGGCTTTCTGTTTTTCATAAGTGCATCCCCCCCCCCTTCATTAAAGCAAGAGAATACATTTTTTAGAAAGGGCTGATCTACACTTATGGGTTTTTTTTGCTTCCAATGAGGTTTCATTGCCCATCTTTCATTCTATCTGTAGTGGGCACTATTTGAATTCCCCCCTTTTTTTTTTGCTGTAATAGCTTACATAAATATTTACATAGGCTAAAACGGCAAAAAAAGGAACGCATATAGCACCCACTACGCTATTTGCATTCCGCTTTTTTTCGCTGTAATAGCTTACGTAAATATTTACATAAGCTAAAACAGCGAAAAAAAGGGAACACAAATGGCGGCTGCCATAGCCGCTGCCATTTGCGTACACTGTTTCGCCCCACCACCACTGGAAGGGTGCCCAGCTGCTGGATGTCTGGCTGCGGGCAGCCCCGGTTGGCAGCTCCACAGAATTTCAGCAGAGCGGAGCCGGCTGGATTAGGATTTCAGGGGGAGGTGCAGAGTGCCTCCCCCCCACCACAATTCACCCTGTCAAAAAGGTAAGTAACTTTTGTACATCCCTAAGCAAGGTCGGCCCCCGTCAGTGGTTGGATGGGCGACCACCTGGGAATCAGGCTTCCTGCATTGAGCAAGGGGTTGTTCTATCGCTTCAAATGAGACTAAGTTTTACCTCCTTCTATTCCCTGCTTCAGCTGTTTTTTTTTGTTTTTTTTTTAAATTAAGATATTATCTTCGGAGAATCGTGGCTTCTCCATGATTTTGTTTTTCCTAATTCAGGCATTATCTTTGAAGATTCAAAGATTTGAAGCTTCAAATCTTCAAATTTTCAAATCTTTGAATGTTCAAATCTTCAAAGATCATGCCTGAATTAGGAAAAAAAAATCAAGGAGAAGACACAATTCTTCAAAGATAATGCCTTAATTTAAAACAACAACAACAGCTGAAGCGGGGGATAGAAGGGGGTAAAATTTATTCTCATTTGGAGGGATAGAAGAACCCCCTGCTTAATGCAGGAAGCCTGATTCCCAGGCAGTTGCCCATCCAACTACTGACCGGGGCCGACCCTGCTTAGCTTCCAAAATCAGACAAGCACACACACATCCAGCCATTTGCTTGTTGCTGAAGAAACATTGAGTGCTGAGGAAGCTATGCGATCAGTAGCCAGATGACGACATGGGTAGCGATGACGGAGAATTTCTCCCCGAAACTTCGGGGGGCCGAGCGCCAACGTGTTCCGTCCCCCGAACAAGTTTCGGGGAGAAATCCTCCACACACACCCCGCACCCCCCCCGGGACGGGACTTACCTTCACCGAATGTCCCTCCCGGTGGCTGGTCCGGCCAGCGGTTCGGCGGGTGTTTGAGTGAGGCGGGAGCGGCAGCTGGTCTTTCGACCGGCTGCCGCCGCCGCCATTGCAATCAAAGAAAAAAAAAACGCCCCCGATAGGCTACGTGACGATTCATGTAGCCTATCACGGCTAGATTTGCGAAGTCTACGTCAATCGTCACGTAGCCGATCGTGGGTGACTTTGGAAAAAAAAATGCGTACGCAAATGGCGGCGGCCCATGGGCACCATTTGCGTTCCTTATTTTGGCACGTCTAGTCTACATAAAGATTTATGTAGACTACGGCGAAAATAAGGGCAACGCTATTTGCATTGCCCTTATTTTTGCCATAGTCTACGTAAACATTTACGTAGACTACAGCGACTAAATAAGGAACGCGAATGGCGGCTCCCTATGGGGGCTGCCATTCGCGTACGTGCTTTTTTTTTTTTTTAAGTCACCCGTGATAGGCTACGTGACGATTCACATAGCCTATCACGGCTGACTGCAGATCTAGCCATGATAGGCTACGTGAATCGTCACGTAGCCTATCAGGGGGCTTTTTTTTTTTTTTTTTTTTACTTTCGTGTTTGCGGCCGGGCGAGGCGAGGCGCCTCCTCCCCGGCCTGAATTTTGGCCAGGCGAGGCGGGAAGCCTCCCCCCCAGCCTGAATTTCGGCCGGGCGAGGCGGGAAGCCTCCCCCCCGGCCTGAACTTCGTGGGGGGAGCAGCGAAGCGCCTCCCCCCCACCGCAAACGGCCTTCGACGACAGGTAAGTGACTTTCGTCCACCCCTAGACATGGGGCCGTCAAGAGCTGTGAGCTTGGTGGGCATGGAATCAGCAGAAAAAGGAAGTGTTTCTGATCCTCCAATGAGAGCCTTCATCTTTAATAGCAGGAAAGCAGCCCTGCGCTCGAGTGTGAACCAAGCTCATGCATTCAATGAAGCACCACAATGGGGAAAATGGGTGAGTGTGGATAATCACATTTTAATGCAAGAGCATTTAACCTGGCAGGACACTGAATTCATTGCAATGGTGGGCACAATGTAGATCGGCCCCAAATGAACATTTCAAAGTGCACATTAAAAACAAAAACAAACAAAGAAAAGCATTGTTCAAATGTGATTAAAAGTTCAGGAATGTGCAAATGTTTTTTTGTGTGTGTGTTTTTAAAGTACTCCCATTCACGTTTGCAGCTGCAAATGGGGTAAGTTTGGATGATTTGTGAATTGAGCTAAAATTCATAAACATAACTATTTTAAAGTGCCTTATAGATTCACAAGTACCTATTATTATCATTATTATTATTCACACAAAGGGAACCAGTACTACCTTTCTATGCTATAGACTTCCAGCCTGCATATCACAAGTACAGAATCATGCTTTAGTTATGAGTAAACCCTATTGAATTCATTGTGTGTACTTCTGAGGCAACATGCATTGACACCAGGTTTTCCACAGCATGAAACAACACAGACAAATTTGGAGATTCCAGCTCAGAAGAAACATCTGATGTCTTTTGAGGGAAGCCAACATAACTGCAGTAGGTCTAATGCACTTTTTAGAGAGCTTCCACATATTATTATTATTATTATTATATAAAACAATAATACTCACATGAACAATACATAATTATTTTATAGGAAGAAGTAGTGCACCATGATTGATTACTGATTTTAATCATAAAATTATTATGATAGATAAGACACTAGAGACAATACAGCATTTTAGGTTAGGTAATACTGATGAACCAAAAAGCCATGCTTCCATTACAGATAATTGATGTACCACATACATAATACAGAAAAGTGAGTAGAATTAGTAAATTGTTCCCTAAAACATTTTGAAAAAGCAGAGAGTGGAGGCATTATGCTCTGCTAAAATTCCAGGAATGGATTGTGGTGTCTTGAACAGATTCCATAATATATTCTGGGCATGCACAGAAAGGCCTAGGACAGCTAATTTGAAATTAGATACAATTTCGGCATTAAAATGTGACTTCAGTTATTCCACTTTCTACCAGCAGCTGCCAATAGGTGATCCTAGGGCAAATGAGGCAATCGGTAGGTAAAACATGCAAGGAGCTTATGAGCAGAAGGTGCACGTGCAGACTGCTGCTGCACATAAGAAAATGCAGATTACAGACAAGAACATATTCAAAATAAGGCAACAAAAGAAAACTTGCATAGCAACTCTATATTTCTTAATTAACCCTCTAAATTTAGAAAGTCAGTCTTTGGGTTTGTTTTTTTTTAATTATTACCGGGCGTATTTGGAAAACAACCATTTTCTATTGCCTCCTTCTGTTATTGTCTCATTAGTTTTTGCATTTTATTATCTTTGGACCTCCAAAATCCATTTCAAGGAATTAATTATGGATTTGCCACATCACAAAATTGTCAATGTTGGTAGCATGACATTGAGTGGCACCTATGAGGATTGCAGTTAAGTGGAGATCTGTATTCGGAATAACATGTGTTGGTAGCAACATTTTCCCCCTCATTATGTTGAACTGCCCTGGAAATGTTTGACATGGAATGGTGGGTTACATTTTCAGAAAACAGACAAATAATATGGGAATATATCTATCTACACCCCTGAACAGGAAGCTACATGATCAATATGTGGGGTGGGGAGCGAAATTATGCTCACTGGCCCCATCCCAAACCTCAACACTCCTCTGCACAGAACCTAGCCTGAATCTACATATAACAGTTATACCATTATCATACCATTATCATACTGTCTGTTATCATAACTATTGGTGCCCATTGGTGTCACGTGCACCAATAGTTATGATATAAGTTTCGGGGAGAAATTCTCCGCCATCCCTAGGCCGTAGCCGCCGCCATTTGCATACACGTTGTTGTTGTTTTTTACCCAGCCATGATAGGCTACGTAAATCTTTATGTAGCCTATCACGTCTTTTTTTTTTTTTTACTGGAAATGGCGGTGGCGGCAGCCGATCGGAAGACCAGCCGTGGCAGCCGCCGCTGGAGCCGCCGCCGCCCGGACGATCAGCCCCAGGTAAGTCTCATCCCAGGGGGATATACGGGGGGGTGGGTGGGGGGGTGGCAGGCCGTTCTGCCATGGAGTTCGGGGGGCCAAATGCACTGGCATTCGGCCTCACCGAGATCCGTGGTGGAATTCTCTGACATCCCTACACACACCCCACTTTGCATTAGCCATGCCTGCTTCACCTCTTGCCTTCACACATTCAGCACAAAGGTTTGAAAGGAGATTCCAAGCATGTTCAGCTGAATGTACTTAGATCATTGCACTGACTGCATGGAGTGGAGCCAACAGGGATGTTGGGACAGGAGTTGCATGCATAGCCCTGTGACATCTTCAGGCATTATTTACACATGGGTTGGAGTAACACCTGAATAGGGATATTTACACAGAGCTAAACTAGCCACGACAATAAATGTGTTACTTGCAGTTGTGGTTTGGGGGCAGTATCCAATGGTGTCATTCTGCAAACTCAAATAGTGCTAGTGGAACACTGATAAATCTTCCTGTTGTGCAAGTGGTTGCTCATTATGCTTGTGCAACTGGTTGTAAAATGGGTTGCACAATGGGTTGCATAAGAGTTATGCACAACCAGTTGAACAATGGGTTGCACAAGCATAGTGCACAGCCACTTGTGCAACTGTCATCCCACTTATATATCTTTAGTTAGATCCTCCTCCTGTGCATAGTTTGGAACCTATATTGAGTTAACAAAATGACACAGTTGGATATTGCCCTTTGTTTTGTTGTATTTTACTCTTCATAGCTGGTGTGGATGGGGGATTTTAATTGAGATTGTGGCATTCAGGGTGGGAAATAAATTGAAATGAAAATTCCCCTTCTGAAACCAGCTTCCCCCCCCCCCATTAGCCCATGGTTTGGGGAAGCCCCCATTGGTACAAATGGGGATTTCCTTTCCAAGGATAATACCAGCTTCATGGGGAGATGGGGAGATGGGGATATTTGTGGTGGAAAAACAGCAAAGGAAGAGAGCATCATCCCTTCTCCCTACACACCACTTTCCTGATGAAATGGACCTTCCCCTGCACCTGCCTTTTTTTTTGCACCTACGTAGCCGTAGGGAGGAGATTGCAGGTGGTAGGGTAATAGAAGTGAGACACCATGGCACATTGCACGTATCTGCACAGAAGTGACATTGTCCAGGATCGGGGCTTATGAGGTGATAGTAGCCTGCAGAGACCCTCATTCGAACTCCTTAGTCTTCCAGCTCCCTCCTCCCTCCCTATTATCAGCATACTCTGTGCCAATCACTTTTGGGGGCCAAGTAGGAATTTTTGGCTTGGTGCCTGATCGACAGTTGGCAGCAAGTCTTTTCACCTACTCTTACACTGTACACAGAAGTCAGTTATTTATGGACTATTGTTCTTTAGGCTAATTTGTGACATTCCATTTGGCAGGTATGTGCCACCTTTAGTTGGGGTTAGGGAGCACCCTGATGCAACTTTACGATGGACAATGGTAACTTTACAGTGATAGGATATGGCTTGCTGCAAAGGGATCTGAGACCTGAGGGAAAGATGTGGATTGTCTTGGAGGCTAAGTCACCTCAGCCACTTGGAGTTTTGTAGCCCTGGGAGGGGGGACCTGGGAAGGGGGGACCTGTACAGATGGGGTCCTGAGGGGCGGTGATCACCTGGACACTGCTCAATAGGGCTTCGACAGCTCTCCCAAGACACTTGCAGGCAAGTTTCCTGTATTAATGTCTGGGATCATCAAGTGTAGGCAGCCAGATTAACTTTTACCCCAATAGCATCCTCAAGTTCCCCCTTTACTCCCTCTTATATAAGTGGCATTCATTTCTATAGAGAAGAAGAAAGTGCTGGGGGGGTAGCACTTTGATAATTGCAAAACCAATGTTGTATACCTCATATTAGGTCAGATTTTAGGGTGTGAACACAATAAGAAGTTACATGAATACATCTTGGAGAATTCAGTTAGGATTGCCTCTTAGAAGGTGGAATAGTCTCAATATTGGTCTACCCAAGTGAAGAGTGAAATGCTTTTAAAGTTGGCAAAGTAGTTTGTTTTTTAACCCCAAGTTTTTCTGCTTTTTAAGTCATTTTTGAAGACTTTCCTAACTTTACAAAAATATATAAAATATTAATAAGGTCATAACTCTCATTAAAATCTAATATCATTCAGCAAAGCTGTCTGGTGTGGATAATATAGAAAATTGGATTTCACTGTAACTGAACACTATGTATAATATTTTGGGTTAATTGCAAAGGCTGCTTTTTCAACAGGCAATGATAGCTTGTAAAACCTGTCTGGTGCCACAATCAGTCTGTAAGTGTTCTTAAGAGACCAGATTTGATAACCCAGTTGCTTGCGCCATCAAATCCATAACTTTGCCTGAACTAAATATCATCTTTTTGGTGCCAGACAAAGACATACTTATTTTCCCAGGCATCTGGACATTAGTTGTGGCCCAATTGTTGTGGGCTGTGTTTGTGGTGTTCATTGTAGACTGTGAGCGCCCTGAGGCACCTTTACAGTGATAGGATTAGGGAGGTATGAGAAATGTGTATCAGTTAGTTTTTGATCAGGATTTACCCAGTTTGCACCTTCTGGACCAATGACCAAACAAGGACTTGGACATAATCTGCAGTCAATATCCATACTTTCCAAGCTTTAAAAGAATGTTGGACTAGATGGTCTGATCCAGCATGGTTCCTCTTATGTTCTTATGTTCTTAATATGGAATATGTTGGGGGGCAGGGACAATAACAACACTTTAGTAGCCTCTACTTCCTGATCTGGCTTAAATGACCCAAGGCCTCTTTTCTCCTGATAGCCACAGCCTTGTCTGACATGTATGTGAAGCCGCTAGGGGCCATCATCAGGAGGTTTGGGGTTCAGTGTCACCAATATGTGGATGACACACAACTCTACCTCTCATTTAAATCCTCACTGAGGTTGGCTGTAGCAACCCTGTCCAAGTGTCTGGAGTCCGTGAGTGGCTGGATAGGAAGGAATAAGCTGAAACTGAACCCAGACAAAACTGAGGTACTTTTGGTGGGAGATAAGGGGAGGCTAGGGGATGTTGACTTGTTGCTGAGTGGGGTGCAGATGCCCCTGAAGGACCAAGTCTGAAGCCTGGGGGTCATTTCAGACTTCCAGCTGCCCATGGAGGCTCAGTCAGGTGTCAGCCATGAGCTGGATGGTGCTGTACCAACTCCATATGATACTGCACCCCTACCTCCCTAACCATCTGCTCACCTCTTCATGCCCTGGTCTCCTCTCATATAGACTACTGTTATGCACTCATGTAATGTGGGGTTATCCTTGAAGTAGGGATGGCGGAGAATTCCACCATGGACTCCAATGAGGGGACCACTCCCCTCTGCCACCCCACAAAATTCTCCCCAGATGGACCCTACCTGCCGCTGGCCGGTCTGGGTCCGTCCGTTGCCATTCGCTGCCCTGGTCTGCAGCCACGAATGGCGTCCAGCATAGCAGACGCCATTTGCATCCCTGCTTTAGCCATGATAGGCTACGTAAATCTTTACATAGCCTATCACGACAAAGAGCAAGGATACAAATGGCATCCGCTACGCCATTTGCATTGCTGCTCTTTTCATGATAGGCTACATAAATCTTTAGGTAGCCTATCACGGCTGAAGCAGGGATGCAAATGGCATCCGCTACACTGGATGCCATTTGCAGCCGCAGACCAGCAGTGGACAGAAGTCCAGCTGCGGACGGGCCCAGCTGGCGGCTCCACAGACTCACCATGGAGTGGAGCCAGCTGGGGAGGATTCCCGGGGGAGAGACAGATCACCTCCCCCCCCTGTGGACGCCCCGAACCGGAATGGTGAGTGGGGTTCATACATTCCTACCTTGAAGATGGTTCAAAAGTTGCAGCTCGTGTGGAATGGGGCAGCCTGTCTGATTAAAGGCAGCCATCAGCGAGACCACATCACTCCAGTGCTGAAGGAGTTGCGCTAGTTATCAGTTGTTTTCTGGGCCCAATTCAAAGTGTTGGTATTGACCTTTAAAACCCAGTACAGTTCCATCCTAGTCTATCTTAAAGACCACCTCCAGCAACACCAGGGATGCCACTCAACAACATCAGCCTCAGAAGCCCTTCTGTCTGTCCCATCAGCCAGGACAGCTAGGCTGGTGAGGACTAGAGAGAGGGTGGTGGCCCCCATTCTGTGGAATTCCCTCCTTAATGACCTCCACCATGCCCCCTCTTTGACGAGCTTCCACTGGGCTTTGAAAACCTGGCTGTTCAGGTGGGCACTTGGGGTGGGTTAGAGGGTTTTTTAGAGCAGTGTTGTTCTGTTCAGTTGTATTTTATGTTGTTATTTGGATTGCATGCTGCCTAGACCGGCTGCGTAGCCAGTCAGATGGGTGGCTAATACATCTAAACAACAACAACACATAAACAGATGCACACCCCTGAAAGCCCGATGTTGCTTCCTAATTTTCACTTCCACTTCCAGTAGGGGGACAACTTGGAAACATGCCATCATAGTTGCTGATGCTGTTATACAGCCTGCCCACTTTCTTCTCCTCACCTTCCAGTACAGCCTGTGGACTGTTCCTTTCCTGTGCCTGACAAGCTGAGCTTTGCTTCTGGTCCAACACAGGAGTTGCCTTCACTCTCCTGTGGGAAGTTTTCAAACTATGATTGTGGCTCAGAATAATCACTGTTATTCCCTTCTCTGTGCTTGGTGATATAAATACCTAAAATATTTCTTTGTTTCATCAAGTTTCCATAGATGAGGCCTGTCAAGTTTGCCACCCCAGGCCATATGTGACATGGCAACCACGCATTGTGACCCACCAGGGATCAACAGATCAAGAATGAGCTTGTTCTGCATTTTGTTTCTTTGCTAAGTAAGTTTTCAGCCTGGGTTAAATCAATAGGCTAGAAGATAATTTAATGAAAAGAAGACACAAATGGTATTTTTCTTGGTTTATTTTCCAAAGAAATTAGTTTGCATGGTGCTTTATCTTATTTAAGCCCAAGAGATACCCCGGAATATCCTTTAATGTGGAAAAATAAACTCAGCGCAATGCAGAGATATGTTTAAATAACATTGTTAAATCAAATTTAAACATCAATACCAGTTAGCATTCCTTTAGCTGTGCTTTTTTCTCAAGCTAATGAAAACCTTAGAGCAGTTCTTAATGCCCTGTGCTATTGATTACCAAGTACTGTAATTTGGAGCTCAAAAAAACCTCCTTTTACACAAACATGCAGTGCTTCATATTTTCCATCTCTTCCCAAATGTCATGCAAAAGAATAACTGTAAATGAACTAAACACAACCCTGCTGATATGCCACCTTTGCAACACTTCATTAAACCAACGTAAGCTACAAAGAAGTTTGAAGAAAGTCCTGGGAACATTCAGCACCACTTATTTCGTTAATTCATCATGATAACAAAAGGGTGTTGGTGTTATTTTAAACTGCAGTAATTGTACATCTGCTTTCAGAGGCAGGTGAAAACTTTTCTCAACAGCAGGGGACATTTAAATGCATAGTTCCTGAAGCTGTAATTGCCATTACCTATGCCAATTTCTTAATGAATTCATATTCCTGCAAAGGCATTCTGGGATTTATTTTGTGTGTGTTTGTGTATGTGTGTGTGTGTGGGGGGGGAGGGGGTTCTGATGGTTTCAGCTTGTTCAGCAAAGACACCAAGTCCAGGCATGGGCAAATGTTTGGGTATGTGGGCACATTTGGAAATTTTAGAAACTGACTTTGGCACAACCATAAAATGGCTGCCATTGGTAGGCAAATAACAAATATATTCTGGCCAGAGACAATCACGGGAAATTCAGATGGCAGCAGTTAGAGGCTCCCACTTTGCTTTGAAGCAATCCTCAGCTCCCAATTAGAAGATATAACAATATGTTTACATTAAAATTGGGAGGAGTAAGGAATCTTGGTGGGCACCAAGGGAGGTGTCTGGAGCACACTGATGCCTCTGGGGACCAGGCTGCCTACCACTGATCTAGTTCTATATAGCAAACTCGTTCTCTGGGTGCTGATCCTTATGTGGCACCATCCATGCACAAAGGGGAGGTGTCAATAGGGTAGAGGAGACCCAAAGCTTTGCAGAAGTACAGCAGCATGCACACTCTCACAGGCTATTGAGGACTGAACATGGACACAGAAAGTTTGCTGACTGCTGGAGGAGTGAAAATCAGAAAAATGGAGACATGGGTGGGGGAATGGAATAGAAAAACTTGGAAAAGGCAGCTATTTGTCTGTCTGTCTAGAACACTAAACAGGACTGTGTTGCAGGTTCCACTTGTAAAATCCTTTTTTTTTTTTTTTTTCAGGGCCAGTCCCATGCTCTCCTTTGTAGTTTCCATAGGACCTAGGTCTAATATCTCACAGCAGACACAAAAAGGCAATGGATCCTTTCCCACATCCTGGAGCCTTTCCCCTGTGCTAATTCAGTTATGGGGTGGTATAGAAATATGATAAATAAACGGATGAATGAATTCAAGATAAAGATGGGCAAACTCACCCATCCTGTGCTGTGCACCAGGTGCTGGATCCCTCCCAACCACCCAACTCTGTTCTCTGCACACGATGAGCTGCTGGGTGGTCTGCAGGCACCCAGAGGGGGGCGCACAGTCACCCACTTCCTTGCCTTTTGTGTAAAAATGGCAGCTTGGCTTTTTCTCTCTTTTTTTGTAAATAACCATTTACACAGTTGGTGGCCATAAAGGGTCCATTTACACAACATTATAGTCTTTATTGGAGTTGGCACAGTATTTACCCTGTGCAGGTCATCTGGTGGGAAACAAGACAAGAGTTGCTTACACATTTTTTTTTTTTTCCTGGTCAGGCATTGCACAGTGAATGAATCATGTAAATCCTGTGCAATCTGCCAAAGAGTAGGCAAAGGAGTGCACAAGAGAAAACTCCCCTTACAGCTTCTACACATGATAGGAAGTACTTTCTACAAAGTGGGAGTTGTTGACATTATGGGTCCCTTTACTAAGACTATTCAGAATGGAAAGAAAAGTTGCGACAAGGTATCTAGAGGCAGTGGCTTTAACTTCAATTGAATCTCATAGTTGAGGCTTTATTGAGCTTATTATTATTATTATTATTATTATTATTATTATTATTATTATTTTAGCTGAGTTTCCCTGTGGAGACCCTCACAGACAAAGACACACAATTTCTCTCTGAAGTCATGGAATGTATCTGGAAATGTTATGGGGTAAAACACTGAAAAGCTGCAGTATGCCACCCACAGTGCAGTGGATTAGTGGAAAGGTTTAATGAAACCTTGAAGTGGATGATTAAGACTTGTGTTAACACCCACTCAAATGACTGGGATGAGAAGCTGCTACACCTTTTATTTGTATACAGAGAAGTCCCCCAAGAGTCAATGGAATTCTTCCCTTTTGAATTAATGTATGTCTGAGGTGTGAGTGGGCCTTCTGGCCTAGTTAAGTCATAAGAACAGAAGGAGAGCCATACTGGATCAAAGCAAGGGTCCATCTAGTCCAGCATTCTGTTCACACAGTGGCCAACCAGCTGTCAACAAGAACCCACAAACAGGACATGAGTGCAAGAGCACCCTCCTGCCCGTGTTCCCCAGCAACTGGTGCACATAAACTTACTGCCTCTGGTACTGAAGATAGTACATAGCTATCAGGACTAGTAGCCATTGATAGCCTTCTCCTCCAGGTATTTATCTAACCTTAAAGCCATCCAGATTGGTGGCCATCACTACATCTTGAGGTAGCAAATTCCATAGTTTAACTATGTGCTGTGTGAAGAATTCCTTCCTTTTATCCGTCCTGAGTCTCCCACCAATCAGCTTAATGGGATGACCCCAGTTTCTAGTATTTTGAGAAAGGGAGAACAATGTCTCCCTATCCACATTCTTCACACCATGTATAATTTTTACAGCTCTATCATGCCTCCCCGTTTTTCCAAGCTAAACAAACCCAGCTGTCATAACCTTCCCTCACATGGGAGATGCTCCACTGTGCCTTGATAATTTGTGTTGCCCTTTTCTGCACTTTTTCCAGCTCTACAATGTCTTTGTTTTCTGGTTATGGAGACCAGAACTGTTAAAGAGCTCTGGTCACCATATCTAAAAGAGAACTGGTTAAAGAGAATTGGGAGAGAAAACTGGAAGAACATAAGACTTCTGTGGTGGATTCTGTGTTAAGTATAAAGAAAAGATGGAAGATAACCTATCAAAAGCTCAAGAGGTGCAAAACTATTGGTATAACCAGACAACACATTCAAAAATATTTGAAGTGGGAGTTGAGGTAATGGGCTACTTTCTTTTACAGGAGGACAAGTTAAAGGCTGCATGGGAAGGTCCTTCTGTAATTAGATACAAGACTGACAAGGTTACTTGTGGTAGATATAGAGATAGAGATAGAGATAGAGATAGAGATAGAGATAGAGATAGAGTTATAGATATAGATATAGATATAGATATAGATATAGATATAGATATAGTTATACATACACAACAACAACAACAATCCCTCACCCCCACTCCTGCACAGCATTACCAGCCTGTGATACCCACATTTTTTTTATTATTATTCTTTGGCAATAAATAGATAAATAAATAAATAAATATCTCTAGTTCTTTCTATCTCAAATATGGAGAAAATGGGAAATTTGTTAAATTCTTATCAGAAACAAACTGGAATGAAATTCCTACCCATCCCTACTGCAGCATCAAATGGTGACTTGTATTGGTGAATGTGCAGCAATAGATGAGGTGGTAGTGGGAGCAGTTTGATACTGCCTGAAAGGCAATACTTTCCAATGACAATGGCTCACATATTCAGTCATCAAAGGTTGAGCAATCAACACTTGGCCCACATTTGTGACAGCTCATAGGTGACTCAATACCTTGGGCTTCAGAGTGCAAATTGCAGCAGCCATGTATAGAACCCCCTGTATACAGCAAATGGAAGACCTACAGAGAAGAGCCTGTCCATAAGCACAAATTCAGATCCGGTTCCGTAGTGCAGTAGTCCTGCTTCTGTGTCAGCTGCTCATGCTGGGGCCTCCCCCAGTGATGAAAAATTAAGTGAACTGGCACATGGATTCCCTGCGGGTAAGGATACAAACATTTACTGATTTATCATCCAAAATCTTGTCCAAAAATATTAACTTCCAGGAGCAGTCTCATGTGTGGTGTATAGGGGTGGACGAAAGTCACTTACCTGTCGTCGAAGCTTGTTCGCGGTGGGGGGGAGATGCTTCGCTGCTCCCCCCGTGAAGTTCAGGCCGGGGGGGACGCTTCCCGCCTCGCCCAGCCGAAATTCAGGCCGGGGAGGAGGCTTCCCGCCCCACCCAGCCGCGAACTCAAAAGTTTAAAAAAAAAAAAAAAACACCCCCGTGATAGGCTACGTGACGATTAACGTAGCCTATCACGGCTAGATCTGCAAAGTCAGCCGTGATAGGCTACATCAATCGTCACGTAGCCTATCACGGGTGACTTTAAAAAAAAAAAAAAGCGCGTATGCTAATGGCGGCCCCCATAGGGAGCCGCCATTCGCATTCCTTATTTGGTCGCTGTAGTCTACGTAAATCTTTACGTAGACTACAGCGAAAATAAGGGCAACGCAAATAGCATTACCCTTATTTTCGCCGTAGTCTACGTAAATCTTTACGTAGACTACAGCGACCAAATAAGGAATGGGAATGGCGGCTCCCTATGGGGGCCGTCATTATCCGTACGCGCTTTTTTTTTTTAATCACCCGTGATAGGCTACGTGACGATTTACATAGTCTATCATGGCTGACTTTGCAGATCTAGCCGTGATAGGCTACGTTAATCGTCATGTAGCCTATCACGGGGGCATTTTTTGTTTGTTTGTTTTATTGGAATGGCGGCAGCGGCAGCCGGTCGAAAGACCGGCTGCCGCTCCCGCCCCGCACGAACACCCGCCGAACCGCCGGCCGGACCCGCCGCTGGGAGGGACATTTGGCAAAGGTAAGTCCTGTCCTGGGGGGGGTGCGGGGGGCAGGGGGGCGGGGTGTTCGGGGGGCCGAACACATTGGCGCTCGGCCCCCCGAAGTTTCGGGGAGAAATTCTCCGCCATCCCTAGTGGTGTAGTGGCGAGAGTGTTGGACTGGGAGCTGGGAGATCCGGGTTCTAGTCCCCACTCGGCCATGGAAGCTCACTGGGTGACTTTGGGCCAGTCACAGACTCTCAGCCCAACCTACCTCACAGGGTTGTTGTTGTGAGGATAAAATGGAGAGGAGGAGGATAATGTAAGCCGCCTTGGGTTCCTTGCATGAGGAATAAAGGCTGGATAGAAATGCAATAATATTAATAATAATAATAATAATAATAATAATAATAATAATATGGAAAAGCTGTAGCTCAGCAGTAAAACACATCACGTGTTTGGTATCCAGGCTCCAGGTTCAATTCCTGGCATCTCCAACTTGGAATAAAATATGATTCGGTATGAACAATTTCATATGTTAACCAGAATCACCTTTCACCATTGAGAAATAGCAAGCGTTCAAGGAGACCACAGCGAAGATCATCATATGCAAATGGTATTTGAAATATGTCTCTATTTCTGACATGATATCATTTCACTTTGGTAGCTTCCCTCCCTTGTACTAATTTAATTTTTCATGTATACTGCCTTGCATCTCGGACACTGGGAAAAATATTGCATGACTTTGCAAATCACCTCACCCTCTCGCTTAAAATTTGCATAGAAATGTTTGTTTTCGAGTGACTTTGATAAAAGTTTAATGGAAGCCAGGCTATTAGATTTGGTGTTTTCCCTTACGTAAAGCTGTGTCGGCTTTGGAAACATGTGTTATGTTTACACTTTCAAGTTGCTGCAGCCTATCAATTAGTAAACATACTTGTGAAATTGCCCATTTAGAACAACATTTTTACACCATCTACAGTCTTGTAAATCAGAATGCTGACAACAGAAAATGGCAGCTGTGGAAGGAGAAACTGATGAAAATGCTGCAATCCTGAATTGTAATATAATAGAAACTGTGTCAGCAAATTTTGGGTGAATAGCAGGATTTCATCAGAACATTATGGATTAAGCTATTTTAGATTCAGTTATTTTCTGGTGAATTATACTAATGCTCTCATTTTTGTGGGATAAGGCTTTGAGTTAACATGGCAATCTAAAGGACAATATAGGTGACTGAGCAGCATTAAATTAATTGCCCACAATGTTTAAACAAAACAGTAATAATCCTAAAAATTGGAAATTAAACACACACACACACACGCACACGCCATGTACTTGTAAACTAATGGGGTTTGTGTGTGCGTGTGCACAAGTGTATGTAAAAATCCACTCCCCCCTTTTTTTGTACAGTTGAAAAAAACACACCCATCTTTTTACAGACTGGTTGGAGAGATCCCCATAATGTATTGCAAGATCTTGCTTTCACAAATACAGTATTTGAAAATAACACATCATGTTCTTGTGGAATAGTTCCATTGTTTTTAATGGATACATTCAGTTAGGTTCTGTACACATGTCTCAAGGCTTAGAGGGAATACTTTGAAAGGAGCTGAAGATGTCAGATTGCAGCAATTCTCACACTGTATGAAACAAGAGTATTTGGTGATTTCTGATGTATAAGCAGGTATCAGCTGAAGGTCTCAATATACCCAGCAAATATGCATTGTGTGCATTTCTTTTTTAAGGGAGCATACTATTACAAATCATCTTGGTGGAATTATTATTTACTACTTTCATGGTACAAAGAGAAGTATTGAAGTTGGTAGTTTGATCGAAGAAGTGGTTGGTGGGGCTGGGAAGAGAGTACTGAAGAACTTGGTGATGATGACGACGAAGATGATGATTTCCTGCCTTTTTCCCAATACTGGGACTCAAGTCAGCTTTACAGCATTAAAACATGTATAGCTAAAACCTTTAAATAGAACTATACTAAAGTTAAAAACATAATTAAATCTTTGATAATATTAAAATTGTATAAAATATCAAAATGTTAAAAGACAACAAGAAATAGAACCACAGTATCTATCCATAATATCCTCACAGGTCCAGACTAGCTATCCCCAAAGGCCTTCTGGAACAAAAAAAAGTTTTTACATGCCTCCAAAAGCATGTCAAGGAGAAGTACTTTGTTTGAACCAACCTCTGTACACCTACAACACCTTTTTTATCCAAATGTCAGTCAGCTTGTAATACCAGGCGTCAGCCATTACAGTACAAAGGAGCCATCCGTGATACATAGCCATCAACTTAGTGATATTTTTAAATAAGGCCAGGTTAGAGGTATATAAATTTGTTGTTGTCGTTATTATTATTATTATTATTATTTCCAAATCCATTTTCTCAGAGAAATTGGACAGCACAGCAGGCACCATGTGTAGCTGTCTGGGAGCAGTGAGACAGGAGACCCATTCATGCGTTACTTACAAAAAATGGATTCCACAGGCAGAAGGGGCTGTGGGACCATGCCACTGACGCAGCCCCAACGTTGCTTGACTTTCACTCCCCTGATATCCACACATAGACTCTGGATGTCAACAAAAAGGAAACCTATGTGCATAGACCACTACACGTTTAGACCTCTACAATATTGGGAACCCCAATGGTGCAGGTTCCTGATTCTGTGGAAACCTGTGCACACAGAAATCTACACTGATGTTTTCAAAGTGAAGCCTATCTATGTGTGGGTGTCAGGGGCGGAAGTAGCAGAACCAGGGAAGTCATGTGACTTTGGGGCCAGAGCGAACAGTGTATCCAGGAGTGTAGTGACAAATTCAGAAGTGAGGGGTCCCTTTGTGACAGTCACAGCCACGCCCCTTCTAAGATAGTACAGTCTTGTAAGATATACAGCCTTCAACTGGGATCAAAAAACAGTGCAGCTGAAAGTAAGGCAGGAGTATTTCAATTGGATGTCCGAGAAAAAATGCAGGGGTGTTAATCTTTTTCACTCACTCACACACGCACTCACTCACTCACACACACAAACATTTTAGGTTTTCAAAATATGATACTCTATGGAAGCTTCAACCTCTCAACTCAGCCCTCAGGGACAGATCCCTTCTCATTTGAACAGCCCCCTTACACACTCCCATAGCACCCCAACATTACCCATTATCCTTTCCTAAGCTTCTTCATTATATCTCTCCCATCCCACAACAGAAATGTCCACACACCCAACTGGATTGAAACACACACACACACACACACACACCTTCTTTCTCCTCTCCCCCAACTGATTTTTTTTCTGTTTCCCTCTCCTCCACCAGGGTTTGTTTGCCCAGTTACACACCAACCTTGTACCAAAAAGTGTAGCTGACAGAGCAGGTTGCATTTGGCAGTTCTGCTTATGGTGGAAATTAATGTTCAAGAATAACAGTGCAATCCAATGGGTCTTTATTTCGAATTAAATTTACAGAGATCTTGGGAAGGCAGCTGAGGCTGCAGTCCTATGCACACTTACCTGGGAGAAAGCCCAACTGGCAACGGAACATAGTGGGACTGACTTCTGAGTAAACATGCATAGGATTGTGTGATAAATCCTAAAAACTGGCACAAACCAGCCAACTGCCCTGCCCAATAAGTAAATAATGGTGGCACCCCACTCCCCACTCTCCTGCTGCTGCCCTGAATGGGTAGCCAGTGTTGCAGGAGACGAGCACTGGGTACACAGGCACAGAGCAGGGACGGGTGGAGAAGCCAAGAGCTGAAGAGGAGAATGGGAGGGGGGTGAGAAGAGGCTGCAGAGCTCCCTCAGGCTCCCTCTCTCACTCACTCGCTCCCTTTGTCTGGCCAGCAGCTAAGAGGCAGCTGCCCACACTGCCTCTGCTCCCTCCTCCTTCCCTAGTAGTCTACGACCAGGCTGGGGGCTGGCTTCAAGAAAAGTGCTGGAGCAATGCCCTGGCACAACCCGCCACCACTACACCTCTGAGTGTATCAGCATAACCTCCTTGAACTTCTGCAGCCCTCTTCTCATAAAGAAAGCATGGTGAGGGCTAAGATCTCCATAACATGAGTAGGGTTGGCGGAGAATTTCTCCCCGAAACTTCGGGGGGCCGAGCGCCAACGTGTTCAGCCCCCCGAACAGTTTCGGGGAGAAATTCTCCGCACCCCCCCACGCCGCGCACCCCCCCCGGGATGGGACTTATCTTTGGCGAATATCCCTCCTGCCGGTGGGACCAGCCGGCAGTTCGGCGGGTCTCCGTCAGGGGCGGGGGCGGCAGCCGATCTTTCAACCGGCTGCCGCCGCCGCCATTGCAATAAAAGAAAAAAAAAACACCCCCGTGATAGGCTACGTGACGATTAACGTAGCCTATCACGGTTAGATTTGCAAAGTCAGCCGTGATAGGCTACGTAAATCGTCACGTACCCTATCACGGGTGACTTAAAAAAAAAAAAAAAGCGCGTACGGCTAATGACGGCACCCATAGGGAGCCGCCATTCCCGTTCCTTATTTGGTCGCTGTAGTCTACGTAAATCTTTATGTAGACTACGGCGAAAATAAGGGCAACGCTATTTGCGTTGCCCTTATTTTCGCCGTAGTCTACGTAAACATTTACGTAGACTACAGCGACCAAATAAGGAACGTGAATGGCGGCTCCCTATGGGGGCCGCCATTTGCGTACGTGCTTTTCTTTTCTTTTTTTTAAAGTCACCCGTGATAGGCTACGTGACGATTGACGTAGCCTATCACGGCTGACTTTGCAGATCTAGCCGTGATAGGCTACGTTAATCGTCACGTAGCCTATCACGGGGGCGTTTTTTTTTTTTACTTTTTAGTTCGCGGCCGGGCGAGGCGCCTCCTCCCCAGCCTGAACTTCGCGGGGGGAGCAGTGAACCGCCTTCCCCCCACCGCGAAAAGCTTCGAGGACAGGTAAGGGACTTTCGTGCACCCCTAAACATGAGGAAATAGCTTCTGTATCAAGATTTCAAAGTCAAAAAACATACAGCATGAGTACCATATCTACCATTTATCTACCCAGACATTAAGATCATCATCTGAGGCCCCCTTCCAGCTTTTCCTCCAAATGGGATTAAGCAGTTGGCAACAAAAGAGCGGGCCTTTTCAGTGATGGCACCCTGTTTGTGGAGAGACTTGCCTGGCAGCACTTACATTATGGTCTTAAGTCTGATGCCTTAATGGACATGTTCTATATGATCAGTGATAATGATGTACAATGTCCTAAATTGTGCTTGCTTACTCCATGTTTCCATTTTTTTTCCCCTTTGTATTTCAGGCTCACATCCAGATGAGGAGGATGGAGTGTCTGGGATCAGAAAAAATGCCCAACATTGCCCTGGTCCTGTATTGATTTTAGGGATGCACGAAAGTCACTTACCTTTTATGAAATTTGATTCATGGTGGGGGGGAGGTGCTCCGTCCCTCCCCCCCGGAATTCTGGCTGGGGGGGAGGCGCCCCGTCCCTCTCGCTGCGAATCCTGGCCAGCCAGGTCTGCAAATGGTGGTGGCCGTAGCTGCCGCCGTTTGCATCCCTGCAGTCAGCCGTGATAGGCTACATAAATGTTTATGTAGCCTATCACAGCTGAGTTTTAAAAAAAAAACAAAAAACCACGCATATGCAAATGGCGGTGCCCATGGGCGCCACCATTTGCGTTCCTTATTTTGGCACATCTAGTCTACATAAACATTTACGTAGACTATGGCGAAAATAAGGGGAACGCACATAGCGTAGACGCTACGCTATTTGTGTTCCCCTTATTTTCGCCATAGTCTACATAAATGTTTACGTAGAGTTGTTGTTGTTCAGTCGTTCAGTCGTGTCCGACTCTTCGTGACCCCATGGACCATAGCACGCCAGGCCTTCCTGTCCTGCGCTCTCACCTGGAGCGTGCTCAAGTTCATATTCATTGCATCCGTGATGCTATCTAGCCATCTCATCCTCTGGCGTCCCCTTCTCCTTTTGCCTTCAGTCTTTCCCAGCATCAGGGTCTTTTCCAGGGAGTTTTCTCTTCGCATTAGGTGGCCAAAATATTGGAGCTTCAGCTTCAGTATCTGTCCTTCCAATGAGCACTCAGGGTTGATTTCCTTTAGGATGGACTGATTTGACCTCCTTGCAGTCCAGGGGACTCGTAAGAGTCTTCTCCAGCACCACAGTTCGAAAGCATCAATTCTTCGGCGCTCAGCCTTCCTTATAGTCCAGCTCTCACAGCCATACATTACTACTGGGAAAACCATAGCTTTGATTAGATGGACCTTTGTCGGCAAGGTGATGTCTCTGCTTCTTACTATGCTGTCTAGGTTGGCCATAGCTTTCCTCCCAAGGAGCAAGCGTCTTTTAATTTCATGGCTACAGTCACCGTCTGCGGTGATCTTGGAGCCCAAGAAAGTAAAATCTGTCACTGCTTCCATTTCTTCCCCTTCTATATGCCAGGAAGTGATGGGGCCAGATGCCATGATCTTCGTTTTTTTAATGTTGAGTTTCAAACCAGCTTTTGCACTCTCCTCTTTCACCCTCAACAAGAGGCTCTTGAGATCCTCTTCGCTTTCTGCCATTAGGGTGTTATCGTCTGCATATCGGAGGTTGTTGATAATTCTCCCAGCAATCTTAATTCTGACCTCTGATTCATCCAACCCGGTGTTTCTCATGATGTACTCTGCATATAAGTTAAATAAGCAGGGTGACAATATGCAGCCTTGTCGTACTCCTTTCCCAATTTTGAATCGGTTGTTCCATGTCTGGTTCTGACTGTTGCTTCTTGACCCTCGTACAGGTTTCTCAGGAGAGAGGTAAGGTGGTCTGGTACTCCCATCACTTTAAGAATTTGCCACAGTTTGTTGTGATCCACACAATCAAAGGCTTTAGCGTAGTCAATGAAGCAGAAATAGACATTTTTCTGGAATTCTATTGCTTTCTCCATGATGCAGCGAATGTTGGCGATTTGATCTCTAGTTCCTCTGCCTCTTCTAAACCCAGCTTGTACTTCCAGTAGTTCTCGGTTCACATACTGCTGAAGCCTAGCTTGTAGGATTTTGAGCATCACCTTGCTGGCATGTGAAATGAGCGCAATTGTGAGGTAGTTTGAACACTCTTTGGCGTTGCCCTTCTTTGGAATTGGAATGTAAACTGACCTTTTCCAGTCTTGTGGCCACTGTTGAGTGTTCCAGATTTGTTGGCATATTGAATGCAGCACTTGAACAGCATCATCTTTTAGGATTTTAAATAGCTCGGCTGGAATACTGTCATCTCCACTAGCTTTGTTGTTACTAATGCTTCCTAAGGCCCACTTGACTTCACTCTCGAGGATGTCCGGCTCAAGTTCAGTGACCGCACTATCATGGCTATCAGGGACATTCAGATCTTTCCTGTATAGTTCTTCTGTGTATTCTTGCCACCTCTTCTTAATCTCATCTGCTTCTGTTAGGTCCCTGCCTTCTTTGTCCTTGATCATGCCCGTCTTTGCACAAAACGTTCCCTTGAGATCTCCAATTTTCTTGAAGAGATCTCTAGTCTTTCCCATTCTGTTGTTTTCCTCGATTTCTTTGCATTGTTCATTTAAGAAGGCTTTCTTGTCTCTCCTTGCTATTCTCTGGAACTCTGCATTCAGTTGGGTATATCTTCCCCTTTCTCCCTTGCTTTTCGCTTCCCTTCTTTTGTGAGCTACTTGTAAAGCCTCATCAGACAGCCACTTGGCTTTCTTGCATTTCTTTTTCTTTGGGATGGATTTCGTTGCTGCCTCCTGAACAATGTTACGGACCTCCGTCCATAGTTCCTCAGGCACTCTGTCTATCAGGTCTAATCCCTGAAATCTATTCCTCACCTCCACTGTATATTCATCAGGGATATGATTTAGGTCATACCTGAACGGTTTAGTGGTTTTCCCGACGTTCTTCAATTTCAGCCGAAATTTTGCAAGAAGCAACTCATGATCTGAGCCACAGTCAGCTCCAGGTCTTGTTTTTACTGACTGTATGGAGCTTCTCCATCTTTGGCTGCAAAGGACATAATCAATCTGATTTCGATATTGACCATCTTGTGACGTCCATGTGTAGAGTCGCCTCTTGTGCTGTTGGAAAAGAGTGTTTGCTATGATCAGCATGTTCTCTTGGCAAAACTCTATTAGCCTTTGTCCTGCTTCATTTTGTACACCAAGGCCATGCCTGCCTGTTATCCCGGTGATTTCTTGACTTCCTACTTTAGCATTCCAATCCCCTATGATGAAGAGGACATCTTGTTTTGGTGTTAGTTCTAGAAGGTGTTGTAGGTCTTCATAGAACCGATCAACCTCAGCTTCTTCGGCCTCAGTGGTTGGGGCATAGACTTGAATTACTGTGATGTTGAATGGTTTGCCTTGGATTCGTACTGAGATCATTCTATCATTTTTAAGATTGTACCCCAATACTGCTTTTCCCACCCTTTTGTTGACTATGAGTGCTACTCCATTTCTTCTAAGGGATTCTTGCCCACAATAGTAGATATGATGGTCACCTGAATTAAATTCGCCCATGCCTGTCCATTTTAGTTCGCTGATTCCCAAGATGTTGATGTTCAATCTTGCCATCTCATGTTTGACCACCTCCAGCTTACCTTGATTCACTGATCTGACATTCCAGGTTCCTAAACAATATTGTTCTTTACAGCATCGGATTTTCTTTTCACCACCAGACACATCCACAGCTGAGTGTCCTTTCGGGTTTGGCCCAGCCGCTTCACTCTTTCTGGCGCTACTTGGAAATACCCTCTGCTCTTCCCCAGTAGCATATTGGACACCTTCCGACCTGAGGGGCTCATCTTCTGGCATCATATCTTTTAGCCTTGTGATACGTTCCATGGGGTTTTCTTGGCAAGAATACTGGAGTGGGTTGCCATTTCCTTCTCCAGTGGACCACATTTTGTCAGAACTCTCTGCCATGACCTGTCCGTCTTGGGTGGCCCTGCACGGCATAGCTTATGGCTTCACTGAGTTACGCAAGCCCCTTCGCCACAACAAGGCAGTGATCCATGAAGGGGTTACGTAGAGTAGACGTGCCAAAATAAGGAACGCAAATGGCGGCGCCCATAGGTGCCGCCATTTGCGTACGTGCGGTTGTTTGTTTGTTTTTTAACTCAGCTGTGATAGGCTACGTAAACATTTACGTAGCCTATCACTTTTTTTTTTTTAACTTGGAAATGGCAGCGGCGGCAGCCAGTCAAAGACCGGCTGCCGCCGCTGCCGCCAAACCGCTGCTGAACCGCTGCCGGAGCCGCCGCCACCAGGGAGATTCGCCCAAGGTAAGTCCCGCTCTGGGTGGGCGATGGGGGCAGACCGTTTTGCCACCAATTTTGGGGGGCCAAATGCACTGGCATTTGGCCTCCCCAAGATTCATGGCGAAATTCTCTGACATCCCTAATTGATTTATGTGGCATCTGTACCTTATGATAGTGCTAGAAGAATCCTCCTTAACTCTGGTCTTAACTGGCAAGGTGTTTTGATTGTTTGTTTTTATCACTGAACCTCCTTGGTTTGTAAAAAAGGAAACATATATTTACAGGGTTCAGTGGGAAAAATAGGATAAAAGCACAAACTAAAAAAAAATATAAACAAGACATTAACTGAATAGACATGTACAAATGAACAGATATGTCTCCGTATGTTCAGAATAGCTTACTTCGTAGTACATCTGCACAGGATTCCAGCATAGCTCCCCTCCTTTTCCTCCTTCTCTTTGTCAGTGATCTGTCAATCAGTGTGAGTTATTACCTCAGCCTTTAAAATTACCTCACTCTTATCTCAGCTGACAAGTTTCCTGCTACCTCTCCACCACTGTCAGAATGTAGGGGTGGACGAAAGTCCCTTACCTGTCGTCGAAGGACATTCGCGGTGGGGGGGAGGCGCTTCGCTGCTCCCCCCCCAAAGTTCAGGCGAAGGGGCGGAGGCTTCCCGCCTCGCCCGGATGAACTTCAGGCCGGGGGGGAGGCTTCCCGACTCGCCCGGCCGAAATTCAGGCCAGGGAGGAGGCTTCCCGCCTCGCCTAGCCGCGAACGCGAAAGTTTAAAAAACAAAAACAAAACGCCCCCTGATAGGCTACGTGACGATTAACGTAGCCTATCACGGCTAGATCTGCAAAGTCAGCCGTGATGGGCTACGTCAATCATCACGTAGCCTATCACGGGTGACTTAAAAAAAAAAAAGCGCGTACGCTAATGGCGGCCCCCATAGGGAGCAGCCATTCACGTTCCTTGTTTGGTCGCTGTAGTCTACGTAAATGTTTACGTAGACTACGGCGAAAATAAGGGCAACGCAAATAGCATTGGAGCCCCGCTCGAACACCCGCCGAACCGCCGGCCGGACCCGCCGCCGTGAGGGACATTCGGCGAAGGTAAGTCCCATCCCGGAGGGGTGCGGGAGGCGGGGGGGTGCGGAGAATTTCTCCCCGAAACTTGTTCGGGGGGCCAAACACGTTGGCACTCGGCCCCCCGAAGTTTCGGGGAGAAATTCTCCGCCATCCCTATCAGAATGCTGACAGGAACAGTGGAATTCAAAACACTGGAGTACGGGCAACATCCTCGCTTCAAAGTGAAACTGAGCATGCCTGACATAGCTTTGCCAGCAGTTGCTGCTATAGGGTTTCATGGGGCAGAAAAACCTTGGTAACTTTTAAACTATTGCTCAGAATTTCTGAAAGGCACACCTCCTTCACAAGTCTGAACAAGGTACATCAGTAGTTCCCCCAGAATTTGAAAGAAATATATGCTGAGCCACAGTTCAGAGTAAAATAAAAATAAAAATACAAGTATGTCAATTTTCAGCACACTTTACTTTCTGTATCTGTGAAAACTTGCACTTTATCAGTTTTGAAATTTTGCAGAATTGTAGATGCCATTGGGTAGATTAAGGACGCCACCACATTTCATCTTCTTAGTTCTTCAGGTGTCATTTTATCTTCAGGCTCCATTATAATATAAGCCTCAATAGAATTTTGAGGCTTATACTGGAGGAACCTTCCTTCCTTCCTTCCTTCCTTCCTTCCTTCCTTCCTTCCTTCCTTCCTTCCTTCCTTCTTTGTGTGGTCTGTGATGTTCCTGCCCAGGTTCCATCTTTTCCCCACCTTCTGAAACTGAGAAGCACCCCCTGCCCCGCCTCCCGGAAATGCCTGCTTGCCTGGATCAGTTGTTCCCACTGACACTCAAGCTTCAGCTCTTTTATTCTCTCTGGGGTCCAGAGAAACTCAATATGTTAAATTGGCTCTCTCAACCCACTACAGGAGAAGTAACAAGAAAATAGATTTAATAACGGTAGCATAACACATGGGAGTCTGTATTTTAAAACACACAAATAGAAGAATATTTAACACAAGAAGTTATATGTTATTATTATTCATTAATCTATGCTTGGTCCTAACCTACCTACCTACTCTACCCCTTCTAAAATCCTATGCACAACGCCCCTTACTAACTAGATTTTGCTCCACAGTCCCGAAGGACCTATCTGACTAACTGTCATCTCAGTCCTTATATAACGTCAGAATCCTTACATGGTTTACCATAATTGTGGTTCACCTCCTGTGTCCCTTTAATCATAATTATAATTTCACTGTGTTCCATAACATACATACTAACATCCACCAAAATTAGGAGACAGGTTATGAAGCCTTTCTTCCCAATATGATTGATTAATTGCTGTAGCTGGGGAAATGTTTGGAGTGGATGATCCTCCTTCTACCTAGGTTATAAGTACTGGCTAGGCTAATAGGTTTTGTGTTTGTCCACTTGATGCCTCAGGAACTGTGGACATCTTCAGGCTCTCCCCTCCTGTCCATCAACAGGAGAAGACTCCACCAGCCACATGGATACTTATATATTTGTGAATTATTATCAGTAATTTAGTTTTGTTCATCAGGCAAAGCCAGTTACTTCCTGACTGGAAATCAAAAATAAAAGGATGTTGAGTACCTGAAATGCATTTCACTTGGCAGGGCACATAGTGAGCAGGTCTGCCGTAATATATTATTTCCCAAAACAAGACTGGAGGAGTAGGTATTTCATCTCCTCTTAAAAATAATTAAGTGAGCAGTATGTAGTAATTCAGGGAACTGGTAGTCTTCTTCAGCAAATATATGTACTTCCTCTTTTTCTCTGAGTATTCTATTCAAGGCATTTCTACCTAGAACTGTCAGACCAAATTGATTATTGACTCCAACATATTTAAGTTTTGACATTTAAGAATGCTCTCTAGTAGATAAAAATTATGTCAGACCTTTTCTGATTCCTACAACTCAAAAGGAGAATATCTTATTTCATTCCCCTTTCATTTTTTTAAATGCAACAACCCCCCTTCAAATGAAGTCCATGTCCATTACAAACCGATTCATATTAATTCTGATCACATTATGTAGAGTTGCTGGTATACACTTGGTTAGCTTATTTTCCTTAGGACCACGGCAGTGTTGCCACACTGTTGGCTTCACTTTGTAGGTGCAAATTTGTAGGGATGCACGAAAGTCACTTACCGTTTTGCAGATCTGCTTCTCGGTGGGGTGGGAGGCGCTCCGTCCCACCCCACAAAATCCTCGATGGGGGGAGGCACTCCATCCCTCCCCCGGAGTCCTGCCCGGCTGGCTCCGCTCCCCGGAGATTCCGTGGAGCCGCCAGCTGGCTCCACCTGCTGCTGGACATCCAGCCGCTGGGCAGCAGGGACACAAATGGAGGCGGCCATAGCTGCCACCATTTGCGTCCCTGTATTTAACTGTGATAGGCTACATAAATATTTACATAGCCTATCATGGCAAAGTAAAAAAAAATGTGTACGCAAATGGCGGCGGCTATGGCGGCCGCCGTTTGCGTTCGTTATTTTTCACCGTTCTAGCCTACGTAAATATTTACCTAGGCTAGAATTGCGAAAAATAGCCAATGCAAATGACGGCGGCCGTAGCCGCCGCCATTTGCGTACGCTGTGCCTGGCCATGGCCAGCCAGGAGACCAGCCGCCGCCGCTGCCGCCGAATCCACACCCGCCACACCTGCACCCACCGCCGCCAAATCCGCCACTGCCACCGCCGCCAAATCCACCGCATCTGCCCCAGGGAAGTGCCATCCTGGGGCATTCCGCGGGGGGGGGCAGGGGACAGGAGGCCGTTCCGCCACAGATTCTGGGGGGCTGGATTCTACAGAATCTGGCCTCACTGGAATCTGTGGCGGAATTCTCCACCATCCCTACAAATTTGATGCAATGTTTCCCCAATTGCATCTTCCCTTTTCCTGTTTCCACAGCCTTTAAAGACCCAGCTTTTCATCACTGTAGCCTGGGCCTCTGTGCCGTAGGGGACGCCATTTGTGTCCCCGCTTTAGCTGTGATAGGCTACATAAATATTTGTGCAGCCTATCATGGGCTTGCGTAGGGACGCAAATGGCGTCCCCTACTCAGGACGCCATTTGTGTTGACAGCAGCCTGGCAGCAGCTGGAGCAGCTGCCGCTGCCATTGGAGCCACCGCCAGAGCCGAAGCCGCAGCCAGAGCCGCCTCCAGGTAGGCTCCGTTCCGGGGGGCTTTCATGGGATGGTGGGGCAGGTTGCTCCTTTCCACCACAGATTCCGGGAGGCTGAATTCACTGGAATTCGGCCCCCCTAGGATCCATGGTGGAATTCTCTAACATCCCTAATTAAAATACAATAAAAAAATACTCATCTGTAGGGTTCTCATTAGAATATACTGCATCATGTTGTTTTATGGGATTACCAGGGATAGTGAAGAATTCCACCACGGACCCCAATGAGGTCGGATTCTAAAGAACTGGACTCCGGAGCACCAGCGATACGGCCACCATTGCCGTTTGATTTTTCTGCAAAAATGCTTTTTTTAATATGTTAGTGAGGAGAGTGCAGTGTCTAGAATGTGAGCGAATGCCACAAACATATGCAATTGTAGGAGAAGTCGGAGGAGTTTAACAGGGCATGTAATGCTAAAAGTTTAGGGGTAAAGGCCATTTCAGTTACCTCTTAAAAAAAAAATTCCACTGGCAGCATGAGCATACTTGTAGGGATGTTAGAGAATTCCTCCACAGATCCCAGGGGGGCCGAATTCCAGTGAATTCGGCCCCCCGGAATCTGTGGCAGAAAGAAGCAACCTGCCTGACCACCCTGTGAAAGCCCACCAGAACAGAGCCTACCTGGCGGCGGCTCCAGTGGTGGCTTCAGCTCCGGTGGTGGCTCCGGTGGAGGCGGCGGCAGCAGCTCTAGCCGCTGCCAGGCTGCTGCGGACACAAATGGCATCCTGAGTAGGGGACGCCATTTGCGTCCACATGGTAGCCCATGATAGCCTACGTAAATATTTACGTAGCCTATCATGGCTAAAGTGGGGTCACAAATGACATCCCTTATGCCATTTGCATTCCCGCTTTAGCTGTCATAGGCTACATAAATATTCATGTAGCCTATCATGGAGAAAACGGGAATGCAAATGGCATAGGGGACATAATTTGCATCCCCACTTTAGCCGTGATAGGCTACATAAATATTTACGTAGCCTATCATGGGCTTGCATAGGGACGCAAATGGCGTCCCCTACTCAGGACGCCATTTGAGTTGACAGCAGCCTGGCAGCTGCTGGAGCCGTTGCCGCTGCTGCTGGAGCCACCGCCAGGTAGGCTCCGTTCCAGGGGGCTTTCACGGGGTGGTGGGGCGGGTTGCTCCTTTCCACCACAGATTCCAGGGGGCTGAATTCACTGGAATTCGGCCCCCCTGGGATCCGTGGCGGAATTCTCTAACATCCCTAATTAAAATACAATAAAAATATATAAAACAATACTCATCTGTAGGGTTCTCATTAGAATATACTGCATCATGTTGTTTTATGAGATTACTAGTGATGGTGGAGAATTCCACCACGGACCCCAATGAGGTCAGATTCTAAAGAACTGGACTCCGGA
Organism: Heloderma suspectum; assembly: GCF_057233095.1. NCBI lineage: Eukaryota > Metazoa > Chordata > Lepidosauria > Squamata > Helodermatidae > Heloderma > Heloderma suspectum. The sequence goes on from NC_139465.1 coordinate 30,137,392, forward strand.
GCACCAGTGATACGGCCGCCATTGCCATTTGATTTTTCTGCAAAAATGCTTTTTTTAAAATGTTAGTGAGGAGAGTGCAGTGTCTAGAATGTGAGAGAATGCCACAAACACATGCAATTGTAGGAGAAGTTGGAGGAGTTTAACAGGACATGTAATGCTAGAAGTTTAGGGGAAGAGGCCATTTCAGTTACTTCTTTAAAAAAAAAATTCCACTGGCAGCATGTGCATATTTGTAGGGATGTTAGAGAATTCCACCACGGATCCCAGGGGTGCCAAATTCCACTGAATTCGGTCCCCCAGAATCTGTGGCAGAAAGGAGCAACCCACCCCACCACCCCACGAAAGCCCCCCGGAATGGAGTCTACCTGGTGGCGGCTGCGGCTGTGGCTTCGGCTCCGGCGGTGGCTCCAGCGGCAGCAGCAGCAGAAGGTCCCAGGTCCAGTCCTGGCATTTCCAGGTAGGGCTAGAAAACCCCTATCCGAACCCCTGCAGAGCCACTGAGTGAGCCACAGATTCTCCACCCCTGCCCTATAAGCTAATAAGGTTAATGGCTAGACACACAGTGTCTTAAATGTGAACACATAGACACATACAGAGAGAGGGTCTATGTTTTTGAGCTCACCTCTCTAGCCGCTGCCAGACACCTAGGGTCCCCCCCGCCGTCTGGCGGTAGCAGCGGCAATGCCACCTGTTTCCCGGGACGCCCAGTGACTAGCCCACTGGAACCTCCTGCTATGTGCTTTGACCCCTGCCGTATTTACTTCTAGGAGTGGTGGTTGGTGTGTTGGACTGGGTCGGGGCACCCAGGCCCCTTGCTTCTTCTTGCCAATGTCATGCCAAGCTTACCTCACTTTCTACATCATGCCCCCCCCCCCCAGAAGGGCCAAGGTTGAAAGATCGAGAAGGGTTGGCCCCGGAAGAGTAGGCCCCCCCCTCCCCAACAGTCCGCTGCCAAGGCCCGATTCTGAGTTTGATGATGAAACAGACCCGGTTTTGGCAGCAATTCTTGCTTGTCTGGAAGCCGCTGAGCATTCTTTGGGGATCCTGTTGGTCCAGCCTAAACCAACGCGACAGCAGACCCAACGCTCGCTACTTCTTTCTATTTCAGCTCGTCTCTGGGTTCAGTGCACCTGGACACCATTGAGGTCTCCATCTCGCCTTCGCAGGTTCACCATGGCAGCATTCCACCACTGTAGGCAGTCCACCTTCCTGCGGCATCTCTGTCAGCAGTGATCCAAGCAACATCCTCCTTCTTGGGGTTTCTCCCAGGCCAGGTGACACACCACAGCTGGAGATGGTCTGCCCTCATGGGGCATCTCCATCAGGTGCACTACAAGTGGCATCGCCTCCCTTGCTCCCGGGGACCCAGACACGACTGTCCTGGATATGGGTGAGATGACTGCACCTCACCCCAGTTGTCCAGACGGGTGACCTTCAGGGGCGTGGGGTTACCGCTTTAGCTTACCTCCCTGGGGCGGCTGTCCCTCCCAATGTCATCTCCCTATATGAGGCTCGGGCCGCTTGCAGCTCCGCCAGTCACACCCCAGTAACTCCAGCTGCTTAATGCAGCATCTTACTGGGTTTTGCTGGATTAATTCAGGATCCCTCGCCTGCCCCCGCCCATTCAGGCATCCACGTAAGGGGCATACCAGATCCCTATGCTAATCTGGAGAGTTGTATTGTCACCAGGGCTACTCCTTCTCGTAATGTCTTTCACCCGAGGAGGTGTGTGAATGGCTTGTTGAGGCCTCTCACAGGAGGGCCGCCATTGCCCCGCTCTGCGTAAGGACCTGTTGGACCAGGACCTTTCGCTCCAATTTTTGACTCCTTCCCAGTCGGGGTTGGCAACAGATCTGGCAGTGGCCACATTCACCAGGCGGTCTCCCGCACTGGCCCTCAGCCTATGGCAGTTCTGCTGCTTCAGCACTGCTATCTGTGCTGGGAATAAACCCCCAAGGGCACATACTCCCAGGACACGTGCAGTTTCCGTCGTGAGTGCTCCCTTGTAGCAGTCAGCACTCATGCATCTCTTGTCCAATGCCCGGGGATGGTGAAGTCGCCCTTGGAAAAGCCGAGGCAGTAGAAAGCTCTGGATGGCCCATGCCTAGTTAGGTTGGCGCCGTTACTCCGGCTTTAAGACATTACCCCAACTGGGGGAATGCGTCTTAACTTAGAACTTGGTTTATGCTAGGTTCTAAGCGGTTAACAAGGCAGTACTGGCAGAAGAATTTTAGCCCCCCCCTTTTTTTCTCCACACCCCGTTAGCTACTCTAGGGATCTCCCTTCTTGAAATGGTACCCAGGAAATCCTCTAGGGAGTTATCCTGATTTGTAACCTCTCTTTCCTGAGGGCCAGTCAGTTAATCACAAGATCCCTGATCATCTCTGTTCAGTGCGACACACCTCTTCGATGAGGCAGCTGTCTTGGTCTGGGATCCTGTCCACGGGTCCCTGAGGGGTATGTGCTACATGGAGTCCAAAGATGGTGGTCAATGTTCTGACCTAATGCAAGTATCGCTCCCCTTTCCTGTTACTTTGGTGCCCCTCAGCTCACAAAGGCTGAGGGCCTGTCTCCCACAGCAACATTCGGTGAAGCCAATCCGATACCCTTAGGTGTTATTCTCACTTCCCTCAGGACAACTTTCAGGTCTTTTAGGCACAGATCCAAGCAGTTATACATCAGGCATGGCTTCAATTTAGTAGGGCTTTAATGGCACCTCCTTCCGGAAGCGTGAGCCTCTCCTCAAAGCCAGACTGCGGACTCACATGGTTCCGCCACTACCTCAAGGGGTTTCAGATTCTTAGGGCAGGTCCGATTGTGCTGGGGGTAGTGGCCTGTAGAGTGGAGACTGCTGCCCCCACCAAGCACATTGTGGGATGACCTTATAGCCAAGTCAGTAACCCCACCCCTTCGGTATGACAACATGACCATGTTATCCATTCTCCGTCCTCCTGAAATTGGAGGGTCATGTCATGTGTCAGTGTGTTCACGCTCCAGAGTCAGTGTTACAACATCTGGTTCTGGCTCCACCATGTGCCGGGTTAGGCAAACCCAGTTGTCGATGCCTTGTCATGCAATTAGGTCGACACCTTCCGGGCCTTAGCCCCGTGGGTGCTCCATTCCCAGATCCCATCCTTGCAGTACTATGGGAGACAGGGATACTGAAGCCAGACATGCCAGCCTGCATTCCATGGCTCTCCATACAGGAGCCGCCTGCGACAGAGCAGGTGGGGTGTGCCACGCATTAGGCAAAGCCTCAGTGATAGGATTCATGGCCATTATCTATAGATCATTGGCCACAATTTCACGCCTCCTTAAGGAACAACAGACTATTTGTGACCATAAGTCGCAAGCTGGCCATTTAGCCTTTGGCCCACAAAGGTGGGTTTCACTGACTTCATGTCAGATTTTACGTTTCGGCATGCTAGATAGTGTTGGGCACAGATGTTGCTTGCATTAGTAAATTAACCACCCTCTCTCTCCGGATACCCCTTTCGGGCCCCAGCGGTAATGGCCCTCCATTTGAGCTTTCCAATAAGACGTTTCCCTGTTCCACGTAGCAGCCTTAATGGAATGCAGGGTTGGTCTGGGCCTACAAGGCCGACTTGTCCCAGAGGGCCTTGATTTGCTTCAAGGTACAGGTCTGGCCCAATGTAACCCATTTACATATTTGGTGATCAAACTGATCGGTATGGCAAGGGCATGGCAGTGGCCCCCAGCCAAACGTAAGTCAATGGATTATGCTCTGGTGGCACCTTACAGGTTATGGAATGCCACGGGTCTGAGGAGGGGCCTCCGTTTTTATCAGTTCAATGGTTTACTGTTGACTTAAGGGCAATTGTGCAGTTTCTGCATTAGCTTTACCCCGCTATGCCTAGGTAATTTGCAGTTCAGAACCCACTGTTGTTACATGGAAGCAGTCTCCATGGTAGCCGCTGGAGATTTCTCTTTCAGGCATGTTACAACATTTTGAAAATGGGGCTTCTCAGCGTTTCGGCCTGCGTTCGCGAGTTGTCCGCTTCTTCCCGACGCAATTTTCGCTTTGCTTGCCCTAATATGCTTATTCCTTTGACCAGCAGACTCGTCGTACACCAGTACGGGTGCTCTTACATGGGCACGTTATGATGTCTGGAACCGCTTGAAGGGCGTATGTTGTCTTCAGACTTCAGCTGCTGTCACCCCGTCACATTAAGATCCAGTGGCTCCATAGACGTGGCATACGGTGGGAGTCCCCTCCTCACTCTGTCCCACCAAAGTTTGTCAGTCTTCCTCCGCAGGTCCAGGTGCTGCACATTGAAAGGAATGACTTTGGCTGTAAGCCAGGCAAGGACCTGATCGAACAGGCCTTGGTTGAGATGCAGGTGGTCCGGCATACCTGGCCGGAAGTAGCCTATTGCAGCCCTCACTGCTCCCATGGATCAATGGGAAGGAATGGAATGACGTTGCCAGTAGCAGGGCACGTCTGAAAGTGCACAGAGAAATGGCTTATGGTCATGTGAATGAGGTGAAGGATACTCCACCTGCCAGGGAATTCTGTGGACAAGGAGGGAGCGTTACAGGTAGGACGGTGTCCGCCTGTCTCATTTAGTGAATAACATATGTCTGTCTGATCTGCAAAGGGGCCTGCAGGAAGTTCTTCTGCGCAGGTGGGGGGAGTTTCACAAGCTCTAGGCTTGTGACTCCTGTGGCGGCTAGGACGGGCAAAACAGGAGAGTAGGGATGGTGTGCATGCAGAGGCACCTTATGGTGACAGGTGACACCTGAAACCCCCTGAACGGGTTGTGCGGCTCGGTGGGGGGATAAGGGTTGCCTGGGAGACCAACCCTACTCACTCACCCAGGTGTTGTGCGGCACTGGGTTGGGGGTGACACCGGAAGGTCTACCTCCCCCAGAAGGGGCAGTCTGGAGGGATGGCAACATCACTGCCACCCTTCAGATTGGGTATGTTTTTGCCCAAGAAGTGCCAGCTAGCCCCTGACACAGTTAGATGCCTGTCCTAGTTACCCCTTTGCAAGTATTACAATAAATGTGGCCCAATTTTCAACCCAAGCTTGTTGTCTGCGTCTTCTTTAACCCATCTCCACTCGCAAATGCCCTCACCCTGGCGCCAGCTTGTCTGGCCAAAAGGGGGGCCATTGTGGGCGGGTGGGGTGACAAGACATAGGGGCCTCTGATTGGTGCACCCCAGTGGCACCACCATGCAAGGAGGGGCAGGCTGAGTTGCCTTAAACTCCGCCCCCTTCTCAATCTCAGCTCTCTGGCTCGACGCAGCTCCCTCCCACCCTCCCCTAAGCAGTGTGGGTTTATTACCGGTTGCCCTTTGGGAACCATGTAGGAATTTTTTGGCTCACAATTCGATTGGCCTATTACTGTGCGTCTTTTTTGCCTACGTCACACTGTTTTCCGGGTCGAGTGCGTCCTGTAAGGGAATATGGTCTTTATCATCGGTCACATTCCAGTTGATGGCTAGGATGGGCAAAAACAGGAAAGTAGGGATGGTGTGCATGCTTAGGCACCTTATGGTGACAGGTGACGCCTGAGGGCCCCCCAAACGGGTTGTGCGGCTCAGCGGGGGGATAAGGGTTGCCTGGGAGACCAACCCTACTCACTCACCCAGATGTTGTGTGGCACCGGGTTGGGGGTGACACCGGAAGGTCTACCTCCCCCAGAAGGGGCAGTCCGGAGGGATGGCGAGATCACCGCCACCCCTCAGGCTGGGTATGTTTTCGCCCAAGAAGTGCCAGCTAGCCGCTGACACAGTTAGATGCCCGTCCTAGTTACCCCTTTGCAAGTATTTCAATAAATGAGGCCCAATTTTCAACCCAAGCTTGTTGTCTGCATCTTCTTTAACCCATCTCCGCTCGCAATAGCACCTACAACTCTCTTAACAAAGACCGTCCCTCTCCAGCCCCACTTAAGTGGGCTGTTGACTTTGAAGTATATGTATTATTTAATGTATCCATTGAACTAATGTAAGTACAATGGAAGGACTCCTTCTCATACAATATCTGGGTAAAAAAAAAAAAGGGGGGACTTTGAAATGAATATTGAAAGATTCAGCTTATCTTAGCCCAGGAGGGAATGAAAGCTGTGCTCTCTATTTAAAGATGACTCCCCACTGACAGCTTAGAGAAAACAAACTATCACAAAGTGATTCACTCTCATTATAGGCTATTAAAAGTTCTTTTCAACATGAACAGCAACATCCTTTACAAATGCAACTTCATAATATGGCTCCTAAACCCTATTATAAATACTATTGTATATATTGCAGTGGAATTAATAATATCCTTTAATGTGCATTTAATACTGCAGTTGTAATTGGAATTCTCATTTCAAACAATACACGGAAACAATGCACCAAAGGCCTGCTCATTTTCATGATACCTCATTATATATATATATATATATATATGTGTGTGTGTGTGTGTGTGTGTGTGTGTAGAAAGTTGTGGCTGCAAAATTCTTTTTTTCCCTCTTGCTCTTAACTAATTTGCTTTCATGCTCCACTTTGAATGCACTTGCTGTTCATAATTAGTTCAGCATAATAAAATGACCTGAAGATCATTACAAACATTTGGAAATGGAAACATTTTTTTTTACACTACACTATTTTTAATACCTTTCAAATAAGGTGTATGTGTGTGTGTGTGGGGGGGGGACATTCAAGCAGCTGAATATATATATATACATATATATATTTAAATGAAACCAAGTAGTGGAACAGGGTTTAAAAGCCATTTACATTTATAGATATGAGCATGGAAGAACATAAAGCATTTGCTGAAGTTCACACAGGGGGAAAGTTGCTTTTTTTAGAACTTTCCCCCTACCCTTTCCTTTTCAAAAAAAGGTTAGCTACATCTGCCAAGCAAACAATGTACCTCCGTGCGGAATTCAGTCTTGTGGCTGGCTGTCATTTGGATGTGTCTGGCATCTTCAAATCTTTTACCAAAGAACTGAGATGACACTAACCTCCTGGCCTTTTCCTCCCTTAGTCTGTGACTTTTCTTGAAGGCTAGAGGCCCATACTTGTGATCAGTCATGGAAGGTTTTGGTAGCATTCCTGAAACTACAGCAAGTTTGCTAGTCTATCAGCTGTTCTTTGGTGATAGATCAGTGAAGCAACAAATTACTCTTGTGTGTGTGTGTTCATGTATGCATGTGTGAGTGTCTGTGTCTGTGTGTGTATGAAAAACAGATCTCCAGCCATAGCTTTCTTTCTTATGCCTTTGTTCTGCATTAGAGGCAAACCTCGGGGATTCATTTAGCTATAATCATTTGTTACTAAGGGGCAACACATCTCTCAGACAGTGATGACAGAGTCACCTTTGAACAAGTGAGAATGAATCAAACTCATTTGCCAATCCACACTCCCAGGATTAGTCTCAATAAACTGGCGTGTAGTCCAAGAACCTGACCAGAATGTAAAGTGTAGCCATTAATAACAAATAAGCTTTTTGCGCCTCTTTTCTTTTTGGAAGAAAAGGGCAGATTGATTTAGGTCAGATTAATTCCTTTCTTTCTCTTTCTTCTTCTTCTTCTTCTTCTCTCTCTCTCTCTCTCTCACACACACACACACACACCTCCTCTCATAAGCATAAGTAATCTGACCCAGCACTAAATAACTAAAATAAGGATCTCCAATAAGGTCTTTGACTGCATTGCATGAGGAAGGGTTTACCCATGCAAAGCAATGATTAATCCCAGGACTGAAGCTTCCATAGGCAGCCAGGGTTTCATTGGGACAGCAGTGGGGGAGGAAAGAGTTAACCCTTCCTCCTCATGTGGCATGATTGCAATCTTTATACAACTACACAGTTACTATTTACATTAAAAGAGAGAGAGGGGGAGAGAGAGAGAGAGACAGAGAGGGGAGAGAGAGAGAGAGAGAGAGAGAGAGCATCCACACATTTCATGTCTTGTCTGTTTTGGCCCTTAGAAGAGTAGAAGATGGATCGGCAACTTGTTTATGGGCCAAATATGCATACAGCTATGTGAACCTGCTAATATACCAGTGTCCCCCAACTCTCTGTTGCCCATATCCTCCTTCAGCAAAGGGAGAGGGTACATTAAGGTGTGCTTCTGGGGAAGGGTTGCATCTTAGAGGTAGAGCACATGATTTGTATGCAGAAAGTCCCAGGTTCAATGACTGGTATCTCTAGGTAGCACTGGAAAACACCCCTGTTGGAAAACCTAAAGAGCTGCTGCCAATGTAGAAAATAAGGAGTTAAATGGACCAATGGTCTGGCTTGGTATAAGGCAGCTTCCTATGTCCTGCCACTTCTTGGTAAATCTGATAGAGTATGGGCAGAATCAGATGCTTACTTTGGAACCATTCAAGATGATTTGCACACTCTAACATGCACTTGTTGCTGTTGCAAATGAAATCCATCTTAGTCCCTCTCTAGAAATAGCATATATTTTCTGTTTCAGAGAGATGACTTTGCAATGTGCAAAAATATTTATTTTAAAATATTGATGATGATGTTTTGGCTGTCACATTGTTATTTTCTCATATTAATAAACCCCTTGGCAGCATCACTGCCTGATAGGCCCCAAGTACTCTATTGGCACTCTGTTGAAAAGACAGGTGTTTGGCAGGGGAGGATGGTGGACAAAATCAATCAGTTACACTAAGAAGTGTGGATCATGTACTTTACATTTTAAGAAAGGTACATTTTTAAGTGACGATGAGTCTCCAAGACATACATTTCTCCACGATATCCTTTGTTGTCTGTCAAATAGACCTTCCTTGGATCAGATGTGTTCATTGCTTGCAGGCCATGGTGTATATGTTACAACCCAGATTTCAAAATTTGCCCTGGCTACCAGAAAATTAAGACCCAGGTATCATACTGTACCCTCATATAAATCTAGGGGGAAGGACCTTGCAGCTGTTGTTGCTCTGAAGGGGAAGCGAGATTTAAATGTGTCATTTTAATTATTGTTTGTGCACTGCTTTTAAATTGATTTTATGTTTTATTGTATTTTATTACTTCCATGTTTTGTTTTGTTTTAGTTTTGTTTTGTTTTTGAAATTGTGATGGCCTATGGCTTTGAACAATAAAGGTATCACTCAAGAGATGATATGTCCAGATAAAGATGGATGAAGTGGAATACAGAGGTAGTTATCAACTTCCATTTTTATTAGTTCTTTTTTTATTCTATTTCTTTCTTTGCAGTGCTGATAAGCAGGTTATAAGTCCAATTGTACATGGTGTTATTGTTACTGAATATGAGTAACACAGGAAGCTGCCTTATACTGGGTCAGAACATTGATCCTCTAGCTAATATTGTCTACACTGACTAGCAGTGACTCTCCAGGGTTATTCCCAGCCCCACGTTGGGATGCTGGGGTCCGAACCTGGGCTCTTTGGCATGTAAAGCATATGTTCTTCCACTGAGCTACAGCCCTTCCCCAAATAAGAATAACTACAAAAATTCTAGATACTGTACATCTGCAAAAAGAAAATAAAAGACAGCCCCAGAGTAATGCTTTGCCATCTTCAAAGAAGCCCATATCAGGTTTGTTGTTGTTGTTGAAGTGAGTGGAAACTGGGAAGTGAAGATTGATCTCTTAGGAAGTTATGCAGTGAAGGCTGACTAAACATGACACTAGAGATGTGTGAATGCATTTTCACTCCCTTTAAACTTTTGCAAAAAGTGGAGCGAGTTGGGAGTGATCCAAATTGAGTTTCAGGGTGGCTTTCAGAGAATCTGGGGAAGTTCAGAAATTGCTGGTTCTCCCATCCCTACAGATTAGACTATTTTCAGCCCATGTTAGATTGACATATGTTCATTCTTAAGTTCGCTCCATCTATTCCTGTTTTAATTTGCTTTTAAAATAATGCACTACACTTTGTACACAGTTTACCTGCATTTCATGGTAAAATACATGCTTTATACACATTTGGGCACTTTTTAAAGTGAGAAACAGTATCACTGAATTTGGAGCAACAGAAGGATAACTGAGTTCCTTTCCACACAATGGTTTGGGTCCTGAATTAAGTCTGTGCAACTGGGCTGGCAAAAGAAGATCACCATGTCTGCTCTTCTCCTTGGTCCCTTCAGAAACCTTTTCTTAGGGCTTGCATTTTAATCCAAGTTTTTAATTGTGATGATCATGTAAATGGGGAAAGCATCAGCAAGCCCTGAGGCACATATTTCTGTGTCTGGAAATATACATTTTGGTGACACCTCTACTCATTTTGCATTATGTCCATCTTCATGACTGTCAGAAAACATCTCCATTATTGACTACTTTTTTTTGCACTTGTCGCAAACTGTCCTTCTCCTCCTCCTCTGCCTCCTCCTCCTCCTTCTTCTCCCTCACCCCACTCCTATTTAATCTGATTGGGTATTGTGATCAACATAAGAAATGGTGGTTCATCCAAATAAGGATGGCAAAATGATAATGCTATTGGGCGGTATAGAAATAAATAAATAAATAAATAAAAATAACAGATGACAAAGAAAAGGCAGAAGTGTGCAATTCCTACTTTGACTCAGTCTTCTCCCAAAAGGGCATCTATGACCCCACAGGCAAAGGCAAACTACAGAGCAGTCAATCTGACATCAATCCCTGGGAAAATTCTGGAGCAGATTATAAAGCAATCCATCTGTAAGCACCTTGAAAACAATGCAGTGATTACTCAAAGCCGACATGGATTTGTCAAGAACAAATCCCGCCAGACGAATCTGATCTCATTTTTTGATCAGGTAACCTCCCTTTTGGACTGTGGGAATGCTGTAGACATAATATGCCTCGACTTCAGCAAAGCTTTCGACAAAGTGCCCCATGATATCCTGATGAGCAAACTAGCTCAAAGTGGGCTAGATGAAATAAACTATCAGGTGGATCCACAGTTGGCTACAGAATTGGACTCAAACAGTGCTTATCAATGGGATCTTCTCAAACTGGGGAGAGGTAACGAGCGGGGTACCGCAGGGCTCAGTGCAGGGCCCAGTGGTCTTCAACATTTTTATTAATGACTTGGAGGAGGAGGTGCAGGGAATGCTGATCAAATTTGCAGATGACACAAAATTGGGCAGAATAGCTAATACCTTGGAAGACAGAAGCAAAATTCAAGTGATCTTGATAGATTGGACAGCTGGGCAGAAAACAACAGAATGACATTTAATAGGGATAAATGCCAAGTTCTGCACCTAGGAAAAAGAAACCAAATGCACAGTTACAAGATGAGGGATACGTGGCTCAACAACACTACAAGAGAGAAGGATCTTGGAATTGTTGTAGATCACAAGCTCAATATGAGCCAACAACATGATGCAGCTGTAAAAAAGGCAAATGCTATTTTGGGCTGCATTAATAGAAGCATAGTTTCCAAATCCCAGGAAGTTCTAGTCCCCCTCTACTCAGCACTGGTTAGGCCTCATCTGGAGTACTGTGTCCTGTTCTGGGCACCGCACTTTAAGAAGGATGCAGACAAGCTAGACTAGAAACAAAGCCCTATGAAGAGAGATTGAAAGAACTGGGCATGTTTAGCCTTGAGAAGACTAGGGGTGCACGAAAGTCACTTACCTGGTCTCGCAGCTTTTCGCGGTGGGGGGGAGGCACTTCGCTGCTCTCCCCGCGAAGTTCAGGCCGGGAGGGGAGGCTTCCCACCTCGCCCGGCCGAAATTCAGGCCGGGGGGGAGGCTTCCCGCCTCGCCTGGCTGAAATTCAGGCCGGGGAGGAGGCGCCTCGCCTCACCCGGCCGCGAAATAAAAAGTTTTTTTTAAAAAAACGCCCCCGTGATAGGCTACGTGACGATTAACGTAGCCTATCACGGCTAGATCTGCAAAGGCAGCCGTGATAGGCTACATAAATCATCACGTAGCCTATCACGGGTGACTTAAAAAAAAAGCACCTACACAAATGGCGGCCCCCACAGGGAGCCGCCATTCGCGTTCCTTATTTGGTCGCTGTAGCCTACGTAATCTTTACGTAGACTACAGCGACCAAATAAGGAACGTGAATGGCGGCTCCCTATGGGGGCTGCCATTAGCCGTAAGCGCTTTTTTTTTTTTTTAAGTCACCCGTGATAGGCTACGTAACGATTTACGTAGCCTATCACAGCTGACTTTGCAAATCTAGCCATGATAGGCTACGTTAATCGTCACGTAGGCTATCACGGGGGCATTTTTTTTTTTTTTTAGTTTTATTGGAATGGCGGCGGCGGCAGCCGGTCGAAAGATCGGCTGCCGCCCCCGCCCCTGACGAAGACCCGCCGAACCGCCGCCGGGACCGCCGCCAGGAGGGACATTCGGGAAAGGTAAGTCCCATCCCGGGGGGGGGGTGCGGGGGGCGGGGGGGGTGCAGAGAATTTCTCCCCGAAACTTGTTCAGGGGGCCGAACACGTTGGCGCTCGGCCCCCCGAATTTTCAGGGAGAAATTCTCCGCCATCCCTAGAGAAGACTGAGGGGAGATATGGTAGCACTCTTCAAGTACTTGAAAGGTTGTCACAGAGAGGAAGGCCAGGTTCTCTTCTCGATCATCCCAGAATGCAGGACTGGCTGAACATCAAGAAGAATTTCCTGACTGTTAGAGCAATATGACAATGGAACCAATTATCTATGGAGGTCATGGACTCTCCCACAGTGGAAACATTCAAGATGAGGCTGGACAGCCATCTGTCAGGGATGCTCTGACTTGGATTCCTGCAGTGAGTGGGGGGTTGGACTCAATGGTCTTATACGCACCTTCCAACCTTATTATTCTATGATTCTATGATTCTATGTTGCAATATGGGTCAAAGACACTGAAAACAGAAAGGGTGAAGAAATGATATGGAGAGGAAGGGGCAGACTGTGGTTTTAGTTGGGGCAACCATTGTTGGCTTTATTCAAAGGATGGTACAAAATGTACAATATAGGCAATAAACTATGAAACAATACAATGCAGATTTTAAACATTATTTGCCACTGCCATTTATTATCAGCAAAAACTGGGCAGAAAAAATAATAATCCTCACTTCTCTAAATTAAGTCTGCAATCCTATGCACACTCATCTGAGAATAAATCTCACCAAATACAAAACTAACTTACTTCTAAGTAGATCGCATTGCATATAAATTAATGTCCTGCACAATTAACAGCTATCTCTGCTAAATCCCCCCCCCCCGAAAGTTGGTAAAGAAAGTTATACATTTATTCATATCAATTCACTTTAAAAAAACCAAAACAAAACACCAAACAACCACAACCACAACCACAACCAGCTAACCTTGATAAGGGTGGAGGTGGGGAGATGAAAAAAGTTTGTTATAGAAGGAGCAATGAAAAATATAATGGATAAGATTCTGAGGTTCAGGGCAACTCCTCACCCCAAAATGCCAAAGTGCTTGGATTTGCAATGGATATGTCTTTTATCTGAGTGCAAGTGAATGTCTTAAAACATGCTTATAATGGATGGGACCAGTGATCTCCTGGATCACATATTAACAGAATAACCCTAGGCATGTCCTCAGACCAGGGATGTTCAAATTTGCCGAAATTCTCTGAACTCCACTTGGAAGCTTGGTTTAGCTCTGTCTGTCTGTCTTTTCTTTTCTTTTCTTTTCTTTTTTTCATTGGGGGGGTGCTTTTTTCATTTTGACTGTTTGAACAGGAAAAGTGCACATTCTGCATGGTGAAAGTATGCAGTTCTGTGCACATTTTTCAGAAGTATGCACTTTTCCCCCATTGACTAAAGTGTGAAAAGTAAAGTTGTTGTTGTTGTTGTTGTTGTTGTTGTTTTAAATGCATATTTTGAAATGCACATTTTAATGCATTTTGTATACATGATCACAAGTTTGGGAATGTGCAAACGTAAAACAAAACAAACAAACAAAACCCACTCCTGTTTGTGCTGATATTTGGGGTTGCAAATGGGGCAAGTTCATATGATTTATGAACTGAAACAAGATTCTCATACATCTCAATGCACATGGAAGTCATGTTGAGTTCAACAGGGCATGTTCCCAGATAAGTGGGTATAGGATTACAGCTTAAGGGTGAAATCCTATGCATGTTATACAGAAAAAAGTCCTACAATTCCCAGCATGCCCCAGCCAACAGTGCTGGCTGGGGCATGCTGGGAATTCTAGGATTTTTTTTCTATCTAAATATATATAGGATTTTACCTGAAGTTGTTCACACAAATGGCATGATGATGAATCTAGTGATGGTGAATGGCCCAATATAACATCTGAAATGGCTGTTAGAACTAAGGTTGTGGGGAATGCATTTGAAACATTCTAGCTAGTATTGCTGAGGCTCTTTTAGCTTTCCTTAAATCTCATCATCTGTTTCACCTTTGGAGAAAAACCCGAACTTATTTTACACTTTCAGGAGTTTTGCCTAGTCTCCAAAAATCTCCCAAGCATCCTACTGTGTTATTCTCCAGTCCTAGCTTTTTACATGAAGTGTAGTTGCAAGCAGAGATGGGTCAAAGAAGAGTCAACCAACAAGGCTTGGGTTGAAAATTTGGCCACATTTATTGAAAACATCTGCAAAGGGGTACCTAAGACAGGCAGCTGACTGTACCAGTGACTAGCTGGCATTTCTTGGGTGAAAACACACCCAGCCTGAGGGGTGGCGTCGATCTCGTCCAGATCGACTGCCTCTTCTGGGGGAGGTAGACTTTCCACTGTCACCCCCTCCCGGTACCGCAAAACACCTGGGTGAGTGAGGAGGGTTGGCCTCCCAGGCAACCCTTATCCCCCTGCTGAGCTGCACAACCAGTTCAGGGGGCCTCAGGCATCACCTGTCACCATAAGATGCCTCTGTGTGCACACCATCCCTAATCTCTTTCTGCTTTTGCCCATCCTAGCCACAAACCGAAAAGTGACCTATGAGAGATTGGACCGTATTCACCTACCGGATGCACCCTAGCCCCAATAACAGTGTGAAGTTGGCAAAAAGACACACAGTAAAAGGCCAATTGAACTGTGAGCCAAAAATTCCTACATAGCCCCCAAAACGGCAACCGGTGAAAACCCACACTGCTTAAGGGAGGGTGGGAGAGCATGACAGCTGGTTTGGGAGGGGGCGTAGAGTTTAAGAGAGCTCTGCTGACCCCTCTCCTGCCCAGTGGTGCCATGGGGGGGCACCCAATAGGCAGCAGCCACCTCGTCTCACCCCACCCGCCGGCAGCGCCCCCCCCATTTCACCAGACTAGCTAGCGGCAGGGTTAGGGCATTTATGAATGGACCTCTCTTTCAGTATCTGAGCACAAATTGACATCACTGAATCAGTTTATGCTTGGTTTTGTTCTTCTTTAATGTCTACTTGCTGCCCTGTGCAGGAATTATATTAACTATATATTAAAATATATTTGTAAAATAAAATATCCTTGTAAATAATGCATCGACATCTGCAATCACATAGATAATACATAAAATAAAATGCTATAATTGCTTACATCAATGCAACCAATCCATTCAATAGATAGAAACCATATCTACAGATCTAGCAATATGCTCCAACATATAAGTACTTATAATACATTCATGGAGAAGGGAATACAAAAGCCTTTGGAACAGACAAATATTCTCTTTGGACAATTCACATTGTACAATGTATACTTTCCTTTTCTTTTATTTGAAAGAACTTTTTGTGTGAAAATATGAATGTTCATCCCAATTAACAGACTTAAACCATGATTTCTACCAGTTTAAAAAGAGGCTTACTTTTGATTCTTGAATCATCCTGCTGATAATTTAGCTCCCATATTCAAGAGACATCCTTTTCCAACAAAGCAGGAATTTGGAAGTGCCCCCCCCCCCGCGACTGGACAAATTTCTTTTCATTGAATAATAGGTTCTTGTTGAATGTCATCTGTAACCATTTCTAAATTTGCACTCCATACAGATACACAGTGTTATACACTTTCAACTTCCCTATGTGCTGAGAAGTTTGAAGACAGCTCTACACAATTTAGTTTCCTTTCCTTGCAGTGGAGGGAGCACTGGAGATTTATGGCAAATGCTTAAGGTTGGATCCAGGATCTGCTTTTGGTGAATGGAAGGGCTCTTCTCATGGAAGAAGCCTCCACCACATTTTTGGGGATTCCTCCCTCCACTATGCACTACTGCTCACCCCCATTCAGCATATTCCCCATTATCTCTGTGTAGTCATTTCAGAAGGCTGGAGGCAGTGCTTTGGGGACAAGGGGGCAGGGAGATCCACCAGCCCAGCTGCAAGCACTGAAATCTGGGTCCAATCTATAGTCGCTGTAGTGGGGTCAGATATCACAACTGCTAGCAGATAGCACAACTGCTCACCCTGCATTTAATTCCCAAAGAGTAGGGATGGTGTGGGTGCCTGGTTGGGTCCGGGAGTCCTACACACGCCCCCTTCCAGTGCTGGTGAACTGTGCTGGCTGAGCCCCTGCCCCCGCTCCCCTGCCATGCTTACTGAGTTGACCATACTCACCCAGGAGCTGTTGGTGAGTGCCATTTTACAAAATAAATAAATAAATTAAAGGTGCTCTCATTTTACAAAAAAATTGCCTTCTCAACATATGTGCACATCTAGTTGTATACAAAAGGGGGTTGTGAATGGCCCATATATGCAAGAATACAGGCAAAACTGGGGCTGGGGGGGTGCCCGTCCATCCCTACCAAAGAACAATGTTGCTCAAGGAAGCCTCAGCTTTCATCTACTCTGTTTTGGTTTGGTTTTTTTGTGGGTTTTGTTGGTGTTTGTTTGTTTGTTTGTTTGTTTATTTATTTAATTTCTGTACCGCCCAATAGCCGAAGCTCTCTGGGCGGTTCACAAAAATTAAAACCAAACACACAATAAAACAATTTAAAATATATAGAACATTAAAACCACAATATAACAATACAACCACAATAAAACCTAGCAGCAGTGCAGGAGTTTAAAATACAGATTTAAAACAGCAAAGATAAAAATTTAGAAAGCTAAAATGCCTGGGAAAATAAAAAGGTCTTTACCTGGCGCCGAAAGGAATACAATGTAGGCGCCAGGCGAACCTCACTAGGGAGCTCATTACAGAGCCTGGGTGCCACAGCAGAAAAAGCCCTCCTCCTAGTAGCCACCTGCCTCACTTCCTTTGGCAGGGGCTCACGGAGAAGGGCCGCTGACGATGATCTTAAGGTCAGGGCAGGCACATATGGGAGGAGGCGATCCTTCAGGTAACCTGGCCCCAAGCCGTTAAGGGCTTTAAATGTTAACACCAGCACTTTGAATCGGGCCCGGAAATGGACTGGCAGCCAGTGCAGCTGGAAAAGTACTGGCGTAATAAGAGCTCGCAGGCCAGTCCCTGTTCACAATCTTGCTGCCCTATTTTGGACCAGCTGAAGTTTCCGGACTGTTTTCAAAGGCAGCCCCACGTATAACGCATTGCAGTAATCCAGACGAGAAGTTATCAGAGCATGGATAACTGTAGCTAGGCTATCTCTGTCCAGACAAGGGCATAGTTGGTATACCAGCCTAAGGTGATAAAAAGTGCTCTGTGCCACTGAGTTCACCTGTGCCTCAAGTGACAGTTCTGGATCCAAGAGCACCCCCAAACTACGAACCTGATCCTTTAGGGGGAGTGCAACCCCCTCCAGAACAGGTTGAATATCACCTAGCCGGGCAGATGAACCACCCACTAACAGTACCTCCGTCTTGTCTGGATTGAGTTTCAGTTTATTGGCCCTCATCCAGTCCATTACCGTGCCCTGGCACTGATTCAGAACAGCCACTGCCTCACCTGGTTTTGATGAGAAAGAGAGGTAGAGCTGGGTGTCATCTGCATATTGATGGCACCTCAGCCCACACCTCCGGATAACCTCCCCCAGCGGTTTCATGTAGATGTTAAACAGCATGGGGGATAAAATAGAGCCCTGTGGAACCCCATGGCACAATTGCCATGGCACAGAGCAATAATACCCCAGCACCACTTTCTGGAATCGGCCAACCAAGTAGGAGCGGAACCACTGTAGTGCAGTGCCTCCAACTCCCAACCCAGACAACCTATCCAGAAGGATACCATGGTCGATGGTATCGAAAGCTGCTGAGAGGTCCAGGAGAATCAACAGGGTCACAGTCCCCCTGTCCCTCTCCCGGCAGAGGTCATCCCACAGGGCGACCAAGGCAGTTTCTCTTCCAAAACCAGGCCTGAAGCCTGATTGAAATGGATCTAGATAATCCATTTCATTCAACAGTGCCTGGAGCTGTCCTACAACCACCCGCTCAAGCACCTTGCCCAGGAAGGGGATGTTGGCCACTGGCCTATAATTGTTAATATCCTCTGGGTCCAGGTTAGGCTTTTTCAAGAGTGGTCTAATTACCGCCTCTTTTAAAGCAGCAGGCACCACTCCCTCTCTCAAGGAGGAATTTACAACCTCCTGGACCCAGCCGGACAACCCCTCCTTGTTTGATTTAATAAGCCATGAAGGGCAAGGGTCAAGCACACAAGTGGTCGATCGGACTTGGCCAAGCACCTTGTCCGCATCCTCAGGCCTCAGTAACTGAAACTCATCCAATAAAACTGGACCAGACGGTGCTCTGAACGCCTCTACCAATGGAACTGCATTAATGGTGGTGTCCAACTCATGACGAATCTGAGCGACTTTATCCTCAAAGTGCCGTGCAAACTTGTCACAGCGTGCTACTGAGGGTTCCACCGTCTCTCTCCCTGGCCCAGAATGTAACAGGCTGCGAACCACTCGGAAAAGTTCCGCTGGACAACACTGAGAAGATGCAATGCTGGTGGAAAAGAACTGTCTCTTTGCCACCCTCACCACCACAGAGTAGGCTCGATAGTGGGCACTTACCTGTGTTCGGTCAGACTCAGCACAAGTTTTCCTCCACCTGCGTTCTAGCTATCTCCCCTCTTGCTTCATTGCCCTCAGCTCAGGTGTATACCAAGGAGCTGGCTGGGCTCTGCTCAGAGGGAGAGGGTGCTTGGGTGCGATCGTGTCAACTGCCCGAGTCATCTCTGCATTCCACAGAGCGACCTGGGCTTCGACAGGAGCACCAGCCATACCAGCAGGAAAATCCCCCAGAGCCCTCTGGAAGCCATTGGAATCCATTAATCTCTGGGGGCGGACCATTTTAATAGGTCCCCCACCCTTGCAGAGGGGAAAGGCTGCCAGAAGTCTAAACCTCAGCAGGAAATGATCTGACCATGACAAAGGGATAGATGTTAATTCCTCCACTTTCAGATCACCATCCTCCTGCCCAGTAGAGAAAACCAGATCAAGCGTGTGTCCTTTTATATGCGTTGGGCCGACAACATGTTGGGACAGCTCCATGGTTGTCATGGCGGCCATGAAGTCCTGAGCCGCCCCGGATACAGAGGCCTCGGCATGGAAGTTGAGATCCCCCAGGACCATCATCCTGGGGGTCCTCAACACCTAGTCCGAGACCACCTCCGTCAGCTCAGGCAGGGAGTCTGATGGGCAGCAGGGTGGGCGGTACACCAACAGAATCCCTAATCTGTCCCGGGTACCCAACACAAGGTACAAAGGTACTCGGTGTTGGTGCTGCACCGAGTACCCAGGAGGGCACAACTGGGAGAGAGTGACCCCTCCCAGTTCTCCCACCCAGGTCTCAGTAATACATGCCAGGTCAGCCCCCTCATCCACAATCAAATCATGGATGAGGGAGATTTTATTTTGGGCCGACCTGGCATTCAGCAGCAGCACCACCAGACCCGAGGGCAGACTGGTAAGGCTGCCAGGAACCATCAGGTTGGGGGAAGAACCAGAAGAGGGGACAGCTGTAAGGTATCTAGCCCCTCTTCTCCTCAGCTGGCCTGTTAATCCCCCAATGCCATACCTCCCCCTGCCCGTGACCACAGTTATGGTGGCACCTCCCCCACCCCCTGAGTTGCCCAATAGTCCTCCCAGGCACATATTAAAATGTTAGGGTATAAAATGCACAACAGTTTAAAAGAATATAAAAGATTAGAGATAAAAGAGAACAGCAGCTAAGAAGGAGCAGATAAAGTCCACGTTTGCCCCTTTCCCCTTGTCTTTAAAGCTGCTGCCCTCCGCTGCTGCTATTTGCTGCTGGTATTGTGGCTGCTGGTGTCTCTGGAGAGGCAGGTGGGTAGGTCTTCAGATCCTACGCAACTCCAAGTGCGAAGCTAAGTGCGCACTTAGCGTCGCACTTGGCGCGATGCTGAGGCACACGCCGAGGCGCTGCCTCTGGCAGCCCCACCTTAAGTACCTGGTGGCAGGGGCAGAAGCAGGCTCAGGATCCACCCGGTGCAGCTGCTGGCTGGTCCTCCTTCCCCAGGCTCCTTCCCCTGGTGTTGTTGTTTTAAGCAGCATATAGTCACAGCATTCTGTCTGGTTCTGCCCTAATTTGTCAGTCACACTTATGAGCATGTAAGCTTTCAGCCTGCTCACATGAAGGCTAAAAGTAGGGAGGGGAATGGGCATGCACCAAGCCCAGTGTCTGAAGTGATCCTGTCCACATCCACACAGTCCCTGACCTTCCTGCTTTGAGCAGGGAGGTCTGAAGAAGGGTTCTACTCGTTTTGGTTTGAACATGATAAGAAGCCTCCATGTGATCAAAAATATTGCTTTATCATGAATACCTGTGAAACTGACATGGAACAGAAATGGACTGATCCACCAATGTTCCGATAGTCGGTAGAGATTTCTTCTAAATCTCGTATTGTATTTGTGAGCATAAAGGTGGAAATGAAGAGATGAGACACAAGTGATTGATATCAAATTGGGCCACATTTATTGATCAATCTGCAAAGGAGGAGACCTGTCTGGGCAACTAATCTGTGCCAGCAACTAGCTTGGCACTATATTGGGCAAAACATTCAAAGCCTGCTGAGAGGCGTCAAAGAGATTGGCACCCCAGGACTACCCCTTTGGGAGCAGGTAGGCTTTCCTTTGTCACACCCTCCCATGCCGCAAAACAAAAATGATCCAAAAGTCCATGGACTTAATGTGGCCTGAAGAGGGTGGTCCACAGTGGATTCCACAGGTCAGATTCTTAGAAATCTGAGCTCATTTTAGTCTGTCTTGAATTTCTCCAGCATCCCTACTGAGAAGGGTATCTGTCAGGGCTGGTAAAAGTTGCCTTTGACAATAAAGGAGATCCATTATGCTTGAATGGTAACGCATATGTTTGTTTGTTTGTTTGTTTATTTACAATATTTGTAGATATATCTAGAACAGATTTCAGAGCCGTGATCACAGGAGGTAAAACAGTAAGGGGATAACAAGATTAAAACACCAGATTAAAATTATGCTATTTTCAAAAACAGAATACCAGTAGAAACCATGACTGGTCAATTAAGGAATGCCTCCTGGAACAGTGCTTTCTTCAGGAGGTGCCAGAAACAGCACAGTCTTGGTGCCTGCCTGACCTCCAAGGGCAGTGAAGCCCAAAGAAAGGGGCCCCCCACACTGAAGGCTCTTCTCCTGGTGGACTCCAGTCTGGCCGTGGAACCACCAGGAACATGTCCTCCAATGACTTCAGTGACTGAGCATATGTTTGAGGTATATTAGGCCTGTTCCCTGCATACACCTAATCTCTTAGCAGCACTAGTGGGCTTGTATATGAGAATGGCCTCCTCCTTCATTTTCCTTTCTTTTATTGCTAGGCCTCACCTCATAAAGGGAAGGGGCAGTGAAGTTCCTTGGAAAGGGCAAAGTGCTCAGAAATTACCAAGTACATGACAGGAAGAAATCAATAGATTCAGCTTTACCTGCAATACGGGGATGACAGCCAAACCTTCCAACAGGTGCAGTTCCCACCTTCAAATGCTGGGGAAAATTCTATCTACTGAGTTTCTGCTTGTCATTCAGCTGTTAGATGCAGAGCTCCAGACATGACAAAAGAAAATAGGGTTCAAACTATTAAAAAAAAAATCCATGCAGAAGAGAACATGGACATCTCTGGGCAGAATGAACAAAGGGAAGTATCCAAGTCAACCCAGCACTCGTGTTGATTATACTGTGTTAGTGTAATTTATTTATTTATTTATTTATTGCATTTATATCCCACCTTTTTTCCTCCAAGGAACTCAAGGCAGCGTACATGATCCTCCTCCTTCCTCCATTTTATCCTCACAACAACAACCCTGTGAGGTGGGCTGGGCTGAGAGTCTGTGACTGGCCCAAAGTCACCCAGTGGGCTTCCATGGCCGAGTGGGGACTAGAACCCGGATCTCCCGACTCCCAGTCCAGCACTCTAGCCACTACACCACACTGGCTCTCAAGTGTGGTATTGTGTCGCTCATTGTGTAAGCGACAATGCAAGTGGGGTTGGTGGTATAATGGGTTTCCTTGGAAAACTGGTTGTGCCAAGCTAATACAATTGGCATTATGCTAGAGATTACTTATGCTAGCATAACATAAATTATGGTTACTGCCCAACTCGGACACTGCCCAACATGGATACTGCCCAGAGATGTAAAGGAAAAAGCTCTAGAAATACGTGATATCAGTACTTCATATCTAATTTGGTAAGGTAGCTTTTAAGGTTGCCAACTTGTGAGCAAAAGCAATATTAATATTTCTGTTTAAAATGTCACTTCTCAAAAGTTTCATGTTTAAAATTAGACCTGTGCACAAATGGCCTCTCAAAATTCTCCAGCATGTTTGTGGACAGAGAAACTGAGGGGACCATTTCACCAAATTTCTCCTAGGGGAGGAGAAATTCCCCAACAGTTTCTCACAGACAGGGCTCACCTTTGGCAGCACAGATACTTCCTGTTTTCCTAAGGGTTGTTGGTTTATTGCACTGCTTCTGTAGGTGGCAACAGCATTAACTATGTTGAGGCTTCCACTTTTCTGAGGCAGAATTTTAAATTTCTTTTGGTGGTATTTTTTGAGCTTACCTAATCACTATGAGGTGGCCAAGGCTGTTGTGTGTGTTACCTTTCTCTATGACACATCTTTCTATTGCTCTGCAGCCTCCAAGGCCACATGCACTTTCTGAATTGAAAAAGCCACTTGGGTGGAATGGCCTCATGAATAGGGATAGACGAAAGTCCCTTACGTGGTCCCGCAGCTTTTTTTGGGGGGGGAGAGGTGCTCCATTTCTCCCCCCAAAATTCTTGGTGGGTGGGGAGGCTCCCCGTCCCTCCCCGCTGAAATTCTGGCCAGGGGGGAGCGCCCCGCCTCTCCAGCCTTGAAAGAAAAAAGTAAAGTTAAAAAAAAAAGTGATAGGCTACGTAAAGATTTACGTAGCCTATCACGGCTAGATTTTCCAAAAACACCGTGATAGGCTATGTAAATCTTTACGTAGCCTATCACGGCTGACTTTGGGGGGAAAAAAAGTGCGTACGCAAATGGCGGCGCCCATGGGTGCCGCCATTTGCATTCCTTATTTTGGCTCGGGTAGTCTACGTAAAGATTTACGTAGACTACGGCGAAAATAAGGGCAACGCTATTTGCATTGCCCTTATTTTCTCCGTAGTCTACGTAAATCTTTACGTAGACTACCCGTGCCAAAATAAGGAATGCAAATGGCGGCGCCCATGGGTGCTGCCATTTGCGTATGTGCTTTTTTTTTTCAAAGTCAGCCGTGATAAGTTACATAAAGATTTACGTAGCCTATCACGGTGTTTTTTGAAAATCTAGCCGTGATAGGCTATGTAAATCCTTACATAGCCTATCACTTTTTCTTTTTTTTTACTTTACTTGGAAATGGCAGTGGCGGCAGCCAGTCAGAAGACCGCCCGCCGCCGCCGAACCACTGCCGAACTGCCACCGCACTGCCGCCGCACCGCCGCCACACCGCCGCCGGGACCCGCCACCGCAAGGGACATTTGCACGAGGTAACTCCCATCCGGGGGGGGCAGACCGTTTCTCCACCAATTTCGGGGGGCCGAATGCATTGGCATTCAGCCTCCTGGAGATTCGTGGAGAAATTCTCCGACATCCCTACTCATGAAGTCTTCCTCATGGTGGCTTTAACTGAAGTGCAGGAAGCCGAGGAAGCTACAGGCCACCACAGAGATTATTGTAGAAGGCAGACAAGACAGTGATGCACACTCCTCAGCCACCACCTACGTAAGGTAAGCCCAAGAAACCCAAACCCAACCCATGAGCAGCTCTCTGAAATATCTCCTCCTTTGAATTTCATTTTGAAAGCAATTTCTTTTCTATCAAATTGAATGAGAATGGTCAAAAACTGTGGGAGAAATTTTTGGCATAGCACTATTTAAAACTACAGATCCAGCAAGGTTCAATCTTTGGCATTAAGTTAATACTGGGGAAAAGTTTTACCTGAAATCCAGTAGAGCTGCTGGCTATCAGTGAAGACAGTACTAATTTAGATGGACCAAACATCTGACTTGGTATAAGGCAGCTTCACATTTTCGTAATACACCATTTAGTTCTCCTATTGAAATAAACAGGAGATGTGCAAGAGCAAAACAGTGTTCATGCCCCCACTGCCTATCATTTCAATGAGAGTTGCACAGGAGAGCTTCCCAGTGTATTTTGCCCTCTGATAAATTATCAGAAGGGGCTCTCCCCTTGGATTTTGAGCTTAGGCATGAAAATGACTTGGACCAGCTGTCCTGATTTGAAGTCAGCTAGGCAAAAGCTCACACTGAGTGAACTCCAGATTTTTTACTCCAAAAGAAAGGCTATCAGAAGCTGCTGTGTTTTGTGACAGAATCTATTATCTTCATGCTTCTTTGTCGAGGCACAGTGAAAGCCCACCCTCCTGTTCCCTTAGCTACTTGGCGGCACTGAAAAGGAAAGGAAAAGGTTTTACAATGAAGCTCAGAATTTGGTCTTTAGAGCATGCAATTCCCACTTAATCTAAATTGTGTTTCAGATTGCTATAATGGCTATTGTGAGTGTTCTGTGGTTACATTTTGAAGATGTTTGACCTGAGGTGTATGACCTCCTACCTGCCAGGATATAAGATACCACTACATGAGGAAGATGTACATGCACACACATGAGCACACAGAAAGAACACATGTTGAACCTTGGGGGGCAAAGATGCTTACTTTTTATTTCAGGAGATTCCTTGTACTTCATTTAGAAATGCAAACTGATTTGCTATACTTGACAGGAAGAATAATATCGAAAGTGAACAAGTGCTTCCTGGAAAGAACAGGTAGCACAGACCTTTGAAAAATTAGTTGTTTATAAAGTTCAATAATAATCAACCTCACTTATGTAGTGACCTTATAACAGAGGAGCTTCGTAGCACTTACCATAATTACATTTGCCTCATGGTCTCCTATAAATGAGGTATGTGTTATAATAATTGCCTTGCAGTTTGGAAAAGGAGAAGGGAGTTCACAAGGCTATTTCTTTGAACACCTGCATAAACACAGGATAATGCCATGTGTGTGTTTCCAGACTTACAGGCCCAAGTCCAGGCTGCTGTTCTACTAGTTGGCTGCCCTGGGCAGTAATTTATAGGAGGGTGGGGGGAATCAAATCTGCTGTAGCAGTATGTTGCTGATACCTTTCATTTCAAGATCTGCTTTAGTGCAAACACTGCTGATAGAGGAAAGGATGATGAATTGGTGTCCAAGGTTGGTTCACATAATCACTTGGCTAAGAATCTTCCATATTGGTAGGTGGAGCATGTAAGTCAATTCCCATACTTGTTCTTCCCCCTGTAAGAAAAGAAGCAGAAGAAAGAATAAGAAGAGAAAATAGTAGACTTGGAAGGAAACTTGGAGGTCATCTGTCCTACACCCTACTCAATGAAGGATTTGACATTCAGAATGCGGTGGTTCCGGTCCTTCCTCTCCGGCAGGTACCAGAGGGTAGCACTGGGAGAGGAGGTTTCGGACCCGTGGCCACTTACTTGTGGGGTGCCACAGGGTTCCATCCTCTCCCCGATGCTATTTAACATCTATGTGAAGCCGCTGGGGGCTATCATCAGGAGGTTTGGGGTGCAGTGTCATCAATATGCGGATGACACGCAGCTCTACCTCTCATTCAAATCTTCACCAAGGTTGGCCGTAGAATCCCTGTCCAAATGTCTGGAGATGGTGAGTGGCTGGATGGGGAGGAATAAGCTGAAGCTCAACCCGGACAAGACCGAGGTACTTTTGGTGGGAGACAAGAGGAGGCTGGGGGATGTTGACCTGGTGTTGAATGGGGTACGGCTACCCTTGAAAGACCAGGTCCGCAGCCTGGGGGTCATTTTGGACTCCCAGCTGTCCATGGAGGCTCAGGTGTCAGCTGTGAGCCAGACAGCGCTGTATCAACTCCATCTGATATGGCGGCTGCGCCCCTTCCTTCCCAACCATCTGCTCCCATCGGTAGTACATGCCCTGGTCTCCTCTCGTTTAGACTACTGTAATGCGCTCTACGTGGGGTTACCCTTGAAGACGGTTCGGAAGCTGCAGCTGGTACAGAACGCGGCGGCTCGCCTGATTAAAGGCAGCCGCCGGCAAGATCACATCACTCCAGTGCTGAAGGAGTTGCACTGGTTACCAGTTGTTTTCCGGGCCAAATTCAAGGTGTTGGTTTTGACCTTTAAAACCCTATATGGTTCCAGCCCAGCCTATCTTAAGGAGCGCCTCCAGCAACACCAGACAGGCCGCTTAACAAGATCAGCCTCAGATGGCCTTCTCTCTGTCCCATCAGCCAGGACAGCTAGACTGGTGGGGACGAGGGAGAGGGCCTTCTCTGTGGTGGCCCCCACTCTGTGGAACTCCCTCCCTAGGGAACTCCGTCATGCCCCCTCTTTAATGAGCTTCCGTCGTGCATTAAAAACGTGGTTGTTCAGGCAGGCATTTGGGGTGGGTTAGGGTATTTTAAAAAAAAAATTATGGTAAAATTTTATTGTTTTAAATTGTTTTATGGGGGTTGTACATCGCCCAGAGTGGCTGGGTGACCAGTCAGATGGGCGATTAATAAATTTAATAAATAAATAAATAAATAAATAAATAAAGAATGCAACTACAGCATCCCTGACAGATGGTTGTTCTACCTTTGCTTAAGTATCTCCAGAGAAGGAGATCCCACCACCTCCCAGGGCAGTCTGTTTCACTGTCAAACAGTTCCTACTGTTAGGATATTTCTCCTGATATTTAGCCAAAATTACACCCGTTGGTTCTAGTCCTGCTCTCTGGAGCAAAAAAGAACAAAACTACTCCATCTTCTGTGTGACAGTCTTTCCAATATTTGAAGTCCACTATCGTGTTGTCCTGTAATCTCTGCTCCAGAATAAACATACCAACTCTTTTAACTGTTCCTCTTGGGACTTAGTTTCTACCTGGATGCTTGATCATCTTGGTCACTCTGCTGTGGACACATTCTAGTTTGTCAGTGTCCTTCTTAAAAGGTAGCACCCAGAAATGGACACAGTACTCGAGATGCAACCTGACCAGCACAGAATATAGTAGAACAATTATTTCTTGTGATCTGGATACTATGCTTCTATTCATGTAATCTATTATTGGTTTAGGTTTTTGGTTTTTAACATAAGCAAAGCATACCATCTCTAGGCCAAACCTGCTTTGGGCCCCCACCATAATTTTTATTATTTTATTTATTTATTTTATTATTGCATTTATATCCCGCCTTTATTCCTCTTGCAAGGAACTCAAGGCGGCTTACATTATCCTCCTCCTCTCCATTTTATCCTCACAACAACAACCCTGTGAGGTAGGTTGGGCTGAGAGTGTGTGACTGGCCCAAAGTCACCCAGTGAGCTTCCATGGCCGAGTGGGGACTAGAACCCGGATCTCCCAGCTCCCAGTCCAACACTCTCGCCACTACACCATGCTGGCTCATAATAAATGGTATGATTTCACTCCTGGTCCTCAGAACAGTTTACTGGCCCATTAATTCTAATGAGTGACCAAGGCACACCTGAGCCTGGGACAACATTGTTCTCAAATTCCCCTCTAGTTAGGGATGTCAGAGAATTCCGTCATGGACCTCAGTGAGGCCGAATGCCAGTGCATTCGGCCCCCTGAAATCTGTGGTGGAACGAAGCCCCCGCCCCCCCACCCCACAACAGGCATGTGAAATGGAGCACTTACCTGCTGCCATCCGCGCTGACTTGTGAATGGCGGCCGCGCTGCAGCCACCATTTGCTTCCTCATCATAGCTGTGATAGGCTACGTAAATAATTACATAGCCTATCACAGCTAATGCAGGGTCGCCACTTGCGTCCCTGTGGAGGCCGTGATAGGCTACATAAGTATTTATGTAGCCTATCATGGCAAGCTAAAAAAAAAAAATAGTGTACGCAAATGGCGGTGGCTACAGCGGCTGCCATTTGCGTTCCCTTTTTTTTGCTGTTTTAGCCTACGTAAATATTTATATAAGCTATTACGGTGAAAAAAAGGGGAACGCAAATAGCGTAGTGGGTGCTATTTGCATTTATTTTTTTTCCCGCCATAATAGCTTACATAAATATTTACATAGGCGAAAACGGTGGGGGGAAAAAGGAACGCAAATAGTGCCCACTACGCTTTTTGCGTTCCCCTTTTTTTTGCCATAACAGCTTACGTAAATATTTACGTAGGCTAAAACAACGAAAAAAAGGAAATGCAAATGGTGGCTGCTGTAGCCGCCGCCATTTGCGTACACTGTGTTTTTTTTCCTGGAAGGCTGCCCAGCGGCCAGATGTCTGGCTGCAGGTGGCCTCAGCCGGTGGCTCTGTGGAATCTTCGCAGAGCAGGGCTGGCCGGATTAGGATTTTGGGGGAAGGTGCGGAGCGCCTCCCCTCCACCGCGAATCACCCCGTCGAAAAAGTAAGTGAGTTTCGTACATCCCTATCTCTAGTATTCTTCTTAAGAGGGAAAAAGAAATACCATCTGAGCATTAGCACATTTTCCTTGCTAAGGTTAACTGATCAAGACCAGAATGTTCAAAGAAACTAATTCCATTCTGTATTTCAATCATCCCCATAGCACAGAAGTGAAAATCACCAGTGATTTGAAATCCTTTATTCAGTCTTTATTCACCTGTCAGAATATCAGAGACCAAAATACACATAAGAGATTCCTTTGAAGTGTGTAACCCTTTATGGTGTAACCCTTAGGGACCCAATAAAAAGAAGGCAAGTTTCCAACCAAACATATGGCGGCTAACCCAGGAGTAAAAAACAAACAAACCTTGAAGAGTGTGGAAGGAAAGCGGAAGAGCAATGATGATACTGCTGCTGCAAAGAACATATTAAGGATATGGCATATAGAAGCACCATTGAAGCACAGTGAATTCTCCATTTCTCAGAGGAGGGGATGTGTATTGTACAACCTCGGGTTGCCACTGAATTCCACTTCATGTGAAATTGCAGCCACATTGGGAGTTTGGTTATTTATTTTTCTATTCCATTTATTAGTCATCCAACACACACAAAAAGGTTCTCTGGGTGACATACAAGTAAAAACAAATTAAAATTCCAGTTCCAATGAAACACACCAGTCCATGACTAGAACAGCACAAAAGAAGCAACCATTTCAAAACAGTGGTTAACACCATATTGGCTGCCATCACGTGCTATAGGAGCCACAAAGTAATCCTCATAGAACAAAAATAAACATGCTAAAAGCATAGTATAATCTAGGCATTAAGATATTAAAATAAAAGTCTTTGCCTGGAGCTGAAATGATATTAAGGAAAGTGCCAGGCAAGCTTCTCCAGGGAGAGCTTTCCACAAGCAGAGTGGGTTGGGGGGCATGACTGAAATGGTGTGTTTTTTTCATGTAGGGGAAGAGACTCGGCAGAGAGGGGTAGCAGCAAGAATGGGAATAAGCCCCCCAGATCCTTTTGTGGGAGGTTTAGACAATTCTCCCATTTTGTAATAGTTAGGTGCATTTCAGTGCCTCTAGCCCAAATCGCTCTCAGTCTCTGATGTGATGAGGGACAGAAAGGGATGGAGAGGGGGAGAGAAAGTCCCCAATAATGTCCAGTGTAAATGTCTTTACAGGATGAGCTACAGGATGCACATGGGAGAGTGGATGACAACTAACCGTGCACTGTTAGAGCTCACCTTTTCATTAGAACAGTGAGTTAGTTCGAGGTAAGCCCACTTTCCTGTATTAAAAACAACAACGACCTTATGCAGGTATTTCTAATGTGTTTCTGTCTGGCTGTCGAGCTATGTAGCGCCAAAGGAAAATATAGTTATATCACCCTTGTGCCAAAGTGGAAATATATAAACCTTATTAATATATACAAGAGTGCTTTATGATGCCTGCCACATACTTAGGTGGCATTTAAGAACAATTAATGATGTTTCTAGAGTAAGTAATATCTGTTTTAATTAAGTATACATGATGTATGCTTCCTTAAGTTTTCATAGCCAAAAAGGAAAATATGTGCTGGCTAGCTTCATGTTAATAAAATAGTCTCATTTTTTAGCATACTTGCTAATAAAACAGACAAGCAAATATACTGACTGATATATATATATATATATATATGTATGTATGTGTGTGTATAGAGATAGATAGATAGATAGATAGATAGATAGATAGATAGATGATTGATTGATAGATAGATAGATAGATAGATAGACAGATTCTCTCATATATATATATATATATATATATACATATATATATATATATATATATATATATATATATATACATACATATATATGAGAGAATTAGAACTTTTTTTCTGGAACATAGCATTTCTTTTTATTCTGCAGAAAGAAGGGTGCTATATTTAAACTTTAGGAAATATGATAAATATAATCTGTAATAACGTGTGTGGGTACTACCAACTCAAGTTTCCACAAATTATGCCATGTTTTGTTTGTTTCAGGATTTCTATCTTGCCTTTCACTGTAAATGGTCTTGAGGTGGTTAATGAAAATAATAAGAAAATTAAAACAAAAACAAAAGGACAGTAAAACCATAATGATAAAAACAGCAGGCTAGCTGATTAAAACAACAACAGCTAAAACAATTAAAATGACCTCAAACAGTATTAAGCAGTTAAAAGGACAGTATTAAAGACAAGAGAGAACAGGACAGACTTGTGGACAAGGTAACACAGATGATTCCAGGAAAGCATGTCTATAGAAGTGTGCATGTGTATAGACACTGTCATTCCTCCAAGGAGCTCAAGGAGGTATACATAGTTCCTTCCCAGTTTTGTCTTCATAACTATCCTGTGAGGTAGGTTAGATTGAGAAAGAGAGAGAGAGAGGCCCAAGGTCACTTAGTATGCTTCATGGCTGAATGCAGATTTGAACCCCGGTTCTCCCACACCATTGAGAGTCCACCATTCTTGCTATTTAAATTCACTATATGCACAACATATAGTGCATATGATCTTTCACCTCTGCTCCACTTCATTGACTCTTTCTTATGGAACATGACAAAATTCTGAGAATGCTAATGTCACATCATGTGCCTGCTTTAACTAAACCTTACCAAGAGACATGGAATAACAATGGTCATGCAGTTGAGATGTTGGGTGCTGCATTGTAATAAATGTTGCTATTGCAGGGAATACAAAGGAAGTTCAAGGTGACTGGAGTGTAGGAGATATCACATATATATACACACACACACAAACACACACACACACACACATTTGACTTAATCCATTGGAACTGGAAATATTCTGTTGAGAGAGCAGTATCTCCAATAGAAGTAGAGTTAAGGGAGGGGCCATAGCTCAGTGTGATAGAGCACCTGCTTTGCATGCAGACAGTCCCAGGTTCAATCCCTGGCTTTTCCAGGTAGGGCAGGGAAAGAATCCTGCCTGAAACCCTGGAGAGCTGCTGCCAGTCAGTGACAACAATATTGGGCTAGATGGGCCAGTGGTCTGACTCAGTAAACCACAGCTTCCTCTGTCCCTATATGATTTGGTAGTCTCCAAGGGAATAATTGACTGAGGCCAGTGCCTATATTCTAGGGATGTACGAAAGTCACTTACCTTTTCACGGAATCTTTCGCGGTGGCGGGGGAGGCGCTCCATCCCTCCCCCTGGAATCCTCAACGGGGGGGAGGCGATCTGGTCCTCCCCCCCGGAATCCTCAACAGCTGGCGGTTCCGGTGGTGGCAGTGGCGGCAGCTCCGGCAGCGGTGGCTCCAGTGGTGCCAGCGGTGGCGGCGGCAGCTCCGGCGCCTAGTCTCCTGGCTGGCCGCGGCCGAGCTGCTGCCGCCGCCATTGCCGTCCTTGCAGCCAGCTGTGATAGGCTACTTAAGAATTTACGTAGCCTATCACGGCATTCCCCCCAACCCCCCCCCAAAAAAACACGGCGGCCGCCATTTGCATTCCCTATTTTTCGCCTTTCTAGCCTACGTAAATATTTACGTAGGCTATTATGGTGAAAAAAAGGGAACTGCAAAGAGCGTAGTGAAGAAAGTTTCTTTTTTTTTTTTTGCTGTAAAAGCATACATAAATATTTACGTAGGTTAAATAGCGAAAAAAAAGGAATGCAAATAGCGCCCACTATGCTATTTGCGTTCCCCTTTTTTTTGCCGTAATAGCCTACGTAAATATTTACGTAGGCTAGAACGGCGAAAAATAGGGAACGCAAATGGCAGCTGCCGTAGCCGCCGCCATTTGCGTACGCTGGTTTTTTTTTTGGGGGGTAGCCGTGATAGGCTACGTAAATTCTTACGTAGCCTATCACAGCTGCAAAGACGCCAATGGTGGCCTCAGCAGTCCAACTGTGGCCGAGCAGGAGACCAGCCGCCGGAGCTGCTGACGCCAGAGCTGCTGGTGCTGAATCTGCCGCATCCACCCCAGGACAGAATCCTGGACAGAATCCACCCCAGGACAGAATGGGACAGAATCCCCATCCCAGGGGATTCTGCGGGGGGGGGGCGGGGGGCAGGAGGCTGTTCTGCCATGGATTCGGGGGGGGGCGGATTCTAAAGAATCTGGCCTCACTGGAATCCATGGCGGAATTCTCTATCATCCCTACGAAGTTCTTAAGAGCAGAAACAAAGGAGGAGGAGTCTGGTCTCTTGGGATAGCATGGGCTAGCACATACACCAAATGTCTGAACCTGTGGTTCCTCTACAGAGTGTGATTAATTTTGCGACAACTATAATTATCAGAGATGTATGTCTTAGATTGGCCAGGCTGCAACAGGAAGTGCAGATGGGCCAAGCTCTTCCTTCTTTTCCATCCCCCCCCCCCGGTTTGGGTGTGAAGAACATCTTTCAAGGGTTGAATTCAGTTTCAGAAACACTCTCAGGGGCTGCATTCCAGCTGGGGCTGAAGACAAAAAGGGCAGAACCAAAGCACCAGGACAACCAGAATATTTTAGCTTAAAGCTTTTACTGCTGGTAACTCATCCTTAGGAGAATCATTTCCAACTTTTAGAAGAGGGGGGCTGCAAAAGCTGGAAAGCCACCAAATGATTGGCAGACAGGAGGAAGGGCTATGGCCGGGAAGAAGGGGTGGCCAAACTGAGATCCCAGGAAGGCGAGATTTGGCCTGCGACCCTAATGTTTCCCACCCATGCACTAAGGAGTGGAGGAAAATGCCCTCCACAGAGACACACATAAGGCAGGCTTTGGAGCACTATTAATGATGAACTACTATTAGTGCTGTGCCAAAAATTTCTCCCACATTTTTTTTAATTTAATTTTTTGCCATTCTCATTCGATTTGACAGAAAGGAAATTGCTTTCAAAAAGAAATTCAAAGGAGGAGAAATTTCAGCGAAAAGCTCATGGTTGGGCTTGGGATTCTTGGGCTTACCTTACATAGGAGGTGGATGAGGAGTGTTCAAGACTGTCCTGTGTAATAATCTCTGTGGCGGTCTGTAGCCTCCTCAGCTTCTCGCACTTCAGTTAAAACCATCGTGAGGAAGACTTCATGAGTAGGGATGTATGAAAGTCACTTACCTTTTTGCGGATTCTGTTCATGGTGGGGGGGAGGTGTTCCGTCCCTCCCCTTGGAACCTCGACGGGGGGAGGCGCTCCGGTCCTCCTCCCTGGAATCCTCGATGGCCGGCTGTGCTCCGCTGCGGCTCTGCAGAGCAGCCGGCCATGCCCACGCCAGGGCTGTCCGCAGCCGGATTTCCGGCCGCAGAGGGCTCTGGATAAAAAAACAAACAAATGCGTACGTGGTGCTATTTGCGTTCCCCTTTCTTGTCTTCGTCTTAGTCTACGTAAATATTTACGTAGACTAAGACGAAGAAAAATAAGGAAAGCAAATGGCGACGCATTTTTTTTTTTTTTACCCAGACGTGATAGGCTATGTAAGTCTTTACGTAGCCTATCACGTCTATGCGGGGGGGACACATACTGCAAATGGCGGCGGTGGCAGCCGGTCGGAAGACCAGCCGCCGCCGCCACCAGCGAAGCTGCCGCTGGAGCTGCTGCTGTCCGAAACATCCGCCCCAGGTAAGTCTCGTCCCAGGGGAGATCCACGGGGGGCGGGGGGGGCAGGCCGTTCCATGATGGATTTTGGGGGGCCGAATGCACTGGCATTCGGCCTCACCGAGATCCGTCGTGGAATTCTCTGACATCGCTATTCATTAGGCAATTCCTCCCAAGGGGCTTTGTCAATTCAGAAAGTAGGGATGTCAGAGAATTCCATGGCAGAACAGACTCCCCCCCCGCCACCCCGTGGAATCCCCCCGAGATGGAGCGTACCGGTGGCGGCTCCAGCAGCTCCTCCGGCTGGTCTCCTGGCTACTGCTGGGCTGCTGCAGCCGCAAATGGCAGCTGTCATAGCAGCCGCCATTTGCGTGGCTGCCTTTTTCATGATAGGCTACATAAATACTTTTGTAGCCTATCACGGCAAAGAGTAGGGGTGCAAATGGCGGCCGCTACGCCATTTGCACCCCTGCTCTTTGCCATGATAGGCTACATAAGTATTTACGTAGCCTATCACAAAAAAGGCAGCCACGCAAATGGTGTAGCGGCCACCATTTGCGTGGCTGCCTTTTTTGTGATAGGCTATGTAAATACTTAAGTAGCCTATCATGGCTAGCAGCCGCGCAAATGGTGGTTGGCATAAAGGCTGCCATTTGCAGCCACAGGAGCCCAGCAGCGGCCAGAATTCTGGCTGCAGCCGGCCCCGTCCAGTGGCTGCACAGAGTCGCCACGAAGCAGAGCCAGCCGGGGAGGATTCCGGGGGGGGGGGAGCCGTGCCTTCCCCCCACCGCAGATGCCCCCAGCGGAACCAGGTAAGTGTTTCGTACACCGCTAACAGAAAGTGCAGGTGGCCTGGGAGGCTGCAGAGCAATGGAAAGATGTGCTCAGACTGCCCATGAGCTCCTCGAGTTGCCTGTCATTTTCCTGCCTTTGTTGTCTGCGCAAAAAGGAAGTTTTAAAAAATGTGCATATTTAAACATGTGCAGTTTGGGGCCAGGAAAGCTTAATATGCACAATATTAGAGGCATTTTACCTCTAATATTGCACACATTAAGCTTTCCTGGCCCCAAACTGTGCCTATTTAAATATGCCAATTTTTTTTGTTTAAAAAAAAACTTCTTTTTTGCGCAGACAACAAAGGCGGGAAATTGGTGGGTACTCAAAGGACCAATTGCGGTGAGTCTGGGAGGGCATGAGCAGGGCGTGACCAGGTGCGAGCAGGGGGCAAGCCAGGACAGTGTCTTGGCAGGCACAGTCCAGGGATCGCAGGTGTGGTGGGGTGATGGACTCCCGGACCCAGTTGGGCACCCGAAACATCCCTAGCCTCAACACAGTTGATCCTGTTGCCACCTACAGAAGCAGTGCAATAAGCCAAAAACCCTTAGGAAAAGAAAGAAATAAGCAGGGCTACAAACAAGGCCTGCCAAAAGTGAACCCTATCTGTGAGAAACTGTTGGAGAATTTCTCCTCCCCTAGGAGAAATTTGGTGAAATTCCACCCCCCCACCCCCATTTCTCTGCCCACAAATAGCCTGGGGAATTCTGAGAGGCCATTTCTGCACAGCTCTAGTGACTATATCTGGAGTCTGTTCCATTAGAACATTATGGGACTGCTGCAGAAATCCTATAACCTCTGTCAAAATTATAGTTGTGTTGTTGTTATTTCATTACTCATTCCTTGTTGCTCAGTTTTATGAGACTCATGAACATTGCACTTGTTATGAAAGCCCATGCTTAGCTCTCCAGAGCCGGTCAGGCTGATTCACATTTAAATGCAACCAGTGATATAAATAAATGTAGATGAAAGGTTAATACCTTTAAAAGAATGATGTATTCAAAAAGAAAAGGCCACTTAGTGTTAAGGGGATAGTAAAATGTTCTTTTTTATTTCAGATTCTGAGAACAAATGGAAACAATTAAAACTGGAGATTAACGAACAATGAGAATAAGGGAGAGAGGGAGAGAATTTTTTTGACAGTAAAGAACTTTTGATTTAATCTGTCTCTGCTAAGTACCTTTGCTTTATTGGAACAAAATGTAATTGCATGGAGGGCAGAAATATTTTTAGAAGTTTGCGACCTGATTAAATGCTTAATGGAATGGTTACTAAATTGTGAGTCACATAAAAGTGGCACATTTCTATGACTGTTAACCAGAAACAGTTTAAAATGTGTGGCTTGGATACGCAGCAGGTTTCCATGCCATGTCATTCCCCCCCCCCTTCCTTCTCAAATGCCTGTTTCTAAAATGACTTGCCATGTGTCTTGGTCGACTCTTGTTAGAGAAAAAAGATGTTTGAAGGCTTCATGGATGTGCAGAACTAGTTGCAGTTCTTTGTGTCTTGCCCAGTTTCTTGGAGAATCCAAGAAATCATATGCATGGATCGACAGAAAAAGTCCTACAACTCCCAACACTCCCCAGCCAGCATGGATATTGCATCCTTAGAGATCTTAACAGACATGGGCCCAGATAGGGTGTGTGTGAGAGAGAGAGAATTGGGACAACCTCTCTGCCAAGAAGTACAGATGCTGCCCTGGGTCTGAGCCTGGGCCTTTCATGAGGCAGATGGAGACCCAGCACCAATCCACTGCTCTTCTCATCTATTTCAGCTGCCTGCCACATTCCCACAGCCCCTTGGATTGCCTTGCAGGCATAGTGCCTCATTTGCTTAGTGTCTGGGCCTTCAAGCCCATCAGCCTGGGAGCACCATTGCTGCTTTCGCTGCTGTGGCCAATGGTGCTCCAACAGGACTCTCCAGAATGTGTTGCGAAGCTTCCTTGTGAGTCTGAGGAAAAGGTCTTTCCTCAGAGAGAGGCATTGTAGAAGCTGGCCTGGAGACCACCTGCACTGCTGTTGCTTTGCCACGGTGGTGGCAAACACATTTTAAAGGGTGTTGAACTTTACATAGCGTTTTTAACATTATACAGTATTTGCTGCTGTCATGGCAATGTGGTGGCAGTGCACTCTCCAGGCAACCTTGCCAGCCATGCCTCACTCTCAGGAAGGATCCATTCTTCCCCATAGAGTAGCACGGAAGCCAAGATGGCCACAGATGTAAAGATGTTGTTGTTGTTCAGTCGTTCAGTCATGTCTGACGACTCTTCGTGACCCCATGGACCGTAGCACACCAGATCTTCCATGTAAAGATGACCCCTATGTAAAGCCTGGGAGCATCTGTGCTGCCACTGATAGCACAGCATCAAACTCAAAAAGGAATCAGCAGGTTGGGGAGACAGTGGCCTGTTTCAGATGGCAAATGTCTTACATGATCCCTGCAATGCTCCATGGATTACTTTGTGAGAACATTCCTTCCAACTTATTAAACAGTGCAACATATACTATCTTCTCATGAGGTATATTTGCTTCTTGTGTGTCATTGGACCAGATCTGTCCCTAATCCAGGAAATATCCTCCAACCCATGTTGAGTTATTTATGTTAAAATACAATAATGATCTCCATACTAGCTTGCAAGTGATTATGGAAATACACCTCAATGCAATTAACTGGTGGTGGGGCAAATGAGAGGGGGACAAGGGGGCGACATGACATTAAAGCCTCTCCCCAGTTTCCTCTCAGTGTAGCTGTCCCTTGGATCCTGTTCTGAGTCTAGAGGAAATACTTCTCAATGCTGGAAGTGAGCTACCAAGTAGAACTGGATGTGGGAATTCCCTTCCTGCAGGCCAGAGGGAACAAGTCATCTCTCAGTGATGGGGTAGCTAAGAGGAATGCTGAAGAGCATAATGTTTCAGCCTCTCTCCAGCTCTCTGAAGAGACATGCCTTTCTTTTGACTTTTCCTATTTTATTTCATTATATACCATCATGGATGAGTTGGCACCTTTGAACCTGCTTATTTTCTTTTTGTTCTCTGTCCTTTTACCAATCTATTTTACTCAAGTCTGGCTCGTTTTCTAGGGATGGACAGATCAGTTTCTGATCCATGCCACTTTTGCATGTATTCATCCATATGCCTGTTCTATCCATCCTGTTTCTGCATTAATCTGCAAATTTCACACACACACACACACACACACACATACACACACACATGTGTGTGTGAGTGTGTGTGTGTGTGTGTGACTGAATGGATTTTTACCCAGAATATACATTCTTTAACATTTGTTTCTCAATGTACACAGTTGTAAAATTATTTTATTTTAAAATGCACATTTTATATGCATTTCAATACATTTTTGAGACTTCACAGATATGGGAAAGTGCAATATCCAAAGGATATTTCACTTTCCCATATATTCCAGGGATGTGTGAATCAGAAAAACCAGAGTACGCCAAAGTTCTCTGAATTCGATCTCAAAGCTCATTCTGACTCGAGTCCACATCAGATTGTGAGCTTTGTTGTTTTTCTTTTCACATGAAAAGCCATGCATATTTTCATGTGTATTTTCCCAAATGAATGCATCAATTGTTCACATCTTTAAAATATAGGCATTCTTTTCTCATTGATTAAAGCGCATTTGTGCACATTTTTCAAAATTTTGCATTTCTCATGCACATTTTTGAAATGTGTGCATGCTGTTGAACACATTTGGTGTGGGGGTGTGTGTGGGGGTGTGTGGGGTGTCACAAATCACACAGCAATCTCAGAAATGTATGGAGTTCAACCAGAGATTGTGTCCATGTTTGATCTGGAAGTTGCAAACTGGGTAAATCCTGATTAAAAAAACCCTGAAACAAATTCCTCATACATCCCTAATTCTGATCTATACATTAGTCTGTGAGGTGCAGATTAGTTCTGTTTACTGTGAAATGCACACCAAACAAAATCCTTGACCATTCCTCCTTCTGACCTGCTTTACGAGCTATCACATGAAAAAAATGAGATAATCCCATCACCCCACATTTGCACAGCATTCTCACTCTGGATCCAGGTTTTGTGTCAAATGGAGTGTTGGGAAGGTAGAAAAATCCCAAAGTTTTCTGGGGAAGTAGTCCCACTTTCTGAGTGATAAATTTCCTCTCATTTATTTATTGGTTTAGAATTGTTTTGAGGCTACCTTTACAGGAATAACCCTTTTGCTGTCGATGTATTGCCCCTAACTGTGATAACCCATATCTTCAACATGCCCTTCTTTAAGCTATGTTCATATCAGATTATTACCACATCTATATCGACATATTTTGAAAATACAGTAACAGAGCAATCCTATGCCCAGCAGACAGTGTCTGGGGTGGCGGCGGTGGGGGGGGGGATAGTATAGTTTGGTTCCCTGGCTCTGAGTTTGGAGACAGGTTTCTGAACTCGGAGTCAGGAAACTGTGCTCCCTGCCCCCTCCCTATTCCCCTTGTAGCCAGCATAGAGAGAACTGCACCAGCTACCTCTCTATACTTGGAAAACCGAGCATGGAGATGGGGAAAAGGGGGACATTCGGTGGAGCGGGGAGGGGAGGAGACCAGTATGCTGTTTGCTATGGCCACTCCACCCTTCTTCCTTCCCCCTCCAAGGTGCCACCGCTAGACAGGTGAAATCGCCCATCTAGCAGACATGCAGGGTGCCTGGAGTGAGGACCTGCCACTCTCCTCCTGACCTACTTTGGATACTCAGCAGCTTCCGAGTTTGGAGGCTGCCAACTATCTGGATAGGATTGCACCCTAAATATGGGAATTGTTTTCTGCAAACAGGTTACTGGGTACATCATGATTCAAACCTTTTTTTCCGCTTCTTCTCCAAAACCATGAGGTCTAAACAGTTTTTAAAATAAAAAGCAAGTTCACAGCAATCTGACAAAAAAGTAGAAAAATGTCAGACAGAAAAAGTTCTTCAGAGCCACAGGAAGTTTATATGTCATGTTTTGCCTTTTTTTCTTTTTTTTTCTGGTAGCAATCTATATTCTCTCTAGTCACAACAAACTTTAGAAATCTCTAAAACTCTTAAGAGGAATTCCATTCCACCTTTCTTTCCTGTTAATATAAACAAATTACAAAGCTAATTGAAAATCCTGGAATTATTGACAGTCAGCAAATTATACAGCAGTTAGCTATTATTATTTTGTAATTATGCATATTTGATCATTATGATCTTTAATATACATGCTTATGTACACTTTTAGATTGGAGAACTCTATTACAAAATTCAGAAAAGTGTGACTTTTTTGAAGGATAACTGTGTTTCAGTTCACACAGTAGTTCAAAATCGCAAAATTAGGTAAGTTCACATTAAAATATGAATTGAACTAATTCCTTCCCCATCCCTAATCATATTTCCTCTCACTCTATTCTTCTCCAGCCTAACATACCTTAATTATTTACTATTATATTTATTCTATAATTCCGTAATATTGTATTCATCTAAACAATGACAGCTGTCTGCCCAGGGAAATTCAAATAACATGTATGGTGACTGGGTGAATGTCAGCATTAGTAATATATTTGACACCATTTCAGACATACAAGGGAATGATTTCAAGCCACAGATGTTTCCAAGAAATGCATGCAGGCCTTGAACATGCAGAAAAAAAAAATCGCTGCAGACCCCAGGCTATTAAAAAAATAAGCATAGCCATATCCTTAGGGATACCTTTGAGATGAAAAATGCAATTTCTCTGTGAGATGTGCGTACATCTAGCAACAATTTTAAGTGGATAGAGCATATGAAAATAACGTTTTGTTTATAGTCTAACAACTACTACCTATGTTGTTACTTAAATAATGATGATGTATGGACACCAGCCGTTGTTCTCCATTGTTATTTTTTGTATTATGTTTCCCATGAGATAATGTGTCCATGGTCTGTTAATCGTGTTTGATTTTTCTCTCCTTTGCATTAATGCTCAATTATAATACCATTTAGTGTTGCTTCTGACTCATTGCTATGTAATATTGAATCCCCAAAAAGCACTATTAATAGAGGGCTCAATCAACTTCTAAGTGCATACATTTCCTCTAGGTACTGATCTAATTGCAATCATAGAAGACATTAAAGAAACATGCTGTAAAAAGAAAGAAAATATCTAACATAAAGTGCCCAAGTCAATGAATAAACATGTATATGATTCCTCTTAAGTGGTTTTGGAATGGAAGTCTATTAATCCACTTACCTGCTGAATGACTCAAAACATAACAAAGGGGTATTATGAATGCAGAGAGGATTGCTAGCAATATCTTGGTATTTCTGGCAAAAATGAAGTACACAAAATCCAATGCAGAAGGGAAAACTTTTTGGTTCATTAATCAGCCACATTGTTATACAGAACTTCATTTAGAAAAGAAGAAGTAACTTGTAGAAACAGAATTACTTGTTTAGTCTGGCTTGATCTGGTGCTTTAACCTGTAAGACAAAGGTGGATTTCCAATTCAAAATAATGATAAACAAATTGATGATAGATGGATAATAGATAGATGATAGACAGGTAGATGATGGGCAAATCTGTTAGTTTCATTATCTCCCACATTTAGATTTATTATTTTTTTTACATTTCACATTCTTTTCATTATTTATATGAAGAAATTTGTGAATTTTAGTTAATATTGATCAAAAATGAACCAAAATGAAAAACTTACCCATCCACACCAGCCAAATTCAGTACTTACTACTATTCCGAGCATGAGGAGGGCCATGTCGTACCTCCCAGCCATGTTGCTGTTTAAGATGAGGAGTATGTCAGGGAAAAAAACAGGTGGAAGGACTAATTTTGCACCATAAATGTGGCTGAATACACAGCAATTCAAACCCTGACTTTTAATAGCTAAGAACTCAAAGCTCTCTGACTGGACAAATGTGTCAGTTTTGCTTTCTCTCATATTCAGTTTTTGTTTGTTTGTTTTAAAACTCAAGACCTTTTGGTCCCATTTATGGAAAAAAAATGTGAATTTTGGTAAGTCCTCATCAAAAAGCAAACCGAATGAAATTCTCACTTATCCCCTAACTGTGTCAGGAGTGTAGTCAATGGGTAGAGGAGAGATGGCATTTTCAGTTGTGCCATATAATGTATAATGAACAGTCTCCCAAGAGAGACTCATGTGGTCTTCTTTTAAATGGGCTAAGAGCTCAGTCCTATGGCTGCTAGTCAGAGTCTAGATGGCCATAGGTAGGTCAGTTCCCTGAGAACCAACCTCCATCCTCATCCCATGCTGCCTCACCTGTGCTCCACACTTGAAGAGGAACATGGAGGGGCAAAAATGGGGCATTCCTGGGGGTGTGCCGGGGTGAGGAAGTCAGAAATGCTGGTATGGCACATCCTATGTGCTGTCTGGCTGCCGCTTTCCGCACTCCAGGGCCCCACGGCTAGACAGTCAAAATTACCTCCCCACGGGTCTAGGAAAAGAGCAGAGGGCTTGCATAGCTAGGAGTGCAGATTTGGGAGTGGTCCAACCAGCTTTGGGGCACTTTGGGAAGCTCCCAACCTGCTCTGGAACCAGACCACTTCAGGATATGGGGCTCGGCCCGAAGCAGTGCAGAGCTCTAATATATGCATGACCTACTGTTTCAGATTATTGGAAAACATAAATATATCTTCGGATATATTGTACTAATTATACAGGATACAATAAAACTAATTTTCTGCAAATGTATTCCATCTTTTTTTTTCTCTTTTGTTCTAATACTTTATCCTAATGCCTTAATTTTGCCATGACAGTCATATACATTATCTCACCATTCATCTTTCTAAGATAAATTTTGCAGTCTCTTGTTTTTAGCATAAAGTACTCTTGCTGCAGTCACCACCTATGACGTTAACTCCTTATGTGGTTGACTTACAAAGGCAGACTCCTAACTATAAGTAATTAAGTCAAACCTTTGCCAGGCAGGCATGGTCCCAGTATCACTACAGGCAGGAAGCATGCATGAACTGCAAAGGTTGTCTCAAGGCTCAGTGTTGAGTTGCTGCAGTGAAGGAGAAGCAGAAAAGAACTTCAGTCATAGTTGAATTACTTGCACTGGAGCAACAGAGATTTTGCAGTAAAGTAAACTTTAAAAAATGAAGAGGACAGTGGAGGAAGAAGATGAGTAGTGGGCAACAGTAGCAGGGTAGCAATGATGCTTGTTCACTTAGAGGTGGTCAAATTCTGGGAAACCCAGGAGAGGAGAATTCACTTTTACAAACACCGACTGCTCTACCAACTCAGCATCCAAGAAGCTGTGGTGGGATGTGTCACAAAGTCACCCAACATTGAAAACACCCTCTCTCGGGACACCATTTCCTAGGCAAGAGGGTTGCTCATGAATAACTCTGTCCAGGTCCTGTGGGACCTGGTTGTGGGCAGCCCAGTATTCCAAGGATTCACAGCAGTAGTTCTCCATTAACTCCACTAGGTAACACAACTGTGATCTGAGTGTCATCCTGCTCTGTGGATGGGCTGATATCCCTCTGCTGTAACAGGCACTCCAAAGTCCTGGCCCCAAAGCTGCCAAACCTCCCTACTGCCTGTGCAGCATTCAGGGAGGGACCTGGGTTGCTGCTGGGTAGGATGTACAGATTGTGTAAAATCCATTCTGTTTGTGCTTCGCAGATGGTCAGGTTCCTTTCATTCTGTCGTCTGTCCATTGACGGAATTTTTTTTTTTTTTTAGCTTCCAAATTTGTGCAAATTCACATGAGCAAAAAATGTGCAAATCCTCCCAAAATGTGCATCTTCACTCCTATGGAGAAAATGTGCATTTTTGGCTGGGTTTTTGAAATGTTCGCATATTTTTCTGAGATGAAATTTGTGCAGAATTCCCAAAAGTTATAAAAAAGGTCTGCAAGTTTGCCGAATCCATCCAACAGGGAAAAAGTTGGTCTACTGTGGAATCTGAGGTTAGATTCATGCAAATCCAAACACATTTGGTTACATTGCAGATTTCTCCAACATCCCTACTGCTGGGTGGAGCTGCTGCTGCTCTAGGAAGAAGTGGGTCCATCTTCCTTCTCCCCGCTTGCACCCTGTTGTTTCCCTGGGTCTCTTTCACCTTGTCCATCAATAGACCCTATCAACTCTTGCTGCTGTTGGGGCTACAGAGGGTGCTGTTCACCCTAGCATTTTAGTCTTTGAGTTCTGCTGCTTTAAATATTTTTATTATATTTTAAATCTCTGCATTGCTGCTAGGTTTTATTCTGGTTTTCACTTTTATTTTCTACTGTGGTTTTAAACATTTGAATTGCTATAATGTATTTTATGCTGTATTTTGTGGTTTTGATTGTTGTGAACTGCCCAGAAAGCTTCTGTGATTGGGTGGTATAGACATGTGA
The DNA here is from genome assembly GCF_057233095.1 of Heloderma suspectum. NCBI lineage: Eukaryota > Metazoa > Chordata > Lepidosauria > Squamata > Helodermatidae > Heloderma > Heloderma suspectum. The sequence continues at coordinate 30,181,789 of NC_139465.1, forward strand.
TGAATATCTAAGAACCAATGTGGTGTAGTGGCTAGAGTGTTGGACTGGGAGTCAGGAGATCTGGGTTCTAGTCCCTACTCGGCCATGGAAGCTCACTGGGTGACTTTGGGCCAGTCAGAGACTCTCAGCCCAACCCACCTCACAGGGTCGTTGTTGTGAGGATAAAATGAAGGAGGAGGAAGATTGTGTATACCATCTTGGGTTCCTTAAGGAGGAAAAAAGCATGATATAAATGTAATAAACAAACAAACAAACAAATAAATGAAATATAAATAGATGAAATTGCACAGATGGCTAGTGCAACAGGCTTGTCATGGCCCAATGGCTCCAAACACTCTGTTAGCCAATCTTGAGCCACTAGATTGCACCATGGTTTGAAGCACTGGCTTTCTGACCCATGATCCTCAGCATCTGAACTTATCCATCTGTTCACCTTGATGCTTGACAATGGGGATCACCTGACTCAGGAGGGTAGTGTTCGAACTGAGTGTTTGGTGGTCCTGAAGCCTTCCAGAAAGGAGTTGAGGACCAGTATCACCTGTGAGATTACATCCCACTAGGGATGTACGAAAGTGACTTACCTTTTTGCGGATTCTGTTCATGGGGGGGGAGGCATTCCATCCCTCCCCCCAGAATCCTCAATGGGGGGGGAGGCGATCCGGTCCTCCCCCCCGGAATCCTCGACGGCTGGCTGTGCTCCGCGGTGGCTCCGCCCACTACACTATTTGCATTCCCCTTTCTTTTCTTCGTCTTAGTCAATGTAAATATTGATGTAGACTAAGACAGAGAAAAATAAGGAATGCAAATGGCCAGGCCCAGGCCAAGGCCGTCCGCAGCCGGATTTCTGGCCACGGAGGGCTCTGGGTAACAAAAAAAAACACACCTACTCAAATGGCGGTGGCTATGGCCGCCGCCATTTGCGTTCCTTATTTTTCTCTGTCTTAGTCTACATAAATATTTACATAGACTAAGATGAAGAAAAGAAAGGGGAATGCAAATAGTGTAGTGGGAGCTATTTGCGTTCCCCTTTCTTTTCTTCGTCTTAGTCTACGTAAATATTGATGTAGACTAAGATGGCGAAAAATAAGGAGCCACCGCCGACATCTGGAACATCCACCCCAGGTAAGTCTCGTCCCGGGGGGGATCCGCAGGGGGTGGGGAGGTGGCAGGCCGTTCCGCGATGGATTTCGGGGGGCCGAATGCACTGGCATTCGGCCTCACCGAGATCCGTCACGGAATTCTCTGACATCTCTACGTCCCACTGAAGCCTCGACAGTGGCCTTTGCACACTGATATCCCCTGAATTTCCCAAAACACGCACCACTATCTCCTGCTCTGCCATGCACTTCAGCATCAGGTATATGGAACTATATTTCATCCCCACACCTTGCATCCTATTCCTGTCTCCACAGGGCCCCATCAGTGCACTGTGAGCCACAGAGGTCACCCTGTCTGCTCCAGATCTCAGAGGTGAGGTGCACCATCTGCACCTCTGGCCTCCAAAGCTGAGCCAGCACTTTCTCCCTGGCTGGCCAGTACAGGGAGGGCACTTGCAGGAGATCATATGTGATGACAGATCATAATAAGGGACCATGAGCTCTGTCAGACAGCTGAACCTGATGGACTCCACCAGGCTGAAGGTATGTTCATCCAACACTGATGTCTTACTAACACAGCTGATGATCTGAGGTGGCACTGGAAACTGCCATCTTTCAGCCCCGTATTTGCCCCAACTCCTCTAATCTACAGGGGTCTGCTTCTTCAAGGGGAAGGTTGATAGGGGGACTCCTCATGCTCTCTCTGCCCCAGCACAACAATCTTGCCCTTGCTGCCATGACCACCTGACCTCTCTGCCCCTGGCAGGATTAGGGATGTCATGGAAATCCGGGGGTGGGGATGGAGTCTGGTGGACATCCACCTGCTCAGCCCCTGGATGCCAGTCCAGGGACACCTGAGCTTGCCCAACTCTGTGCACCCTGAGTTGGGCAAGCTTGTGGCATCCTGCCACCCTGTGAGTTGCCATTTTGTGGCAAATCCCAGGTAAGCTATATACATAAATCACGATTTTGAGCATAACACGGCTGTAAATAGTGATATTTATGCAACACTGCAGTTGTGAATGGTCTAATTATGTATATAGCTTACCCACAATTGTCCACAAAATTGATGCATGCTACATGCTGCTCGCCAGGCGCCTGAGTGTGGACTGTCCAGCGACTTGCCCACACACCAAACAGGGTGGGGCGGCCAGTGGGTGAGTTCAGCCATCCCTAAGCAGGATTGACCAGTGTTGTCTCCTCAAGTGCATTAACATTAAGAACAACAGACCAGTTGTCCCACGTGTAAGCCACTATGCAGAACAACAGCATTCGCCCACAGATCTGAAATTGTGGGCACCAGATAAGTTTGACATCAAGGAAAAGAAATATCCATTGAGGAGAGAAGCTGAGTGGATTCTGAGACTGAACACTCTCCAAGTCTCCATGCCCTCTAAATGAAGAACTTGAATGCTTTCCACTGTTACGACCTGTGGGTGATTTACTTACACTCCCTAGCTATCATAGTGCAGTGCAGCATTGAGACTATGGCCAGATTATATCAATGTGGAAACACCTGACCGGGGGCGGGGGGGACTAAAAGAGTATAAGATAAGATTTGAGAAATATTTATCCCAGTCACCAGTAGATTGACACAGGAGACAATCCTTTGCTGAAACACCATCTGCAGAATTTTTTCTTTAGTAAGCAGGTATTTATATGATTTCTTTTTCTTTTTGAGGAATAAAGCAGGTTTTATATGGTGTGTGTTTTTTTAATAATGTCATGCATGTATTAGCCCCTGTGGCAATTTGTATTGCAACAATATTTCAACTATGTGTTGTCTTATTTGTAAATTTTATTATCATTTATGTTACAGCCCCCTGAAGAAGGCCTAAAATAAGAAAAAACAAACAAACCCCCCAATATGCTTTGGGCTTCTCATAATAAATTTGATCTTGCATCCTGAGAACCTGTTTCTCTTCTTTGTGATCTACTTTGGATGCTCACCTTCTTCAGCTTTTTTTGGGGGGAGGGGCATGTGAGGACCAACATTAGCCAGGCTCAGTTAGGGCTGATTTAACAGAAGGAAAGGGAATCAGGGGAGGAGCAAGCCAGTAGAAATGAAACTTTAGAAGTATTGGAATTGAGAAGGATTGGAAGAATCTGCAGGAAAACTACATCATCATCGATATGAAACATGTACACAAGACAGAACTAAGAAATAATTGAAGGACAGTGGAACTGAATTTAAAATAATTTTTAAAATGTGTTTTTTTGTAACACTGGGGGAAAGGGTGTGTGTGGATTAACTGCCTAGTCATATTAAGGAAGGCAGAAACAGCACAGACTAAGAAGAAAGTAAGAAACAACAGCAAGGATTAGGGTATATGGATTAGGAAACAGAAATATTTGCAGTAGAGGAAGGAAATATTGATTTGGGAAGGAGGAAGCTGTCAGGAAGGAGAATAGGAGAAGCATCAGAAAAGCTGTAACATCGCCACACACCTAAGCTCTCAGATGTTGAGGCTGACAAAAAAATGCAGGAATCTGAGAAGCAAACACTTTCATAAGACTCACAATCCCTCCCCGAAAGCACATGATTGGAGAACCTCTAGTAAAATGTGCCCTATGATTAGAAGGTCGACTTGTCAGTCACAACCACAGTCCCTCCCTCTAACTGTTCTCCACCCTGGACTGGAGGTTTTAAGAGAAATGTAACCTAAAAATATGCTATTTTTTGGAGACAGACTATCTGCCTTTCCAAAGTGCCAAATTATGGATGAAGCTTCATGCTGATTCAGAATCAGTTCTGATTGGTTCAGAGGGAAGCCTGCTTTGCCTTGGGAATCACCAGAACTGGTCTGAAACAACCCTATTGTCTCAGGATTCAGGATTTGGCTGAATCCTATGTTCATTCCTAGCATAATTTATCACAGGAATGTGGTATATAAATGCTGAAATAAAAAAAAATACAACTGTAAGCATTTTTCAGTACTATAAATTGTTTGTTTGTTTGTTTGTTTGTTTATTACATGTCCATACCACCCAAGAGCCAAAGCACTCTGGCTGGCTCATCAAATGAATTTAAAATAAAATAACATAACATAGTAAAACATAATGTAACATCTATCAGTGTAAAACATAATAAAACCAAGTGTGTGTGTGTGTGTGTGTGCGTGTGTGTGTACATCAGGATAAAAGCCAGCAGCACAGCAAATGTCTAAATATGTAGTAACACATTTCTTGAAACTGAAGAATCATAAACCTGGGGAAAATATTTTAAAAAAGGCATCCATCTAGCACTGAAAAGTACACCTGTTGGTACACCTGTTGCCTAAAAAGGCAACAGGTGTACCAATCTGGGAAGGGAATTCCACAACCGGGGAGCTACCACTGAAAAGGGCCCCTGAGGATGATTTTTGGGTCCAGGCAGGTATGGAAGGAGATTATCCCTTGGTCCCAAGCCATTTAGGGCTTTGTAGGTTAATACCAGCCCTTTGAATTGGGTAGGGATGTCAGGAGTAGCAATGTATGGATTCCCCACCTTCCGTTCTGGACGGGAATCCACCCAGAGGGAGCGATCCATTCCTCCTCCCCCTCGGAATCCTCCAGTGGGGGGGGGGAGTCTTGTCAAGCTGCTGCCCCCATGTAGCTGGCCTGGAATGGGAAAGGGAAACTGGAACGATCTATGGACACATAGACTTATATGCAAGATTCAGGGATCTATTTTGCATATAAGTCTATGGGCACATCCTGCTGATCACCATTTTTTAAAGAAAAATGGCGATCGGAACAGAGGCAAATGGCTCCAGTTAAGCTTCAAGCAGCCAAGTGTCATTCCGGCCACAATCGTCCTGGAGCAGAGGTAAGTGGGGCTGTTCCGCTGCAGATTCCAGAGGCCAGATTCCAAAGAATCTGGCCTCTTTTGAATCCATGGCAGATTTCTCTGACATCCCTAGTCATGAGAGTCCTGGGGGGGGCTGTCTGATGGCCTCCCCCTCACTCTCCCTCCAGGCCCCTGCTCCCCAAACCATGGAGAACTCACAGACCCACTCATCGAGCACCCAGCAGCAGTCCACCCTCGTAGTGAGCCACCATTTTGCACAACAATGACAGCTTGGTTTCTTCTGGGAAGGTAATATATTGTGTAGTTGATGGCTGTAAAGGGGCCATAGAACACTCACACCTGTAATGTTGCATGACTTGCCCCCTTGCGGCCACCAACTATGCAACATCACCTTCTCAGAAGAGCCCGAGCTGTCACTGTTGCACACAATGACAGCTCTCTATGAGGATGGACAGCCCCACAGCTTTGTCACGTGCTTGCCGGGTCATCCAGAAGCTCACGCAGCAATGCAAATACAGGAGGGCAGCAGCTCAGCAAATGCCCAATGAAGCCAGGTGCAGGTGAATCTGTCCTTCCCTAGATTTGGGTCCTGAAATGGACTAGCAGCCAATGCAGCTCAGAAAATATTGGCATAATATGATCAAATTGGCCAGTCCCTATTAACAATCCCATTGTCTGTTCTGGATCAGCTGAAGTTTCTGGATTGTTTTCAAAGGGAGCAACATGTACAATGTATAGCAGTAATCCAAATGTGGGGTTGCTGCAATTTTTTCTGTACTTCTTGTAATATATGGTTGGATCCAGAGACATAGTCATGCTTAGAATAGACCCACTGAAATAAATAGGACTTCAGTTAGTCATAACTACCTTGTCCCTTTGATTTCAGTGGCCTACTGTAAGTATGATTAAGTCTGGATTCAACCATACACATATATTGGGGGGGGGAGTGGGGAGTAGGGGTGCACGAAAGTCCCTTACCTGTCCTCGAAGCTTTTCGCGGTGGGGGGGAGGAGCTAGGCTGCTCCCCCCACGAAGTTCAGGCCAGGGCGGAGGCTTCCCGCCTCGCCCGGCCGAAATTCAGGCTGGGGAGGAGGCGCCTCGCCTCGCCCGGCCGCAAACTAAAAAGTTAAAAAAACAAAACGCCCCCGTGATAGGCTACGTGAAGATTAATGTAGCCTGTCACGGCTAGATCTGCAAAGTCAGCCATGATAGGCTACGTAAATCGTCACATAGCCTATCACGGGTGACTTAAAAAAAAAAAAGCGTGTACGCAAATGGCGGCCCCCATAGGGAGCTGCCATTCATGTTCCTTATTTGGTCACTGTAGTCTACGTAAAGATTTATGTAGACTACAGCGACTAAATAAGGAACGGGAATGGCGGCTCCCTATGGGGGCCGCCATTATCCATACGCACTTTTTTTTTTTTTAAGTCACCCGTGATAGGCTACGTGACGATTTACGTAGCCTATCACGGCTGACTTTGCAAATCTAGCCGTGATAGGCTACGTTAATCGTCACGTAGCCTATCACGGGGGCGTTTTTTTTTTCTTTTATTGGAATGGCGGCAGCCGATCGAAAGACCGGCTGCCGCTCCCGCCCTGGACGAAGACCCGCCGAACCACCGGCCGGACCTGCCGCCGGGAGGGACATTTGCCAAAGGTAAGTCCCGTCCTGGGGGGGGAGTGCGGGGGGCGGGGGGGTAGAGAATTTCTCCCTGAAACTTGTTCGGGGGGCTGAACACGTTGGTGCTTGGCCCCCCGAAGTTTCGGGGAGAAATTCTCCGCCAACCCTAGTGGGGAGATAGATTGAGATTGAGAGGGAGAGAAAGGGAGAGAGAGAGAGAGAGAGAGAGAGAGAATATCTTTCACATGGAGCCTGTTCCAAGTTGGGATGGACGAAAGTCCCTTACCTTATCCCGCAGCTTGCTTCGCGGTGGGGGGGAGGTGCTCCGTTCCGCCCCCTGAAATTCTTGGCGGGGGGAGGCGCCCCATCCCTCCCCGCCGAAATTCTGGCCAGAGGGAAGACGCCCCATCCCTCCAGCTGAAATTCTGGCTGGGGGGGAGGCGCCCCGTCCCTCCGGCCGCGAATCTCATCTCCTGCCGGGATGCAAATGGCAGCGGCTGTAGCCGCCACCGTTTGCATCCCTGCAGTCAGCCATGATAGGCTATGTAAATCCTTACGTAGCCTATCACGGCTGACTTTGGGAAAAAAAAAAGCGCGTACGCAAATGGAACACCATTTGCGTTCCTTATTTGGGCACGTGTAGTCTACGTAAACATTTATGTAGACTACGGCGAAAATAAGGGCAACACAAATAGCATTGCCCTTATTTTCACCGTAGTCTACATAAACGTTTACGTAAACTATACGTAGGGATGGCGGAGAATTTCTCCCCGAAACTTCGGGGGGCCGAGCGCCAACGTGTTCGGCCCCCCGAACAAGTTTGGGGAGAAATCCTCCGCCCCCCCGCCCCCCCCCCCGGGACGGGACTTACCTTCCCTGAATGTCCCTCCCGGCGGCGGGTCCGGCTGGCGGTTCGTCCGGTGTTCGAGCGGGGCGGGAGCAGCAGCCAGTCTTTTGACCGGCTGCCGCCCCCGCCATTGCAATCAAAGAAAAAAAAAAAACTGTCCCCTGATAGGCTACGTGACGATTCACGTAGCCTATCACGGCTAGATTTGCAAAGTCAGCCGTGATAGGCTACGTGAATCGTCACGTAGCCTATCACGGGGACTTTAAAAAAAAAAAAAAAAGCGCGTACGCGAATGGCGGCCCCCATAGGGAGCCGCCATTCCCATTCCTTATTTGGTCGCTGTAGTCTACGTCAATCTTTACGTAGACTATGGCGAAAATAAGGGCAACGCTATTTGCGTTGCCCTTATTTTCGCCGTAGTCTACGTAAACATTGACGTAGACTACAGCAACTAAATAAGGAACGCAAATGGCGGCTCCCTATGGGGGCCTCCATTCGCGTACGCGCTTTTTTTTTTTTTTTAAAGTCGCCCGTGATAGGCTACGTGACGATTCACGTAGCCTATCACGGCTGACTTTGCAGATCTAGCCGTGATAGGCTACGTGAATCGTCACGTAGCCTATCAGGGGACGTTTTTTTTTTTTTTTTTTTACTTTCATGTTCGCGGCCGGGCGAGGCGGGAAGCCTCCTCCCCGGCCTGAATTTCGGCCGGGCGAGGCGGGAAGCCTCCCCCCCCGGCCTGAATTTCGCGGGGGGAGCAGCGAAGTGCTCCTCCCCACCGCGAAAAAGCTGCGAGAAAAGGTTAGTGACTTTCGTTCACCCCTAACTATACGTGCCCAAATAAGGAACGCAAATGGCGGCGCCCATGGGCGCCGCCATTTGCGTACGCGCTTCCCCCCCCCCTTCAAAGTCAGCCGTGATATAGGCTACGTAAGGATTTACGTAGCCTATCACGGTGTTTTTTGAAAATCTAGCTGTGGTAGGCTACGTAAATCTTTACGTAGCCTATCACATTTGTTGTTGTGTGTTTTTTTCACCTTGGAAATAGCGGCGGTGGCAGCCGGTCAGAAGACCGGCCCCCGCCGCCACCGCCGCCGAACCGCCGCCACACCGCCACTGGGAGCTGCCAGTGCCAGGGACATTCGATAAAGGTAAGTCCCATTCCGGGGAGACATGGGGGGCGGACCATTTCTCCACCAATTTTGGGGGGCCGAATGAGTTGGCATTTGGCATCCCAGAGATTCGTGGAGAAATTCTCCGACATCCCTAGTTCCAAGGCTACTCTTCCAGCTGGGAGTAGTCCATTGACTGGCCAGCAGTATTTGTCCAGACAGGATGGTTATCTCCCTTAAGAAAACTCCTCATTCATCCTCCAACCCACTTACTCAGAGGGTAAACAAAGTCCTTTGTGCAATTAATTATAGGCAATAAAGGAGATGCAAGTTTTAATCAAACATATAAGCAGGAAGATGAGATAAAACACAAGGCCACAGCTGCAAACTACCTCAGATGGAGAACATTTTCCAGAACAGACTGTATTGCATGTAAATCCTAAGTGATTAATATCCAGAGAAAGCTGGATGAACAATTTATTTTATTAATCTAGCTGCAGTACATCTCTCTACCCATTGCATTATAGTTTGCTCTTCCCTAGTCATTTACATAAAGCTTAGATTATTGTCTAAGGGAAAAATGTATATTTAGGCAAGGAAACATCTGCAAACAAGGCAAGCCTTCATTGCTAGTGTTCATTATTTTAATGCATTGCAGTGATATTAGGTGAAATATAATCTCAGATTTATTAAATACATTTAGGTACTTGCACAGTTATCTGCATCTAATTAGGGCATTGGAAATTATTAATATGCAAAGTGCAAGAACTTCATAGTCTACAACATTTCCTTGAAACCCATTTCAAAATGCCTAAAGCAAAATTTACCAGAACATTGGGTCATATTATTTAGTTCATGGTTATTTATTTTTTTTAAAAAAGTGAAGTGTAATAGATTATTTCATGATATGCCTCCCTCTCCCTTTAATAACCTTTCTGTGTAGTGGATAACTGTTGACAGCAACTGTCTTCTGGGTGGCACTAATTTAAATTGCATGAATCTTTATGACTATTAATCAGCTATGAAGACAGAAGATCACACCTAAGAGGAGTCCCCGCTTTTCCTCTTACTATGTAGCAAGTTGTAGGTTTTGGAATGTCTGAGATAGGGATGTTGTGGATTTTGTCAAATCTGTCCCATCTGTGTTTCACTGATTGTCAGGCACCTTTCATTCCATTGTCTGCTCATTGATGGAATCAGATCTGTTTTAGGGATGTATGGGATTTTTTTTTCCACTTTTGCAAATCTGTATTATCATAGAATCATAGAATAGTAGGGTTGGAAGGGGCCTATAACACCACTGAATCCAACCCCATATTAGCTCAAGGACACATTAGTGCAAGTGCAAATTTTCACAATTCCCCCCCACACACACACACACCAAAGGTTGTTTTGTTTGTTTGTTTTTAATCGTCTGCAAGACTCTGTGCAACTTGGAAAAAGCCAGTCTGCTGTGGAATCCATAGCGACGATTCATAGAAATCCAAAATGATTTGAATCCATGGCAGTTTCTTTGACATCCCTAGCCTGTGGTCTCATTCCAGTCCTAAACAGATTGGGATGGATCTAGAAGTTCTTCTCTACATATAGAAGGAGTATTTTTTTCTGATGCAAGGACTCCTTCCATCCACAAAAAGGATTCCTTCTGTTGGAGGAAGGGATCCTTTGGATCTATCCCATTATTAGTGATCCAATAGTTCCTTGTTGCTAGTTATGAAGGCTATATGCTACCTCCAGGATTGGAGGCAGCATACCTCTGTGTACTAGTTGCTAGAGAACAACAGCAGGAGAGGGTCATTGCCTGTGTGTCCTAGTTGTGGACTTCCATGGGCATCTGGTTGGCCCCTGTGCGAACCAGAATGCTGGACTGGATAGGCCTTTGGTTTGATCCATCAGGGCTCTGCTTATTTTCTTGTGGATGTCCACAGAATTCAATGGCAAGACCCCATTCTCCATGAACACTAGGTTCCTGCCATTCATTCAAGCCCCTTTGAAGCATCCCATGAATTGTGTATGGCTTACCTGAGGAAGGAGGTGGGGGCATACTGCACTATTTCTGGCTGTGCATTCAGATGATGTTCTATAATGTAGCCTGGGTTGCAGGGTTCTGCTATGGTCCAATCTTTAGCAGGGGTCAGGTTAGGTCAGGTTCCTCAGGGAAGAAAGACTGGAAGAGACCAGCACCATGAAAAGTTCCAGGTAGTGCTGAAGCTGGAAGCCAGACAGGGCTGTCTCTTTGGTGTTCCAACAAGATGCAGATCGAGACTGAGCCTTAAGTAGGAATTGGTTTGTTTTTAGCATGGTTGGCTCTGCTTCTATACGGATTGAGGCTTTGTCATTTAAAGGGTCCTGTCCTGTTTTAGAGGTCTCAAGCTGTGATGATGTGGGAGTAGCTGTAGCATGCGTGTGTCCACATGGCTGGACTCATCAGAGTCCAAAGATGGCAAGGCAACCTCTAAACGCAGGGAGCAAACTCCTGGAATCCTTCTAGGGAACTATGTCCTGGGGAAGTGGACACCTTCTGATGCCTTTCTATGACCAAATACCCTTCCTGGAGGACATGGAGTCAGGATACTCCAAGGATGGGGATTCATGGGTCTGGTCCATGACACATGCATACAAGCCCTGCCCCAATGTCACTGTGTGCATCAGCATCATTTCTAAATATGGCACAATTAGCATGATAAGCTGAATGCATTTTGAATTCTCCACATGATCCAGACTGTGCATGGTTTGCTGTCATTTGGAAGAGACTACATAATGTCAGATCAACATGCAAAGGACAGGGATAGAGTAAGCATATATGGAGACCTTTGTGTGCAGCCAGCATACATGCCCCCATCCAGTGGAGGTTGGTGGCTCTGATGTCAGTGGGGCTATAAACCTGTGATTTTATATTATTTGACACATGGAGGAATAACCTGTGAAGGGGCTTAGTCATGGCAAACACAATTGCTGCATAAAGGGTGTGAAAGGTGTGGGTTTAGGGAGGTTGTGAGAGTCTGAGGGGTGTGTGTGTGTGTGTGTGTGTGTGGAGTCCAGACCCTACTCCCCAAGCCATGGGGCACTGATGGATCCACTCAATGAGCGCCCCACACCTCAGCGAACACTTGGCAGCCATCTGCCCTCATAGCAAACTTCCATTTTGCACAACAGTGGTGGCTCAGGCTGCTCCGGGAAGTTAACGTGGCCCCTTTATGGCCACCAATTATGCAACATTACCTTCCTGGAAGAGGCCGAGCCAGCACTGGCAAAATGGGCTCACTAAGAGAGTGGATGGCCTTGTTGCCTTGTTAGGTGCTCAGCAGGACATCCAGAAGCTCATGCAGTGCTGTGAACGCAGGTGGGCTGTGGGCTGTGGCAGTGGCTCAGCGAGTGCCCCACAAAGCCAAGCACAGGTGAGTTTGTCCATAGCATCACTGATGCAATGAATATGGACTTGAGCATGCTCCGGGAGAGAGCACAGGACAGGAAGGCCTGGCGTGCTATGGTCCATGGGGTCACGAAGAGTCAGACACGACTGAACGACTGAACAAATGTAGATTTGAACCTTTAAGTTCATACATTCAGAATCTGGAAACTCTTGCTCCTATAACTTATGATTTTGGTTGCCTTGGAAAGATTGCTAAATCGATGTGGAAGAGAAGTTGAGCACCACGTGAAATCCCCCTTTGTAGCATGTATTTTTTCAGCTGGTTTCCTTTTTGCTCACATCAAAAAGTGGAGGTCAATGGAGTTATCCAGGATTTATGCTGCACATGACAGCAGATCTATCTAACTGCTGGTAATACATAGTGATAAAAAATAACCATAATGCTTACTTCCAAAATTATGGAAAACACATTAGGCTGTATGGTCGATGATAAGAATAAATAGAATGACAAAACTGATTTTTATAGAGGATTTGTGCTTCTGTGAGCTGTTTTTAAACTTGGATTTAACCTGCAATCAAAGTATTATGATGTTCACTTTTATGGGCTACATAATAGCTATGGAATGTAATGGCTTCTAAATGGTACCTGTCTTCAATGCTAAAAATATCAAATGAATTATTATCCCTTTTAAGCATGCACCCTGAGCTAGGCTGTAAGCTAGCTCAGGGCAAAATAGTCCTCTTTCTGAGAAAGGAGGGAGTAATGACTTTTGGTTATCAGATTATTATGAGTATACCATGGAAAACATAGCATCTGAACCTTAAAAATGCAGTCAGGACTTAATGGGAGAGTTTGCATATAATGCTAAGCTATGATTAGATGTGGTTATGTTGTTTATGAAGATGAATCACAACAAGCCTCAGGTACACACATTCCATCTTCCCTTCCCTCCCCTAGCACAGCAGTGAGGAGATCAAATGCTTCTACTTCCATTTTATATTAATCACAGTTTAGCCTGTTGTTCAAACCCTAAACTGTGGCCAATATTAACCAACATTTGTTCAAACATCCCAACACAGTTAATAAAAAATGAAAGCAAAAGCTTCCCAACTCTTCCTTACATCTGTCCCTTGCAGAGAGGATGGGTGTGTATGTCATCCTAAGGATGGGTGATTTGCCCAAATTTGTGCAAGTTTGCCCAAATTTCCTAATTTGTATAACTTTCCTCTACAGCGTAAAGTGGGCCGATCCAGTCTACTGGGGGAATTTGGGCAAATTAGGAAATTTGCACCAAAAATGACCTGGGAAAGTTGTTCGAATTAAATGCAAGCACACGTATGGCAATTTGCAAACATGTTCGGTGGACATGTGCTTGTACTCACGATTGTGTTCAGGGTTTCGAACATGGCATGCTCACATGTTTTGTGAGGAAAAAACCAAAATTCTAATACATCCCTACCCTCAGTCATAAGACTTTCTTCAGCTAGGCTTTCCTGAGCCACTTTAGCCTCACTGTACTTCTACCAGCTAAACCATCCTATTCCATCCTCACTGTTTACTGGTAAGCCTCTACACCCTTTCTCTGACATATATTTGTAAGCTCTGTGGACTTTTTGGACCCTACTACCTCTATTTTCATTTTGTTTTTGCTATTCTTGCTTTTGTACCTGAAATTGCTAGGTACTGTACAAGAATTAGAAGCAACATAGCCCCTGCCTGAAGACATATAATATAAAGATAAAGTAAAGGCTAATGGAGAGGAAGGAAAAGGAGATAGAAAATCATTTGAGAAAAGCCAGGGTGAATAGTTATCCAGGATGATATTCTGGAGGTGATGGACCCGACCTTGGGGGAGCTGGGGGTGGCGACGGCCAACAGGAAGCTCTGGCGTGGGCTGGACCATGAAGTCATGAAGAGTCGGAAGCGACTGAATGAATAAACAACAACAACAAGGGTGAATAGAGATGGGTGAACCATGCCACACTCCACTCACTGGACCCTGCCACTTACCCATCCCTGTTTGGCTCCCTGGTCCACCAGACTCCATCCTCTCTTGGACTCCTGCAACACCCCTGAGGGTGAATAATGCCAGCATCCTTCAGGGCAGCCACTCCATTGACTTTCTTCTGCAGTGGGTCAGAAGGAGCTCTGTCCTCCAAGTAGGGATGACAGAGAATTCTGCCACGGATCACGGTGAGGCCGAATGCCAGTGCATCATAGTCTACGTAAATATTTACGTAGATTAAGAGGGCAAAAATAAGGAATGCAAATGGCGGTGGCCATAGCCACCGCCATTTGCATATGTGTTTTTTTGTGTTTTTTTTTACCCAGAGCCCTCTGTGGCCAGAAAACTGGTGGCAGACGGCTCTGGCCTGGCTAGGCCTGGCCAGCTGCTCCGCAGAGCTGCCGCAGAGCACAGCTGGCCACAGAGGATTCTGGGGGGGAGGAACAGAGTGCCTTCCCCCTGGCGAGGATTCTGGGGGGAGGGACGGAACGCCTCCCCCCCCACCGTCAACATAATCCATGAACAGGTAAGTGACTTTCGTACATCCCTACCTCCAAGACATAGGACCCCTCCTCCGACAAGTGGGGTGGGGTGTTCAGACACATGACAACACTCTTATTCAGAGATCAAATTATGTGGGCAAGAATGTAGGGAGAGACGTATTAATGAACTTCATAAGCCTCAACTCCTGAATCTCCTCATTCTGCCATTTTAGTCAAATCATGGAGTCCTCTTGGTATTCTTCTAAGGGAGACATCATAAACGATCCTCCCTCCCCAGCTCTCCTATGGTTCAAACACTGCTCTTTTTAGTTCTGATCTGGCTTCAACTACTCCACAAACAATCCTTGGCATCATTATAGAAACCGTACATGGACACAAGAGGAGACAGTTGGGGGAGTGGGGGAATGTTATCTTCTGCAACACCATGGGCATATTTACAACTCAATAGTAGTGGTTCAAATAGCTGTGGTGGTGATGACAATAAAAAGCAAAAGCAAAACTTGCTGCTGTACTACTGTGGGCAGAATCAAGGAGTGAGTGCCCACTGACACATGGCCAACCCCTGTTCTGCAAGCACTGCCTGCTGGTTGTAGAATGGAGAATCGGTGCTTCCAGGAGCAACCTGAAATGAGCCAAAACGCTTGTTTCTGGATTGGGGCTGGCCGGCAGAGCTCTGCGAGAAGGTAGCTCTGTGAACTTGTCCTGTTCCAGAAACGTGTGTTTCCACTCAGTTCAGAGCTTGCCCCTGAAAGCACTAAATCCCCATTGTGCAAGTGGTGGGTGCCACTTGTACAGTGAAATTAGTGGGGCTGGCCATGCACAGAATGAAAGCAGCAGTGGTGGACCTTGTGTGGGGATGGGCAGCATTGGATACTGCCCTTTCTGTTTCTTCAGTGGGATTTATACTCTGTTCTTGATTGCAAATAAACTTTACATGAGATTTCGAAAGATCACCTGCTAGTCACAGTGTGTATAAGAAAAAAGGGTGGAGTTATAAAAGATAAGAGACAAAAACATACCTGTGGGGAATAAGCAATAGCTCTATGCAGCTAAGGGGTTTTTAAATGCACACACACACACGCACAAACACACAGAGAGGGGGGAGAGAGAGAGAGAGAGAGAGAGAGAGAGAGAGAGAGAGACATTGTTCAATTAAGGGACTATTGTTTTGGGGGTGGTTATTTTTGGGTTTGGGATTTTTTTTAAGACTGCAAGCTGTGCTGATAACCCTGTGATGCTGCTCATCTACTATGGACATCTTGCTAGATAGATGCATTTTCCCTATTCTGTATTGATTTGAACAAGCAAGCATTGAGGGTATACACCTCTGCACCACATGATACCAGGTAGCATGGGCCCTTCTCAGTTTATGATAATGAGATATCTTGTTTCACAATGTCACATGCATTTAAAAACACAGCTCCAAAGTGAAATAAATAAATAAAATAAAAATATTTTGTGTCATCAGCATATCTGCTTCTTGCACAAATGGTATGCTAAGCATTTTGCTGACATTGTTATATATTGTTCAGAAAAGGAAGAAAAGATTTGCATCCTTTCACCATTTCCACAATAACCTTTCGTTTCCTCATTCTTGTTCATTGCCTATCTACATTCCCTGTTATTGATGCAGAATACTGTCAAGGGCCAAGACCAGGCGCCATTGGCCTCCAGTGACAGCGACTCCAAGGAGTTGCCAGAAACAGTCTCTGGTACTTCTGAAGTGGGGCCAACTGCCTCAGAACTCATATCCTGTCCATGCAACTTCCTAAAAGGCACCACTGTCCCCTGACTCTGAGGAATGGACCTCTCTATCTTCTACTGAAGTCAGCACCTACAGGGAAATGCCAACCTCCTAGGAGGCACCACTGTCCTCTGACTCTGAGGAGTGGACCTCTGAATCCTCTAATGAAGCCAACACCCACAGGGAAATTATGTTGGCCCTTTAACAGCCAGAAACAGCAGCTGAGGGAGTGGACCTTCCAGAAAGACTCCCCCTGGCCTGAGTATCAATCTCTGACAGTTGCTCCCAGTCAGTGCTGGAGTAATGTGTTTGAGCTTTAGCTCTATGACTGTGTTCAGTAGTCCTGAAATTTACTCCCAGATGTGATGCAGCCACCTGTCCCACATTGCACACCTCCTCACCTGAGCCATCACCCAGAGCAGATGACTAGGAGCCCAGATGGAGCAGGACAAATGCCACAAGCGGAGAGTAGCTGTCTGTTCAATTTCCAAGCAATATGATATCTGCAGAACTTAGGAGGAAAAAAAATGAGATGCAGATATACACAAGTGACTAGCCATATCATTCTAAGAAATGAATATGTGCAGTTTGAACCTGTTGGTGTGTCTTAAGATTGTCTCCAGAGATCCTGCTCCAGGTGCCTCTACCTTCTGAGGTGAAAACAGTGACTACTGGGCATAGTCCCCGTTCTATATTGGCACCCAGACCAAGGAACGCCGTCCCCAGACCAATTAATCAGGTGCCTGCATCATTACCTTTTCCAGGATCTCTGAGTCCCACTGTGCTTGGCCTATTCCTTTCATGCCTCAAATATGGAAGGAAGGAGGGAGCACTTTAAGCCTCTTTCGTTTCATACTCTGCCACTAGCAAAGACAGAGTCAGCAGGTAATCCTTCTCATTGACCGCACCACACAACCTTTTTAAAGTCAGTGTGTTTCAAGCTGGTAGGAACACAGGAAGCTCTTTTACTAGGGATGTTGGGTGAAATTTGTTTGGTTTGGATTTTAATATGAACTTACCTGATTTCGCACTTCCGAAGTTATATGTGAACTGAAACACAGTTATTCTTTGGAATTCACATTTAACCAAATTTTGCAGTGGAGTTCTCCAGTTAAAAAAAAAAGCGTACAAACATAGTATGTAAACAGTGTCACAAAAATGCATATATTCGTGAACATAATGATGAAAATTGATTATACTGGGGGAATTGCTTACCAGCATTCATATATTAGGCAGAACTGCATATAAATTATGTGTATTAGGAGAAATACATGCACTTTTTGTGCAAAACTTAAAAAAACAACCCTGATGTAGAAACGGAATGAACCAAACTGAGATGGGTGAAATGAGAAACTGAGAGTAACTGAAATGGACAGTGACTGAAATGGACATTCTTCCATTCCTAGTTATACCAAGTCATTTGTACACTGATTACAAGTGGCTGCCAACAACTCTCAACAGTTTCAGACAGGAGTCCTTTGTGAGCGGAGATGGGTTAAAGAAGGCACAGACAAACAAGCTTGGGTTGAAAATTGGGCCACATTTATTGAAATAGCTGCAAAGGGGTAACTAGGACGGGCATCTAACTGTGTCAGCGGCTAGCTGGCACTTCTTGGGCGAAAACATACCCAGCCTGAGGGGTGGCGGTGATCTCGCCATCCCTCCGGACTGCCCCTTCTGGGGGAAGTAGACCTTCCGGTGTCACCCCCAACCCGGTGCCGCAAAACACCTGGGTGAGTGAGTAGGGTTGGTCTCCCAGGCAACCCTTATCCCCCCGCCGAGCCGCACAACCCATTCAGGGGGCCCTCAGGCGTCACCTGTCACCATAAGGTGCCTCTGCATGCACACCATCCCTACTTTCCTGTTTTGCCCGTCCTAGCCGCCACTGGAGTCACAAGCCTAGAGCTTGTGAAACTCCCCCCACCTGCGCAGAAGGACTTCCCGCAGGCCCCTTTGCAGATCAGACAGACATATGTTATTCACTAAATGAGACAGGCAGACACCGTCCTACCTGTAACGCTCCCTCCATGTCCACAGAATTCCCTGGCGGGTGGTGCATCCATCACCCCATTCACTTGGCAATAAGCCATTTCTCTATGCACTTTCCAACGTGCCCTGCCACTGGCAACGTCATTCCATTCCTTCCCACTGATCCATGGGAGCAGTGAGGGCTGCAATAGGCTACTTCCGGCCAGGTATGCCGGACCACCTGTATCTCAACCAAGGCCTGTTCCATCAGGTCCTCACCTGGCTTACAGCCGAAGTCATTCCCTCCAATGTGCAGCACCTGGACCTGCGGAGGATGACTGACAAACTTGGTGGGACAGAGTGAGGAGGGGACTCCCACCGTATGCCACGTCTATGGAGCCACTAGATCTTAATGTGACAGCGTGACAGAAGCTGAATTCTGAAGAAGACATACAAGCTCTTCATGAAGCTCCAGACATCAAAACGTGCCCATGTAAGAGCACCCGTACCGGCGTACAGTGAGTCTGCTGGTCTCAGGAATAAGCACATTAAGGGAAACTACACAATTGCCCTTAAGTCAACAGCAAACCGTTGAAGTGATAAAAACGGAGGCCCCTCCTCAGACCGTGGCATGCCATAAAACCCATAAGGTGCCGCCAGAGCATAATCCGTTGACTTGCGTTTGGCTGTGGGCCACTGCCGTGCCCTTGCCATGCCGATCGATTTGATCACCAAATATGTAAATGGATTACTTTGGGCCAGACCTGTACCTTGCAGCAAATCAAGGCCCTCCGGGACAAGTCGGGCTTGTGAGCCCAGACCAACCCTGCATTCCGTTAGGGCTGCTACTTGGAACAGGGTAAAGTCTTATTGGAAAGCTCAAATAGAGGGCCATTACCCCCGGAGCCCGAAAGGGGTATCCGGAGAGAGAGGGTGGTTAATTTACTAATGCAGGCAAACATCTGTGCCCAACACTATCTTGCACGCCGAAACCTAAATTCTGACATGGAGTCAGTGAAACCCACCTTAGTGGGCTGGAAGGCTAAATGGCCAGCTTGCAACTTATGGTCCCAAATAGTCTGTTGTTCCTTATGGAGGCGTGAAATTGTGGCCAATGATCTAGAGATAAGGGCCATGAATCCTATCGCTGAGGTTTTGCCTAATGCGTGGCACACACACCCTGCTCTGTCGCAGGCGGCTCCTGTATGGAGAGCCATGGAATGCAGGCTGGCATGCCTGGCTTCAGTATCCTGATCTCCCATAGTACTGCAAGGATGGGATCTGGGAATGGAGCACCCACGGGGCTAAGGCACGGAAGATGTTGACCTAATTTCATGACAAGGCATCGACAATTGGGTTTGCCTAACCCAGCACATGGTGGACCCAGAACCAGATGTTGTAATACTGACTCTGGAGCACGAACACACTGACACATGACATGACCCTCCAATTTCGGGAGGACAGAGAATGAATAACGTGGTCATGTTGTCATAGCGAAGGGGGGGCGTTACTGACTTGGCTATAAGGTTATCCCTCAATGTGCTTGGTGGGGGCGGCAGCCTCCACTCTACAGGCCTTTACCCACTGCACAATTGGACCTGCCCTAAGAATCTGAAACCCCTTGGGGTAGGGGTGGAACCATGTGAGTCCGCAGTCCGGCTTTGAGGAGAGGCTCACGCTTCCGAGAGGAGGTGCCATTAAAGCCCTACTAAGTTGAAGCCATGCCTGATGTATAACTAATTGGAGCTGTGCCTAACGGACCTGAAAATTGTCCTGAGGGAGGTGAGAATAACACCTAAGGGTATCGGATTGGCTTCCGCTTCACCGAATGTTGCTGTGGGAGACAGGCCCTCAGCCTTTGTGAGCTGAGGGGCACCGAAGTAACAGAAAAGGGGAAGCAATACTTGCGTTAGGTCAGAACAATGACCACCATCTTTGGACTCCATGTAGCACATGTCCATCAGGGACCCGTGGCCGGGATCCCAGACCAAGATAGCTGCCTCATCGAAGAGGTGTGACACACTGAGCAGAGTTGATCAGGGATCTCGTGATAATTGACTGGCTCTCAGGAAAGAGAGGTTACGAATCAGGATAAACTCCCTAGAGGATTTCCTGGGCACCATTTCGAGAAGGGAGATCCCTAGAATAGCTAACGGGGTATGGAAAAAAGGGGGGGGGCTAAAACCCTTCTGCCAGTACTGCATTGTTAACCTCTCCTGAACCTGTTGACGCCTAGCGAGGAGAAATGTTGCTTATGAGGTAGGGATGGTCTATGTTGACCTAAAGAAAAAATGCTAGGGGGCCCTAGAACCTAGCATAAACCGTGTTCCAAGTTAAGACGTGTTCCCCCAGTTGGGTAGTGTCTTAAAGCCGGAGTATCAGCACCAACCTTACTAGGCATTGGCCATCCAGAGCTTCCTACTGCCTCGGCTTTTCCAAGGGGACCCTCCCCTCCCCGAGCATTGGACAAGAGGTGCATGAGTGCTGACTGCTACAAGGGAGCATTCACGATGAAAGCTGCACATGTCCTGGGAGCATGTGCCCATTGGGGCTTTACTCCCAGCACAGATAGCAGTGCGGAAGCAGCGGACCCGACATAGGCCGAGGGCCAGTGCGGGAGACCACCTGGGGAATGTGGCCACTGCCAGATCTGTTGCCGACCCCAGCTGGGAAGGAGTCAAAATTGGAGTGAAAGGTCCTGGTCAAACAGGTCCTTACGCACAGAAGGGCAATGGCGGCCCTCCTGCGAGAGGCCTCAACAAGCCATTCGCACACCTCCTCGGGCGAAAGACATTACGAGAAGGAGTAGCCCTGGTGACAATACAACTCGCCAGATTAGCGTAGGGATCTGATATGCCCCTTACGTGGATGTCCAAAATGGGTGGGGGAAGGCGAGGGATCCTACTTAATCCAGGAAAAAACCCTGTAAGATGATGCATTAAGTGGCTGGGGTTACTGGGGTGTGACTGATGGAGCTGCAGGCGGCCCGAGCGTCATATAGGGAGATGACATTGGGAGGGACAGCCGACCCCAGGAAGGTAAGCTAAGGCAGCAACCCCACAGCCCTAAGGGTCACCCGTCTGAACAACTGGGGTGAGGTGCAGTCATCTCACCCATATTCAGGGCAGCCGTGTCTGGGTCCCCGGGAGCAAGGGAGGTGATAGCACTTGCATTGCTCCTGATGGAGATGCCCCATGAGGGCGGACTGCCTTCAGGTGTGCTGTGTCGCCTGGGCAAAACCCCAAGGAGGAGGATGTTGCTTGGATCACTGCTGACGGAGATGCCGCAGGAAGGTGGACTGCCTACAGTGGTGGGGTGCTGCCATGGTGAACCTGCGAAGGCGAGATGGGGGCCTCAATGGCGTCTGGGTGCCCTGAACCCAGAGACGAGCTGTACCAATTGTGGGCACACTCTGATCCCCAGCTGGAAAAAACCGAGGTTGTTGCTTGTGCGCCCAGGGAAGATGAGGCAGCAGAAGAGAGGAGCTCTGCTGAAGGCGGTGAGCCTTCTGGAAGAGCCGATGAAGAGGAGGTGGATGCCTCAATAGCGTCCAGGCGATCTGAAATAGAAAGGAGCAACGGGTCTGCTGTCGTGTTCGCTTGTGCTGGACCACTGAGGATTTTTTGTGCCTGGCCAGGGGAGGAGGAGGGATCCCCGAGGAACGCTCAACAGCTTCCAAACGAGAAAAAATTGATGCCAGTACCGGGTCTGCGTCCACATCAGAGTCAGAATTGGGCCTTGGCAGTGGACTTTGGGGGGGGCGGGGCCCTCCCATTCCCTTTCTTACCACCCTGGCCCTTCTTAGGAGGCATGATGCAGGAGGTGAATTAAGCAAGCAATCTGTCAGGGTGGACACTGAGCCCATAGAATAACAGAGTAGTTCTAATGCTGAGGAAGAGCAGTCGCTCCTGGGAGAGGAGCGCGCTCCTCTTTCCCAGGACCAACAGCTGACGGAGTTTCCTCCCCCCCACATTCCTAGTTTTAGTTAGCAGTCAAGGGAGTGACTGAGCACAGATAGCAGACTTAGTGAAGGTGCGCACTCAACGGCTGCGCCCCGAGGATCCAAGGGGAAAGGGGAGGGATTCTCCCTAGTCCTTATATTCAGGGGTCTGCCAGTAATTGCTTTTCAAACGGGGACCAACTGTTCCAACTTAGGGCATAGGGATGCTGCTGCTCAGATCTAGCTGATACCTGTAGAGTTGTTAAGTTGCAAAGGAAGAATAAATCTTTGAAAAGAATCCCTTTGTCTGTGTCTGGACTTGGCTACTGGATTAGACTGAGAGAGCCCTCTAAGGATCCCTTGACACCATCAAAGAGTTAATAAAGCCGCTGGGCACCCCAGACAATAGGCAGCCACCCCACAGGCTTAAGATCTGTGGGTATGAGTTCCAGACCGAGACAGAGAGGCCTGGGGATGAAGATGGGAGCGCTGCACTACTGTTTAGGTAGAAAATCAGATTTTCAAGAGGCGCAGCCAGGGGCCAAAGGTGATGGAGCTGCGTTTGAGCGTGGGCACCCACAGCCGAGGGCACCCTGTCACGGGAGGCGCCAAACAGGCAGTCGCCGCTGTTACGCAATTTTATTAATTAAATATTTAATAATCGTAATTTAATGAATTTTTCTTCTTCTTATTATTATTAATATTATTATTTATTTAATTAAAGCTTTCTTTTCATACAAACATAGGAAGCTGCCCTATACTGAGTCAGACCCTGGGTCCATCTAGCACAGAATTGTTGACACTGACTGGCAGCAGCAGATCTCCAAAGTTTCAGGCAGGATTCTTTCGTAGCCCTACCTGGAGACGCTGGGGATTAAACCTGGGGCCTTCCGCATGCCAAGCATGTCCTCTACCACTGAGCCGCAGCTCTTCGTATTTTTTTTATTTTTTTCATTATTATTATTATTATTTATTAATTTATTATTTATTTATTTTTTGGGTGGGAGGGGGAGACGTCCCAAGCCTGTGGGAGGCGACCAATCGGGCTGTGATATACACGCCCCGACTCAGCTCAGCAGCCAGGCGCCCCTCCAACAGGCAGGCTCGGCTGACCAGTGGGGGGGGGGCAGTCAGACCATCGCTTGGAGCGCTGCCGCCGGCAAACACCGGCGCCGCGCTCACCTGCCCGCCGACGCCTCCCACCGGGAGCAACACCTCAGGGAGGCAGGCAAGGCGAGGAGGAAGAGGCTGGCAAGGCCGGCGGCCGGGTAGACAGGCCGGCAGGCGGGCCGTGAGCAGGCCCGGCGGCCGGCAGGCCCATCAGGCAAGCGGGCGGGCGTGTGGGCAGGGTGAGCGAGCGAGCGAGCGAGCGGGCGGGCGGGCGGGTTGAGCGAGCATGCGGGCAGGTGTGCGTGCGGCCAGGGCGAGCGACCGGGCGGGCAGGCGATCGAGCGGGCGGGCGGGTTGAGCGAGCGCGCGGGCAGGTGGGCGAGCGGGCAGGAGAGCGAGTACATGAGGAGACCGAGCGGAGGGGCGGGCGAGAGGAAAGGAGCCGGCGAAGGAGGGAGGGAGGCGAACAATATCACCAAGCGAAGATTTTGGCGCGCAGAAGCACGCTGGGTCCAGGCGGCTGGAACGAGGACGAAGCCGTTCTCCAGCAGGCCAAAGTCCCTCGGCATGACCGAGGAGAAAGGAGGGGGCAGGAGTAATGCAGCTTCAAAGGCCGGGGCCCTCAGCATGCGCGACGACACCGGTCTCCTTGTCCTTTGTCGTTTCTGGCGGAGCTGTAGTTCTCTCTAGCTGCGTTGAGCCAGAGAGCTGAGTTTGAGAAGGGGGCTGAGTTTAAGGCAACTCAGCCTGCCCCTCCTTGCATGGTGGTGCCACTGGGGTGCACCAATCAAAGGCCCCTGCGTCATGTCACACCACCCGCCCGCAATGCCCCCCCCCTTTTATCCAGACAAGCTGGTGCCGGGTGAGGGCATTTCTAGCCCTACCTGGAGTTTCCAGGGGTTTAACCCGGGACCTTCTGCATGAAATACCTGTGATCAACTGCTAAGTTGCAGCTTTTCCATCACACATATTGAAAGTATTACAAGTACCTTACGTCTAAGGATGGCAGAATAGATAGTATAAATGATATAGTATCATCTTCATTAAATGATGCTTGGATTTTGAAATGGAACATTATGAAATAATGTTCAGCCATTCTGCAACAGAGTGGCTATCTTTTAAATAGCTTTTTAAAGTATTTAAAACTTGGAGTTGTGGTTTGTTTGGTTTTGGGGGGTAAAAAAAGTGTGTGTGTGTGTGTGTGTGTGTGTGTGTGTTTGTTTGTTTACAAAACCTGGATCAGGTTTTTAATCTGCAAGAATCCAAACAATTATTTTTGTGGTGGTAGTGATGATTACAGTGTGAGGCTGCATGCACAGAATCCATTACTTTATGATCTGCACGGGCTACCAGTCCATTTCTGGACTTACCAGAAGGATCATCTCCTTCTATATATGCCTGACTAGACCCTAAGATCATCCTCAGAAGCCCTTCTCCAGGTGCTGCTGTTGAAGGAGGTGTGATGGTGTGACAGAGAGGGGATTTTCAGTGGTGGCACCCCAGTTGTGGAATGACCACCCCAGAGGGGCTCACTTGGTGCCAAGATAGTGGCCTTTTCAGCACCAGGTGAGGACTTTTAAAAAAAAATTTCCCAGGCTTTTTAGCCCTTCAGTTTTTTAAAAAATGTATTAGTGCATTTTTAGATCTTTTCACTGCTGTTGGCTTTACTCTTGGTCGTGACTACTTTGGTTTCATTCTGTTTCAAACTTGTGATTTTATATTCCATTTTACTATGTTATTGCATTTTATGATTTTAAGCTTTGTCTTATAAACCAGCCAAAAACTTTGGCTAATGGGCAGTATAGAAATGCCATGAATTAATGAATGAATGAATGCCATCCCCAAATCCATGGTATTTACTGGAATTAATTTGAATGGAACCCAAGGGGCATTGCAATGTTAGTATAATAATGGTGTTTAAGTGAGAGAATCTACTCATCCCTTGTAACAGAGCACTCTGTCACACCATGTATGTATGTATGTATGTATGTGAGGGATAGCAGGTTTTGATCTTTCAAAAGAACTATTCTATCTGCTCTTGAAGCCCTAATCCTATGTTTATGTGGACAAAATGTGTTTTCTTAATTATGTGAGGCAGCCTCCTAAATTGCCCTGGAGTTAGGGATGGACAAAAGTCA
The DNA here is from genome assembly GCF_057233095.1 of Heloderma suspectum. Classification (NCBI taxonomy): domain Eukaryota; kingdom Metazoa; phylum Chordata; class Lepidosauria; order Squamata; family Helodermatidae; genus Heloderma; species Heloderma suspectum. Next base: position 30,207,041 of record NC_139465.1, read on the forward strand.
CGTACTTGGTCCCGCAGCTTGCTTCGCGGTGGGTGGGAGGAACTCCATCCCTCCCCCCAAAATTCTGGGTGGGGGGGAGGTGCCCTGTCCCTCCCCACCAAAACTCTGGCTGGGGGGTAGGTGCCACATCCCTCCCCGCCGAAATTCTGGCCGGGGGGGAGCACCCCACCTCTCCGGCCGTGAAAGTTCTTGTCCTGCTGGGACACAAATGGCGGCGGCCGTAGCCGCTGCCGTTTGCGTCCCTGGCCTGCAGTCAGCTGTAATAGGCTACATAAATCTTTATGTAGCCTATCACGGCTGACTTCGAAAAAAAAAAAAAAAGCATGTAGGCAAATGGCGGCGCCCATGGGTGCCGCCATTTGCATTCCTTATTTTGGCCCGGGTAGTCTACGTAAATTTTTATGTACACTATGGCGAAAATAAGGGCAACGCTATTACGTCAAAAATAAGGGCAACGATACGGCGAAAATAAGGGCAACGCTAAAATCTAGCCATGATAGGCTACGTAAATCTTTACGTAGCCTATCACGTTTGTTGTTGTTGTTGTTGTTTTACTTGGAAATGGCGGTGGCGGCAGCCGGTCAGAAGACCGGCCGCTGCCGCCGCACTGCCGCTGGGAGCTGCCGCTGCCAGGGACATTTGCCGAAGGTAAGTCCCATTCTGGGGGGTTGGCGGACCGTTTCTCCACCAATTTCGGCGGGCCGAATGCGTTGGCATTCAGCCTCCCAGAGATTCGTGGAGAAATTCTCCGACATCCCTACCTGGAGTGCCCTCATGATTACATCTGACTAGGGGTGGATGAAAGTCACTTACCTGTCATCGAAGCTTGTTCGCGGTGGGGGGGAGGCGCTTCGCTGCTCCCCCCGTGAAGTTCAGGCCGGGGGGGGAGGCTTCCCGCCTTGCCCCAGCCGAAATTCAGGCCGGAGGGAGGCTTCCCGCCTTGCCCCGGCCGAAATTCAGGCCGGGGAGGAGGCTTCCCGCCTCGCCCGGCCGCGAACTCGAAAGTTTTTTTTTTTTAAACGCCCCCGTGATAGGCTACGTGACAACGTAGCCTATCACGGCTAGATCTGCAAAGTCAGCCGTGATAGGCGACGTTAATCGTCACGTAACCTATCACGGGTGACTTAAAAAAAAAACAAAAAAGCACGTACACTAATGGCGGCCCCCATAGGGAGCCGCCATTCGCGTTCCTTATTTGGCCGCTGTAGTCTACGTAAAGATTTACGTAGACTACAGCGAAAATTAGGGCAACGCAAATAGCGTTGCGCTTATTTTCGCCGTAGTCTACGTAAATCTTTACGTAAACTACAGCAACCAAATAAGGAACGGGAATGGCGGCTCCCTATGGGGGCCGCCATTATCCGTACGTGCTTTTTTTATTTTTTTAAAGTCACCCGTGATAGGCTACGTGATGATTTAGGTAGCCTATCATGGCTGACTTTGCAAATCTAGCCGTGATAGGCTACGTTAATCGTCACATAGCCTATCACAGGGGCGTTCTTTTTTCTTTTATTGGAATGGCGACGGCGGCAGCCGGTCGAAAGACCGGCTGCTGCTCCCGCCCCGCACGAACCCCCGCCGAACCCCCGGCCGGACTCGCTGCCGGGAGGGACATTTGGCAAAGGTAAGTCCCGTCCCGGGGGGGGTGCGGGGGGCAGGGGTGTGCGGAGGATTTCACCCTGAAACTTGTTCGGGGGGCCGAACACATTGGTGCTCGGCCCCCCGAAGTTTCGGGGAGAAATTCTCCGCCATCCCTACATCTGACATGGCTGGAGGCAGTGAAAACTCCAGGGGAAGTATCCAATGCTGCCCAAGCACTAGTGGGACATAGGGATGTCAGAGAATTCCACCACGGATCTCGGTGAGGCCAAATGCCAGTATATTCAGCCCCCCGAAATCTGTGGTGGAACAAAGCCCCCCGCCCCCGAACCCCGCAAAAGGCCTGTGAAATGGAGCACCTACCAGCTGCCATTCGTGCTTCTTTGCGAATGGTGGCTACTTCTGCGGCCGCCATTCGCTTCTTCATTATAGCTGTGATAGGCTACGTAAATACTTACATAGCCTATCACGGCTAATGCAGGAATGCCATTTGCTCCCCTGTCTTTTGCCATAATAGGCTACGTAAAGATTTACGTAGCCTATCGCAGCAAAAAAAAAGGGGGGGGAACGCAAATGGCCGCGGCTACGGCATCCGCCATTTGCGTTCCCTTTTTTTTGCCATGATAGGCTATGTAAATATTTACGTAGCCTATTATGGCAAAAGACAGGGGCGCAAATGGCATAGTGGCCGCCATTTGCGCCCCTGTCTTTAGCCGTAATAGGCTATGTAAATATATACGGATCCTATTACAGAAAAAAAAGGGAACACAAATGGCAGCTGCCATAGCTGCCGCCATTTGCACTCCTTTTTTTTTTTTTTTTTTGCCGTGATAGGCTACGTGAATATTTATGTAGCCTATCATGGCAAAATGCAGGGACACAAATGGTGGCGGCTACAGTGGCTGCCATTTGCGTCCCTGTGCAGGCTGCCCAGCAGCTGGATGTCTGGCTGCGGGCGGCCCCCAGCCGGCAGCTCCACGGAGTCACTGCAGAGTGGAGCCAGCAGGGGAGAATTTTGGGGGGAGGGACGGAGCGCCTCCCCTCCACCGCAAAGCAGTGCACATCCCTAGTGCGACCCAACACTTGCGCAACATGAATTTATGGCTTTGGATGGGAACTGGAAACAAGCAAAAGTGCTCATTTCCAGAACAGAGCAGGCCAGCAGAGTTTGCATAATGGAGGTCTGTCAACCTGTACCTGGGGTCCTCCCTGCCTAACTGTGGCAGACTGGAAGTGTTCCTGTCTTAATCAAATAGGCATTTTGTCCAGTCTTCTCCTTTGTCTTCTGTATATTTTGTATACTCATCACTCTCCCTCTCCCTCCCTCTCTCTTACACACACACACCTGTCAATATTGATCCATGCATCAATCTGTATTGTGAGTCAGAGTCTTGTAGTGAGGGGAGGAACAATGAGAGGAGTGACCCTAACAAGTTATGTAAAATAGCTTCAATGTGCATCCAGAGAAGCAGGGAAAAAATAGGAATAGCACATGGCAAAATGAAATCCACACATAGTTTGGATTCTAGTTTGGATGTGGAAGCTACACATAGAGCTGTATCATATACAAAATTTAACATTTGCTTACCTTGGGCTCCCCGAAAACTGGAGCTGGCCCTGCCAAATGCTTTTTCACAAAGTTTCAGAGACTCCCTTCAGTTGGCTCCATTTGGAGATGCACAAATTGATAAAATCCTAACACAATCCACAGATTTCTATGTAAATGGGACAGAAAGAACTTGAGGGTTGTGGGGGGGGGTTTAAATATTTTTTCTAATGAATGTGGGAGAGAGTGAAACAAACAGATCCATCCATCCAGGCACAGACCTTTGAGTGTTTAGTAATTAAAAATCTGGTTATGAATCCTTCTGTAAATAACCATGTTTCTGAAGCTGACTTGTTTTGATTTGCCACATTGTTTTTATGACAGATTCCTCCTTAGGGATGGCAGAGAATTTCTCCCCGAATCTTTGGGAAGCCGAGCGCCGAGGCGTTCGGCCCCCCGAAAGTGTTGGGGAAATTCTCTGCCGCCCCCCCCGCCCCCCCCCGGGATGGGACTTACCTTCAGTGAATGTCCCTCTCGGCGGCAGGTCCCAGCGGTGTTTCGGCGGCGTTTCGGCGGGGGTGGGGGCGGCGGCCGGTCTTCTGACCATCTGCCGCCGCCACCATTACAAAATAAAAAAGTAAGTAAAAAAAAAAAAACACCCGTGATAGGCTACGTGACGTTTTACGTACCCTATTATTGCTAGATTTCCAAAGTCAGTCATGATAGGCTACGTAAATCGTCACGTAGCCTATCACGGGTGACTTTGGAAAAAAAAAAAAGTGCGTACGCAAATGGCAGTGGCCCACGGGCACCTCCATTTGTGTTCCTTATTTTGGCACGTCTAGCCTACGTAAAGATTTATGTAGACTAGGGCGAAAATCAGGGAACGCTATTTGCGTTGCCCTTATTTTCGCCGTAGTCTACGTAAAGCCTCATTGAGATCCATGGTGGAATTCTCTGGCATCCCTACTTCTGAGGGAGGATTTAAGAAATGTTAACAATATTTGAGAACATCTGAGGACATGTAAGATCTGTCTGAGAGAAACATGTCTGCGCCGAGGAGAAGAAAGGAGCTGGCATCAACTCCCCCCGCACCCCATGTGTCAAAAGTTTCGAGAACAGAAGATATAGGGGAAAATTTACTCTGATAAAGACTTTATCTTCGCAATTTATGGAGCAAGCCAAAAGGTTGCTTTACGTAGCAAATCTTTACGTAGACTAGACGTGACAAACTAAGGAACGCAAATGGAGGCGCCTGTGGGCCGCCGCCATTTGCATACGCGCTTTTTCCCCCCCCCCAAAGTCACCCGTGATAGGCTACGTGATGATTAACATAGCCTATCACGGCTGACTTTGGAAATCTAGCCATGATAGGCTACGTTAATCGTCACATAGCCTATCACGGGGTTTGTTTTTTTTTTACTGTTTCTTTTGTGGCCGGGGAGACGGGGCGCTTCTCCCCGGCCTGAATTTCGGCCAGGTGAGGCAGGACGCCTCCCCCCCCTCACCTGAATTTTGAGGGGAGAAGCAAAGTGCCTCCCCCCCACCGCGAATCACCCCTGCGAAAAGGTAAGTGACTTTTGTACATCCCTACTCCTTATCTTTAAAGCCACATGGCAAGTAGATAAAACTTGGTCATCACCAAGCTGGAAACTATTATTGTTTAGGGATGGGGGAGAATTTCTCCCCGAAACTTCGGGGGGCCGAGTGCCAATGCATTCGGTCCTCCGAAGGTTGTTCGGGGAGAAATTCTCCGCCCCCCCACCCCCGCCCCCGGGATGGGACTTACCTTTCACGAATGTCGCTCCTGGCGGCGGGTCCCTCCATTACAAGAAAAGTAAAAAAAAAAAAAATGCCTGCAAATAGCGTTGCCCTTATTTTCGCTGTAGTCTATGTAAATCTTTACGTAGACTACAGGGACCAAATAAGGAATGCGACTGGCGGCTCTCTATGGGGGCCGCCATTTGCATACACGCTTTTTTTTTTTAAGTCACCCATGATAGGCTACGTGACGATTATCGTAGCCTATCACGGCTGACTTTGCAGATCTAGCCGTGACAGGCTACGTAAATCGTTACGTAGCTTATCACGGGGCTTTTTTTTTTTTTTTTACTTTTCTTTTGAAATTCGTGGCCGGGGAGATGGGGCGCTTCTCCCCGGCCTGAATTTCGGCCAGGCGAGGCGGGAAGCCTCCCCCCCGCCTGAATTTCAGCCGGGCAAGGCGGGAAGCCTCCCCCCCGGCCTAAATTTTGGCCGGGCGAGGCGGGAAGCCTCCTCCTCCGGCCTGATCTTCGGGGGGAGAAGCGAAGTGCCTCCCCCCCACCGCGAAGCAAGCTGTGAGACCAGGTAAGTGACTTTCATACATCCCTAGTTTTAGGCTGCCTTTAAGGGTAGAACTTGATTCAGGCGGCCAAAAGGAATAGCTGTGCTTATTGAATGCAGGGATGTATGAAAGTCACTTACTTTTTTGCGGAATTGATTCACGGTGGGGAGGAGGCGCTCCGTCCCTCCCCCCGGAGTCCTGCCTGGCCAGCTCCGCTCCATGGCGGCTCTGCGGAGAAGCTGGCCAGAGCCGTATGCCGCCGGACTTCTGGCTACGGATGGGCTGGTGCGGACGCAAATGCCGTCCAGTGTAGCGGCTGCCATTTGCATCCAGCCTGGCTGCTGTGATAGGCTACATAAGCATTTATGTAGCCTATCACGACTAACCCCCCAAAAAAATCCAGCGTACGCAAATGGTGGTGGCTACGGTGGCCGCCATTTGCGCTCCCTATTTTTCACCATTCCGGCCTACGTAAATATTTACGTAGGCTATTACGGTGAAAAAAAAAGGGAACACAAATGGTGTAGTGGGCACTATTTGTGTTCCTTTTTTTTTGCCATAATAGCTTATGTAAATATTTACGTAGGCTAAAACAGCGGGGGGGGGGAAGGAACGCAAATAGCACCCACTACGCCATTTGCGTTCCCCTTTTTTTAGCTGTAATAGCCTAGGTAAATATTTATGTAGGCTAGAACGGTGAAAAATAGGGAATGTAAATGGCGGCCGCCATAGCCGCTGCCATTCGTGTATGCTGGGGTTTTTTTTGGGGGGTAGCCATGATAGGCTATGTAAATACTTACGTAGCCTATCACAGCTGCAAGGGCGCCAATGGCAGCCGCAGCAGCCTGGCCACAGCCGGCCAGGAGACCAGCTGCCGGAGCCGCTTCCGCCGCCGCTAGAACAGCTGCTGCTGGAACCACTGCTGCTGCAACCGCTGCATCCACCCCAGATAAGTTCCGTCCCAGGGGGATTCCATGGGGGGGCAGCGGGGCAGGAGGATGTTCCGCCATGGATTCCGTCCCTAGGTACCCAGCCAGCTGTGCTGCTCCACCTGCCCCTCCCTGGAGGGGCTACATAAGCTGGCTGGCTGAGGTGGCCTGGGAGAGCCAGGGCCTGCAGGAGAGGCCACCACCACCACTGAGGAAGAGGCATGCCTGCTGCTGCTGGGCCTGCTGCCGCCACCACCACCAGGCCTTCCCTGTGGACTCTGGCCTGGCATTATTTTTAAGGGGATTTTTAATTTCTGTTTGTTTTTCTGGGGGATTTTTTTGCGTTTTTAGGGGTGGGTAGCCTGCGTGATAAGCGGGAGCGAGGGAGCATGTGTCCACGTGATGGAGGCAGTGCGGGGAGTGTTGGGGGCCAGAACATACCGAGGCTGGGCGGCAGGCAGCTGCTCTGCAATGCCAGGTCTGTTACCCAGAAAACCTCCCACATCCATGACATGATTCTGGATGAGGGTGCAGACCTGGCATGTATTACGGTGACCTGGCTGGCCGAGGCTGCTGCTCCAACCCTTGCAGCCATGTGTCCAGCTGGATTTTTGTATGTACAGCAGCCGAGGGTTGGGGATCAGGGAGGGAGAGTGGCTGTTATCTACAGAGAGTCCTTGGTCTTCACCAGGCCCCCTCTCCGGGAGACCAAGATTTCTGAGTGCATGTACTGGAGGTTGGGCCCGAAGGGCAGTCTGGAGATTCTGCTCGTGTACCGTCCACCCCGCTGCACGACTGACTCCATGGCCAAGGTGCTGGAGGTGGTCTCTGATGTGCGTGTACAGTCCCCTAACTTATTGTTGTTACAATAAACGTACATTATTGAACGTACATTCAGAGGCCATCCTCACAGGAGCACCTCGGGACTTCATGGAGACCATAGTCTCCTGGGAGCTGCACCATATTCCAACTGGGCCCACCCATGTAGCTGGTCATGCGCTAGACCTTGTGTTTGTTTCTGGAGAAGCGGGGAGTGATCTGGAAGTCGGGGGTATATCCACCACCCCCTTGTCATGGTCAGATCACTATCTGGTGACGTTGGACTTCTCGGTTCCACAACCCCTCCTCAGGGGTGGAGGACCCATTAAAATGGTCCGCCCCAGGCATCTTATGGGTCCAAATGGATTCCTGAACGCGCTTGGGGATTCTCTGGGGCACACCAACGGCCACTCGGTCGAGACCCTGGTGGGTGGCTGGAATGCCGCAACCACTGGGGCATTGGATCAGGTGGCTCTGAAATGCCCTCTCCCCCTGAACAGGGCTCGGACTGCACCATGGTTCAATCCGCGGTTACGAGCTCTGAAACAGGAGGTGAGACGGGTACAGCGCCAGTGGCGGAAGTCTCGCTCCAAAGACGATCAGACACGGGCTAGAGCTGTATCTTCAGCCTATCACGTGGCGGTAAAGGCAGCAAAAAAGGAATATTATGCTGCCTCCATCGCATCTGCAGAGTGCTGTCCCAGGAGGCTGTTCCAAGTGGTCCGGATCCTGGTCGGTCCTGTGGCTCCGGAACCACTGGAGCATTCTAAGGCCTCCTGTGAGGCCTTGACAAGGCACTTTGCAGATAAAATTGATCAGATTAGGTGTGTTACTCTGCACGCTGTGGATACAGTTAGTGAGCAAGAGGCGGCCTGTGGTAAACCGGTTTTGTGGGATCGGTTCCAGCTTCTTCCTCCTGATGAAGTGGACAAGGTGCTTTCATCTGTAATGCCGACCACCTGCTTACTTGATCCTTGCCCATCTTGGTTCATTATGGGCTGCAGAGAGAGACTGGGTGAGGGGATCAGGGCGGTGGTGAACGCCTCCCTTGAGGAGGGAGTGATGCCATCAGCCCTCAAAGAGGCAGTGATAAGACCGCTCTTAAAGAAGCCCTCCTTCGATCCTCAAGTTCTGAACAACTTTCGCCCAGTCTCAAATCTGCCATTTTTGGGCAAGGTGATAGAGCGGGTGGTGGCGGTGCAGTTGAAGGCACACTTGGAAGAAACTGATTATCTAGACCCATTTCAGTCAGGCTTCAGGCTTGGGCATGGGACAGAAACGGCCTTGGTTGCCTCGGTAGATGATATGAGGAGGGCTCTGGATAGGGGTGAATGCCCCTTCCTTGTTCTCCTCGACCTCTCAGCAGCTTTTGATACCCTTGACCACGGTATCCTCCTGGACCGCCTGGAGGGTTTGGTCATTGGAGACACCATATTGCGGTGGTTCTGGTCCTTCCTCTCCTGCAGGTACCAGAGGGTAGCACTGGGAGAGGAGGTTTCGGACCCGTGGCCACTCACTTGTGGGGTTCCCCAGGGTTCCATCCTCTCCCCGATGCTATTTAACATCTATGTGAAGCCACTGGGGGCTATCATCAGGAGGTTTGGGGTGCAGTGTCATCAATATGAGGATGACACGCAGCTCTACCTCTCATTCAAATCTTCACCAAGGTTGGCCGTAGAATCCCTGTCCAAATGTCTGGAGACGGTGAGTGGCTGGATGGGGAGGAATAGGCTAAAGCTGAACCCTGACAAGACCCCTGACAAGACTTTTGGTGGGAGACAAGAGGAGGGTAGGGGATGTTGACCTGGTGTTGAATGGGGTACAGCTACCCTTGAAAGACCAGGTCCGCAGCCTGGGGGTCATTTTGGACTCCCAGCTGTCCATGGAGGCTCAGGTGTCAGCTGTGAGCCGGACAGCGCTGTATCAACTCCATCTGATACGGCAGCTGCACCCCTTCCTTCCCAACCATCTGCTCCCATCGGTAGTACATGCCCTGGTCTCCTCTCTTTTAGACTACTGTAATGCTCTCTACGTGGTGTTACCCTTGAAGACGGTTCGGAAGCTGCAGCTGGTACAGAATGCGGTGGCTCGCCTGATTAAAGGCAGCCGCCCGCGAGAGCACATCACTCCGGTGCTGAAGGAGTTGCACTGGTTACCAGTTGTTTTCCGGGCAAAATTCAAGGTGTTGGTTTTGACCATTAAAACCCTATATGGTTCCGGCCCAGCCTATCTTAAGGAGCACCTCCAGCAGCACCAGACAGGCCGCTTAACAAGATCAGCCTCGGATGGCCTTCTCTCTGTCCCATCAGCCAGGACAGCTAGACTGGTGGGGACGAGGGAGAGGGCCTTTTCTGTAGTGGCCCCCACTCTGTGGAACTCCCTCCCTAGGGAACTCCGTCATGCCCCCTCTTTAATGAGCTTCTGTCGTGCATTAAAAACGTGGCTGTTCAGGCAGGCATTTGGGGTGGGTTAGGGTATTTTAGAAAATGTTTTTATTGTAGAATTTTATTGTTTTATTGTATGTTGTACATCGCCCAGAGTGGCTGGGTGACCAGCCAGAGGGGCAATTAATAAATTAAATAATAAATAAATAAATAAATAAACAAACAAACAGCTGGCTTAGGGAGGAAGGGCCTCAGCATAAAGCACAAGGTCTTGACTGCTGGAGTCCTTGGCATGGAGAAGAGGGCAGCTTGGTGGGTGGGGAAAGCAGGGGGCTTGCTGAGTAGGTTGCATGAGCTGGGGGGGGCAGCTTGTCAAGCTCCCCCCACCCCGGATGGAAATGGGTCCACCCATCCCTACCCTCTCCTACTTGAACTGGTGGTACATGAAAATCCTGGAGAGCCAATGCCAATAATTTTAGACCTGACTGGGTATAAGATAGGTTCCTATGTTCCTAAATCTATGTATCACACCCTGAGTTCCACAAAATGTGGGATATAAATGTAACAAATGAATAGAGAGTTTGAACAATCAATCCCTGTTCTGCCCTGTAGAAAATAAACATGTTCATTCAGAGGCAAAGCTCTTTAGAATCCAATGGAGTGCTAGAATCAAATGAAGTTCAGTACCCATTTGAGATTCACCTAGTTTAGCAAGCTCTAAGAACTCTAAAGTGTCACTGAAACTATGTGATTGAAAAGAAGGCACTTTCCCATGGTAGAGAAGAAATCAATAGAAGCTTGTAGGTTTTTTCTTCTTCTTCTGAAAGCCTATTTGTTGAGGGCACTTCCAAGATGAAAACAAAATGCATCAGCTAGTAAATCAGCAAGAGGTCAAAGAATAAAACTGAGGAGGGGTGCGCTCTGCGTTTAACTTGGTATGGATATGGAGCAACCACTGCAGAGGATGAGGAAAGGTAGCATATGGCACCTGATTGGTATTCACATCCTCCCCTGAACTAAGTGCACATAGACCAAGTCATAGAGAGTCTGACAAGCTACCACAATCAATAAGGTCTTTTTTTCAGAGGGGCATAGCCTGAAATTTGCGAGAGAGAGAGAGAGAGGTGGAGAGGGGTAGGGGGAGAAAAGGAGAACTGTAATTTGCTTTCAAAGCAAATGCAAGACACTAGCAAGAAATTATTATGGCACTTTCTTGACTGCCATTGTACTCTCCAAAGGCTATAGAATAAAAGTGGGTATCTTCAAGGTGATGGCTGTAGTACTCCTGCAAGGATGTAGCTTGTATAATGTCATTTGGTGCAGTAGTGTAAGTTACTTATATGTTCTTGACATTTTTTGGTTGTTTTTGTTGGTTTTCTACTCAAGCATCATGGATGGCTCTGTGTTACATACATTGGAAAAAGGAAGAGTGACCAGATATTGTGGCTCTGTCTCCATAGTAAGTGCAAAATGCAAATGGATTATTTTTGTAATTGCTGTGTTACATTACAACACATTCTGGCAAACAACCTTTTGGGCCAAGTTTAAATCCTAAAGATCAAACATAAGAAAGCCACAAACAGCACTGGTAGATGCTCTGAGTACTTTTAAAGAGTAGGTGACAATGACTACTTTAAGAAGGATGCAGACAAGCTGGAGAGGGTTCAGAGGAGGGCAACAAAGATGATCAGGGGACTGGAAACAAAGCCCTATGGAGAGAGACTGAAAGAACTGGGCATGTTTAGCCTTGAGAAGAAAAGACTGAGGGGAGATATGATAGCACTCTTCAAGTATTTGAAAGGTTGTCACAGAGAGGACGGCCAGAATCTCTTCTTGATCATCCCAGAGTGCAGGACACGGAATAATGGGCTCAAGTTACAGGAAGCCAGATTCCGGCCGAACATCAGGAAAAACTTCCTGACTGTAAGAGCAATACGACAATGGAACCAATTACCTGGGGAGGTGGTGGTCTCTCCCACACTGGAGGCCTTCAAGACGAGGCTGGACAGCCATTTGTCAGGGATGCTCTGACTTGGATTCCTGCATTGAGCAGGGGGTTGGACTCGATGGCCTTGTAGGCCCCTTCCAACTAGGGACGGCGAAGAATTTCTCCCCGAAACTTCAGGGGGCCGAGCGCCAACGTGTTTGGCCCCCCGAACAAGTTTTGGGGAGAAATTCTCCACACACACCCGCCCCCTGCACCCCCCCCCCCCGGGATGGGACTTACCTTTCCCGAATGTCCCTCCTGGCGGTGGGTCCGGCCGGCGGTTCGTTGGGTCTTCGTCCGGGGTGGGAGCAGCAGCCAGTCTTTCGACCAGCTGCCGCCGCCGCCATTCCAATAAAAGAAAAGAAAAATGCCCCCGTGATAGGCTACGTGACGATTAACGTAGCCTATCACGGCTAGATTTGCAAAGTCAGCCGTGATAGGCTACGTCAATCGTCATGTAGCCTATCACGGGTGACTTTAAAAAAAAAAAAAGCGCGTATGGCTAATGGCGGCCCCCATAGGGAGCCGCCATTCATGTTCCTTATTTGGTCGCTGTAGTCTACATAAAGATTACGTAGACTACGGCGAAAATAAGGGCAACGCTATTTGCGTTGCCCTTATTTTCGCCGTAGTCTACGTAAAGCCTCACTGAGATCCATGGTGGAATTCTCTGGCATCCCTACTTCTGAGGGAGGATTTAAGAAATGTTAACAATATTTGAGAACATCTGAGGACTTGTAAGATCTGTCTGAGAGAAACATGTCTGCGCCGAGGAGAAGAAAGGAGCTGGCATCAACTCCCCCCGCACCCCATGTGTCAAAAGTTTCAAGAACAGAAGATATAGGGAAAAATTTACTCTGATAAAGACTTTATCTTCACAATTTATGGAGCAAGCCAAAAGGTTGGATTTAATCCAAAATTCTATCATTGCCTTGCAAGGAGCTGTAGATTTAATTAATGTGTCATGGCAAAAAATGAGCTTAATTAATGAACATTAATGAGCTAGAAGACTGAGTGACAGGAAATGAAACTACGGCACACATTTGTTTTAAAAATGCCTCTGACAGAATTTCTCAACTGGAGGCCTTCACGAGGAGATCCAATGAATGTATTATTGGGATTAAAAATCTGTCTAATAATGTAAAATTGCCTATTTTTGTGGATAAACTTTTGCATGAGATACTCCCTATCCCATCTGATTATTTACTTGATATTGAGCATGTATTTCATGTGCTAAATGCTAAAGGGACTGATTAGATGATCATAGTTCAATTTGCAGAAGTCTCCACAAAGAATTATATCCTGTGTCTGGCAAGAGAGGGTGGAAGCCTTTCCTGGAAACATGATAAAGTTATGTTATTTCTAGGGGTGGACGAAAGTCACTTACCTTTTCTCGCAGCTTGTTCGCGGTGGGGGGGAGCGCTTCGCTGCTCCCCCCGCGAAGTTCAGGCCGGGGAGGAGGCTTCCCGCCTCACCTGGCCGAAATTCAGGCTGGGGAGGAGGCGCCTCGCCTCGCCCAGCCGCGAACGCGGAAGTAAAAAAACAAAACAAAAAACGCCCCCTGATAGGCTACGTGACGATTCACGTAGCCTATCACGGCTAGATCTGCAAGGTCAGCAGCGTCATATGCAAAGTCATATTCATTTACTCTCGTTCAACTTTTGTTTTTTCTTGCTTTTCTTTATATTATTTATTTCGAAATAGATAATATATCTAGTATAAAATATATTACTGACTGTTGAAGGTTTATATTAAGTTTTATTATTATATAACACTATATTTTATTATATTATTTATTATTATTATTATTATTGATGATGATGATGACTATGATGATAATAGTAATAATAATAATATAGGCTTCTGGGAATTAATTGTAGACCTGCTTCTTTGATATAAGATTGATGATATGATATTGAAATGTAAGGTTGTTTATTAAACTGTAAGATTGTTAATGTTATAGATATAGTTTTTATATCTATAACTATATTATATCTATATAGTTTTTATATCCAGAACTGTCACTTGAGGCACAGGTGAACTCAGTGGCACGGAGCACTTTTTATCAGCTTAGGCTGGCATACCAACTACGCCCTTATCTGGACAGAGATAGCCTAGCTACAGTTATCCATGCTCTGATAACTTCTCGTCTGGATTACTGCAATGCGTTATACGTGGGGCTGCCTTTGAAAACAGTCCGGAAACTTCAGCTGGTCCAAACTAGGGCAGCAAGATTGTTAACAGGGACTGGCCTGCGAGCTCATATTACGCCAGTACTTTTCCAGCTGCACTGGCTGCCAGTCCATTTCCAGGCCCGATTCAAAGTGCTGGTGTTAACATTCAAAGCCCTTAACGGCTTGGGGCCAGGTTACCTGAAGGATCGCCTCCTCCCATATGTGCCTGCCCAGACCTTAAGATCATCATGAGCGGCCCTTCTCCGTGAGCCCCTGCCAAAGGAAGTGAGGCGGGTGGCTACTAGGAGGAGGGCTTTTTCTGTTGTGGCACCCCGGCTCTGGAATGAGCTCCCTAGTGAGGTTCGCCTGGCGCCTACATTGTACTCCTTTCGGCACCAGGTGAAGACCTTTTTATTTTCCCAGGCATTTTAGCTTTCTAAATTTTTATCTTTGCTGTTTTAAATCTGTATTTTAAACTCCTGTACTGCTGCTAGGTTTTATTGTGGTTGTATTGTTATATTGTGGTTTTAATGTTCTATATATTTTAAATTGTTTTATTGTGTGTTGTTTGGTTTTAATTTTTGTGAACCCCCCAGAGAGCTTCGGCTATTGGGCAGTATAGAAATAAATAAATAAATAAATAAAATAAATAAAATAAATAAATATAGTTTTTAAAATAGAATGGCATCGGAGGCCAGGGGGTACTGGAGTTTAAATGTAATTCTTTAAAGGGGAGGGAGAGGGAGGGGGGAGGGAAGGGGAAAGAATCTTCTTTTTTCTTCACTTCATTTTCTCCTCCCTTTTCCTTTTTTTTCTTTTCCCTTCTCTCTTTGTTATTGTGGTGTCCTCATCAGAATATTGTATTGCTGGGAAATTGTAGTATTGATCAGGTTGTTGGTAATTTTGGTATTGTTTATTTCATTTATAAAGATAAAATAAATAAAAAATATATTCAAAAAAAAGAAAGAAAACCCCCAAACCCATTATTAAAAAAAAGAAAGAAGCTGTACTACAAGCCCTGCCAATTGGGAGGCCACCTGTGAGAAACTGTTGAGAATTTCTCCTTCTCCTCGAGAAATTTGGTGAAATTGTCTCCCAAAGGTTGAGACTTTCAAGAGGCCAATTGTGCACAGCTCTAATCTAGAGGGCAGAAGTCTTCCCCCCTCCCCCACCGCCCACTATACTGTAAATTGTCATTGAGGTTTCATTTGGAAGTTAGATTTGGTTCCAACTTACTTTAATTATTAATGTAGATATATTTGTTATTCACATAACTGCATTGGTATATCGATATTGTTTACGCCTATTTTCCTGAAGTAGTGGTGTTTGATATAATGGGTGGATATCACCCCCTTAACATGTGTCTAGTAGTAAATACTGTTAAAACTGGGGTTGGGGGATCCTGAGGAGTCAGTAGAAAGAGAAAGGAAGAATCTGTGCTACAAGTCCTGCCAATGGGGAGCCCTACCTGTGAGATACTGTTGAGAATTTCTCCTCCCCCTGGAGAAATCCAGTGAAATTGTCTTCCGAATTTATCTGCCCACAAGTAAGTTGTAGAATTTCAGAGGCCATTTGTGCGCAGATGTAGCAGAAACCTCCTGCAGACCTTTCAGCTTAACATGGGAAGTTAGGCATTATGTGTGTGTGGGGGGGGCATTGTTCACAGGGACATTGAGGTGCCCCACCCCCCAAAGCACCATTGCTAGACAGACAAAAAAGCCCTGTGTGGTGTAGTGGCTAGAGTGTTGGACTGGGAGTCAGGAGATCTGGGTTCTAGTCCCCACTCAGCCATGGAAGCTCACTGGGTGACTTTGGGCCAGTCACAGACTCTCAGCCCAACCCACCTCACAGGGTTGTTGTTGTAAGGATAAAACAGAGAGGAGGAGGATTATGTATGCCACCCTGGGTTCCTTAAAGAGGAAAAGAGGAGGGATATAAATGCAATAAATAAATAAATAGCCCATCTAGTGCAGGGCAGGAGGATGGGGAGGCAAAGATCGATTCCACCACTCATCCTGCCCTGCATTGAATGATTGGAAGCTGCAGGGTTCAAGGGCTTCCGATCGAGGGCACAATCAATATGATTCTGCCCTAAAAATATATGTCTCTGTTGTTGCTGTTGCTGTTGTTGTTGCTGTTGTTGTTGTTATTGTTGACAAATACCACTAGTAATAATAGTATTGTTGTAGCAGCAACAGCAGCAAGAGAAGATGAAAATGATTGTGGCCTTATGGAATGACTGACTGGTGCAGCTTTGGAGCACCTCACTTTCTCCTCTCTTCTTCAACTCCTAAAACTTTCAAGTAATTACCTGTTAACAGAACATTTTTAAGGCTTTGCTTATTATCAGAATACAGCAAAATTTCCTCAGAGCAAAACTGCCGATTTGCACACAACGTCATGGGTCAGTCAAGTCAACAGCTAGGATCTGAAGATGTAAAGTTGTCAGGGAGATGTAAGATGTAAAGGGATGTCAGGGAGCTGCCGCTACATAATGCAGAGACAGTGCGCTGTATATTCAATGGTGTATATATTCAGGCAGCGGGCCTGAAGTGCTTCTCAAAGCAAAACTTGTGATATATGTTATCTTTGGGTTTCTGAATGCCTCACAGCAGCTTTTGAAGACATGTTTGCGAATGAGATACAGATGTCAGGCAAAAAAAAGATTCAAGCAGGAGACCCAATGGAGCATAAAGGGACAAACAGGAATGCGAGAGGAGAGATGGACAGCTCAAAACTTAAAGAAATGAGAGATTTGAGGGAAAGGGGTATTTTTAAAGAACTGCTGCAACTTTAGTGTTTATGTTATGTTCTTTCCTTCTGAATTGACTGTTTTTAATTGATTTTAATTTGTTTTCTGGAATATGACTTTGACTTTGAGCCCAATAGCAGGGTATACCTTAAAACAAAATCAAATAAAGCAAATGAATCAGGCCTGTCAGACAACTAAATAATCTAAGATGATTAATCGTCCACATTTTAGGTAGGCCTGCAACATTGAATCAATTAGTTAGAATGTTGAACTGACTAAAAAATAACAACCAAAATAAAAATAACAAATCCCCCAATTTGATCGGGGATAAAAAGTGTCCCTGATCAAATCAGGATGGGTGTGTGTGTGTGTATGTGTGTGTGTCTACTCATGAAAACGTCAGACAGCTAACCATATCTTAAAAGAGGACTTCTTTCTTTTGTCACACATAGGAGGAATGCCTTGGGGTCCTTCCAGATGCCCTAAGATGTCTGGTGCTAAAGTTGAGCCTGAAGTGCTGAGTGCATGTGTGAATGGACCAACACAAGGTTGAACCCACAGACAGAACTTCGATATCACCTGAAACACAAATGCTTTATGATGAAGGAATCAGTTCACACATATCATTTGGCCATCATCAAAATATGGTCATTTGCCAAGCAGTATGCTATTGCGTATGTCTGTATGTCTGCATGGTGCCCTACATTTATTATTTTTACTGTGTCTGACTTTCACAACAACAAAAAAGTGTTTATTTTACATTTTTACTTGGAAGCCTTTTTGAGTTATCATTCATAAAAAGTGGGGTGGGTGAACAGAGAACATTTGTGCTTACATTATTACATACACAAGTTATACTAAATGTGCACAGGCGGGGCCAATGGAAACTATTCCACTCTATCTACACACACATAATGAGAGCCAGTGTGGTGTAGTGGCTAGAGTGTTGGACTGGGAGTCAAGAAACCCGGGTTCTAGTCCCCATTCGGCCATGGAAGCTCACTGGGTGATTTTGGGCCAATCACAGACTCTCAGCCCAACCTACCTCACGGGGTTGTTGTTGTGAGGGTAAAATGACGAGAAGGAAGATTATGTACACCACCTTGGGTTCCTTAAAGAGGAAAAAAGGTGGGATATAAATGTAATAAATCAATATATCGTGCATGTAGTCCTCTGGTATTTTATTATATATTTTATTATAAGCATATTTATATACCAGTTTGGTATCCATTAGGATGAAGGGTGGCTTAAAAATGTTTAATCAATGTTTAAACCAATCAGTCAGTCAGTCAGTCAGTCAGTCAATCAATATACATGCCTGCAGCTTAAATGCTGCAATTTCAGGAGCCACTTCCTCCAGCTGGTCCCATGATATTTCGCTAACCTCCTGTTTTAATACAGATAAAGAACTGCTAAACCACAGACAAAAAAATAATTTCTGTATCGTTCATAAAAAATAAGCTTTCCCATCACTGGAGGATCTGCAATCCAATTATCCTGCCTTCTCATTTGAATATGAGAAACAGTAAAAGGAGCGGATGACACTATTGCCAAGCTGTCAAATGGGATTTTAATCTTTGATACACACTCCCAGTGCTACGAAATTATGTTGCTTTGGAAAACTCACCTGCGCAAATAGACCAGATGGTTCTAACTGAAAATGCCCCTCAGTATCACATGCCATTGATAGGTGTACAGGGTTCTGGGGGTATTTCTAGCATTGTCATCAATATAAGTCAAAGGAAAGCAAGGGTCTAGCCTGAAAATGAATACAGATTACTCTGTGTAACTTTCACAGAACACTGCTGGAAATGGTTTTGACTTTACCTTTTCTATCCCACTCTTTTGCAGGAAGAAGCAATTCACATGAGACTTAAAGAAAGGGTTTATATAAAGAAGACACTGTGGATTGCTGGGCATATCCTATGGAATATCCAAAGGGGTCTGTTTCTGTAAAGGCAGAGCTTTCAGCTTGACAAAAGGTCTCCAAGCTGACTGGGAATAATACAATGGTCTCCAATGATGACTGGGGATAAGGCAAAATTAAGACAGAATTAATGTGTGCGTGTGTGTGTGTGTGTGTGCGTGTGTGTGTGTGTGTAGGTATGTATGTATGTGTATATATATATATATGTGTGTGTGTATATATATACATTGTTGTTGTTCAGTCGTTCAGTCGTGTCTGACTCTTCGTGACCCCATGGACCATAGCACACCAGGCCTTCCTGTCCTGCGCTCTCTCCCGGAGCGTGCTCAAGTTCATATTCATTGCATCGGTGATGCTATCTAGCCATCTCATCCTCTGCCGTCCCCTTCTCCTTTTGCCCTTAGTCTTTCCCAGCATCAGGGTCTTTTCCAGATAGTTTTCTCTTCGCATTAGGTGGCCAAAATATTTGAGCTTCAGCTTCACTATCTGTCCTTCCAATGAGCACTCAGGGTTGATTTCCTTTAGGATGGACTGATTTGACCTCCTTGCAGTCCAGGGGACTCGTAAGAGTCTTCTCCAGCACCACAGTTTGAAAGCATCAATTCTTCGGTGCTCAGCCTTCCTTATAGTCTAGCTCTCACAGCCATACGTTACTACTGGGAAAACCATAGCTTTGATTAGACGGACCTTTGTCAGCAAGGTGATGTCTCTGGTTCTTACTATGCTGCCTAGGTTTGCCATAGCTTTCCTCCCAAGGAGCAAGCGTCTTTTAATTTCATGGCTACAGATCATATATATATATAAACAGCACAGCTACTGATGAGAGTGGAAACCAAAAAGTTTAGCTTAAAATATATTTTAATACTCTGTTGGTGTTTCTGTCTTCCTTACACATTTAACTTAAGACTGACGGCATCCGCAGTGGATCCAGAGCCTCCTTGTCGCTTTGCTGCTGTGCCGCTTTACACCAACCTGGGGGACGACGGTACGGTGTCCTTTTTCTAGTCCTTTCTCTACAGGTGAGGTTGCTCCAACTGGTGTTCTTTAAAACGTTTTGTGACAGCAACAGTGGAAACAGCTTCCCCTAGCAGCAACAGATGTGTTCATCCCTACAGGTTGCTTCCTGGCTCTTCCTGAAAGCCCCACGGTGCTCACAGAGATTCAGGTAGTCTGCAGCTTTCTACCAGCTGTACTTCCTTGGGAGTGGCTCAACATGTTGTCTAGGGGTGGATGAATCAGTCTATTTCAGGTCTGTGTCAGTTTTGCTTATATTCAGTCATAAGTTAGTTCTCGCCAGTTTCTGCAACAGTTTTCAATTTGTTTTTTAAAACATGCGCACGTATTTGCATATATTTTGGTCTGCAATTTTCTCCAATGTACACATTTTGTATGTAACATTCTCTAATGTAAGTATTTTTGTATGCAAGCAACCATTGCTTTTCTCTCCCAGGATCCGCTGCTAGGTGTAATCTGATACTTGCTACATTTATCAATGACTAATAGGGATGGCAGAGAATTCCGCCACGGATCGCAGTGAGGCCGAATGCCAGTGCATTCGGCCCCCCGAAATCTGTGGCAGAACAGCCTTCCACCCCCCAGCCCCACCGCGGATCGCCCCCGGGACGAGACTTACCTGGGGCGGATCTTCCGGGCAGCAGCAGCTCTGGTGGTGGCTCTGCCAGCGGCGGCTGGTCTTCCGACCGGCTGCCACCGCCGCCATTTGCAGTTTTGTTTTTTTTGGTTTTTTTACAGAGACATGATATGCTATGTAAGTTTTTACATAGCCTAAAACATCTGGGTAAAAAAAAAAAAGGCATACACAAAAGGCGGCGGCTACAGCCGCCACCATTTGCATTCCTTAGTTTGGGCCATCTTAGTCTATGTAAATATTTATGTAGACTAAGACAGCGAAAATAAGGGGAACGCAAATAGCGTCTGCTACGCTATTTGCGTTCCCCTTATTTTTGTCATCTTAGTCTACGTAAATATTTAAGTAAACTAAGACGGCCCAAACTAAGGAACGCAAATGGCGGCAGCCGTAGCCACCGCCATTTGCATACGCGGTGTTGTTGGTTTTTTTCCCAGAGCCCTCCGCGGCCGGAAATCTGGCTGCAGACGGCTCTGGCCTGACTGGGCTTGGCCGGCTGCTCTGCGGAGCTGCCGTGGAGCACAGCCGGCCACGGAGGATTCCGGGGGGAGGGACGGAACGCCTTCCCCCCACCATCAACATAATCAGCAAAAGGTAAGTGACTTTCGTACTTCCTCCTCCTCTTTCCTCCTCCTCCTCCCTCCTCCTCCTCCCCCTCCTCCTCCTCCCCCTCCTCCTCCTCCTCCTCCTCCTTCCTCCTCCTCCCCCTCCTTCCTCCTCCTCCCCTCCTCCTCCTCCCCTCCTTCCCCTCCTCCCCCTCCTCCCCCTCCTCCCCCTCCTCCCCCTCCTCCCCCTCCTCCTTCCTCCTCCTCCTCTCCTCCCCTCCTCCTCCTCCCTCCTCCTCCCCTCCTCCTCCTCTTCCTCCCCTCCTCTTCCTCCTTTCTCCTCCTCCTCCCCCTCCTCCTCCCTCCTCCCCCCTCCTCCCCCTCCTCCCCCCTCCTCCTCCTCCTCAGTGCTCATCTATAACAGCTGCATGGCAGGGAAGCACAACATCTTCATGCTAAGAATAACTGTATCTATTGGCTAGAGCAGGTGGGTGACAATTTCATTTAGTTCCTTTCAAAAATGCTAAGAATGAATTTATTTATTTTCAGAATTGCTGTATTTCAGAACTGAAAAGATCCCACAACTTACCAAAATTCTCAACTTTGTTCATGAACAGAATGGAAAGAACTTGAGATTTTAAAAAAATTCAATGTGGGAGAAAGCAGAACTTACGGATTCATCCATGCCTACTGTGAAAACACAAGAATTCCAACCCACTTTTTTAAGAGCTAAGAACTTAAAGTCATCTATCTGGATGGATGAAACTGTTGGTTTCACTTTCTCCCACATGCATGGTTTTGTTTTGTTTTTGTTTTACATATCAAGTTCTTTCTGTCCCATTTATGAAAAAAATGCAAATCCGCATAATTCTTATCAAGAAATGGCCCAAGCCAAATTCTCACCAAATCCCAAGGAACAATAAGCAGAAAAGGATCTAAAAATATATCTTCTGTGATCCTTAGATGTTACCACTAATTCTGCTTTAAATACTGCTCTAGAGCCTCCCCCCCTGCAAAAAAACATATTTCATGATAGCGTTTACATGACAAAATGCAGTTGCTTTGGATTTCTCAATTAAATTCTCCAAGCTTTCATTTATTCTGGCTTCATGATTAGTGAGAATCTCCTAAATTGACCCAGATTTTCCTATGCTATAGTTATTATGTGCTTCCCTGATAAGCAGATGCAAGGAATATAGGCCTGTAAAAGGACAGTGTTGAGATTGGCTGTCCCAAGGTCACAAAGACAAAGTTAGGGATGTATGAAAGTCACTTACCTTTTCAAAGGATGACATTCGCGGTGGGGGGGAGGCGCTCCATCTCTCCCCCTGAAATTCTCTCCGGCCGGCTCCGCTCTGCAGAGATTCCGCAGAGCCGCTGGCCGGGGCCGCCCGCAGCATGACATCTGGCCCCTGGGCAGCCTGCAGGGACACAAATTTGCTTCCTTGTTTTGCCTTGATAGGCTACATAAATATTTACGTAGGTTAAAACGGCAAAAAAAAAAAGGAATGCAAATGGAGGTCTTGTCATAAATGAATCTTTGTCTTCCTGGTTCTGCTTCATCTCTGTAAAAATTATAGCACACTGGTTCTCTGTGTGGAATTGGCTCAAGCTAGCCAACTCCCTAGAGTCCCCTTTCTTCCTTTCTTTTTTCTTTGCAGAGAAAAGTGGAATGTGTCTGTTTGGTATGCCAGAATGTTTCCTGCTTCTGTTGTGTTGGCTAGAAGTCTTTGAGGATTCGTGTGCATGCTTTTATTCTTGGCAAATACTGCAAAGAAATCGCAACACAGGTGTGTCTGTGTAGACCTCTCCAGAGAATTCAAGCCTTTCTTTATAGATGTGCTTTATTATGCTTGCTGGAACAAAAAAAACAACTAATATGAATGATGTAGAACATGCAGCTGCGGTGTGTGTGGGAGTTTACCTTTCTCTGTAGCACAGAATGTAGCTGTGTCTTCTTCTTTACATGAGATGTTGAAAATTGGAGGCATATGCAAAACATTGAATACTCCTTATTGTCACGTTACTATATTTATGATGTTGTAGTTCCCTGGAACTATTTATCAGTCTAGTTCCCTGGAACTATTTATCAGTCTAGAGAACAAAGTAAGGAAGGGGGAAAAGGCAGATCTTGAAGCCATGGATCCTGCATTTAGGCATAGTCTTACGATGGAATGTGAGAGGAGGTTGCACCTAGAACTGTCCCCAAGGCTTCTTGGGATGAAGAAACAAGCACTAGTTGATCTCCCATTTTTGAAAATATGACTGATAATGGGCAGGTTAAGATTTAGGGATGTCAGAGAATTCCGCCTCGGATCTTGGTGAGGCCGAATGCCAGTGCATTCGTCCCCCCGAAATCCATGGCGGAACGAAGCCCCCCGCCCCCCCACCTCGCAAAATAGGTCCGGAACAGAGCACCTACCTGCTGCCGTCCGCACTGACTTGCGAATGGTGGCCGCATGTGCGGCCACCATTCTCATCTTCCATGTAGCCGTGATAGGCTACGTAAATACTTACGTAGCCTATCACGGCTAACGCAGGGACGCCATTTGCGTAGGGATGTACAAAAGTCACTTACCTTTTCACGGATTCCGTTCGCAGTGGGGGGGGGGCGCTCCGTCCCTCCCTCAGGAAACCTCGACAGGGGGGAAGTGATCCGGTCCTCACCCCCAGAATCCTGCCCGGTCGGCTCCGCTCTGAAAACGGCAAAAAAAAAAGGAATGCAAATAGCGCCCACTATGCTATTTGCATTCCCCCCCTTTTTTTTGCCATAATAGCCTATGTAAATATTTACGTAGACTAAAACGGCAAAAAATAAGGAATGCAAATGGCGGCCATCGTAGCCGCCGTCATTTGCGTACGCCTTTTTTTTTTATTGGCTTGCCGTGATAGGCCACATAAATACTTAGGTAGCCTATCACGGCAAAGACCAGGATGTAAATGGTGGCCGCAGCAGCCGGTCGAAAGACCAGCTGCTGCTGCTGCCGCCGCCACCGAAGCCACCGCCGGAGCTGCCGCCATCTGGAACATTCACCCCAGCTAAGCCTCGTCCTGAGGGGAATCCATGGGGGGGCGGGAGGCAGGCCGTTCATCCACAGATTTCAGGGGGCTGAATGCCAGTGCATTCAGCCTCACTGAAATCCATGGCAGAATTCTCCTCCATCCCTACATTTGCGTCCCTGCAGAAGCCGTGATAGGCTATGTAAGTACTTATGCAGCCTATAATGGCAAAACTAAGGGAAAGCAAATGGTGGCAGCTATGGCAGCTGCCATTTGCGTTCCCTTTTTTTTGCTGTTTTAGCCTACATAAATATTTACATACGCTATTACAGCAAAAACAAAAAAAAGGAACCCAAATGGTGGCCGCCGTAGCCGCCACCATTTGTATTCGCTGTTTTTTGTGGGGGGTTTTGCCATGACAGGCTACGTAAATATTTATGTAGCCTATCATAGCAAAATACTAGGGATGTCGGAGAATTTCTCCACGAATCTCCGGGAGGACGAATTCCAACGCATTCGGCCCCACAAAATTGGTGGAGAAATTGTCTGCCACCCCACCGCCACCCCCTGGAATGGGACTTACCTTTGGCAAATGTCCCTGTAGCTGGCAGTTTTCAAAATTTTCAAAAAACACCGTGATAGTCTACGTAAATCCTTATGTAGCCTATCACGGCTGACTTTGGGGGGGGGAAGTGCATACGCAAATGGCGGCGCCCATGGGCGCCACCATTTCCATTCCTTATTTGGGCATGTGTAGTCTACGTAAACATTTTCATAGACTACGGCGAAAATAAAGGCAACGCAAATAGTGCGTTGTTTTTGCCGGAGTCTACGTAAATGTTTCCGTAGACTACACGTGCCCAAATAAGGAACGCAAATGGCGGCACCCATGGGCACCGCCATTTGCATACACGCTTTTTTTCCCCCAAAAGTCAGCCATGATAGGCTACGTAAGGATTTACGTACCCTATCAGGGCTGACTGCAGGGACGCAAATGGCGGCGGCTACGGCCGCCACCATTTGCGTCCCGGCAGGAGACGAGATTCACAGCTGGAGGGACTGGGCGCCTCCCCCTCGGCCAGAATTTTGGTGGGGAGGGACTGAGCGCCTCCCCCTCACCACGAAGCAAGCTGCGGGATAAGGTAAGGGACTTTCATCCATCCCTACAAAATACAGGGACGCAAATGGCGGTGGCTACGGCAGCCGCCATTTGCATCCCTGCAGGCTGTCCAGTGGCCGGATGTCCAGCTGCAGGTGGCCCCAGCCAGTTGCACTGCAGAATCTCTGCAGAGCGGAGCCGGCCGGAGAGAATTTCGGGGGGAGGGACAGAGCACCTCCTCCCCCCGCGAATGTCACCCTTCGAAAAGGTAAGTGACTTTCGTACATCCCTATTAAGATTGCATCAGAAACAGTAAAACCTGCACCCACCTATATCATTTTATCACATGCTATCAGTGCTGTTCCTTAGGCAACTACTGAATGAGGGCCAGGAGTTAGGAAGCAAGAGTCAGAAGCTGGGAGTCAGTCACAGCTAAGCAGATACTGTTGCTTCCCAGGCAGCTTCCCAGCATGGATGCCTTTATGGCGCCAGGTCCAGGTAAGCAAATAGCCAGCCTTAGTGGGCACAATCATTGCAGAGCCTAGGAACACTTTATGTTCCAAGGATTGCTTCAGCTGGTGGCCCTAGTGGCTCTCCACTGGGGATGGGGGAGTTGTGTGAATTACATTTTAACTAGGCCTGTGCACTGCTTCGGTCTGAAGCCTGAATAACGAGTCAAAGCGGGATGCTTTGGAGGTGCCTCTGTGTGATACAAGGTGGAGCAGAATAGCAACAAGGTGACCCAAAGTGAAGCAGCTTGTATATGAAGGGCACATACACTTCTACACAAAAAGTGCAAAAAGTGCAGGCAGGAGGAAGAGGAGGCGTGGTACACATCCCTGCTACTCACTAGCTGTCTCCTCTTTGTGAGCAGGAGACAGGTAGCAGAAGGCAACATGTGACACACCTTCTCCTCCTCCTACCTGGTTGGCAGTCAAGGACAGCTGACCAGCAGCATGGCACACCCCCACCACTCACTATCTGTCTCCTCCTCATGAGCAGGAGATGGCTAGCAGTCCTTTGGGGTGTTTCCAGCAGTGGTATACCCCCTCAACTGACAGGGCACAATGCGATCTCGAGGCTCCCATTCTCCTTTGTTTGGTTTATTGCATTAGGAAGAAACTTGCACCCTTCATTATAGACATCCTGTGAGTTAAAATGGGAGCTGGTTTCCATCTTTGTGTTTACTGCTCTCTTTCCCAGCACAAGCATATGTCTGTCTAATCAGAAGTAACTCCCATTGTGGTTAATGAGGCTTGCTTCTGAAATGCAGGTGCATCTGGACTTTTGGAGGAAAGGGGAAAGCAGGGAGAGGGGGAAAACCTCTCTTATTTGTTGAGCATCCCCTGCCAGTTGGATGACGTTCAATCCAACCCCCACCAGGAAGTAGGAATGGACGAAAGGGACTTACCTTGTCCCACAGCTTGCTTCGCGGTAGGGAGGAGGCGCTTCGGTTCTCCCCCCGAAGTTCAGGCGAGGGGGGGGAGGCGCCCTGCCTCGCCCGGCTGAAATTCAGGCCGGGGGGGAGGTGCCCCATCCCTCGCCGCCGAAATTCAGGCTGGGAAGGAGCGCCCCATCTACCCAGCCGTGAAAAAAAAAAGGAAAACACACACACACACACCCGTGATAGGCTACGTAACGATTTACATAGCCTATCACGGCTAGATTTCCAAAGTCAGCCATGATAGGCTACATTAATCATCACGTAGCCTATCACGGGTGACTTTGAAAAAAAAAAAGCGCGTATGCAAATGGCGGCTCCCATGGGGACCGCCATTTGCGTTCCTTATTTTGGCACGTCTAGTCTATGTAAAGATTTACGTAGACTACGGCGAAAATAAGGGCAATGCAAATAGTGTTCCCTTATTTTCGCTGTAGTCTACGTAAATCTTTACGTAGACTAGATGTGCCAAAATAAGGAACGCAAATGGTGGCGCCCCATGGGCGCCGCCATTTTCGTACACGCTTTTTTTTTTTAAGTCACCCGTGATAGGCTACGTGACGATTTACGTAGCCTATCATGGCTGACTTTGGAAATCTAGCCGTGATAGGCTACGTAAATCGTTACGTAGCCTATCACGGGTGTGTGTGTGTTTTTTTACTTTACTTTTTTTTTGCAATGGCGGCGGCGGCAGACGGTCGGGAGACTGCCCGCCGCCCCCACCCCTGACGAACCGCCGCCGAACCGCCGCTGGGACCCGCCGCTGAGAGGGACATTCGCCGAAGGTAAGTCCCATCCCAGGGGGGGGCAGCGGAGAATTTCCCCAACACTTTCGGGGGGCTGAATGCGTTGGCACTCGGCCTCCCAAAGATTCATGGAGAAATTCTCTGCCAACCCTACCAGGAAGTATGTTCTGTGAAGTGATTTTTAGTGCTCGTGGAGCCGTGCATGGACCACATTCAGCAAATGATTCCTTTTTGAAAATCCAGTACTTCTTAGAGATGTCAGAGAATTCTGCCATGGACTGAAATGGGACTGAATTCCCTTCAGTCTGTGCCATGGAATCCTCTGCGGAATATGGATGTCAGAGAATTCCGCGATGGATTTCGGTGAGGCCGAATGCCAGTGCATTTGCCTCCCCGAAATCCATCATGGAATGGCCTGCCACCCCCCCGCCCCCCGTGGATTCCCCCCAGGATGAGACTTACCTGGGGCGGATGTTCCAGACGGCGGCGGCTCCAGCGGCGGCTTCGGCGGTGGCAGCGGCGGCGGCTGGTCTTCCAACTGGCTGCTGCCACCACCATTTGCAGTCTGTGTCTTTTCTTTTCTTTTTCCCCATAGACGTGATAGGCTATGTAAAGACTTATGTAGCATATCATGTCTGTGGGGTTTTTTTACAAAAAAAACTGATCCGCAAATGGCGGCGGCTACGGCTGCCGCCATTTGCGTTCCTTATTTTTCACCGTCATAGTCTACATCAATATTCACGTAGACCAAGATGAAGAAAAGAAAGGGGAACTCAAATAGCGCCCACTACACTATTTGCATTCCCCTTTCTTTTCTTTGTCTTAGTCTACGTAAATATTGACATAGACTAAGACGGCAAAAAATAAGGAGCGCAAATGGCAGCGGCCATAGCCGCCGCCACTTGCATACGCATTTTTTTTTTTTTTGCCCAGAGCCCTCCGCGGCTGGAAATCCAGCTGCGGACGGCTCTGGCCTGGGCTTGGCTCGCTGCTCTGCAGAGCTGCCACAGAGCACAGCCAGCCATTGAGGACTTCGGGGGGGAGGACCGAATCGTCTCCCCCCCATTGAGGATTCTGGGTGGAGGGATGGAATGCCTCCCCCCCACCATGAACAGAATCTGCAAAAAGGTAAGTCACTTTCATACATCCCTACTGTGGAACGGCACCATGAGGTCCTGCGGAGCCAGCAGTCATGCGGCTTTTTTTTGTTATCCTCACAGAGTCACAAAATTTTTGTAAATAAAAACACAAGGTAGTATATTCCGATAATAAATTCGTAATTTTTTAAATATATATAAATGAATTGTGCTCACTGCCTTCTTTGTGGGTGTTCTTTTTCAATTGAAATCCTCCGTCTGCGTTTACTTTCAGCCAAAACACTTCCTCCTCCTTGGGGCTTCCCAAAACAAGGCTGCCCTAGGTGTGCCTGAGCGACGCACTCTTTGTTTAAAGCAACGCTGTTAAAGAAAGAAAGAAAGAAAGAAAGAAAGAAAGAAAGAAAGAAAGAAAGAACCTTTTAAAATGACCATGCCAGTC
Source organism: Heloderma suspectum (assembly GCF_057233095.1). Taxonomy (NCBI): domain Eukaryota; kingdom Metazoa; phylum Chordata; class Lepidosauria; order Squamata; family Helodermatidae; genus Heloderma; species Heloderma suspectum. Next base: position 30,235,496 of record NC_139465.1, read on the forward strand.
TGGAGCCCTGTATGAGTATTATTCCCCCTGCTAGGCTTTCTATTTCTACATCCAGCCTTGTTGGTGACATGGTGAGGCTAAAATGGAGAGGAGAACCAACTCTGTGCATGTCTACGCAGAAGTAAGTCTTACTGAGTTCAATGCAACTTACTCCTACACATGTCAGCACCCCACTTGCCCCCAGCTCAGATTTGGATTTCCACATCCAGCTCATTAGCAAACCTCCTGTTAGTTGTCTCACTGGGTGACTTTGGGTTGGACTCTAACCACGAGATCATACTTCTGTTATGAAACTCATGAAGAAAAAGAGACAGTATAATGGAAAGTTCTTTCTGAAGCAGTCACACTTCACTTGTACAAATGCAGCATGAAGGGAAAGATCAGCAACCTTCTCTTTGTTTGAATAAAAAACACAATCTGCACATGCTCAGGGAGTGGACAAAATGAGGAATAAACATACCAGGGAATACGAAGAACTATATTCTTCCATTATGTGCGTGTGTGTGTGGGGGGGAAATCTCCCTCCATCCAGCTGTTCCCTGGAAATCTGCCCCCATTCACCCAAGGGTCTTCTGAGATAACTACCAGGAGGTCTGATAATGAACTGGATGTGGAAATACAAAGCTGAGCAGAGAGGAGAACCAACTCTGTGCATGTCTACTCAGAAGTAAGTCTTACTGAGTTCAATGCAACTTACTCCTACACATGTCAGCACCCCACTTGCCCCCAGCTCAGCTTTGTATTTCCAGACCCAGCTCATTAGCAAACATCCTGTTAGTTAACTCAAAAGACCCTTGGGTGAATGAGGGGGGGTTTCCAGGGAACAGCTGGATGGAGGGAGATTACACACACACACACACACACAAAGAATATAGCTCTTCATATTCCCTGGTATGTTTATTCCTCATTTTGTCCATTCCCTGAGCATGTGCAGAGTGTGCTTTTTATTCAAACAAAGAGAAGGTTGCTGATCTTTCCCTTCATGCTGCATTTGTACGAGTGAAGTGTGACTGCTTCAGAAAGAACATTCCATTATACTGTCTCTTTTTCTTCATGAGTTTCATAACAGAAATATGATCTCGTGGTTAGAGTCCAGCCCAAAGTCACCAAGTGAGATAACTAACAGGAGGTTTGATCATGAGCTGGATGTGGAAATCCAAAGCTGAGCTGGGGGCAAGTGGGGTGCTGACATGTGTAGGAGTAAGTTGCATTGAACTCAGTAAGACTTACTTCTGCGTAGACATGCACAGAGTTGGTTCTCCTCTCCATTTTAGCCTCACCATGTCACCAACAAGGCTGGATGTGGAAATAGAAAGCCTAGCAGGGGGAATAATACTCGTGTAGGGCTCCAGACCGGCATGGTCATTTTAAAAGGTTCTTTCTTTCTTTCTTTCTTTCTTTCTTTCTTTCTTTCTTTCTTTCTTTCAACAGCGTTGCTTTAAACAAAGAGTGCATTGCTCAGGCACACTAGGGCAGCCTTGTTTTGGGAAGCCCTGAGGAGGAGGAAGTGTTTTGGCTGAAAGCCATTACTGCACCCCTCAGGGCAGGGGAAAAAATACGTAAATATCTATGAAAAATGGCCTTTCTTATGGAAGTTATGCAGAATTATGGCTGTCGGCATGGAGTTATCTTCATAATTCTTGGAGCGGGAAAAAAAAGAGAATTCTGGGGGCTTGCAAACGATGGTACAGAGCACTGGCCGCAAACTGCAGAAGTCAAGCGGCACGGAAGGTACACAATTCGTACATCCCTAGAAAATGCCCAAACCGAGTGATCCAGATATCCAAATCTTGCCTTGGATCAAGAACCAAGTCAAAGCGGAGGGGGTCCGAATCAGTCCGAGTAGAAGCAGGGCTGATTTGGAGAGTCCGAAGTGCCATCTGAAGCAAAGTAGGGGATCCGTGCACAGCACTAATTTTAATGCAAACACTCCTAATTTTGCACTTGTGAACCAATACACAAACTATAATTCAGTTATCCTTTGAATTTTGCAACTGCGTTCTCTAATCAAAAATGAGGAGAACAATGTGTGTATTAGGGGATGTGCACACAAAAATGTGGATATTAGAGAAAATCATGTGCTTTAATACATGATACATTTATTGTGTGCTCATCATTCCCTAGTCACAGTTGTTTATGGGTTCTTTAGATGGCATCATGACCCTCCAGTTTTGCTTCTGTTTTTAAAGAGCATGTGCAGCATTTATTTTTATTATTTTTTAGAGCAGGGAAAATGCAGTATTATTTATGAAAGCAAAATAAAAGACTTTTCCACTCGTGTATTTGCACTATTCTGCTATACCACAGTACCACCTAGAAGTTACATAGTAGAAAAGCAGGAATGTAGGGATGTACGAAACACTTACCTGGCTGTGCACTGGGGCATCCGCGGTGGGGGGGATGCACTCCATCCCTCCCCCCAGAATCCTCCCCAGCCAGCTCCACTCCGCAGCAGGTCCACGAAGCCGCTGGCTGGGGTCAGCCGCAGCTGGAGTTCTGGCCGCGGCTGGGCTGCTGCGGCCACAAATGGCAGCTGTCATAGCGGCCGCCATTTGCATCCTTCCAGGCTGCCGTGATAGGCTACGTAAGTATTTATGTAGCCTATCACAGCAAAGAGCAGGGATGCAAACAGCCCTTACGCAAATGGTAATTTAATTTGCAAAGGTTCATCTGTTCTGTAGATAATGGCACATCATGTACAGCTCCATGAAAAATACCACTTGCCAACTTTTGCCTTATATACCTTTATGGCCATCCTTAACAGTACTTAAAAATAACAGGTAAGCTGTGGAAAGAAGTGTGTGTGGGGGGGATTTCAGTGATGTCTAGTGATCATGTGAGTCTTTTGCCTCTAATAGACTTTTAAAATCAAAAAGCAAAGCTGTGAAATTTCAGCCATTGCTGCAGGGATTCCCTTCATCAGATTGGAAAGAGTCCAAAATCCCTTTGACTATATAGTGATTTAATATTGCCTCATCATAATCCTGCAGGCTGGAACCTTAGGGAGTTAATCAGATTTCTCTCTCTGTTCTGCCCACTTCATTTAATTAAATCGCTGACTATTTTTTTTTCAATTTAATGCTAATGCTAAGGACATATGCTAAACAACAAAGAATAGACACTCACAGATAAGGAAGACTTTTTCTGCAAACCTTGCAGCCTTGTGTTTTGTCTACATGAATTTGGGGAGGAGGGAAGGGAGAGGGTTGGGCTTATGGCCACCTGTGGCTTTAATTACTGGTGGTTACCTGTACCCAGAAGAGTATCCTGCATCTCCATTAAGCCCATGTTCAAAGCCAAGTTGTTATGACTTCTTAAGGATGCCACATAGAACCTGTGCAAATGGCTGTTGCAGCACAGAGGAGTTACAAGATTTATAGCAGCTTGCCATGTGGATTGGTCCATCACATGGAGAATGGACCATAGTATCTTTCTGGGATGATTGTCTCAGCTGGGGGTGGGAGGCCCTGCATTGCAGTGGTTTTGCTCCAACTTGGATGGTCAGCTCCAGAAGGTGGTGCTTGGGGAATATTGGTCGGCCCCATGGATTCTCCAGTATGGAGTGCCACAGTGGTTGGTTTTGTCCCCTATGCTATTTAACATCTACGTGAAACCATTGAGTGCATTCATCTGGAGATTTTGAGTGCATTGCCATCAGTATGCTGATGACAAACAGCTCTATTTCTCCTTTTCTTCTTCTTGTTCTCCAGATGAGGCTGTGGATGTACTAAATAGATGCCTCGCTGTGACAATGGACTGGATGAGGGCTGATAAAGTGAAACTCAATCCAGACAAGACTGAGATGCTGTTAGTGCATGCTTCTCCTGACCAGATGGAGGGTGTTCAACCCGTTCTGGATGAAGTTGCACTCCCCTTAAAGAGCAGGTTCATAGCTTGCGTGTCCTCCTGGATCCATCTTTGTCACTTGAGGATCAAGTAGCCTCAGTGGCAGGAGTGCCTTCTACCAACTTGGGTTGGTGGCCAGGTACACCCCTATCTGAACACAGACAACCTGACTTCAGTTGTCTATGTTCTGGTAACCTCCAAGTTAGAGTACTGCAATGTGCTCTGTGTGGGGCTGCCTTTGAAGATGGTTCAGAAGCTGCAGCTTGTGCAAAATGTGGCAGCCAGACTGATAACGGGGATCAGAAGGTCCAAACATATACAATGATTCTAGCCTGCTTGCACTGATGGCCTATATGCTTCTGAGCCCACTTAAAACTGCTGGTTTTGATCTATAAAGCCGTACATGGCTCAGGACCACAGTACCTGATGGAACACCTCTCCTGGCATGAACTGACCCATACACTACACTCTGCATCTAAAGCCCTCCTCTGGGAGCCTTCTCCAAGGGAGGCTTGGAGGGCAGCAACAGGGGAGAGGGCCTTCTCGGTGATGGCCCACCATTTATGGAATAATCTCCTTGATAAGGCCCACCTTCTCTCAGGCATTTGGCAGCATATAAGGGGTCTCATTGATTGTGTCTGGCTGATTGTTTTGAATTGTTTTAGGTATGTGTTGTTGTGTGTGCTATTTGTTCTGTGTCATTACATGAATGGTTTTATGCTTTATATAATTCAATTTTTTTTGTTTTGTTTTTACTTTTTGTGAACTGCACAGAGACCTTTGGCTATGGGGCAATATAGAAATACAATAAATGAAATGAAATGGAATTTTCAGGCAATTGTCAGGCATTCCAGGTCACTGCAATTTGAGGTCATTTACATTTTCCATGGCTCTTGCTCATGTGGAACCTCCCTTCTTCAGACGGTCATCCTCCAACAAACATGGAGAGGGGTAGGGCTGGAGTGGTCCATCTCCTCATGCATTTCCTTCATCCACAGTTAGAACACCTGAATAGGCCTTATTTAAAATCTGTGCTTTTCAACTATGTCTTTTTTTCATTTTTACTCTAGAGGTGGCCTGATTCAGATAGGGAGGTAAGGGGGGGGGATTTAAGATCTGGATCAAGACACATGCATCTACTCTAGAGTTAAAATGAAAACAAAAGATGTAACTGCTAGGCAGAGGTTTAAACTAATGTCTGTTTTGGCCCCCCAGGGTATAATACAAGGAGATGCTGCTGGGCCTGAAGTAAACAGACATGTAGTATTGACCTCATCTCACTTTTGTGCCGCCCACCTTGGAGCGTGATGATCAAGCTTCAAAGAAAATATGAATCAGATTGCAGACTCTAAGCCACTTTATATGGCAGACAGGTCACAGTGGAGGTTCGATAAATGCATGGAAGGATGAAACACAACAGATATGTGATCCCAAATGCAGAGTGGGCATGCACTATCTTATTTAAGGTATCTGCATACTGTCCTTCATATCTTATCCCAGGGCGAGTTAAAACACAATAAAAACAACTAACAAATGTGTGTGTGTGTGTGTGTGTATGGCTGATCAATCAATCTATTTTATAACAGTCCTAGACCAGCAAGTTAAAAGATAGTTTCAATTTACGACATCTATAAAAACTATCCAAGTTAAAATCAAAGGAAGAAATATCACTAAAAGGGGGGGGGTAAAGTAGCAATTACAATGGTTAAATGAAATAAATGCAGCAAAGAATAAAAGGAACATGGTAGTTGGAGTCTACTACCAGCCACCCAATCAAGGAAAAGATGAGGATGAAACTTTTGAAACTTTCCAATGTTTCAAGGAAGCATGATGTAGTAGGAATGGGGGACTTCAATTTCCCCGATACATGTTGAGAGACATATTCTGCAAAACATGGCCCCTCCAGGAAATTCCTGACTTGTATGTCAGATAACTTCCTCCTACAGAAAGTAGAGGAAGGAACTAGAGAATCGGCGACTCCTGACTTGATCGTAACCAAGAGAGATGACTTAGTGGGTGAAGTAGCAGTTACAGGAACTCTGGGGGAAAGCAACCATGTTATACTTGAGTTCATAGTTCTAAAAGAAGCAAAAGCCGAGTGTAGCCAAACCTGTACCCTGGATTTTAGGAAAGCTGATTTTAATAAACTTAGAACAATGATAAGTAAGGCCCCATGGCAAGTGACTGTAACGAGAAAAGGAGTCTTTGGGAGTTTTAAAAAAAAGAAATGCTCAATGCATAATTACAAACAATTCCAACAAGAAAACAAGGAGGAAGACAACAGAAGAAGCCAATGTGGCTTCACAAAAAGCTAAGAGATGACCTGAATACAAAAAAAGGACACATATAGGAAGTGGAAAGAAGGCCAAGCAACAAAGGAAGAGAACAGGCAGGTAGCACAGCATTGCAGGGATGGCGTCAGGAAGGCTAAAGCTGAGAACGAGCTGAGGTTAGCGAGGGATGCTAAAAGAAACAAAAAAGCTTTCTTCAGCTACATGCATAGTAAAAGACAGAGGAAATAAATGGTGGTTCAGCTATTAAATAAGGATGGCAAAATGATAACAGATGACAAAGAAAAAGCAGAAGTGCTCAATTCCTACTTTGGCTCAGTCTCCTCCCAAAAGAGGGTCTATGACCCCCCCTAGCAAAGGCAAAGTACAGGCTGAAGGGGCAGGATTGCAGCTTGAGATCAATAGGCATATGGTCAAGGAACACCTAATTACTTTGAATGAGTTCAAATCTCCAGGGCCAGATGAACTGCACCCTAGAGTAATAAAGGAATGGGCAGAAGAACTCTCAGAGCCACTGTCTATTCTCTTTGGGAAATCATGGAGGATGGGTGAAGTGCCAGATGACTGGAGGAAGGATAATGTTGTCCCTATCTTCAATAAGGGTAAAAAGGAGGAAACTGGGAACTACAGACCAGTCAGTCTGACATCAATCCCTGGAAAAATTCTGGAGAAGTTTATAAAGCAATCCATCTGTAAGCACCTTGAAAATAGTGCAGTGATGACTCAAAGCCAACATGGATTTGTCAAGAACAAATCCTGACAGATGAATCTGTTCTCATTTTTGATCAAGTCACCTCCCTTGTGGACTGTGGGAATGCTGTAGACATCATATACCTCAACTTCTGCAAAGCTTTCGACAAAGTGCCCCATGATATCCTGATGCACAAACTAGCTCAAAGTGGGCTAGATGAAACAACAATCAGGTGGACCCACAGTTGGCTACAGAATCAGACTCAAAGAGTGCTTATCAATGGGACCTTCTCAAACTGGAGAGAGGTAATGAGCGGGGTACCACAGGACTCAGTCCAGGGCCCAGTGCTCTTCAACATTTTTATTAATGACTTGGAGGAGGAGGTGCAGGGAATGCTGATCAGATTTGCAGATGACACAAAATTGGGCAGGATAGCTAATACTTTGGAAGACAGAAACAAAATTCAAAGTGATCTTGATAGACTGGAGCACTGGGTGGAAAACAACAGAATGAAATTTAATAGGGATAAATGCCAAGGTCCGCACCTAAGAAAAAGAAACCAAATGTGCAGTTACAAGATGGGGGATACATGGCTCAACAACATTACAAGTGAGAAGGATCTTGGAATTGTTGTAGATCACAAGCTGAATATGAGCCAACAATGTGATGTGGCTGCAAAAAAGACAAAAGGCTGCATTAATAGAAGCATAGCTTCCAAATCCCGGGAAGTACTAGTCCTCCTTTACTCAGCACTGGTTAGGCCTCATCTGGAGTACTGTGTCCAGTTCTGGGCACCACACTTTAAGAAGGATGCAGACAAGCTGTAGAGGGTTCAGAGGACGGCAACAAAGATGACCAGGGGACTGGAAACAAAGCCCTATGAAGAGTAGGGATGTACGAAAGGTACTTACCTTTTGGGGATTATGCTGATGGTGCGGGGGGAGGCGTTCCATCCCTCCCCCCAGAATCCTTGCCGGGGGGGAGGCGCTCTGTTCCACCTCCCCCGGAATCCTGGCCGGCCAGCTGTGCTCCACAGCAGTTCTGTGGATCTGCTGGCCAGCTCCGCCAGCAGCCGGACATCCAGCCGCTGGCTAGCAGGGATGCAAATGGTGGTGGCCGTAGCCGCCGCCGCTTGCGTCCCTGCAGTCAGCCATGATAGGCTACGTAAATCTTTACGTAGCCTATCACAGCTGATTAAAAAAAACAAAAAACACGCGTATGCAAATGGTGGCGGCCATGGCCGCCACCATTTGTGTCCCTTATTTTGGCACATCTTAGTCTACGTAAACATTTATGTAGACTAAGACAGCGAAAATAAGGGGAACGCAAATAGTGTAGCATCTAAAAATAGCGTAGCTCCGTTCCTCCCTCCCCCCCCCCCGGAATCCTGGCTGGCCGGCTGTGCTCTGCAGGGATTCTGCCATTTGCATTTCTTATTTTTGGCCGTCTTAGTCTATGTAAATATTTATGTAGACTAAGACGGCGAAAAATAAGGGACATAAATGGCGACGGCTGTAGCCGCCACCATTTGCGTGCGTGTTTTGTTTTTTTAACCCAGACGCGATAGGCTATGTAAGTCTTTACGTAGCCTATCACGAATGGGGGGGGGGAAAACAGACTGCAAATGGCGGTGGTAGTGGCAGCCGGTCGGAAGACCAGCCGCCGCAGCTGCTGCCGCCGAAGCCACCGCTGGAGCTGCTGTCGTCCGGAACATCTGCCCCAGGTAAGTCTCATCCTGGGGGGGATCCGCGGAGTGGGGGTGGCATGCCGTTCCCTGATGGATTTCGAGGGACCAAATGCACTGGCATTCGGCCTCACCGAGATCCGTGGCGGAATTCTCTGACATCCTTACGTAAAAGCCTTCCTGTATTTGGGAATTTGCAGAATTGACATATAATTTGACATTTTAAATGCTCCTACATAATCCTGATAGTTAGAATAGTGGGCGATCAGACTCAAATGTTTTTGGAATTCAATGTCTCTTATATGTTGTCTAATAACTGCCTTAGCTTTAGTATATCCTGGACTATTTAAAGCATCAACTGAAAAGCCCAGATGCTGTAATTTTGCCATCAATGACCTTTTCTATTTAGATTGAAATGTATTGGTCAGAGTCAGCGGAGCAAGAACCACAGGACAAAAAATCATCTTTAACCAAAAAGTCATCTTATATATCAGCATTTGTGCCTCCACATTAATTTGTCCTATCTCTAACAGTTGGATTACATTAGGCACACAAGTAGAATAGAATAATAGAATAAAACTTTATTACGGTCAAAACCAGCTCAAAAAAGGAACTACATTAAAATTATCTGCCATACATCCCCAATCAAATTAATAGACACTTCAACACAGTGTAGTACTAATGTAATGCATATCAGCCATATTGGGTGAATGGCATTACTCTCCAGACTTTGTTTTTCATCCAACTAGGTAAGTCTGAGCTCCCTCAGCATCCTTCTTCGAACACTTATCGCGGCTAGGGATGGCGGAGAATTTCTCCCCGAAACATCGGGGGGCCGAGCGCCAACATGTTCGGCCCCCCGAAAAAGTTTCGGGGAGAAATTCTCCACCCCCCCGCCCCCCCCCACACACCCCCGGGACGGGACTTACCTTTCCCGAATGTCCCTCCCGGCGGCGGGTCCCGGCGGCGGTTCGTCAGGTCTTCGTCAGGGGCAGGGGCAGCAGCCGGTCTTTCGACCGGCTGCTGCCGCCGCCATTCCAATAAAAGAAAAAAAAATGCCCCCGTGATAGGCTACGTGATGATTAACGTAGCCTATCACGGCTAGATTTGCAAAGTCAGCCGTGATAGGCTACGTAAATCATCACATAGCCTATCACGGGTGACTTAAAAGAAAAAAAAAGCATGTACGGCTAATGGCGGCCCCCATAGGGAGCTGCCATTCACGTTCCTTATTTGGTCGCTGTAGTCTACGTAAAGATTACGTAGACTACGGTGAAAATAAATAAATTATTTTCGCCGTAGTCTACGTAAAGATTGACATAGACTACAGCGACCAAATAAGGAACGCGAATGGCGGCTCCCTATGGGGGCCGCCATTTGCGTACGCGCTTTTTTTTTTTTTAAAGTCAGCCGTGATAGGCTACGTGACGATTTACGTAATCTATCTCAGCTGACTTTGCAGATCTAGCTGTGATAGGCTACGTTAATCGTCACGTAGCCTATCACGGGGGCGTTTTTTTTTTTAATTTTTTATTTCACAGCCGGGCGAGGCGAGGTGCCTCCTCCCCGGCCTGAATTTCGGCCGGGCAAGGCGGGAAGCCTCCCCCCCGCCTGAACTTCGGGGGGAGAGCAGCGAAGCGCCTCCCCCCCACCGCGAAAAGCTGCGAGACCAGGTAAGTGGCTTTCGTGCACTCCTAATCGCGGCTGCAAAAAATTTGGCGACACTATACCTAAATGTCGAATTAGTGTCAGACAACAATATGTAGACATATTGTTGTCCTGTACATCCCGGAAAGTGATTTATCAGTGGGGAGATGAGTGCAGCACGAATATCTCTATAAAATATACACCACAGCAAAACATGCTCTGTAGTTTCTATCTGTTCCATGCCGCAGGGGCAGAGGCGGTCTGACCAGGGGATCTTTTTGTACCGTCCCTCCAAAACTGCCAAGGGGAGTCCATTTTGACAGGTCAAGGTAAATGCCCTTCTATGTTTATGCAGTTTCAGTTGTTCAAGATAGGGTGCAGTTGTTACAATGTATCTATAGTCCTCCCTGAGATAGAATTCTGGGGCACTATTGAGGTCACTTTGTCTCTCAATATCTGCAATGCGCTGCTTGATAGTCTCCATTGCCTGATCAAAACCCATATTTAATAAAGACCGCAAGGGAAGCCCCAAGAAAGCTATTTTCTGTTCAGTTGACTGAATCCAATTGGATTTAAAATCATCTTGCAAAATTAGTGGGGCAAGGCCCGTAGGAAAATGTGACAGTCTAAGCCAGTACACAAGAATAGCCACCCATACCCTAGCTTCAATTTTGATCTGGCCAGTCTCTAATCTTATCTTTGCATTGGAGACATCCCTAGGAACCCTCAAATATTGCCCTCAAAAATTTTGATTGTACACGTTCTAATGTTTGGCTATTCGGGAAAGGCCCCAATTGAGAGCCATACAATAATTGTGCTAGTACTTTTGCTTGGTATAATTGGAGGGCTAAAGGGATATAGTGGTTGCCTTTCATTCTCATAAACTGTGCTATTGCTGATGAGCTTCTCTGTGCATTTAATGCCACATATTCACCGTGAGCCTTCCTGGAACCATTTCCTTGGAAGACTACCCCTAAATATTTGAATTGGGAAACCTGCTCAATCTTATGTTGGTTTATCATCCATGATCTGATTTTTGGTCTTTTTGCAAAAGTCATGATTTTTGTTTTTTGATAATTGATCATCAGATATTCTTCCTCGCAGCATTCAGTCAACTTCCGCAATGCTCTTGTAAGCTACGCTATTTGCGTTCCCCTTATTTTCGCCGTCTTAGTCTACGTAAATCTTGACGTAGACTAAGACATGCCAAAATAAGGAATGCAAATGGCGGCAGCCGTGGCCACCGCCATTTGCGTATGCGCGTTGTTGTTGCTGTTGTTTTAAGTCAGCCATCATAGGCTACGTAAACATTTATGTAGCCTATCACGTTTTTTTTTTTAAACCTAGCCATGATAGCCTACGTAAATGTTTACGTAGCCTATCACATCTTTTTTTTTTTTTTAACTGGAAATGGCGGCGGCGGTCGGAAGACCGGCCGCCGCTGCCGCCGCACCACCACCGAACCGCCACCACAGCTGCCGCCGGAGCCACCACCACCAGGAAGATCCGCCCCAGGTAAGTCTCGTCCTGGGGGAGTGGGAGGGCAGACCGTTCCGCCACCGATTTCGGGGGGCCAAATGCGCTGGCATTCAGCCTCCCCGAGATCTGTGGCGGAATTCTCTGACATCCCTAGAATGCTGACAGAGACAAGCTCACACAGACTCTGACATTCCAGAGGCTGACAGGCTGAATAGGCCCAAGCCTTTCCAGGCTACTTCTAATTAAATCCTGGCTATAACCTACAAGGCCCACTGCAGTACTGAAGCTGGGCCCTGACAGCCTGTACCCTCCAGCATTACCATCTTCTGCACACTGCTATCCCCATCTAAATGGTGATGGGTGGACCAAATGTGAAGTGCTCTTAGGAAGCAACTGCCCTTACCTTGGGCCAGATAACACAGTCATTTTTAGGTTGGGGAGGAAAGTTCTGGTCTGTTCCTGCTACTCAGTTCTTCCGATAGAGAGTTGACTTGCTAGCAGTTAGAATGTTATGTGCTACATATGCATGCTGTATACAAAAGATGAAGGCTGACTGAGTTCTTAACCTGTGTTGATAACTTTGCTATGGTTGTTATGAGGTGTTTTAAATAAATAAATAAATCATAGTTTTAAGCAATTCAATCTTGAATATATCCAAGCTGAAGATTTTAAACCTTGCTCATAATTTTGCCCCACACTCACTGAAAACTCTGTCTCCACAACCAACACAATCTAGCCTTTGAATATACATATGTTTTCGCAAGGCACTATACTGCATGTTTATTCCTCTAAAAATATTCATCTGTATCCCCAAAGTACCATAACTGCTACAGCTTGCAGGAAATGCCACATGTTACGTATATACACATTTCTCTTTCAGAACTAGAGTAAACAGATGCTTCCAGCAAGTGAGTTTTCCATTGGCACTGGGTTTTCTTCTCCCTCCCCCCGCCCCCACAAACCACCTTTTCGTCATTGATGTTCTTGTTTTGGTTGTTGTCAGGTTCGTTACTGCAGCCCTAGGGCCTAACATTTTTCTGCCTACCTTTATGTTTTAGCCATTAGAAGCAGTCTCTTTTGGGGCCTGTGTCATTCCATACATGGAACTTAAAGCTTTGCACACAAACCTGAAAAGTTTCTCTCTTTCTCTTGCTCTCCCCTGGAACAACATAAAGAGAATAAGGGGTTTTGCAGAGTATGCAAGGACAGCCTTATTGAAAAATGAACAAATAAAAGTATGGGTAACCAAATCCCACCACCACCTCTGTTTGCAACATTAGACAGTTCAGAGCATCCTAAAGATTCCCTACCATATTCTAAACAGTTGGACCAATGTAATGAAGTATAATGAAGTGCGCTCCGGGAGAGAGCAGAGGACAGGAAGGCCTGGCGTGCTATGGTCCATGGGGTCACAAAGAGTCGGACACGACTTAACGACTGAACAACAACAACAATGAAGTATATAAGACAGTTGCTTATGCCCCCCCAGTGCTCAGCACCAGATTTATGTGGCATCAAAGTCTTAATAAAACGAACTTGTGCACACTTTCTATTTCCCTGGTATAGAATCTTCTTCTTACTACATTTTGTAAGTTAACATTACAAATTTGTTTCCTGTACAATGTTACCTTAATACTATGACATCTTTTCTCATCAGAAAAGCATTAGACACTGTGTCCATTTGGGGATCTGGCTCAAAAAATATCCACAGAATTTTGAAAACCATGCTGTCTCTAATGCACATACATGTAAAAAAAAAAAGGGGGGGTGGACATTAAGGCACAATGTAGTGCACAACTTTCCAATGCACATGCTGGTGAGTGAAGCTAAGTCTCAGAGCTGGCAACACAAGGTAGAATCTTCATGCAGCTGACAAGGACTAAGTCACTCTAGAGTAGTGTGGGCAATTCCAGTGGTAGTCTCAGAGTGTTCACTGAAGGATCACTGCCTCCTTGATTATTCATCCACACTCCCATCCTGTACAAAGAAAGCTTTCATATACTGAGTCAGAGATTTGGTCCATCTAGCCCAGCGTCGTTAACACTGACTGGCTGCAGTGGATATCCAACTTTTCAGGCAGGATTCCTTCATAGACTGACCTGGATATGCTGGGGATTGAACCTGGGACCTTCTCCAAGCAAAGCAGGTGCTCTTCCTCTGACCTACAGTCCCTCCTAAAATTACTAGGATAAAGAAGAGTAAACTGTTGACATGGGCAAAGGATGGTTGGGGGAGGCGTGACTTCATCTTCTGGCCTTCGTTTGTTTTGCTGCTCTGCAATGCCAGGTCTGTTACCCAGAAAACCGCCCACATCCATGACATGATCCTGGATGAGGGTGCAGACCTGGCATTAGAGACAGAGACTTGGCTGGCAGAGGCTGCTGCTCCAACTCTTGCGGCCATGTGTCCAGCCAGATTTTCGTATGCACAGCAGCTGAGGGCTGGGGATCGGGGATGTGGAGTGGTTGTTATCTACCGAGAGTCCTTGGTCTTCACCAGACCCCCTCTCCGGGAGACCAAGGTCGCTGAGTGCATGTACTGGAGGTTGGGCCCGAAGGGCAGTCTGGGGATTCTTCTCATGTACCATCCACCCCACTGCATGACTGAGTCCCTGGCCGAGGTGCTTGAGGTGGTCTCTGATGTGCATGTACAGTCCCCTAACTTATTGGTGTTGGGGGACTTCAATGTCCATTCAGAGGCCATCCTCACAGGAGCACCTCGGGACTTCATGGAGACCATGGCTTCCTGGGAGCTGCACCATATTCTAACTGGGCCCACCCATGTAGCTGGTCATGCACTAGACCTTGTGTTTGTTTCTGGAGAAGCGGGGAGTGATCTGGAAGTCGGGGGTATATCCACCACCCCCTTGTCATGGTCAGATCACTATCTGGTGACGTTAGACTTCTCGGTTCCACAACCCCTCCGCAGGGGTGGAGGACCCATTAAAATGGTCCGCCCCAGGCGTCTTATGGATCCGAATGGATTCCTGAACGCGCTTGGAGATTCTCTGGAGCATGCCAACAGCCACTTGGTCGAAACCCTGGTGGCTGGCTGGAATGCCGCAATCACTGGGGCATTAGATCAGGTGGCTCCAAAATGCCCTCTCCCACTGAACAGGGCTCGGACTGCACCATGGTTCAATCTGCAGTTATGAGCTCTGAAACAGGAGGTGAGACAGCTAGAGCACCAGTGGAGGAAGTCTCGCTCCAAAGACGATCAGATATGGGCTAGAGCTGTATCTTCAGCCTATCACGTGGCGGTAAAGGCAGCAAAAAAGGAATATTATGCTGCCTCTATCGCGTCTGCAGAGTAGGGATGGATGAAAGTCCCTTACCTGGTCCTGCAGCTTTTTTCGGGGGTGGGGAGGTGCTCCGTTTCTCCCCCCGAAATTCTTGGTGGGTGGGGAGGCACCCCGTCCCTCCCCGCTGAAATTCTGGCTGGGAAGGAGGCGCCCCATCCCTGGCCACCGAAATTCTGGCCGGGGGGGAGTGTCCCGCCTTTCTGGCCACGAAAGAAAAAAGTAAAGTAAAAAAAAAGAAAAAGTGATAGGCTACATAAAGATTTACATAGCCTATCACGGCTAGATTTTCAAAGTCAGACGTGATAGGCTATGTAAATATTTACGTAGCCTATCATGGCTGACTTTGGGGGGGGGAAGCGCATAGGCAAATGGTGGCGCCCATGGGCGCCGCCATTTGCGTTCCTTATTTGGGCATGGGTAGTCTACGTAAAGATTTACGTAGAGTACAGCGAAAATAAGGGCAACGCTATTTGCGTTGCCCTAATTTTGACCGTAGTCTACGTAAATCTTTACGTAGACTACCCGTGCCCGAATAAGGAACGCAAATGGCAGCGCCCATGGGTGCCGCCATTTGCGTACGCACTTTTTTTTTTAAAGTCAGCCGTGAAAGGCTATGTAAAGATTTACGTAGCCTATCACAGCTGACTTTGAAAATCTAGCCGTGATAGGCTACCTAAATCTTTACATAGCCTATCACATTTTTTTGTTTACTTTGAAATGGCGGCGGCGGCGGCCGGTCAGAAGACCAGCCGCCGCTGCCGCCACACCACCGCCATGACCCGCCGCCGTGAGGGACATTCACACGAGGTAAGTCCCATTCTGAGGGGGGCGGGGGGGTGTCGGAGAATTTCCCCACCAATTTCGGGGGGCCAAATGCGTTGGCATTCGGCCTCCCGGAGATTCGTGGAGAAATTCTCCGACATCCCTACTGCAGAGTGCTGTCCCAGGAGGCTGTTCCAACTGGTCTAGAGCCTGGTTGGTCCTGGGGCTCCAGAACCACTGGAGCATTCTAAGGCCTCCTATGAGGCCTTGGCCAGGAACTTTGCAGATAAAGTTGATCAGATAAGGAGTGTTACTCTGCATGCTGTGGATACAGTTAGTGAGCAAGAGGAGGCCTGTGGTAAACCGGTTTTGTGGGATCAGGTCCAGCTTCTTCCTTCTGATGAAGTGGACAAGGTGCTTTCATCTGTATGGCCAACCACCTGCTTAACTGATCCTTGCCCATCTTGGCTCATTATGTGCTGCAGAGAGAAACTGGGTGAGGGCATCAGGGTGGTGGTGAATGTCTTCCTTGAGGAGGGAGTGATGCCATCAGCCCTCAAGGAGGCAGTGATAAGACCACTCTTAAAGAAGCCCTCCTTGGATCCCCAAGTTCTGAACAACTTTCGCCTAGTCTCAAATCTGCCATTTTTGTAGGGGTGGACGAAAGTCCCTTACCTGTTCTCGAAGGACGTTCGCGGTGGGGGGGAGGCGCTTCGCTGGTCCCCCCGCGAAGTTCCGGCCAGGGCGGGAGGCTTCCCGCCTCGCCTGGCCGCGAACGTGAAAGTTTTTTGTTTTTTTTTAAACTCCCCCTGATAGGCTACGTGACGATTCACGTAGCCTATCACGGCTAGATCTGCAAAGTCAGCCGTGATAGGCTACGTCATTCGTCACGTAGCCTATCACGGGTGACTTTAAAAAAAAAAAAAAAGCGCTTACGCTAATGGCGGCCCCCATAGGGAGCTGCCATTCGCGTTCCTTATTTAGTCGCTGTAGTCTACGTAGGGGTGGACGAAAGTCACTTACCTTTTCTCGCAGCTTGTTTGCGGTGGGGGGGAGCGCTTCGCTGCTCCCCCTGCAAAGTTCAGGCCGGGGGGGAGGCTTCCCGCCTCGCCCGGCCGAAATTCAGGCCGGGGGAGAGGCTTCCCGCCTCGCCCGGCCGAAATTCAGGCCAGGGAGGAGGCTTGCCGCCTCGCCCGGCCGCGAACACAAAAGTTAAAAAAAAACAAAAAACAACGCCCCCTGATAGGCTACGTGACGATTCACGTAGCCTATCACGGCTAGATCTGCAAAGTCAGCTGTGATAGGCTACATGAATCATCACGTAGCCTATCACAGGTGACTTTAAAAAAAAAAAAAGCGCATACGCGAATGGCGGCCCCCATAGGGAGCCGCCATTCGCGTTCCTTATTTAGTTGCTGTAGTCTACGTCAATGTTTACGTAGACTAGGGTGAAAATAAGGGCAACGCAAATAGCGTTGCCCTTATTTTCGCCGTAGTCTACGTAAACATTTACGTAGACTACAGCGACCAAATAAGGAACGGGAATGGCGGCTCCCTATGGGGGCCGCCATTATCCGTACACACTTTTTTTTTTTTTTTTAAGTCACCCGTGATAGGCTACGTGACGATTCACGTAGCCTATCACGGCTGACTTTGCAAATCTAGCCGTGATAGGCTACGTGAATCGTCACGTAGGCTATCAGGGGACGTTTTTTTTTTTCTTTGATTGCAATGGCGGCGGCGGCAGCCGGTCGAAAGACCGGCTGCCGCTCCCGCCCCGCTCGAACACCTGCCGAACCGCCGGCCGGACCCACCGCCGGGAGGGACATTCGACAAAGGTAAGTCCCGTCCCGGGGGGGGGGTGCGGGGTGCGGGGGGGGTGCGGAGGATTTCTCCCCACAACTTGTTCGGGGGGCCGAACACGTTGGCGCTCGGCCCCCCGAAGTTTCGGGGAGAAATTCTCCGCCAACCCTACATTTTTGGGCAAGGTGATTGAGCGGGTGGTGGCGGTGCAGTTGAAAGCACACTTGGAAGAAACCGATTATCTAGACCTATTTCAGTAGGGCTTCAGGCTTGGGCATGGGACAGAAACGGCCTTGGTCACCTTGGTGGATGATATGAGGATGGCTCTGCATAGGAGTGAATGCTCCTTCCTTGTTCTCCTCGACCTCTTAGCGCCTTTTGATACCGTTGACCATGGTATCCTCCTGGACCGCCTGGAGGGGTTGGGCATTGGGGACACCGTATTGTGGTGGTTCCTGTCCTTCCTCTCCGGCAGGTACCAGAGGGTAGCACTGGGAAAGGAGGTTTGGGACCCACGTCCACTCACTTGTGGGGTGCCACAGGGTTCCATCCTCTCCCCGGTGCTATTTAACATCTATGTGAAGCTGCTGGGGGCTATCATCATGAAGTTTGGGGTGTGGTGTCATCAGTATGCGGATGACACGCAGCTCTACCTCTCATTCAAATCTTCACCAAGGTTGGCCGTAGAATCCCTGTCCAAATGTCTGGAGAAGGTGAGTGGCTGGATGGGGAGGAATAAGCTGAAGCTGAACCCTGACAAGACCAAGGTACTTTTGGTGGGAGGCAAGAGGAGGCTGGGGATGTTGACCTGGTGTTGAATGGGGTACGGCTACCCTTGAAAGACCAGGTCCACAGCCTGGGGGTCATTTTGGACTCCCAGCTGTCCATGGAGGCTCAGGTGTCTGTTGTGAGCCAGACAGCGCTGTATCAACTCCATCTGATACGTCGGTTGCGCCCCTTCCTTCCCGACCATCTCCTCCCATCGGTAGTACGTGCACTGGTCTCCTCTCGTTTAGACTACTGTAATGCGTTCTATGTGGGGTTACCCTTGAAGACAGTTTGGAAGCTGCAGCTGGTACAGAACGCGGTGGCTTGCCTGATTCAGGGCAGCCGCCGGCAAGATCACATCACTCCAGTGCTGAAGGAGTTGCACTGGTTACCAGTTGTTTTCTGGGCCAAATTCAAGGTGTTGGTTTTGACCTTTAAAACCCTATATGGTTCCGGCCCAGCCTATCTTAAGGAGTGCCTCCAGCAACACCAGACAGGCCACTTAACAAGATCACCCTTGGTTGGCTTTCTCTCTTTCCCATCAGCCAGGACAGCTAGACTGGTGGGGACGTGGGAGAAGACCTTTTCTGTGGTGGCCCGCACTCTGTGTAACTCCCTCCCTAGGGAACTCTGTCATGCCCCCTCTTTAATGAGCTTCCTCTGTGCATTAAAAACATGGTTGTTCAGGCAGGCATTTGGGGTGGGTTAGGGTATTTTAGAAAATGTTTTTATTGTAAATTTTATTGTTTAAAACTGTTTTATTATATGTTGTACATCGCCCAGAGTGGCTGGATGACCGTCCAGATGGGCAATTAATAAATTTAATAAATAAAAATAATAAATAAATGGGCAGAACACTGATGGGGGGCAGCTTCTCAAACCTGGATAGATGAATTGATGAATTTCACTCATTTTATCATTCCCCCCCCCCAGGTTAATTTCATACAATTCCATACAATTTATGTATCTGTGTTTTAAACAACAACAAAGCAATTTTTTTAAAAAAACTGTGCATGAATACCCATACAGATTTGTGTGTGCATTTCCCAAAATGCACACATTTTGTATACAATAAGTATACATTTTTTTCAATTATATGCATTTTTCAGGTGATTTGCCTTACAAGAAGGCATTATTGTGTACACATCTCTGTAATATATGCATTTTTGTATGCCTTTTGCTGTACTATACACATTTGTTTTCAGTGCAAACTCTGACTGAAAACTTTGCAAAAGTGTGGATATCAGTATTTAATTGTCTTTCTCTTTTTGTACTGGTTCATGTAGTACACATTTCTGAAGTTCACATAAACATGATAACTGAACAAATTCTAAGCCAGGCTTGTTTATTTTGACTTATTAACAACAGATTGTAGTAGGTGGGTTTTTTTTCCTTTCTTCTTCTGTGATTTGCTCCAATGTATTACCCCTGACCTCAACTCACCTAACTGACTCTCATGATGATTTAAAGGAGAGATTTTTAACCTAGTGTGATTTAAAAATAAAATAAAATTTAATTTTATAGGTCAGGTTAGCTAATGATGACTCCACTATTAAGAAAATTCATACTTGCCAATCTGTGATTCCCTTATTTCATAACTAGAAGTAATTAAGGTGTAGTAAGCTGTCTTAAAGGAATTGCATATTACATAATTAATAGAGCAGGATACACAGACACATATTAACGTGACAATTTTTGAAAACTCCATAAACATATTTCTTTGTTTTACATTCTGAATAGTCCTTTACTTCTGGATAAACTTTCTCTTTTAGAAATGTTTACTGCTAAGGAGGGTCCAGAAAACCCCAGATGAAAATAATAGAAAATATTACATCAATATTATTTAAGCCCAAGAGATGTACTAAAGTATTACTTTTGGAATAATATTCACATTTTGAATTTGTATAAAGCCGTTCTGAGACCTTCTCCTTAGTTTCATTTGCCTATTTTCTTGGATTTGTCTCAGGGGAAAATACAGCCTGATAATGTATGACCTCATCAAATTATAATTAGCATTCCTGGCAAATCAATGGTTGGCACTGGTGTTATTTTTTTCAATCAGGGAAGGACAAATAAGTTTGTTTCCAGTCTATGTCAGTTGCACACATGTTCATTCGTAAGTCAATTCCTTCCCTTTCTGAATCAAACCCCTCCTCTTCCTCCTCTTAAAAGTGCATGCAATTTTTTTATTTTTTTAAAAACACCATCATCGTCGTCATCATCACCATCATCTACAACATTTGTATAGCACTCCACATGTAAACAGATTCCAGAGCAGTGAACAAGAAAAAAGATAAAAAGAAATGAAACATGATATTAAAATTATTCTTTAAAAAACAAGAGTGCCAATAAAACTGAGGCTGATTAAACAAGGAAGTCTTCCTAGAAAATAGCTGTTCTTAGGAGGCACCAAAAACAATCCAGTCTTGGTGCCTGCCTGACCTCCAGCGGCAGGGCACAGGACGGGAGCCACCAAACTGTAGGCTGTTCTCCAGGTGGACTCCAGTCGGGCCTTTGGTCCACATGGAACCTCCAGAATTACCACTATTTCACAAAGTAGGCATTTTTGTATAGATTTCATTCCAAACTACATGTTTGCATCTGATCTGAAAATATGCATTTTGTATGCATTTTAATTTAAAATATGCATTTTGTATGCATTTTGGTACAGATTTTGAGCTGAGAACTGTATTGCTGAATTCGGAGAAGTGAAAAAAACAAAACAAAAATGAAGGATAATTATGTTCTGATACACATATTAGCCCAGGCAGCCTGAATCAAGTTAATTCACTTAGAAGTCCAGATCAAACACAATTCCCAACCATCCCTATTCTCACTTATATTGTTTTGGATTGGCTTCTCCTCCCCATTTTCCTTCTTTTTTTCTCCTAAGGCTAGCTCCCAAGAATATCTAGGTGAATAAAAGTCTAGGCACATATCAGTAGCTGAGCTGTATTTGCACATTCATTCATTCATTCATTTATTGCATTTATATCCTGCTTCTTTTTCCTCTTGCAAGGAACCCAGGGTGGCTTACATTGTCCACCTGCTCTCTATTTGATCCTCACAACAACTCTTTAAAGTAGGTTAGGCTGGGAGTCAGTAACTGGCCCAAAGTCACCCAGTGAGCTTCATGGCCAAGTGGGGACTAGACCCAGATCTTCTGAGTTCCACTCCAACACTCTAACCACTGCACCACACATCACACTAAGTTTTGTGTAATAAGCCAGGATATGCATGAGCAGCAGTGAGTGAATGCATGCAGCTCTTTTGCTCTTCCACTCTTCCATTCATGGTGCACACTGCCCATACATATGCTCGCATATTACCCAAGACTGCAAGCTCAGTCTTCTCTGTGTTAATTGGGACATTGTGTATTGCCCACCTACATGTAGGGGACGGGTGTGGGAGAAATTCACTGGATTTGTATTTTAATGCAAACGTACCTAATTTGAATTTCCAGAACCAATATGTGAGTCTAACAGAGAGTTACCCCTTGGTATTCAGGCTTCTCCAAATTTGTTCTCCAATCAAAAAGTGTGCACACAAAAAAGTTTTTATTAGGGGAAAGTGTGCAGGAAAATGTGCATATTTCTGAAAATAACATACAAATACTAGGGGAAATTCCTTCCAAAAATGCATATGAGGCAAAATTGCATACAAAAATGTCTATATTAGGAGAAATGTGCAAAAACAGCATACATGTTTTCATGCAGACTTAAAATAAATAAATTAAGTATAATCTGTTAAGGAAATTGGAAGCAGCAAGACTGGAAAAGTGAGAAACAGAGAAACCAAACTTCTGTTTTCTCCCAAGGTTAGCCCCTAAGTCATACCTAGCTGGATAAAAGCCTGGGCACAGATTCACTCATCCCTGCCTACAGCCTGTTCTCAGTTCTCAGTTCAGTCTCTGTCTCTCTGGCCAAACTACACATGACGTTAAATGAAGTTAAATGCATCTTTGCATTCAACATGCAGGCTTTTATGAGATACAAATTGAATCAGCTGGGGGTATGTTGATGATTGAAGAGATCATAGCTGGTATGGAGGGGGAATTTAACACATTCTTCTTGCTGAGGTCTTGCCTTGAGGAAAATCCTCCCTCTGAACCTGCTATTTGCATTGCTGCCAAAGAAGACTCAGAGAAGGGATTTTCCTCAGCAGGGGTGAAAAAGTGGAAGAAAGAGGAGCAAATTTGCTCCCATTTGTGACCATGCCACCAGTTTTGAGTACTTCAAACACCCCTGTGGTCATATCAAAAACCACTGCCTGAGTCCTGATCCCCATTACTGAATGTGAATGATGGCTCAGCTCTGGCCTGCTGTACTCATTTTCTCTATCATAACCCTGAGCAAGCCAAGGTGGCATTTGTTTTTTCTGTAAAAGTGGGGGGGGGCATAATTGCCCTACAATATTATTATCAGCAGTATTTAATAAACTAGAACAGATTTTCTATTAAGCTCACTTCTCTGACTCTGCTCATGTTAGCCAAATTATACATAGTTGCCATATCCCAGACCCTAAGACACCAGTCATTAATTGAAGGTGGACTAACCTTCTTAAAACTGATTGCTAGTTGGGCTGCTGCTAAAAGACAGCTCACCATTTTGATATCCTCACAAGTAAGGATGCCTCAAGATATCCAGAAAGAACTACGAATAGTTCATTAAGGAGTTGTTGTTGTTTATTCAGTCAGTCGCTTCCAACTCTTCGTGACTTCATGGACCAGCCCACACCAGAGCTTCCTGTCGGCCGTTGCCACCCCCAGCTCCCTCAAGGTCGAGTCCATCACCTCCAGAATATCATCCATCCACCTTGCCCTTGGTCGGCCCCTCTTCCTTTTGCCTTCCACTTTCCCTAGCATCATTAAGGAGTACATATCCCAAAATTAAACTGATCTCATTCAACACTGACAACCAAAATCTTGTAATCATTGGACAAGTCCAAAAGATATGCAAGATGTTTCCTCTCCCTGAGCTACACTGCCAACATTTCTCTTCAGCCTACATATAGATCTTGTTAAGTCTATCTATCTAGTGGTGTTAAACACTATCTGAACATAAACTTGTAAAAGCTTTTTTTGATAGTCATGCATTGGGGGTTGACCTTCCAAATCCACTCGCATTCCCTCTGGTCCTTCCTAAGTCTCTCCCCCCCTTTGTTCTGATAGGATTTCTTCCTTACATCTTACTTAGCCAATATTCTATGTATTTGACAATGTTCTCTTGGATAAATCAGCTGTAATTATTGTTTCAAATTCAGAACAGTCCCTCAAGGAACCATGTTTAGCTATTAAGTTTGCAATTGTGTGTCATCCTTTTAAGTATTGAGAAAGTGGATATTGGTTTCCCCCTCATTGTTCATTAAGTTTCTCATAATTCCTTTCTGACCAGTTTCCTGATTTTCAGTTAAATTGTTTTCTTCACAAACCTTCATATTACCAAGAATATTGTATTCTTGGTTCATTGTAATTTATTATCATTAATGGTGAAAAACCAGGACTTAATTTACTTTTAAACATTTGCCATACTCTAAACAGATTACTAATACAGGGATTTTCTCTAATCTTGATTTATTTATTCACTATGTTTCTAACCCACCCAATAACTAATGTTCTCTAGGTGGATTACAAACAGTTAAAAAACTAAAATGCTATAGAACATTTCAAAATATAAAATGCAATACTAAAAATCATATTCAAATCTTTCTTTTATTCAGAACCAAAGAGTGTCTTTAATATAAATAAATTCTTAACTTATACTGCTGCTCTGTCTTTGTCCCCTTATCCAGTATGAGCCATCAAGCTGCACCTGACATGCACCCAGACTATCTTTTTTATATAGCTTAGCTTCCCCAGACTTTCAGATCCCCCACCTAGACATGTGAAGGGCTTGCACTCTTCCCCGAATCTAGCAAGTAAGAAGAAGCTGTTCTGAATGTCTCCATCCTGTCCTAAAATATATTTCTGCAGCAGCGGTGCATTGCATGCTGGCTTTTTGTGGTGGTGGTGTTTTCATGCACATCCACTTATATGCAGTAGGGACAAGATGTAGCAATCCCCAGCCATTCCTTGCTCAGAAAATTACATTCTAAAGACCCAGAGAGGTGGGACCATGAAGAATACTGACTCTAGCATCACACACTTACAACATTTTAACAAGGATTTCCCAACATGCAAAAATAGGGACAGCGATGTATCAATGATGACAGAAAAATAGGGACAGTAGGAAACACAAACTGAAGGTCAGCCAATAATATAATTTTGTTGGATGTCTCTACTGTTTCACCGAGGAAGCTGATCGGGGCAATCTACATTACAACTTTAAACTGGTTTCAAACTGGTTTATCTAAAGGGATCCTGCAGTTTCATGAGGGTACTAAGAATTCTATGCTAGAGACTGCTGTCCCCTGCCCAAGCAGCCCCTCTTCCTAGAGCGACAATTCCCAGAATTCCTGTATTTGGTAGCCGTAATCGCTAAAAACAGATTTGAAACCAGTTTAAAGTTGTAA
This sequence comes from Heloderma suspectum, assembly GCF_057233095.1. Taxonomy (NCBI): domain Eukaryota; kingdom Metazoa; phylum Chordata; class Lepidosauria; order Squamata; family Helodermatidae; genus Heloderma; species Heloderma suspectum. The sequence goes on from NC_139465.1 coordinate 30,260,278, forward strand.
TGTAGATTGCCCCTTCCAAGTCATACAAACAGAGACTAGTGCTACTGATGTGATTTACAGAGAATATCTCATGAACTGCCTGAGATTCAGGGATCAGTTTCTCATACACGTAGTTTGTGTGTGTGTGTGTGTGTGTGTGTGTGTGTGCGCGTGTGTGTGTGTGCGCGTGTGTATGCATGCAAGTTCTCCCTCCCTCCAACCTGCTGCTGCCCCACCCTGCCATATCCCTAATGAGATGAATCATGAGGGGGAAGAAAGCCAGATTAATGTTCCAAAGGGCCTAATTAGAATCAGGTGATAGCTAGAAAAGGCAGCTAAGGTGATTTCAGTCACAGTCCATATGAAAAGCTCTAATTAAGAAGAATGATGTCCTTTGCTTCAAGATCCCTGGAGAACTTCCAGTGCTATCTTTAACTCCTTCTAACCTAATAGCAACAACGTTACAAAAGCAGGATATATATTATGCCTTACACAAAAGAAAATGGTTCCATTTAGCTTATTTGGGGAGGGAGGGACACACACAGCACGCACACAGGGAAAGAGATGCCAGAGGTGTAACAGCAGAGAAGAATAAGTACAGATATTCCACTCAATTTCACATTTTTCCATCATTAAGTTGGTCCCATCACATTGTTGCACCAGTTTGCATTAAAAAAGAGATGTGCATGAAAATTAGCACACATTTTCATGTGCATTCCTCAAAATGCATGCATGCTTGCATTTTGAACACACCTTTCCAAACACACACATTGTTGGTTGCACTTTTCTAAATACGTGCATTTTGCAAGCTATTTCCCCTAAAGTGACACATTTGTGTGCTCTCTTTCCCCTAATGTAAGCATTTCCTGCAATTTCCCCTAATATATGGATGTTTTGCATGTGCACTGTTTCCTATCATAGGCATGTTGGTGCGCAATTTTGTTTTGTGTTTTTGTTTTATTTTGTGTTTTGTTTCATTTGCAAACTGTATGAGAAACATTTTGGAAAAAGAGATCACTGTTGGAAGTTCCACTAGCAGCGAGATGGCCTTCTCAGTAATAGCATCCTCTGGATGGAGGCTTGTCTGGCACCTATTCTGTATCCTTTGGGACTTTTTGCAGGCTCTTTAGGGGTGTTTCTTGGGATTAGGAACCTCTTTGGCTTAAAGTTTTAAGTAGGGGTGAACGAAAGTCACTTACCTTTTCTCGCAGCTTTTTCGCGGTGGGGGGGAGCGCTTCGCTGCTCCCCCTGCGAAGTTCAGGCCGGGGGGGGAGGCTTCCCGCCTCGCCCGGCCGAAATTCAGGCCGGGGGGGGAGGCTTCCCGCCTCGCCCGGCCGAAATTCAGGCCGGGGAGGAGGCTTCCCGCCTCGCCCGGCCGCGAACACGAAAGTAAAAAAAAAAAAAAAAAAGTCCCCTGATAGGCTACGTGACGATTCACGTAGCCTATCACGGCTAGATCTGGAAAGTCAGCCGTGATAGGCTACGTGAATCGTCACGTAGCCTATCACGGCTGACTTTAAAAAAAAAAAAAAAGCGCGTACGCGAATGGCGGCCCCCATAGGGAGCCGCCATTCGCGTTCCTTATTTAGTTGCTGTAGTCTACGTCAATGTTTACGTAGACTATGGTGAAAATAAGGGCAACGCAAATAGCGTTGCCCTTATTTTCGCCGTAGTCTATGTAAACATTGACGTAGACTACAGTGACCAAATAAGGAACGGGAATGGCGGCTCCCTATGGGGGCCGCCATTATCCGTACACACTTTTTTTTAAAAAAAAGTCACCCGTGATAGGCTACGTGACGATTCACGTAGCCTATCACGGCTGACTTTGCAAATCTTGCCGTGATAGGCTACGTGAATCGTCACGTAGCCTATCAGGGGACTTTTTTTTTTTTTCTTTCATTGCAATGGCGGGGGCGGCAGCCGGTCAAAAGACCGGTTGCCGCTCCCGCCCCGCTCGAGCACCGGACGAACCGCCAGCCGGACCCGCCGCCGGAAGGGACATTCAGGGAAGGTAAGTCCCGTCCCCCCCGGGCGTTCGGCCCCCTGAAGTTTCGGGGAGAAATTCTCTGCCATCCCTAGTTTTAAGACCTTGTGTGCTGATTTTTAATCGATCTACTTCTGTGCTGTTTTTTATATCTTGGATTTTATATGGTAACTGTATATGCGTATACACATATTATGTGTATAATAAATTCAAATAAATACAAATAAATTTTGTTTTGATTATGTTTCTAACAATTTTGTGCATGTGCCCAGAGAATCTTGGTTATGGGGAGGCTTTAAATCATTCAATCAATCAATCAATCAATCATTCATTCAATCCCATCCTAAGAACATAAGAAGAGCAATGCTGAATCAGACCAAGGGTCCATGTAGTCCAGCATTCTCTTCACACAGCAGCCAACCAGATGTTGACCAGAAAACCACAAGCAAAACACAAGTGCAACAGCACCCTCCCACCCATGTTCCCCAGCAACTGGTGTACTTAGTGTCAGGGTGGAAACTGAGCCCAGAGAGCCTCAGAGCAGTTCAGATTCTGAGGAGGAACTGCTATCCGTGGGAGGGGGGCCAGCTCATCCCTCCCAGGCTCAGCACCTGGCAGAGATTCCTCCTGCCAGCATTCCTAAGATAGATAGCGACCCTGGCAGCAAGGGAATGCAGGAGGGGGGCTTCTTAGATGCTTGACGCAGACGCAAAGAGCGACGAGCGATGGAGGGCGCGGAAAGGAGGCGTAGCACCCGTTTGGCACGCAAGCAACTGCCGCCTCCCATGGACCCAAGGGAAAGAGGGAGGATCTCTCCCTAGCCCATAAGTTCTGGGTCTTCAAGTGACTCTCTTTAAAACAGGGATCAAGCAGTCAGGAGCGCTCTGGCGGCCTCTCCCAGTAGATTCCAATAGCCAACTCAAGACACAAATGAAAGGATTTCTTTTCAAAGCTTTAATCCTTTTACAACTTAATGACTCTTTCAGATGCTAATCACCTAAAGCAAGGAACAGCAGGGTGGCCTAAGCTTCAAGTAGTCAGTTGATCCCCATTTGAAAGAGAGTCACTTGAAGACCCAGAACTTATGGGCTAGGGAGAGATCATCCCTCTTTCCCTTGGGTCCATGGGAGGCGGCCGTTGCTTGCGCGCCAAACGGGCACTACGCCTCCTTTCCGTGCCCTCCATCGCTTGTCGCTCTTTGCGTCTGCGTCGAGCATCTAAGAAGCCTCCCTCCTGCATTCCATCACTGCCAGGGTCGCTATCTATTTTAGGAATACTGGCAGGAGGAATCTCTGCCAGGTGCTGAGCCTGTGAGGGATGAGCTGGCCCCTCTCCCATGGATAGCTATTCCTCCTCAGAATCCAAACTGCTCTGAGGCTCTCTGGGCTCAGTTTCCACTCTGACACATAGGCTCACTGCCTCTACTAGAGGTAGCATGTAGCCATCGAGCCTAGTAGCTACTGATAGTCTTCTCCTCCAGGAATTTGTCTAACACCCTTTTAAAATCTAACCTCCTCCCAAGATACCTTTGACCTTTGTAGGTGAAGGAATTAAAATACTTATTTTCATTGGGAAACTTTTCAGCAGTAAAGGGGAAGTAAATTAACTCACAGAATAAAATTGGAACACCACAAATGGAGAAGGTGGATCTCTTCACATGACTCTACTCAATGTTTAAGTGCAACTAGAACACGCTTCATACAACTGAGGTCAAACCCTATGTGCTGAGTGTGTCATATGACTGTCGCCAGCATGTACACAGTTGTTCAAGGACTGCTGCTAGATGTTATTGGATCTCTGTTATCTTTTCCCACTCCTTAAACGACATAATTATTTTTACTAGGCCCACAAATGCTGCATAGTTGTTGAATAATCTGCAATTGGGAAACTATGATGATGATATCCAAATATGATGTTGATATCCAAGCAGAACTTTCAACAAAACATTGCAGGGTGGAGTGCTCCTTCTCAGGGTTCTAGTCAGGCAGGCATGGCATTTTTCAGGACATTCCATACCTCTTCCCCCCTAGTCTCCCATTGTTTCCCTCTCTATTAATAATCATTATGCCTGCTGTGGAGAAGAAAGTGGATAGGGAGACATTTTTCTCTCCTTCTAACAATACTTAAACCTGGGGTCATCCCATGAAGTTGATGGGTGGGAGATTCAGGACAAATGAAAGGAAGCCCTTCTTCACCCAGACCATAATTAAAATATGAAACTTGCTTCCACAAGACATAGTGATGGCCACCAATTTGGATGGCTTTAAAAGGGGGTTAGACAAATTCATGGAGGAGAATTCTATCAATGGCTACTAGTCCTGATGGCTCTATGCTACCACCAGTATCAGAGGCAGTATGCCTATGTATGCCAGTTGCTGGGGAACATGGTTAGGAGGCTGCTGTTGCACTCATGTCCTGCTTGTGGATTTCCCATAGGGAGCTGGTTGGGCACTGTGAGAACAGCATTCTGAACTAGATGGACCCTTGGTCTTATCCAGCATGGCTCTCCTTAGGTTCTTATGTTCATGGCCACAGTTCTGACAGGGCTGTTTGGGTTCCCCCATTAAGCTTGATTCCTCCACCCAAATTTATTTGTACTCCTGCATAATTTCTTCTGTTTGGATGATGCCATTTTGTCTGCATAAGGATCCACACTTAAAGAACGTTTGCTGTTAGTATATAGGACTATATTGTGGAGCTCACTGATAGGCAACACAACATGGGGAACTACATATAACTTCAGCTCTGAACAAATTCTGAAAACACAATAAAATGAAACAACAACAAAAAATAATCCAAAGGTGACTAGAAATGGAAGATTTTTTTTCCCTAATTAGTAATGCTGCAGTTATATCAGAAAACTAGTTTGGCAGATTATGAAACAGTTTACATTGAAAGTGCTTTGGTTTTCCTTTTTAATTTGCTTTAATACACAGCCGTGTTCTGAATTAATTTAGCATTCACAGCCATCTTAGAAACTCACATAAGCTTTAAATTTGCAACTTCAGTATAATTATGTTCCTGCACCCCAAAAGAAAAAAGAAGAATTATGCAAGATCTTGTAGAAATGATCAAGAAGGGATATATAAAAAAAGTATTTCCAACTGTGATCATCTCTTTTTCTTGTAAATTACCCCCCCCCCAAAAAAAAACCTGCCCTAGTCATGTTCAAGTATGGCATTTCATTTTCTAAGGTGTTTAACACAATGACTTACACATAATGCATTCTGGTAAGCTTTTATGTTCTCACACTAAAAAAGGCACATCTTGTGGTCAGGATTCTTTTACAGACAGTATAACTGGTTAAATTTGCATTTTCTGGAAGAAAATTTAATGAAGGGTTCATCTTTTATCACATTCATACAGGCCAAAATACAGACTGTTTTCGTTTCTTCCCCTGTGACTCTGTCAGAATAGTGCCTGACATCTTTTCTTTCTTTCTTTTTTCTGTGTTCAGGCGTCTGAAGAATATAATATATTAGCAACTGCATTCTTATTGAATTTAATTAACACTCTAATAGTCACCGCTTGAGTGACACCAATTAATATGCTCATTATTTAAGACCAAAACTCTGCAGTTTTAAACGAGTGTTGCTCATGCGTTAGCTACCTTTTTCATGGAGCAGAACACAATTTTTCTGAGCGTATGTACTCTCCAGAAAAGCATTGGCTCTAAGAAATAAACGATCAATAGCTGTTTTTCCACCACAGAGCTTCAGAACAAAACGAAACAAGCTGTATTCAGGAGGTGTAAGAGCTTGGAGAATAGGTTAGGGGACTGTCCCTGAGTTCAAACAGATACTAGGCTAGTGCTGCTCTTTCAAGCTGGGGCAGTAAATGTGTCCCTTCCCTCCAGATAACTTACTCCCAATTCTGCTGTAATTTCCCCTCCCAACCAACCCCTTGTCCTATACAAGGGGCAGACACAAAAGACACCTCAAACAGCTTTGAGTTTCCTCTTTTACTGCTCCTCTCCTCCAAATTCAGAGGTACTAGAGATATCCTCTATGTGTGGGATATTTGTCTTGTTTTGTTTTTATTCCAAATCAGTTTTGTTCTTGACTTCAGTATATTAACATTTTGTGTTTGTTTCAAGCTGTTCTCCCTTTCCCTTCCCATTTCCCAAGCAAATTATATTTTTCATGAAGCCATTTCTTTTTAAAGTGCTGTATTCATAATGGAATTTGTGGGTTTTATGGATGCCATGAGCCACTTTCAGGACTCTGGTCAAAAACTGGGATACAAAACTAACAACTAAATAATGTAAGATAGGATGGAAGGCTTATTTGTGTGACCTTTCTCCCATTAATTGATTGATTGATTTTAGAGTAGGAACAACTTAATGAAATGCTAGCTTTATATGTGATGTTAAGTGTGTGGTGAAAGGGAAGGAGATACGCTTCTTCCTCCATCATGTGAAGAGCAGTGCTGGTCGAGTAATGCTGCAATCCTATACACTTACCTAGGAGTAAGTTCCACTGATGTAATTGGGACTTACTTCTTAGTAGATATCTATAGGAGTGTGCTTTATGTGAATGAACAGAGCCTATGGATACAGTATAGTTCACATAGTTATACCTGTGGCTGAGTTTAAAATTCACTATAGGGAACTTTCAACTTGAAATTTGCATGCAGGGGGCAGGGGAAAAGATTTGCACCAAACACTCTGCCCTAGGCTCATCTTTTTTCACTGACACCTATATACACCCACCACCTCCCACAAAACAACCCTGAACATGATGCTATGTGGTGATGTGGCCTCATTTTGAGGAGATATGCAGAAGACAGCAGCTATCAGTCACAGAAAGAGTACCACTACCAGTGGTGAACCCTGGAAGGAATCCTCTCCTCAATCACCAAAATCCCACTTTTCAATTTTGCTTTTTAAAATGTGGAAGAGAACAAAAGGCAGGGGTGCGGGGTTGGCTCAACTGCAAGCCACATGCCAAGAACATGAATTAACCATTTTTCTAACTGGGCACATAACACTCCTATAATTCTATTATGTTCCCGAGTCCTATAATTGTTAGGACTGTTTCCCAATCAAATAAATCTTAGGGTATAATCCTATGCCTGTTTAGACATTAAAAAATCCTAAAACTCCTAGCATTCCCCAGCCATTCTGAGGAATGCTGGCTGGGGAATGCTGGGAGTTGTTCAACTTTTTTCCAATACATAGGATTGTGCCCTTGGTTAATTAACTGCATGAGTTTTAGTTGAAATAGTTTCATGGATATTTATATCCTGGCCAGAATATGGCCTTTCAAGTTCCCCAAACAATCATTAAGTGGTGTGTGTCTCCTACCCTATACTGTAAGTTGTCATCTGTTTTCATTGAGTTATGCCAAATAAACCATTTTCGCTTGACAGAAAGAAAAAGAAAAAAAATCAGGAAATGCAATGTAGAACATGCCCCATTCAGAAGACTTGGCTACATAATGCAAAGGGCTTTTTAGGAACATCACATGAGCCTGTCCTGGGAATCCTTTGTACATTTTATTGACGGAATCCAAGAAAAAAGTCCATCTACAGCTGCTTGAAAAATCTTGCTCGGAGCAAAGAGTTTCTGCCCCCACCTCATCCCCTGCTCAAAATCTCTGTCTTCAAGTATATTTTTTTTGTTTTTCTTTTCTTTTGTTCCGCACAACTATGGATTTGCATAAGCTCTGTGTTTTAAATTGATATGAGCATCAATTGACAATTTTATGATCAGTTCTGTGTGTTTGCTTTTCCTTATGGAGAAAGGTAGACACAGCTGTTAGGGCCAGGGATGTGGACTGAGTCCAAAAGCAGTATCAACCCAAAGATATGAGTTATACTCAAGGGTAACATATACAGATTGGAGCAAGGGGCAGAAACAGTATGGCATGTGTCTGTGTATCATTTAGTAATGCCCAAGAGCCCATTCTAGTATAAACTACCCCCCCAAAAAAGTGTATTTGTAGAGAATTTGTTATGATTTCTTAAAATATATATTGTAACTACAGCAGTGTTATAATAACAGGACAGACAACCCATTTTATTGAAGATTAGGGGTTTGTGCATTTGGCTTTCATGCCTAATACACAGGTTGTTTTAATTCCTCATGAAGTCCCTCAGTGTGTAGAGCCACTGAGTTGTTCTGAGATGGTAGGTTTTCCAAGATAGGTATGGGAGAACTAAGGATGCCTGAGCTCATCGAGGATCTAATTTTCTCACCTCTGTGCTCATCTTGCCTCACTCCTGCTCCTGACCTGATCATGAGGTGGTGGTGGTGGTGGTGGTGATTATTTTCTGAACAGGAAAGGTGTACCTTTTCAAACATGAAAAATGTGCACTTTTCCAAGCACACACCCCAAGTGTGCAATTTTCCTCCATAGGCTAAAGTGTGAATATGTGGGTTGGGGCGGAGGGGGGGGGATGCACGTTTTTGGAAGCATACTTTTGCGGTGGGTTTCTCATACTTGCATAAATGCGCACATTCAAACATGAACGGAAGCTTGGGAAATGGTGACAATTGTCCAAGAATTATGCACCTGCTCATATCCGTGTTTTGGGGATGGGAACGGGACACGTTCGCATGATTTCCAAACAGGAACAAAATTGCCGTACATCCCTATCCCAATAAATAATTATATGTTATCTGAAACATGGCATGCATGTGTGTGAAGGTGTATACATGCACCTCCTGCTGCTGTCTTTAAATGGTGACCTTGGTTATATTTCTGCGGGAGAGTTCAATCCTTTTCACACATACAGTACATGTGTGGAGGGGCAGAATCAGGATCACACTCACGGTCCCCAGTCCTGCTCGTTATACTACATCCATCTAAAGGTATCAATACTTATTTACATGCAAGTTGTACACACGTATGATCTCTCTGACCCTGTTTAAGCATTCACCTGAATGCACAAGGGCTAAAACTGTGGATGAGGATGGCTCTGCTTATGCTGGCACTACTCCCCACATCCACATTCATGCCAGCTCTTGCCTGTTCAGTCCCTGGTCTCAGTCATAATAAAGCAGGGTAGTTGACTGTGCAGGGAGTTCAAGCGAATGCAAGTAGAATGCCACTTTAGAACTTGCTGCTGGTTCTGGTGCGCACAGGGATGTTGGGGGGTAGGGCTAGTGTGAACAGCCTTGTCCCCCTACACCAGCCTTCCCAAACCTGGTTACCCAAAGCCCATAGGTTGGAGGTTCCCCATACCTGCCTTAGATGAAGTTTGAACTGGGAACTTCTAAGCCCCTAGTTCACACTCCAGCTGCCATGTTACACCCTCACCACTGATGCACTAAGGTTTTTCTAAAGCTGAGATGGTATATCAAGGAAGGTGAGTTTACAAAATAAATAAATACCCACATTAACTAAGTTTCCCTGTGGGAATATCCTGGCTGTACTAAGTGTTTTCAATGGCCTTAAAAAGAAAAGAAAATAACAGCCTTTTGCTGAGTAATTAATATAAATGGGCATGCTGGAAATACTGTCATGCCACCTAGGTATAATTTCAACTTGCCCCAGATGAGGGGTAAGTTGCAAAGCTACGATTCCAGTCTTCTTCTGCACATTATAGTAAGTCAGTAAAAAGGTTGCTGATCTTTGTTGTTATGTGCGGAATGGATTTACTGATAGAATGAGGAGGCAGCACAGCACATCAGCCTGCACTCTCCATTAGCAATTTAGTTAAAAAAAGAAAAAGGAAAAAAAGAAAAAGAAAAAAAAAGAAAAAAGCACTACTGGGTGTTTGGGGAATTTAACAGAAAACCTACATGGGGTCCAATTTCTTATTCTAGGGACTAAAACTGTGTTCAGTAACCAGAAATCATTGTATCCTCACAACAGCCATGTAAGTAGATGATGCTGAAGGATACTGCTTCATATATCAGCTCATGGGATCTGAGGTAGCAGTGACTGACCAAGAAAGAGAACTTGAGATTGTGGTGGACAGCTCAATGGAAATGTTGATCCAGTGTGCTGCTGCTATGAAAAAGGCCAATTCCATGTTAGGCATAATTAGGAAAGGAATTGAATTAAAAAAAAACACCTGCCAAATATACAAATCTATGGTCTGATATTGTACAAATATCAGACAAATATCAGACAATTATACAAATCTATGGTCTGACCACACTTAGAATACTCTGTACAGTTCTGGTCACTGCACCTAAAAAAGGACACTATAAAGAAGGAAAAAGGGCAGAAAAGGGAAAATAAAATAATCAAGGGGCTGGAACAACTCCCCTATGGGGAAAGGTTACAACAGCTGGGATTGTTTAGCTTAGAAACAGGCAAGTAAAGAGAGACATGATAGAGGTGTACACAATTATGCATGCTCTGGAGAAAGTGGATAGGGAGACTTTTTTTCCTTTCTCATAATACTAGAACCCGGAGTCATCCCATGAAGCTGATGGGTGGGAGATTCAGGACAGATAAGAACAAGTACTTCTTCACCTAGTTCATACTTAAACTATGGAATTCATTTCCACAAGCTGTAGTGAAGACCACCAAATTGGATGGTTTTAGAAAGGGTTAGACAAATTCCTGAAGTAGAATAGCTGCTAGTCCTGATGGCTATATGCTACCTCCAGTATCAGAGGCAATATGCCTGTTTACACCAGTTGCTGGGGAACGTGGGCGGGAGCGTGCTGTTGCACTCAAGTCCTGCTTGTTGGTTTCCCATGGGCAGCTGATTGGCCACTGTGTGAACAGAATGCTGGACTAGATGGACCCTTGGTCTGATCTAGTATGGCTCTTATGTTTATTTTATTAATTAATTAATTTTATTTATTTATTTATTTCATTTCTATACCACCCAATAGCCGAAGCTCTCTGGGCGGTTCACAAAAACTAAAACCAAACAACACACAATAAAACAATTTAAAATATATAGAACATTAAAACCACAATATAACAATACAACCACAATAAAACCTAGCAGCAGTACAGGAGTTTAAAATACAGATTTAAAACAGCAAAGATAAAAATTTAGAAAGCTAAAATGCCTGGGAAAATAAAAAGGTCTTCACCTGGCGCCGAAAGGAGTACAATGTAGGCGCCAGGCGAACCTCACTAGGGAGCTCATTCCAGAGCCTGGGTGCCACAGCAGATAAAGCCCTCCTCCTAGTAGCCACCCGCCTCACTTCCTTTGGCAGGGGCTCACGGAGAAGGGCTGCTGATGATGATCTTAAGTTCTGGGCAGGCACATATGGGAGGAGGCGATCCTTCAGGTAACCTGGCCCCAAGCCGTTAAGGGCTTTGAATGTTAACACCAGCACTTTGAATCGGGCCCGGAAATGGACTGGCAGCCAGTGCAGCTTTATTACATTTATATGCCACCTTTTTTCCTCTTTAAGGAACCCAAGGCGGTGTCCATAATCCTCCTCTGCTCCATTTTGTCCTCACAACAACAACCCTGTGAGGTGGGTTGGGCTGAGAGTCTGCGACTGGCCCAAAGTCACCCAGTGAGCTTCCCTGGCTGAGTGGGGACTAGAACCCGGATCTCCCAGCTACCATTCCAGCACTCTCGCCACTACACCACACTGGCTCTCAGTGTTATTAAGTTCTTATGTTCTTAAGACCATTCAGTTAACATCATGTCTAAAAGTATCAGGGCCTGAAGTATGATGAGGACATTTATGGGTGGGGCTTCCTTATTCAAACCTAGATGATAACAGCATAGTGAGCTACATTTCGTATGTGTTCAGGCCTCAAATTCTTCTTCAGAAACAGAGTGGAACTCAGGAGTGTAAAATCAAACCCTATAATTGGTGGGCAGCCAGAAGCCACTAGATCAGCCAGATCTAGTATAACTTTGATTTGATGGATGGAGAAAGCAATTTTATGGCCACTAGACAGTGGCTAGGCAGCCATAGGATATGCCATTTTCCGGGAACCGACCTCGGAGCCCGTGCTCCAAGGTCGATTCCCGGAAAACTGACTTCCCCCCACTTCCGTGCTGCCTCGGAGGCAGCACAGACAAGCCCCATCCTCTGCGCTCACAAGAGGAGTGTAGAGCAGCTGGAAGGGGGTGTGGCTGGGGGCATTCCAGGGTGGGGAGGGTGTAGCTGCGTGTATGACACATCCAATGTGTTGTACAGCAGTCTCTTCCCCCACTCCATGCTCCTGCGGCTGGACAGCCGCAATCGGCTGTCTAGCCAAAAAAGCAGGGCAGGAGAAGCGCGGAGGGAATGATCCCTTCTATACTTCTGCCCTGCTTAGGATAGGCGGTCACCTCTGAGTTTGGAGGCAGCCACCAATCTCGATAGGATTATACCCTAAATGTATACAGCTGCCCATTAATAAACATTCTGTGGACAGCTTACCGGTCAAGACAATATATTAAATCAAAAACAACAAACAATAAAAATGCAGCATAAAATAAACCTTCCTTCTAATAGAGATAGCATAAAACAATTATCAGAAGAGATTTTTTTTAAGCATACTAAAACAGCAAGAGGTGAAGGACAGTTTTACATTCCTGGTCTTCACCTGTTGTGAGGGGGGAGGGATGAAAAGGTGCCAAACAAGCTTATCTAGGGCAGCTATTCCACAGCTGGGCTGCCACTACTAAGAAGGCCCTTTCCATATTAGCCACCAGCTTCCTTCACTTGGTTTGAGCACATGGAACACCGCCTATGAAGAGCACATTAAAATTTGGGTAGCTATATCAGGAGCCTGCCTCTGCCTCACCAACAGAGAAGTACCTTCTGTGTGAGCCCTGGAACCTGTTGGTTTAGGGAATCCACATCTTTATTCTACATCTAGGGGTGGACGAAAGTCCCTTACCTGTCGTCAAAGGACGTTCGCGGTGGGGGGGAGGCGCTTCGCTGCTCCCCCCGCGAAGTTCAGGCCGGGGGGGGAGGCTTCCCGCCTCGCCCCGGCCGAAATTCAGGCCAGGGAGGAGGCTTCCCGCCTCGCCCGGCCGCGAACGCGAAAGTTTTTTTAAAAAAACAAACGCCCCCTGATAGGCTACGTGACGATTCACGTAGCCTATCACGGCTAGATCTGCAAAGTCAGCCGTGATAGGCTACGTCACGTAGCGGCCCCATATGGCGGCCCCATAGGGAGCCGCCATTCGCGTTCCTTATTAAGTCGCTGTAGTCTACGTAAATGTTTACGTAGACTACAGCGACCAAATAAGGAACGGGAATGGCGGCTCCCTATGGGGGCCACCATTATCCGTACGCGCTTTTTTTCTTTCTTTTTTTTTAAAGTCACCCGTGATAGGCTACGTGACGATTGACGTAGCCTATCATGGCTGACTTTGCAAATCTAGCCGTGATAGGCTACGTGAATCATCACGTAGCCTATCAGAGGGCGTTTTTTTTTTCTTTGATTGCAATGGCGGCGGCGGCAGCCGGTCGAAAGACCAGCTGCCGCTCCCGCCCCGCTCGAACACCCGACGAACCGCCGGCCGGACCCGCCACCGGGAGGGACATTCGGTGAAGGTAAGTCCCGTTCCGGGGGGGGGGTGCGGGGTGCGGGGGGGGTTCAGAGGATTTCTCCCCGAAACTTGTTCAGGGGGCCGAACATGTTGGCGCTCGGCCCCCCGAAGTTTCAGGGAGAAATTCTCCGCCATCCCTATAGACTTAAGAAAAAGTTTTCCATGGCCCATTTGACACAAACACACAGAGGGTTTTGTCTAAAATACTGCTTAATATTGTACAGTTGAAATAGACCAATCTTGACATACAGTAAGACAGCATTACTATGTGGAAGACAGGTACACCCCCCCCACACACACACACACACACTTCAGGGAAGATTTAGAAGAGGCATGATGCCAAGGCTGGCTTAAACCATTTTGCTGCCTGATGTGAAGGCCGAGGACTATTCCATGTACAAATTTACAAAAGCTAACCACACCAGACTGGCAGTTAAATGTTACTAGTATCATAGAATCTTAGGGTTGGAAGGGGCCTATAAGTCCATCAAGTCCACCTCCCTGCTCAATGCAGGAATCCAAGTCAAAGCATCCCTGACTACTATGTTGATAACAGGACACAATCCTCAACATCGCATGAAGGAAGCAGGCTAGCTTAGCGGGCACAAGTTGTGCCATGTGGCACACAGAGCTCTGTCTTTGACCACCTTTGCTGCTGCTCTCCATCCTCCAGTATCTGCCACCTGGGTCAGCCTCCCAACTCTACCTATTGCTGGTAGGGCTGGCCATGGTGATGCTGTAGACCAGATGAAACACACACACACACACACACACACACTCCTATGTCTTCAAGTTTTCTTCACAATAATTAAAAGATTTTCCCAGTGTTTTTGTGTGTGTTTTTAAAAAAATCTTTTTTGTGTGGTTTTTTTTTGGGGGGGGATTTTTAAGTCTAAACAGTTCAATTCAGGCAGGATTGATCTATCTATCTATCTATCTATCTATCTATCTATCTATCTATCTATCTATCTATCTCTGCAATAACTGGCAGGGGAGGGGAGAACCCAGATGTTGGTAACATAATTCTGGACTTTTTCTGGACAAGCTGTCTTGTGCAGATCCAATACCTGCATTCTTTTCCCCCAAAATGAGAGAGCCAGTGAGGAGTAGTTGTGGCTAGATTGTTGGACTGGGAGTCAGGAGATCTGGGTTCTAGTCCCCACTCAGCCATGGAAGCTCACTGGGTGACTTTGGGCCAGTCACAGACTCTCAGCTCAGCCTATCTCACAGAGTTGTTTCTGTGAGGATAAAATGGAGAGGAGGATGATTATGTATGCTACCTTGGGTTCCTTAAGGAGGAAAGAAAAGGATATACATGCCATAAAATAAATAAATAAATAAATAAATAAACGAACGAACGAACGAACGAACTCTGCCAGCCCTCCACACACATAGCCCATGCCATATGAAAGATATAACTGTCTCTATTTCATGTTTCAAAATGATGTAGATGAGTGAATAGCAACCCTTGTATTATTCAGGTGCTTAGGCGTATTTAGGGAGATGTGAATAGTCATGGCTTTAGGGGGAGCGGGGGCTTGCCCACATAAATGGAGCTGAATGACTCCAGGCGATGTACATTGCTACAGAATAGCAAGATCACCTTCACAGTATTTCAGCTAGCAGTCTTGCTCCATTAATTTCACTTGTGTGTGAGTATGCGTCTTTGCCATGCAAGTATGTAACACTAGTTGACCATAGCTGGTGTATCTATAGGGAATCTACCTTTCCCCCCCCCCCTCTCTCTCTCTCATTGAGATGAATTAATCCCTAAGGTTGAAAAACCTCTCAGAGGAAAGTGACCCAATTAAAATTTTTATCTGGGCAAAGTGCAACAGAGGGAGAGAAGCTGTCTTAAAAGAAAGAAAGAAAGAAAGAAAGAAAGAAAGAAAGAAAGAAAGAACTGCAGATGGACTGGAATGTGGAGGGAGGAGGAGAGGGGAAGGGACAGAGCTAAATCCATCCCTAGCATGACTGTTTAGGATATGCAGACCTCTCAGAAGAACTGCAACATTATAATTAAATAACAGGAAATCTCAGTGCAACTCAGTGACAGTGCTGATACCATTAATGCCCTTGAGCTACTGCTCAAAGAATTCCAAGAAATCAGCAATGTTTGGGCAAGTAATTCCCAAACCTATTGGTCCATTCCTGTTTAGACGTTTAGTTAAAAAAAGAAAGAAAGAAAGAAAGAAAGAAAGAAAGAAAAGACTTTTCTCCCCAATTGCTAGGAATGAAAATGAATTTGAGTGGAACAAAAATATCAGCTAAAATCATATCCATTTTCCCCACTATGCAAGCTTCTTGCAGATAAGAGGCTCTCCCCCCCCGCCGCCCCCTTTGGTACAAACATCATTACATATGAAGGATGCAGTACTGGAACATTTAACAGATAATTCATTTGCAGGAGCAAGAAAGAAAGAGCTGCTGGGACACAACCTTATTTAAGGATACATACAGTCAGGGCCAGAAATATTTGAACAAGGATAACTGTTTTGGCAATTGGCCTCTGTACACCATCACATTGAAGTTGAAAGGAAACACACCCAGATGGGAGCGAAGTCAGGACTTCCAGCTGTAATTCAAGGGGTTTGACAAAAGTGGGGCACTAAACATTCAGGAAGGACAGCCCGTGGCATACACACACACCCATCATTGGGGGGTCATCAGTAATGGAACAAATGGCAGACAAACAGCTGCATGGCCAGGGGTGGCCTGTTTCCTGGGTACCCCATGACCAATCAAACAGATAAAAGGCCTGGAGTTGGTTCTGAGTGTTACATTCGCATTTGGTAGCTGTGTTCACTGGAACTCCCAACATGGGGTCCAAAGAGGTGTCTATGCGAGTGAAGGAGGCCATCATGAGGAAACAACATAAACCCATCAGAGAGATAGCAAAAATATTGGGAGTGGCCAACACAACAGTTTGGAACATCCTGAAAAAGAAGGAATTAACTGGCAAGTTCAGCAACAGCAAAAGGCCTGGCAGACCATGGAAGACAACTAAAGTGGATGACCGCAGAATGCTGCTCATGGTGAAGAGGAACCCTTTCACAACATCTAGCCAGGTCAAGAATGCTCTTGCAAAGGTAGGCATGTCATTGGCAACATCTGCAGTCAAGAGAGGGCTTTATGAATGTAAATACAGAGGCTTCACAACAAGGTGCAAACCACTGGTGATGCTCAAGAACAGACAGGCCAGATTAGCCTTTGCCAGCAAACACCTAAAAAAGCCTGCCCAGTTCTGGAATAAGATTCTTTGGACTGATGAAACCAAGATTAACTTGTACCATGATAGGAAGAGAAAAGTATGGAGAAGGAAAGGAAGAGCTCATGATCCAAAGCATACCATATCATCTGTCAAACATGGTGGAGGCAGTGTTATGGCATGGGCATGTATGGCTGCCAATGCAACTGGGTCACTGGTGTTTATTAATGACCTGACTGCTGATAAAAGCAGCAGGATGAATTCTGAAGTGCATAGGGATATACTTTCTGCTCAGATTCAGCTGAATGCTGCCAAACTGATAGGATGCTGCTTCATATCATATTGCAGATGGATAATGACCCAAAACATACAGCAAAAGCTACCCAAGAGTTTCTCCAGGCAAAGAAGTGGGATGTTCTTCAATGGCCAAGTCAGTCACCTGATCTGCACCCAATAGAGCATGCTTTTCACTTACTGAAGACAAGACTGAAGGCAGAAAGACCCACAGACAAGCAGCAGCTGAAGGCAGCTGCAGTAAAGGCCTGGCAAAGCATCTCGAGGAAGGACACCCAGCATTTGGTCATGTCCATGGTTTCCAGACTTCAGGCAGTCATTGACTGCAAAGGATTTTCATCCAGGTATTAAAGGTGACCCTTAAGTTTGAAATGATGTTGGTTTGTTCCATTACTTAGGAGCCCCCAACGATGGGGGGGGGGTGAATGCCACTGCCTGTACTTCCTGAATGGTTAGTGCCCCACTTTTGTCAAACCCCTTGAATTACAGCTAAAAGTCCTGACTTCGCTCCCATCCGGGTGTGTTTCCTTTCAACTTAAATGTGGTGGTGGTGTACAGAGGCCAACTGCCAAAACAGTTATCCTTGTTCCAATATTTCTGGCCCTGACTGTAACAAGTAGAACTAGGAGATTAAGAAAGCAACCTTATATCAGCTTAGAGTATTTGTCCACATAGCCCATTATTAAATATTCTGGCTGGCAGCATTATTAACTACTACTGTTATTATTAACCATTATAATAATTATAATGGTTAATTAATTATTATTAATCATTATCTATTATTATTATTAACCATTATTAATTATTCTGGCTTGCAACATTATTAACTATTATTAACCATTATAATTATTATAATCATTAATAAATTATTATTAACTATTATTTATTAATTAATTAATTATTAACCATGATTAACCATTATTGACTATTATTATTAACCATTATTAACTATTATTAACTTATGGCTGGCAACATTTCTCTAGGCTAGTGGTCATTTCCATCACTCCCCACCTGATCATTTTCATTAAAGATGCCTTGACAAGCTATGGGAGATGTTCCTTTAGATCGGGAATGGACAACATGTGACCCACAGGTGCATGCAGGCCTCCCTGGCCTCTGATGCAGCCCCTGCCACTCAAGTTTAGTGGCACAATGGCCACTAAGAATAATTGGTGGTTTGCTGCTGAATTTTGGTTGCAAACCACTATGGAGGCTCAAAAGGGCCAAATTTAGCTTGAAAACAAAGGACATTATCCCTTCAGTAGTGGGTTTTGCCACAGAAATTCAGAGGCAAAAGCCCCTAAGGCTTTTGCTACCACCATGCCCCTGAATTTCAGTGTCATGGGAGCAGGAGTACAGCCTACAAGGGAGAGGGGCTCCTGGGGTGGAAAGTGCCCCCACCCAAATTGCCAACCCCTCCTTTAGATGCTCTGGTCCTAAGCTGTTTAGGGCTTTAAATTAACACTTTGAATTGGACCTGGAAACAGACTGGAAGCCAGTGCAGCTGACGAAGCACTGACGTCACATGATTATATCGGCCAGTCCCAGTTAGTAGCTTAGAAGCTCCATTTTGAACTAACTAAAGTTTCTGAACTGTCCCCAAATTCCTCTCTCCACATACTATGCATTGCAATAATCCAACCAGAGACAGTGCACACATTTGTCAGGGAGACATTCAGTGTTGGATCAGGAAGTGGTGTCCATGGATATGTAAACCAATCCTAATATTATTCATACTGAATTCAATGCATTTTGGATAAATGCACTGAAGTGGGCGGGGGGGGGGGAGATTAGGGAGTAACTCCATATCCTTGATTTCCTCCCATATCCTCTCCCATAAAGCAGAGGCAGTTTCTTCACCATATAGATTCCATCTATAAACATGTGATACACCATTTGCTAAGTCATTAGCCACTAGATTGGCAATGCTCACAGTAATAGAAAATTTGAAAGGCAATGCAAAGGAAACAGGAGTTTACTGGAATTCAGGGGTGGGGGGAATCTAATGGGGAAATGTATAAAAATGGATGAAGTGATTGAAAACAGCTATTTACACGGTACTTTTTTCATTCATTTTCTTTCCCATTATGTGTGGGGATTGAAAAAGGAAAAAAAAATAGAAATAAAACATTTTCATAAAAATCTTATGGAGGAGAAATTACAGAGGAAAGAATGAGTTACACCAAAGAGTGTGAAAATGCTTGAAAACTGCCAGAGGGTAGAAAAGGGAAGTACATGTGGAAGAGGCAAAGAATTGTGAAGTAAGTGTTCCTACCTACTCAGAGTACCAAAGTATTTATAACTCTGAAAATGGATGTTGAATATTTGCAATCTGGAGGCCACCTCTGAAGGGTGACTGAGGAGGGTGAATTCTCACTGAAGGGTGAATTACCTTTAAGCATAATAAGGAAGTGGAAGGGCTGCCTTAGTAAGCAGCTTTCAAACATGTGGTTGCTGACTGGTATCACTGCTGCTAATATCAGTAGCCTGTGCTGGAAAAGGCTAGCCATTTAGCAACCATGCACTCTCATACTGCTGACTGAGCTGCTATTGGCTCTACCACCACCTCTCGTTAGGGATGCTGGAGAAATTCGAGACAGATTAAAATGAGCTTGGATTTCTAAGAATCCGACCTGCAGAAGCCACTGCAGAGCAACCCCCTCAGGCCCTGTGGAGTCCGTGGGCTTTCAGATGATTTTTTTACTTTCCCGAAATTTACGCATATAAATCCGTAGAAAAATATGTAAGTTTCTGCTGAGGAAATGTAGAATTGAATAGGGGGCAATACACTAAATGTTACGTACTGGGGTAAATCATGTAAATACTTACGTACATATTTATGTAATTATTTCTGTATTTTTCTGCATGATGAAAAAAAAAATCACATCCATCTGTGGGTGGATGACAGAACAAAAGGCACCTGACAATCCACAAATCACAGCAGAGCAGATTTTACACATTCTGTACATCTCTAGACAAGTAAGGAAAAGAATTCCCTCCCCTTCACTTTAAGTTAAACTATGGACTTCACTTCCACAAGGTGTGACAATGGCCACCAATTAGGATGGTTTTAAAAGGGGATTAGAGAAATTCATGGAGGTGAAGGCTATCTGTGGCTACTAGTCCTGATTAGGGATGGTGGAGAAATCCTCCACGGACCCCAATGAGGCTGGGTTCTATTGAATCTGGCCTCCTGAAGTCTGTGGAGGATCGGATCTCTTACTTCCACCTTCTTGAGAAGTCTTTGCTGTCCGGATCCTGCAAGCCGCTGGCTCCAAAGCCCCAACAATATGGCCACCATTGCCGTATCACTGGCTGGACTGACAGACTGTGGACGCAAATGGCATCCGCTACACCATTTGCGTCCCTGCTCTTTGACGTGGTAGACTATGTAAATCTTTAGGTAGTTTATTGCGTGAAAAAACAGGGATGCGAATGATGTATTTGCGTCCCTGTTCCTTCGCACGAAATAAAGGTTTATGTAGCCTATCATGTCAAAGAGCAGGGATGCAAATGGCGTCTGCTATGCCAGACACCATTTGCATCCTCAGTACATCAGTCCAGCCAGCAATACGGCAATGGCAGCCGTATTGCTGGGGCTTCAGAGCCGGCCGGCGGCTCTCCGAAATCACCACAGAGCGGAGCCGGCCGGCGAGGATTCCAGGGGGAGGGATGGATTGCCTCTCCCCCTGTGGACCCCCCCCCCAGAATGGCAGGTAAGTAATTCATACATCCCTAGTTCTAATGGCTCTATGCTACCTGCAGGATCAGGAGCATTATGCCTATGTACACCAGTTGCTGGGGAACATGGGTGGGAGAGTGCTGTTGCACTCATGTCCTGCTTCTGGGTTCCCCATTGACAGCTCATTGGCCACTGTGTGAACCAAATGCTGGACGAGCTGGACCTTGGTCTGATCCAGCATGGCTCTTGTTATGTTCCCATAGTAGCCACAGTGGTTCCCATACCAGCTACTTTGCTGTCTGCTACTGTCTGCAGCTTTGAAATCTTCACCTCAGACTTCATGTAACTATAGAATCCCAGAAGAGAAAGAGCTGTGGCACAGTGGTAGAGCACATACTTTGCATGCAGAAGGACCCAGGTTTGAGTCCCAACATCTCCAGGTAGGGCTAGGAAAGAATCCTGTCTGAAACCCTGGAGAGCTGCTGCCAGTCAGTGTCGACAGTCCCTGGCTAAATATAAGGCAGCTTCCTAGGTGTCTATGCTAACTCTGGGGATAGGAAAGATGGTCAGTTGATTCACATGTTAGCCTCTTAATGGAGCAGCACTGTAAGGGATCACTCTTCTAGCAACAAACTCATGTGGGGAATGCTAACAGAAATGTACTATCATCCAAATGGGGCAATCGAAAAACAAAAGGGTGTTAAGAAATAAATAAAACTGTAAAAAAAACCTGAAGAGGTACGTTCTCCCCCTCAAACAGCCCCTATGAGGGCCGAGCATGTGCTAAGTAGCCATAGGATGTGCTAAGTAACCATTGGGAAAGAAAAGTGGAAAATCAGGAGCAGGGGGAGAATGGAGTATCCTGCAGGAGGGCCTGGTTGGCTGGCTGAAACCTTCCCATGAAGTGGAAGGGTATAGTGCAACTTTTTGTTGCATGTCCTATTTTTTACTGTCCAATAGGGCAGGTGTTCATGAATGGAGAGTCTTCTTCCTCCCTTTGCCTCTTCCCAAAGGGGGAAGAAAAACAAACATTGCATGAACCATTTTTATTTTCCCCCATTGAGTAGCAGTTGCTTTACTTTGCTTTTAGCTCTCCAAACTTCAGGCAAAGGGTGTTTCTACATTAAGCAAAAAAACTGGAAAAATCCACATCCTTTCCAGAGCTTCCTGCTTTCCATTTCTTTGAGGGATTAGGAAGGGCTCCTTTATATGGCAGACATGTGGTTTGAACTGAGGACTGCCTTCCTCCCTCCCCAGCATGTCTGCAAAGAAGCATGGGGGCAGGGGTAGGGACCTGTGATAGGGACCCCCCTATCACGAATGGGGGGGGAAACAGACTGCAAATGGCGGCAGCAGCCGTTCGGAAGACCAGCCGCCGAAGCCGCCGCTGGAGCCGTCGCCATCCGGAACATCGGCCCCAGTTAAGTCTCATCCTGTGATGGAATTCTCTGACATCCCTAACTCAAGCATTTAAATGGCAGTCACCTGGGAATCAAAGAAAGTCCTTTCTCAGCAAGATTTGAGCGGAGGCAGGAGTTGCAATTGGGTGGCAATTCTTGTGCTTGAGCCTGTCAAATCTGCTCCTGCATGTCCCACTCCCATCCTCAATGCCTTCATCATCCTGACCTTGTGTGCCCCTAGAAATGGAAATCAAATGCTCACAGCAGGCAGACACAGCAGTTTCTCCTGCTATTGGAGAATTTCACAGGGAGGTCATGGCGCTCCTGTTCCATGCGCTGTAAAAAAATACCACATTTGTTGTGTTTGTGGAAAACACAGGATAAGCTGGGGTAAATTGCGGGAGACACCCTGGAGGGTAATGGCATCAAAGAGCCCACAAACTTCCATGACAGAGCCATCTCAATAGCAGGGTAAAAGCTCCCTGTGCTGAACTCCGAAATCAGTCATGCTCAATGAAAGAGTATCAGTGCTAGATACACAATCGTGGCTGGCCTCCATTTTGAAAGCCAAAAGGAGGAGGAGAAGGAGGAGGAGGAGAGGAAGAAGAGGAAGAAGGGAGAAACAGGTGCAACTTCAAGATCCCTGAAGATATCTGACTCTGTAGCAATAGCTCTGTTAGTATTTTATGAGGAGATGAGTACCAAGCAAAACCTTCAGGCAAAAAGGTGTGTGTGTGTGTCTACTATACATAAAGGTACAATGTAGTCCTGACCTTGTGAAACAGTATATAAAGTGTAATCCTAAGCACCACAGTCATAAGTAAATTCAGTTGAAACTGGTAGGTAAGTAAAAAGCCAGTGTAACATAGTAGTCAGAATGTGTGGTTTAGATTGGGGAGACAGGCTCAAATCCCCACTCAGCCATGAAAATAATTGGGTAAGATTTTCTGGGGAGTTCTGCACATCTGTAGTTGCCAACCAGGGGTGCGTGGAACCAAATAGGTTGTCACTGCTGCTTCTCACTTCTCTCACTGTCCACTTGCTCAGAGAGGGCAGCTGAAAAGGCAGAAACAGCAAGGAGCAGAAGCAGCAGGTCCAGGAGGCTGCAGGGATTGACTGTGGGCCCCCTTATGTGGCATAGGCCTTGGCAGGTACCAAGAATGCCAATGCCAAAACCTGAAAACAGTCCTGACTGCACACATCAGTACTGTAGTTTCATTCAGCCTGGTAGTTGCTTTCTCTCTAATGAACTTATTTTTAAAAAGAAATCCAGGTATTGTATCTGAGGGGGAATTGAAACACACATGCACAAATGCATGCACACATCTTTCCCTGAAGGGTAGATGAACAGCTTCATTTCGTGTTGGATTTCTGAAAGCAAGTAGGGTTCAGAAGTGACCTCAAGATGATCTTTCCCATTTGTGTTGTTTCTGCTTTGTGCCAAGAACTGCTGTCAATGAAACAGAACATTATTCGCATCTATAACATGCTCTGCATAAATGCTTCCAACCAATATCTGGGCAGCCTAAGTTACCTAGAGGGGTTTAAAGTGAGTGCTTTGTTTTTGCAATCTGTTTGGGTTCTGTGGGGGTTTCCCTCTTCATCCAAGGTTCCCCCTTGTGGCTTCCCTAATTGCAAGACCTTAACATGCTTCAGGTAATGCGGATTTTAAAATACTTTTGGAGATCTCTCCCTGACAGCTTTCCCCCTCTTCCCCACCCTCCATTACTGAAATCACCACATTGGTTGGCACAAGTCCATGCAACTGGCATTGGAGGCTGAAGAGCTGGCTAGGACTTAAATAGCCAGTGGGAGGTTAAAATCAGGATGTTACGGTATCCAGTCCTTGCTTCAATTAATGCTCTTGCAGTCTAATTCAGAGCTGTCACAGCTTCTAGGGAATTTCTGCGATTGGGCTGGTCTTCCAGCATGGGGAAGTCTTTATGGTGTGCACATGCCCAGTGTCAGTGCCTGATACTCTTGGGCAATTATCAGAGCCGTGGCATTCTGCCAAAGCTCACCAGCCCTGACGCTTGCTTTGGGGCCCCCACACTGTGTAGCTGGATCTGCAGCAGGGCTGGCCCTATCTTTAGGCAGAGTGAGGTGGCCACGTCAGGCAGCAGTTGCTGGGAGATGGCAGCAAGGTGTTGGAGGACAGAGTTTGTATGCCATCCAACCTCCACTGCACTCCCTAACTGAGCTTGATGTCCTTAGGTGCAGCCAAGGGAGAATATTGTTCCATCACCAGTATGGAAGAAAGATTCATCTGCCACTCCAGTTGGCTTTTGTAAATGGAATGTGAAGGGGCACCATCTTGTTCTTTGCCTCAGGCCGCAAAATGTCTTGGGCCGGCCCTGGTCTGTGAGCGATCACTTTAAATTTTCCTAGGGATGTACGAAAGTCCCTTACCTTTCACAAAACTTGATTCATGGTGGGGGGAGGCGCGCCATCCCTCCCCCCGAAATTCTGGCCGGGGGGGAGGCGCCTCGTCCCTCCTGCTGCGAATCCTTGCCGGCCGGGAGGCAAATGGCGGCGGCTGTAGCCGCCGCCGTTTGCGTCCCTGCAGTCAGCCGTGATAGGCTACGTAAATGTTTACGTAGCCTATCACGGCTGAGTGAAAAAAAAAAACGCGCATATTTTCACCGTAGTCTACATAAATGTTTACATAGACTACATGTGCCAAAATAAGGAACGCAAATCGTGGCGCCCATGGGCGCCGCCATTTGTATACACACGGTTTTTTGTTTTTGTTTTTTCACTCAGCCGAGATAGGCTATGTAAACATTTACGTAGCCTATCATGGTATTTTTTTTAAATCTAGCCATGATAGGCTACGTAAATGTTTACGTAGCCTATCACTTTTTTTGGTTTGTTTTTTTTTTTTAAGTGGAAATGGCGGCGGCGGCAGCTAGAGATGGCGGAGAATTTCTCCACGAATCTTCGGGAGGCCGAGCGCCGAGGCAATCGGCCCCCCGAAAGTGTTGGGGAAATTCTCCGCTGGCCCCCTGCCCCCCCCGGGATGGGACTTACCTTCAGCGAATGTCCCTTTTGGCAGTGGGTCCCGGCGGCGGTTCGGTGGGGGCGGGGGCGGCGGCCCCTCTCCCGACTGGCTGCCGCCGCCACCATTACAAAATAAAAAAGTAAACAAAAAACAAAAAACACACACCCGTGATAGGCTACGTGATGATTTATGTAGCCTATCATGGCTAGATTTCCAAAGTCAGCCGTGATAGGCTACATAAATCATCACGTAGCCTATCACGGGTGACTGTGGAAAAAAAAAAAGCGCGTACGCAAATAGCAGTGGCCCATGGGTGCCGCCACTTGCGTTCCTTATTTTGGCACGTCTAGTCTACGTAAAGATTTACGTAGACTACGGCGAAAATAAGGGCAACGCAAATAGCGATTAACTATAACGTGACGATTAACATGACGATTAACGTAGCCTATCACAGCTGACTTTGGAAATCTAGTCGTGATAGGCTATGTTAATCGCTACGTAGCCTATCACAGGGTTTTTGTGGGTTTTTTTTACTTTTTTTTTCACGGCCGGGGAGACGGGGCGCTTCTCCCCGGCCTGAATTTCGGCCGGGTGAGGCAGGGCGCCTCCCCCCCCGGCCTGAATTTCAGCTGGGCGAGGCAGGGCGCCTCACCCCCCTCACGTGAACTTCAGGGGGAGAAGTGAAGTGCCTCCCCCCCACCGCGAAAAAAGTTGCAGGACAAGGTAAGTCCCTTTTGTACATCCCTAGCGGCAGCTGGTCGGAAGACCGGCCGCCGCTGCCACCGCCGCCGCCAAGCTGCTGCCGAACCGCCGCCAGAGCTACTGCCACCACCAGGGACATTCGCACAAGGTAAGTCCTGTCCCGGGGGGTGGCGGGGGGGTGGCAGACCGTTTTGCCACCAATTTCGGGGGGCCGAATGCACTGGCATTCGGCCTCCCTGAGATTCGTGGCGAAATTCTCTGACATCCCTAAATTTTCCACAGTGCCCCAGACATACAACTGCTCAGCAGAACTGTGGGGAATTTAAATGGGGGCTTGTAACTGTCTGCCAGTGGGGTCTCACTGATTGGAGAGAGCCCAGCAGAAGGCACTTTGCCAAGAGACATCTCAAACTTGGCCCCAGCCCCTTTCCTATTTACCACTTTGAGTCTCACATAAGCCAAATTGTGTTTGAGAAGGTGTTGCTGCAGTTCCTGAGTTAAAGCAACTCCAACATACTTAGCCTACATATGCAAGGGGAAATCGAAGAGCTGGGCAGGAAATCAGCCACAATTATCACCATCAGTTAAGCTCATGCATAACTGCTGAACATGATGAGATTCACCAGTTCAGAACATTTAGCCCAAGAATATATATTTTAATAATAAGGTACAGAGTGGAAAAATTATCAGAAATAGAAGCAATTTTAGGAATAAGACCCCAAAAGATAGGTATTATTTTGACTGTCACTTTTCATTGATAGAAATTACTGAGTCAGTCCCAAAGCTTAGAAGGTAACTTCTAAGCTAGAAATCAACATCCCCATATGCCCACCTGTCTATTTAGTATTTTGAAGAGCAGGTTCATGCAAACTGTATGCAAATGGCGGCGGCTATGGCGGCTGCCATTTGCGTTCCTTATTTTTCACCTTTTTAGTCTACGTAAATATTTACATAGACTATTACGGTGAAAATAAAGGGGGACACAAATAGCGTAGTGGGTGCAATTTGCGTTCCTTTTTGATTCGCCGTTTTAGCCTACGTAAATATTTACGTAGACTAAAAAGGCGAAAAAAAGGGGAACGCAAATAGCGCCCACTACGCTATTTGTGTACCCCTTTATTTTTGCCGTAATAGTCTATGTAAATATTTACATAGACTAAAATGGTGAAAAATAAGGAGCGCAAATGGCGGCCACCATAGCCGCCGCCATTTGCGTACGCGTGTTTTTTTTTTTACTTTGCCGTGATAGGCTACGTAAATATTTACGTAGCCTATCATGGTTAAATACAGGGATGCAAATGGCGGCAGCTATGGCAGCTGCCATTTGCATCCCTGCTGCCCAGCGGCCAGATGTCCGGCTGTGGGTAGAGACGGCTGGCGGCTCTGCAGAATCCCCACGGAGCGGAGCCGGCCGGGCAGGACTCCGGGGGGAGGGACAGAGCTCCTTCTCCCCTGTCAAGGATTCCGGGGGGGAGGGATGGAGCGCCTCCCCCCCCACCGCGAAGCAGATCCACGAAAAGGTAAGTGACTTTCGTACATCCTTAACATTGAATAATGATGTGCACTTTGCTACACTCTCAGTTCCTTCAGTTCACTTGCATCATTTTTTAATTAAAAACTGTCTGAAATTTGGCAGGTGTGGTGTGGCTCAAATATATTAAAATATAAAATGCATGTAATATTCATTTTTTAATATTCAAATATATAATATAATATGAATATAATCTAATATTCAAATATAAATATTCATGTTGTGTGTGCTAAAAAAAAAAATCACTGCAAAAACTACTCTGCCGGCATGCTTGCCAGTGTTCCCAGGTAATGTGCACTCAGCCAGACAGAGCATGAGGTCATCCACTGTGAAGCTGAAGAGAAAAGTAGTACTAGGGCAGAGTGCTTATTTGAACTTCAAAGAAAGCTACAGCGGACATTAGGGATAGTGACCTCCTCTGCTTCAACACCTAACTTCTCTGATTATATTGTCCCTTCTGAGTTTGGTTTGAGTTTCTGAGAACAGCACATTTCACCTGTTCCTAGAACAAAAACTACTCCGCAAAATTGTGTGAAATTTGGCAGATGGGTTTAGGGATGGGGGAGAATTTCTCCCCGAAACTTTGGGGGGCTGAGTGCCAACGCATTCGGTCCTCCGAAGGTTGTTCGGGGAGAAATTCTCCGCCGCCCCCCCGGGATGGGACTTACCTTTCACGAATGTTGCTCCTGGCAGCGGGTCCCGGCGGCGGTTCGGCAGGTCTTCGTCAGGGGCGGAGGCGGCAGCCGGTCTTTCAACCGGCTGCTGCCGCCGCCGCCATTACAAGAAAAGTAAAAAAAAAAAAAAATGCCCCTGTGATAGGCTATATAACGATTAACGTAGCCTATCACGGCTAGATTTGCAAAGTCAGCCGTGATAGGCTACGTTAATCGTCACGTAGACTATCACGGGTGACTTTAAAAAAAAAAAGTGCGTATGGCTAATGGCGGCCCCATAGGGAGCCACCATTCACGTTCCTTATTTGGTCCCTGTAGTCTACGTAAAGATTTACATAGACTACGACGAAAATAAGGACAACGCAAATAGCGTTGCCCTTATTTTCGCCGTAGTCTACGTAAATCTTTACGTAGACTACAGGGACCCAATAAGGACCGCGAATGGCGGCTCCCTATGGGGGCCGCCATTTGCGTACGCGCTTTTTTTTTTTTCAAAGTCACCTGTGATAGGCTATGTGACGATTAACGTAGCCTATCACGGCTGACTTTGCAAATCTAGCCGTGATAGGCTACGTTAATCATCACGTAGCCTATCACAGGGGCTTTTTTTTTTTTTACTTTTCTTTTGAAGTTCGCGGCCGGGGAGACGGGGCGCTTCTCCCCAGCCTGAATTTTGGCCAGGCGAGGCGGGAAGCCTCCCCCCCGGCCTGAACTTCGGGGGAAGCAGCGAAGCACCTCCCCCCCACCGCGAAGCAAGCTGCGAGACCCGGTAAGTGACTTTCATGCATCCCTAGATGGGTTCCCCTCGATGGGGGCAGAGAGGTTTCCAACCTCCATGCACTTTTATGGAAACAGTGACAAGTTATAGCTCTTTTCTTTGAGAGTTTTTGATGAAAAAGTAATATTTTACCTGTGCCTAGCACAAGAACTACTGGGACAACCTCTCTGAACTTTGGTTGGTTTAGTTACTTCCATGGAGCTGCTAGGTTCCCAGATTTCAAGCACTTTTGTGGAAAAAGCGAAAAGTTATAGCTCTTTGCGTTGAGAGTTTTTGTTGAAAAAAATATGAAATTTTAACTCCCCCTAGCACAAAAGCTACTGAGCCGAACTGACTGAAATTTGGAAGGTGGAATCCCCTCCACAGGGGCTGCCTACAATGTCCCCAAATTAATGTATTGTGATAACTGAAAAGGCCATGGTCGTTTTTGTTTTCTAGTGCAAGTCAACAGGAAAATGTCAAAAATGAGTGATTCAGATTCCCAAATCTCGTTTTGGATTCGGATCTGAATTGAAGCAGATGGGGTCCAAATCAGTCCAAAGTATGGATGTACGGATTCCCCACTGTTCTTTCTGGTGGGGAATCTGCCCGCGGGTGGGAAGCGATCCTGTCCTCGCCCCTGGAATCCTTCGGAGCATCTCTGGTTCATAAGGATTCTGCAGAACTGTCCGGCTTGAGGACCGCTTAGCTGGTCCTGGACCCGTTCGCCTCCGCACCAATCGCCATGTTGCTTAAAAGAATGGTGATCGGCAGGATGTGCCCATAGACTTATACGCAAAATATAGCTGTGAATCTTGCGTATAAGTCTATGTGTCCATAGACTTATATGCAAGATTCACCGCTCTATTTTGCATATAAGTCTAGGGGCACATCCTGCCAATCACCTTTTTATTTTTTTTTTAAGGCAATTGGTGTGGAGGCGAACAGCTCCAGTTAAGCAAGCAGCCGAGAGCTGTTCCACGTGAAATCCTCCTGGAGCAGAGGTGAGTGGGGCCATCACGCCCCGGATTCCAGAGGCCAGATTCCAAAGAATCCAGCCTCATTTGAATCCACGGCAGATTTCTCTAACATCCCTAGTCCAAAGTCAGGCAGGGCCACTTTGGAAGGTCTGAATAGGCATCCAAAGTAGAGTGGAGGGGTCTGTGCACAGCCCTAATACTAAGCATTGGCCCCCAAATTTGAATTGGGGTTGCAGCACAAATGGGAACTTTTTTTCTATATGCATTTGCTGTATGAGGGACATATTATGTCCAAATTCCAGAGGGACTGAAGTCCTGATAAAAATGCATGCACACCCCCCGCGCTGCTTCATATATATATATATGGAAGATACAATTTAGCACTGTGCCGAAATCTGTCCTCCAATTTTCTAAAAGTTTCCTTCCCCCCAAAAGAGGCTTCACTTTTTCTGACTCATTCTTAGGGTACTTTAGAATTTATTTTCTATGTCCTTGCTGTTGTTTTTTAACTTACTTTATCACTGTGATGGCTGTAGATGCTGTTTCTTTTCTTCTTCTTCTATTACACATCTCTCCATCACTCCATTGGCTGCCTATGTTTGGTGAGCTGAAAAAGTCCCATGGGAAACATCTTCTCCTGTGCTTTAACTGAAGTGTGGGAACTGGGAAGCCAGGAAGGCTACAGACCACCAGAGAGATGATTGTACAATGAAAACCAGGGCACTCTTACACACCTTTTGGTCACTTTAACTTAAATTAAGCCCAAGTGCCCAGCACCCCAACTTCAAGAAATTCACCAACATTTTATTTTCCTTTGATTCTACCTCCTCCCACCCCCTGAAAGCCATTCCTGTTCTATCTATTTGAATAAGAATGGTAACAAATATGCAGGATAAACTTTTGGCATAGCACTAATGTAGCAGATTGCCTATCCCAGCACTAATGTAATTAGGCCCTTAGCTGTAGCTTCTATCAGTATCTTCGATCATCAGGTGGGCACATAATGTTTTGGTGAGTGCCAGCATATCCAGTGTTTTCTGGAATGCAGCAAATCAATATGCTCTCATGACAACTCTTGGGGCCACTTTTAATTTAGAGGTAGTCCAAAAACATACTAAAATAGTTTTTTTGTTTGTTTTTTCACATGACACAGATACATAAGAGAAGGTTTAACTGAAGAGTTTACACACCTGTGCGTCTTTAATATGTGTTGTACCTTCTTTCAGTAAGAGGTAACTAGAACTCTGTTTGGATTTAATTTTAAATGGTTGTTTTTGCCATGGTTTCTGCAATTAGGCCACCAGAAATGAAATAAAAACAGCTTGAGATATCTGTTCTCTTTTTCACCCTGAACTTGTGCCCTGTGGGATGAATTAGACTGCCAATGGTATATTTGTTAATTGCTATCTATGCATTCCAAAATGCTTCTTGCAACTTACACTGGCATTCTAATTATAGTTCCCTTTACCTTTGTGAAAGGTGCTCTCATAAAAATGCTGGCAACCTTCTCTTTATCAAGCACATCCTTTCTGAAGGTCAGTGGTAAGTGTCTGAGGACCCCTTTCCCATCCCTGAACTTACTGTCACAACCTTTTATCCAAAGTGGAGGGGTGGGAGCTCACATTCATAATTATATTCATTTAACTCTATAGAAATTTAATATTTTGACTATTGCCTTGCATGAAGGCTGAGCTAACCGTCTGGAAATAAATGACGAGGTTGAATATGAATTCATAACTACAAACAGTATTTTTTAGAATGGTGGGGTATAAATGCTGATAATAAAAGAAAATAGCTAAATATAATGTCCATTTGATCCATGTGTGTATGACATTTAACCTCTGCGAGCCAGGAAGAAGCAAATTATGCTCCACTCATTTTCATTGACTAGCTATTAATATTTCATTAGCCCAGCTGTTTCCCATCACATCATTCTCTCCCCCCACTTTTGTTTAAGCTAACATTATTTCTAGTTATATACAGCAGGCTTGATTGATTGGACATATTTGTGATGAAGCTCTCATCAGCATCCCAGGAAGGTCCATTCACTAGGATGCTCTTTGAAATCAAAGCGCAGCATCCCAGTCTGGTGGAGGAGCTGAGGGAGGGAAGTGCACCACAGAGGACAAAACCCTGACTAGGGACGTCAGAGAAATCCGAAACAGACTGAAATGAGTCTGGATACCTTGTAATCCAGTCTGCAAAGTTTGCGTCAGACCGACATCTGTGCCCATTCCTTGAGATGTCTGACTTGGCCACAGTGACACATGCTTTAGTTACATCCCGTTTCGATTACTATAATGCACTCTACGTGGGGCTTCCTCAGAAGAGTGTTGGTAACTTCAGCTGGTTAAAAGAGCTGCAGCCAGACTGCTGACTGGGGCTGGTTACAGGGACCATACAACCGCCCTGTTAAAACAGCTTCACTGGCTCCCAGTCTGTTTCCAGGTACAATTCAAAGTGCTGGTTATGTCCTATAAAGCCCTATACGGCTCGGGTCCAGGCTATCTGAAAGACCGTATTCTCCCCTATGAGCCTACTCGTGCCTTGAGATCTTCAGGGGATGCCCTTCTTGCCATCCCACCATCATCACAGGCACGCCTGGTGGGAACGCGGGAGAAGGCCTTCTCGGTGGCTGCCCCAGGGCTCTGGAACTCCCTTCCCAGGGAGGCGAGAGTGGCACGCTCCTTGATATGTTTTTGTAGGTATGCAAAAACTTTTTTTGTTCCAGCAGGCCTTTGGGGATAACTAGTCTGGACCTTAGAAAATGTGATGTATGGATATTATTTTTTGTTGTTGTGCCGCTCCCGCCCCGCTCGAACACCGGACGAACCGCCAGCCGGACCCGCCATCCCTACGTAAATTCTCCGCCATCCCTACGTAAATCTTGACGTAGACTACAGGGACCAAATAAGGAACGTGAATGGCGGCTCCCTATGGGGGCCGCCATTTGCGTACGCACTTTTTTTTTTTTCAAAGTCACCCGTGATAGGCTACGTGATGATTACTGTAGCCTATCACAGCTGACTTTGCAGATCTAGCCGTGATAGGCTACGTTAATCGTTACGTAGCCTATCACCGGGGTGTTGGGGTTTTTTTTACTTTTCTTTTGAAGTTCGCGGCCGGGGAGATGGGGCGCTTCTCCCCGGCCTGAATTTCGGCCAGGTGAGGCGGGAAGCCTCCCCCCCCGGCCTGAACTTTGGGGGGAGCAGCGAAGCGCCTCCCCCCCACCACGAAGCAAGCTGCGAGACCAGGTAAGTGACTTTCATGCACCCCTAATACGTACACATTCATGCAAAGTAATTTATAAATCTGAACATGTTAGGTCAGTTGAGAGCATTTGGGTAATCAAAATAAAAAAGGGAAAGGAAGGGAAGGGAATCTGCTACAGACTAACAGGCCAGGGAGAAAAAAAAAAGGGGGGGATGAAGCCTTCTGCATCAGATGATCAGGTTTTCAAAGAAGAGAGTCATAGTAATAATAGGCTACTTCATTTACTCTGATATCTGTTGGAAGTGAAACTCTGCCAAGGATGGTCTAATAAATTCCTGATTTACCTTACTGACAATTTCATCTTTCAAAAGGTGGAAAAAGAGACAAGGGTTCATCTATCCTACACCTGCTTCTCATCAACAGGGAAGAACTGGCTGATGTGGTAGTGGGAACATTTGCTGGAATTGACCACACACACCATCTTAGGATTCTAGTATCATCATCATCATCATCATCATCAGTTCAAACAATATAGAATATAATCTAATTGATCAACAAAACCAGCAAATATCACAAAGTTCCCCCTACCACAAAAGGCTGTACATTCTCTTGATTCTTATTACACCAATACATTACAAATAATGACCACTTTTTTATAAATCTATTATTTTGCTGTCTTCCCTCTCTAACGCTATTAGTTAACTTAACCATATATATTATTTCCCATACTTTAATAGTCCATTCATCAACTGTAGGGGCTTTTGTTTTTTTCCAGTTTGCTGATATCAGCATTCTTGCGGTTGTTAATAAATGCACTATCATCTCTATATCATCAGATGAGAAGAACTTCCTTGACATAACCAAAAAGAATAATTATTGGATCCAAAGATAGTCTATATCCTGATATAATCTCAATTTCATCTATTATCTTTAGACAATAGTCCTTAATGATTGGGCAAAACCAAAAACACATAGGCCATATCTGCGTTAGGCATTTTACATCTCCAGCACCTTATGATAAATGCAGTTAAGCCTTGCAGGCATTAAATACTATGTTGCCCCTGCAGTGGGCATTGAATTCTTAGGTTAGAAGTTCCAAGATATTGATAAATCAGACTCAAAGGTTTACATACAAGGAGTACTTGATTGCGTAACTTACAGCACACAGGCGTACCCAATGGTTGGATCAGATAGCTTCTCTGAACCATGAGCCATGGGGTACAATGGGTCTTATACTCTACAGGTTGGCAATAAGGCAGCATAACAGCAGCAAGCACCCCTCATGTTCATTCCCAGCATAGGCTAGAAGTGTTTGGTTCTCAAGCACAGCCACCTGTAAACAAACTTCACTTCCCAGGCAGAGTGCTTGATAAGGCTTTCTACTCATTAGTAAAGAATGCACTGAGAAGTAGGGATGGCAGAGAATTCTGCCACAGATCTTGGTGAGGCATTCGGCCCCCCGAAATCTGTGGCAGAACAGCCTGCCACCCCCCGTCCCCCTGCAGATCCCCCCCGGGACGAGACTTATCTGGGGCAGATCTTCCAGGCAGCGGCAGCAGCTGGTCTTCCGACCAGCTGCCACCGCCACCATTTGCAGTCTTGTCAGGTTTTTTTTTTTTACAAGACGTGATAGGCTATGTAAAGACTTGCATAGCCTATCACGTCTGGCTTAAAAAAACAAACAAATGCATGTACGCAAATGGCGGCGGCTATGGCTGCCGCCATTTGCATTCCTTATTTTTGGCTGCCTTAGTCTACGTAAATATTTACGTAGACTAAGACAGCGAAAATAAGGGGGAACGCAAATAGCGTCCGCTACACTATTTGCGTTCCCCTTATTTTTGCTGTCTTAGTCTACGTAAATATTTATGTAGACTAAGACAGACAAAAATAAGGAACGCAAATGGCGGCGGCCGTAGCTGCCACTATTTGCGTACGCGCGTGGTTTTTTTTTTTTTTTTAAGCCAGACGTGATAGGCTACGTAAGTCTTTACATAGCCTATCACGGCTGAGTACAGGGACGCAAATGGCGGCGGCTACAGCTGCCGCCATTTGAGTCCCTGCTAGCCAGCGGCCAGAAGTCCGGCTGCTGGCGGAGCCAACCGGTGGCTCTGTGGAATCCCCATGGAGCAGAGCCGGCTGGCCAGGATTCTGGGGGGAGGGACAGAGGCCCTCCCCCCCCCAGCGGAACCCGGCGGAGCCAGGTAAGGGGACTTTCGTACATCCCTACAGGGAAGGCTGTTATCGGCCATTTGACTCATCTGCACATGCTCAGAGGCTTACTAGCATGGGAATTGCCCCAATAATGAACTTAAGCAAGTTCTCTAGGCCCGTCAAACACCATAAATGACTTGGCTACGCTCCTGGGGCCAATACAAATACAAATACTTATTTTCGCCGTAGTCTACATAAATCTTTACGTACACTAGACGTGCCAAAATAAGGAACACAAATGGCGGTGCCCATGGGCCGCCGCCATTTGCGTACGCACTTTTTTTTTTCCAAAGTCACCCGTGATAGGCTACGTGACGATTTACGTAGCCTATCATGGCTGACTTTGGAAATCTAGCCGTGATAGGCTACATAAATCGTCACGTAGCCTATCACGGGTTTTGTTTTGTTTTTTACTTTTTTATTTTGTAATGGCAGCAGCGGCAGCCGGTCAGGAGACTGGCCGCCGCCGCCGCCACCCCCGCCCCCGACGAAATGCCGCCGAAACACCGCCAGGACCTGCCGCCGAGAGGGACATTCGCTGAAGGTAAGTCCCATCCTGGGGGGGGCGGGGGGCCGAGGGAGAATTTCCCCAACACTTTCGGGGGGCCGAATGCCTCGGCGCTCGGCCTCCCGAAGATTCGTGGAGAAATTCTCCGCCATCCCTATCCCTTATCTATAAGTGTGGTTATTTCTCTTAGCCCATGATTGTACCATAAAGATAGATTGCCTAGTTTTGTTTCATCTATCATCTCATCATTATACCTAATAGCTGTTAATGGAGATAAACCTGGATTTAGTAATCTTTTAAGTTTCAGCCCATTGTTAAACAGGGTTTTGGTACATGGGTTCATTCTTAATATATTTCTGTCAAATGTATTACAGAACCATAAAGTATTTTTCAACTTTGTTGAAACATTATACTGTTCCAATTTATTTGCTCTATCTGGATTAAACCATGTATTCAAATGCATAAGCATAGCCACAACAAAGCATAGCCACAAGCATAGCCACAACAAGCATAGCCATTTTTTATGGATGGGGAAGCTAATCCACCATTCTTTGTTGGTTTTATTAAGTTGTTTTTGTTTTGTTTTTTTAGTACTCTTGGTTTTTTCCCATTCCAAACAAAATCTAAGAACATTGTTTGCCAGTCTCCAAATATCTTTTGTGGAACTTTTCATGGTATGTTTAACAAGAAAAATAAACTTAGGGATGTACGAAATTCACTTACCTTTACGGAGCTTGGATTTGCAGTGGGGGGGTGCTCTGTCCCTCCCCTCGGAATCCTCCCTGGGCCAGCTCCGCTCCACTGCAGCTCCGTGGAGCCGCTGGCCAGGGCCGTCCGCAGCCGGAGTTCCGGCTGCAGACAGGCTGCTGCGGATGCAAATGACAGCCGCTGTAGCAGCCACCATTTGCGTCCTGTGAAGCTGCCATGATAGGCTATGTAAGTATTTACGTAGCCTATTACGGCAAGCCAAAAAAAAAAAAAGCATACGCAATGGCGGCGGCTACGGCAGCTGCCATTTGCGTTCCCTATTTTTAGCCATTTTAGCCTACATAAATATTTATGTAGGCCATTAGGGCGAAAAAACAGAACACAAATAGTGCCCACTATACTATTTGTGTTCCCCTTGTTTTTCGCCATAATAGTCTACGTAAATATTTATGTAGGCTAAAACGGCTAAAAATAGGGAACGCAAATGGTGGCCACCGTAGCCACCGCCATTTGCGTACGCTGGTTATTGTTTTTTTGGCTTGCCGAGATAGGCTACGTAAATACTTACATAGCCTATCACAGCCTCTGCAGGGATGCAAAAGGCGTACCTGTGTTAGTCGTGATAGGCTACATAGGTATTTATGTAGCCTATCAAGGCTATGATGAAGAAGTGAATGGTGCCGCGGGGCAGCCGCCATTCGCAAGTCAGCACGGACGGCAGCAGGTAAGTGTTCCATTTCGTGCGCCTTTCATGGGTTGGGGGGGTGGGGGCTTTGTTCCACCATGGATTTCGGGGGGCCGAATGCACTGGCATTTGGCCTCACCGAGATCCATGGCAGAATTCTCTGACATCCCTAAATAAAATATGAAGCTGGTTCCAGTGAGCCAAGTCATCTTTTACTTCAAGCATGACCTTACAATGATTATATTCTGTTAAGATATCAAGATTTTGTGTAATCCATACCCCTAAATATCTAACTGGAGTACCTTTCCAAGGGATTTTATATTCTTTGGTAATCTTAGTGTTTGTAGAATTATCCATATTGAATCCAATCCACTCTGATTTTGTAATATTAATTTTATATCCTGATACTTGACCGTATTCCTGCAACAAAAATAAAAGTTTATCATAAGTATTCATAGGATCATATAAATAAATAACTATATTGTCAGCATAGAGACTAATTTTGAACTCTCCCCTACCAATATTTACCCCCTTTAATATATTTTCCATTCTAATAGCTTGAGCAAGAGGCTCTATAGATAATACAAATAACAAAGGAGATAAAGGGCAACCTTGTCTAATGCCCCTCCTCAGATAGAATTTGTCTGAATCAACACCATTCACAGAGACACAAGCACTGGGGTTTGTATAGATCATTTTAACCCATTCAGGAAATGGGCCGCCTAAACCAATTTTATCCAAAATCTGTAACAAGAACTTCCATTCTAGGAGGTCAAATGCCTTTTTGGCATCTAAAAAAATTAGTCCATATGGTTGTTTAGATTTATTAACAAGATGTATTATATTTACTAATGTTCTTATATTCATTGCCAGTTTATGATTTTTAATAAAGCCTGTTTGATCTTCTGATATATGATTAGCAATTATTCCATTTAATCTTTTGGCAAGGATGGATGTCCATATTTTAAAGTCTTGATTCAAAAGAGCAATAGGTCTATAAGACACAACTTTTGTAATATCTTTATCTTTTTTGGAATCACTACTATACGAGCTTCCTCCCAGGTTTTTAAAAGAGAGTGAGTTGTCATGATCTCATTCAGTACACCTAATAATGGTCGTTCTATTTCCATTAAGAATACCTTATAATATTCTGGTGTAAAACCATCCATGCCTGGGGTTTTATTGTTTTTTTAAAATCCTTAATTGTGTTATGTAATTCTGTTAAGGTAATAGGCCTCTGTAATTTGTTTATATCATCTGGTGTTATGCTTGGTAGTTTGATCGTATTCAGATATGATTCAATATTCTCTCTAAAGCATTGTTCTGAAGTATATAAACTTTCATAAAACTTTTTGAAATCATTTGCTATAACTTTAGATTTAGTATAAACTGTACTTCCTTTCTTTATTTGCATAACCATTGTGCTATGCTGTTTCTTCTTTAATGTATGAGATAGTAATTTATCGGCTTTATTGCCTTTTTCAAAAAAATGCTGTTTAAGGTATCTTAACTTTTTCTCCACTTGGTCACAAATCAGTAAATCTAACTGTTTCCTAACACTTCCCAATCTCCTGTATATAATATTTGAACATGTCTGTTTATTTCTTGTTCTAATTTCTGAATTTTATTTTTAAGTCCAATATGTTTTTTTCCCCTTTTGCTTCCTTAGGAAGCATGTTATTTGTATTATCAATCCTCTCATATAAGCTTTTGAAGCTTCCCAAATGGCTGATTTGTTAGTTCAGAAGTGTTATTAAACATTGAAAATATTCATGTAATTTAATATTTAAATCTGATACATTCCCTTGATTTTGAAAAATAGAATTATCTAACAGCCATTTCCTACTTATTTACTGCTCTTCTCCAAACAGCCATTCTACATAAATAGGAGCGTGGTATGTATATGTGTGTGTGTGTGTGTGTGTGTGTGTATATGTGTATATATATATATATATATATATGGTTTTATTGATACAGATGATAGTTGTTTAATTATATAGGGAGAGGCAAAAAAACATATCTATCCTTGAGTAAGATAGATCATTTTAATGGGGGAATTTAATCCTTTAACATTCAAAGATATAATTCTAAGTTTATTTGACATTTTTTATTACTAAAAAGAAAGAGAAGGGGAAAAGAAAAACAAGAAAAAACAAGAACAAAAATCAATATGTTAATGATGTTACATACCAAGCAGATAGAAACAGTCGAACTATGAGGGGTTTACAGAAGCTGTTGGTAAATCCCAAATAAACTAAAAGTTGTTTTGCCTCTTTCACTGACTGGACCATAACCCACTTCTTTCCCATCCAAACATTTAATTTAAATGCAATTCTCCAATGATATTTAATTTTACTTTCTTGTAAACAGATTGTCAAAAACTTCAGGTCTTTCCTTTTTTTCAGTGTCTCAGGGTGTAGATCAGAGAGAACCTGAATCTCTTTGTCATCAATTTTCAAGGTGTTTCCCAACCAGATCTTTTTTTGTATGGCTTCTTTAGTTTTAAGACTGGTAAATTTAACAAAAATGTCCCAAGGTAATTGCTTGCTGTAATTGCTTATGGTTTGCGTAAACTGAGTTAATTCTATAGGTTGATTCTATTGCATAGCAAATATCTGCTTCAAGAAATTATTTTATGCATTCCGCTAAGTAATTGGTAAGGTTTTGTCCTTCTAGACCTTCTTTTATTCCTCTAGTTTCAGGTTACATTTCCGTGTCTCATAATCTAATTGTTCTGTTCTTACTCTTAATCTAACCATTTCAGTTTTAGAATCATGTTGTTCAGCAGCTATTTCCTGAAGAAATGCTTTCTGGTCACTTGTTGTTGTTTTTAATAATACAAGTTCTTCATTATGAGTTTTCAGTATTTTTTCTGTGTCTACAAATCATTGTTCCAAACCCTTAACTGCAGTAGATATCTCACTTATTTTAGGTAATACTTCTTTACTGTGTTCTTTAATCAGATTTGTTAGTGATATTTCTCCCTCTTTGTGTTTCTCTTCTATCTTTTTCAGTAATGTTTGCTCAGTTTCCTTAACTTTTTCTATTGCACACACTTCAAATTCTTTAGTCATGAGCGCTTTTATTTCCTCTGCTAATGAACTAGATGTTCCTGCTTCATCTTCATCCTTTTCTGCTTTTTTATCCTTCCTACCCATCATAAAAAATACGGGACTTCCCAAATGTAAGACCTGTTTCCATTCAATTTGCAAAAGTTATAACAGTTAATGCTGCAACTAATTCATTTAACAACAAAATTAATCAAATGTGGAAAATATTAAATGTGAAGAATTTGTTAGAAATTAGCCATAACTACTCACTTCTGTACATCCCTTTCTATCAGTCTTACAAATTTGTAAATCCTCAGTGATAAGTCCTAGAAAATTAATGAACCATTTGTTAGTCTTACCAATTCAGCTTACAACATAGGCTAACTTAAGTTCAGTCAGTCAAACTCCCAGCTCCAGTTCAGCTCCAAGTGCAGCTCTAAGTGTGCTGCACTCAACACCAACTTAGGATTCATGACAATGAGGAAAGGGGAAGAGGAGCATGCACCCTGGACTTGAGCAAAGCTGATTTCAACTAGTTTTAAGAAATACTGGGTCTGGGTCTCATCCCATAGGTAGACATACTCAAGGGGGAAGTTCAAGTTGGGAGGGGGGAGTTTCTTAACAGTGAGATGTTGAAAGTCCAGTCATAAACTATTCCAGTGAGCAAGAAAAATGGAAGGCATCTAAAGAAAGCAGGGTGGCTGCATAAGGAGCTTTCTGATGAGCTCAGATTGAAAAGGCACATGTGTGGAAGGAGGAGTAAACCAACAAGGAATAGTACAAATGAGTAGCTAAAGCTTGTAGGGAGAATGTCAGGGTCTAAAGTTCAGAATGAGCTTAGGCTTGCAAGGGATGTTAAAAATAACAAAAGTGGATGGATGGGCTGACTGTGGTTAGAGCAACACAAGAAGAACAAGGAAGTGGTAGGTCTGGTGCAAAGAGAAGATGGACAAATGTTAGGTGGTGACAGAGAGAAGATGAAACTGCTTAAGTCCTACTTTGCCTCAGTCTTCTCCCACAAGAGAAACTGTGCTCAGCCTAGAGATGTACGGATTTTGTTTAATCTGTTCCATGTGTGTTCTGCAAATTGCTCCGTTCCATTGTCCACTCATTGACTGAATCAGATTTCCCCCCTTTGGAAAAGTATGCAAAATTGTCCACAATTTTTTTGTCCACAATTGGGCCACAATTTCAGGCCCAAATCCAGATGGGGAGGATGGAGTGCTTGAGACTCGCAAAGATATTCCACCTTGTTCCGCTGCACTGTACTGCTTTATGAAGCATCTGAGTCTTACTGTATTGCTAGAGGGATCCTCCTGTGAGTTGACTCATGTCTTTTTGTTGCTTACATCAATAGCTGATAGGATGGGTTAAATGGTTAGAGGGAGCCTTCTTGAAGCTGTAAGGCTAGATGCTTCATAAGGCAATTAGGGATGGCACAGGTGCCCGACTCAGTCCAGGAATCCAGCAGACCTGCTCCTGCCCCCACCCCCAAGCCCTGCTTGCCGAGCCCCTGCTCAATCCCTGCCCATGCTTGGCGAATGGCCTGTACTCACCCCAGCAGCCTTGTCAAGCTTTGCAGTTGCCATTTTCTGAGAAATAAAATGTGATTGGAAACATGTGCAAATTTGTGCACATGTGAAAATGCATGTGCATCACGGCCAACCTAGACAGCATAGTAAGAAGCAGAGACATCACCTTGCCGACAAAGGTCCGTCTAATCAAAGCTATGGTTTTCCCAGTAGTAATGTATGGCTGTGAGAGCTGGACTATAAGGAAGGCTGAGCGCCGAAGAATTGATGCTTTCGAACTGTGGTGCTGGAGAAGACTCTTACGAGTCCCCTGGACTGCAAGGAGGTCCAATCAGTCCATCCTAAAGGAAATCAACCCTGACTGCTCATTGGAAGGACAGATACTGAAGCTGAAGCTCCAATATTTTGGCCACCTAATGCGAAGAGAAAACTCCCTGGAAAAGACCCTGATGCTGGGAAAGACTGAAGGCAAAAGGAGAAGGGGACGGCAGAGGATGAGATGGCTAGATAGCATCACGGATGCAATGAATATGAACTTGGGCACGCTCCGGGAGAGAGCGCAGGACAGGAGGGCCTGGCGTGCTATGGTCCATGGGGTCACGAAGAGTCGGACACGACTGAACGACTGAACAACAACGAAAATGCACACTTTGTGAATGTGCATATTTATGTATGCGCAAAAATGTGTATTTTATTTAAAAATGCACATTTTCATACACACACTAATGTGTGCTTTTGCAAAAATGTGCATTTCACACATGCAAATATGTGTATTCACAAAAATATGCATTTTCAAGCATACAAAAACATGAACATTTTTGCGATCACCATTTGATTTTTTTTTAGAAATGGCAACCGCAGAGCTCGATGAGGTCACTGGGGTGAATGTGGGCTGCTTGCCAAGAGTGGGAGGGGCTCAAGCACAATCTGGGGACCGGCGAGTGGGGGCACAGGCTTGGCAGGAGTCTGGAGAACCTGGACGGGGGTCGGTTCGCACATCCCTAAAGGCAATAGAGGAGCAGGACAACATGGTACATTTCTCCTGACCAAAGGTTGGACTCGATGGTCTTATAGGCCCCTTCCAACCCTACTATTCTAGGATTATTCTAGGAAATGTGTGGGTTCATGCACAGTAAGTTGCAAGTAGGGATGCTGATGGAGTCCGAGAGGGGGGCGGAGTCTGGCAGACTCCCCCCTGCTCAGCCTCCCAAACCCCACTGGCCAAGCTGCCATACTTATCAGACCTGCTGGCTGAGCTGCCATGTAGTCTGTGTGTATCCAACACCACTTGTTCCCTCAGTGAGCTGCCATTTTGAGAAAAAAACAATGGCTTGAGTTTTTCCATCAATGTAATGTTACATAAATGGCAGCCGTAAAGGGCTCATTTACCCAAAACTGCAAGTGTAAATGGTCAATTTACACCTATAATGTTGCATGATTTGCCCCTTTACGGCTGCTGTTTCTGCAACATTACATTTATGGCCAGTGTAGTGTAGTGGTGAAAGTGACGGACTGGGAGCCAGGAGATCCGGGTTCTAGTCCCCACTTGGCCATGGAAGCTCACTGGGTGACTTTGGGCCAGTCACAGACTCTCAGCCCAACCTACCTCACAGGGTTGTTGTTGTGAGGATACAACGGTGAGGAGGAGGATAATGTAAGCCGCCTTGAGTTCCTTGCGAGAGGGAGAAAGGCGGGGTATAAATGCAATAAATAAATAAATAAATAAATAAATATGGAAAAAACCCAAGCCACCATTTTGCAAAAAAGAAAAAAAAAGCACCTTCCTGAGGGAATGGGTGGCCGCTGTGCAGCCGGTGTGGGGTTGGCAGGCAGGCAGTGGCATGGACAGAGGTGAGTCCATCCATCTGTAGTTGTAAGCAAGCACAATTTGTTACATTGCACAACATCATCACTGATCACAGGGCTAGGGATATACGAAAGTGACTTACCTGTTCGCAGATTATGTTTATGGTGGGGAGGGAGGCGTTCTGTCCCTCCCCCTGGAATCCTTGCTGGGGGTGGAGGTGCTCCGTCCCTCCCCCCCCGAATCCTTGAACGGCCGGCTGTGCTCCGCGGCAGCTCTGCAGAGCAGCCAGCCAGGCCCAGCCAGGCCAGAGCTGTCCGCA
The DNA here is from genome assembly GCF_057233095.1 of Heloderma suspectum. Taxonomy (NCBI): domain Eukaryota; kingdom Metazoa; phylum Chordata; class Lepidosauria; order Squamata; family Helodermatidae; genus Heloderma; species Heloderma suspectum. The sequence goes on from NC_139465.1 coordinate 30,303,930, forward strand.
GCTGGATTTCTGGCCGCGGAGGGCTTTGAGTAAAAAACAAAAACAAAAACCGCGTACGCAAATGGCGGCGGCTACGGCCGCTGCCATTTGCGTTCCTTCTTTTTGGCCATCTTAGTCTATGTAAATATTTACATAGACTATGACGGCGAAAATAAAGGGAAAGCAAAAAGTGTAGCGGGCGCTATTTGCGTCCCCTTTTGATTTGCTGTTTTAGCCTACGTAAAGATTTAAACCCACCCAGCCATGATAGGCTACGTAAAGATTTACGTAGCCTATCACGTCTTTTTTTTTTTTTTTTACCAAGACTGCAAATGGTGGCAGTGGCAGCCGGTCGGAAGACCAGCTGCCACAGCCGCTGCCACAGCCGCTGCCGCTGGAGACGCCGCCTCCCGAAAGATCCGCCCCAGGTAAGTCTCGTCCCGGGGGGGGATCCGCGGGGTGGCAGGGGGGTGGCAGGCCATTCCGCCACAGATTTCAGGGGTCCGATTGCACTGGCATTCGGCCTCACCAAGATCCGTGGTGGAATTCTCTGCCATCCCTACACAGGGCACATCACGGCATCAGTTTAAGTTTCTAATTTCTGGGTTTGATGGAGTTTGAGCCAACATGAGATAATCTTAACCCTGGTCTTAAACTGGCAGGTCTTTTTTTTTCTTTTTTAAATCACTGAACAGTAAAAAACCTGGTTTTTGAAAATGAAATGTATAATTACAGTGTTGGCAATTTTACTCTCTCTATTTGAATATACTTTCTTGAAGGTTCATCTGTATGGTAAATGGGATTATAAATACTTACCTAATGTTAATCATGATTTCATTTCATGCATCAAGTTTCTAAATTCTCAATGCAAACTTCCATGGATAGAAGAGGTTGTCCTCTGCAGATAGTCACCCTCCACATGGAGAAAGAAACAAGAATGGCGAGGGATGAGGTGGAGCTAGTAAGCTCATCCCTGCTTCCCTTCCTCATGTGTAATTCTTACACACATTGAGAATGATTTAATAGGGCTAGATTCTTACAGCCATCTTAATGAACATACATAGAGTGTGAATGCCGGTTTAGTATAAATTGGAGGCATGGTTGGGGCTGGGGTGATCCAGATGAGAGCTTCAGCTGTTGTGCAGTATAGAAATTTAATAAATAAAATAATAAAACAATGAAATAAAAATTAAGACCACAGCCCGGGAGGGAAAAGGGTTAAGGTCTCCATACCCTCTCTAAGCTAATGTCCCAATCCATGCAGTAATGTGTAGTCTCATCCTGTGAGGTCACATTTCTTAACTAAAAGAATAGGCATGGCACACAGAAGCCCTCTGTAATAGAATTCCTCTGTAAACATTGGTGTATTGGTGGCATTCTAACTTCAGAGTGCAACTGAGCATGCCCAACATAACGTTGTCATCAGTTGCCTCCATAGCCTTTCATGAAGCAGAAAAATCTTAATAACCTTTGGACCGGTGCTCAGAATTTCACCAAACCAATGTAAGGTGCCACTCCTTAACAACTCAGAAGAATGTACATCAGTAGTTTTCACCCAAATGTGAAAGAAATTTATAATATGCCGAACTACAGGTTGGAGTAAAAGAAGTAAATGTGTACATTTTCAGCACTATTTAACTCACTATAGCTGTGGCTAGGGATGTCAGAGAATTCCGCCACAGATCTCGGTGAGGCCGAATGCCAGTGCATTCAGCCCCCCGAACTCCGTGGCGGAACAGCCTGCCCCCCCCCGCAGATTCCCCCCGGGGACGAGACTTACCTGGGGCAGATGTTCCGGGTGGCGGTGGCTCCAGGGGCGGCTCCGGCGGCGGCAGCAGCAGCTGGTCTTCTCACCAGCTGCTGCCGCCGTCATTTGCAGTCTTGTCATTTGTTTTTTTTTTACAAGACATGATAGGCTACGTAAAGATTTACATAGCTGATCATGGCTGGGTAAAAAAGACAAAAACAAACCGCGTACGCAAATGGCGGCGGCTATGGCTGCCGCCATTTGTGTTCCTTATTTTTGGCCATCTTAGTCTACGTAAATATTTATGTAGACTATGATGGCGAAAATAAAGGGGAACACAAATAGCGTAGCGGGTGCTATTTGCATCCCTTTTTGATTCGCTGTTTTAGCCTATGAAAATATTTACGTAGGCTAAAACGGCAAATCAAAAAGGGATGCAAATAGCACCCGCTACGCTATTTGTGTTCCCCTTTATTTTTGCCATCATAGCCTATGTAAATATTTAAGTAGATTCAGACGGCCAAAAATAAGGAACGCAAATGGCGGCAGCCGTAGCCACCGCCATTTGCGTACGTGGTTGTTTGTGTGTGTGTTTTTTTACCCAGAGCCCTCCGCGGCCAGAAATCCAGCTGCGGACGGCTCTGGCCTGGGCCTGGCCGGCTGCTCCGTGGAGCTGCCGCAGAGCACAGCCGGCCATGGAGGATTCTGGGGTGGGGGGGAATGGATCGCCTCCCCCCCCACCATCAACATAATCCATGGAAAGGTAAGTGACTTTTGTACATCCCTAGCTGTGGCAGTGTGTATTTCATTGTTTGCACAATGGTAGACCTCATCAGGTAGATCATGGATGCCAAGTTTGACTTATTAGCTTGACAGGTGTCATTTTTATAATCAGTAGGATTTTGAGCTTTATAATGGTGGAATCTTTTTGTGTGTGTGTGATTCACCTTAACCTAATAACCTTTACAGTTCCCTGCAATTCATCAAAAGATGATGACATCAGCGCATAGCCCAAAATTATTAAATGTGTCACTTTGTTCCATTTCGTTTTTCAGTGAATACCTTATTCCCTTCACAAATCAGACACTAATCTCTTTTATTTTGTTTCCAAATTGTTCCACATGGAATAACTTGTCCATTAAAATCTGGATGTGACTCTGAAAACTGCTCATCGCTCATTGATAGAGATTAATTCTATTTTTCATGGAAGACATTTATAGTGTCCTGAGGTATAGAATCCTGTTCATGCTTTCATTAAGGGGGGAGTGGGAGATGTCTAGGCAAGATGATGCAAAAAATAAAATAAAACTACAAGAAATCTGTATTTCACTACATCACCTTCTGAAATGCAAAACAATGCATGGAATAGGGATGTTAGAGAATTCCACCACAGACTTCAATGAGGCTGGATTCTTTAGAATCCCCACCCCACCCCACAGTCCATGGCGGAATGGAGCACTCCCACCCCGCCACCCCGCAAAACTTTCCCGGGATGGACCCTGCCTCGTGTCTGCCGGTCCAGTCTATCCACTAGGGATGTACGAAACACCTACCTGGCTCCGCGCCGGGCAATCCGCAGTGGGGGGGAGGTGCTCCGTCCCTCCCCCCGGAATCCTTGATGGGGGGGAGGCAATCCAGTCCTTCCCCCCGGAATCCTGCCCTGCCAGTTCCACTCCGCGGCCAAGCCACGGAGCCGCCGGCTGGCTCCGGCTGCCCGCAGCTCGACATCCGGCCACCTGGCAGCCCTGCAAGGACTCTAATGGCGGCTGTCATAGCGTCCCTGTATTGAGCTGTGATAGGCTACGTAAATATTTACGTAGCCTATCATGGCAGGGGGAAAAACCCCAGCGTATGCAAATGGCAGTAGCTGCAGCCATTTGCATACGCTGCGGTTTCCCCCCCCTCCTGCCGTGATAGGCTACGTAAATACTTACATAGCCTATCATGGCCTCTGCAGGGATGCAAATGGTGTCCCTGCGTTAGCTGTGATAGGCTACGTAACGTAAGTATTTATGTAGCCTATCACGGCTATGAAGAGGAGGAAACGAATGGCGGCCGCAAGAAGGCCCCCATTCGCAAAGCAGTGCAGACGGGAGCAGGTAAGTGCTCTGTTTCATGCGCCTTACATGGGTTGGGGGAGGAGGGGCTTTGTTCCACGATGGATTTCAGGGGGCCGAATGCACTGGCATTCGGCCTCACCGAGATCCGTCGCAGAATTCTCTGACATCCCCACCATCCGCTGCCCCGGTCTGCGGCCACTTGTGGCTGCCCCGGTCTGCGGCCGCCATTTGCATCCCTGCATTAGCTGTCATAGGCTACGTAAGTATTTATGTAGCCTATCACGGCTAATGCAGGGACGCAAATGACGGCCGCTACATATATATTTATATAGCCTATCACGGCTATGTATATATTTATGTAGCCTATGATGGTAAAAAGCAAGGACGCAAATGGTGTAGCGGGCACCATGGACTCTGGGGGGGACGGATTCTAAAGATACCATTTGCGGCCACAGCCCAGCATCAGATGGACTTGCTATGGAGTGGAGCCAGCCAGGGAGGATTCTGGGGGGAGGGACAGATTACCTCCCCCCCACCGTGGATGCCCCAGTCCAGAACAGGGTAAGTAATCTGACCATCCCTAGTATGGAATTAGAAAACAATCTTCATACCATCAAGTTCAAATGGAAGAACTGGCATTAACATTGTACTGTGAGTGTCATGGATCATCAGGGATTTGAACTCTGATCTCCTTGGTACAAATATAGCATTTTAGCCCCTATGCTACACTGGCTATTCAGTGAAATTGCACCCACATTTTTTTTAGCACCCACATGCAGGACAAACTTCAGGGGCTGGCATTGTCAGCTGACTGCACATTGCCTTGAAATCCTGAATACAATGAAGAGCAGTATACAAATGCTTTACATACATACAGACATACATACCTTCCAAGGCTCATACCCAGGTGCTTGCTATTGATACCCAAATCCATCTGCCCCTGGTCCTCCTCCTTCATGTTGCTGGGAGCATGGTGAAGGAACAGCAGTGCTTCCTTGCTTCATCCTTTCCTTCAGGGGAGAGGTGCAGATCAAGCCAGTGGGCAATGGTGATGGTGAAGAGGATGTGGGCCCACTAAATAACTTAGGAAACATACCGTGCCAGACCATTGGTCCATCCAGACCAGAATTATCTAATGTAAGTGAAAGAGGTCCCCCTGAGTCTCAGTTGTAATATTATGAAATAACTGCTGGATTCAGCCTGAATAGGTTGTGCTTCCTAGGAGGAACCAGGAAACACCCACACCCACTGCTTCACTGCTTCTGGCATGAAGACAGAGTAGCCACAGCCTGGGAGAGCTATGCAGAGCTCAACAGCTCACTCTAATTGCTTGGGGGACTCCAGTGACAGACTAAGACTGTACACTCTGGGACATGCCAGTTAAAAACAGCAGCTGAATAGGGATGAGTGGATTACTTACCCCATTCTGGGAGGGGGCGTCCGCTAGGTGGGGGAGGCGATCCCTCCCTCCCCTCAGAATCCTCCCTGGCCGGCTCTGCTCTGCGGCGAGTCCACGGAGCCACCGGCCGGGCCCGCCCACAGCCGGACTTCCATCCGCTGCTGGGCTGCGGCTGCAAATGGTGTCTGGCATAGCGGGTGCCATATGGGTCTCTGCGTTAGCCGTAATAGGCTACGTATATATTTACGTAGCCTATCAGGGCAAAGACCAGGGATTCAAATGGTGTAGTGGGCGCCATTAGCCTCATGCTCTTTTCGTGATAGGCTATGTAAATATATACGTAGTCTATCATGGCTAACAAAGGGACGCAAATGGCGTAGCGGCCGCCATTTGCGTCCCTGCATTAGCCATGATAGGCTACGTATATATTTACGTAGCCTATCAGGGCAAAGACCAGGGATTCAAATGGTGTAGTGGGCGCCATTAGCCTCATGCTCTTTTCGTGATAGGCTATGTAAATATATACGTAGTCTATCATGGCTAACAAAGGGACGCAAATGGCGTAGCGGCCGCCATTTGCGTCCCTGCATTAGCCATGATAGGCTACGTATATATTTACGTAGCCTATCATGGCAAAGAGTAGCAATGCAAATGGCGTAGCAGATGCCATTTGCCTCCCTCCCTAACGCAGGGAGGCAAATGGCAGCCGCAGACCGGGGCAGCTATTCGCAGCCGCATACCGGGGCAGCAGATGGACCGGACCGGCCGATGCCAGGTAGGGTCCGTCCAAGGACAATTTTGTGGTGTGGCGGGGGGGGGGGACTGCTCCGTTCCACCACTGACTCCAGGGGGAGTTCTTGATTCTTTAGAATCTGGCCTCATTGGAGTCGGTGGCGGAATTCTCTAACATCCCTGCAGCTGAAGCCCTTCTCTAGATCCACCACCACCACCACTGCCATCATCAGAGGTCAGGTAGGTGGTTAACAGAGGGTGGGTCTTCACACTGGTTGCAACCCAGCTTTGGACCTTCTTAGGTAGGGGGATTTGCCTGACACATCATACGTGCTGGGCTAAGACATCCCTATTTTCTTGAGCTTAATTGTCTATGATGTCTTCATGTCTTGTTGTTTGCTGTTTTTATTTTGTGCTGCTATTTTATCCTTCTTTTAGCTTGTTTTATTGTTGCATTTAGTAGTAGTAGCAGTAGTAATAACAGACACATGGAAATCCTGCAACTTACTACTAGTTGGAGTAACAAGTTGCAGGACTTCCATGTATCTTTTCCAGTGAATAGAAAAATATAGGACTTAGGTCCACCACTTTACCATCTAGCTCCAAGGTAGTGGTGAAGCTGGAACCAACCACAGCATAGGATACCATACCATATGTATATTGCCTAATAAATATTCCTTCTTTTATGAGTGTTGTCCCTTAACAGCCTTGATTTCCTGCCATTTTGGAGCTTGAGTGAACATGGAAAGCCCTTATCAAAACATGTCAAACCATAAAGTTTTTGTTTATTGAATTCCATTGTGTTTTGAACTGTGCTGTACAGGACTCATGTAAATGTAGGCCTCAGTTACTGATAGTTGACTATTAGGCATCTATTGACTGCTAACTGGGGGAAAGCATGTGTCTTTCTCCTCACAGTCCCCTCAGAAACAGCCTCCCTGACCCTCATCAGGGTCAAAAAGGGTTGAGGTTCTGCCATTCACTCAAGCTCCAAAAGGCCCTCACACTCCATTCTGTCCTTTCTTCCCTCCTGTGAATAGGAGGTTGTATAATCCCATAGGCTAAAATGGAGTGTAAAATACCCCCCTTTTTTTCCAAAACCTGTGAACACTTTATACTTCTAATAGAGGACAGCATGTACTACACCTTCTCCCTTACCTAAGATGGCAAACTGTTTTTCAAGACATGCTGTACAAATGGAGCAATGTTATGACAAAGTGAACCCCATGTAAGTCTATGGGGCAGGGTTACCAACAATTAGGGATGTCAGAGAAATCCACAACAGAACAAAATGAGTTTGGATTTTCATGAATCTGACTCACTGACCCCACAGTGGACCATTCCCCCTGCCCCCCGGTCAGGTGGATTCTGCAGATTGTGGACTGACTTTCTAACCTTCCTCAATTTTTTGCAACTTCCATTGTAGAAAAATATGCAAGATTAAAAAAAAAGCCAAAAATGTGCATTTTTCCTATAGGCTAAAGCAATTTCACACATGTGAAATTGCACAAATTCAGAAACAAAAAAATATGATTCCAGCGATGGGCAGACAATGGAACAAAAGGCACCTGACAATCCATGATACACAGCCAGAACAGATTTTACACAGTCCACACATCCCTACAGACAATACCTGTCAAATTGCTGGTGAGCACTTGTCAAATTTCAACTCTGATAAATAAATTGTCCCTTCTATTTTAAATTAATCATGGACCATTCTCAAACACACTTCTCCTTCACTGCCAAGTTTCACATTAGCCTGTTCAGCCATTTTCTAGTATAAGCCATAAAACCTACTGTCCCTCCCCCCCATTTTCTGCTAGAATGGTGGAATGAATTTCAGTCAATTCTCTTTTAATGTAGGACAATGACTGTGGCCCCATAATACCAGAAACCCAGAGAGTTTTAAGGCTAGTTTTCTGGAGGCAGCTAGAAAAAAAAAAATCAACATTGTGGCAACAGAAAAGACCCCAGGAAGGGGAAGGCCTAGATAGATAGATGGATGGATGGATGGATGGATGGATAGATGGATGGATGGATGGATGGATGGGGCAATGTGGAGGCTGGTGTCTCCTATGTCAGTGGGGTGGTGAATCTGATCCAAGTTTCAGTCAGAACTAGAGCTGTGCACAAGTGGTCTCTTGAACTGTCCATCTTACCTGTGGGCAAAGAAATCTGGAGAAAATTTCACCAAATTACTCCAGGGGGAGGAGAATTTCTCAGCAGTTTCTCCCAGGTAGGGCTCCCCATGGGCAGGGCTTGTAGCACAGCTCTTTCTTTTTTAGTAAGAGGTTTAGGGGTTTTCATGCTGCAACAGCATCAATTGTCTTGGCAGGCCAGCTCTCAATGTGCATCCACCACAATGCAGGTGGGGGCAATGTGTTGTGTCTAGGTCCAGGGAGGAGGTGGAGTTAGGCCTCTGCCAAAATCTGTCCACCAATTTCCTGAAAGTTTTCTCCTGCCATGAAAGAGGCTTCCATGGCTCTGCCTCATTCAAGATATTTTATAGTTTATCTGTGTGGTGTTTTTGAGCTTACCTAATCACAGCTAGCTTCTCAGGCTGCCTGCACATCCTGATCTGAAAAAGCCCTATGAGAGGAATTACTTCATGGTGCCTTCTGCTGGGCTTTGACTGAAGTGTGGGAAGCTGAGAAGTCCTACAGGCGGCCAGAGAGATGATTGTACAATGAAAAACAGGACACTTGTGCTCACTTCTTGGCTACCTTGTAAGTAAGGTAAGCCCAAGAAACCCAAATCTAACTCATGAGAATTTCTCCGAAATTTCTTCACCATTGAATTTATGTATCTATTTATGTATTTATTTATTATTAAATTTATTAATCGCCCATCTGGCTGGTCACCCAGCTACTCAGGACGATGTGCAGTGTATAATAAAACAGTTTAAAACAATAAAATTCTACAACAAAAAACGTTTTCTAAAATACCCTAACCCACCCCAAATGCCTGCCTGAACAACCACGTTTTTAATGCATGACAGAAGCTCATTAAAGAGGGGGTATGGCGGAGTTCCCTAAGGAGGGAGTTCCACAGAGTGCAGGCCACCACAGAAAAGGCCCTCTCCCTCATCCCCACCAGTCTAGCTGTCCTGGCTGATGGGACAGAGAGAAGGCCATCCGAGGCTGATCTTGTTAAGCAGCCTGTCTGGTGTTGCTGGAGGCACTCCTTAAGATAGGCTGGGCTGGAACCATATAGGGTTTTAAAGGTCAAAACCAACACCTTGAATTTGGCCTGGAAAACAACTGGTAACCAGTGCAACTCCTTCAGCACTGGAGTGATGTGATCTCGCCGGCGGCTGCCTTTAATCAAGTGAGCCGCTGCATTCTGTACCAGCTGGAGCTTCCAAACCATCTTCAAGGGTAACCCCACATAGAGCGCATTACAGTAGTCTAAACGAGAGGAGACCAGGGCATGTACTACCGATGGGAGCAGATGGTCGGGAAGGAAGGGGCGTAGCCACGGTATCAGATGGAGTTGATACAGCGCTGTCTGGCTCACAGCTGACACCTGAGCCTCCATGGACAGCTGGGAGTCCAAAATGACCCCCAGGCTGCAGACCTGGTCTTTCAAGGGTAGTCGTACCCCATTCAACATCCCCAGCCTCCTCTTGTCTCCCACCAAAAGTACCTTGGTCTTGTCAGGGTTCAGCTTCAGCTTATTCCTCCCTATCCAGCCACTCACCGTCTCCAGGCATTTGGACAGGGATTCTACGGCCAACCTTGGTGAAGATTTGAACGAGAGGTAGAGCTGCATGTCATCCGTATATTGATGACACTGCACCCCAAACCTCCTGATGATAGCCCCCAGTGGCTTCACATAGATGTTAAATAGCATCAGGGAGAGGATGGAACCCTGTGGTACCCCACAAGTGAGTGGAAATGGGTCCCAAACCTCCTCTCCCAGTGCCACCCTCTGGTACTTGCTGGAGAGGAAGGACCGGAACCACTGCAATATGGTGTCTCCAATGCCCAACCCCTCCAGGCGGTTCAGGAGGATACCATGGTCAACAGTATCAAAAGCCACTGAGAGGTCGAGGAGAACAAGGAAGGAGCATTCACCCCTATCCAGAGCCCTCCTCATATCATCTACCAAGGCGACCAAGGCCGTTTCTGTCCCACGCCCAAGCCTGAATCTCTATATGTTTCTGGCCCAGCCTATCCTAAGGAGCACCTCCAGCAACACAAGACAAGCCGCTTTTTCTTTTCAAAAGCAATTTCTCTTCTATCAAATTGAATGAGAATGGTCAAAAAAAATGTGGGGGAAATTTTTGGCACAGCACTATCCAGAACTCCAAAGGAACTATCCAACCATGAAGCTGAAACCCGGAGCGGACTCACCACCCCACTGACATCAGAGCCACCAGCCTCCACTGGAGTGGGGGCACACTATTTTTCCTGTTTTTGTTTTTTGTTTTCCTTCTCCCCCCCCCCTCAGAGCAGGGATTTGCTAGTCCATGACAGGCTGCAATCCTAAACTCACAAAGGTGTAAGCAGCATTGGACACAGTGCAATTTACTTTTGAGTAAACATGTATAGGATTGCAATGGAAGGGCCAAATGAGACATGATGCTAAATGTGTTGCTTGAAATTTCATGGTTTGTTTTCTTTTTGTTAATAGCCACTGTGCACAGGATAGTGCTGCTGATTTCTTTTTTCCTCTTACTGGTTTCCTGATGAAAATTGACCCTCTCCCTGTACTATGCCCTGGAAGGCAAGTGTCACCTCCAGTTTATCCCTTAGCCTTGACTTCCTTGCTTGCTTGCTTGCTTGCTTGCTTTTTTTTTCCCCTTTGGGAAAAGACCAAAGTGAACCTTAGCCATAGAATGAAACCACAATGCAATGTATCAGGACCTGCGTGTTGAAGAATAGTACTGATTTTCCATGTCTTTCCAAGTGCTAACTGTTATTCCAGAATGGATTTTGAAACCCTGTTTAAAAAAAAAAAAATAAAAAAAAAATTTGAAGGTCACAAATCACATAAGTGGGAAAATCAATTCATTTTACTGAGGATTCTTGCATAAACTACTAATCCTAACCACTGTGTTACCCCTGGAAGTCACCCCCACCATCAACATATTGTGCACTGACATGAAAATGGATTACAGTATCTCTGAAATTAAAAATGGATCTGTATGCATGCTTTCCCCAAGGTATTCACTTGTCATCCAGCCTTTGATCAATCTTCACCTGTCTTTTATTACTATGGATGGAGCAGCACATTATCCAGAAATAACTGATCAATATTAGCATCAATTCCTAAGCCTCTATCAGGGAATCCTGTTGTCGTCTGCTTTTAAAGGTTCAGATTACAAATGGTTATCAATGAATTTTCAGGTTTCTCTTCCTAGCACAAAGAAGAAGGTCTGCACAGGATGATCTGGAGCGGGCATTAAAAATGAATTATTTGCTTCCCTTAGGATAGGGGTGGACAGCCTATGGCCCTCAGCCTGGTTGCATGCAGTCCTCTACATCATTTCAAAAGTCCTCTGCAAGAGATCAGTTCAGAACTCTGGCAAAGGCAATCTTTGTTTATCCCATCAACCTGCTGGGTGGGTGAAGAGAGGAGGGAGAAAGAAGGGGGTATCAGAAAGTGAGAGAAAAGAGGGTGGTAGAAAAAAAGGAGAGATAAAAAGGGTGGTAGAAAAAGGGAGAGAGAGAGAGGGAGGGAGAAGGGCTAGTCCTTCCCAGCTCTGGCTGCAGCCTTTCCTGCTGATGGCATTCCCCCCCCCCCCGATAACCCATGAAGGACTTCAGCCTTTGGCAGACAAAGGGTTCCCCACTTCTGTCTTAAGAGTCACAACTGAGTTAAACTAGAGTAATCAATCTTTAGTAATGAGAGTGACTGATTCTCAAGACAACTTTCTGCCATCATGTCCCTCGCCTTTCTTTTCAGAGCTACATTGGCATTCTCTCCTTTCAATTTTCGCTTAGAGTGGGTTTGTATTCATTCAGTCTTATTTGGCACCCATGCTTCCCCTGACTGTGTTGCTTCTGCTTGGGCACCACATTCCCCCCCATACACACTGCCTTCTTGGATTAGTCACATGGACGATCCCACCTAATCAGGGACTATTTACTGAAAGACACGACGATGCCTCACAGCCAATCAGTTTTGACTGTGTAATGACATCACTGGGGGACACTGAGAGTGAGAGAAAATTATTGTTGTTGGTTTGGATACTAAGTTGGGCTGTATTTTGTTGTCTTATTTTATTCCTTTAATTTTGTGATAGGTATAATGTTTCATCTCTAAAATATAATAAAATGGCAAGAAAGAAGGCACCTCTCAGCATATACAGAGCCCTTTTCCTCATTACTGATTAACCACATTTAGCTCCACCTCTTTGGGATTATGGGACTTGGCTTCATGATATTCTGGAACCATGACACTTCTCCTATTAGGAAAAAAAAGAAGCAACCTTGGTAGCACTCTTAGCACAATGGAAATGCCTTGCTGTAAAGCACAGCCCTGTAGATGTAATTAAAAAGCATCCAATTCAGAGTAAGAGAGCAGGCAGGAAGAGAGTTCTCCTGCCCAAAGAAATATTTCTTCTTTTGCCCATCCATCTTGTAGATAAAAATTAATTCCTTTGCTCAGTGGTCATATATCACTTCTATTGTGACCTTGGGGACTGACTTTTCCACGAGGGCAGAAGCGGGATTCCAAAAGAAGCAAACAACAAAAAAGCTACATTTCCTAGGCAAAATGTTCTGTTACTGCATCTCTGCAAAGAAAGTGACTCCCATGGCACACTGTAAAATGCACCTCAATTGTCTTATAATGATAATCGTCTTCGGTTGCACTTCATAAAGGTTTTGTTTCAGATCTGCCCAGCTGTTTCATTGTTGTGAACCTGCACATTAAAACTGACCATTTGGAAAGAAAGCGCTGCTTTTTGATCCAAGCACTCTTCAGTATTACACCAAGCTCTCTTTAAATAAATAAATAAACGTAGGCTTAATGTAGCACTTTCCATATTAAAGACTTATGTTATTATTCACAGTAATCCATTTGTATCTAGGAGTGGGATTTTCCTGGAACAAAGTTAATTGTTGGCATGAAGGACTTGGGACCTAGTATTTTATTTCCCTACTAGCCTTGGTCACACTACACACCCCAGTTTATTTCCATGATGGAAGTGGTTGAGGAATTACAAATAATGATGTTCTGAGCAAAAATGCAATTCAAATAAACTGTAGATATTTTAATGATGACATAATGTCTACTGAAGATTGTCTCTTGGTCTCTCTCCATCTATGTTCTCCACATGTTAAATTCCATGTGTTTATGTGCTGATTTACAACACACACACTTTTCCTCCTCACTTGGTGAAATAAACAAATGTTTGGGAATGTCAGTTGGGGGAAAGTGCTCAAGCTGCAGGATGTGGAGTGTGAGGGAGAGGACCTCATAATCTCCCCCCCACACACACACACACACACACACCAGATCCTCTTTCCACCCTACCCAGTTGCTCAAGACTCAGATGGAGAGAAGGATCTAGGAAAAACTCTACATGTCATCTCCTTATCTCAAGGACTTCTTCAGCTCAGAAAAGCCACCCTCTTTCTCTTCTGACATTTATAGGCTTATATTCAAGTCACAATGATTCCTTGTTCCTTGATACTCATGAGGAGAACCTTGCTTGTGAGTACATCCTTCCTTACACATGTGTACACTATCAGCATTGCTTCTGACTCAATCCTTTGGGACATGATACAGCCAGTTAGGGATGTACAGACTTTGTAAAATCCATTCCATCAGCATTTCATGGATTGTCAGGTGCCTTTCATTTTGTTGCCTGCTTATTGGCAGAATTGGGTTTTTCCCCAATTTCCCTAATTTGCGCCAATTCACACTTGCACAAATGCAAATGTGCACAAATTCACACTCGCAAAAATGTATGAATGTGCAAATCTCCCCCAAATGTGCAAATCCTCACAAAATATGCATTTACATGCTTTAGCCTATGGGGGAAATTGACATTTTTTGGCCTGTGTGTGTGTGTATTTTAATGTTACATATTTTTCTACAACTAAATTTGGATAACATTCTTGAAAGTTAAAAAAAGAAGAAAAAAAAGTGGTCCATGGGTCTGTGAAATCCATGTGACTCAGGATAAGCTGATCTGCTACAAAATCTGAGGGTCGGATTCATAGAAATCCAAATTCATTTGATTCTGCAGATTTCTCTGACATCCCTACTCCCAGGAGCCCCTCCTAGGTCAAGTTCTGGGAAAACAGTGTTCTACCTCTATTCCTTCCACATTTCACCCCACAGTTCCTTTGCCTTCTCCCTCTGGCACAGACCCCATTCCTGTGACCCATAGCTTTGTGCTGTTGGAGAATCCTGGAAATCAATGTCAGGAATGAAGTGGTCAGATGCAGAAGAAGACATGATTTCTGCACCTTTAATAGTTTTGTAGAGAAGAATGAACTTTGGTAGGTGTGGCTTGGGTAGATGTAGCTTGACATGTTAGTAGGGATGGCAGAGAATTCCGCCACAGATTCCAGTGAGGCCGAACTCTGTAGAATCCGCCCCCCTGGAATCTGTGGCGGAATGGCCTCCTGCCCCCCCACCCCCCTCAGAATCCCCCTGGGACGGTACTTACCTGCGGCGGATTCGGCGGTGGCGGCTCCAGTGGCAGCAGTGGCTCCGGCAGTGGCGGCAGCTCCGGCGGCAGCTCTGGCGGCTCCGGCGGCTGGTCTCCTGGCCAGCCGCGGCTGGGCTGCTGCTGCCTCCGCCATTGCCATCCTTGCAGCCATGATAGGCTACAAAGGAATTTACATAGCCTATCACGGCTGGGTAAAACAAAAAAAACCCAGCGTACGCAAATGGCGGCAGCTACGGCAGCCGCCATTTGTGTTCCCTATTTTTCACTGGTTTATCTTATATAAATATTTACGTAAGATAAATCGGTGTAAATATTTACGTAAGATAAATCGGTGAAAAATAGGGAATACAAATGGCGGCCACCGTAGCGGCCACCATTTGCGTGCACTGGGGTTTTTGTTTTTGTTTTACCCAGCCATGATAGGCTATGTAAATTCTTACATAGCCTATCACGGCTGCAAGGACAGCAATGGCAGCAGCAGCAGCAGCAGCCTGGCCGCACCCAGCCAGGAGACCAGCCGCCGCCACCGCCACCGCTACCGCTGCATCCGCCGGCCATCAAGGATTCTGCGGGGGAGGACCGGATCACCTCCCCCCCATCGAGGATTCCAGGGGGAGGGACAGAGAGCCTCCCCCCCCACCGTGAAAGATTCTGCAAAAAGGTATGTGAGTTTCGTACATCCCTACATGTTAGCTACACCTGCTGAAATTTCCTCTTCTACACAACACTTGAAGGTACAGGAGACCTTTTCTATTTGGCATCTAGCATAGTCCTGGCAGGAATGAGTATGCACACTCACCTACTGGTTCTCCCTTGAAGACTGAACTTCCTCATGCCTTTTCACATCACAGCCACAGTGGCCAGACCCATATTTGGCACTGAAAATATCATGGTGGGGAAACTTCCCTACCACAAGTTTCAGACAAGATTACCAGTATTTTTGTCTTCTTGATTTTCTGTGGTGGCCTGCCCAATTGAAGTATGCTCTCCCCACCCAGCGAGGTCTGCCTGGCACCAACGTTGTCATTTTTTTTGGCACCAGGTTAAGACTTCCATCTGTTCACAGGCATCCAAAGGCATATGATGGGCTTCTTAATTTAGTTCTGTTTTATCAGGCAGTGACATCTTTCTTTTGTTAACTGTTTAAGCTGTTTAAAATTGTTTAAAATTTTTGTTTGCTTTAATTTTTGTTGTTGTAAGACACCTTGAATCTTTATTTTTCTTTCCTTCTCAAGAAAGGTGTCTAAGATAATAACAGCAATGATGGAGCTCAAGGTGGCATGCATAGGGTTTCTGTGGTTGTCTGCCATCCAGACATTGTTCAGACCCATAGCTTCTTAGCTGCAGCAAGGCAGCTGCATTATTTACCTTCAGACCATGCCATGACCAATGAAAAACACCAACATATTAGGTATGCATGCCAAAGCACAAATCTGTTTGTTTAAACACACACACACACACACACACACACTCCTTTTTGCTGTTTCATGATTATGTTTATTTGTTTTTCTATAGATTGATATATGAGTATTTGACTGTTCACCCCAAACAATAGCATTTTATTAGATGCCATGTAAAATTGCCTTTGCTGTCCCTTGCAGAAATTGGTTCAGCTGTCTCAAAGAACAGCCTTTCAACTTCCAAGGCTTTGTGCCCAAATTTGGCCTTCCTTTCCAAATATTGGAGCCAAAAAGTTCTCAACTGAGAACTTTCAGCTCAGCACTAGTTTCAGATCACGTGCACCTTTGAGTTTCCCCCTCTTCTCTCGGTTTCTATACCAAAGCTTTTCTTTCTCCTCTTTTGTCAACTCATTGTCTGGTATATTATGACCAGCATGATGCTATGCCTCTTCTCTCAGAACTAAGTCTCACTGTAGTCCATGGAGCTTAGCCCGGGTAAATGTACAGCCTAAAAGGGCCCACAACAAACTTCCTCAGATGTTCTCTTTGAATATATCTGAAAGCTGCCCCCACCCCCGCAACAAACATACACACACTGAAATATCTAGTCCACATTCCCAAATCTGGAAAGTTAACACTTGTAGGAAGGAAAGATATTCCCTTCTTCACATCAGCAGACTGTGCAGACTCAACAGTAAATGCCATGGGTGGGCGTATATCACTAACAACGCAGATGTCCTCCCCAAGGAATGTTGAAGCAGGTGTTGCTAGCTAAAAAAAGGCTAATGTTTTTACAGAAATAGAAGAAAACAACACTCGATGACTGTATAACTGTTCAACAGTCCATGTAAAGGAGTGACTACTCCAGATGGTTTATTTATGATTGTACTGGCGAGTTCCCAATTAGACTACCTGTCCAATTTGTAATCATATTCCAAGGGCTCAGGGTGGGTAAAATTATTACATAGTATCTAGCAATACAATGACTTCAGTAGGTGTGCCAACTTTTTTAATGGGCTTGCTCTGGCAACTTCAACAGAACCGAACACCGAAATTAAGCAGGTAAAGCTTGGCTTGGCATGCAAATAAGAGGATGGGGAAAGTTTTGCTGGCTTGTGTTCCATGTGTCAGACTGCTATTAATGGCACAGAAGCAAGACTAGTTAAAAATGCCTAGTCCAGAAAACTCACCATCTAAAATTAGACATGGGGCAAAAGGGCAATCAAGACAAAAATATACATCCACTGGAACTTACCTCTGGGTAGACATGTATAGGATTGCATTGCAAATTACTTGCAACACAATCAGCTATTTGTATTTCAGTTCTAGATGTTCTTCACTGATTCCTCTCTTCTCTACCTACACACACACACACACACACCTAGGCACACCCTTTGTCCCTTTCACCGCAAAACCTTCAAGGTACAGGCCTGCACTAGGGTGGACACTTGTAAATTCCCCCAAAAGAGGGCATTCATCGCCACAAAGGAGGACACCCACTTGCATAAAATGTCCATATGCTAATTTATACATGTAGACGTACATTTAGAAATAATTATTATAATTTAAACAGAAATACAGAACATCTCACCATAGTACGGAAGACTGTGACCAGGTGACCTGTGTGCCTTGCTCAGTCTGCTCTCCAGGTGTTATTGATGGGCAGCTTCAAGGCCTTCTTAGGGTTCTTTATCTTTATACCAGACTTGGATGACCCAGTCCTTCAAATAGAGATGGCCTTCAAAAGAGAGGATAGTCTTCTGGCAGTCCTTCAAATAGAGGACTGTCCTCTGTAAAAGAGGGCACATGGCCACTCTAAAACAGCCAATCAATGCCAGTTTCTTGATGTTATAATCTTGGGCCATTGTTGGGGGTAAACAATTTATCCTCGATGTAAGTTATGCAAGGTCAGTCCTAATTGGCAGGACTGGTCATGCTTCACTGCTCTGAAGCATAATATGTCCCCTTCAGTATTCAAAGTTCAGTGAACGATGCAGCTGATAAGCTTTTTAACCTAGTCCATGACAGTAGCAATGCAGTCATAGCCTTATGAATACAATAGGTGCAGTGCCTCCAGCATAAAAATACAATTTATGGCTCATCAAATTTTATTGATAAAACACAGATGTAGTTATTTTCATAAGGCTTGGAGATCTAGATTTCCAGGAGAGAAGGAAAAAGGGAAATTGCCTGTTTTGCATAATCTTTATGTTCTTCTTATGGCATAAGTGATTGTTTCTGATAAGTTCTAAACACTCCAGGAGTTGAAACGTTGAGGGTGTGTGTTTTTTAATAGCACATGTGACACCACACATTTATAGCTACTGTAGCTTTCTCCAAATGTGACATTTCATGGAAACAAACTGAGCTGGCATAATGAGATAAGCTGGAAGTATACAAACAGAACTTGGAGGGAGGAATGTATCACTTCATGATGACATTTTCACACGTAACTCAGTGTTCAAATAGACTGCTGCTAGTATAGTGGTGTAATGGTTAGAGTACTAGGCTGAGACTTTAGAAGCTTGAGTTCAAAGTCCTGCTTGTCATGAAGCTTACTGGGTGTCCTTGAATCAGTCACACTCTTTCAGGCTAATCTACCTCATGGGGTTGTTGTGAGGATAAAAATGGGTGATAAACGGGCATTTTGCTCAGACCTATCAAAGCCAGTACTTTGAACAAGATCATAAACAAACTGAAAATCAATGCAAGTGTTTCAAAACTGGTCTGATATATTGTTGTCAGCATAAACTGAACAACGAGGCCTCTACCGAACATGGGAAACTGGTTGGCAAGCGTCCGGCTTTAAGAGGACCTGGCTGTAAGAGGGTGAACTCTCCAGCAAAAGTTTGTTGTGCACAGTGTGGCCAAAAAGCTTTTGTCAGCAGCAGATGAGACCTTATGTGGGGATGAATGTCTCTGGAAGTAGTTTATTTCGTGTCCAGATCAAACTTTGTTCTGCCAAAATGTAGCTACCGCCACAGCTTTGTCATTAGCTTGCTGTAGATCATCAACAGTACAAGACTCTGGCAGTAATCAACACAGATGCACTGGGTCTTGGGTTTCTCCACATTCACATAATGTATTGTCGTCAACCAGCAAACCCCACTTAAATAAATTCCTCTTACACCTCGGTACCCCCACCCTGGAAGTAGCTGATGGGATGAGACAAATACAATGGAAACACTGGTGACATTAGCATAGGGCCATGGACATGAGCACCAAGGTTGGAAGAACATAATGTATGACAAAGGGAAACAAGATATTACTAAATGGCTAAAACTGGCTTCAGATCATACTGCTTGAGATCTAAATGCAATCATAGTCACAAAGCATGATGCTGAACTTCTGTGAACACATTGACTATGATTCGTACATGGTTTCTCTGAATGTCCTATATTAGTTTGCTGGCATCACAACATGGTTTGGATGACCTCAGTATTGCAGTATAGCATAGGGAGTGGCTGTGTCTTTATACTGGCTTTGCTGAGAATGGTATAAAAGGAAGAGTTAGCAGAGGGAGCCCCAGAAGTAGGGATGTCAGAGAATTCTGCCACGGATCTCAGTGAGACCGAATGCCAGTACATTCGGCCCCCCGAAACCTGTGGCGGAACGGCCTACCACCCCCCACCCCCCCGCGGATCCGCCCCGGGACGAGACTTACCTTAGGCGGATGTTCCAGGCGGCGGTGGCTGGTCTTCCGACCGGCTGCCACCGCCACCATTTGCAGTCTTGTCATTTTGTTGTTGTTGTTTCTTACAGAGACGTGATAGGCTACGTAAAGACTTATGCCTGCTACACTATTTGCGTTCCCCTTTATTTTCACAGTCATAGTCTACATAAATATTTACATAGACTAAGACGGCCAAAAAGAAGGAACGCAAAAGGCGGCAGCCATAGCCGCCACCACTTGCGTAGGCATTTTTTTTTTAACCCAGCCATGATAGGCTATGTAGCCACTGCCATTTGCATATGTTTTTTTTGTTTTTTTTTAACCCAGAGCCCTCCGTGGCTGGAAATCCGGCTGCGGACGGCCCTGGCCTGGGCATGGCCGGCTGCTCTGCGGAGCCGCTGCAGAGTACCGCCGGTTGTCGAGGGTTCTGGGGGGAGGACTGAATTGCCTCCCCCCCATCGAGGATTCTGGGGGGAGGGATGGAATGCCTCCCCCCCACCATGAACTAGGGGTGCACGAAAGCCACTTACCTGGTCGCGCAGCTTTTCACGGTGGGGGGGAGGCGCTTCGCTGCTCTCCCCCCAAAGTTCAGGCCGGGGGGGGAGGCTTCCCGCCTCGCCCAGCCGAAATTCAGGCCGGGGGGGGAGGCGCCTCGCCCGGCCGCGAAATAAAAAGTTAAAAAAAAAATACGCCCCCGTGATAGGCTACGTGACGATTAACGTAGCCTATCACGGCTAGATCTGCAAAGTCAGACATGATAGGCTTCGTAAATCATCACGTAGCCTATCACGGGTGACTTTAAAAAAAAAAAGTGCGTACGGATAATGGCGGCCCCCATAGGGAGCCGCCATTCCCGTTCCTTATTTGGTCGCTGTAGTCTATGTAAATCTTTACGTAGACTACGGCGAAAATAAGGGCAACGCAAATAGCGTTGCCCTTATTTTCGCCGTAGTCTACGTAATCTTTACGTAGACTACAGCGACCAAATAAAAAACGTGAATGGCGGCTCCCTATGGGAGCCGCCATTAGCCGTACGCGCTTTTTTTTTTTTTAATGTCACCCGTGATAGGCTACGTGACGATTTACGTAGCCTATCACGGCTGACTTTGCAAATCTAGCCGTGATAGGCTACGTTAATCATCACGTAGCCTATCACGGGGGCGTGGTTTTTTTTTTAGTTTTATTGGAATGGCGGCGGCAGCAGCCGGTCGAAAGATCGGCTGCCGCCCCTACCCCTGACAAAGACCCGACGAACTGCCGCCAGGACCCACCGCCAGGAGGGACATTCGGGAAAGGTAAGTCCCGTCCCGGGGGGGGTGCGGGGGATTGGGGGGTGCGGAGAATTTCTCCCCGAAACTTCTTCGAGGGGCCGAACACGTTAGTGCTCGGCCCCCCGAAGTTTCGGGGAGAAATTCTCCGCCAACCCTACCATGAATATAATCCATGGAAAGGTAAGTGACTTTCGTACATCCCTACGAAGCAAGGAGTATCCAAAACAATTAGCTCCAGTTGTGCTGATGAAGAAATGGGAGGGGTGTACTTCAGTGGTAGAGCACATGCTTTGCATGCAGAAGGTCCAGGTTCAATGCCCAGCTTCTCCAGATAGAGCAAGGAAAGAATCCTGCCTAAAACCATGGAGAGCTGCTGTCAGTCAGTGTTGACAATGCTGGACTAGATGGACCAATGGGCTGACTCAGAAAAAAAGGCAGCTATCTCTGTTCCATTGATGAGATGATGCTAGGGATGTACGAAAGTCACTTACCTTTCGCGGATTATGTTGATGGGGGGGGGAGCCGATCCGTCCCTCCCCCTGGAATCCTCGCTGGGGGGAGGCGCTCCATTCCTCCCCCCCCCCCGGAATCCTCGATGGCTGGCTGTGCTCTGTGACAGCTCTGCTGAGCAGCCGGCCAGACCCAGCCCAGCCCAGAGCCGTCCGCAGCTGGATTTCTGGCTGCGGAGGGCTCTGGGGGAAAAAAAAACCTGTGTATGCAAATGGTGGCGGCTATGGCCGCTGCCATTTGCGTTCCTTATTTTTCGCCGTCTGAATCTATGTAAATATTTACATAGACTATGACAGCGAAAATAAAGGGGAATGCAAATAGCGTAGTGGGAGCTATTTGTGTCCGTTTTTAATTCACCGTTTTAGCCTACGTAAATACGTATGTTTTTTGTTTTTGTTTTTTTAAACCTAGCCATGATAGGCTACGTAAATCTTTTAGGGATGGCAGAGAATTCCGCCACGGATCTCGGTGAGGCCGAATAGCAGTGCATTCGGCCCCCCAAACTCCATGTCGGAACGGCCTGCCACCCCCTGCCCCACCGCGGATCCCCCCGGGACGAGACTTACTTGGCGTAGATCTTCCAGGCGGCGGTGGTTCTGGCGGCAGCGGCTGGTCTTCCGACCGGCTGCCGCCGCCGCCACCATTTCCAGTATTAAAAAAAAAAAAAAGGCATGATAGGCTACATAAAGATTTACATAGCCTATCATGGCTAGGTTAAAAAAAAAATGGCGTGTTAGGCTACGTAAATCTTTACGTAGCCTATCACATCTGACTTTAAAAAAAAAACACGCATGTATGCAAATGGCGGCGGCTATGCCACCACCATTTGCATTCCTTATTTTGGCCCGTCTTAGTGTACGTTAATATTTATGTAGACTAAGATGGCGAAAATAAGGGGGAACGCAAATAGCGTCCGCTATGCTATTTGCGTTCCCCTTATTTTAGCCATCTTAGTCTATGTAAATATTTATGTAGACTAAGATGGGCCAAAATAAGGAACGCAAATGATGGCGGCCATAGCTGCCGCCATTTGCGTTCACGCGCGTGTGTGTTTTTTTTAAGTCAGACGTGATAGGCTACGTAAAGATTGACATAGCCTATCATGGCTGACTACAGGGACGCAAATGGCAGCGGCTATGGCTGCCGCCATTTGCGTCCCTGCTAGCCAGCGGCTGGATGTCCGGCTGCTGGCGGAGCTGGCCGGCAGCTCCGCGGAATCCCTGCGGAGTGGAGCCAGCTGTCTGGGATTCCAGGGGGAGGGACGGAGCGCCTCCCCCCCCCCAGTGGAACCCGGCGGAGACAGGTAAGGGCAATTTCGTACATCCCTAAAATCTTTATGTAGCCTATCACGTCTCTCTTTTTCATTTTTTTTTAACAAGAGTGGAAATGGCAGCGGCAGCAGCTGGTCGGAAGACCATCTGCCACAGCTGCCGCCACTGAAGCCACCGCCAGAGCCGCCGCCGCCTGGAAGATCCACCCCAGGGAAGTCTCATCCCGGGGGGGATCCGCGGGGGGCCGGGGGGGCAGGCAGTTCCGACACAGAGTTCAGGGGGCCAAATGCACTCACATTCGGCCTCACCGAGATCCATGGTGGAATTCTCTGACATCCCTAGATGATGCTAGGCTTTCAACAAGGGCTCCCTGGTCCCTTGATTCCAGGATAGCCTGCCTATTCCACTGGTGACTCCTAGCCCTGAGTTGAATGTAAAAGTCCAGATCTTGCTTTCACCCTCCATCTGGGAAGAAGTGGACACTCCCCTTTACTGTAGGTGTTCATTGTACCTGTGAGTGGAAATACAATGTTGTTCAGTAATTATCACCTGTTATGGTCGGAGCCTTGAGTCCGATTTATTATACTTGGGCCTTGTGGCAGATGTATTGTATTGTGACTGTGTGGTTGATTTATTGTTGCTCTGTGTTTTTACTACAATTGAGATGTATCTTTTTTTCTTTTTCTTTTTTGTAGTCTGGATTCCTGTTACCAATTACATGGTCTGGTTAACCCTTGAGCAGATGTGTGTCAGCACTCACAAAACCTGTTAAGAAACGGGCAGAAGCACTTTGTACCGAATGACATTTCCATGCCATTTCAAAAGCATCCACACATAGAGTGCATTACAGTAGCCCAAACTGGAGTTCACCCATGCATGAAAGACAATACAAGTCTCAAGTTTCTTCTGGCAGTGGGCAGCTGGTGGTTTGACTGAAGCTGATAAAAGGCATTTTGTGCCATAGCCACCATCTGAGAATCTAGCAGCGATGCTTGATCCAAGAGTATCATCAGAGTATGAAATTGAAAATTACAGATATATGTAATACAATTTATTTTATTTTACATATAGATGTGTGCATATGCACACACAATTATGCATGGTGTGGAGAAAGAGGATAGGAAGACATTTTTCTCCCTCTCTCATAATACTAGAACCCGGGGTCATCCTATGAAGCTGATTGGTGGGAGACTCTGGACAGATAAAAGGAAGAACTTCTTCAGACAGCCGTAGTTGACTATGGAATTCACTTCCACAAGATGTAGTGACAGCCCGCAGTTTGGATGGCTTTAAAAGGGGATTTGACAAATTCCTGGAGGATAAGGCTATCAATGCCTACTAGTCCTGATGGCTATATGCTGTCTCCAGTATCAGAGGCAGTATGCCTATGTACACCAATTGCTAGGAAACACTGAAGGGTGATATGGCATTTACATCCTGCTTGTGGGTTTTCCATTGACAGCTGGTTGGCAACTGTTTGAACTAGGGATGTACGAAAGTCACTTACCTTATGACGAAATCGATTCGTGGTGGGGGGGAGGCTCTCCATCCCTCCCCCCTGAAATTCTGGCTGGAGGGGAGGTGCTCCGTTCCTCCCCCCCCGAAATTCTGGCCAGGGGGGAGGCGCTCCGTCCCTCCCGCCCTGAATCCTGGCCGGCCGGGTGCGCAAATTTGCGTCCCTGCAGTCAGCCGTGATAGGCTATGTAAATGTTTACGTAGCCTATCACGGCTGATTTAAAGGGGAAAAAAACTGCGCGTACGCAAATGGCGCACAACCCCGCAAAAAAACCCCGTGTGTACGCAAATGGCGGAGCCCATGGTCGCCGCCAATTGCGTTCCTTATTTTGACACATCTTAGTCTACGTAAACATTTACGTAGACTACGGCGAAAATAAGGGGAACGCAAATAGCGTAGCATCTACGCTATTTGCGTTCCCCTTATTTTCTCCGTGTTAGTCTACATAAATGTTTACGTAGACTAAGACGTGTCAAAATAAGGAGCGCAATTGGCGGCGCCCATGGGCTCCGCCATTTGCGTACACACGGGGTTTTTTTGCGGGGTTGTGCGCCATTTGCGTACGCGCAGTTTTTTTCCCCTTTAAATCAGCTGTGATAGCCTACGTAAAGATTTACATAGCCTATCACGGTATTTGTTTTTAAAATCTAGCCGTGATAGACTACGTAAATCTTTATGTAGCCTATCATGTTTTTTGTTTTTTGTTTTTGTTTTTTTACTGGAAATGGCGGCGGCGGCAGCCGGTCAGAAGACCGGCCACCGCAGCCGCCGCCACTGAACCGCTGCCGAACCGCCCCCGGAGCTGCCGCCGCCAGGAGGATTCACCCAAGTTAAGTCCTGTCCCGGGGGGAGGCGGGGGGGTGGCAGACCGTTTTGCCACCAATTTCGGGGGGCCAAATGCGCTGGCACTCGACCTCCCTGAGATTCGTGGTGAAATTCTCTGACATCCCTAGTTTGAACAGAATGCTGGACACAATGGGCCCTTGGTCTGATCTAGCAGGGCTCTTCTTATGTTCTTATGCTCCTTAGAGGACAGTGTGACTCCATCCAGCAAAGGAAACATTTCCTGAACTGGCTGGTCCACTAAGGCCCAAAATAAACATTACTTTAAATCTGTATATCTAGCAGCTCTGTCTTTTTTTCCCTTTCCTTTTTACTCTAGGGGCCCCCAATCTGGTTTGATAAACTAGCATGGTGTGTGGGGGGGTGTATGGGGGGAGCTTTTACATTCCAGATCAGGGACCCTGTACCTACCTAGAATAAATGTTAAAACACGAAGAAGAAGAAAAAAGAGATGTTGTTGATAGATACTGATTTAAGCTAATGCTTGTTTTGGCCCCAAATCCCCCACTATCATCAATTCTGTCTTGACCACATAGTTGGCCTTTCTATGAGGCAGACTGATACCTTCTGCTCAGGTAGGAGATTGAGAGGAGCAGTGGACTGGGCCCAGGTCCCCTTTCTATCCTGTGCATCTGCTGGTCTTCCACACCCCATGGCCACTGAGAGGCCAGCCAAAGGAGTCATGACAGACTTTTCTCCCCAGGTCCCCTTTCCATCCTGTGCATCTGCTGGTCTTCCACAGCCCATGGCCACTGAGAGGCCAGCCAAAGGAGTCATGACAGACTTTTCTCCTTTGACCTAAGCTATCAGTGAGAGAGCAGGTGGTTGGTCACTGGGAGGGTCCATTTCCTATTCAAGCAGGAGGTGTCAAAATGCTCACCTACTACAAACAAGCCCTCCAACAAAGCTCTTGATTGGCTAAGGAAAAGAGTGTGTGTTTGTGGGTGGGGTGGAAGGATAAAGGACTTCTCTACCTCAAGCTCTTTATCTCACAACTTTACTGTGGCTTCTGCTTCCAGATTCTTTGTAGGATTAAGATCAGCCCTTTAAACGCACTCCCCCCTTCCCCCCTATTTTTTTCTTTATCCGCAAGTTCTATATGTTTCATTATACAGCCAGTAGATGGCACTGCAGTTATAGTGCAAGTCCGTCATTACACGTTGAGATTCTAATCACTTTTTTTAAAAAATAGCTCCTTATCACAATTACAGATAAAGCTGTGGAAATAGACACAAAGCACAGAAGAGGCCCTGGAAAGTGACGATGTCGTGTAAAGGACCCACAAACTTTCATGAGTAACCAATCTCCATCACAGGATAAAAGCCTCATGTGGAGAAGCTCAAAGCTGTAAGAAAACACCAGTTGAGTTGAATTAAAAATGTTATATGCAATGCAATGCTATCCCATGCATGTCTGCTCAGAAGAATGCCTCATTCTGTTGCTTCATGTGAAGTAAGCAAGTTTGCTTAAAAATGCAGACCAAATGAAATCTTCAAGCATCTCTAGTTCTAAGTACCAGTGGCTTCAGTAGACCATGTGGGCTAATTTGCTGCTATGGAGAGGAAATGGAATGATAGGCTAACTTAAATCTTAGTGCACATTGATATTCGAGTCATTCATATATGAAAGTGGCCAATTCATCCCTCTGGCATATTTTCTTGTGTCTGAGAGAGAGTTTATAAATGGTCAAAATTGGATAAATGCCTGTCCTCCTGCTAGCTCTAATTGTAAGTTCCTTTAAGCCAAGTCATAATGAATGGTAGATAGCAACTGGCTGAAACCAAGTTAGACAAATATCCAAGGATATGGCTGAATTAGCTCTGAATAATTGGCTATAGTAGCAACTTTCTTCATCCAAAACTCAAAGATCAGGTGTTGCATTAATTATCTAATGTGATGACCAAAGGGGGAGAGGTAAGCAGGATAGGGAGCGGTTCCTTTCTAAAGGTTATGTTATAGCTCATATGCTACTCTGCAGACTATTTATCATAATGCAGATTATAATGTGATTGTTTCAGAATGCTGCGGCTTTGAATTTTATTACTGTAGCGTTAATACATTCAGTAGAGAGCAAAAATAAAATTTACAGTTAAATCAAAGCACTTATTGATTCCACATATAAGAATGAGTTGGAAACAGGCACTAGATACCAGAAATATCGACACTAAAAGTGTGAGGCTCATAATTCTCTGGGCTTTTATATCTCCAAACAAGCTTGGCTGGTAGTATTAGAGTTGAGGTCTCTGAATTTTGTGTAAAGCAAAATATTCAGGCTGATTTTAGAGATTGTTTCTCAACAGAAACAGCCAGTTGTGGAAACCCCAGCCTTCATCAAGCAAGGTTGTTGTTGTTTCTACCCTCTTCACTTTGCCTTATGTGGTTCACACAAAAATTGACCAAAAATACACGCTCATAATGATAATAATAATGAATACCACTCCAAATGGATACTTGGATACTTGACAGAAATTATGATTTATTCTTATTATAATCTATTCTAAGTCCTAATTAGTTCATTTTGCATTTTAATACAAACTTACCTGATTTCACATGTTTGACCTAATATGTTAACTGAAACTCAGTTATCCTTCAAAATCTACACTTCTCCGGATTTTGCAATGGAGTTAGCCAATTAAAAATGAATACAAAAATGTGTTTATTAGGGAAAATTGCATGCAAAAAACCTGCATGTATTAATGAGAACTGAGACTCAATCCAGACAAGACAGAGGTACTGCTGGTGGTGGTTGTCTCCCTGGCTAAGTGATGTTCAACCTGTTCTGGAGGGGGTTGCACTCCCCCTAAAGGATAAGGTTAGTAGTTTGGGGGTGCTCAGATCCAGCATTGTCACAAGAGGCACAGGTGGACTTGGTGGGCAGAGCACCTTTAATCAACTTATACCAAGTATGTCCTATCTGGACAGAAATAGCCTTGCTACAGTTATCCCAAATCCAGTAACCTCCTGCTTGGATTACTGTGATGTGTTATACGTGGGGCTGCCTTTGACAACAGTCTGAAAACTTCAACTGGTCCAAAACAGGACAGCAAGATTGTTAACGGGGACTGGCCAACATGATCATATTATGCCAATACTTTTCCAGCTGCACTGGCTGCCAGTCCATTTCCAGACCCGATTCAAAGTCCTGTTATTAACATTCAAAGCCCTAAATCGCTTAGGACCAGGTTACCTGAAGGATCGCCTCTTCCTATCTGTACCTGCCCAGAACCATGGTCATCTTCAGCGTTCCTTCCCTGGGAGCCCCTGCCAAAGGAAGTGAGGCAGGTGGCTACCAGGGAGAGGGACTTTTCTGCTGTGGCACCCTGGTTGTGGAATGAGCTTCCCAGAGAGGTTCACGTGGCACCTACATTGTGTTTTGGCACCAGGTTAAGACCTTATTTTCCCAAGCATTTTAGTCTTTCAGTTTCTGTTGTTTTAAATCTATTACTATATTTTAAATAGGGATGTTGGAGAATTCTGCCACGGACTCCACTGAGACCAGATTCTTGAGAATACGGCCCCCCGGAGTCCATGGCAGAACGGACTACCCCTCCGCCACCCCCCAAAATCCCCCTAGAATGGACCTACCTGGTGGTGGCGGTGGCAGCGGATCCGGGTCGTCTTCCAGCCGTTGCCGGGCTGCTGCAGCCGCAAATGGTGGATGTCGTAGCAGCTGCTATTTGCGTCCATGCCTTAGGCTGTGATAGGCTACGTAAACACTTACGTAGCCTATCACAGCAAAGAGCAGAGGCGCAAATGGTGTAATGGGTGCCATTTGTGCCCCTGCTCTTTGCCATGATAGGCTATGTAAATACTTACATAACCTATCACGGCCTAAGGCACGGACGCAAATGGCGGCCGGCATAGAGGCTGCCATTTGCGTCCGCAGAGGGGCAGCAGCAGCCGGAAATCCGGCTGATGCCAGGGAAGATTCTAGGGGGAAGGGACGGATCGCCTCCGCCCCCCCCAGCGGATGCCCCAGACCGGAACTGGGTAAGTGATCCATTCACCCCTAATTTTAAACCTTCACATTGCTGCTAGGTTTTATTTTGGGGTTTTTTATATACTGTCATTTTTAGCATTTATATTGCATTTTGTTATGTTGTATTTTATGGTTTTAATTGCTGTGAACCACCCAGAGAGCTTCAGCTATTGGGTGGTATAGAAATGTATTAATTAATGAATGAAAATGCATTATGTTGGGAAATTGTTTCTAAAAACATGTATATTAGGCAAAAATGCATGTCTTAAGAGAAATGTGCACAAAAAGGCATTTTTTTTTCATACAAACTTCTTTTTTTTTAAGTCTCAATGTTCAAGACAAGTTTGGAAAAAATGAGAAATGTAGAGAATCCAAAAGTAACAGATTTTTCCATCCCTCCCTTATGCTGGAGTGGATGGGAGTTGGAATTCATCATCTGGAATGTCACAGATTCCCCAAGCCTGGGCTAAAGTATCTGGGGCTTTCTAGTTTAGGGAAAAAAAGAAAAAAAAAGTTGACTAATGGAACAATCCTATGGCCAGTGGCTGGGGCACCATAGGATCCTATGGATCCTAGTTCCCCTCTACTCAGCACTGGTTAGGCCTCATCTAGAGTACTGTGTCCAATTCTGGGCACCACACTTTAAGAAGGATGCAGACAAACTGGAGAGGGTTCAGAGGAGGGCAACAATGATGATCAGGGGACTGGAAACAAAGCCCTGTGAGGAGTAGGGATGGGTGGATTCCCTACCTGCTGCTCTGGGGAGGGGGATCCATCCATGGGGGGAGGTGGTCCATTCCTCTCTCCAGAGTCTTGTTTGGCCAGCTCCGCTCTGCGGCGATTCTGCGGAGCCGGCCGGCTGCCATTGCCATGCCGTATCTCTAGGTTAAGGGCTGACTCTGGCCACAAATGGCATCCACTATGCCATTTGCATCTGTGGTTTTTTCTGTGATAGGCTAACCTATGACAATGGAACCAATTACCTAGGAAGATGGTGGGCTCCCCCACACTGGAGAAATTCAAGATGAATTTGGACACCCATATCTCAGGGGATGCTTTGACTAGGGATGTCAGAGAATTCCGCCACGGATCTCGGGAAGGCCGAATGCCAGCGCATTCGCCCCTCTGAAATCAGTGGCGGAACGGTCTGCCCCCCCGCCCCCCCCCCAGGATGGGACTTACCTTGGGCGGATCTTCCTGGCAGCGGCGGCTCCAGTGGCGGCTCTGGCAGCGGTTCGGCAGCGGCAGCGGCCGGTCTTCCAACTGGCTGCCGCCGCCGCCATTTCCAGTTTAAAAAAAAAAAAAAATGTGATAGGCTATGTAAAGGTTTATGTAGCCTATCACGGCTAGATTTTAAAAAACACCATGATAGGCTACGTAAATGTTTACGTAGCCTATCACGGCTGATTTGAAAGAAAAAAACCCGCGCATACGCAATTGGCGGTGCCCATGGGCGCCGCCATTTGCGTTCCTTATTTTGGCACATCTTAGTCTACGTAAACATTTACGTAGACTAAGACAGCGAAAATAAGGGGAACACAAATAGCGTAAGACGTGCCAAAATAAGGAAAATAAGGGGAACACAAATAGCATAAGATGTGCCAAAATAAGGAATGCAAATGGCGGTGCCCATGGGCGCCGCCATTTGCGTACGCGCATTTTTTTCTTTTAAATCAGCCGTGATAGGCTATGTAAACATTTACGTAGCCTATCACGGCTGACTGCAGGGATGCAAACAGCGGCGGCTACAGCCGCCGCCATTTGTGTCCCTGCTAGCCAGCAGCCAGATGTCCGGCCGCTGGCGGAGCCGGCCGGCAGCTCCGCAGAATCCCTGTGGAGCGGAGCCAGCCAGCCAGGATTTCGGGGGGAGGGACAGAACGCCTCCCCCCCATCCATTAGCATAATCCCTGAAAGGTAAGTGATTTTCGTACATCCCTAGCTTTGACTTGGATTCCTGCATTGATCAGGGGGTTGGATTTGATGGTCTTATAGGTCCCTTCCAACCTTACTATTCTATGAATCTTACTATTCTATGATTCCATCCTCCATCGCTGGAGACAGATCTCTCACTATGGAACAGGAGATCTGAGTGTAGATTTTACCCACTCCCAGCTGCTGTGGAAATCTCTGTGGTGGCTATCTTCCCTAAGGTCATTATGCTGACCTCATGGAAGGGAGGAAAGGGAAGAGATGGGGCTGTGTCAGTGGGCAGGGAGGAAAGAAGCCATAAATCCACTGGATCCAGCAGCCTCCCAGCTCCTGGTTTCACTCTGGGGAACACTAGATTGGCTCAGAGGCCCATCTGGTGGAAAACATTATAAAGGAGAGCACAAACATCACCTCCATTGCTCTTCCCTTCCTGCTGCCAGCAGCCTAGAAGGTCATTGGGTTCTCAGAAGCCTCCATGCTCAGAGGCTTCTATCTACCAGGCAGAATTCCGGTAGGATTGTGCCCTTAGGAGGGGTGTATGTGGATATGACAAAGTTTTGCAAAAGGCTATACAAGACTGGCTGAAGAGAAATGCCCTAACCCCAGCGCCTGCTTGTCTGGCAAAAGGGTGGGGGAACGTTGCGGGAGGGTGGGGGGAGAAGAGGTAGCTGCTGCCTATTGGGTACCCCCCCATGGCACCACCAGGCAGGGGAGGGGTCGCCAGAGCCCTCTTAAGCTCAGTCTGAGCCCCCTCCCAAACCATCTCTCTCGATCTCGCTGCTACAACCAGGGTGAGGGCGAGTCAAAGGCAGAGGACTCGGCGAGAGGATGACCTAGCCCACCTGGACTTCGTGCGCAGCTTTCTCGGGGCCGCTTCAGGCAGCACCCGATCAGGCTTCCTTTGCACCGCTGCCTGCCTCGGGGATGTGGTGGGCATGGGGGCCGCCACCGGCTGGCTGTCCTTGCTGCCGCCGGTGCGCGGCACTTCCTCAGGGGCGTGAGTGATCATCTCACGCCCCTTCTCGCCCCTCCGCACCACTGTTTGCCCTAGCGTGGCGGCAAATGCAGCATCGGGCTGTGGCTTGTCCCCGTCACCAGCCGCAGCTGGCTGGCCGCATCTAATGGGCATCGGGCCCCTTCGCGCGGCCGCTTGCCCTGGAGCAGCGGCAAGCACAGCACCAGGCCACAGCCCATCGCAGACGGCGGCTTGCTAGCCGCACCTGGGGGGCATCGATGACCGCACCAAGCCATGGGCACATCCTGAGCCTTCTCTGGTGCCGTCCCATCTGCCCTCTGCCCTTCATCCCATCTCTCATCTGCCCTCTGGACGGGGCAGACGCAGCGGCTGGCACCAGCTGGCCCGTCTTTGTTGCCGCCTGCACGCAGCGCCTCAGGGGTGTGAGCGAGCTTCTCACGCTCCTTCTCGTCCCCCCAGCACCGCAGCTTTCCCATGCATGGCGGTGGACGCGGCATCGGGCTGTGGCTCATTGCCAGCAGTAGCTGGCTCTAGCCGCACCTGTCGGGTGCTGGCGGCCTTGCCAAGCCACGTGTGCTTCCACGCCTCCTTTTGCGGCTGCTGCCTGCTCTGTGGCCACTGCTGGCACAGTGGCCAGATATGGCTGGCCCCGGTTGTCGCTGGCGTGAGTGCCTGGCTGGCGCAAGTGCCCGGCAAGTACCCGGCCAAAACAAAAAAGGGAACGCAAATGGTGGCCGCTGTAGCCGCTGCCATTTGTGTTCCCTTTTTTTTTTTTTTTTTTGCCATGATAGGTGTCAAGGGCTCCTTGGAGGGCTCTCAGTCTAATCCAGTAGCCAAGTCCAGACACAGACAAAGGGATTCTTTTCAAAGCTTTATTCTTCTTTTATAACTTAACAGCTCTACAGGTAGCAACTAGATCTGAGCCGCAGCATCCCTATGCCTTAAGTTAGAACAGTTGGTCCCCGTTTGAAGGGCAATTACTGGCAGACCCCTGAATATAAGGACTAGGGAGAATCCCTCCCCTTTTCCCTTGGATCCTCTGGGCGCAACCGTTCTTTGAGCGTGAACCATTTGGTGCCGCTCTCTGCGCCTGCGCCGCGCATCCCCCCCAGTCTGCTATCTGTGCTGAGTCATTCCCTGGACTGCTTTCTAAACTAGGAATGTGGCTGGGAGGAATCTCCGTCAGCTGTTGGTCCTGGGAATAAAGGAGCACGCTCCTCTCCCGAAGGAGCGACTGCTCTTCCTCAGCATCAGAACTACTCTGGGATTCTATTAGGGATGGCGGAGAATTTCTCCCCAAAACTTCGGGGGGGCGAGAGCCAACGTGTTCGGCCCCCCGAACAAGTTTCAGGGAGAAATCCTCCACCCCCCCCGCCCCCTGCCCCCCCCCCCGGGACAGGACTTACCTCCCCTGAATGTCCCTCCTGGCGGCGGGTCCGGCTGGCGGTTCGTCCGGTGTTCGAGCGGGGCGGGAGCGGCAGCCGGTCTTTCAACCGGCTGCCGCCCCCGCCATTGCAATGAAAGAAAAAAAAAAAAAAGTCCCCTGATAGGCTACGTGACGATTCACGTAGCCTATCACGGCAAGATTTGCAAAGTCAGCCGTGATAGGCTACGTGAATCGTCACGTAGCCTATCACGGGTGACTTAAAAAAAAAAAAAAGTGTGTACGGATAATGGCGGCCCCCATAGGGAGCCGCCATTCCCCTTCCTTATTTGGTCGCTGTAGTCTACGTCAATGTTTACATAGACGACGGCGAAAATAAGGGCAACGCTATTTGCGTTGCCCTTATTTTCGCCGTAGTTTACGTAAACATTGACGTAGACTACAGCAACTAAATAAGGAACGCGAATGGCGGCTCCCTATGGGGGCCGCCATTCGCGTACGCGCTTTTTTTTTTTAAAGTCACCCGTGATAGGCTACGTGACGATTCACGTAGCCTATCATGGCTGACTTTCCAGATCTAGCCGTGATAGGCTACGTGAATCGTCACGTAGCCTATCAGGGGACGTTTTTGTTTTTTGTTTTTTACTTTCGTGTTCGCGGCCGGGCGAGGCGGGAAGCCTCCTCCCCGGCCTGAATTTCGGCCGGGCGAGGCAGGAAGCCTCCCCCCCCGGCCTGAATTTCGCGGGGGGAGCAGCGAAGCGCTCCCCCCCACCGCAAAAAAGCTGCGAGAAAAGGTAAGTGACTTTCGTTCACCCCTAGATTCTATGGGCTCAGTGTCCACCCTGACAATAGGCTACGTAAATACCTATGCAGCCTATCACGGCTATAGTGAAGAAGCGAATGGCGGCCGCGGATGCAGGCACCATTCGCAACGCAGCGCGAACAGCAGCAGGTAGGTTTCCTGTTTCGCATGCTTTTTGCGTGGTGGGGCGGCGGGGGGCTTCATTCCACCACGGATTTCAGGGGGCCGAATGCCAGTGCAAGCTTACCAAGATCCGTGGCAGAATTCTCTGACATCCCTATTCACTATTACTTTCCATTGCAGCTCAGCTGGATGTCACTGTGGCCTCCACCTCATCTCTGCAGGCTCTCCTTGGTGGCACACCACCGCCTGAGATGGTCCACCCTCCTGAGGCAGCTCTGCCAGCAGCGACACAAGTAACATTGTTCACCTTGTCGGCAGGGGACTTGGGTGCTGCTGCCCCCGATTCAGTGCGCCTGGACGCCATTGAGGCCTACACCTCATCTTTGCAGGTTCACCCAGGCAGCACACCGCCACTGGAGGCAGTCCATCCTCCTGGAGCATCTCTGCCAGCAGCACCGCAAGCAACATCATCCCCCTTGCTCCCAAGGGACCGGGGCGTGGCTGCCCCAGATATGGGTGAGCCGACCATACCGCTATATGATGCCCGGGCCACCTGCAGCCTCATTAGTCACATCTCCACTGTAGCCCCAGCCACTCAACTCCCCTTTCACTAGTGTCTGGCAGGGTCCTGCAGGATTAGCTCTGGATCCCTTGCTTCCCTGCCCCCCCAGGCTCAGACACCCACGTAGATGGCAATATTACCTCCTTTTGCTATCTGGGGAGAGGGGCAATGCCCATACTTCTCCCCTATTGGCTTTCACCAGGTAAGTGCTCCGTTTCGCATGCCTCTCCCGGGGTGGTGGGGAGGGGGGCTTCGTTCCGCCACGGATTTCAGGGGGCTGAATGCACTGGCATTCGGCCTCACTGAGATCCATGGCACAATTCTCTGACATCCCTAGATCCAGCAAGGCTGCTCTTATGTTCTTAAGGCTCACTAGAGCCTTTCATTGGAGGTGCAGAGAATGCTTATCATATCTGCAGATGACACAAAATTGGGTGGGATAGCTAATACCCTGGAAGACAGAAACAAAATTCAAAATGTTCTTGATAGGCTGGAGCACTGGGCAGAAAACAACATAATTAAATTTAATAGGGATAAATGCCACATTCTGCACCTAGGAAAAAGAAACCCAATGCACAGTTACAAGATGGGGGATATGTGGCTCAACAACACTACTAGCGAGAAGGATCTTGGAATTGTTGTAGATCACCAGCTGGATATGAGCCAACAATGTGATGTGGCTGCAAAAAAGGCAAATGCTATTTTGGGCTGCATTAATAAAAGTATAGCTTCCAAATCTTGGGAAGTACTAGTTCTCCTCTACTCAGTGGCTAGGCCTCATCTGGAGTACTGTGTCCAGTTCTGGGCACCACACCTTAAGAAGGATGCAGACTAGGGGTGGATGAAAGTCCCTTACCTGTCCTCGAAGGTTGTTCGCGGTGGGGGGGGAGGCGCTTCGCTGCTCCCCCCGCGAAGTTCAGGCTGGGGGGGGAGGCTTCCCGCCTCACCCCGGCCGAAATTCAGGCCGGGGGGGAGGCTTCCCGCCTCGCCCCGGCCGAAATTCAGGCCGGGGGGGCGGCTTCCCGCCTCGCCCGGCCGCGAACACGAAAGTTTTTTTTTAAAAAAAACGCCCCCTGATAGGCTACGTGACGATTAACGTAGCCTATCACGGCTAGATTTGCAAAGTCAGCCCTGATAGGCTACGTCAATCATCACGTAGCCTATCACGGGTGACTTAAAAAAAAAAAAGCGCGTACGCTAATGGCGGCCCCCATAGGGAGCCGCCATTCGCGTTCCTTATTTGGTCGCTGTAGTCTACGTAAAGATTTACGTAGACTACGGCAACCAAATAAGGAACGCGAATGGCGGCTCCCTATGGGGGCCGCCATTATCCGTAAGCGCTTTTTTTTTTTTAAGTCACCCGTGATAGGCTACGTGATGATTGACGTAGCCTATCACGGCTGACTTTGCAAATCTAGCTGTGATAGGCTACGTTAATCGTCACGTAGCCTATCAGGGGGTGATTTTTTTTTTCTTTCATTGGAATGGCGGCGGCGGCAGCCGGTTGAAAGACCGGCTGCCGCTCCCGCCCTGCATGAACACCCGACGAACTACCGGCCGGACCCACCGCCAGGAGGGACATTCGGCGAAGGTAAGTCCCGTCCCAGGGGGGTGCAGGGGGCGGGGTGTGTGTGGAGGATTTCTCCCCGAAACTTGTTTGGGGGGTCGAACACATTGGCGCTCAGCCCCCCGAAGTTTCGGGGAGAAATGCTCCGCCATCCCTAATGCAGACTAGGGATGTCAGAGAATTCTGCCATGGACTCCAGTGAGTCCGGCCTCCCCCCCGCCACCCCGCGGAATCCCCCTGGGATGGACTTACCTGGTGTTGGATGTGGCGGCGGCGCCTCCAGCGGTGGTGGCAGCAGTGGATGAAGCGGTGGCGGTGGCGGATAAAGTGGCGATGGTGGCGGCTCCGGCTGCTGCCAGGCTGCTGCAGCCGCAAATGGCAGCAGTTGTAGCAGCTGCCATTTGCATCCCTGCTTTAGCCGTGATAGGCTATGTAAATATTTACGTAGCCTATCACGGGCTAGCGTAGGGACGCAAATGGCATCCCCTACGCAGGATGCCATTTGCATCTGCAGCAGCCCGGCAGCGGCTGGAGGCCCTGCCGCAGATCGGCCGGCTGGCAGCTCTGCGGATTGGCCATGGAGCAGAGCCGGTCGGGCAGGATTCTAGGGGGGAGGAACAGATCTCTTCCCCCCCGTTGAGGATTCTGCGGGGAGGAAAGGATTGCCTCCCCCCACCTGCAGACTCCAGCAGAGCCAGGTAAGTGGGGTTTCATACATCCCTAATGCAGCCAAACTGAAAGCGATTCAAAGGAGGGCAACAAAGATGATCAGGGACTGGAAACAAAGCCCTATGAAGAGAGACTGAAAGAACTGGGCATGTTTAGCCTTGAGAAGAGAAGACTGAGGGGAGATATGATAGCACTCTTCAAGTACTTGAAAGGTTGTCACAGAGAGGAAGGCCAGGATCTCTTCTCGATCATCCCAGAGTGCAGAACACAGAATAAGGGGCTTAAGTTACAAGAAGCCAGATTCTGGCTGAACATCAGGAGAAACCTCCTGACCATTAAAGCTATACGACAATGGAGCCAATTATCTAGGGAGGTAGTGGGCTCTCCCACACTGGAAGCATCCAAGATGAGGCTGGAGTGCTGGACAGCCATCTGTCAGGGATGCTCTGCCTTGGATTCCTGCATTGAGCAGGGGTTGGACTCGATGGTCTTGTAGGCCCCTTCCAACCCTACTATTCTTTGATTATTTAATAACTATTTCATTTTCCATTGCATTCTAGTGTTCTCCCATGGCACACTAGTATGCCACATCGTACTGAATTCCAATTGCTGCTGTATTGGGATTTAATTTAGTGGCAACTAACTTACACCACTGATTTGAATGAACACTCCTCAAAATATTTTCCCAGGAGTAAGCCCCATTGGACACAGTGGTACTCACTTCTGAATAAACATGTTTAGGATTTTTCTGGAAGTCATGACTACTGTTTCCTGGATTGTAGCCTTCCTGTTGTTTATTGTCTATTTGAATCATTTTATACATACAGTATTAAGCCCAGAGCTGAAGATCCATGCAATTTTGTCCAAGCAGAACATCAGTTAAAGTTTCCCGTCACATTCTCGGCTTTTCATGCTTCTATTTCTGTGGTCCTTCATTCATCAGTCCATGGTCATTGGTTTGATTTCTGAACAATACAGTGCTGGAGCGGAGAAACCTGAATCCAGAATGTTTCTTAAAGCATCATTACACATCTGAACAGGAGCATTTATATCCCGAGGAAAGGCCAGTCTTGGGTCAAGATTTACAATTTGAGCTGTCAGTTTATCAGGTTGGAGCAGGTGGCAGGGGCAGTGAGAAATCAACCCTGGTAGAAGTAGAAAAACATAAATAGATGGAAGAGGAGCAGTGATAAGTGATGGGTGAAGCTATAAGCCACGATTGACAAATAAAAAGCTGGATAAAGTATACAAATGAAATGGAGAATCTGTTCTTTTATGTGATGACCCCATCACAAGGACTTGCCAATCAAGGAAACAGAATGGTATTTCCCATTACATTTTCTGACGCTCAGAACTGTGGCTCACAGAAGACCCAAACATCATCATCAATCATCAATTCCTGTTAGGCATTTGAGATATGATCTTTGAATATAAAATAACTAAGATCAAGAAAAGACACCGAATTTAACAAGAACAAATTAGGAATCAAAGTGACAGTAAGTATACAAAAGGGGGATAATATTACAGTAGTAAATGCTATATGGACACTATGGTTACTTTCTTATCAGAGCAATCCTATGTCCCCTAGAAATGCCCATCTAGCAAAAATGCCCATCTAGCTTAAATACAGAGTGGGAGGAGCCATGCACCCCCCCCCCCCATTCTGCAAAGGATGCTCAAAAGCCACCAAGTTCGGAAGCTTACGAGTGCTAAGGGCAGATCTGATCGTCCTAAGTGGAAATAAAATGGTTTTTAAAATATTGAGGAGAACATAGGTGAGAATCTGGGCCTACTTCTCAGTGATGTAACCCTGCTGCGCAGTGTGTGATCAGATGCAAGGGAAATATGGTTCTTACCTTTAATGATTTATAGAATAGGGAAATTTGGCTGGTGCAGCTTGTGATACAAGGATACGGGGCAAAAACCACCTTGGAGACCAAATGAATTGAAAAAAGTAGGAAAGGAAAATCTTAAGTAAGCAAATAAATAAATAGAAGGTAGATGATATGGGAAGAGGGGTGGCACTTTTTCTATCCTTTCAAACAAAATATTGAGTAATTAATAATATTGAGTAATTAATAATATGGACTATTAAATTGAGATTCCACACAGGTGTTGATAATATGTTTATTAACAGGGTTATATTCAGCCCTCTGACAGGGCTTCTAAGGCATTTCTGCAGTGGGGTCTGTCATGGGTCAAGCAAAAAAGAGAGAGGAGAGTTTGAAAGCTGGGTTGTCCTTAAAGTGGGAGTTCATAGAATCATAAAGGTGAAAGGAACATTGGAGATCCAGTCTCAACCCTCTGCTCAATGCAGGAACTATATTACAGGATGCAGCTACAGCATCTCTGACAGATGGCTATCCAGCTTTTGCATAAATACCTCGAGTGAAGGAGATCCTGCCATAGCCTGAGTCAGTCAGTTTCACTGGTGAGCAGCTCTTCCCATTAGGAAACTTCTAATGTCTAATGAAAATCAACCCCCTGCAACTTCCACCCATTTGTTATAGTCCTGGGCCTGAATAGGATAGGACACATCCCCAGAGGGCTTTTCTTCTTAGCATCAGTATGGACAGATTAGTTAAGCATCCCCTAGAAGAGCAGGGCACAATTGGTCTTGTAAAGCTATTCATTATGCTGAGATAAGAATGACATAACCAAGTTTCAGATTTTAAAATAAGTGTAGATCAATGGATTGTTAAGCAACCTTTTGCATCAGAGTCTGCTAAATGGCAGCCAAGATTTCAGATAGATAGATAGATAGATAGATAGATAGATAGATAGATAGATAGATTTAACTTTTGATAACA
The DNA here is from genome assembly GCF_057233095.1 of Heloderma suspectum. NCBI lineage: Eukaryota > Metazoa > Chordata > Lepidosauria > Squamata > Helodermatidae > Heloderma > Heloderma suspectum. The sequence continues at coordinate 30,343,764 of NC_139465.1, forward strand.
GATGCCTCTCTTCCTCATCTCATTCCATTATCTCTGTTCACATACTCCATTCCTGCCTGCCTGCCTGCCTGCCTTCCTATCATTAGGCGGCAATTTACTGAGAAATGCCAATAAACAATCACATTCCCAATGACCTCAGAGGGCCTCATGAGGCATGACTGAACATAGTGTTTGGACACAGTAGAGATCTTGAATTCTTGACAGACTGTGTCCCAGATTATATACTTACCTGAGATACGATTACTCTTTGTGTGGTACAACAGCATCTACCTCCCCCATCACCATGTACAAAACGTAATATGTGGCAGCCTCAGCTCATCAGTGCTACCTGGGGTGTATTATGACTAGGGATGGGGGGGGGGATGTTTGGTCTACATTTTTAATTGAGCTGACCTCATTTGTACTTCCAGGGCCCCATCTATATGGCACTGCTTTGACCCCCCAACACACCCTGTCACAACGCCACAGCGATTCAGCCTCGAATCAGCATGCCCTGCGATACACTCGCAAAGTACTGCATGCTTCCCTTGTAGACTTGCCGTGCCCTTTTTTTCACCATTTTACAGTCCAGTGAGTGTGGGGGTGTGACACTTCAGTGACTGTTTTGTATGTTAGGGGCTCTGCTGTGTCTTTCCGTCCCTTTTTAGGTAAAAAGTGGGTGTTTTGTTCTCCTTCATTTCCGCACCATCAGTTTGTCAGTTCCCCAGCCCGAGACTCTCATGATGGTTCACACTCACAAGGTACATCCCTAGCCATCGGTCCGAAATGGTGGCCGGAGCAATGTTGGTCTTTCCCCAAGATACCCCCCCCCACCAGCCCTTGGGTACAAGTCCACAACTGTTGCTAAGACACAAAGCTGCAAAACTGAGTGAAAGTGTGATTAAATAGTTGAAAATGCCCTTCTGCCTCTGTAACTGCGCAGCTGGGAAGGGATGAGGGAGGTAAAGGGGTGTCACAGAGTGACCAGACACTACACATGCCTACAACATGCCCACTGCAAAATGTGAAGTCGGTTTGGGGAAGGGACAGCCTGCAACCATGGGGAAACCTGCAGAACACCCAAAAACTCACACTAAAACAACTCCTTGGAACTTTGCATTTTCTGAGTGAAAACCATGGATGGCTGCAAAGTCACGACTGCATCATCCATCATGAGGGACCTCGACTCACCCCGCCCCCACCCCAGAGTAAACGCCCAGTGTAGATGGGGCCCTGGATAATATGTGGCTTGGAACTGTACTTTTCTAACTTTTGCAAGTCAGTTTTCATCTGAAAAACATTTAAGCTAGTGTCCGTCTTCTTCTCCCGGATGACATTTGATCCTGGACAGTCTGAGTCACCTTCTCCCCTGCCCCCCTTCCAATTGGTTCCACAATTGAGTGTTCAAAGGCACATTTAGGGTTTCTCAAAATGTTGTCCCTTTGCTTTGACCTGAACATATGCACACAGTCTCCACATGTTTACAAACAGGACTGAAAAAGGCTCCTGGGCCTGTAACCATATGTGGACAGGGCTTCTCCATACAACTGGAACCTCTGCTTTTCCCAGATGACACAGAGCGAGTATTATGTGCATACAACTGTATGCACAGGGGCTGTTTTTAGTAGGGATGGCAGAGAATTCCACCTCGGATTTCAGTGAGGCCGAATGCCAGTGCATTCGCCCCCCCAAAATCCATGGCAGAACAGCCACCTGCCCCCCGTCCCCCTGTGGAATCCCCCCAGGATGGCACTTACCTGGGGAGGATGTGGCGGATTCAGTGGCGGCGGCAGCGGCTCCGGCAATGGCTCCGCGGCCAGGCTGCCGCCGCCCCATTGCCATCCTTGCAGCCATAATAGGCTATGTAAGAATTTACGTAGCCTATCACGACTACCCCCCGCAAAAAAACCTGAGCATACGCAAATGGCGGTGGCTACGGCGGCCGCCATTTCCATTCTCTATTTTTTGCCGATTTATCTTATGTAAATATTTATGTAAGATAAATTGGTGAAAAATAGGGAACGCAAATGGCAGCCTCTGTAGCCGCCGCCATTTGCATACGCTCAGTTTTTTTGGGGGGGGTTAGCCATGATAGGCTACGTAAATTCTTACGTAGCCTATCACGGCTGCCTGGCTGGACGCAAATGGCGGCTGCTACGGCGGCTGCCATTTGTGTCCGCAGCAGCCCATCCGCGGCCGGAAATCCGGCTGCAGACGGCCCGGAGCCGGCCATTGAGGATTCCGGGGGGAAGGACCAGATTGCCTCCCCCCCCATCGAGGATTCCAGGGGGAGGGATGGAGTGCCTCCCCCCCCACCGTGAAAGATTCCATGAAAAGGTGACTTTTGTACATCCCTAGTTTTTAGACCTTATTATTAGTGTTGTGCCGAATCCTGCCCCCTATTTTTGGAACATTTTTTTCTCCCTGAGAAAGAGGCATTGTTTTTTTCTGACTTTTTTGGAGGGAGGGGTAGAATTTTGGAGAATGTTCTCCTTCGGAAGAGGTCAGGATTTTCACATACCTTTTTTTAGTGTACTTGGGGGATTCCAAGACTCTTCTCCAGTTGGGAAGTCTTCCTGAATGCCTATTGGAGAGGGTGAGGTCACATGGTCTTCTGGGAGTTCAGAAAGAACTCCTGGCTGGAGAAGAGTCCTGGGCTCCTGCAAGTGTAGGGGGTGTTTAAAAAAGAAAAAGCAAAAGTAGAAAAAAGACCCCTCAAGAATTGCCTACACTTTAAAAGGTATGTGGAAATCCTGTCCCCCTCCCCAAGGAGAAATTTATCTGAAATTCTCACCTCTCCCAGCTTCTTTCACCAGAGGCCCCCCCCCATGCCAAAAATGGAAGACTTGAATTTTTTGGCATAGCACTACTTATTGCGAATGCATGGAGGCTGGGTGAATGCTTGCATAACATCTGAAAGAGAGCTAAGAAGTCACACATCATGTGATACATTATACATACGGTAATGAAGGTGCATGCATCCACAACTCTGCCACTGCCACACTCATCTAAGTTTATGACCATCACTCCTTCTAATAGTGAACTCAGCTGGTGAGTGCTGACAAGATTGTTGCGAAATTAGGGCTGCTGAGGGAGAAATCAGAATGTTTGCAAAAGTACGAGAGAGAGAGAGAGAGAGAGAGAGAGAGAGAGGAAAAAACCCCAAATTGCCCAATGAGAACTGAGCATGCCCAGTGACCACAGAGATTTCTGATGAAGGGGGGGGGAGAAGAAGAAGAAGAAGAAGAAGAAGAGAGCAGGAGAGAAGGAAGGAATGGAGTATACTGGAAGAGGGCATGGCTGGCTGGCTGGAACACCAAACAGGGCATCCCACACTGCAATATTTTGTTGCAAATCAGCCTGATTCTGTTCTTGGCCAGAATACAGCTTCAGAATTATTTTCACATTGTCTCTATGTTGTAAGTGTGAAACCGTCTAATGAACTGAAAGGTGGGGGGTATCAGATTTAGGAAAATACCATCCTTGAATAAGGGGAAGAATTCATAATGAGCCATTTCTGATAAACATATCAGAAGTGCATGCTATTTTGTCTCTGTCTCTGCAGGAAAAATTCATTTGGTTCATATTCAAAACCCATTGAATGGTTTAATCTGGCACAGTTCAGCCTCACAGAGCTGCATTCAAAGAAGTGCTGATTGTCAAGTGGTTCATATGCCCCCCTTCATTGTTAATGCCCTAATGCCCATTTTGTAACTACAGATTAAGGCTGCAATCTTCTACACAGTTACCTGGTAGTAAGTCCCACTGAACTCAGTGAGACTTACTTTTGAGTAGGCACATAAGATCGTGCTGTAAATTATATAAGCAGAAGCTTCAACTTTTTAAAAGTGCCAGTCCCAATCATCCCTGAGGGTCAAACCACATCACTTTCTTCATTCTGGATTAAAATATACATGTGTGCCTGACTTTGAACCAAATTCTTTGTCATTTTGTCTCTTTCATTCTACCTTGGAATGTAGATGAAAATTGTGTCCTCTCCACTCTTTCTCTGTTCCAAGATAGATCATTTCCCTGCTGTGCACTGAAAAAGAGATGGAAGAACCAGCAATTTTAGAGCTTGCCCAAATTCTCCAAAATGCAGTTCAAACTTGCTTTGGCTTCCTCTCATTTTCATATGCAATCTATTTTGGGGCTTGTTCAAATGGGGGTAAAATATGCATTTCTGTGCATGGTTTTGAAAAGTGTGCCCTTTGCCTCATTGACTAAAATGTAAAAATGCAATTTGGGGGGGGATTGAGATTTTTTCAAACACTATTGCAATTTTCATGGGTTTGCTAGTATTACTAAAAAAAATGCTGCTTGCGCTCACATTTGGGATTGTGAACATGACATTTTCAGATGATTTGTGAACATGAACCAAAACCTCCTACATCTCTAGAAAGTAGCCTATTTTTCAGTACCCACGAAGGAAGCAAAGCTCATGGAGGAAAAGAGCCAGGCCTTCCTCCGTGGGCAGCTCACTGTGCTTTCCTCTTGAACGCTGAAAAAGGGGCTTCCTTCCTCGGTGTTGCAGCATGAGAATGGAGCAAGCCATGTGTAGTGAGTTGGTTCATGAGCAAAGAAGTTCACAGAGTCCTTATATGCTGGTGGCGATAGACCTGTTTAATTTGGCTTAACCAGCAGCGTTATGGTTAAGTAAGCAGGCCTTTTACACCAGGCCTTAATAGGTTCCAAGCAAGTACAGCTCCATTTGTCAATAATTGTACATTTCTGAGCCTTGCCCCGTTGCCTTGTGAAGTGAAAGGGATATGAGTGTGCTGCCTTCATTCTGGCGGAGGAGCTGGGAGACTCCCCCTCCCAGGAGCTGCAATGTTGGGGCCTCTCTGTCCTAGGAGAGGCAGTTAGTTTCCCAGGCTGGGAAGCTTCAAGCACCTTCAGGAGGGAGCCCTTCTTTTTCTTCTGAGAGGGGGAAGGGGCATTGCCTGTCAGCACCTGATCTTAGAGAGAAAGAAACCTATAAAATCAAGCAGACTCGTTTCAGTCTCTGGTCTTGCTTCAAGGGTCAGTGTGCAGATGGCCCAGCTTGGAGAAATGTGTGGCCCTAGGAACAGCTTCTCTGTCTATCGTGGTGGTGGTGGTGGTGGGGAGACAGATAGACAATCCAGCTGTGACACCTTCATTAGCTGGAGAGAACTTTATTGGCATGCATATTCTGCATTTATTTTCTATCAATAAACTGTCATCTTTTTGCATATGTGGCTCGGTTTCATCTTGGTAAGCAAAAGAATCTACTCTGACCGGGACCTGACAGAATCAGAACCCCAGATCAATACACCATGTGTGTGTGTGTGTGTGTGTGTGTGTGAGAGAGAGAGAGAGAGAGAGAATGTGGTGTGTATGTATGCATGCTTTGGCCCTGCCTCCCCACACTGAGTGTTGGCCCTACCCACTGCCAGTATGTGGACCACAACCACTTTTCCCCAAAGAAATGTGGACCCCTGGGGGGGGGGCATTTCCCCACCCCTGATCTACACTGCGCCCTGTATAAAATGAAGTGAACAAAGCCTCTTTGTGTATATATCCGTATTATTTTTTCTTAGGGATGTCAGAGAATTCCGCCACAGATCTCGGGGAGGCCGAATGCCAGTGCATTCGGCCCCCCAAAATTGGTGGCGGAACGGTCTGCCCCCCGCCCCCACCGGGATGAGACTTACCTGGGGCGGATCTTCCTGGCAGCGGCAGCTCCGGCGGCGGATCCGGCGGCGGTGCAGCGGCAGCCGGTCTTCCGACCAGCTGCCACCACTGCCATTTCCAGTTAAAACAACAACAACAACGTGATAGGCTACGTAAAGATTTACGTAGCCTATCACGGCGAAGTTTAAAAAAAAAATATGAAAGGCTACGTAAATGTTTACGTAGCCTATCATGGCTGACTTAAAAAACAACAACAACGCACGTACGCAAATGGCGACGGCCACGGCCGCCGCCATTTGCACTCCTTATTTTGGCACATCTTTGTCTATTTCAAGATTTACGTAGACTAAGACGGCAAAAATAAGGAGAACGCAAATAGTGTAAAATCTGCTATGCTATTTGCATTCCCCTTATTTTCGCTGTCTTAGTCTATGTAAATCTTGACGTAGACTAAGATGTGCCAAAATAAGGAGCGCAAATCGTGGCGGCCATGGCCACCACCATTTGCGTATGCGCGTTGTGTGTGTGTTTTTTTTTAAGTCAGCCATGATAGGCTACATAAACATTTACGTAGCCTATCACAGCTGACTGCAGGGACGCCAACGGCGGCGGCTATGGCCACCACCATTTGCGTCCCTGCTAGACAGCGGCCGGGTGTCCGGCTGCTGGTGGAGCCGGCCGGCAGCTCCTCAGAATCCCTGTGGAGCACAGCCGGCCAGCCAGGATTCTGGGGGGGGGGGAGGAATGGACTGCCTCCCCCCCTGTCCAGGATTCCGGGGGAAGGGACGGAGTGCCTCCCCCCCCACCATGAACATAATCCGCGAAAGGTAAGTGCCTTTCGTACATCCCTATTTTTTCTGTATTGTATTGCTGTAAGCCGCCTTGGGAGGGCTTCTGCCTTTGAAAGGTGGCCAAGAAATATGTTAAATTATATATACATATATATATCTACACACACACACACACGCGCATATATATATATATATATATATATATATATATATATAATCTGTCCTAGTTAAGGACAGCAGAAAAAAGCTAGATATGGCACTAAAGTCTGCCTCACCACTCCTTGGAAAGGGACTTTCTGTGTGTGTGTGTGTGTGTGTGTGTGTGTGTGTGTGAGAGAGAGAGAGAGAGAGAGAATGTGGTGTGTATGTATGCATGCTTTGGCCCTGCCTGCCCACTCTGAGCGTTGGCCCTACCCACTACCAATATGTGGACCACAACCACTTTTCTCCACCACTGATCTATACTGCGCCCTGTATAAAATGAAGCAAACAAAGCCTCTTTGTGTATATATCCTTATTATTTTTTTCTGTACTGTATTGCTGTAAGCTGACTTGGGAGGGCTTCTGCCTTTGAAAGGCGGCCAAGAAATATTTTAAATAAATAAATTATACACACACACACATACATATACATACATACACACGTTGTTGTTGTTCAGTTGTTAAGTCGTGTCTGACTGATATGTTCTAGTTATGGAGAGCAGAAAAAAAGCTAGATATGGTACTAAAGTCTGCCTCACTACTCCTTGGAAAGGAAATCTGTGTGTGTGTGTGTGTGTGTGAGAGAGAGAGAGAGGGAGAGGGAGAGGGAGAGGGAGAGGGAGAGGGAGAGGGAGAGGGAGAGGGAGAGAGGTCTCATTGGACAGTCCATACTGACATCCTTTTGAGCCTAATCACAGAGTTGGAGGGGGTCCTTGTAGGACATGTCTTCCAAGTCCTATTTAATTCAGGAAACAGTGACCACAGTGCTATCAGATCAAATATATGTTTAAGTGGTAAATTGCCAAGGACATCCAAAACAGTCACATCTGACTTCAAAAGAGGACATGGGTAAGTTTTATTGGTCGTTAGAGAGAGTGAGTTAGACACATGGTCACCATTTTAACAGCAGCTTGGTTTGGCCCTGGGAATCCTGCCATGGGAATTGTCATCAGAACATTTCTACAGATAGTGGGGGTGGGAGAGTAGAGATCCATATATGCCCTTGCAAAATGCCACCTGACTTTATGCAAGCATACCAATTTAGCTGGATTGCTCTGTGGCATACTGATCAATTCCACCTGGCTGTTTCTGTTGTTATGGATGAGAAATGAATGACTAGCTTGGATCAAGGCTAGATTTACCCTGCAGCCAATTTAACTTGACCCATCCCTTTTACTCATCAGATATGTTTGGTGTTGTTTTCCATTGCTTTGTTGCCAGATCGATGAAGAGAAAGCAACTGATCAACAAAAACTGAAACGAGGATATCCTACCCACCCTATTTGCTTCTTATGCACCCAGTCCTAAGAGAATCACCTAAGAATTAGCATTTGGAGTTTCTTGTTACAACTTTTGACTATTCCTAATGATCTTTGCATGTCTCTTGATAGATATGGCACAACCTCCTTTAACAGCTACTGGCCATTTTTATAATAAAACATAATTCTTTACAGACACCTGTTTTTACAACAGACAACAGCAAGTCCTATGAAATCTTAAAGCCCACTCAATGTATTTTGATTGCCAGGGCTCAGGGCTAGTGTTTCAAGTGAGCCAGTAAATACTGGCTTGAAAATGTTGCAAATTACACTGTTGCATTGGCTTAGTCCAGACTAATCGTCTTCCTTGACCTTTGCAGAAACAGTCCTTTTTCATTTCACAGCCTCATTTCCCTCTGTTCTCTTTGCCTCACTCTCCTGTCCTCCTATCTTTATTTTATTTAGTCGCTGGGAATTGGTATGATGGGGCCACTGCCGTTTAGGTGCACTGTTGATAGGTTTGTTGTGTACTGCCAGGAGCAAATCCTATTTCTCATTCCGTTTCCATTGCAGACTCATTTTCATCTCAATAGCATATTCCTCGGGAGCTCTGCAATACTTTTTCCCCTTTTCTTTTGTAAAACAATGAATGTATTTACTCTGCTTCACTTTTCTTTGCAGCTCAATGGGAGGAGGAGCGGAGGGGGGTATCTTTTAGAAATCTTCTCACTCACCTTCCATTCCCAAGTATCCCATAAAAGCTACAAATGAGTGTCATTTGCGAGTTAAGTAAGAAACTGTAGATGTGATAGATCGGTGCGAGTACAGTTGCTGTAAAGATTTTGTATTGGCACTAATTACTAGGAGAAGGCGGAGGTTGAATACAATAGCAAGGTATGAATTAACAAGCACAGCGGAAAATTGGTAATCAAGGGAAGTGCTAAATAGTCAAAGACTTTTTTGTACTAAGCTGTTTTCTGAGGGTAAATGACACCTCCAATAATCAAGAGATTTTTGTTGTGCCTGTGGGCCTTTTTTATGTCATCACAGCAATGCGGGAGCTGGTTTTCCATCACTTCATCCCACGTTGGTGCTCTTTGAAGGCAGCTGTTTAAACGTGGCTAATCAGAAGGAGTGGGTGAGAATTTTGTTTCAATTCATTTTTGATAAGAATTTAGTCAAATTCACATATGTCCTCACATTTGGGACAGAAAAGCTTGAGATTTAGGGAGGGGGGAATGAATATGGGCTAGGGATGCATAATAATTTCAGTTTTGATCATAAAACATGCAACCATGCCCCGTTCGAAGCTCCGAATGTGAGCACAAACACATGTCCGCCAAAGGTATTTGCAAATTGATGCACATATGCTTGCATTTGTTTCATTCCTAGGGATGTCAGAGAATTCCACCATGGACCCCAATGAGGCCAGATTCAAAAGAATCCAGCCTCCGGTCTCTGTGGTGGAAAGGATCCCTTACCTCTGCTTCCCCGCAGAATCCTCCCTGGCCGGATCCTCCCAGCCAGCGGCTCCAGAGCATCAGCGATACAGACACTGTTGCTGTGCCATATCACTGGCTGAGCCTAGCTCCAGACGCAAATGGCGTCCACTACACCATTTGTGGCCATAAAGCTCTTAGATTAAGCTAAATGTAGCCATAAATGGCTGCATTTAGCTTAAACGAAGGGCTTTATGGCCATAAATGGTGTAGTGGCCGCCATTTGTGTCCGGAGTCAGCCTCAGTCAGCGATATGGCATGCCAATAGGGATGGCGGAGAATTTCTCCCCGAACAAGTTTCGGGGAGAAATCCTCCGCCCCCCCCGCCCCCCGCACCCCCCGGGACAGGACTTACCTTCCCTGAATGTCCCTCCCGGTGGCGGGTCCGGCTGGCGGTTCGTCGGGTGTTCGAGTGGGGCGGGAGCGGCAGCCGCCATTGCAATAAAAGGAAAAAAAAAAAGTCCCCTGATAGGCTACGTGACGACTCACGTAGCCTATCATGGCTAGATTTGCAAAGTCAGCCATGATAGGCTACATGAATCATCATGTAGCCTATCACGGGTGACTTAAAAAAAAAAAAAAGTGTGTACGGATAATGGCGGCCCTCATAGGGAGCCGCCATTCCCGTTCCTTATTTGGTGGCTGTAGTCTACGTAAATGTTTACGTAGACTACGGCGAAAATAAGGGCAATGCTATTGGCGTTGCCCTTATTTTCGCCGTAGTCTACGTAAACATTTACGTAGACTACAGCAACTAAATAAGGAACGCGAATGGGGGCTCCCTATGGGGGCCGCCATTCGCGTACGCGCTTTTTTTTTTTTTTAAAGTCACCCGTGATAGGCTACGTGACAATTGACATAGCCTATCATGGCTGACTTTGCAGATCTAGCCGTGATAGGCTACGTGAATCGTCACGTAGCCTATCAGGGGGCGTTTTGTTTTTTTTTTACTTTCGCGTTTGCGGCCGGGCGAGGCGAGGCGCCTCCTCCCCGGCCTGAATTTCGGCCGGGTGAGGCGGGAAGCCTCCCCCCCGGCCTGAATTTCAGCTGGGCGAGGTGGGAAGCCTCCCCCCCCGGCCTGAACTTCGCGGGGGGAGCAGCAAAGCGCTCCCCCCCACCGCGAACAAGCTGCGAGAAAAGGTAAGTGACTTTCGTCCACCCCTACATGCCAATTGTGGCCATATTGCTGGCAGTCCGGAGCTGGCTGGCAGCTCTGCGGAATCGCCGCGGAGTGGAGCCGGCTGGCAAGGATTCCAGGGGGAAGGACGGATCGCCTCCCCCCCCCCAGCGGAACCCCCCGGAACAAAAGGTAGTGGTTCCACCCATCCCTACTCATTCCCCAGTTCCAAGTTCTCTTCGCACAAATTTCCTCAGTAGAGTGAATCAGCCCCGCGTTAGCCTATGGAGGAAATTTGCACAAATTAGGGAAGTTGTGTAAATGTGGGGAGATCTCCCATTTGATCACTGCTTGATTGCACAAGTTTCCCATTTGCACAGATCAGCAATCAGAAATGCAAATGACAATCAGGCCCAAGACGAATGGCGAGACAATATTCTGAGAAACCTGGCAATTTTGAATATTTTGAACTCTCCTAATGTGGGAGAAATCAAAGAGAAACCAAAACTAACAGAGTCACCCATCGAAGCCCAGGGCATTGAGCACTTAGTTTTTAAAAGTCTGGATTGGAATCCCTGTGTGATTATTCAGCCATTTCAGTACTGAATTAGAGTTGCCACCTCTTTGGGGGAGTGGGGACAGTGCAGGGCACAGGCTCCTTAACTTTAATAGCTGCAATGAAGGAGAATGGAGGTACATAACATTGTACATATCACATATTCACCAGCCTACTAATCATATTCCTACCTTATATCCATAGTATAGGTCAGAAGGCATGTCATAAAGCCTCATAGCCCAGCTACAGCAAAAGTTTGGCCTGGAAGCCAAACTAGGATAAGATGGCAAATCCACAGAAGGTCACAGAATGTGGAAGTTAGGAAGGTCCAAGAACTAGACATTTGCTAACTCACTAGTTAGGAAAGAGGACAACCAGGAAGTGTTCTTGCCTAGAAGTCTAAACTGCATCCTGGGGGCAGTTACTGAAACTTTGGGACAAACAAGTGATGTAGGCGGGAGATATTGGTAGACAGGAATAGGCCAGAATATCATAGGGGCAGAAGCCAATAGGAGTTCAGGGCACATCATTCATATTTCAACTATTGCAAATCGTATTTGTAGGGATGTATGATAAATTTGTTTCAATTAGTTCAGGATTTACGCAGTTCATACCTCATGAACTGAACATGGACTCTACCATAATCATAGGGATGTATGAAAGTCACTTACTTTTTCGCAGATGTGATTCACGGTGGGGGGGAGGCGCTCCGTCCCTCCCCCCAGAATCCTTGATGGGGGGGAGGCGATCCGGTCCTCCCCCCCGCAATCCTGCCTGGTCGGCTCTGCTCCGCAGCAGCTCCGCAGAGCAGCCGGCGAGGGCCGTCCGCAGCCGGAGTTCTGGCCACAGAGGGGCTGCTGCGGACGCAAATGGCGGCCGCCGTAGCGGCCGCCATTTGAGTCCAGCCATGCTGCCGTGATATGCTACATAAGTATTTACGTAGCCTATCATGGCAAGCCAAAAACAACACAAAACAAAAAAAATAGCGTACACAAATGGCGGCGGCTATTGTGGCCACCATTTGCATTCCCTATTTTTAGCTGTTTTAGCCTACATAAATATTTATGTAAGCTATTACAGCGGAAAAAAAGGAACGCAAGTAGTGCCCACTACGCTATTTGCGTTTCCTTTTTTTTTGCCGTAATAGCCTACGCAAATATTTATGTAGGCTAAAATGGTTAAAAATATGGAACGCAAATGGTGGCCGCCATAATCGTTACGTAGCCTATCACGTTTTTTTTTTTTTACATAACTTTTTATTTTGTGGCCGGAGAGGCGGGGTGCTCCCCCTCAGCCAGAATTTTGGCGGGGAGGGGCGGGGCGCCTCCTCACCCACCAAGAATTTCAGGGGGAGAAACGGAGCGCCTCCCCCCCACACCGAAAACAGCTGCGGGACCAGGTAAGGGACTTTCGTCCATCCCTACCAAAGACACATTTTGCTGTGTTTTTTTTGGTTTGTTGCAGGTTTCCTTCAGTTGCGAGCTGTCTGTCCCTTCCCTGAATTGACTTTGCATTTCATGGTTGGCATGTGGTGGGCGTGCTTAGAGTTTATGTCACTCTGTGATGCCCCTTTACTCCTCCCTGTCCCTCCATGTCTGTGCAGTTACAGAGGAATGGGGAAGTGTGCTCATTTCTTCAACCACATTTTTGCACACCTTCACAGCTTTGTATCTTCGCAATGACAGCTTTGGAGTCAGTGGCCAAGGGCCAGGGGGAGCAGAAGGCCCAGGACCAACTTCGCTCCAGCTACCATTTTGGAATGATGAGTAGACATGTACCTCTCAAGGGCACATGCCTTGACAAACCATCATGAGAGTCTCATCCTGGAGAACTGCCAGATGAGGAATGTACAGACACAAAAGAACCCATAAAATACAAAACAACCACCAAACGCCAAAGTGTTACACCCCCACCCTCACCTGCCTATGCAGCTGTACATTTAAATACAATGATAAAAACAGGGCAGCGTGACTGCCACAGTCTACTATGTTTCAACAGCTATGGGTCAGCGTGCAGCAGATTTTCCCACTGGAGAATTCTGCAGTAAAATGTGCATGTACCGCAGCAGAAGCTAATTTGCAGCTGCAATGCTGCACAGTTATAACAGAGTGGAGGTTGAAAGTGGTGCTGTTGTGTAGATGGCCCCCAGGAGCTGTAGGGAGGCCTGATCAGCATGGAGAAGTATGTGTTAAACCTTTTCTCCTGCCAAAAGTCCCCTCTGAAACTGATATTTGCTGTGGTACCGAACATATTAGGATGGCCATATAGACATCACCACAAATAATGCATCACCACTACCACCACCCCAGACACTAGGGAAGGTGCGGGCACCCAATTCAGTCTGGGAATCCAGCAGATAAGCTCCTGCCCACAGCCCCGAGCCCCGCTAACTGAGCCCCTGCCCCTGCTCGCCCCTTGCCTGTGCTCGGCAAATGGCTTGCACTCACCCCAGTGGCCTCGTCAAGCTTTGCAGTCACCATTTTCAGAGAAATAAAATGGTGATCGTGAAATGCGCATATTTGCACAAATGTGCATATTCGCATATGTGTGAAAATGCACATTTTCCAAAAAACACACCTTTTTGCACACATGGAACTATGTGTCTTCACAAAAATGTGCAATTCACACATGAGAATATGAGCATTCGCAAAATGTGCATTTTTGTGCATACAAAGGCATGCACATTTTTGTGATCGCCATTTTATTTTATTTTTTAAAATGGCAACCATGGAGCTCAACAAGGCCATGGGGGTAAGTGCGGGCTGCTTGCCAAGAGTGGGAGGAGCTTGAGTGTGGTCTGGGGACTGGCGAGCAGGGACAGGGGCTGGGCAGGCATCCAAAGAACCCGGATATGGTTGAGTTCGCACGCCCCTACCACACACACACACACACACACACACACAAAGGACAAAAGATGACATATATTCGCATAATGTTTGCAAATGCTGATTCATATGTATAGGTGCAAATTCAGAAATAAGACTACAGTTTAAGTAGAAATACAATCTATGTCACCCTAGTGGGGAAGACTCTGACCAGGTGACCTGTGTGCCTGCTCAGCAGGCTGTCTAGGTGCTAACTTCAGGGTCCCTTCTTGTTTTGGTTCTTTATCTTTAAACCAGACTTGGGGCACAATCCTATCAAATAGGTGGCTGCCTCTGAACTTGGATGTGACCACCTATCCAATGCAGGGCAGGAGAAGCAAGGAGGGAATTGTTCCCTCTGTGTTCCTCCTGCCCTGCATGTTCGACTAGACACGGGAGGGCAGAGCGGGGGAGAAGGCTGCCGTACAACACATAGGATGCATTATACAGGCATTTCCACCCTCCTTGCTCTGGAACACCCCCCCAAACACCCTGTTTCTGCTGCTTCATGCTCCTCTTGTGAGCTCAGGTCTTGTGACCTTCCGCGCTGTATTGCCCCTGCAGTAGGCTCTGAACTCTTAATTTAGAAGTGCCAAGATAGTGATAAATCAGATTCACGTGTACTTACAAGGAGTATTTTATTGAGTAACTTACAGCTAGGGATGTCAGAGAATTCCGCCACGGATTCCAGTGATTCCTCCCACCCCCTGTCCCCCCATGAAATCCCCCCACGACGGAACTTACCTGGGGCAGATGAAGTGGTGGCCCCAGCTCCAGTGGCAGTGGCTGGTCTCCCGGCTGGCTGCGGCTGGGCTGCTGCGGCCGCCAATTGTGACCTTGCAGCTGTGATAGGCTACGTAAGTATTTACGTAGCCTATCACGGCAAAGAGCAGGGACACAAATGGTGGCCACTACACCATTTGCGTGGCTGTCTTTACCATGATAGGCTATGTAAATACTTACATAGCCTATCACAGCAAAGAGCAGGGGCGCAAATGGCGTAGCTTATGTAAATACTTACGTAGCCTATCATGGCTGCTTGCAAGGACACAAATGGCAGCTGCTACGATGGCCTCCTTTTGTGGCTGCAGCAGCCCGGCCGTGGCCGGAACTCTGGCTGCGGCCGGCCCTGGCCGGTGGCTCTGCGGAGCTGCTGCGGGGGGGAGCTGCCCAGGGAGGATTCCGGGGGGAGGGATGGAGTGCCTCCCCCCCACCGTGGATACCCCTGTGCAGAGCCAGATAAGGGATTCGTACATCCCTACTTACAGCACACAGGCATATCCAATGGTTGGATCAGACAGCTTCTCTGAACAAAGAGCCATTGGATACAATGGGTCTTATACCATACATGTTAGCAATAGGCAGCATAACAGCAGCAAGCACCCCCTAGTGTGCATTCCCAGCATAGACTAACAGAGTTTGGTTCCCAACTCAGCCACCTGTAGCTTTATGGTAAACAACCTCTGCTTCTCAGGCACAGCAGTGATAAGACACTCTCCTTATTAGCAAGGAATGTTCTTGGAGCTGCTTCTCACCCTTTTGACTCATCTGGCTACATTAAGAGGCTTGTTAAGGGAAACAGCAGCCCTGTGACCAAAGGCAGAGAGCATTATGGATCTAAGCCACTCTAAAACTACTAATAGCTTAGTTCCAGCCTGGGAACTTACATCTGTGCTGCCTCCAAGGTAGTGTGAAATGGGGGAAAGTAGGGATGTATGAATCCATTACCTTGTTTCGGTCCGGGGCAATCCCTCCCTCCCTCTGGAATCCTCCCCAGCTGGATCCACTCTGCGGCAAGGCTGCAGAGCTGCCAGCCGGGGCCAGCCACAGCCAGACTTCTGGCCGCTGCCGGGCTGCTGCGACCACAAATGGCAGCCATCATAGTGGCCGCCATTTTCATCCTTGCATTAGGTCATGATAGGCTATGTAAGTATTTACATAGCCTATCATGGCAAAAGGCAGGGACGCAAATGGCGGCCGCTACGCCATTTGCCTCCCTGCCTTTTGTCGTGATAGGCTATGTAAGTATTTACATTAAGGCAAAGAGCTGGGGCACAAATGGCATAGTGGCCACCATTTGCGCCCCTGCTCTTTGCCGTGATAGGCTATGTAAGTATTTACGTAGCCTTTCACGGCAAAAGGCGGGGATGCAAATGGTGGCCGCTACGACGGCCACCGTTTGTTGCCGCAGCAGCCCAACAGCAGCCAGAAGATGAGCCAGAGCTGCTGCCACCAGGTAGGTCAGTTCCAGGGGGGGATTTCGGGGGGGGGGAGGCCATTCCGCCACAGACTCCGGGGGGCCAGATTCTAAAGAATCCAGCCTCACTGGATTCCGTGGCGGAATTCTCCAACATCCCTAGGGGGAAGGTCGGTTCTCCAGGAACCAACCTCAGAGCATGGGCTCCGAGGTCAGTTCCCAGAAAACAAGATATCCTGTGGCCATCTAGCCAGTGACTAGCAGCCATAGGATTTCTCCCTTAGATTAGACAGCCCTTCAAACTCAGGATACTTTCAAGTAGGAGACTGCCATCTGTAAAGCAGGACACATTGCCACCCTATATCATGCTGGCACAAATAGTAGCTTCCCTCTGATAGCAAATAGCAGCTTGAAGGGGGAAATTATTTTGTCAGGGGGAAAAGGATGAATGCCCTTCCACTTGTGACTGCAATTTCTCACACACACACACACACACACACACACACACCTCTGCAAACCACACACATTAAATGTAACCAAAAATTCTCCCCTTTCTAGAGATGAAGGGACACATTTTGTTGGGTCCATTTTCTGCTCCTTTCCTCATATTTCTAAATCTGTAGAAATGCATGTGTGTGTTTTTTCTCCTGCCTAATAGATTTTGTCTTTTGCTCATAAAAGAAAATCACATCACATCAGGGTTATCTTCCGAAGACGCGATTGTGTTTAATAATAATATGCCCAATTTACTGCAGCTTTTTATTATTATATTGCCATGCTCCCAGTTTTTATGATTTTCCTGTTCACTACAAAATCAAACCAAATCTTTCTGTGGCATGGTTTCTTCCATTTAACTTGCAATTAATATGTCAGTGGTCTCACCCTTGCTGGTACTGTGTGCTTTCATTTTATCAAATACTTGGCAATCACAGCCTTTCTCCATCCTGAGATCCATACAAGTTGAGCTAGGAAATAATATTAGATAAGACACAGCTCATATACATTGCAATACACCTGTGTAAATTCCCTGATTTTATTTTTATTTCTCAAATCTTTCCAACATGCATTCAATAGCTATTGCCTTCAGTATCCGCATCCAGTTTGAGAATGTCTGTTTGACCATTGCTGTTACACAGTCGAGGTAATGTACAGAGAGTTCATCATTTATCCACCATTGAGCAAAAGCCTCTACCTGTAGCAATATGTCATGAATGGCTTTAATAGCAGAAATCATTTCACTTCCATTTAGTATTACAAGGTATTGAATTTGTTACCTCAGTGGTCTTGTAAATAACTGCCCACCGGCCCATTAAATAGAAAAGACCAAGAGTTTGAAATTCTGCACATTACATTTCATTAATTTATCATGGTGATCAGTGCACTCTTGCTGTCATTTGTGAAGTGATCTGAGATTTTCAGCCTGCATACACAAGATAATATTTTAATAGGATGAAGTATTTAATGTTTTGGATCAAGCCTAATAATTTCACATGGCTACATTACGAGAAAGTAAGACCATCCGTTTTAACGAGCCTGTTATGCTACATTTGTTGTCATTGTTAACCACAATATATCAGTCCAGTGCTGGGAAAAAGAAGTAAAGAATGTTTGAGAACACTGTGTGTCTGGCAGCTGGGATCACAAAACCACAGCATTTGGAAAAAATATAGGGATTCTTCTGAAAATCTTCTCATCCAAATTTCCCCCTGCTCCCAGTTCAGTCCTTTCCTACTACCACCAAGTTCCCATCAGAAAGCATCACTATGAATGATGAATGGTGGCAGACCATTAACAGGACTGCTACTGAAATGGAAAGTTCTCAGTCATTGCACAGAAAAACTGGTTTCACACATTGTGCAGAAACCCTGCTGGCTGCTGCTGCATTCCCATGCTACAGGGTTGAATCCAGACTTAGCCATGGCCCATGCTTAGAGTAGATGCATAGAAACCAATGGGACTTAAGCTAGTGGAGACTAGTAAAAGAGTCTATTCTAAGCATGACTTAAGTCTAGATCCAAGTCCAACCCAGTCTCCAATATTCTCCTTCCCTTCCTGCAGTTATTATGGTTGAATATGCTGTACTCTGTTAGAGTACTGGCACTAGGGATGTACGAATCCCTTACCTGGCTCTGCACAGGGGCATCCGCAGTGGGAGGGAGGCACTCCATCCCTCCCCCCAGAATCCTCGATGGGGGGCAGACACTCCATCCCTCCCCTCAGAATCCTGCCTGGCTCGCTTCACTCCACGGCCAAGCTGCGGAGCCGCCGGCCAGCTCCGGCCAACTGCAGCCGGGCATCTGGCCACTGGGCAGCCCTGCAGGGATGCAAATGGCGGCTGTCATAGCCACCACCATTTGCGTCCCTCTATTGAGCTGTGATAGGCTATGTAAATATTTGCGTAGCCTATCATGGCAGGGGGAAAAAACCCAGCGTATGCAAATGGCGGTAGCCACCGCCATTTGCGTATGCTGGGTTTTTTTTCCCCCCTGCCGTGATAGGCTACGTAAACATTTACGTAGCCTATCATGGCCTCCACAGGGATGCAAATGGCATCCCTGTGTTAGCCGTGATAGACTACATAAGTATTTATGTAGCCTATCACGGCTAGGAAGAGGAGGAAGCAAATGGCGCGCGCCTTTCACGGGGTGGGGACACGGGAACTTTGTCCCGCATGCCTTTCTTGGGTTGGGAGGGTGGGGGCTTCATTGTGCAATGCATTTCGGGGGGCCAAATGCACTGGCATTCGGCCTCACCGAGATCCGTTGTGGAATTCTCTGACATCCCTAACTGGCATTGGCCAATAAGAAGAGGCAATGGCATTGCTCCTTTTGGCATGCTGCCCTCAGCAAGCCTCTAGGCTTTTCATCTATCATCTGGCTTTCATCTACCATCTTGCAAGCATGTTTCATCATCCCCTACTGAAAAGAAAAGACAGTGCATTAACTGGTCTTTCGTTCCCATTTTGCATTGCTCTTAAAGATGCCCCTGGCACCCCATTCTACAGTACCTTCTACAACTACAAGTACTAATGGATGCAGCATATGAAAAGTGCAGTTATGGGGCAGATTCCAACAGGCAAGTGTGTGGTTCCCCCCTTCCCCACTCCAATCTGGGTGGGATTGGTTAAAACATGAACGTTCGTCTTGTCTTTTTCTTTCTTTTTTTCATCACTTAATTGCAGCTTGAGGAGGAAGAAAGAGGTGGACACAGTAGCATTGTGTGAATTGGGGCACTTCTATGTCATTAATGTTCACTCATTAACACAACAAGAGGATCTGTGAGGTGGCAGTGTGGGAATCTGAACCTAAAGGTCGTGAAGACTGCATCGTTTGGGCAAGTAAAATCCTGCCTAGGAGAAAAGGGGGTTGTCAATACCCACCCATTCCCCCAAGCCACACCTAAAGGGCGCAAGAGGGCCCTCCCAGATTCATTCCCTCTTGGTGCCCCACAACTCTGGGCAGGTGTCAGGTTAGCCCCAAAGTTCATCCATATCCTGCCCATGCAACCCACAGCCTTAGTGGTCTGCCTTGGGAAAAGCAAGTCACCATAACAGTGCCCCACGATGCTCACCAAAGTTTTCCTTACCTGCTAACTTCCTGCACATCCTTGCCACAGAAGAGAAACAAACCTGCTTAGTCCCTCTACCCCCACTGTCCCCATACACTAAGAGTATAACTTTGCTAGGGATGTCCGTTGCTGCAAAATCCAGCCCTTTTAGGGCACGACAGATTCCCACGACACCCCTGTTTCGGCTTGCCTTTGCACGCTGAGCCAGGGTTTTGCTCTCGAAATCGCAGATCCCCCCTGTTTCTTTGGAAAGGCAGTGCTCTGCCAATTACAGCCCCTCATGCTCTCCTTGCCAGTGTCAGGATCGGTAGGAAGAGTGGAAGGGGTGTGCATAGCAGCAGAAAATCTACCAGCTGGCCAGACTCACTGCAGATTGAGTCAGGCCAGTTGGCGGATGTCAAGCTCCACCTCCCAAATGGATTTTTCCAACATCCCTAAACCATGCAGGCCCCTCTGCAGATCTGGAAGAAATGTATCATTACCTGCATCAGATAGGGGAATGCCACTGGCCCTGTAAAGTTCATCCCTGGAATGCTTGATCTGGGGATGTAGCAAAATACCACTCTCCCAGTCATGTAAAGCTAGACAGTTTTCCCTTTTAACTTTTTTGCTTTTCCCCCTAGCCCTATTTATTTATTTATTTATTTATTTATTGCATTTATACCCCGCCTTTTTTCCTCTTGCAAGGAACCCAAGGCGGCTTACATTACCCTCCTCCTCCTCTCCATTTTATGCTCACAACAGCAACCCTGTGAGGTGGGTTGGGCTGAGAGTCTGTGACTGGCCCAAAGTCACCCAGTGAGCTTCCATGGCCGTGTGGGGACTAGAACCCGGATCTCCCGGCTCCTAGTCCAACACTCTTGCCACTACACCACACTGGTATTCAAACCACTGGGGTCACCCCTTTCTCTACAGTCCTTTCTGGGCAGCATATTGGATTGGATTACACACACCAAGCCAACAGTGCCATATCTTCTCAAAGTCCATATGATATGAGCCTCCCAAATGATTTCCCCTTTAACTAACTGAGTTCATTTCCTCCCAGATGGAGGACTAATACTTGAAGAGGTGAAGTCACCAAACCATGCTAAAAAGCAGCATAGGGAGAAGGCACTCCCACTGAATAACATGTCTACCCAACTACTGAATGTGGCAAACTGGCTAAGCCCTGGTTATTCCCACACTTGACCTTGATGCTCTGTCCTGTCCAGAACACCATGAGAATCACACATGCTCCGTTACCCTCTAACAATCTGTAGAAAGAGGAATTTCAAACTTTTGGAATGGGGGGGGGACTGCACAAAAGCTGGAAACCACCAAATGATTGGTGTTTGTGGAAAGAAGGTGGGACAAGGGGAAGGGTGTGTGGCTGTCTGGAGAACCCCTGAGGACAAGATTGGGATCCTCGGAGGTTTATATTTGTTCCCCAGGCCTACAATTCCCCACACCTGGCATTGAACATTGTCTTGGAGCACTCCACTTCTTCAACGTACTCATTTAACTTTTAAATTCCTCTTTAGGATTTGCCTCAGTGTTCTAATATGTATTCAAGACAATGAATTGCAGGCTAGCCCCCTACAATTGAATCAACTGCCAGGCTTTGCTTCTTTTCCTCAAAGACTGAAGTAGAAATACAAGGAAGAACGTAATTATCATGTTCCTCAGTCACACTCCTTCTCAGTTACTTTTACCTTCATTTTTATGGGGGGGGGAGTTAATTTAAGGGAAGTAGTACAGGAGTGTTGAACTTGTTTCAGCCTGTGGGTTGAATTCAATTTCAGAGAAGCTCTGGGAGGCTGCATTCCAGTGGTGGGCAAGGCCAAAGGGGTGGGGCAAAATGCAACAAAAGCCACCACCAACACATTGCAACATAAAGTACTTATTGCCAGTAACTAGGCTGTATGAGAGACATTTCAGCTTTTTAGAACAGGGAAAAAAACTGCACAAAAGCCAAGAAACCACCAAATGATCAGTGGTTAGGTGAAATGAGAGCCAGTGTGGTGTAGTGGCTAGAGTGTTGGACTGGGAGATCTGGGTTCTAGTCCCCACTCGGCCATGGAAGCTCACTGGGTGACTTTGGGCCAGTCACAGACTCTCAGCCCAACCTACCTCACAGGGTTGTTGTTGTGAGGATAACATGGAGAGGAGGAGGATTCTGTATGCTGCCTTGGGTTTCTTAAAGAGGAAAAATGGTGGGATATAAATGCAATAAATAAATAAATAAATAAATGTGGTGGGACCAGGGGAACAGGGCATAGCCATCTGCAGAATCCCTCATTTGGCAAAGTACGTAACTAAGAACATAAGAAGAGCCCTGCTGGATCAGACCAAGGGTCCATCTAGCACAGCATTCTGTCCACACAGTGGCCAACCAGCTGCCCATGGGAAACACACAAGCAGGACATGAGTGCAACAGCACCCTCCTGCCCATGTTCCCCAGTAACTAGTGTACATAGGCATAGTGCCTTTGATACTGGGAGTAGCATATAGCCATCAGGACTAGCAGCCATTGATAGTCTTCTCCTCCAGGAATTTGTCCAATTCCCTTTCAAAGCCATCCAAATGGGTGGCCATCATTACGTTACATCTTGTGGAAGTGAATTCCAAAGTTTAACTATGTGCTGTGAGAAGAAGTACTTCTTTTTATGTGTCCTGAAACTCCTACCAATCAACTTCATGGGATGACCCCAGGTCCTAGTATTAAGAGAGGGAGATAAAAATATCTCCCTATCCACTTTCTCCACACCATGCATAATTTTGTACACCTCTGTCATGTCTCTTCTTATAAGCTAAACAATCCCAGCTGTTGTAACCTTTCTTCCTAGGGGAGTTGCTCCAGCCCTTTCATCATTTTAGTTGGCCTTTTCTGAATTTGTTGCTGGAGCATAATTTGCTAGATCATCTTTCCCTCTAGGCATCACTCCTCAGCACACATAGGACTGCACAGAGAAGGACAACCCATACACTGAAGACTCGATTATATATGCTACTGGCAGTAATGTATCTTCAGTCTGCTTCTGTTAATGGGATAACTGTTGATTGTCCCACTAAATTCCATCTAGTCCAGTAATCTATTCCCAATGGTGGCTAGCTGGATATATCACAAACACAGCATGAATATCACAGCCATCCTCTTACATGATAGTCAGTTGTATACTGCCTCTGAACATGGAGGATCCATTTAGACATCATGGTTGCACCCTAACTGTAAAGTATAGCTGGCATAGTAACACTGTATCATTTTTCACCATGGATCATGGGGGCGTAGATCAAATCACATCATCTTCAGCAGAATGAGACCCTGCCAATGTCACAATGTGTCAGGGTGGACACTGAGCCCATAGAATCCCAGAGTAGTTCTGATGCTGAGGAAGAGCAGTCGCTCCTTCGGGAGAGGAGCACGCTCCTGTTTTCCCAGGACCAACAGCTGACGGAGCTTCCTCCCACCCACATTCCTAGTTTAGAAAGCAGTCCAGGGAGTGACTCAGCACAGATAGCAGACTGGGGGGGGATGTGCGGTGCAGACGCAGAGAGCGGCGCCAAATGGTTCGTGCTCAAAGAACGGTTGCGCCCAGAGGATCCAAGGGAAAAGGGGAGGGATTCTCCCTAGTCCTTATATTCAGGGGTCTGCCAGTAATTGCCCTTCAAACGGGGACCAACTGTTCTAACTTAGGGCATAGGGATGCTGCTGCTCAGATCTAGTTGCTACCTGTAGAGCTGTTAAGTTATAAAAGAAGAATAAAGCTTTGAAAAGAATCCCTTTGTCTGTGTCTGGACTTGGCTACTAAATTAGACTGAGAGCCCTCCAAAGAGCCCTTGACACAATGTCACCAAGTCTGTTTCCCACCTCCCAGCTGAGCAGAGCAGAGCAGAGCAGAGCAAGCTGCTCCAGCTGGTCCAGGGACTACAGAAGCAGGCAAGCTCCCAGAGAGCAAGCGAACAGAGCGAGCAAACAGGGGGAGCAAACAGGAGTTGGCCAGGGGAGTTGCAGTGGTTGACGAGACAAAGGAGACAAAGGAGACAGAAGCTAAGAGGTAAGTGGGCTTCAGGAAGCCCAGGGGGCTGCCCTTTATCCTTCTGATTGGCTGTGAGCTCACCAGGTGCTTCTGAAAGCTCCAACTGAATTGGAGGGGTGTGGCCTGAGTACTCCCAGCAGCTGACTGGGCAGGAAGCTTCAGTCTGTTTCCCGCCTCCCAGCTGAGCAGAGCAGAGCAGAGCAAGCTGCTCCAGCTGGTCCAGGGACTACAGAAGCAGGCAAGCTCCCAGAGTGCAAGCAAACAGAGCGAGCGAACAGGGGGAGCAAACAGGAGTTGACCAGGGGAGTTCGGCAGGGGAGGTCAAGGGGGAGGCCCCTAACATTTTTTTTTATTTTTTTAACTAACTATTTTCCATTTATTTGTCTTGTAACACACACTTTCACACCAGTGGGACTCTGCTTTTAACCTCTACTGAGTAGAGGAGCAGGCACAGGCTAGTCTAGAACAATCAGAAAGCTAGAGACAAAAAGGGAAAAGAGGCTATGGAAGGACAAGACTCTCCAGTGGTGGTGACCTGCAAGGTGTGTGCAATGTTTGTTTTCTTGTCTGAAAACAACATGGCCTACACCTGCAACAAGTGCAAGTTGATCACACTGCTGGAAGAAAAAAGAAAGTGGACTGGAGCGGCGACTGTCAACCCTCAGGGGAATAAGAGAACACGAAGAGTTCTTGGACAGAATGGGGGAACTACAGCAGCAAAGGGAAGACCAGAAGCTTGAAGAGCAACAGCAAGATGAGGCAGTGGGAAATGCTGAGGTGAAGAAAAATGGAGTAGAGGATACTCCTTGGAAAAGGGTGACAGTTAGGAGAAGAAGAACTAGACGCCACTCTGCACGAGTGGAAGAAGTGGAGCTGTGGAACCAATTCCAGGTACTCGCGGATGAGACTGGAGGACAGCCTGCAGAGGAAGAATCACAGGGGAACCTGCATGAGAGTGAGCAAGAGGCTGAAGGTCAGTCAAACAGAGGCGATGAAACCCAGGCCTACAAGAAGAAGAAGAGAAGAGTGGTAGTAGTGGGAGACTCCTTGCTGCGTGGGATTGAGACCCAAGTATGTCGCAAAGACCCGTGGAATCACCAGGTATGTTGTCTCCTGGGAGGACAGATCAGAGACGTGACTGAAAGGTTGCCTGCACTCATAAAGCCCATGGACAGGTATCCCTTTCTTCTCATCCATGTGGGAACAAATGATACCGCCAAGTGGAGCTACGAAGAGATCACGTCAGACTTTGAAGCTTTGGGAAGGAAACTCAAGAACTTTGGGGCCCAGATAGTTTTCTCATCCTTCCTTCCAGTAGTTAGAAGAGGGATAGAAAGGGAACGAAAAATACTCCGGGTGAATGACTGGCTATAAAGGTGGTGTCGACAAGAGAGATTTGGATTCTGGGACCATGGGCTATACTTCCTGGAAGATGGGCTGTTGGCTAGGGATGGGTTGCACCTCACAAAGGATGGGAAGAATGTGTTTGGCCACAGCATGAAGAACTTCATCAGGAGGGCTTTAAACTGAATCCTAAGGGGAAGGGAGATGTAATGTTGGGGGAAACAATGGCCATAGGCTCATGCACTGCAAAGGAGAGAACAGCAATGATAGCACCCAATAATAGTGCTAATAATAGCACCAGGGAAGGAGCCTGGGGAAGGAGGACCAGCCAGCAGCTGCACCGGGTGATCCTGAGCCTGAGCCTGCTTCTGCCCCCGCCCACAGGTATTTAAGGCGGGGCTGCCAGAGGCAGCGCCTCGGCGTGCGCCTCGGCGTCGCGCCAAGTGCGACACTAAGTGCGCACTTAGCGTCGCACTTGGAGTCGCAAGATCTACCCACCTGCCTCTCCAGAGACACCAGCCGCCACAACACCAGCAGCAAATAGCAGCAGCAGCAGAGGGCAGCAGCTTTAAAGACCAGGGGAAGGGGCAAACGTGGACTATCTGCTCCTTCTTAGCTGCTGTTCTCTTTTATCTCCTTTATATTCTTTTAAACTGTTGTGCATTTTATATCCTAACATTTTAATATGTGCCTGGGAGGACTATTGGGCAACTCAGGGGGTGGGGGAGGTGACACCATAACTGTGGTCACGGGCAGGGGGAGGTATGGCGTTGGGGGATTAACAGGCCAGCTGAGGAGAAGAGGGGCTAGACACCTTACAGCTGTCCCCTCTTCTGGTTCTTCCCCCAACCTGATGGTTCCTGGCAGGCTTACCAGTCTGCCCTCGGGTCTGGTGGTGCTGCTGCTGAATGCCAGGTCGGCCCAAAATAAGACCTCCCTCATCCATGATTTGATTGTGGATGAGGGGGCTGACGTGGCATGCATTACTGAGATCTGGGTGGGGGAACTGGGAGGGGTCACTCTCTCCCAGCTGTGCCTTCCTGGGTACTCGGTGCAGCACCAACACCGACTTGAGGGTCGGGGAGGGGGGGTTGCCGTGGTCTATAGGAATTCAATCTCCCTCTCCAGGCTTCCTGCTCATTCGAGTGCAGATCTTGAGTGTCTGTACCTTGTGTTGGGTACCCGGGACAGATTAGGGATTCTGTTGGTGTACCGCCCACCCCGCTGCCCATAGGACTCCCTGCCTGAGCTGATGGAGGTGGTCTCAGACTTGGTGTTGAGGACCCCCAGGATGATGGTCCTGGGGGATCTCAACTTCCATGCCGAGGCCGCTGTATCCGGGGCGGCTCAGGACTTCATGGCCGCCATGACAACCATGGGGCTGTCCCAACATGTCATCGGCCCAACGAATATAAAAGGACACACCCTTGATCTGGTTTTCTCGACTGGGCAGGAGGATGGTGATCTGAAAGTAGAGGAATTAACATCTGTCCCTTTGTCATGGTCAGATCACTTCCTGCTGAGGTTTAGACTTCTGGCGGCCTTTCCCCTCTGCAAGGGTGGGGGACCTATTAAAATGGTCCGCCCCCGGAGATTAATGGATTCCGATGGATTCCAGAGGGCTCTGGGGGATTTTCCTGCTGGTATGGCTGGTGCTCCTGTCGAAGCCCAGGTCGCTCTGTGGAATGCAGAGATGACTCGGGTGGTTGACACGATCGCACCCAAGCGCCCTCTCCCTCTGAGCAGAGCCCGGCCAGCTCCTTGGTATACACCTGAGCTGAGGGCAATGAAGCAAGAGGGGAGACGGCTAGAACGCAGGTGGAGGAAAACTTGTGCTGAGTCTGACCGAACACAGGTAAGAGCCCACTATCGAGCCTACTCTGTTGCGGTGAGGGTGGCAAAGAGGCAGTTCTTTTCCACCAGCATTGCATCTTCTCAGTGTCGTCCGGCGGAGCTTTTCCGAGTGGTTCGCAGCCTGTTACATTCTGGGCCAGGGAGAGAGACGGTGGAACCCTCGGTAGCACGCTGTGACGAGTTTGCGCGGCACTTTGAGGATAAAGTCGCTCAGATTCGTCATGAATTGGACACCACCATTAATGCAGTTCCATTGGTAGAGGAGTTCAGAGCACCGTCTGGTCCAGTTTTATTGGATGAGTTTCAGTTACTGAGGCCTGAGGATGCAGACAAGGTGCTTGGCCAAGTCCGATCGACCACTTGTGTGCTTGACCCTTGCCCTTCATGGCTTATTAAATCAAACAAGGAGGGGTTGTCCGACTGGGTCCAGGAGGTTGTAAATTCCTCCTTGAGAGAGGGAGTGGTGCCTACTGCTTTAAAAGAGGCGGTAATTAGACCACTCCTGAAAAAGCCTAACCTGGACCCAGAGGATGTTAACAATTATAGGCCAGTGGCCAACATCCCCTTCCTGGACAAGGTGCTTGAGCGGGTGGTTATAGGACAGCTCCAGGCACTCTTGAATGAAACGGATTATCTAGATCCATTTCAATCGGGCTTCAGGCCTGGTTTTGGAATGGAAACTGCCTTGGTTGCCCTGTGGGATGACCTCTGCCAGGAGAGGGACAGGGGGAGTGCGACCCTGTTGATTCTCCTGGACCTTTCAGCGGCTTTCATTACCATCGACCATGGTATCCTTCTGGATAGGTTGTCTGGGTTGGGAGTTGGAGGCACTGCACTACAGTGGTTCCGCTCCTACTTGGATGGCCAATTCCAGAAGGTGGTGCTGGGGAATTATTGCTCTGTGCCATGGCAATTGTGCCATGGGGTTCCACAGGGCTCTATTCTATCCCCCATGCTGTTTAACATCTACATGAAACCGCTGGGGGAGGTTATCCGGAGGTGTGGGCTGAGGTGCCATCAATATGCGGATGACACCCAGCTCTACCTCTCTTTCTCATCAAAACCAGGTGAGGCAGTGGCTGTTCTGAACCAGTGCCTGGGCACGGTAATGGACTGGATGAGGGCTAATAAACTGAAACTCAATCCAGACAAGACGGAGGTACTGTTAGTGGGTGGTTCGTCTGCCCGGCTAGGTGATATTCAACCTGTTCTGGAGGGGGTTGCACTCCCCCTAAAGGATCAGGTTCGTAGTTTGGGGGTGCTCTTGGATCCAGAACTGTCACTTGAGGCACAGGTGAACTCAGTGGCACGGAGCACTTTTTATCAGCTTAGGCTGGTATACCAACTACGCCCTTATCTGGACAGAGATAGCCTAGCTACAGTTATCCATGCTCTGATAACTTCTCGTCTGGATTACTGCAATGCGTTATACGTGGGGCTGCCTTTGAAAACGGTCCGGAAACTTCAGCTGGTCCAAAATAGGGCGGCAAGATTGTTAACAGGGACTGGCCTGCGAGCTCATATTACGCCAGTACTTTTCCAGCTGCACTGGCTGCCAGTCTATTTCCGGGCCCGATTCAAACTGCTGGTGTTAACATTCAAAGCCCTTAACGGCTTGGGGCCAGGTTACCTGAAGGATCGCCTCCTCCCATATGTGCCTGCCAGGACCATAAGATCATCATCAGCGGCCCTTCTCCATGAGCCCCTGCCAAAGGAAGTGAGGCGGGTGGCTACTAGGAGGAGGGCTTTTTCTGTTGTGGCACCCCGGCTCTGGAATGAGCTCCCTAGTGAGGTTCGCCTGGCGCCTACATTGTACTCCTTTCGGCGCCAGGTGAAGACATGATAGCACTCTTCAAGTACTTGAAAGGTTGTCACAGAGAAGAAGGCCAGGATCTCTTCTTGATCATCCCAGAGTGCAGGACATGGAATAATAGGCTCAAGTGACAGGAAGGCACATTCCAGCTGTGCATCAGGAAAAACGTCCTGACTGTAAGAGCAATATGACAATGGAACCAATTACCCAGGGAGGTGGTGGGCTCTCCCATACTGAAGGCATTGAAGATGAGGCTGGACAGCCATCTGTCAGGGATGCTCTGACTTGGATTCCTGCATTGAGCAGGGGATTGGACTCGATGGCCTTGTAGGCCCCTTCCAACCCTACTATTCTATGATTCTTTGATTCTATGACTAATTGGGCAGTGTCTTCACTGTACAGTGAACGGAAGGAATACGAGGCCTGCAGGGCATTCTCCTGGTCAAAGGAACTGCCTCTGCTATCCTCCTCCTGCCTCAGGTGAGTTGCCCCTCAGATACAAGGTAGCATAACCCCTAGTGATGGTGTGATACAGCTCAAAGACCTAACTATCAGCAGCCCCTGTGATATGGAGAAGGCATAAGCCAGAATTGGAAAACAGATGAAATAGGGTCCTGGAATCATTTTCTTTCTACCATTATCACTTGTCAGACCAAGATTCTCTAAGGAACCAACTGACATGTCCATCAACTAGGGATGGGGGAGAATTTCTCCCTGAAACTTTGGGGGGGCCGAGTGCCAATGCATTCGGTCCTCCAAAGGTTGTTCGGGAGAAATTCTCTGCCCCCCTGACCCCTGCCCCACTCCCCGGGATGCGACTTACCTTTCACGAATGTCCCTCCCGGCGGCGGGTCCCGGCGGCGGTTCAGCAGGTCTTCGTCAGGGGCGGGGGCGGCAGCCGGTCTTTCGACCGGCTGCCACCGCCGCCATTACAAGAAAAGTAAAAAAAAAAAAACACGGCCCTGTGATAGGCTACGTAACGATTAACGTAGCCTATCACGGCTAGATTTGCAAAGTCAGCCATGATAGGCTACGTTAATCATCACGTAGCCTATCACGGGTGACTTAAAAAAAAAAAAAAGCACGTACGGCTAATGGCGGCCCCCATCGGATTTACGTAGACTACAGGGACCAAATAAGGAACGCGAATGGCGGCTCCCTATGGGGGCCGCCATTTGCATACACACTTTTTTTTTTTTCAAAGTCACCCGTGATAGGCTACGTGATGATTAACGTAGCCTATCACAACTGACTTTGCAGATCTAGCCGTGATAGGCTACGTAAATCATTACGTAGCCTATCACAGGGGTGTTTTTTTTTTCTTTTTTTTTCTTTTGAAGTTCACAGCCAGGGAGATGGGGCGCTTCTCCCCCGCCTGAATTTCGGCCGGGCGAGGCAGAAAGCCTCCCCCCCGGCCTGAATTTTGGCTGGGCGAGGCAGGAAGCCTCCCCCCCCCGGCCTGAACTTCAGGGGGAGCAGTGAAGCGCCTCCCCCCACCGCGAAGCAAGCTGCGAGACCAGGTAAGTGACTTTCGTACATCCCTATCATTGATCATTTCTTATACCCTGGAAGAGAGAGCATTCTATCATGAAGATGTTTTTTTGTCTGGCTGCTCTTAGCACTCAACAGAGCAAAAAGTCAGTGTATCTTTCTGATAAGCCAAGAAGAAGCGGGGAAATAGGGAAACACTGCTGCAGTCATGTTAGCTTGTCAAATGTCCAAATTCCAGTCCAACTGCTAAAACTAGGATGGTCAAACGAAACACTTTTCCATGATGTTATTATTGAAATTTCTCTTGACGTTTATGACGAGGGCCTAGTGAAGATTTCATGTATGATGCTGACACATTATTTTTCCTTCTTTTTCTCCCCTTCTTCTCCCTTAAAATTATTCATTTGGTGGGGGGAAAAAGCATGTTAACATTTCATTCAAATTTAGATGAAAGATAAGGAAGATGGTAGTAAAAATAGGGCAGCTGAAGACTGTGTTTTTCCTGTCAATCTTCTGAAGTAACCTTAATGAAAGTTACTGTCAACTTTTTGCTTCCATAAAGATTTTAGGCACATATGGTATGCTACACTTGAATTTCCCACTCACTCACTCACTCCTTCTTTCTTTTGAATTAGTAGCTTCTTTCTTGTTTTCTTTTATATGTACTTTAGATTAATTATTATTCAGGTTTATTGTACATTTAAACAGCAGCCGTGGTGGGGGTCTCATAAAATATGTATTAATAAATGTAAAGTATTCAAGGTCTAAAAATAATCTCTACATGAATTTATGGAGGTGTAGAGTGTTTTTTTGTTTTTAGTTTTTTTGTTTTGTTTTTAATGAAGACCTTGATGTCCAAAGGTTCCACAACATTTTGTTTTGTTTTGTTGTTGTTTTCTTTAAAAAAGAAATAAAATCTTTGTTTAAATTGCCCACTATATGAAACTCCATCTGAGGGATCTTACTCCCATGAATTTAAACAAATGGCTGATTATTTAAGAGTATATTCAGATGCCATTTAGCATTGCTTGGCTCATATGTTATGTTCTATTAACATAGTTCTTGTTACCAAAAACATAAAAGGAGACAACAGATTCGAGGGGGCAGCAGTTCTGACTTACATACTTAACCTTCCTTAAAATAATAATAATAATATTAATAATAATAATTTCACCGTCCTATTCAGATGTCCCCCCACCCCATGCATTCAAAAGGAGAGGGGAGGGAGCCATGCACAATAGCCTTGTCCCATTATTCCCCTTGAAGGAATAAAACTGTCTTTCATGTGTGTATTTAGTTTGGCTGTAGTATATTATGAGGTTAAAACTTTTGTGTGTGTGCATATGCTAGTCAATTATAGCCAAAATGTAAATAGTTGAGGGGTCAAATGTTTAGAATATAGAGGTCAGGAAGCAGTGCTCAGAGGAGAGGGAGATCATAAACTTCAACAGAAGGTCAGAAGAAGAGAGAAAAAAGTCATCTCAGGAAATAGAAACTTAGTTTTCAGGAAGGTACAAAAAACTACCCTTCTGATTGGTTGGAGTTCAGGAGGGGGAAATGTTTTTAGAAGATTTAAGGCAATAAGGAAAGAGAAAAAAGAAGAGAGAGAAGGAAAGAAGGCTATGGTCCTAGAGGGAAGAAATAGGGGTGCACGAAAGTCACTTACCTGGTCTCGCAGCTTTTCGCGGTGGGGGGGAGGCGCTTCGCTGCTCTCCCCCTGAAGTTCAGGCCGGGGGGGGAGGTTTCCTGCCTCGCCCGGCCGAAATTCAGGCCGGGGGGGAGGCTTCCCGCCTCGCCCGGCCGAAATTCAGGCCGGGGAGGAGGCGCCTCGCCTCGCCCGGCTGCGAAATAAAAAGTTTTTTTTAAAAAATGCCCCCGTGATAGGCTACGTGACGATTTACGTAGCCTATCATGGCTGACTTTGCAAATCTAGCCGTGATAGGCTACGTTAATCATTACATAGCCTATCATGGGGGCGTTTGTTTTTTTTTAGTTTTATTGGAATGGCGGCAGCAGCAGCTGGTCAAAAGTTCGGCTGCCGCCCCCGCCCCTGACGAAGACCCGACGAACCGCCGCCGGGACCCGCCACCGGGAGGGACATTCGGGAAAGGTAAGTCCCGTCCCGGGGGGGGCAGGGGGCGGAGAATTTCTCCCTGAAACTTCTTCGGGGGGCCGAACACGTTGGCGCTCGGCCCCCCGAAGTTTTGGGGAGAAATTCTCCGCCAACCCTAGGAAGAAAGAGTCATAGCTGCTGAAAGTGGAGAACTGGCTGAGACAGCTGGACCAATGACAATAAGTTATTGTTTGGATAAGGGATCTGGAGAAATAGTGACGCATTTTAGTTAGGGTAGCTGGATGAGTTTATTCCCGTTCATTTCATTAGTCTATTGCTCTCTTTTCCTTTTCTTTTTTGTGGTGTGTGTGTGTGATTCAAATTTTTAAACCTTTTTCCTATTAACATTTTTCTTTTAATCCTTTAAAACTTTGGTATTTGAAACTTTGTGGTCTCTTTCGGGGGATTATCACCCACCCCACATGTATGAGACAACCCCACACTACCCAAAGTAGATGCCTGAGAACCAGAGAGTTTTAAGGTTGATTTGGCAGACAGAGGACAAAAGATCTCCTAGTGGCAATAGAAATGGCCGTAGGATGGGAATTGAAAAAGGGAACATAGGTACACTATTTTGCCTGTTTTCCCATCCACTAACAGATCAGGGTGTTGCCAGTCTCTGACATCTCCTATTAGGCAAAACCACCTCTGCCATTTCTGTGTTGAGTGGGAAGATCTGAAGAGGGATTATTTGGTTGAACTAGGGATGGCGGAGAATTTCTCCCCGAAACTTCGGGGGGCCGAGCGCCAACATGTTCGGCCCCCCGAACAAGTTTCAGGGAGAAATCCTCTGCACCCCCCCCGCCCCCCGCGCCCCCCCCGGGATGGGACTTACCTTCGCCGAATGTCCCTCAAGGCGGCGGGTCCGGCCAGCGGTTCGGCGTGTGTTCGAGCAGGGCGGGAGCGGCAGCCGGTCTTTCGACCGGCTGCCGCCGCCGCCATTCCAATGAAAGAAAAAAACAAACAAACGCCCCCATGATAGGCTACGTGACGATTAACGTAGCCTATCATGGCTAGATTTTCAAAGTCAGCCGTGATAGGCTACGTTAATCATCACGTAGCCTATCACGGGTGACTTAAAAAAAAAAAGTGCGTACGGATAATGGCGGCCCCCATAGGGAGCCGCCATTCCCATTCCTTATTTGGTTGCTGTAGTCTACGTAAAGATTTACGTAGACTACGGCGAAAATAAGGGCAACGCTATTTGCGTTGCCCTTATTTTCGCCGTAGTCTACGTAAACATTTACGTAGACTACAGAGACCAAATAAGGAATGGGAATGGCGGCTCCCTATGGGGGCCACCACTATCCATACCCGCTTTTTTTTTTTAAGTCACCCGTCATAGGCTACGTGACAATTAACGTAGCCTATCATGGCTGACTTTGCAGATCTAGCCGTGATAGGCTACATTAATCGTCACGTAGCCTATCACGGGGGCGTTTTGTTTTTTTAAAAACTTTCGAGTTCGCGGCCGGGCGAGGTGGGAAGCCTCCTCCCCGGCCTGAATTTCGGCCGGGGCGAGGCGGGAAGCCTCCCCCCCCCTGCCTGAACTTCGCGGGGGGGGCAGCGAAGCACCTCCCCCCCACCGTGAACCTTCGACGAAAGGTAACTGACTTTCGTCCACCCCTAGGTTGAACACAGCTCCCTGCAATCAGGAACCCGCTTATTGTGGGGAAGAATCTAAGCACATCTCACCAAATATACTTCGAATCCCCCCTTAGATATGTCCACTCAATATAAGAAGGTGAAGGGTGGAGCCAGTGGGGATGGGGATAGTGGGGTGGAACTGCTGTGTGCAAGTACACTCCCTCCTCCACATGTTCATCTTGAAAACCTGAACTTTAAGAACATAGGAACATAAGAAGAGCCATGCTGGATCAGACCAAGGGTCCATCTAGTCCAGCATTCTGTTCACACAGTGGCCAGCCAGCTGTTGACCAGGAAACTGCTAGCAGGACATGAGTGCAAGAGAACTCTCCCACCCATTTTCCCCAGCAACTGGTGTATGCAAGCTTACTGCCTCTGGTACTGGAGGCAGCACCTAGCCAGGACTAGTAGCCCTTGATAGCCTCCTCCTCCAGGTATTTATCTAACCCCCATTTTAAAGCCATCCAAGTTGTTTGGATGGTTGGATTCGCTACCATCTTGTGGTAGCAAATTCCATAGTTTAACTATGAGCTGTGTGAAGGACTTTAGCATTCTAATCCTAAACATATTTACTCAGAAGTAAGCAACAATGATTTCGATAAGCTTTACATTAAAGTAAGCATGTTTAGGATTGCTGCCCTAGTTAACATTATCATTTAAGAAGATTCTATTTACTTTTGTATTAAGTTGTTGTAGTCATCAGTAGTTGGTGCTACAAATGCTTTTTAAAGCTGTTTTGTTGTTGCTAAAATGTCCTTTATTGCCAATAGAGAACATTAATGGTAATAAGAATCTGTCTTGTAGGAGCATGACTTGAGCAGGTGGAAATATTTGCCTTTAACAGACGTAAGGTAGAAATTCAACAGAAAAAAAAATAACAAAAAAGTTTTCCCAGCATGGGAATATGTTTGTTTATTACATTATTTATATCCTATCTCTTTACCCCATAGTGTGGCCACCCAAGGTAGCTAGCAAAACTTACCAAAAAAAAAAAGAGAAAGAATAAAATAAATGACAATAAAATGTAAAAACAATAAAACAAAAATGTGTCAAAACTGCAGCATTAATACCTGAGTCAGCAGGCTATGATACCTTCAGATAAGCCAGGCAGCTGCATGTTCTGTTCCCAGAAACCCAGAATAAATGCCCTAACCCCGGTGCCAGCTTGTCTGGCTGAAAGGGGGGGCATTGCGTGCGGGTGGGGTGACAAGATGTAGGGGCCTCTGATTGGTGCACCTCAGTGGCACCACCGTGCAAGGAGGGGCAAGCTGAGTTGCCTTAAACTCAGCCCCCCTCCCAATCTCAGCTCTCTGGCTCGACGCAGCTCCCTCCCACCCTCCCCTAAGCAGTGTGGGTTTATTACCGGTTGCCCTTTGGGAACCATGTAGGAATTTTTTGGCTCACAGTTCAATTGGCCTATTACTGTGCATCCTTTTTGACTACATCACACTGTTTTGCGGGTCGAGTGTGTCTTGTAAGGGAATATGGTCTTTATCATCGGTCACATTCCAGTTGGCGGCTAGGATGGGCAAAAACAGGAGAGTAGGGATGGTGTGCATGCAGAGGCACCTTATGGTGACAGGTGACGCCTGAGGCCCCCTGAACGGGTTGAGCGGCTCGGTGGGGGGATAAGGGTTGCCTGGGAGACCAACCCTACTCACTCACCCAGGTGTTGTGCGGCACCGGGTTGGGGGTGACACCGGAAGGTCTACCTCCCCCAGAAGGGGCAGTCCCGAGGGAAGGCGAGATCACCACCACCCCTCGGGCTGGGTGAGTTTTCACCCAAGAAGTGCCAGCTAGCCGCTCACACAGCTAGATGCCTGTCCTAGTTACCCCTTTGCAGGTATTTCAATAAATGTGGCCCAATTTTCAACCCAAGCTTGTTGTCTGCGTCTTCTTTAACCCATCTCCGCTCGCAAAGGACTATTTAAACAATGCTGTATTCTCCTGGTCAAAGACACAGAAAGGAGTCAGCTAGATTTTCCAGAGCAAAGAATTCCACAGAATTCAAGAGCAAAGGATTCCACAGAGTAGGGAAGGGAGAACCAGGGATGCTCAAGCTTGCCAAAATGTTTTGAAGTCCACTTGGAAGCTCAGTTCACATCGCTCCTATTTTCAGGTGCAACCTGGTTTTCTTCTTGTTCAAATGGGTAAAGTGTGCATTTGTGTGTGGACTTTATAAAAAGAGTTTGAACATTTCCCCTCTTGACTAAGCATGCACATGCATATCTTTTGAGAAGAAAATGTTTATTTCAGAGTGTACATAGTTAAATAATATATGCAGCTTTCAAACACAATCAAAAGCTGGGGTGTTGCTTGGACTGGGTACCATGGGGCTCCAGCCCCAAAACTATATCCTATGGACCCAGATCTATTCCCAGAGCTAGGGATGTCAGAGAAATCTTCAATGGAACCAAATGAGTTCAGATCTTCATGAATTCAACCTGCGGATTCTGCAGTGGACGACTCTTCCCCTGTCTGTCAGATTCCACGGACATGCAGATCATTTCTCTAACTTTCCTGAATTTTGTGCAAATTTTCATAGAAAAATGTGCAAACTAATAATAATATATTTTTTTTTAAGCCAAAAATGTGCATTTCCCCCATAGGCTAAAGCATGAAAGTGAGCATTTGCAGGAATTTGCACATTTTTGCATATACAAAATTGCACAACTGCACATTTGCACAACTGCGAAGTTGCACACATTCAGAAACAGAAAACAAACAAACAAACCTGATTCCGTTGATGGGCAGACAATGAAACGAAAGGTGCATCACAATCCATGAAAGACAGATGGAACAGATTTTGCATCGCTATCCAGACTCCTGAGTGTCTGTTGGTGCCAATGGAAGCCCCCCCCCCCTTGCAGCTTAATTACCCTGCAGGGGACAATTTTCAAGGGAGATTGCAGCTGGAAAGGGAAAGATTAACTCTCCCCTTCTCACATGTGGCAACCCCCCCTCCTCCCAAAAAAACCCTTTCCCTGTAAGGCAATAAAGTTTTGGAAAAAGACACCCCTTTTCTTTGGATGATTTGGGCCAAGGTGAAAATTAATTGACCAATTTATTTTATTTGAGATAATCTGGATAAGAAATTAATTGGCTGACTTTGCTTCCTGTGAAACATTTGTTTGTTTATCCTCATTGGACTTGAAAACCGTACATCCGATTGTTATGAAACGAGGGATGTCAGAGAATTTCGCCACGAATCTCGGGGAGGCCGAAATTGGTGGCAAAACGGTCTGCCACCCCCACCCCCAGGATAGGACTTACCTTGGGCGAATCTTCCTGGCGGCGGCGGCTCCGGCGGCGGTTCGGCGGCGGTTCAGCGGCGGTTTGGGCGGCGGTTCGACTGGCTGCCGCCGCAATTTCCAGTAAAAAAAAAAAAACGTGCTAGGCTACGTAAACATTTACGTAGCCTATCACGGCTAGATTTAAAAAAAAAACACCTTGATATCACAGCTGATTTTTTTAAAAAAACAAAAACACGCGTACACAAATGGCGGCGCCCATGGGCGCTGCCATTTGCATTCCTACTTTGACACGTCTTAGTCTACGTAAACATTTACATAGACTAAGACGGCGAAAATAAGGGGAACGCAAATAGCATAGACGCTACGCTATTTGCGTTCCCCTTATTTTCGCCGTCTTAGTCTACGTAAATGTTTACATAGACTAAGGTGTGTCAAAATAAGGAACGCAAATGGCGGCGCCAGTGGGCACCGCCATTTGCATACGTGCATTTTTTTTCTCTTTTAAATCAGCCGTGATAGGCTTTTACGTAGCCTATCACAGCTGACTGCAGGGACGCAAACGGTGGCGGCTATGACCGCTGCCATTTGTGGACCCAGACGGCCAGAATTTGGGGGGGGGGAGGGACGGAGCGCCTCCCCCTCAGCCAGAATTTTTTGGGGGATGGAGTTCCTCCCCCCGGCCAGAATTTCGGGGGGAGGGACAGAGTGCCTCCCCCCCACCTCGAATCAATTTCATAAAAAGGTAAGTGACTTTCGTACATCCCTATATGAAACTTTCAGGATTTGTTGTACCTCTATCTTGGGATTGTTTTAGGCACAGTGAAATTTGTGTCTGCCATCAGATAGTCAACCTATATTATCATATAGATACAGCAGGGGCAGGGGAAAGGGGCAAGTTGCCCAGGTAACAGAAGAACATTGGCACTTGATGTGGCAGGAGGGGGAGAGAAGGAAGAGCACAGAAGAAGGAAGTCATGGCTGACAGACAGGGAAGCTCAAGACAGTATTCAGGAGATGAAGAAGAAAACAGACCCCTCCCTCAAAGGGCTATTGGGGTCACCATGGCAGGGGTTGTGCCTAGGGCCATGGCAAGCATAATGTGCCCAACTCTGGCACCTGCTTAACTTTGCTTGGAGGCTTTGCTGTATCCAACTCTGACAGGTGTGTAAGGCTGTGCTGTATCAAACTAAGGGCTCATCCCAAACTGTGCGAAGCATATTATCATATGCTGATGAGCCAACAATGTGATGTGACTGCAAAAAGGGGCTGCATTAATAGAAGCATAGCTTCCAAATCCCGGGAAGTACTAGTTCCCCTCTACTCAGCACTGGTTAGGCCTCATCTGGAGTACTGTGTCCAATTCTGGGCACCACACTTCAAGAAGGATGCAGAGAAACTGGAGAGAGTTCAGAGGAGGGCAGTGAAGATGATCTGGGGACTGGAAACAAAGCCCTATGATTTTCTCTTTCTTTTGAAATGCTATAACCTGGTGTCATCCCATGAAGTTGACTGGTGTGAGATTCAGGACAAACTGAATCTAACAAAACAAAGTACTTCTTCACACAGTGCATAGTTAAACTCTGGAATTCACTACCACAGGATGTAGTGATGGCCACCAATTTAGATGGCTTTAAAAATGGGATAGACAAATCATGGTGGAGAAGACTATCAATGGCTACTAGTCCTGATGGCAGTGAGCCTATGTATACCAGTTGCTAAGGAACATGGGTAGGAAGGTGCTGTTGTGCTCGTGTCCTGCTTGTGGGTTCCCAGTCGTCAGCTGCTTGGTCACTGTGTGAACAAAATGCTGGACTACATGGACCCTTTGTCTGATCCAGCAGGGCTCTTATGTTTTTATGCTCTTGTGTACAGTATCATAGTGTGTTATCCAATTAGCACAAATGATGCTGTGTTAGCAGAAACTAGGTTCTGAACTATGAGCAGGATAAGAATCCAACTAAAGTTGCATTTGTGCAAACACAGTTGCGCAAGCAGTTGTGCATTATGCTTGTGCAACCCATTGTGCAACCAGTTGTGTATAACCCATACGTAACCTGCTGTGCAAACCATTGTGCAACTGGTTGAGCAATTGCTTGCACAACCAGTTGTGCAAGTGTAATGGACCACCACTTGCACAACAGAAGGATTCAGCAGAGCTCCGTTAATGCTATTTAAGTTTGCAGAATGACACTCTTAGATACTGCCCAATATGAGATGGGGTGTGGATGGGCTGCCAGGGGAGGGAAGAATTGACCCAAATTGGGAAGACCTCTTTGTAGATGGGGTCATGGATGGGGTAGTGGTGAAAGGATTAAACAAACCCTCCCCATATGCTGCAGCCTTGATCTGGATTGGGCTCAGGCTTTCTTTTGAGTAAAACAGAAACACTTATTGGCAACAAATGTAATGTAGCATGTAGTTTGACCAGTAGGATTCAGCCCATGGTCCTGTGGAGTTCCCATTCTCATCTACAGAGATTTCA
This sequence comes from Heloderma suspectum, assembly GCF_057233095.1. Taxonomy (NCBI): domain Eukaryota; kingdom Metazoa; phylum Chordata; class Lepidosauria; order Squamata; family Helodermatidae; genus Heloderma; species Heloderma suspectum. The sequence continues at coordinate 30,383,463 of NC_139465.1, forward strand.
CAACCTTGCTTTCTGGCATATCGTGTGCAATATGTCCAGTTCTAACTTGAATATTTATTTTGTACTTCAGCAAATCTTAACAATGAAGCTGTAAAATCATTAAATATCAATATAGGGTGTTTTAAAATGCATTAACTTTGATAAGTATCAAACACTTATCATTCTCTCACTGATTTATTATGAAGAATATTCTGAATTCCCTCAGTTCGGCTCCATTATTATTATTCTACTCTACTGATATCCCTTGGGTTCTACTCTCTTTGCATTCTGACAGGAATTGAAGATTTTGGAATGTCACTAATAGATTCAGCATATGCATATTCATCATCATAGTATTTAAAAGCAAAAAAAAAAAAAATCACCACTATTTGCACTTCTGTGGAAAGGTGGGCTTTGGGGGGTTGCTGTTGTTAAAGGAAAAGGTTATTTTATAGGGGGGAAAGTACAATTGCTGGCTTTTAGAAGTATAGAATAATGCTTTATTAAAAATGAATGCTGCTCAGCTGCAGAATTTCCCAATTCTTTTTTTAAAAACTTCTTCTTCCTCTTGCTCTTGCTCTTGCTCTTCCTCTTCCTCCTCTTCCAAATTCTGGAAAAGCACAGATTCCAACACTTTTTTCCACCCCAGGAAATACACCTGGTGAAGCAGAACCTCAAAAACCAGGCAGAATCAATCTGGCAGAGGCAAAACCGGTAGGTATCCCTAAAGAACATTCTGAACAAGTCTTAAGAACTTCTAATTTACCAAGCTGAATGAAGCCTCCTGCTTATGAATTGTAGCCTGGTTTGCTGACACTCCTCCCACTCATCTTTTGCAATCCTAAACAAGTAGCAAAAATATGACATTTCAGCTACATCAGCATGGTGGATCCCTAGTTGAGCAGGGCTTCTTTAATCAGTTCTCCAATCAGATAGGGATGCAAAGGTTCCCCAAGTGCACCTGACACTGCAGAATTTACACATGGGTAGACCTACAACATAGTCCTCCTATGATATTGTTGTCTTCTGACAACTGCATAATGTCTCCAAATTTCAGCCTCTTACCACTAGGGATGTACAAAAGTGATTTACCTTTCACAGATTATGTTGATGGTGGGGGGGGAGGCGTTCCGTCCCTTCCCCCGGAATCCTGGCTGGGGGGGGGAGGCGCTCCATTCCTCCCCCCAGAATCCTCAAATGGCCGGCTGTGCTCCACGGCAGCTCCACGGAGCAGCCAGCCAGGCCCGGCCCAGCCAGGGCAGAGCCGTCCGCAGCCGGATTTCCAGCCGCAGAGCGCTCTGGGTAAAAAAAACACACACAAAAACCAACCATGTACGCAAATGGCAGCAGCTACGGCCGTCGCCATTTGCGTTCCTTCTTTTTGGCCGTCTTAATCTACGTAAATATTTACATAGATTATGACGGCAAAAAGAAAGGGGAACGCAAATAGCATAGGGGGCACTATTTGCATCCCTTTTTCATTCACCGTTTTAGCCTACGTAAATCTTTACGTAGGCTAAAACGGCAAATCAAAAGGGGACGCAAATAGCGCCTGCTACACTATTTGCGTTCCCCTTTCTTTTCGCCGTCATAGTCTACATAAATATTTACATAGATTAAGATGGTAAAAAGAAGGAACACAAATGGTGGTGGCCATAGCCGCCGCCATTTGCGTATGCATTTGTTTTTTAAACCCACCCCCAACCATGATAGGCTACGTAAAGATTTACGTAGCCTATCACGTCTTTTTTTTTCCCACAAGCCTGGAAATGGCGGCGGCGGCAGCTGGTCAGAAGACCGGCTGCCGCCGCCGCTGCCGCCAAAGCCATCGCCGGAAGATCCACCCCAGGTAAGTCTCATCCTGGGGGGGATCCGCGGGGGGTCAGGGGTCAGGCCATTCTGCCACAGATTTTGGGGGGCCGAATGCACTGGCATTTGGCCTCACCGAGATCCGTGGCGGAATTCTCTGACATCCCTACTTACCACTTACCTGGAAAAACCCCTGATGTAGGACATGTTTCCTATCAGGGTGTCTATGTCCCCATGGCTTTTTTTTCTTTTTCCCAAAGGAAATCGGTCTAGTGAAGAAGGATTAAGTACCATGTCTGTAGGTTGGCAAAAACAATGGGTTTTCCTTGGGGAACATTTACCTCACCAGAGACAGATTGCTTGGTTCTAGAGAAATTTCCCAGGGGACCAAAAGTAATGATAAAGTTTTACCTAAATTTTTACTTTGACAGTTATATTATTTTTCTATTATTTTGATTTAAAACATAATTCAGACATCACAGACACATTGTTGTGGGGCATTTTATCATCCCAGGATACATTGGAAAATGTTTTGGGACAGTAAAATGCCCTCCACTGTGGAGTGACAAAATGTTATGATGCATCAAGGTATTTCTTTCCCACTGAAGTCACTAAGATGTCCTCCATGCTGGTGGAGTCCTGGTGCAGGGATGAGGTTCAGGGCAGGGTGATGAGAGGTATGGTGTCTAGACACAGGGTGTGAGTGTACATTTATGATGTCCACCAGGGCATGGGGGTCTCAGGAGTTGTATAAGCCCACTGAGCCCATCCTCTGGACTCTTTTGATTTGTAGCTCCCACCCTCCCTATGTAGAAGTGCAGGTATTACTGATGGTTTCAGGGCTGTGAAGGATCAGAACTGCCTTATACTGGCTTTTTGGCTATTGTGGGGTTAATTTATTCTCTCTCTCTGTTGGTTAGTATACAATCAAAAGGTTAAAAGTTTGATGCCACCAGGTATGTAAAGCAAGGGAAAGAAAAAGAAAAAACAAGTTCAGCAGGTGGCCAGGAAGACAAGGCACCTGGAGAAGAGGGTTTGTTTACATTGTGGCTGTAAAGTTTTGCAAGACATAGTTTTGATTTTAGCACAAGGAATTTAAGGAAAAGGTGAACCCTCATGATTGGTCAGTTACAAAAGCACAGGTTAGCTTTAACATACACAAGTTTAAGCAAAAACACAGTTTTTAAGTAGAGGTTTGGAAGGAAAGAAGAAACAGAGAGAAAATCAGAGAGCTGCCTGGGAGAAATTGAATGTTGCGGAGAACCTGAAAGCTTGGGAAAGCTGAGAATTCTGTAAGATATTGCTGGGAAAACTTGGAAAATAGGAACACAGTCTATTTAGGTTTAGCTGGATGCATTTACCCTGGTATTTTTTTCACCTTTTTGTGTGCATGTTTGAAACCATTCAGATGTTAAATCCGTTTCCCTAATAATAATGTTATTTCAGTAAATGTTAAAATTTTGGGTTTTTTTAAACTTAGTGGTCTTTTTTTTCTTGCTGGGTTACCTCCTCCACCCCATGCCTAAAAGCCAAATCCCACACTATCTAAAAGCATTGACAAGAAAGCCAGAGGATGTTAAGGGTGTTTGGTAGAGGCAGCCAGGGGAAATAAAGAATTCCATCTAGTGGCAGTTGAAAGGCCACTGGAGAGTAAGGGAAATCAGGAGTGGGTAACTCTATTGGACCTTGTATCCCCTCCACACATGTATCAGGGTGCAACTGGTCCCATGACAAGGGTCAAGTAGGATTATTATTATTCTTTTTAACCTGCTGCCCAAGTAACAGGGTTTTTTGCTGCATATTCTAACCTGAAGTGACGGGCAGAGGCTAATTGTTCGGTGGGTTGCCATGTTAGGTTAATTTGGTTACATCAGGCATGTAGGAAGGTATTTGCAGAAAATGTAAGTAGGGTACATGATTGGTGAGAACCTGGGGCACTTTTATGGTGACTGGCAAGTCCTGATGCTTGCTACTCAAATGGGACCCATGGGCAAGATAAGGATCACCTTTGAGCAAATCAGGTTCCCCCACTTGCCTCCCTAATCACTTCAAAAGGTGTGGCCCTGTAGAGGGGTGGTCATAAGTACACCACTCACCAGGGCCAGGGTGGCCTTGCCCAAACGGACCACAGGATAATTGAATGATGAATATAGAGAATTTAGTTCTGGCACAAATACCCTTCACAGATCCAGTTTGATTAATAAAGGTGTCCTCATTTAACTTATATGCAGAGTACATCATGAGAAATGCCGGGTTGGATGAATCAGAGGTCGGAATTAAGATTGCTGGGAGAATTATCAACAACCTCCGATATGCAGACGATACCACCCTAATGGCAGAAAGCGAAGAGGATCTCAAGAGCCTCTTGTTGAGGGTGAAAGAGGAGAGTGCAAAAGCTGGTTTGAAACTCAACATTAACAAAACTAAGATCATGGCATCTGGCCCCATCACTTCCTGGCATATAGAAGGGGAAGAAATGGAAGCAGTGACAGATTTTACTTTCTTGGGCTCCAAGATCACCGCAGACGGTGACTGTAGCCATGAAATTAAAAGACGTTTGCTCCTTGGGAGGAAAGCTATGGCCAACCTAGACAGCATAGTAAGAAGCAGAGACATCACCTTGCCAACAAAGGTCCGTCTAATCAAAGCTATGGTTTTCCCAGTGGTAATGTATGGCTGTGAGAGCTGGACTATAAGGAAGGCTGAGCGCCGAAGAATTGATGCTTTCAAACTGTGGTGCTGGAGAAGACTCTTACGAGTCCCCTGGACTGCAAGGAGGTCAAATCAGTCTATCCTAAAGGAAATCAACCCTGAGTGCTCATTGGAAGGACAGATAATGAAGCTGAAGCTCCAATATTTTGGCCACCTAATGCGAAGAGAAAACTCCCTGGAAAAGATCCTGATGCTGGGAAAGACTGAAGGCAAAAGGAGAAGGGGACGGCAGAGGATGAGATGGCTAGATAGCATCACGGATGCAATGAATATGAACTTGAGCACGCTCCGGGAGAGAGCGCAGGACAGGAAGGCCTGGCGTGCTATGGTCCATGGGGTCACGAAGAGTCGGACACGACTGAACGACTGAACAACAACAACAACAACAGTTCAACCCACCTATTCATTTCTCCCCTCTTTATTTCCACTTTCACTCATAATAAGGAATAAGGGTTTCCCCCCACATTAGTGGATGCTGACATTCTTGACAATCTCAAATTACTCAGTGCTAGATGACACTGACCTCAGGATCAGAAGAACCTCTGCAGTCATGATTTTAATCTGTGCAATGTGGCACAGTCATCCATATTTATGCTGGGTGGAATGCTGCTATTATTTATTATATGGTCTGGTGAGCTAAGCCTTCCATTCTATACAGGGGGAGAATGCCTAATATTATTTAGTGAGTATGAGAAGTGAACCCATTGATTCCAAATCCCTTCAGTAAAAGTAATTATCATTAGTCTCAGCTTACCAAGATGGGAAATATCTAGAGAGAAGCTAATTAACTGGCCACTGATTTCACAGTGGTAAGGAAAGTGCCCACATTCCAATTTTTCACAGGTCAAAGCTATCTTAATTATTGTGCTTTTTATGCATGTCCACTCAGAAGTAAGTCCCACTGAGTTCAATGAGATTTACCACCAGATACATTTGTACAGGATTACCACCTCAGTCACCTTTCTAGTCTGAAGTTGTTCAAGGAATAAAAACCTGAGAACTGCATTTAAAAAAGGCAACAACAGCAATACTATTTAGAAGCTAACAATCAGATCTAGCAGTTTCATTAGTAATTAAAAAAGCCCAACAGTTCAAACAACCATACCAAAAACCATCTCTATGTATGTTGATATCAATCAGACATGGGGGGGGGCGACTTTCCACACATTCTTCCAACCAAGATCACTGAATCTGTGGAGATGAAGGTGCCAACTGTACCTATTCCTACTTAGGTGGGAAAACATGCCAGGAATTGTAGGTAGGGATGGACGAACCCACTGCTGTATGATATTGGCAGGTGCTTGCTGAAGTGCTGCCCCCATTCGAACCCCCCCAGACCCGCGTTCGAGCCTCCATGAGCTCGCCGAGCCATCCGCACTCACTCTGGATCCTGTCCATGAGTACTCCCCCTATTTTGCCAAGCTTCTTTTTACAGAAAAAAGGAGGTAATTAAAAATGTGCATTATTTAAATGTGCACAAATTCCATCTGGGAAAGCTTGATATACAAAATATTAGATTTGTAACGAGGCCATTTAAGCCTCTAGTATTGCACAGATCAGCCTTTCCCAGCTTGAATTTGTGTATATTTAAATATGTGTATTTTTAATTACCTCCTTTTTTTCCATAAAAAGAAACTCAGCAAAATGGCGGGTGCCCACAGGCGGGATCCAGGGTGAGTGTGGGGAACATCCAGGAGGGCACAAGCAGGGACAAGCAAGGCCAGAGGCTCGGTGGGTGCCATCCTGGAGCATGGGCTGGGGTGGGGGGAGCCTGACAGACTCCCAGGTCCAGCCGGGTGTCTGTGCCATCCCTAATGGTAAGAGAATCTAGAAGGCTTTCAAAAAGAGAAGCAAAATACTTTGCAAGTGAGGCCTACAGATTTGTACATTGCCACCAAAGTTTGCTGGAACTGATGGAATTTGAGTTCAGTTTTGGACTTGGGCAAGCCAAAATGAATCTAAATTTCAAGGGAAGCTTTAAGAGTTTGGATAAGACTAAGCAGTCCCTCCATCATGCTACCAGGTGCCACAGCTGAGATCATCAGAGGGAGAAGCAGCAGCCCTGTATTTCTGTTCCATGGCCTGCTGAAGTGTGTAACTAAGAATCTAATGCCTGAGTTTACTCCCCCCCTTCTCCCTTTTCCTTGTGGGCTTTGTCTTTTAGATGTAAGTCTGTCAGCTGGGACTTCGAAGAACTGGATAAGACTTCTGTGAGTGTTCAACCTTTATTTCCCAGTCGATAAACAGTGGCTGCTTTGCACAACATGATAGCCCACTGTGGGGCGCACACCGCTTCCATTTTGAATATGCAACTCCTGCTTAGGGGTTGTCATATCAAGTGAACCCAGTGAGTGTGGGTTATACGAGGGTTAAATAACTCTCACATAACCCATGGACTGTTGTAGGGTTATGCAAGGCTTGTTAACCCTCCCATAATCCAGCTTGCTGGGTTTGTATGACACAACAACTCCTGAGGGGTTGCATATTCAAAATGGCACCCATGGGCACCACAGCTCATCATGGTTTAAATAACCCACAATGACCTGTGTCATATCATCTGAACCTGGTCACCATCTTCTTTTCAATACATAAACCCTGTTCACTTGTTTGTTTGTCTGAGTACAAATGTGAAAGTCATATATGTTCCTTTCCCCCCAATCCCACCTCCACAAGGTCAAACATACTGTCTGTATTTGGCCTAGAGACCAACTCAGGCATTCTAAATCTCCCATTGGATGAGAGAGAGTGGGAACAAACATGTTTGCCCTGCCCCCATGAATTGGAGGGTGAACATATACATCAGGAAGCCTGCTCTTCTCATTGTCACAAATACCTTGGCCCCTTCTATCCTTAAGCACTCACACACACACAAATAGAGAGGCTTCAGTCTCATACCTTTAATCCATTATTCACAGGTTCATTACATATGCAAATCCCCAAAGACTCTCTAGCTACAAAGGAGTACCTCCAGAGGATTCAAATGGGATCACCGCAAGTTACCCCTTTCACAGTTGGAAAGGGAGGCTATCTGGCTAGGCTAATTTAGGGAGGGAGGTCCCGCCCCTTGCATGATGCTTCCCTGTGTAGCCTCTCATGCATCGCTAACCAAGTCGACCATGTGAGCTCTGCCCCTGACGTTTCCCTCTTAGCTCTGTGCCACCACCTCGCATCACTTAGGTCACAGTCCTCAAGCCCCTCCTCCTCCTGCTCGCTGCTTCTCACAGAGGGAGTAAGGAGGAAGCTTCATGCCCAAGCCATCTGGGAGTTGGTAACCTGAGAAGCATGCCTACCCATATCTGAAGTGGCTTGTGAAAATGCCTCTCCCAGTTCTGGCTGCTTCTCTTCTGAATCTGAGCTGCTAACTATCTCCCTGCACTCAGAATCAATCCTGACACTCATGAAGTTCCCAGGATATTCTAAATTATGCCAGTAGCTTATGCCAACAGTCCAGGAATTTTCACTGCAAAACTCAACAGAAACTTTCTGCCTAAAATATAGTAAATGCTTGGATACCAATCAGAATATACTAGTACAAACAAACAAAAATATTCCATTTATGCTTTAATCACATACAGCATGATTATAGCTTTGACTTTGCCCTTCCTCTGTTTTTCAATTCCACTTTGAAAGTTTTGCCTTTTTAAATCTTAAGCTGTTCATCCACTAAAAGCATATTTATCCACCTCTGTTGTTTACTGCCATTAATAGCGGTTGCACTTTGCTATGTGTCCTTGAAATGACATAAGTTATCTCTCGCTCCCACACTCACACAAATGCGTGTGCATACACACAGAAACAGGCAAGCAAAAAAAATCATAGAAAAAAGCTTCAAGAAGACTATAATTTAATAATGCAGTATAGTGTGAAGAAAGTAGTTATGAATCTCAGAAATGCTCCTCAATAGCTGTATTGTGTGTTTGAAACTTCAAAAGAATATTCAACCCTTTTGTTTATCTCTTTCTTTCTTTTTTTCTTTTCTTTTTTTCCCCAACAGCAAAATACAGAAAGTCTTACTTTCTGTCAAAACAGACTCTGCTGTTGTGATACAAATGCCATTCAGTATTGGATTAACAAATACATTGTTTTGACATGTTTTAATAATTGCAAGCAGTTCCTCACCTAACCATAGCAGGTTCATACATTTGCATGTTTTCATGTGTGTCTAAAAATTGAGAAGGTTTGACGCAAGCCTGCTTACATTCTTGTATCTGATTATGTGTTTTCTTAAAACTATAGGCTTGTGTAGGTGTGTGTATATGGAATGAGAGGAATCAGTGGAAAGTGCAATGGCCTCAATTTGAATATTAATGTTAGATATTTTCATTGGCCTTCTTTTAGTCTGGGCCATTGGCCTTTATTGGTAAATTTTGTTTTTATTCGTTTTAATTGCCAATCTCTGTTTCTATGGATTTTATTGAAACATGTTTTTATGGATTTTGTTTTTTATCATATCCACTTCGTGTTGTTTTTATCTTGAATGCCACCTTGAGAGGGTTCCATCCTTAAAGGCAGTCTAGAAATAATTGTAGATACAGTAGATAGATGATGGGTAGCTCTAAAACTATCTTTTTGTGTCTAATCCCACAGAAGGTTATTTAGGGATGGCGGAGAATTTCTCCACGAATCTCCGGGAGGCCGAATACCAACGCATTCGGCCCCCCGAAATTGGTGGTGAAATTCTCCGACACCCACCACCCACCCCCCCGGGATGGGACTTACCTCTGTCGAATGTCCTCTCAGCGGCGGGTCCCAGCGGCATTTCGGCAGCGTTTCGGCGGCGTTTCGGTCATGGCGGGGGCGGCGGCCAGTCTTCCGACCGGCTGCCACCACCGCCATTTCCCCGTAAAGTAAAAAAAAAAAAAGTGATAGGCTACGTAAAGATTTACATAGCCTATCACGGCTAGATTTTCAAAGTCAGTCGTGATAGGCTACATAAATCTTTACGTAGCCTATCACAGCTGACTTTGGGGGAAAAAAAAGCGCGCAAAGATTTACGTAGACTACAGCGAAAATAAGGACAACGCTATTTGCGTTGCCCTTATTTTCACCGTAGTCTACGTAAATGTTTACGTAGACTACCCGTGCCCAAATAAGGAATGCAAATGGCAGCTAGGGATGGGGGAGAATTTCTCCCCGAAACTTCGGGGGGCAGAGCGCCAACGCATTCGGTCCTCCGAAGGTTGTTCGGGGAGAAATTCTCCGCCCCCCCCCGCCCCCAGCCCCCCCCCCCCCCGGGATGGGACTTACCTTTCACAAATGTCCCTCCCGGCGGCGGGTCCCGGCGGTGGTTCGGCAGGTCTTCGTGAGGGGCGGGGGCGGCAGCCGGTCTTTCGACCAGCTGCCGCCGCCGCCATTACAAGCAAAGTAAAAAAAAAAAAATGCCCCTGTGATAGGCTACGTAACGATTAATGTAGCCTATCACGGCTAGATTTGCAAAGTCAGCCATGATAGGCTACGTTAATCGTCACATAGCCTATCACGGGTGACTTTAAAAAAAAAGGGCGTACGGCTAATGGCGGCCCCCATAGGGAGCCGCCATTCGCATTCCTTATATGGTATCTGTAGTTTACTTAAAGATTTACATAGACTACGGCAAAAATAAGGGCAACACAAATAGCGTTGCCCTTATTTTCGCCGTAGTCTACGTAAATCTTTACGTAGACTACAGCGACCAAATAAGGAACGCGAATGGCGGCTCCCTATGGGGGCCGCCATTTGCGTACGCGCTTTTTTTTTTTTCAAAGTCACCCGTGATAGGCTACGTGACGATTAACGTAGCCTATCATGGCTGACCCTGCAGATCTAGCCGTGATAGGCTACGTTAATCGTTACGTAGCCTATCGCAGGGGCGTTTTTTTTTTCTTTTGAAGTTGGCGGCCGGGGAGACGGGGCGCTTCTCCCCGGCCTGAATTTCGGCCGGGCGAGGAGGGAAGGCTCCCCCCCCGGCCTGAACTTCGGGGGGAGCAGCAAAGCGCCTCCCCCCCACCGCGAAGCAAGCTGCGAGACCAGGTAAGTGACTTTCGTGCACCCCTAATGGCGGCGCCCATGGGCGCCACCATTTGCGTATGCGCTTTTTTTTTTTTTTCAAAGTCAGCCGTGATAGGCTACGTAAAGATTTACGTAGCCTATCATGGCTGACTTTGAAAATCTAGCTGTGATAGGCTACGTAAATCGTTACGTAGTAATACGTAGTATCACGGCTGACTTTGAAAATCTAGCTGTGATAGGCTACGTAAATCGTTACGTAGTATTACGTAGTATCACGGCTGACTTTGAAAATCTAGCTCTGATAGGCTACGTAAATCGTTACGTAGCCTATCACGTTTTTTTTTTTTCCAATTTACTTTTCTATTTCGCAGCCGGGGAGACGAGGTGCTCCCCCCCGGCCTGAATTTCAGTGGCGAGGGATGGGGCGCCTCCCCCCTGGCCTGAATTTCAGCTGGGAGGGGCGGGGCACTTCCCCCCCACCAAGAATTTCGGGGGGAGAAACGGAGCACCTCCCCCCCCACCGAACACAGCTGCGGGACCAGGTAAGGGACTTTCATCCATCCTTAGTTATCTTCAGGAGGTTCTGAACCCATACCTAGGGATGGCGGAGAATTCCGCCATGGACCCCAATGAGGCCGGAGTCTAAAGAATCCGGCCCCCCAGAGTCTGTGGCAGAACGGAACACTTACCTCCACCTCCCTGCAGAATCCTCTTCAGACGTATCCTCCAGCTCTGGAGTGCCAACGACACGGCCGCCATGCCGTATCGCTGGCTGAAGGGGATTCACTGCGGATGCAAATGGCATCCAAGACACCATTTGCGGCCGCAGTCAATACCCCTCAGCCAGCAATACGGCATGGCAGCCATGTCGCTGGCACTTCGGAGCTGGCCGGTGGCTCTGTGGAATTGCCGTGGAGCAGAGCTGGCCAAAGAGGATTCCGGGGGAGGAAAGAATCTCCTGCCCCCCCGCGGGCGGATTCCCCATGGACTGGCAGGTAGGGAATCCCCACATCCCTACCCACACCAGGCTATTCTGAAAGAACCTAAAATGGGAGAGATTCCCTTTTTTGGCCTGAAGCCTCCATACTCTCATAGGAAACCTTCCAAGGACTGCATGCCAGCAGTAGGCAGGACTGGAGCCAAAAGTGGGCAGGGGTGGAGATACTTCAACTCTTACGTTCACACACCCGCACCCATGCACACCCATCCTTCCATTCAGTTCTCTGTCTTCCCCTTCTCTCTCTCTCTCTCTCTCTCTCTCTCTGTGTGTGTGTGTGTGTGTCCCTTCTCTCTTTCTTTTTCTACCCAATTGTTATCTCTTTCCCTGCTACTCCCCAGAGGCCTTTCCTCCTCAGTGCCCAGCTCTTACCCCCCCCCCAAACACTCATTGACACCAACAGAAGTTGTTGTTGTTGTTTTAGCCTAATTTTAGGGTAGGGGCCATGGCACATGGGAAGGGGATTCTTATTGCTGCCCTGCCAAGAGGTAACTAGGGATGCCAGAGAAATTCACAACAGAATCAAATGAGTTCAGACTTCTATGAATCCAAGTCATAGATTCTGCAGGCGATCAGCTTTTCCCAAGTCACACAAATTCCACAGATGTGTAGATCATGCTTCCCCCCCCCCCTTTTTTTTTAAACTTCCTGGAATGTTATTCAGATTTATTTGTAGAAAAATATGTAATTAAAAAAAAAGTTGAAAATTTGTGTTTCACCCATAGGCTAAACCATGAAAATGTGCTTTTGGGGCAGGGGGATTTGTGCAGCTTCACAAGGGCAAATTTGCAAGAATATGAATTTGCACAAATTCAGTAAATTGGAAAAATCTGATTCTGACAATGAGCAGACAACAGAACAAAAGGCACCTGACAATATGTGAAATGCAGATGGAATGGATTTCACAAAATCTGTATATCCCTAGAGGAACCTTCACCCCACCCGCCAATACCCCCAGGCAACAATTAGACTTTTGAAAAGCTTTGATTCAAACAGGTGGGGCTTTCCAAAAAGGCTTACTGCTATGCAGGGCACAGGTGAGAAGGAGACCATGGATCAGATAGGCTACATCCTTCCCATGGTCCAGAGGTCCTCCATCCCTGAACTAAAACATAGGAAGCTACCTCGTACTAAGTCAGATCATTGGTCCATTTATGTTTTTGATATCTACACTGACTGGCAACAGCTCTCCAAGGTTTTAGACAGGTGTACCCCCTCCCCAGCCCTCTCTCAAGATACTGGGCTTGAAACTGGGCATTTTTGCAGGCACAGCACATACTCTGCCACTTAGTTATGACTCCCATAAACACTGGTGCTGTGGGAAAGAAGCTGATTCCCTGACACACATGATGTGGAGTTGCCAGGTAGACGAATCTTTGAATCAAAGAATAGTAGGGTTGGAAGGAGCCTATACGACCATCAAGTCCAACCCGCTGCTCAATGCAGGAATCCAAGTCAAAGCATCCTTGACAGATGGCTGTCCAGCTTTGTCTTGAATGCCTCCAGTGTGGGAGAGCCCACTACCTCCCTAGGTGATTGGTTCCATTGCCGTATTGCTCTAATAGTCAGGACGTTTTTCCTGATGTTCAGCCAAAATCTGGCTTCCTGTAACTTGAGCCCATTATTCCGTGTCCTGTACTCTGGGATGATCAATAAGATATCCTGGCCTTCCTCTCTGTGACAACCTTTCAAGTACTTGAAGAGCGCTATCATATGTCCCCTCAGTCTTCTCTCCTCAAGGCTAAACATGCCCAGTTCTTTCAGTCTCTCCTCATAGGGCTTTGTTTCCAGTCCCCTGATCATCTTTGCTGCCCTCCTCTGAACCCTCTCCAGCTTCCTTCTTAAAGTGTGGTGCCCAGAACTGGACACAGTACTCCAGATGAGGCCTAACAAGTGCTTCATAGAGGGGAACTAGTTCTTCATGTGATTTGGAAGCTATACTTCTATTAATGCAGCACAAAATAGCATTTGCTTTTTTTGCAGCCACATTACATTGTTGGCTCATATTCAGCTGGTGATCCACAACAATTCCAAGATCCTTCTCACTTGTAGTATTGTTGAGCCAAGTATCCCCCATCTTGTAACTGTGCATTTGGTTTCTTTTTCCTAGGTGCAGAACTTGACATTTATCCCAGTTACATTTCATTCTGTTGTTTTCAGCCCAGCGCTCCAGCCTATCAAGATCACCTTGAATTTTGTTTCTGTCTTGCTATTAGCTCTCCCATACAATTTTGTGTCATCTGCAAATGTGATCAGCATTCCCTGCACCTCCTCATCCAAGTCATTAATAAACATGTTGAAGAGCCCTGAGCCCTGCGGTACCCCACTCGTTACCTCTCCCCAGTTTGAGAAGGTCCCATTGATTAGCACCCTTTGAGTCTGATTCTGTAGCCAACTGTGGGTCCACCTGATAGTTGTTTTATCTTGCCTGCTTTTAGCTAGTCTGCTAATCAAGATATCATGGGGCAATATCATAGTAACTCCATTCCATGAATCAGGTCATGGAAACAACCATAAGATTCATAGGTATGAATGTCCTCCTAAACTATGTCCTGATAGTGTAAGGACTGAATAAAACACACCCTCTCTGTAAGCCCTGCTGGTGGCAAGGAGATCTATAATACAACACTGGAAGGACCCCATCCCTCTACATGTGCAGCAATGGACAGAGGACCTAACAGCCACCTTTGAGCATACTGCTCATCATAGAGGCAGTAGCTAATACATAGATGGACAATCTACAGAAATAGCTATGATTGAGAATATGGAGCACACCAGTGGAGATGGCTAACCAAACTTTTATGAAGCTAGATGGCTCTCCTTCCATCCTGCCTTCTGTCCTTCCTTCCGTCCTTGGTTCCTCTTCCAAAATCTTTGGAACCCAATTGCACAAACCCCTATCCTTTATGTCCTCCTTTCCCATTTTCTCTCACAGTGGGCTGTTTCTATTGAGGTGCAACTGCTAATCTAAATTAGGCTGTACTATGCATACATAAGAAACCTTCACATTCTCATCAAAGTCCCAGGGTCTGGTCTGAGGTATATGCTGGAATAGCCTCGCTGAAACTAAGTAGATGATGCAGCAGCCTTCTTGGAGCTAAGCAGATTTGGGGCTTATCTCTGCTTGGATGGGAGACTACCTACAAATCTGATTTACACTACCTTGAGTTCCATCATGGAAGCAAAGTGGGATATAAATTGAATCTATAATAATAAAAAGGGATGTGTCTCTGTCTGTCACTGCCATAGCTCCAAGTCTGTGAAACCTAGACACCTAAAACTTGGCATGCATACTAAGGGGATGCCAGGTGTGTGCATCTTAGAGTTATTTGGATTTTTAAAATGCATTAATTAATTTAAATTACTTTTAACATTTCTCTGTATTTGAAGCCTGCAGTATCATCTTCAGTCACTAGCTTGCACACTTCCCTAGACATTTGAAGTCAATACAGTTTGAATCCAGAGAAGAAGCCCAAGAAACAAAGTTATATGGCTCCCCACCACTATGCCCCCACCCAGGCTATAGGGGTTCACCATGGCAGGTGCCATTTAGGGATGTCGGGGGTTGGACTCGATGGTCTTATAGGCCCCTTTGAACCCTGCTATTCTACTATTCTATGATTCTATGTCTGCCATTTCCAAATCCAGCCCTTTTGGGGTCTGATGGATCCCCGCTGCCTTCACAGCTCAGTTTGCAATCATGAGCTGCACTGTGGGCTTTTCTTGAAATCTGGGACCTTTTTTTCAGGGTTTTTTTTTTTTGCTTAAATAGACATTTGCACAAATTGCAGCTGCAATGTGCATAATGTGTGCAAATTGTGGCCAGAATTTGAGCAAATGTCTATTTTTAAAAAAGGAAAAGAAAAAAGTAGAAAATCCGCAAGCTGGCCCAACAGATGCAGATTGAGTTGGGCCAGCTTACGGGTAAGCAAGCTGAAGTCTGGGTGGCCAAGCTCATGAAAGCTTGGCAAACTTCAGCCTCCGGACAGATTCCTCCAACATCCCTAGGGCCATTCCTAAGGGTGCCAGCAGCTGTGCCTTTACTCAGATACAACTGGCACGATCCGTCCAGTTCTGACAGCTGTGAAACATTGCTTGAAGGCTTCACTGTATCAAACTAAGGGCTGTTCCAACCCATGTAAAACTAGACACATTCACACTAGTAAATACAATAATGCAATTAACTGTTGACAGATAGCTGTGTTATGGCCTTGATTGGAAGCCATTGACTGATTCTGCTTTGACATATACATTTTCTGAGCTTTCATGATAATGCTGTTCATTGCTCCTGTAAGTATTGTTAATGTAAAACTCTTACATGTGGGCTACATAGAACAGCATAGGGTTGTGTGAAGAAAGAAGCCCTTCTGCTAGGGGTCTCCAGAGAATAAGATGGAGGCATTTCCCTTACCATACTGAAGACCATAAATAAGACCAATGGTGTAACTTGGTATATAGGCATGGAGTCACAGTGCAGCAACTTTTCATTAGAATTAGAGCATTTAGAGACAACTATATTATAGGAGCATTGGGCAACAGTGGTACAGTTAAGAGTCAGCTGTCAGCATTTTCATTATAAACTCAATTTTTCAGGGGTTTCTAACTGTAGGATAGGCCTACTCAGGAATGAAGTGTGGCTATGAAAGGCTCAGCAAGGGAGACATATTTTAACTAGTGAAAGTTGGGCAAATAGAAGGGGGGAAATCTAACTCCTTAAGGGTTTCTAGTAACAGTTTATTTCTCAACTATAGTTTTGTGCAAAAAGAGGTATTTCAAAGCAGCAGGAAAAGTAATTTTAGCTGAAAGAAAGATGCAGAGTAACAGCAAAAGATTACATATTTTGAACTGGTTCTAACGTTGAGAGATTGGGTGGCATGGAACTATCCATACTGCAAGCTGATTATACCTACCATAGATACATACATACATATATATATATCCCTCCAGTATATGACTCCATTGGCATAATGCTGTCAGATATTCAAATTTATTTATTAATTTATTTAAAACATTTCTATCCCATCCTATATCATAAAGATCTCAGGGCGGAGTACTGATACGATAAATTTAAACAATATAAAACAATACATAATTTAATCACCTAAAACATATTAAACCATTAAACAAGCTAATACCAGTTAAAACTAAAACAATAAAACAGTTAAAATAATGTGCTAGGGAATGCATTTATGAAATTATTTATTATACAACCTTAAAATCCTAGTGATCCAGTTCCCTCCTAAAATCCTCAGGAGTTAAGGTTTATATTTATTTGTTAGTTAGTTTAAAACATTTGTATCCTGCTTCTCCTGTCATATGAAGTGTTTCTATCTGTCTCTATCTGTCTCTATCTATCTATCTATCTATCTATCTATCTATCTATCTATTTTGTATTGTTTTATTTTAAGAATTTTTGTATTGCCTGTCTATTAAAAACACTAAGGTGGTGTACAACAAATCCAAATAATAATAAAACAACAACATAAACATTAAAACCAGTAATAAGACCATCACAAAAAAACATTAAAAATAAGATTACTAAAAACAATTTAAAAAGCCAATTAAAAAAACTACAAACCTGACCTTTCAGTGGGAGCACAGCACCTTCCAGAACAGAATGAATCCCAATCCCCAAGCTTGACTTTCTACTAACCAATGACACCTCCATCTTGTCTGGATTTAATCTCAGTTTGTTCACCCCCATCCCATTATTATGCTCAGGATATCAACTGCTTCTTTGCTTTTAGGTGATAAAGAGCAGTAGAACTTGGTGTCATCTGCATATTCACTCTAATGTTCTGAATGCTCTCTTCCAGTGACATCATGTGTTGTTGTTGTTCAGTCGTTAAGTCATGTCCGACTCTTCATGACCCCATGGACCACAGCACGCCAGGCCTTCCTCTCCTCCACTCTCTCCCGGAGCGTGCTCAAGTTCATATTCATTGCATCGGTGATGCTATCTAGCCATCTCATCCTCTGCCGTCCCCTTCTCCTTTTGCCTTCAATCTTTCCCAGCATCAAATAATATAGGTGGCAAGATAGAATCCTGTGGGACACCATTGGTCAAAGGCCAGGCCACAGCATAGAAAATTAGGCTGCAGCACCACCTTCTGAACCTGACCTGGCCTGACAGAAAGGACTGGAACCACTGCAGTGCAATGTCCCCCAATCCCACCAGATAGTCCAGAAAGATATCATGGTCAGCGGTATCAAAAGCAGCTGAAAGATCCAAGACAACTAATAGAGCTGAATTCTCTCCATCCAGTTCCTGGGACAGGCAATGCACCATGGTAACCAAAGCAGTCTCAGTTCCATATCCTGGCTGAAAGCCCAAAAGAAGTAGGTCCAGCTAATCAGTAACATTCCAATGTGTCTAGAGTTGCAAAACCACCACAACAAAAGAGACATCCATAAACATTTGAGTCCACCAACAATGTACATAAGTATTAAAGATACCTTTTAGAAAGCAGCTTAATGTAAGTATTATGAACTTTAAGAAGAGCCATAAATAAAATGTGTTTCACACTCTTTTCTTCCTAGCCATCCATCTTCAGGGAGTGATGATACTTGTTATCTTCATTCTTTTCAGTCTGGCTTCTAAACCTCGTTTTGAGAATCATACTATCTTGGTCCCCCTGGCGGAAGACAACCCCTGTTGGTTTTGCTGGACCTTTCAGTCGCTTTTGATACCATCAACCATGGCTTGTGATACCATCATCAGCCATCGGGACTGTCCAATCAGAACAGGACTGGGTAGCATTGCTTTATACTGGTCCTGGTCCTGGTTTGAGAACAGGGGTAAGGGGAGTGATTACTGTTTTGCCCCATGGCACATCTAGCCACAGTCACATAGGCCTTGGTCACTTCCATGTTAGACAATTGTAATACACTCTAGGTAGGGCTGTGTTTCCAGAGTGTTGTTAGGAGTCCATTGTTTGGAGCATGTGACTCCATTATTCAATCTGCATTGGCTCCTAGCTGGTTTCTGAGTCCCTATCTTGAGAGCAAATTGCTCTCACCTGGATTCCTGCATTGAGCAGGGGGTTGGACTCAATGGCCTTGTAGGACCCTTCCAATCCTACTATTCTATGATTCTAATGATCAGGAGCATAATCTTATTCAGAGGTCTGTCATTGCACCGTTACACAATGAATGAACAATTCTGAAGACTGAGGATGTTTCTGATTGTATTGTAGGGATATTGGAGAAGTCTGTCCAAGGGGTGGAGATCACTGAGCTTTCAGCTGCTCGGCCCCCTAGACTTCAACTCGCCTCTCCGTGAGATTGCCTGACTCAGTCGCATCGAGTCAGGCTAGCTCATGGAATTTCTGCCCCCCCCCCAGTTAATTGCAATTTGCACAAATTGCAGCCCTAATGGGTGCAAATTGCAGGAACAATTTGTGTAAATTTCAGCTGCAATTTGTGCAAATTCTATGTGTTATGGCCATAATTTGCACAAATTATGCAACTTGCAGCTACAATTCGTACAAATTAAGCCAATTGCATCTGTAACTTGCACAAATTGTAATTTGCAGGGTGGGGGGGGGACATGAGAAAAGTTCCCAGATTTGGGGGGAAAGCCCATGGTTCAGCTCACAAATGCAAGCCAAGCTAGAGTCACCAGGGAAATCCAGCGAGCCCCAAAAGGGCTAGATTTCCCCACAACAGAAATCCCTATCATATTGTAGGGATCAGATCTGTTTTACTGTGCATGGAGGAGGCACATTTTAGAAGTTGTTTCTCAGAAGTATTCTGCTGCTGATGTGGAACTACTCAGATGTCAGACCCTTTTAGCTGAACAAGCTCCAGAGTCATCTATCATCCTGGCTCCAGGGTTTGTGGAGGGCTCTGGGCAATCTATACTGGGGAGCCTTCTACTGGGGTCTCTCCCTGACATGTATGTTTTGGCAGTCTGCCTGCCTGCCTGCCTCCCTGCCCATGATAGCAAGGCTGAGCAGAGCTTGAAGTCTGTGAAGCATGTCTGTACTTCAGAGGCACCATCATCCTAATTATGATGGGCCTGCTCCTGATGTGTAATTAAGATAGTGCCAATGTGTTCAAGGAATATGGGCCTCAAGCTCTTTTCAGCACTTCCACAAGGCCACCCCACAGTTTCTGCTGGCTGTGGTGGAAAATTAGGACATATCACGAAGGCCCAGAACCATTTTGAGGCCTGGCTGTCCCCCAGTCCCTGCCATCACACAGCTGAGCTACTCAGCTACATCAGCTGTGGTGGTGTTGGCCATGCCAGGACCCCAGGGACCCAACATTTGTTTGAGTGCTACCTTGTAACCTGTGTGTTCTTTTCCTTTAGTCTTCACTACACTTATAGACCTTTCTTCTCTTAAAATGACACACCGTTTAGAACCTAAGTTTCTCTCTATATAAGAGCTGAAATAGGTTTAAAATGACATCTGTTCTGAACAGTAATGAACCTGTGCATTTAACCACCACCACTCTCTGAGGCGGAGAGTTCCAAGTAGATGGGCTGTGTTTAATTCATAGTGGTGGGGCAGCCAGTGAGGATCCAGTTGTCAACAACAGCTTCAAAGTTCTGAATCTTTGCAGACATCCTCCAAATTGGTCCAATTCTGGTAGTTTCAGGTCTTATCCATAACAGCATGCAGAATTCTAGAGTCTACAGCTCCCTCTATGTATTATTGTTGTTGTTAAAGTAAGTGAAAACAGAGAAAAGAATGACCATATAGGTTAAAATGTTATTGGGAACCAAAATAGGGTTCAGTGTAGAATCAATCCTATTGATGTTTGGTCTAGCACTGAGTGATTTGCTTTGAACTATAGGAGGGATAACTTGACTATGTGATGTAGTGGCAGGATGCATGCTTGCAGGAATATTGTTTAACACTTATTATCTAAAGCTGCATGTTCACGTCTTTGCTTAAAATTAAATCTAGTCACCTGCTGAACGAGCAAGCTTAACAATCCATGGTTTGTAGTTGGCTTGTTTGGCAATTGACTAGAGTTTAACTGAAGCAACAATTCGTTGTTTGCACATAATAACAAGAGAACTTTGGCTATTGGGCAGTATAGAAATAAATAAATAAGAAAGAAAGAAAGAAAGAAAGAAAGAAAGAAAGAAAGAAAGAAAGAAAGAGGAAATGGATGCTGGTTTATTCCTCCTCCCAGCCAGCCAAGCAAAAGGAGCAGAGGACAGAACGTGTGAGGATTTCTGCTCAGGCATGTAGCACTAAGCCATGATTTAGCATTATGTGCGAACCCTACCATTGAGTCCTTGCATCTGATGTCAAGAAAGCCAGAAACTATCAAAACAAAATGGGCAGAAAGGAGCTTCATTTCCCCATTTCTGTCACTTATGAATAAAGTAAGTGATCAAACAGAAACAACAGTACCTTCAAAGATCTCTGAATTTGGCTCAAGAAAAAGGAAACAACCCAAAGGGAAGGACTGACAGTTTCTTAAGCAGCAGCAAACAGTGAAGATATGGCTGTGGTATTGAGAAGAGTGATTTTTTTTTTTTTTGGAGTAATGAAGAAGGTTATGTGATTAAGTTTCCTGAAGCATACAGTATGAGCCATGCACACTTATGGTACATTGTCACCTTTCTGAGACATGGAAGAGCTTCACTCTGTTTCCAAAGGATCAATAGGATTAGAGGATTTGCAATCAATGCTTGCCCATTAACCATGGAGGAGGCTTTTGAGCCACCATCAACAACTTCAGCTCAGAAGTTATAATACCTTTCCTGATAATTAACTTAGTCATTATTTTTTTTCCCCCATCGAGACATTTTTAATAATAGGGCAAACATAAATTCCTGGCTTAGATTTCCAAATCAGAATGTGAATGTTAACATATGCACATACTTTGTTATGCCTGCTTCTGTGGCTGTCTGGTTAGAGAATTGCTCTATGGAGCGAGGGTTATGATATCTAGTCCTAACATTTCTATCTTTGGGAAGGAGTTCAGTAGTGGAGCATATATTTTGCATATAGAAGGCCCAGGTATAATCTGTGGATAAATGTAGAACTGAGCCAAAATTTCTAAGAAGCCATTTTCTTGAGAGGTTTTATGAGATCTTTTTCTTAGCCCCCTAGAAAAATAAGTCCATGTTGCAGAATTTTATCTGCACTACAAAAAACTGTTTTTGTAGCAGTTACTGAGCTGCTTAACTGGCAGGGTTTTTGTAATCACTAAATTACTCTGTTTTTTGAAAAGGGAATTGATCATTATACTCTCTTAAATCTGCTTTCTTGCAAGTTGACCAAAATGATACATGGGACTATAAATACTTCACTAAGGGTGCAATCCTATGGCCACTAGACAGCGGCTAGACAGCCATCGGGTTTTTCATTTTCTGGGAACCAACCTCAGAGCCAGCACTCTGAGGTTGGTTTCCAGAAAACTGCCTCCCTGTTTTCCCCCACCACCTCACAGGTGGTGCGGTTCATCCGCAGCTTGGCTCTTGGAAGACCAGCATGGAATGGGAGGAAAGGGGGCATTCCCACACACTACTTTTTTTCTATTCTTTTTTAGGTGTATGGCTCAAAGAAACAATAAATACAGTAATCATGTTTGTTAATTGGGAAAAAAAACAAATAAAAATAATAGTAAGGCAGTACTATAATTAGGGATGATCTGAAGTCACAATCTGAGAGCCAGCCTTTGAACACTCCCAAAGGCTTTTTTTGTGCTGAATTATGATTAAAAACAAAGGATCTAGAGCTGTTTATTGGAACTTCTGTCCTGCAGTTTATAATGAAGGAGGTGGATTCCAAATGGAGGCTGCAATTCTATTCTGACTTACTAGACTGTAAGTCCCATTAAACAAAACCCAAATTCTATTTGAATAAGTAAATATGGAGATGGAGATGGCTCTAGGAACTTGTTGATCCTTGACAGTAAGGCTTACATCTGAGTAAGCTGAATAGGATTATAGTTAATAGCAGGTGCAGTTCCAGCATCCCATCCCTTTATCCAAAAAACACAGTTGAGTTCTAGAGACTCTTAATTACACACCACCATCTTAACAGTAGGCATGGGAGAACCTAGGATGCTCAAGTTTGCCAAGATTCTCCAAATTCTGCTTTGAAGCTCCGTTCATCTTGCTCCTGTTCTTGTTTGTGACCATTTTTTTTTCTTTTTGTTCACATGGGAAAAGTGTGGATTTCTGTGCACATTTTTTTAGAAGTGTGCACTTTCCCCCCATTGACTAAAGCATGAACTTGTGCATTTTTTAAAAAATACACATTTTTCGAACACAGTAACAAATTCAGAGATTTGTTCACTTTTTTTTTTTTTAAGCACCCTCATTCATGTTCTGGAATAAGAACCAGGCAAGTTTGAATGATTTGTGAGCTGAACTGAAATTCTTGTACATCCCTAATTAACAATAACAGCCAGCAAGGTTCTTCTTCCCACTTTGCCATTATTAATGTTTCATTCACCAGATTCCATTTCATGCACTTTACCACAGGTACTTACAGATCTTAGCACTGGCAAAATACTGATGCAACAGCCTTGCAGGGTTTTTTTTCTCACTTTTGGAATGATTCTGAAAAAAATACAGACACACAAGTTATTAGGTGGGTACATATGTGTAAATGAATGCATATATCCCTCTTTGTTCAGAAAGGGTTAGTTAGTTCTGAGTAAGCCTATACAGGATTCCATTAGCCTACCTAGTTCACTTCACTTGAAAGCTCTACATGTGCAGAGAGGGAATAGGGAAAACACTGCCATGGTCAGTCTGATTTCACTCTGATTTCATTTGAGATAATTGATAATCACATATACCAGATGGCATTGGCTTCTAATTGACAGAACAGCCATGCTGAACCATTAATTAGATTCTTCCATTTGCCCTTTCTCTTGCTCTCTTTTCCAAACATGTTTGCTTGTACAGTTGGGTTGTGAAGTCATGGCCATGTTTTTCTTAATTGGGTTCTAGAGAAGTTACCTTGGACAGCAGAGACATAAATGAAACTTCTCTCAGAGTGTAGAGATAACACTGGTTGCTAAGCATGATAAACTATGAGACAGAATTGAGAAAGAATTGAAAAGGAGGGACTTTGAGCAAAAAGGAGCCAATTTATTGAAACATTCCAGCTACTTTGAATGGGCTGTTTGGCTATGTTTTGAAGGCAATTAGACATTATAGAGAGTGATAGACAAGAGCATAGTGTTGGTGTTGTTTTTACTCAATTTGTATAACAAAGGAGCTAACATTAAAGAATAGAACCCACTCTTCTTTTTAGAGAGCTTTGGCTACTGGACAGTATAGAAAAGGAAATACATGCATACATAATTTTTTATTGTCTTATCTAACTCTTAAAAGAAGGATGATTAACTTTAGCAGAAGATTCTAATCAGCCGATCAGTAAGCTGATATATCTCCAAGCAAAACTAATCAATTAAAGAGAATCAGGATCTCAGGGAAAACCTCAATGGATAGAAGAGGCTGTCATCTCATCTGCAGACAGTCACCCTCCACAAGTAGAAAGTGATGAGACTAGGGATGTACGAAAGTCCCTTACCTGAACCCGAAACTTGATTCGCGGTGGGGGGGAGATGCTCCGTCCCTCCCCACGAAATTCTGGCTGGGGGGAGGCACCCCGTCCCTCCCCCCCAAATTCTGGACAGGGGGGAGGCGCCCCGTCCCTCCCGCCGCAAATCCTGTCCTGCCGGGACGCAAATGGCAGCGGCCATAACCACCGCCGTTTGCATCCCTGCAGTCAGCTGTGATAGGCTATGTAAATGTTTACATAGCCTATCACGGCTGAGTGAAAAAAAAACCTGTGCTTACGCAAATGGCGGTGCCCATGGGCGCCGCCATTTGCGTTCCTTATTTTGGCACATGTAGTCTACGTAAACATTTTACGTAGACTACAACGAAAATAAGGGGAACACTATTTGCATTCCCCTTATTTTCACCGTAGTCTATGTAAATGTTTATGTAGACTACACGTGCCAAAATAAGGAATGCAAATGGCGGCGCCCATGGGCGCCGCCATTTGCGTATGCGCGGTTATGTTTTTTCACTCAGCCGTGATAAGCTACATAAACATTTACGTAGCCTATCACAGTGTTTTTTAAAAATCTAGCCGTGATAGGCTACGTAAACCTTTACATAGCCTATCACGTTGTTGTTGTTGGTTTTTTAACTTGGAAATGGCAGTGGTGGCAGCCGGTCGAAGACTGGCCGCCACAGCCGCCGCCACCAAACCGCCGCCAAACCGCCGCCGGAGCCACCGCCGCCAGGGACATTCGCACAAGATAAGTCCCGTCCCGGGGGGGGCAGGGGGGCAGACCGTTTTGCCACCAATTTCGGGGGGCCGAATGCGCTGGCATTCAGCCTAGGGGTGAACGAAAGTCACTTACCTTTTCTCGCAGCTTTTTCGCGGTGGGGGGGAGCGCTTCGCTGCTCCCCCCGCGAAGTTCAGGCCGGGGGGGGGAGGCTTCCCACCTCGCCCAGCCGAAATTCAGGCCGGGGGGGGAGGCTTCCCGCCTCGCCCGGCCGCGAACACGAAAGTAAAAAAAAAAAAAAAAAAGTCCCCTGATAGGCTACGTGACAATTCACGTAGCCTATCACGGCTAGATCTGGAAAGTCAGCCGTGATAGGCTACGTGAATCGTCACATAGCCTATCACGGGTGACTTTAAAAAAAAAAAAAAGCGCGTACACGAATGGCGGCCCCCATAGGGAGCCGCCATTCGCGTTCCTTATTTAGTTGCTGTAGTCTACGTCAATGTTTACGTAGACTATGGCGAAAATAAGGCTTATTTTCGCCGTAGTCTATGTAAACATTGACGTAGACTACAGCGACCAAATAAGGAAGGGGAATGGCGGCTCCCTATGGGGGCCGCCATTATCCGTACACACTTTTTTTTTTTTTAAAGTCACCGGTGATAGGCTACGTGACGATTCACGTAGCCTATCACGGCTGACTTTGCAAATCTTGCCGTGATAGGCTACGTGAATCGTCACGTAGCCTATCAGGGGACTTTTTTTTTTTTTCTTTCATTGCAATGGCGGGGGCATTTCAACACCGCTCCAACACCGGACGAACCGCCAGCCGGACCCGCCGCCAGGAGGGGCATTCAGGGAAGGTAAGTCCCGTCCCGGGGGGGGGGCGGGGGGGCGGAGGATTTCTCCCCGAAACTTGTTCGGGGGGCCGAACACGTTGGCGCTCGGCCCCCCAAAGTTTCAGGGAGAAATTCTCCGCCATCTCTAATTCAGCCTCCCCGAGATTCGTGGCGAAATTCTCTGACATCCCTAGATGAGAGCAGTCAGGAAGGGGATGAAGATAGCAAACTCATCTCCCTTCCCCCACCACATGTGCAAAGCTTAAATATGAGGGGAATGATTGAACAGGCCTAGATTCTCACAACCATCTTAAAGAGAATACAAAGAGTGTGAATGTATGCCCACTGTAAAATGTGAATATAAGCCTAGTGTGTGGGACATGACATGATCCTTGCATGTCCTTTTCCCAGCACACAAAGGAAGAGCAAGGACTGGGTGTCTTGTGCTGCATTTCTCCATTTCAGAAGGGTGATGCGACATTCTGATCCTTCTGTTTCCTCCAGCTGTTCTTCCCCTCTCACCACCACCAATAAATACATAAATAAATCCCTGAGGGCCAAATTACACCTTATTTTAAATATGCGGCTAGGTGTTTCTTTTTTTCTTCTTTATTCAAAGGTTTCTTCCTTTTTTACTAAAAAAAAAAAGAGGAGCTAATATAGATAGGGATGTATGAAATGCCAGTGCATCCGGCCCCCTGAAATCAGTGGCGGAACGGCCCCCCGCCCCCCCGGGACGGGACTTACCTTAGGCAGATCTTCCTGGCGGCGGCGGCGGCTCTGGCGGCGGCTCTGGTGGCAGTGCGTCGGCGGCCGGTCTTCCGACCGGCTGCCACCGCTGCCATTTCCAGGTAAAAAAAAAAAGTGATAGGCTACGTAAAGATTTACATAGCCTATCACGGCTAGATTTTAAAAAAAACACCGTGATAGGCTACGTAAATGTTTACGTAGCCTATCACGGCTGATTAAAACAAACAAACACGCGTACGCTAATGGCAGCGCCCATGGGTGCCGCCATTTGCGTTCCTTATTTTGGCACGTCTTAGTCTACGTAAACATTTACGCAGACTAAGATGGTGAAAATAAGGAGAATGCAAATAGCGTAGCATCTATGCTATTTGCGTTCCCCTTATTTTCGCTGTCTTAGTCTACGTAAATGTTTACGTAGACTAAGATGTGCCAAAATAAGGAACGCAAATGGCGGCGCCCATGGGCGCCACCATTTGCGTATGCGCGTTTATTTTTTTTTAATCAGCCGTGATAGGCTACATAAACATTTACGTAGGCTATCACAGCTGACTGCAGGGATGCGAACGGCGGTGGCTACGGCCACTGCCATTTGCATCCCTGCTAGCCAGCGGCCGGATGTCCGGCTGCTGGCGGAGCTGGCCGGCAGCTCCGCAGAATCCCTGCGGAGTGGAGCCGGCCGGCCAGGATTCCGGGGGGGAAGAATGGAGCGCCTCCCCCCCCAGCCAGGATTCCGGGGGGAGGGACGGAATGCCTCCCCCCCAGCATCAGCATAATCCGCGGAAAGTTAAGTACCTTTCATACATCCCTAAATATAGATCAAGATACTAGAGTGGTTGGTAGGGCAATTGGTTGTGCAATTTCATATGCACATACTGAAATTGATATATTCAAATTATGTAGCTACATTTTTTTTCTCTTTTCCTCATTATAGTTTTGTTGAATTTCTACAATAAAAAAAATAATTTAAAAAATCTGGAGCCAATGTCTCATCATTGGCTGCCATGTTTCAGGTTATTAGCTCAACAGGTATCATGCTGTATATAAATGATAGAATGTTGAGGCTCATAAGGGAGTCACACAAAAAAGGTTCTTCCATTAACTAAAGGGGCACTCCTGTGTAGTAGTAGTAGTAGTAGTAGTAGTAGTAGGTCTGCAGTGGCTACTGTCCATTACTACTGGATAACCATGAATTAAGAATGGGTTGGCTTTAATTCCCCTTCATGGATCACTGCCTTGTTGTGGCGAAGGGGCTTGCGTAACTCAATGAAGCCATAAGCTATGCCGTGAAGGGCCACCCAAGACGGACAGGTCATGGCAGAGAGTTCTGACAAAATGTGGTCCACTGGAGAAGGAAATGGCAACCCACTCCAGTATTCTTGCCAAGAAAACCCCATGGAATGTATCATGGCTTTAATTTCTGTTTCTTCTGGTGCTATATTTGCCATGAAAGTTTCCTCACAAACTTAAACTCCTCTGGTAACAGCCTGTGAAGATGTGCTTGCAAAGAAATAACTGAAGCATTAAGGGTTGTTCATTTTGTATACTGAAAGCTCCTCTGAACAACCAAAACCCACATCAATGATCCTAAATTTCCAGCTATATTCTCTCTCAGTTTAATTTAAACCAGAGAGCTAGAGGTTAAATGTTCTCTCTCCTGTTTCCAATGCCTATCAAGACTCCTTCTTTCAGTACATAAAATATGGGCCAGGTTTCAACATCCCACAGTAATAAGTGCCATGCCATCTTGAAAGAATACTGAAACACTTATCTGCAAAACAACTTTCCAGGGAAGCCTCTTTTCTCATTTATTTATCTTCTGTATGTCACATATGTGAACCATTCTTACCAAAAAAAGAAAAGGCCAGTTAGAGTAAAAAGGAGAGACAGGAAGAAAATCTCTCTATACAAAGGGCCGAAGAAAGCAACTGAAAATAACTGATTGGCCACTTATAACTCTTTACAGAGAGAAAGAGAATGGTTCTTTTATTATTATTTTTCTAGAGAGAAAAAATGGTCAGCAAAAATTTAAAAACATCAAAAACTGCTGGAGGTAAAAGGGCTTCCAAGGAAAAGATTCTCTTTCATTTTTATTTTTTTTAAGATCTCTATTAAGTAGACAAAACTGCCTTCTCCTGCTGAGAGGAATAAAACTCACTTGTTTCAGAGGTAAGCAACAGCCTTGTTGAAATTCTATATTTTCTTGTATCTGTTGTTGTTAGATGAACATTAGGCTATTCCTGAGATCTGGAAAGAGAAACACACACACACACTCATGCATACCACGCATGGGATCCAGTGAGCTGAGATGTTAGAGATCGGATTAGGCCTTATTACGTAATTGTAAATTTTTCTTCCACTAAAACCCTGGCTAAATCCAAGTCTAAATATCTTATATATTGTCCTGATTTATTCCTTTCCCTTGTGGTCAGCCCTATCACTGAGACTGCTACAGCCAGTGCAGGTCACCATCCCCTTTTTGTTTATAAAATGTGGATTCTTTGGACAAGTTTTAGACATACTGGACAATCCGATGCCTTAGGGGAACAGTACAAGACCTCCTGCCATACCATTTGGATGGGAAATTTCAGAGTTGTAGGCATCCAATGCCAGGCTGGGTCTTGAACATAGCTTGTTTGGTCTTCCCTAGTAGATAGCACCTTCCACAACCTCATACCCTCCAGATATTTTGAACTACAACTCCCATCACTCTGAAACACTGGCTTTGCTGACTGGGGTTTGTGGAAGTGCTCCCAGAGTGCAAGACACAGAATAATGGGCTCAAGTTACAGGAAGCCAGATTCCAGCTGAACATCAGGAAAAACTTCCCGACTGTTAGAGCAATACAACAACAGAACCCACTACCTAGGGAGGTGGTGGGCTCTCCCACACTGGAGGCATTCAAGATGAGGCTGGACAGCTATCTGTCAGGGATGCTCTGACTTAGATTCCTGCATTGAGGAGGGAGCTGGACTTGATGGCCTTATAGGCTCCTTCCAACCCTACTATTCTATGATTCTATGAGGCATGGCAAGGCCAGAGGCTAGACCAGGGTCCAGAGCAGGCAAAGGACAATTACTGGCAAGGTGTTGCAGGACCAGAGGTAAAGGTGTCATCAGGAACAGGAAAGGGTTGAGTGTCAGTAAAGGCATAGCAAGGTCAGGCTCAACAGACAAGAACACAGTGCTGCCACCACAAAGACTTATGCTGCCATAGCAAAGGCTGGAGGGAAGAGGAAGCACTTTTTAGGGCTTACTGGGGGTCCCAGCTGGTCTGCATTAGAGGACATGCACACACCTGCAGGCCCAGTGCTTAATCCTGCAAGTAGTGCAGCATAGACCAGGCTGCCTTCTATATCTGGCCACTGGGTGGAGTTTCAGAGCTTCTCAGGTCAAACAGATCCTGACAGCCACATTCATGCAGGAGGGAAAGATGTCTTTCTCTTTACCTATAGGTTCCATCATGCCTTTGTTATTGGAATGCTGTAGGAAAAAGCCCACAGAAATAAGGATGAGTGAATGAGCGATGTTGGAGATTGCCACGATTCTCCAGACATCACCTTGCTACTCATCTCATGCCCAATTCCCCTTCACGTCTGCGATAGCTGCTTGCTCTGTATGAATGGGGAACTTGCGCAAATCGAGCAGCAACCGAACAAGAGATTTGCACAAGTTTTCCCCAGATTTGTGCGGATTTCGTAATTTGCGCAGCTTTCCTCCATAGACTCAAGCAGGGCTGATTCAGTCTGCAGAGGAAATGTGTGCAAATTGAACTGGGAATTGGGAACGAGACCAACACGAGCACCTGTTCAACAATTCATACATACTTCCACGCTTATGTTCAGAGTTTCAAACAGGGCAGGCTCATACTTTTTGCAGGCAAAAATGAAAGGCTCATGCATCTCTACCATATACTCATAGCAAGTTAATTCTCTAAGGATACATCCTTATGTAGACAAAAAAACAGCAGCATCCATGAACAACAGGGACCTATCAGCAGACTGAGGTGGGGAGAGACCCTAAGGCTTGCAGAAGGACAAAAAATCTTTAGGTGAAAAAATCCAACCTAAGGGCTGCCTCACCCCCAGAAAAGCCCCGTGGTGACTACCTATTGGAGGGGAATGGAATGGAGGATCCAGTCTGTCTGCCTGGAACCTTAAACAGAAGTGCTCCACACTGCAATATTTTTTTTTTTTTCAGGTCACTTTTTTATATGGCCTGTTTTTGTTCTGTTTGCTCTTCCCTTTTCCTATGGTTGATATTTACTCATGAGAACTTATTTGCTGGGACTTACTTCTGAGTTGATGCATATAAGATTGCTCTCTTAGATACCAATTTCCACCATCATATATCCTCCATGGTTTCCCCTGGAGCAGCTGGTTTCACCCTGCTGCAGAACAGGGCCAGACAGGTAGGATAAGAAAGACAGCAAGGCAGTTTGGGGGGGGGGAGTGTATGTGCTGAAGTTGAACATTTTATATTATAAAACAGCAAAGCTGCAGTGGCTGAAATTGCTATAGAGATGGACATCAGTGCTAGCTCGCTGGAAACAAACGTACTGGAAAAATTGCACACACAAAAACCCTGGTTATATTGGAGCCCCTCCATTTTCTAAAGGACAAAAGGACAAAGGGAAGGAAGAAGGGAATTCAGATAGTCAGACTTGGAAGTACTCAAACTTAATCTAATGTTTGATGCCTGGAATAGCAGCGGTAGGAGGACTCTTTTTCTTTAATGATGAAGAGTCAATTAAAAGTAGAGGCTTTAGCACCACCGAGGAGACCATCTCAGGTACTTAGGCTGAGGAACAGGTATTATAGGCACCAAGGAATTTTGCTGCCAGTCACGATATTACCTTATGACTACTGTAGCCCTATTCTACCCCCACCCCATATGATTATCATTGTCTGAGAGGGAGAACAAGGATGAGCCCGTTGTCCCGATTCATTCCCACATATCCCCGTTACTGCTTTCGCAGTCTTATGTTTTTAGTTGTGCAGCTAAGACACCGTGTACACCTTGAAAGGTATGTGAATGAGAATAACATACATCTGCAAACATGACAGGACTTCCATGACATGAAGGAGGACTTCCACTGTTATTGTGACTTATTGTCAAATTCATGTGGGAGGAGACAGACCTGGCCCCAAACTGTTTCACAGTGCAATCCTATCCATGTCTACTCAGAAGTAAGCCCTGTTGAGTTCAATGGGACTTACTCCCAGGTAAATGAGTATAGGATTTCAGTCCTGGTGTCCCAATGTGTTCGGAGTTTTTGAAGTGTTTTTAAAAAGAGAAATATCTATCCGATCTCTCAGTTCTGCTCTAATGTATACAAGACATTCAGAAAGCACATCAGAATTCTAATGTTAATGTTTGCTGGCAATTATCATCAAAAAATCTGTCTCTCAGAACCATTTGACCTTCCTCAGATTACAAAACCAGGTTGGGAAAGGAGTCATTATCTCATGTTGAGTCAATCAAATGGTTGAGTGGTGTGTGAAATGTAAACAAAAGAAGCATTCATATCTACATATTTCTGTGTCTGTCACTATGTGGAGGAAAACACAAGCAAAAAGTGTCCTGCAGCACCTTAAACACTAACAGATTCCTTGTTGCTTAAGCTTTTGGGGACTGAAGGTCACAGGAAGCTACCTTATACCATTGGTTTATCTAGCCCTGTAAAGCTGTGTGCAAATGGCCTCTCGAAATTCTCCACCCTATTTGTAGACAGAGAAATTGGGGGGACAATTTCACTGAATTAGCCCAGGGGGAGGAGAAATTCTCCAACAATATCACACAGGTAGGACTTACTATTGGCAAGGGTTATAGCACAGCTTCTTTCTTTTTCCTCTAACGGTTTTTGCAAGTGGGAACAGCATCAAGCGTGTTGGCAGCCTGGCCCCCATTTGCATCCTCCACAATACCCCATACCATGTCTCATTCCAGGGCATGGGGGTGGGCTGCAGGTAGCAAATGCAGCCACCACAAAAAAATAATGAGGAAGAAAATTTGGAGAAAATTCTTCAAATCTGCCTGTTATTTCTAGGTTGGGTAAGAAAAGAAAAGTCTCAGGACTTTTCTGAGAAAAATGTCTTCTGAGAAATTTTGTCTCTGCTCTAGTTGTCATTATTCAGGGTTCAGAACTTCCCCAGGGTCTTCCAAACATTATATCCTGAGGGGTGATTGTGGATACATGACATCCTGTCTCCAGTGCAGCTGCTGATAATACCACTCCATCCATGCAAGCCCTGTAGTGGGTGGGAGTGGGGTGAGGCAGTGTTGTGTTCAGCTCCAGGGAAGAGGCTGAGCTAGTACTGTGCCAAAATCTGAACTCCATTTTCTTGAAAGTTTTCTTCTCCCATGAAAGAGACTTCCATTTTTCTGCCTCATTCTCAGGGTATTCTTTAATTTACTTTGAATTTCTTTTGATGGTGGTTTTGATCTTACCTAATCACTTCAGTGGTCAATGATAGTGTTTGTGCAGTTTTCTTTCTATTACACATCTCTCCATTGCTCTGCAGCCTCCCAGGCCCTATAGGAGGAATTATTACCTCATACACTGGGTGGGAAGTGTGGGAAGCCAAGGAGGCTACAGGCTGCCAGAGAGATGATTATGCAGTGAAAGACAGGACATCTGTGCACATTTCTCAGCCAGCTCATTAGTAAAATAAGCACAAGAACCTTGAACCCAACCCATGAGAATTTCTCTGAAATGTCTTCTCCTATTAATTTCTTTTTGAAAGCAAATTCTTCTATCAAACTGAATGAGAATGGTCAAAAATATGTGGAAGAAATTTCTGGCACAGCATTAGTCTTCTCTGACTAGCAGCAGGACTCCAGGATATCCAGTAGAGAGGTCTTTTGCCATCACCTGGTAGATCTTTGTAACTGGAGATGCCAAGGACCTGCTGCATGGAGAGCATGTGCTCCACCACTGAGATACTGTCCCTCCCATAAGTGACTGCAAGCTTTTCTACACAAGGCATTTATTGTCTGCTTGTGATTCCTTACTCTCAGTTGTTTATGGGTTCCTTAGATAACATTGTGACTTGCCAGTTTCACTTCTATTTTTCAAGAGCACTTTCCTGGGGGGGGGGGTTTGGAATGGGGGAAAATGGAATAGTATTTCTGAAAGCAAAAAATAAGATATTTTCCTGCATGTGCGATTGGTCTATTCTACTATAGCACAGCACCACCTAGAGGTTTTGTAGTGAAAAAGCAAGCAAGAAAAAGCTCTTTGTGTAGAGTTCGGATCTCAGTTCTGTGACAAAACTGAAAGTAGATGCAGAAATTAATAGCCTCATGTAGATAAGCTCTGAGTCTCCCTTCTGAGTGTCACTGTGGTGACAAATCCAGTTTGGCTCTGCCTAATGTATGAAATGGCCCCGTGGAGCATGGCAAAACATGAATTCCTCTTTTCAAAGCACTCCCTATATCACAGGTTGTGACCAACATACAACGTGAACCACCTATCCTGGTAACTTTCCTCTGAGTTATTATTTCAGAAGCACAAACTGAGAACAAATGTCCCTGTCAGGTTTCCCCCATGCCTGATTAGGGAGGACCATAGCCTTCTAATTGGTAATACTACACTGTTCCCAGGGCTCTAATAGTGACACATGGCTAATTACTGACCCTTTCAAATGTTGAGTGTGCTGACCTTATCTTGCTCTCTGAAGTATCATTTGTTGTTTAATTACAGCCTTCAGTGACTTCAACCCTGGCCTGTTTTAAGAGCCAACAAGGTCCTGTGGGAGGAGAGGAACAGGAATCTTTGCATTATAACCTGCTTATAGAATTAAAAAAAACAAAAACAAAAAAACCCCACTGCATATCCTTTGGGCTGATTTTGTACCCCAGTGCTGTGTTCTGCGATTTCCAAATGTCCTAGTCTGGAGAGACTGTCTTTACCTTGTTATACACCTAA
Organism: Heloderma suspectum; assembly: GCF_057233095.1. Lineage (NCBI taxonomy): Eukaryota > Metazoa > Chordata > Lepidosauria > Squamata > Helodermatidae > Heloderma > Heloderma suspectum. The sequence continues at coordinate 30,417,687 of NC_139465.1, forward strand.
GAGGCTGTTATGCTTTCTGCTGGATTCCTCTAAGCTCTCCTCCTTCGCCTACTACCATTGAAATTAAAGAGCCTAATGTCCATTTCAGATGAGGGCAAAATGACTGGAAGAGGATCTGTAGAATTACATGGCACAGCCACATTGAGGCGGTGCCACTTCACGCTGCAAGTGGGGAACTGCCAATAGAGGCAGTTCAAATAAAACATCTCTGCACTTAGAAAACTAACACTTCAAAGAAAAGGAATATGCCTATTTCCCTCCCAGATAATGCTAGTTTCCCACATCCATAGTAATACTAGCCAACTTGGGCTGCTTCCTGGGGGGAAAAGCAGAATACAAATAAATGGTGATGATGAGTTTTACATTGCAGAACCCTCTCCACTTGTAGTTTGAAGAACTACTATATAACACCCCACTTTAAATCCCTATGCCAGGTTCCTATCTGCTCCTAGATTCTGCACAATCTTCTCATCCCAGGCCTTGTTCCCTCATTCCATCTTTCTGCTTTTATATCCCAAAACACCACTATGTGTGGTCTTTACTCAAGCAGCTCAACCTCCCAAAGGCCCCCTTCTCCTTCAAATGACTCCTTCTTTTCTTTATTGTTTTCCCGTATGCCTGGGATTGCCTCCCAGTCCCAGAATGTGTCTGTGAGACAACCTTTCTTGTTTCCTTCTGTGAAGGTTTGAGGCCTACAGAGGCAAAAGGGGGGGGGGAGTCAGGCTTAGAGGCCTGGAGTTTTCTGTTGGGAGTTTCATTTCTCTACTCAAGTTTCCATTTCAGTTCCATTTCTCCACTCAAGTTTCATTTCTTCAGCTTTGAAGCAGTACTTTCAGTTTTGAGGGAGGAGGCTATATAAAAAAGGGAGAGAGACAGTAAGACAGAGAAAGATCAGGCTGCAGCCGGAGCAAGAGTGAGACAGCCAGAACCTGAAGTGAGAGCAGAATCTGAAGAGTGAGCAGGAGGAAGCAGCCTAGAAAAGTCTAAGAACAGCTAGGGTAAAGGTACTTGTGTTTTGCAACTTTTATTTCCCTTTAATGCCTTTTGTATCACTCAGCTCTATTGGATAAGTACCTTTAGTTGTAATCTATTTGCTTTAAATCTACCAATAAATGGTTTTGGTTAAACACTGTGTCTACAGTCTCAGTCCCCCTTGGTATACTGCCTAAATGCCAAGGGAAAGATTAACAGAAGGAAGGTGGGACTCTTAAAGAGGTAAGGGATCCTGGAGGAGTTGTTCAAGGGGTCCAGGACATAAGGGGAACATTGACACCTTCAAAGCACTCCTCAAAATCCACCTTTTCCATGAAGCCTTTTGAACTCCAATCCCCTGCTGTAACTGTATCTCAGGGAGTTTTCAGATAAATGGCTCCTAGTGTTATCAGTCAGAAGATACTGTGAGGGTGAAAGAGGAGAGTGCAAAAGCTGGTTTGAAACTCAACATTAAAAAAACGAAGATCATGGCATCTGGCCCTATCACTTCCTGGCATATAGAAGGGGAAGAAATGGAAGCAGTGACAGATTTTACTTTCTTGGGCTCCAAGATCACCGCAGACGGTGACTGTAGCCATGAAATTAAAAGACGCTTGCTCCTTGGGAGGAAAGCTATGGCACACCTAGACAGCATAGTAAGAAGCAGAGACATCACCTTGCTGACAAAGGTCCGTCTAATCAAAGCTATGGTTTTCCCAGTAGTAATGTATGGCTGTGAGAGCTGGACTATAAGGAAGGCTGAGCATCGAAGAATTGATGCTTTTGAACTGTGGTGCTGGAGAAGACTCTTACAAGTCCCTTGGACTGCAAGGAGGTCAAATCAGTCCATCCTAAAGGAAATCATCCCTGAGTGCTCATTGGAAGGACAGATACTGAAGCTGAAGCTCAAATATTTTGGCCACCTAATGTGGAGAGAAAACTCTCTGGAAAAGACCCTGATGCTGGGAAAGACTGAAGGCAAAAGGAGAAGGGGACGGCAGAGGATGAGATGGCTAGATAGCATCACTGATGGAACGAATATGGACTTGAGCACACTCCAGGAGAGAGTGCAGGACAGGAAGGCCTGGCGTGCTATGGTCCATGGGGTCACGAAGAGTCAGACATGACTGAACGACTGAACAACAAATTCCATTTTTTCCTCCCCAGTAGATTTTCAATTTCTGTGAAAAGAAAAAAGATGAAAGAAGCAGTGGGGGAAACATGTGAGGGTTACAAATGGAGGATGTCATCTGTTCCCCCCCCCCCAAATTCCACGATTGAAGGAGGGAAATTTCACAGTAAAAGCTTTGCCTTTATTGTGAGGTCATGTGGGGGTGGGGGTGGCAGCCAGCACAAAGGAATCCCCCCCTCCATTGCTAATAAATAAAAAAGAAGGCGTTTTAGTACAATTGTTGGTTTGTTTCATTTAATTTGCTTGTTTTGTTTAGCTTTGGGAAAGGGCTGCAAAGATGTAATTTATAAATTGTGTTTCTGACGCTGCAATTTCCACCCCTGAAGTCCCCTTTAGTAGGGACTTTCTTATGAACCATATGCCAAAGATGAAGCAGGACTTCAGAGGCGATAAAATGAGATCTCATTAGAGCATGCCTTTCTACTTATTGTCAGCGTTTAATTAGTTTGACTGTGTTCGTGTTTATACAGAAAATGGTATGGCCCCAATATAATTAGAGGTCAGCAACAAATGCCATTTAATTTAGCTGTGTTATGGGTAGGGGGAAAATTACATGGGACAAAATGTCCCCAAACTACAAGTAGTTAGACTTCAGATGACTGAGAAATAAATCCACTGTACGTCTAGAGTTGCCTCCTATACAGGGCAAGCTACATGTTGCATGCTAACACATTAACAAAGTCCTGAGTTTAGGGGCAAGAAAAGGGGCTGATAACCACTTTCCTTGCCTGCCATTTCCCCACTCCAGATCAACCCCCCACTCAACACACACACACACAGGCCAGGATCACTTGTAACAAGAAACCACCATGCATGCATTTCCCTGTGGTGTTCCTCGCCATAGCGGCAGCCATCATTTTGAATATGCATGCCATAGCTTGCTGTTATGTGTGAACCCTGTGGGAGTGGGTTGTTGGGGTGGCTGACATGCCACCCAGAAGCTATGGACTCTTTTAGGGTTGTGGGTGGCTTGTCAACCACCACCACAACCCACTCATGCTGACAGCAGCTCAAACGTTCAAAATGGCAGCTGTGGCCATGACAATAAGCCCTGTGGGGAAATTCACCCATGTTGGCTTCTTGCTATGGGGGAACCAGGTCTCTGTTTCCATCTTGTGGGAATTTAGATGCTCACTTACCCCTGTAAAGCCATGCCTGTGATTCTTGGGAGATGGATAGCTTGACAGGGGGTGATGTTTTTGCATTACATCACAATGCAGTGTTCAGCTTGTGATCAGCTAGAATCCCAAGGTCCTTTCACATTAACTGCTGCCAAGCTAGGCATCTCTTATCCTATACCTGTGCATTTCATTTTGTTAGGTTCAGCCCATTTTTGCATTCTATCAAGGTCATTTTGAATTCTGTTCCTGTCTTCTGAGGTGTTAACTATCCCACCCAGTTTTGTTTCATCTGCAGATTTCATAAGTAGTCCCTCCACCCCTTTATCTAAGCAATTGCTAAAAATGTTGAGGAATACCAGGCTGAGCACAGAAACCTGCCATTCCCTCACCATCACCACCACACACGCACATATACACACACTCTAAACCCATCTCCTTTCCTAGGCCATGGGAGGGGGGAATTTTTGCTATTTCCATGGGATGTGGGCCCCTGGGGGGGGGATTTTGAGAACAGTGGGCCTGACAATCACTAGCTCTCCTAGTTTTCATTGGTAACAGTTGAATTTTTTTTAATTCCCCAGAATCCGAAGTTATCCCAAACAAAACTATGCATCATGAGAGATTTTCTGCCTGCAGATGTTTGTTTGCTTTAATCTATTCTAATCAGTTTTAGGGTAGGGTGTGTTTTTTTTGTATTTCTTATACTTTTACTCTTGCTAACTATTGTTGGAGAGTGAAAGGATTGTTTGATTTTTGAAACCCAGTAGGTTTCACACAATATGCACCCAGAAACATCAGTTCTGCCAACAAACCAACGTTGGGCAGCGGTGGCAGGGTGTGTGCATGTAAAGGATTCAGTGAAACCTGCAGTCATCCAATTGCTGAAAGCCATCCACTGTATCAAACTGTCAGTCAATCGGCAGACAATTAGGGATGTACGAAAGTCACTTACCTTTTCGAAGGGTGACATTTGCAGTGGGGGGAGGCGCTCTGTCCCTCTCCCCAAAATTCTCTCTGGCTGGCTCTGCTCCACGGAGATTCTGCAGAGCCGACAGCCAGGGATGCCCACAGCCGGACATCAGGCCGCTGGGCAGCCTGCAGGGACGCAAATGGCGACTGCCGTAGCCACTGCCATTTGCGTCCCTGTATTTTGCCGTGATGGGCTATGTAAATATTTACGTAGGCTAAAACAGAAAAAAAAGGGAACGCAAATGGCGGCCGCCATAGCCACCGCCATTTGCGTTCCCTTAGTTAAGCCATGATAGGCTACGTAAGTATTTTTGTAGCCTATCACTGCTATATGGAGGAAGCGAATGGCGGCCACAGACGCAGTCGCCACTCGTCACAAGTCAACACGGGTGGCAGCAGGTAGGTGCTCCATTCCAGGCCCATTTCGTAGGGGGGGGCAGGGGGGCTTCGTTCCGCCACGGATTTCAGGGGTGTGAATGCACTGGCATTCAGCCTCACCGAGATCCATGGCAGAATTCTCTGACATCCCTGCAGACAATAAAACTTGAGGTACCCGTTGATCAACAGACAATCCTGGAGCAGTTTTTGTTAGAAATCAACTTCTAAACCTTTTTAGTCTAAATTTTAGGAAACATTACATTAGGAAGAACAAATGATAAACAACAACAAACCCCAGCATGGGTCACTCTGAATGATTTTAGTATGATTTTAGTATGATTTCTCTTATACGAAGTAAAGCAAAAAGAACAATGGCCCTCTCTTTCTCTCTCTACTGGCTAGAGCCTGATGTTGCTCATGTAAGGGCTAAAAGTAGAGATGAGATCAAATTTATGAGAAGACATTTTTCTGGGAAATTTTCTGAGATTTTTCTTATTCTCTTTCCCCTAGAAAAAGGAGGCTGCTTTGCAGAACGTTCTCCTAATATTGGCCACCTTTTGTTTGTTTGTTTGTTTGTTTGTTTTGGTTTTTGTGATGGCTGCCACTATGAAAACAAATATTCTTGGTCAGTGTGTGGATGGTGCATGCACGCGTACGCATGTGTGGATGGTGCATGTGCACGCATGCACGCGCACACCCATACACACAGAGAATTATGCTAGTTCTGAATTACTGTGGAGGATGAGAAGTGTTGGCTAGGCTTCCAGCACAATTGCTGCTGCCCCTTGTACCAGCAGCTAACAAATGACAACCCTAGAAAAGAAGCTGTGCTACACTGCTACTGTCAGTATTAATGACGACAACCCCCACACATGCCATTGGAGAATTTCTCCTTCCCTCAGAGAAATTCTGTGAAAGCCCTCCTCCCCATTTTTCTGCTCACAAAGAAGTGGGGAATTCCAGGGGTCCATTACAGAACTCTAGCTAAAGTGGGGAGGGGACATGGGTGTGCACACAAGCTCTGCTCCTAATGGCCCCAACCCTGCCAACTCAGTCAGTCCCAACCTTCTCATGTTGAGCCAGGATTTCTAAAGGAGGCTTCCACTCATGTTTGCTAGAACATGAGTAGAAGCCCCTTTCAGACCTTCAGTGTATGGAATCAATATGAGCACATTTTAAATAACATGGAACAGATTGTTCACCCATCCTAGGATCGACACATTAAAATACACCCACAGGACCTGAGGGGTAGCTGATCAGACCTCCCCTCCATAGTAATAATGTTTAACAACATTAAACATAATAACCAGGGATGGACAGGCACCCCCCAGTCAATTTATTTATTATTATTATTGCATTTATATCCCGCCTTTATTTCTCTTGCAAGGAACCCAAGGCGGCTTACATTATCCTCCTCCTCTCCATTTTATCCTCACAACAACAACCCTGTGAGGTAGGTTGGGCTGAGAGTGTGTGACTGGCCCAAAGTCACCCAGTGAGCTTCCATGGCTGAGTGGGGACTAGAACCCAGATCTCCCAGCTCCCAGTCCAACACTCTTGCCACTACACCATACTGGCTCATACAGTCAAGGTTATCTGGGCGCCCGCCCAGCCCCTGCCCCAACTCACACTGCCATAGACCTGTGCTTGAGCCCTGCGTCCGCTCGCTGAGCCACCCAAACATACGCAGGCCCCGTTCACCTGCACCGCAATCACCATGTTTTGTAAAAAAAAATGTGGCGATCGCAATACTATACGGATAGACCAAAATAGTGCCACAAATCTTGCATATATAGGTGATTCACAGTGCCATTTTGTGTATAAGTCTATGTGTGAAAAATGTGTGCATTTTTCAAAACATGGTGATCGCAACAGAGGCAGATGGGGCCTGGGCAAGTTGCAGGCAGCTCAGTGAGCATGGGAGGGGGGTGAAGTGGAGGCAGGGGCTTGGTGGGAGCAGCTCAGAGGGTGTGGGCGTGGCTGGTCCACCAGAATCCCAGACTGAGATGGGTGCCCATGCCATCCCTAATAATTACACACTTAACATCCTCCTTGGGACCACGACACCACTGTTACCTGGCCCCTGCCATCTCACTCCCAGCAGTTGAATGTGCACACCCAGCCCTGTGAGCCCTCCACCACTCTTAAGGTCAGTGCACACAGCCCATATTTTCCTATGGTTGTCTTGACCCATGCAGTGCTGCAAGGAATAGGAAGTCTGGAGTGGGGATGGAGAATCTGTCAGTTTTGGCTTCTGTCCATTTTGTATTTTCCCATTCTTAAGTTTGTTCCATCCTGTTTCTGCATCAGTTCACAATTTATTTTTTATTTTTTTTCAAAGCAGTCTGCACAAAAATACACACACCTGGTTTGTGCACATTTCACCTACTCTCTACATTTTGTACACAATGTTGCCTGGTGAGTGTACCTTTGCAAGTGTTTTCCTCTAATATAATGCATTTTTGTATGTTACTTTCACTAAGCTGAGCTCTTTTGTGCACACCTTTCCCCAACGTACACATTTTTGACCAGAGAAATATACACTGCAGAATTTGGAGAAGTGTAAATACCAAGGGGTAACTGTGTTTTGGTTTGCTTCATGGTTCATGAAGTGCGAATCAGATAAGTTCACACAAACATGTGAACAAAATGGATTTATCCCCCATCCCTAACTTAGAGAGAGATCACAGGGGGAGGAGCTTATAGCTCAGTTTTCCCCACTGCTGGCTATAGAGCCCAGGTGATGCTTATTGAGGGCAGAAGCTCAGCTCATCTTCTCTCTCATACTAGAACCGCAGATGGCAGGGAAGGCCAGGCAAGTATCAAGATCCAGGCTTCTCTAATGCCAACCCCTACACAACCATCCTTTGCCAGCATGCTCACCCAGTCAGTAACTTCCTCCTCTCCTCCTGCAGAGTGGCTGAAAAGCAGTGTTCAAATTACAGAGGGCCTTCCCCTTCCCTTTTGCCCCAGTCCTGTCATCTCTCTTTTGAAGAACGTGATGGCAGCATAATTTGGCTAGAAATTGGGGGAGTCTGAGGTTGGAGCTTGTGGATTTCATTCAGGGCCCCTGTGATCCAACCCCCATAACTGAGCACTGCTGAAAAGCATACAGAAGGGAGCAAACAGCTCAGTCTAATAAGCATTCCCCTTTTCTTTAGTAGCAGCAAACCAGCAAACAATAATAGACCGTGCCTGCTTCCTCCTGGTCTGTGTCTCTCCCTGCACAATGTGGTTTTTTGTTTTGCATGTATGCACTGTGATCACACTTATGCAATCAAAGAATGAAAAAAAATACAAAAAAATAAAGTGAGGATCACCCAACACCTTGTTGAAGCAGTGTTTTATTCATGGCAGGACACACGAAAATGGGACTGTTCCAGTGGATTTAGGACAGTTGGAGTGTAAAGAACCACAGCACAACAATGACAAATTGTCTGTCTGTTTTGTTTTGTCTGAAACTGTGGAGAATTGCTAAAGCTGATTGTCATAGGGCCTGGAGAGGTCTGCTCAAAAATTCAACTAAGGGCGCAATCCTATGCATGGCTAGGGAATGCTGGGAGTTGTAGTTTGTTTTCTCTCTCTCTCTCTCTCTCTTTCTCTTTCTGTTTAAACATGGATAGGATTGCACCCTAAGCATCTAAAGAACTCCATTGGATCCTAGCTAAAACAGAAATCCTATGAGACCACACGATACAATCTATGACAGGTTATGTATACCTGCAAGGTAGCGCTTCACCATTCAGAACCCAAGTACTTCATTATCACTTATGACAACAACTTAAAATACAGAAACATACCTAAAGAGAAAAGTCTGTGCATGTCTTCAAATCTAACAGCACAGTTGTATGCACATTCTTATGCATGTCTCCTACTCTGGATTCATTGGGGCTTGCTTCCAGGTAAGTGAGTAAAGGATTGCAGCCTGAGTCAAAAAGATGTCCTTTTGTTGAGAGGATTAGGAGGTATAATTCCTGGATGGAGCAATCCTATCTGAGTCGATGGTCACCTCTGAGCCTAGGGGCAACCGCCTATCCAGTGCAGGGCAAGAGGAGTGGTGAGGAGTGGATCTCCTTGCTCCCCCTGCCCAGCTTTCGTGTCTAGACAGCCGATTTCGGCTGTCTAGCCACGGACCTCAGGCCTCAGGAAGCAGCAGCCAGATAACACATAGGATGTGTTGTACCAGCATTTCTGACTTCCCTGCCCTGGCATGCCACCAGGAATGCCCCGTTTTTGCTCCTCCATGCTCCTTTTCAAAGCATGGGGCCATTCCACACTACCTACGAGGTGGCGTGGTGTGGGAGGGGATGGAGGTCAGTTGTCAGGGAACCAACCTCAGAGCGCGGGCTCTGAGGTCGGTTCCTGGAAACTGACCTATCCTATGGCCATCTAGCTGCTGACTAGCGGCCACAGGATTACACTGAGAAATCTGTGTATTTAGAATAAATAAATATAAATATAATAAAACTGAGAAATCATTGTATTTCATTAGCGGCAGGAGATTTTGATACAAGAGGTAAATGGCATTTCAGATGTGCTTCTGAAAGGCACCCCTTCCCCCAATAAATCACATCCTTTATGGGTTGTTGTTGTTCAGTTGTTCAGTCCTGTCCGACTCTTTGTGACCCCATGGACCATAGCACACCAGGCCTTCCTGTCCTGCGCTCTCTCCTGGACCGTGCTCAAGTCCATATTCATTGCATCAGTGATGCTATCTAGCCATCTCATCCTCTGCCGTCCCCTTCCCCTTTTGCCTTCAGTCTTTCCCAGCATCAGGGTCTTTTCCAGAGAGTTTTCTCTTCGCATTAGGTGGTCAACACCAAAAGACACATACCTGGGGTTTGGTTATCAGAAAACACTGAGAAATGCAGGTCCTGGCTTAACTGGGGAGCAATGTTGTGGTGGTGCACAGTCTCAATGGGGAGGTGGGGAGGGGGCATTTTCCTCTTCAGGAGAAGGTCTCCATAAGGGACTGTGGGGGTGGGGGGTTGTCATCAAGACTTAGCTCAGCATGGGGCTGCAATTCAGACCACACCTCAGGTAGGCAGAAAGGGGCTCATTTAGGGATGATGGACAATTTTGCCACGGACCCCAATGAGGCCGGATTCTAAAGAATCCATGTTAGAATGGAACACTTACCTCTGCCTCCCTGCAGAATACTCTTCAGCCAGATCCTCCGGCTCTGGAGCAGCAGTGTTATGGCAGCCATGCCGTATCACTGGCTGAGGGGTATTGACTGTGGACGCAAATGGCTATGCAATTTGCGTAGCCTGTCACATGGGGAAAAAAGCAGGGATGCAAATGGTGTCCACTACGCCATTTGCGGCTGTAAAGGTCTTAGTTTAAGCTAAATGCAGCCTTATACAGCTGCATTTACCTTAAAGTAAGACCTTTACGGCTGCAAATGGCGGCCTAGATGCCATTTGCGTCTGCAGTCTATACCCCTCAGCCAGCAATACAGCAATGGCAGCCATATCGCTGGCGCTTTGGAGCCGGCCGGTGGCTCTGCAGAATCACTGCAGAGCGGAGCCAGCCAAAGAGGAACAGATTGCCTCCCCCCAAGGGTGGATTCCCGGCCGGAACGACAGGTAGGGAATCCGCCCATCCCTAGGATCATTTCAGTAGTCTGTGCCATGGGATGTGCCTCTGACTCCTGCCCCCCCCCATGAGACACTTGGCAGGTGGGCCAGGTTGATGGGACTGGATTGCAGGTGGGTAGTCTGATTAACAGATTCATGCCCTATGCCCCCACCAACTCTATTCCAAGCTGAACCAATAAAGTTGTGGCCAGTTATTTAACCCATCCAAGTCTATGTCTGAATTTGTTCTCCTACCTCCTTGTCCTGCCCTAAGGGACTAGCTATGTGCTGCCATACACAATAAGGTCAATGTGTTCTATACTGTCCCTACATTTAACTATTCTGCTGGTCTCCTATTTCTTCCTGGCAATAAAACAAACTCTGATGGCATTCTTCTCCCAATTTGATACTCCGTTGTTGTTGTTGCTGCTGCTGCTGTTTCATTTTGTTTTTTGAAGCTATCAATGATATTAAAGTCTCAGGGCTGATTCAGGTGATGCTGGAGAGGGGAATGTTGATTCAAAGGAAATGGTGGTGATATTCAATCCATATTGGTATTTTAAATCAGATTGGGCTGAAATCTAGTCTTCATATGCAGCAGAGTGAAGTGTAGACTAAACTGCACCACTTCAGAATGCAGGCAGGAGAAGCCATTTTGAATGCTCCTTCTCCTACAAACTCCCTGCAAGTAGAAAACTAATGCATCAGGGAGAAATGTCCTGCCTTAGGCCTCTCCCTGCCATGCTAGTTTTCTGTAGAAATCCCACACACACGTGTTCTCTCTCTCTTGCTCTCTCTCACCCACCCAAAATAATATCTCTCCCTCCCTCTCTCCACTAGAACTCAGAGTCATCTCATCTAATTGATTGGCAGTAAGTTCAGAACAAGCAAAATGAAGAGTATCTTCATGCAACATGTAACATACGATGGAATTCATTGGCCAGGATAATGTGTTGGCCGCTGGCACTGATGGCTTAAAAAAAGAAAAAGAGTAGCCAACTCCACAGAGGACTCTGTTGATGGCTATTTGCCATGATAGCTAGAAAATAATGACATGTCTAAGTGTAGATAATGATGCTGAAGACATCCTGATTACTGTCTGTGGTGGGGAGTTTATCTGTTATATTGCTATTCCAAGCATAGGTGGCACTGGGTCCAAACTACGCTGCTGTTCTAGACTATTATTGGCAATAATGTTCTTGATCTGTTACACAACCATTTTGGCCTGACTTCTTCTCAGAAATAACCTAACACTGTCAAAACACCTTGATTGCCAGATACTGGAGGCAAATAAGAGGAAGGGTTATCACCATCTTGTGTTTCTCGCCAGCTATTCTGGAACATGTGGTTGGGCACTGAGGCAGTGCTGGACAAGGGTGTGTCCTAGGGATATACGGACCGTGTAAAATCTCCTCCTTTTCTGTGTCATGGATTGTCAGGTTCCTTTTGTTCTGTCGTCTACCCACAGAAGGATGCTTTTTTTTTCCGTCATGTGGAAAAACACACAAATATTTACGTAAGTATTCACATAAGTATTTATATAAGTATTTACATAATTTACCTTAGTATCTAATATTTAGTGCATTGTCCCCATTCCATTCATTGTTTCCTCAGCAGAAACCGACGTATTTTTCTACAAATGTATATGTGTAGAAATTTCGGGAAAGTAAATTTCGGGAAAGTAAAAAAAAAATCATCCAGAAGCCTGTCGACTCCATGCTGCCTGAGGGGGTCGCTCCGCAGTGGATTCTTAGAAATCCGTAGGGATGTACGAAAGTCACTTACCTGTTCGCGGATTATGCTGATGCTGGGGGGGAGGCACTCCGTCCCTCCCCTCAAAATTCTGGCCAGGGGGGAGGCACTCCGTCCCTCCCCCCCCCGAATCCTGCCCGGCCGGCTCCACTCCGCAGGGATTCTGCGGAGCCGCCGGCCGGTTCCGCCAGTGGCCGGACATCCGGCCGCTGGCTAGCAGGGATGCAAACGGCAGCAGCCATAGCTGCCGCCGTTTGCGTCCCTGCAGGCAGCCATGATAGGCTACATAAATGTTTACGTAGCTGATCTAATCATGGCTGATTAAAAAAAAAAATGTGCGTACGCAAATGGCGGCGCCCATGGGTGCCGCCATTTGCGTTCCTTATTTTGGCACATCTTAGTCTACGTAAACATTTACGTAGACTATGGCGAAAATAAGGGGAACGCAAATAGCGTGTTTTGTTTTTTTTTAATCAGCCATGATAGGCTACGTAAACATTTATGTAGCCTATCACAGTGTTTTTTAAAATTTAGCCATGATAGGCTACGTAAATCTTTATGTAGCCTATCACGTTTGTTTGTTTTTTTAAACTTGGAAATGGTGGCAGCGGCAGCCGGTCAGAAGACCGGCTGCCGCTGCCACCGCACCGCCACCGGAGCCGCCACCACCAAGAAGATCCACCCCAGGTAAGTCCCGTCCCGGGGGGGGGGGCGTTCCACCACCAATTTAGGGGGGCTGAATGCGCTGGCAGTCGGCCTCCCCGAGATCCGTGGCGGAACTTTCGTACATCCCTAGAAATCCAAGCTCATTTTAGTCCATCTTGAATTTTTCCAGCATCCTAGTCTTTCCCATCACAAAATCCCTGTGTTTATTGCATATGTTATTAAACTGAACAGTAAATGTGAAGAATACTGGCTTGGAACTGAGTACTCAACCAAGCTAAGCCCATAAGAAGAGCCATGCTGGATCAGATCAAGGGTCCATCTACTTTAGCATTCTGTGCACAGTGGCCAACCTTGGGGACTAGCTCACCCTTATGTCCCTTTCCAGTCTCTGTGATCATCAAAGGGAGCATTTCTGAGGGTGTCACATGCTCCTGAGGTTCACCTCAGGAGCATTTGCAGTAGAGCACTTAGTACTGCAGTACCCACTCTCTGCAATACTTCACCAATTGACATTAGACAGGCCCACACAGTTCTGATGTTCAGACATCTTCTTAAAGCTTATCTCTTTACACAGGCTTTTCCTGAAGAGTGAACCCGCCAGCTGTGCTCTGTAGCACAAAGTGCTGCTGGAGATTTAAGAGAGAGAGAGATTAGAAGTTATTGTTTTATCACTATTTTATTGGTTATTTTATGGTATTTTAATAATTTTATTTAAAAATATTGTGACTACTGCCTTGTTTTTGTTTTTCATTAAACAAAAACAAGGCAGTAATCACAATATTTTTTAAATAAAATTATTTAATAAAAATATTATAGACATTTCCTGAAATAAATACAAAATATATGCATAAATAAATGTTTAAAACATTGAACCTAAAAGTCTATATCTAACATGATTTCCATATGAATAACCAGCAAGTTTATATATATATATATATATATATATATATATATATACACACACACACACACACACACACACCCCTCTCCCTCTGAGAGCCAACATTTGAAAATATTTGAGAGATTCAAAAAGTCATGTCTGAAATTTTACAGATTCAAATATATTGCGTATATAATATATAAGGTATTTCATAACCTGTAATTTGGATTCTGTGATGACTGAAGTCCATTTAGGATTTTGCATAGAGAAGTCATTTTATCCTTTTTAAGTATCTCCCTCTTCCTTCCTTTTCATTATAATTAAGCAATAATTTAATTTAGATGGCCATTGCAGATGGAAAGCTACACTTGACATTTTAAAAATAAGAATATCAAGCTATGATAATTAATATTCTACTTCATAGCTCACCCCAAGTAACATCAAGATATTATTTTAAAGCATAATTAGGTGTGGGCACACGCACGCGCACACACACACACTGACACTGAACAATGTTGCTACTCTTATCTTATGTTGCTGTCCTTGAAATTCCACAGAAACCTCTCAGCAAGAAGGTACAATTTTGCCTCAAAATTTCATTTTACGCAAAGCTCTGTGGGCAAATCTAATCCAAAATCTTACCTACTTGACCACTATGTGGAAGGTTTCTTCACAGTCCCAACTTCCTATATCTAGCAATGGACAGAGGCAGACAATACCCACACCACAGGTTGTCTAACAAGTTCTGTTAATATTTTCTGTAGCTTCCAGGTAGTGACTTGTGTTGTGGCAATTTTGTGAATCTTCCTAAAACTCATTTCCTTCCTTCATAAGTTCCCAGATGTTTTGCCAGGCAAGCAGAGACCTCAAAATTCACATCAAAATTGTGGATTGTGAAATGTTGTGGCAACTCTAATTATTAGTGAGTGATATGTAAGCTTCCATGGGCATAATTCAGAATGGGATCACCAAAAATGAGCTAACTTGTATGCACTTTGGATTGGTCCCAGCTTATCTTGCTTTTTAATCTTGCTTTAGCTCAGGGCCATTTCGAGCTCTAAGTCTCATAATGGTCCTGATGGTGCCATCAGAGGTTTGAAGCTTGACAGTATCTTCATCCCTAACTCTCTTATGAGCCCTCTTACCGCATTCTTTTTCCTCCTGAAACCCACCTGGTTTTGATGGCAGCAATGAGAAGAGTTGTTGCAGCTCTAGGACACCAGAGCAACAGTATCCTGGATGCCATGTTCCCTGGGAAACTGCTTCCCAGTAGACTTGATGCACATAATGCAGCTCCTGAGGTTAATGAGGTTTGCCATCACTGCTAAAACTGGCAGTTAAGTTTCAGTAGGAAAGAAAAGAAGGTGGCTGAAGTAGTGGGAAGAGTTGGGGTCTGGGGCTCAGCTCATTATGAGCCACCTTCTTCAGAGCGGTTTGGGTTTGTCTTGTAATTAGCTCAGGAGCTACAGCTGGGAAAATTCATACTCTGAACTCCCCGATGCCAAACTTTAGCAGCATCACTACCGATGATATGTATGCTTCCATAGTTGTTTTGTGCTTAGAACCAGAGCTGTGCTCAAATGGCCTCTTGAAATTCTCCACCAGTCCACCTTACTTGTGAGCAAAGAAATTTGGGGGACAATTTATCCAAATTTCTCCAGGGGCAGGATAAATTTGCAACAGTTTCTCACAGGTGGGACTCCCCATTGGCAGGGCTTCTAGCACAGCTTCTTTCTTAAGTGTTTTGTGGGTATTCATGCTGCAGCAGCATCAACTTCTCTTGGCTGTTTGCATCCACTGCAATGCAGGTGGGGGCAGTGTTGTGTCTAACTTCAGGGATGAGGCAGAGTTAGTGCTCTGCCAAAATCTGCCCTTCAATTTCCCAAAAGTTTTCTCCCCCCATGAAAGAGGGTTTCCTTTGTTCTGCCTAATTTGGGATGTTATATAATGCACTTTTGTGGTGATTTTGAGCTTACCTAATCACAGCTAGCCTCCCAGGCTGCCTGCACATCCTGATATGAAAAGGCCCTATGGGAGGAATTACCTCATGGTACCTTAAACTGGAATTTAATCAAGTGTAGGAAGTCAAGGAGGCTACAGGCGGCCAGAGAGATGATTGTACAATGAAAAACAGGACACTTGTGTAGGGATGGCAGAGAATTCTGCCACGGACTCCAGTGAGGAGTCCGTGGAGGAATGGAGCAATCCCCCCCGCCACCCCTCAAAGTCCCCATGTACTGCCTCCGGTGCAGTCGTGAATGGCGTCCTGTGTAGGGGACGCCATTTGCGTTGCTGCTTTAGCCGTGATAGGCTATGTAAATATTTATATAGCCTATCACAGCTACAGCAGTGATGCAAATGGTGTCCCCTACGCAGGACACCATTTGCGTCCACAGTAGCGTGGCTGAGGGTCGGCCCGGCTGGTGGCTCTGCGGACATGCCGTGGAGCAGAGCCAGCTGGGGAGGATTCCAGGGGGGAGGAATGGATCGCCTCCCCCCCCGTCAAGAATTCTGGGGGGAGGACTGGATTGACTCCCCTCCCCCATGGACCCCAGTGAAGCAAGGTAAGTGGGGTTTCGTACACCCCTACACTTGTGCTCATTCCTCGGCCACCTCCTAAGTAAAGTAAGCCCACAGAACCTGAACCCAACTCATGCTATTTTTTTCTGAAATGTCTTCACCACTGAATTTCTTTTCAAAAGCAATTTGTCTTCCATCAAATTGAATGAAAATGGTCAAAAAACAACGTGGGAGAAATTTTCTGCACAGCACTACATAGAAACACACCGTGTTGCCCCGAACGTTGTTGAGCCTGAAAAAATGTGCACTTGGTTCTTTTAAATGCACTCTTCTTAATTTGGCCTAATGATGTAGTTCCATACAAAACATTTGCCTTGTTGTCCTCCCCTTGTCCCACTCTTCTCCCATTGCAAGTTTTCTCATCAATACCTTTAACTTCCAGCTGTCATCACTATATGGCCGTTGTTGCTGTTTGTGGGCTTTCACAGATTCCTGTATTCAACATGGCTCATAAAGCCTAATGAGAATAAGTTCATTAAATTAATCCCAATAATTAACAAACTTGCTTCCTGCTTCTCAGATGTCTGATTTTGTGACACAATCTTGGCATCCAGCTTCCACCGTGAAAGCAGGAAATGCATCCAAAAAGCCTCTTTAAGAGAAGAGGAGATTCATCTTCATTAGAATTTCATCATCTAATTCACAATCCATTGCTGATATCTATTAGCAAGGCAACACTTTGGCAGTATTTTTTTTTTAAGTTGACCAAAGAGAAGAGAGTTCATAGAAGCAATTTTTCATTCACACACAGCTGTCTCTAACATTGCTAGCATATAGTGATTTAACCTCTTTTCTGCCTGGTAATTATTTCTGTTAAATCTGGGGCAACCCCCCCCCCTTTCCTTTCCCTGACTTTCTCTTGAGGAGAAGAAATGTTTTTGAAAAGTGGGGAGGGGTGGACCCTCCTCAGCAGCCACCTTGTAAAGTTAAATAAGGTAAGTGGAAACTAGGGGTTGGGCGGGCACCCAATAGGGTCCGGGAATCCAGCAGACCCCTCCGCCCACCAAGCCCCACCCAAACCACCCACACTCACCCTGGGCCCATCTGGTGATCTCTGTGGCCATCATTTTGTGGGGGGAAAAATGGTGGGTGCAGATATGCATCAATTTGCTCTTATGGAAAATGTCACTGTGAATGGCCAATATACGCAAGGATACAGGCTTAAATTGGTCATTTATGCCTGTCACCTTGTGTATATAGGGAAGGGAGTCGGGCATGGGTATGAGGGTGTGCAAGCATTGGCAAGGGCTTGGTGAGCAGCCAAAGAAACCAGATGGGGGGGGCACCCATCCATCCCTAGAGGCAACCATCCCCTCAGTCACCCAGTCCGTTTTCCATCCCAAGCAGGGGTGTGCCCAAAGGTTCTTTAACAATGCAACAGATAGTTTGAGATGCAGCTCTCAGATCTATTTTTCTTCATTGCTGCCCTTAAAAATAGCACCATTTAAAGCCATTGCTTGAATTTCTTATGCATTTGAGCTGGCCTGAGTAGGCCATGCTCACAGGATCTGTCCATATTCTGCATTGGAAGTAGGGATGTCCACAGAATCCACCACAGACTCAAATGAGGCCGAATTCCATTGAATTCAGGCCCCCGGAGTCCATGGAGGAAGGGATGTACTCAACTCCGCCTCCCAGACCCACGCGGACCGAATCCTCCCTCCCGGCGGCTCCATTCGGGAAGTGATCCAGAAGCAAATGGCGTCTGTGACACCATTTGCATCCCTGTTTTTTCACGCAATAGGCTATGTAAATATCTACATAGATATAGATGTGTAGCCTATCACAAGAAGAAACAGAGATGCAAATGGTGAAGCGGATGCCATTTGCATCGGGATCACTTCCTCTTTCTGTTCAGCAGTGATACGGCACAGCAATGGCGGCCATATTGCTTGTGGAACGGAGCTGGCTGGCGGCTCTGCAGACTCACCATGGAGTGAAGCCAGCCAGCCAGGATTCTGGGGGGGGGGGGAGGAATGGATCGCCTCCCCCCCGTGGACCCCCCCCCGTGGACACCAGGTAAGGGTATTCATACATCCCTAATTGGAAGGCTGTAAGGCTCCAGTGGCCTTTGGTGCCTTTCTTCCTGCACTCTGGTCCCTCAGCCTGCCAGAATTTTGCTCTGTGGGTCAATGGTCTAGGCTGCAGTACTGGCCTATGTACTGTAAACTTACTCCATAGCTTGTAGATGACCAGCTGACCTCATATGCCAATGGAGACACACCAGGCTTTGTACAACCTTTCCACCTGAGCCAGTTTCTCTGTCTGAACAGCTACTTATATTGAATTGCCTTGCCTGATCTGAGCTCCATTAAGGATGTCTCATCACTGGGAAATCCAGGTCTTTTTTGACTCAGTGGTGTCCCACAGTATGTATGACTCAATTTGTGTTTGTGAGCCAAACTGAAGGCTTTCCTCCAAACTCTGGGAACTTTTTTGCTCATCTTTTTTTTCCCCACAAGTTCCATAACTTGCTCAAATTTCTGAGCAATTTGCACAAATTGCTTAGAAATTTGCACAAATTGTGGACCCAGCGGGGTGTGGGTATGTGCAAAATACCTGGAAAATCCATGAACTGGCCTGACTCGCTGCAGACTGAGTTGGGTGCCATAGTGGCAACCAGCATGAAGCCTGGTTGTGGGAGAACCTAGGAAAATGCTTCAAACTCTACCCCCCAAATGGAGTTCTCCAACATCCCTAGCCTCCGTACATAACCTCACTTCCTACCTCTGTCCCATTTGTCCCACCAAGGCCTGACAAAGGCACATCCCTCACTTAACAGTACAATTGCAGTCATGCAGTATCTTCAGCTTTTCATCTGGGCATCATTTCAGGTGTTAGAAGACACATGGAAGGAAATGTAAAGTGTAAAACAATGTAGCATTGTAGCATTATGAACAAAGTGGAATTATGTTTGGGGCAGCAGACTTTTGGTTTCCATCATGTCTGCTGAAGAGATGGACATTACACCTCACGAGCCACTGCACATATTAGTGCTATTACTCATTGACTTTAACTTTGTTTGTGACACCACCACCAGAATCATTTTTCCATCTCAGAAATCTCCAGTGGTCCAGAAATGATCAAATCAAATATATACTATTTCTTCTCACACATGGTCAGTTTCTGAAGTGAGAAAAAAAAAAAGAGAGAGAGATGAAATTGGTATATGCCAAGAACAAAACAACCTATTGATAAAGTTCTCACATGTAATAGAAAAGGTAGATATAGGTTTGAACTGTAATTCTGGATCAATTCAGTTTTTGTGACTTGGAAAGAATCTAAAGATTCTCATAAACCTGCTCTGTTTCTCTGGGGAAAATAGGAAATGCAGGGTAAGTGGATTTTTTTTTTCTTAAAACAAAAATCAAAACAAAACCAGACAGCTCTGGAAAGGAATTAATGAATAACTGAAATAGCAAGTGAATTTTAAGCATACATAAACCTCTTAAAGTTTGTGGCTGAGACTAATTGTTCATGTAAGATAGACATTTATCATTAAAAGTTTACAGTGCAATCCTATACATGTCTATTCAGAAGTAAGCCCCATTGTTTCCAACCGGGCTTACTCCCAGGTAAATGAGTATAGGATTGCAGCCTTAATTGTAGCCCAAACCACAAATGGGTGAAGCCAGCATTAGAAGGATAAAGCTAGGGTCAGTTTAAGAGGTATTTGACAGAACGGGTTTGTGGATTGCAGCCTAAATATTTCTCCTTTATTTTGAGAATTGAGGCTCTGAGGGGGATAAGTAATTGTAACAAAGTGAAAGAGCAATTAGTAGAGAAAAATGTTTAGGGATAGAGGACTTGGGTTCAAATCCTGATGAAATGTGAAATGTACTGGCTACCTAGGAAAAGTTAGTTCTCTTGGTTATGGGTTTGTTATGAATACTTTGTGCAGCAGTTCCACTGATGAGTAAGATTTAAGCATTTTAATGATTTGTTATTAAATTTGTATCCTGCAAACTTTGGCACAGAGTGTTCCTAGGGCAGCTAACAACAAGATTATAAGCAATACAAGACATCTGTTAAAAATCACGAACACAAACAAAAATGGCAGAGAAGACATGCTCAGCAAAAAATAAATAGTGGAGAGCTGTATCAAAAGAAAAGAAGTCTAAAGCCAGGGAGAAGTAAAGATGTCACCTGGCATGAAAAGGCAACATTATAGGTGCCAGGCAGACCTCGCTGAAGACAGTGTACCAGTTGATTCACACCTGTCTGGTGAAAGCTTCCCTGTGGGCTTTTTCCTACAGTATTCCAGTAACACATATATGATGGAACCAATGCATATGATGAAAGACATCTTTCCCTCCCACATGGATGTGGCTCTTAGGTCAGACAACCTTGTTGAAGGAAAGAATCTTGTAGGGGTGTACGAAACATTTACCTGGTTCTGCTGGGGCCATCCACAGTGGGGGGGGCATCCCCCCCCCGGAAAGCTCCCCGGCAGGCTCCGCTCCGTGGTGACTCCGCAAGTCATTTGCGGGGCTGCCAGCCATGATAGGCTACATAACAAATTACGTAGCCTATCACGAAAAAGGCAGCCACGCAAATGACAGCTGTGACGCCATTCGCGTGGCTGCCTTTTTCGTGATAGGCTACGTAAATACTTATGTAGCCTATCACGGCAAAGAGCAGGGGCACAAATGCATAGCGGCTGCCATTTGCGCCCCTGATCTTCTCTGTGATAGGCTATGTAAGTATTTACGTATGCTATAGTGTTAAGGCAACCACGCAAATGTCAGCCACTACAACAGCCACCATTTGCGGCTGTAGCAGCCCGGCAGCTAAGGATGTTAAAGAATTCTGCCACGGATCCCAGGGAGGCCGAATTCCAGTGAATTCACCCCCCTGGAATCCATGGCACAATGGAGCAACCCACCCCACCACCCCGTGAAAGCCCCATGAAATGGAGCCTACCTGGCTGTGGCTGCCGCGGTGGCTCCGGCGGCAGATGAAGCAGCAGTGGCAGTGACGGCGGTGGCTCCAGCTGCTGCCGGACTTCTGCGGCCACAAATGGTGGCCGTCATTTGCGTCCCTACTCCGGCCTGTGATAGGCTACATAAATATTTACGTAGTCTATTATGGGCTGGCGTAGGGACGCAAATGGCATCCCCTACACAGGACGCCATTTGTGGCTGCAGCAGTAGGGATGTACGAAAGTCACTTACCTTTTCGAAGGGTGACATTCGCGGTGGGGGGGAGGTGCTCTGTCCCTCCCCCTGAAATTCTCCCCAGCCGGCTCCGCTCCACAGCGAATCCATGGAGCCGCTGGCCGGGGCTGCCCGCAGCTGGATATCCGGCCGCTGGGCAGCCTGCACAGGGACGCAAATGGCGGCCGCCATAGCCACCGCCATTTGCATCCCTGTATTTTGCCGTGATAGGCTACTTCAATATTTATGTAGCCTATCACGGGGGAAAAAAGGGAACGCAGATGGCGGCGGCTACGGCAGCCACCATTTGCGTTCCCTTTTTTTTGCCATGATAGGCTACGTAAATATTTACGTAGCTTATTACCGCAAAAGACAGGGGCGCAAATGGCATAGTGGCCATGATCTGCACCCCTGTCTTTTGCCGTAATAGGATACGTAAATATTTACGTAGCCTATCACAGCAAAAAAAAAGGGAACGCAAAAGGCGGCCGCCGGAGCTGCCGCCATTTGCGTTCCTTTTTTTTTTTGCCGTGATAGTGATAATACTTACGTAGCCTATCACAGCTATAATGAAGACGCGAATGGCGGCCGCAGATGCAGACGCCATTCGCAAAGCAGTGCGAACAGCAGCAGGTAAGTGCTCCATTTTGCATGCTTTTCGCATGGTGGGGGGACAGGGGGCTTTGTTCCACCACAGATTTCGGGGGGCCGAATGCACTGGCATTTGGCCTCACCGAGATCCATGGCGGAATTCTCTGACATCCCTACGCAGCAGCCCGGCAGTGGCTGGAGGCCCCGCTATAGGTTGGCCCGGCCGGCAGCTCTGTGGACTGGCCGCGGAGTGGAGCCGGCCAGGCAGGATTCCAGGGGGGGAATGGATTGCCTCCCCCCACCTGCAGACCCCAGCGGAGCCAGATAAGCAGGGTTTCGTACATCCCTACCGGCAGCAGCCGGGAGACCAGCCAGAGGAGCCATTGCTGCCACATCTGCTGCCGCCGGAGCTGCATCTGCTGCCAGGTAAGCTCCACCCCAGGGGGATTCCATGGGGGGGGAGGCCGTTCTGCCATAGATTCTGGGGGGCCAGATTCTTTAGAATCTGGCCCCCTGGAATCCATGTCAGAACAGCCTTTAGAATCTGGGCTTTTTCTTTAGAATCCAGGCTCACTGGAGTCCGTGGCGGAATTCCCTGACATCCCTAGAATCTTGTTGTTCGCCTCTTGTTGGCTCACCATTGCTTTAGATCTTCTGAAGGATCTAGAAAGATTGTCCCCTGCAAGGAAACTGCAGGACTGGATCAGTCGCAGTTGGCAAAGCAGCGTTCAAAGAAGCCCCTGTGCCATTAGTTACAGTCATTTTAGGAAGATGTGCAGTAATTCTAAAATTAATGAAAAATGAAACAAATGCACTGCCATTTGTTTCTAATTTGTTTCCATGAGAAACAAATGAAAATATAGAAACAGATGGGGGGAGGGGATGAAAATCCTTTTATTTTGTTTCCCCTATCTGCAGCATAAATCAAGGGGAAGCTCAGAGGACAACATCTGTCATGCCCTCACTAGAGGAATCCCCCTCAGAGGAAGACCTAGAGCCTCCAAAAACTGAGGGCACAGTAGATCAGTTGCTGGCATCAGACCAGGAGAATTCTGGGCCTTTGGGGGAGTCTGCTGCAGGTCCTTCCCCATTGGGGGGGGCTTTGACTCTGGAGCAGAGGCTGAGCAACCCCCTGACCCACCAGGCATTTGTTTTCCACCCCTCGTTGCCCTCCAGATTGCTCTGTCTGAGCTGAAAGTCTGCTCTATGCAGGACTGGATCAGTAGCAGTGGGCAAAATGGCTTTCGAGGAAGCTTCTCTGCCAGTACTTGCCATCATTTTATGAAGATGTGTGCTGTGCATCCATTCTAAAACAAATGAAAAATTAAACAGATGCACTGCCATTTGTTTGTAATTTCTTTCCATGTGAAACAAATGAAAATATAGAAACATATGTGGGGAGGGGGGGATGAAACTCAATTTATTTTGTTTCCCCTATCTGAGGCATAAATCAAGGGGAAGCTCAGAGGGCTTCCCATTGATTTTGTTTATAACATGGGAACTCCTTGTCCAAAACATCTAAAAACTGTCTAATTTGATGCCTATGGGGAATAGTACAAGACCTCATGCCATTTGGATGGAAAACACCAGAGTTGTAGGCATCTTAAGACAGTTTGGGTCTTCATTGTAAATCAAGATAGAAATAGAATGATGAAAAATAAAACTGAACCAAACAGTAACAAAAGAGAAATGAGAGAATAATGAATGGGAAAATGAAATGGAAGAATGATCAAGTACAAATCCCTATCAGGGACTTTTAATAAGCTTCTGAGAAAACCATGAGTTTCCTGGAACATAGGAAACTGCCTTATACCAAGACAGACCAGACAGACCATTGGTCCATTGAGTTCAATATTATCTACACAGACTGGCAGCAGACTGGCAGCTCTTCAGGGGTTCAGACAAAAATATTCCCCTGCCTTACCTTGAGATGCTGGGAATTGATTGTTGCCTGGTTGATTTGTTGCATGCAAACATCTGCTATACCACAGAGCTATGGTTGAAACATATGTTTTTTGACAAATTGCATCATGGATCCATATTGGGCTTTCTTCCTTGTGTCTACAATTTACTTGTTTTCATATACTTAAGTCAGTTAACAACAAGACAAATTGTAGTTGGTGGAACAAGGTCTTTCATGCAACTGATATTCTTGCATTTTATTTTTATTATAATACGTCTAAATTATTTATGATATAGTTGTATTTTTGTATACTTGATAGTGCCTCTGAAGAAGGATTTATATTTAAAAGGCATTGGGCTCAATAAACATATTTCCATGCATCTGGAGGTTTCCTAACATTTTTCCCCAAATAAGGACTAAATCATAGCTCACTGCAAATTAGATTCTATAGATAAACAGTCATAGGCAGGAACAGTTATAGAGTACAAGCAAAACATTTCACTAACATTCATCTCTAAGTTTTGACCCTTTTCACAGATGTGTGTTCATCATTTGATAACAGCAACACCAAGTGATGACATAGGTGTGAAGAAGTTGCTTTCTAGTATGTTACATGTAGTGCTGTGGAGAAAATTTCTCCCACAAATACTCTGGAGAATATTGACAGGCCATTTGCGCACAGCTCTAGTTACATGACAACAAGGGAGCTTTCTCTTTTGCGGTGCCCTGAGTGTAGAACACCCTCCTCATGGTGATGCAACTGGTCCCAACATTATGTTCTTTTTAGTGCCAGGTCAAAACCTATTTATTAGCCCAGGCATTTAAAACTGGTTTATGAAGCTGGTCGGTCCAGCCTGTCTATTTTATATCTTTCCTACATCTAGTATTGCTGTAGTTTACGTTGCTTTTATTGTATATCACATTCGGATCTTTCAATTGTGTGTTGTATACTTCCCTAAATAAAGGGCATTGTAAAAATATTCTAAATAGAGCTGTGCACAAATGGCCTCTCAATGTTGTCCATCCTATTTGTGGGCAGAGAAACATGGGGAGGGGGATTTCACCATATTTTTCCAGGGGGAGGAGAAATTCTCCAACAACTTCTCACAGGTAGGGCTGACCACTGGAAAGGTTGCAGCACAACTCCCCCCCGGGGGGTGTTTGTTTTTGTTTTTTGCACTACCACTACAATTAGCAACAGCATCAACTCCATTGGCAGCCTGACCCCCATTTTGCATCTGCCACAGTACCCCATACCTAGCAGCATTCCAGGGCATTTACTGAGGGGTCAGGAGAGGAAAGGAAGCCACCACACAAGAAATATTGGAGAAGGAAATTCTCAAAGTGGCCTTTTATTTCTAGGTGGGATAAGGACATTCTTGGGACTTTGCTGAGAAAAATGTTTTCTGAGACATTTTGCCTTACCTCTGGTTGTCATTCTTCAGGGTTCAGCACCTTCCCCAGGGTCTTCCAAATGTTAAATCTCTGGAGGGTGATTGTGGGTACATCTTGTATCTAATGCAGGTGCTGATAATACCACTCCCTCCCTGAAAGCCCTGTAAAGGGTCGGGGGGGGGGGACTGTCATGTACAGCTCCAGGGAAAAGGTAGAGCTAGTGTTGTGCCAAAATCTGACATCCAATTTCCTGAAAGTTGTCTTCCCCCATGAAAGAGGCTTCCATTTTTCTGCCTCATTCTCAGGGCATTTTATAATTTATTTCACATTTATTTTGGTGGTGTTTTTGACCTTACTTAATCAGTGTGAGGTGTACAAGGGTACCGTGTGTGTGTTTGGGTGTGTGTGTGTGTGTGTGTGTGTGTGTGTGTGACATGTCTCTTCATTGCTCTGCAGGCTCCCAGGCTGCCTGCACTTCCTGATCTGAAGAAAGCTCTATCGTAGGGATGTACGAAACTCACTTACCTTTGCTCTGTCCCTCCCCGTGGAATCCTTGATGGGGGGGGGAGGCAATCCAGTCCTCCCCCCCCAGAATCCTCGACGGCCAGCTCCGCTCTGCGGCCAGGCTGCGGAGCAGCCGGCCAGGGCCATCCACAGCCGGATTTCCGGCCACAGACGGCCTGGTGCAGATGCAAATGGCAGCCACTTGCTTCCAGCGAAGCTGCTGTGATAGGCTACATAAGTATTTACATAGCCTATCACAGCAAGCTCCCCCCCCAAAAAAAAACAGCGTACGCAAATGGTGGCAGCTATGGCAGCCGCCATTTGCGTTCCTTATTTTTCGCCGTTTTAGTCTACGTAAATATTTACGTAGACTATTACGGCGAAAATAAAGGGGAATGCAAATAGCGTAGTGGGCTCTATTTGCGTTCCTTTTTGATTCGCCATTTTAGCCTACGTAAATATTTACGTAGAAAATTTACATAGAAAAAAAGAAATTGCTTTCAAAAAGAAATTCAGAAAAGAAGAAATTGAAAATTAAAAGCTTCCCCTCTCAGCAATCAAATGGTCACTGTCTGGGAGCCCACAATAAACACAAAAAGGCTGCGGAATGGGAGGACTGTGGTTTTTTTCTATGTTCTTCTTAGCAGGAACTCTGTATGAGAGCATTATCCCACAATGTTATGCTTATGAATCCAAAATAACAGTGGGTGTCAAATGAAGAGCATATTATCCAGAGTTAGTGAAGAACAGGAATTATTTGAACATCACAGACACTGGGAAGAGAAAAGATGTATTTGATCAGGCAGGCTGTCTGCCCACTGATGTAGATTAGTTTCCTGCAGAGCATTTCCTAGTTTTAGCTGCTTTTCCCACTGCCAAATAACTTCTACCAATGAAGGTCAAAGAACTTAGTTACCGTGGGCACACTACCATTTCTAATAGCACTGGCATACGTCCATTTTGGCTGAGAATGTTACTGATCACTGCAGTGTTAGAAACACTACAGTCAGAATACTTCAGGCATGTTGAAATGCCCAACAAATAGCTTGACATTGATAGCTGAAGAATCATGAAACATCCTTCTGGATCACACCAAAAGTCCATCTGACCCTGTACTCTGCATCCTACAATGAGCAGTCTGATTCAAGCTCTCAAACAGAGAAGGAAGGAAACAATTATGTTCCGTTGCTTGTCTCAATAACTTGGAATTCAGAGTCCAGAGTTATACTGGTCTCTGAATACAGAGGTTGCATTTACCTTTTATGGCTAGGGATGGAGAAATCAACATATTCCAAGTTTGTGCCCCTTTGTCATATGTTCATCTATCAATCCATTGCATCCCATTTCTGCATTAATCTGCAATTAAACAAAACACATGAAATCTGCATTTAAATACATATTCTCTCTTAAAATATGCATTTCTAAATATACTTCAATAAATATTTTGAGAAAAGAACTGTGCCAGAACATTCAGGAAGTGTGAAAGCCTGTGGATAACTAAGTTCTGATGCCCGTATTAGTCCAGGAGGTGCACTTCAGATCAGTTTGTACTGGAATTCACAAAGAAAGGGGAGGCAGAGGCGGGCACTTCATTGATACCCTTGAGCCTTTGTGTTGTGTTTGGTCACAAAGCCCTTGAGCTGTTGCAAGCATGCAGTTGGAAGACTTTGAGCTCTTCCAGGATGGACAGTAGGATGCTTATGCATCCATCAGGCTTCCTTCCTTCAACTGCCAGCAGCTATTCCATCACTTTGAAGCAGAGAGAGATATGGGAAGCATGGCCATGTGATGAATACCAAGTCCTTCCTCTGAGTAATGAGGCAGCAGACACTCACTGTGCAATCCAGAACCTCTTGATTCAGCTAATAGCACCTTTTGACCTCTGAAGTGACTACAAAGCTTAGAGCTGTCCTCTAGGCCTAATTTGCAAAGTAAATCTTTTGGTAAGAGAACTACTGAAAGAAAGTCAGTTGCCATTCAACACCAGATAGGTTTCCTACTGTGCTCAGCTGGCTTTTTCTGAGCTCCTGCCTGCAGGGAGGATCCTCCTGGACAAATTTTTGATGGCCATCAAATCTGGAATGATGCCTCCCACCTCCTCCTCTCAAGTCCTCCTGTTTAACTCAGCCGTGAGCGCATCTGTCAATCCCAAAGCTCCCTCCCCCTCCAACAGAGCCTGGGTTCCCACAGGGTGGAGAGAAGGCGGTCTCTGAGCTTCGCCCTCCTCCTCAATAGACTCTCCTCCTCCTCCTCCTCCTCAGTAAGCCCCTGGGAAGGGTCTTTGCTGGCTCCTGGGGAATCTTGGTAAATAAATTCCCTCCCCCACACCCTGTCCCTGTTGGGCTTCTTCTAACTCCATCTCTGAATCTGAATCAGAGTCCGAAACCAAAACAGAGGGCTAGGGCTCAATCCTGACAGGCCACTCTACTACAGAAGCTGCTGAAAAGCCAGCTACATCAGGTTTCTCCCACCAACAACTGTCAACTGCCAGCAGCCATTCCATCAGGTTGAACGGGGGGGATATATGGGAAGTATGGCCACTACATCAGTATGCTGAGAGACCAGCAACAATTTTCTCCCAATCTCCTGGAGCTGTTTCCATTCCAGCTGATTAATAAGATCTTTTTTTAGGTAAGAACCAGTGCCTGGTGTCCCCCCACAATCCATTCTCCTTTTGTCTTTTAAATTGTAAGCCCGAAGGCAGGGACTGTCTTCTTATTGGTTTAAGTAGGCTGCTCTGGGAGCCTTTATCAACTGAAAAGCGGGTGGAAACATCCTTGAATAGAGCTTCGGCTATTGGGTGGTACAGAAATAAATAAATGAATGAATGAATGAATGAATGAATGAATGAATGGTGTTGGTTTGTTTGATTACATAGGAACAGTATTTCAGCAGAATTTCACATTAAGGGCCAAACTAAATGTTACATGGCAGATGCATGCAAGAGTCTACTGACTTTAAAAGAATAAATACATGAAAAGGGGTAACAAGAAGCTGTACATCTGAGTGTGGGGATGGAAGTCTGAACTTGCAAGGGGCTACTTAACCCAGGGCCAGCCCTACCATTAGGCAGAGTGAAGCAGTCTCCTCAGGCGACAAATGTTGGGGGATGGCAGCGAGGTACTGGAGGAGAGACCTGTGTGACATGCGGCCTGCCCTGTGCACCCTAAGTGAGCCTTCTCCCTTCATGCGTAGTGGAAGATGCTGTTCTATTTTCAGTGTGGAAGTAACATTCAACTGGCATTCCAGTAGGCTTTTGCATATGGAATGGGAGGGGGCGCCATCTTGTCCTTCCCCTCAGGCAGCAAAATGCCTTGGGCCACTGCTGACTTAACTTGTCCTATTATGGCCATTTCTCCAGTTACTAATGCTGGTTTGGTCCTAAGTGGAGTTAACAGGGATTTCCTTCCCCGAAGGAAGGTTTGATGCGACCAAGAGATAGTCTTGGAAGTAGATCAGGGGTACAGCACCATACCTTCATGGGGACATGGATTAGATGACATCATTCGATGTGACCAGGCCTACAGTAATCACTGTCCTGCCCATTTTGTTTTTCTCTGTGCTGAGAGAAAGCATGGAGAAAGGGACTTGGCTGGTGCTGGGAGGAGCAGCAGCCAAGTCTCTTGGCTTTGGATGGTGCACACTGTCTTAAGCCACTTGGCTGGTTCTTCCACTTGGCTGGAAGAGCAGCACCTCTTCCAGCACCAGCTGAGTCCCTTGGCTTTATGTGGTGTGCATCATTCCCATGGGAGTAGCATGTGCTATGCAAAGCCACTCAGCTGGAACTGATATCCCACTGTTATCTCCTGTCTGTGATCGGAGATAACAGTGGGCATTTCACTATGGGGAAAGGATTCATCCAGGGGATGGGGCTTGTAGACCAAGCCCCATTCCCTGGAGAAACACAAGGAGGCTTTGTGGGACAGTTGCATAATCTCTGCACTGGAGTTTCTGCATCCCTGGGTGTCTTAAATCTGGGGCCTGGTCCAGTCTGGACCCACTCACCAAACAGATTTCATAGAATCATAGAATGGTAGGGTTGAAAGGGGCCTACAAGACCATCGAGTCCACCCCCGCCCTTGCTCAATAAAGGAATCCAAGTCAAAGCATCCCTGACAGGTGGCTGTCCAGCCTCATCTTGAATGCCTCCAGTGTGGGAGAGCCCACCACCTCCCTGGGTAATTGGTTCCATTGTTGTATTGCTCTAACAGTCAGGAAGTTTTTCCTGATGTTCAGCTGGAATCTGGCTTCCTGTAACTTGAGCCCATTATTCCATGTCCGGCACTCTGGGATAATCGAGAAGAGATCCTGGCCTTCCTCCCTGTGACAACCTTTCAAGTACTTGAAGAGTGCTATCAGATCTCCCCTCAGTCTTCTTTTCTCAAAGCTAAAAATGCCCAGTTCTTTCAGTCTCTCTCCCCACAGGGTTCCAATATGACCCAAGTCCACTTGTGTGAAAGAATGACAGTTTATTGATGGAAAATGGATGCAGATATTAAAAAGCAAAAGAAATCTTACACATAGCCCTCCAGGTCTCAGCTGAATGCACTCCAGTTCCCAAAGAAGTGTTGCATGTGGTCCCAGGGCTGGTTACCTGAGCAGGTGGTGTACCTTCCCCCTCTCAGGTGGGATCAGGTAGCAGGCCAATCTGCTCAGGATTTTATAGGGCAGGTCTCAGTGAATTAGGAACTGTCACAACACACCCACACACCACCCTCCCAGAGAGGAGAAAGGGGTGGGGTGTCTCTTGGCAGGAAATAGATTTTTGCCCAGCAGAGGAAGAGCATCCTTATCAGCTAGAGGGAACAAACCATGCCGCTACTATGCAAAGCAAATACTGAGTATTGTTAACATCTTTTAGTAGCAAAAAGTGTGGCCTTCACTGTATGTGAATACAGCTATGAGAACAAACTCTAAAATTATAAACACTGCCAACTGCTCTAGCCAATTACTATACTTGTGCCATTAAATGCTGCATATGACTCTGTGTAAATTCACACCTGCCTGCCCACCGTTCTTCTGAAACCAAACCCAATACATTGAGGTAGATTATCATACTGCTTCCTTCTATTTCTATTACTTAAATAATTTTAATTATTATAAATAAAAGGGCATCTGGAATGATTTTGATAAAGAGATATATTT
The DNA here is from genome assembly GCF_057233095.1 of Heloderma suspectum. Taxonomy (NCBI): domain Eukaryota; kingdom Metazoa; phylum Chordata; class Lepidosauria; order Squamata; family Helodermatidae; genus Heloderma; species Heloderma suspectum. Next base: position 30,448,470 of record NC_139465.1, read on the forward strand.
AAAATAAAAATAAATCAGAGGTATTTTTGACAGGTTATACTTGAAGAACACAGAACTTTTTCTGTGAAATTGAAATATATGTTCAAATATACTTTCAAGTATATTTATTTTAGTCATTCCATCTGCTCTGAAAACATGCTGTTTCTTGGCTCCTTTCCCTTAAGATCTTTGTTGTCCATTAATTTCATTATATCATTAGAACTACAATATCAATGGTTTATTAGTAAAGCAGAAAGATCTTCCATTTGATGAGTTGTTGTTGTTGTCGTTGTTCAGTCGTTAAGTCATGTCTGACTCTTCATGACCCCATGGACCATAGCACGCCAGGCCTTCCTGTCCTCCACTCTCTCCCAGAGTGTGCTCAAGTTCATATTCATTGCATCGGTGATGCTATCTAGCCTTCTCATCATCTGCCGTCCCCTTCTCCTTTTATCTTCAATCTTTCCCAGTATCAGGGTCTTTTCCAGTGACTTTTGTCTTTGCATTAGGTAGCCAAAATATTTGAGCTTCAGCTTCAGTATCTGTTCTTCCAATGAGGAGTCAGGGTTGATTTCCTTTAGGATGGACTGATCTGACCTCCTTGCAGTCCAGGGGACTCATAAGAATCTTCTCCAGCACCACAGTTCGAAAGCATCAATTCTTCGGCGCTCAGCCTTCCTTATAGTCCAGCTCTCCAGACATATGTTGCTACTGGGAAAACCATAGCTTTGATTATACGAATCTTTGTTGGCAAGGTGACTTCTCTTCTTACTATGCTGTCTAGGTTTGCCATAGCTTTCCTCCCAAGGAGCAAGCGTCTTTTAATTTCATTGGCTAGGCTACAGTCACCGTCTGTGGTGGTCTTGGAGCCCAAGAAAATAAAATCTGTCACTGCTTCCAGTTCTTCCCCTTCTATATGCCAGGAAGTGATGGGGCCAGATGCCATGATCTTCGTTTTTTAATGTTGAGTTTCAAACCAGCTTTTGCACTCTCCACTTTCACCCTCAACAAGAGGCTCTTTAGATCTTCTTCACTTTCTGCCATTAGGGTGGTATCGTCTGCGTATCTGAGGTTGTTGATAATTCTCCCGGCAATCTTAATTCTGACTTGTGATTCATCCACCCTGGTGTTTCTCATGATGTACTCTTCATATAAGTTAAATAAGCAGGGTGACAATATGCAGCCTTATTGTACGCCTTTCCCAATTTTGAACCAATCTGTTGTTCCATGTCTAGTTCTTACTGTTGCTTTTTGGCCCTCGTACAGGTTTCTCAGGAGACAGGTAAGGTGGTCTGGTACTCTCATCTCTTTAAGGATTTGCCACGCTTTGTTGTGATCCACACAATCAAAGGCTTTAGCGTAGTCAATAAAGCAGAAAGAGACATTTTTCTGGAATTCTCTTGCTTTCTCCATGATCCAGTGAATGTCGGCGATTTGATCTCAAGTTCCTCTGCCTCTTTGAAACCCAGCTTGTACTTCCGGTAGTTCTCGGTTCACATACTTCTGAAGCCTAGCTTGTAGGATTTTGAGCATAACCTTGCTGGCATGTGAAATGAGTGCAATTGTAGGGTAGTTTGAACACTCTTTGGCATTGCCCTTCTTTGGAATTGGAATGTAAACTGACCTTTTCCAGTCTTGTGGCCACTGCTGAGTGTTCCAAATTTGTTGGCATATTGAGTGCAGCACTTTAACAGCATCATCTTTTAGGATTTTAAATAGCTCGGCTGGAATACTGTAATCTCCGCTAGCTTTGTTGTTACTAATGCTTCCTAAGGCCCACTTGACTTCACTCTCGAGGATGTCCAGCTCAAGTTCAGTGACCACACTATCATGGCTATCAGGGACATTCAGATCTTCCCTGTATAGTTTTTCTGTGTATTCTTTCCACCTCTTCTTAATCTCATCTGCTTGTTAGGTCCCTGCCTTTTTTGTCCTTTATCATGCCTGTCTTTGCACAAAACGTTCCCTTGAGATCTCTCATTTTCTTGAAGAGTTCTCTAGTCTTTCCCATTCTGTTGTTTTCCTCGATTTCTTTGCATTGTTCATTTAAGAGGGCCTTCTTGTTTCTCCATGCTATTCTCTGGAACTCTGCATTCAGTTGGATATATCTTCCCCTTTCTCCCTTGCTTTTCACTTCCCTTCTTTCCTCAGCTACTTGGAAAGCCTCATCAGATAGCCACTTTGCTTTCTTGCATTTCTTTTTCTTTGGGATGGATTTTGTTGCTGCCTCCTGAACAATGTTACAGACCTCCATCCATAGTACCTCAGGCACTCTGTCTATCAGGTCTAATCCCTGAAATCTATTAATCACCTCCACTGTATATTCATCAGGAATATGATTTAGGTCATACCTGAATAGTTTAGTGGTTTTGCCTATGTTCTTCAATTTAAGCTGAAATTTTGCAACAAGAAGCTCATGATCTGAGCTACAGTCAGCTCCAGGTCTTGTTTTTATTGACTGTATGGAGCTTCTCCATCTTTGGCTGCAAAGTACATAATCAATCTGATTTCGATATTTTGACCATCTGGTGGTGTCCATGTGTAGAGTTGCCTCTTGTGCTGTTGGAAAAGAGTGTTTGCTATGATCAGCGTGTTCTCTTCGCAAAACCTTTGTCCTGCTTCATTTTGTACACCAAGGCCATGCTTGCATGTTATCCTGGTGATTCCTTGACTTCCTACTTTAGCATTCCAATCCCCTATGATGAAGAGGACATCTTGTTTTGGTGTTAGTTCTAGAAAGTGTTGTAGGTCTTTGTAGAACTGACCAATCTCAGCTTCTTCAGCATCAGTGGTTGGGGCATAGACTTGAATTACTGTGATGTTGAATGGTTTGCCTTGGATTCGTACTGAGATCATTCTATCATTTTTGAGACTGTACCCCAGTACTGCTTTTCCCACCCTTTTATTGACTATGAGTACTACTCCATTTCTTCTAAGGGATTCTTGCCCACACAGTAGTAGATATAATGGTCTCCTGAATTAAATTCGCCCATGCTTGTCCATTTTCGTTCGTTGATTCCCAAGATGTCAATGTTCAATCTTGCCATCTCATGTTTGACCACCTCCAGCTTACCTTAATTCATTGATCTTATATTCCAGGTTCTTAAACAATATTGTTCTTTACAGCATCTGATTTTCTTTTCACCACCAGACACATCCACAGCTGAGTGTCCTTTTGGCTTTGGCCCAGCCTCTTCACTCTTTCTGGTGCTACTTGGAAATACCCTCTGCTCTTCCCCAGTAGTATATTGGACACCTTCCGACTTGAGGGGCTCATCTTCTAGTGTCATCTCTTTTAGCCTTGTGATACGTTCCATGGGGTTTTCTTGTCAGGAATACTGGAGTGGGTTGCCATTTCCTTCTCCAGTGGACCACATTTTGTCAGAACTCTCTGCCATGACCTGTTTGTCTTGGGTGGCCCTGTACAGCATAGCTTATGGCTTCACTAAGTTATGCAAGCCCCTTCACCACAACAAGGCAGTGATCCATGAAGGTGTATTTGATGAGTAGCAGCCCAGTATTTTGAACGTTAGCCCAGAAGCAACTCCCAAGTAAAAGTGCATAGGATTGCAGCCTAACACGTGAAGAAACAAAAGGCCATGATACTGTCCATGCCAAACTATGGCCATGGGCAGCTCTACCTAGATATAGACCTGGTACTTATGTTCTGAAACAGATCAACACCCTGAGTTCAATGGCTTTATTTCGAAGAGCTCGGAAAGATGGACCCTGTTGCATCTCTCATATGGACTCATAAATTGTGTGTATATAAATACAATAACCAGTGCCAGTCTAAGAGGGCATTTAACCAGAGGTGTGGTGTACAACAGATTTGGTCAAACCCTGAAACCCAAGCATTAGTGGGCACTTTGGCCCAGTTCTGTTTGGCCCCAGTCTAAGCAGGGTTTCCTATGAAGCCAACAGAACCAAACCCTAGCTCAGAGTGAGGTGTCATCAGTGACTCATGTTTCAGATACGTATGCACACCGCATGGACTTCCTGTCCCCCAAAATAAATACAAAATACCATATTTCCTATTTGGTTTTGATTTGCCAAATGCCAGGGAGGAAGAGGGAGGGCAGGGAGCATGGTTGGGTGACTGACAAGTCTACCATTTAATCCTAGGATATGTTTTACCAGCGGTTCTAGCCACTGTCCTAAAGAGAAGGGATTGATTCTGTTGTGTCTTTCATCAAAAATCTTGGGAGCTTCTACATCTCTCAGTCTAGAGGCAGCCAGGCAGGACAGTTTACTGGAAGGAACTTGGGTAGTTTGTTAATAATATTGGGCAGGGCTTGGCTTCAACTTTTGTTTGTTATGATTTCATTCAAAATCTTTTCCAACTCAACCTTTCTCCCATACTTTTTTCCCTGCAGCCACTTGCATTTCTCTGTGGTGTGTGTGTGTGTGTGTGTGGTGTTTCCCGTGGTCCCCCTCTTTCCTGATATACTCTCACACACAGATAGAGAGGCTTCAGTCTCAGGCCTTTAATTCATTTTCAACAGGTTCATTACAGATGCAAATCGTCGAAGTCTCTCAGGCTACAAAGGAATGCCTCCAGGGGATTCAAATAGGAACACCTACCTTGCCTACAGTTTGAAGTGAGGCTTGCTGACTAGTGATGCTTCCCTATGTCATCTCTCATGCATCACTAACCAGGTCAACCATCTGAGCACTGCCCCTGACTTTTCCCCCTCAGCTCTGCGCTGTAGTCTAGCATCTCTTAGGTCACAGCCCCCACTCTCCTCCTCCTCGTCGTCCTCCTCCTGGCTTCTCAAAGGGGGGGGAAGGGGGGGCTTCAGACCCGGCCATCTGGGAGTTAGTAACCTGAGAAGCACGCCTACCCATATCTGAATTGGCTTGGGAAAATGCATCCCCCAGTTCTGGCTGTTCCTCTTCTGAATCTGAGCTGCTAACTATCTACCTGCACTCAGAATCAATCCTGACATTGTGTGTGTGTGTGTGTGTGTGTGTGTGTGAGAGAGAGAGAGAGAGAGAGAGAATGAGAGCATCTTTCCATAATTACCTGACTTCAGAAAACAGTTAACTCAAAGACCTTCACTTCCTGCTTGGTTGCAAAATGTTAGAATACCATAAAAACTTCTCTAATGACTTTATCCACACTATGCACAACTTTATTAAGCTCTATTATTTTCCCTTAGTCACCCCCTCTTCTCTCTTTTGGCTTCTTCCCCAAATCTCTTAAATATTTTGCCTGTGGGCGTATGTCCAAATTTGGCTTCAGGGAATAGTCATGGGTGGGAGAGTGCTGTTGCACTCATGTCCTGCTTGTGGGTTTCCCCTGAGCAACTGGTTGGCCACTGTGTGCACAGAATGCTGGACTAGATGGACCCTTGGTCTGATCCAGCATGGCTCTTCTTATGTTCATATGTCAGTGATGACCTAGGGATATTCTTAGCAAAATGTGTTTGACTTGTCATATAAGTTCTTCAGGTGCTTTACCTGAAAAGGAACCTCTTTATATTTGGGATGGCAGAGAATTCTGCCATGGATCTCTGTGAAGCCAAATGCACTGGCATTCGGCCCCCCAAAACCCATGGTGGAATGGCCTCCCACCACCTGCCACCCCGTGTAATCCCCCCGGGACGAAGCTTACCTGGGGTGGAGGTGGAGGCGGCAGCGGCTCCGGCGGCGGCTCCGGCAGCGGCGGCAGCTGGTCTCTCAGCCGGCTGCTGCGGCCACAAATGGTGGCCATCATAGTGGCTGCCATGTGCATCCTTCCAGGCTGCCATGATAGGCTACGTAAGTATTTACGTAGCCTATCATGGCAAAGAGCAGGGATGCAAATGGCATAGTGGCCGCCATTTGTGTGGCTGCCTTTACCATGATAGGCTACATAAATACTTACGTAGCCTATCATGGCAACCTGGAAGGACACAAATGGCAGCCGCTACGACGGCTGCCATTTGCGGCCGCAGCAGCCCAGCTGCGGCCAGAACTCCGGCTGCAGCTGGCCACGGCCAGTGGCTCCGTGGACCTGCCGCAGAGCAGAGCCAGCCGGGGAGGATTCCGGGGGGAGGGTTGGAGTGTCTCCCCGCCACCGCAGATGCCCCAACACAGAGCCAGGTAAGTGTTTTGTACATCCCAACTTTATATAAAATGTTGGTAGCAAATAATCTTAACACCCTGTGACATTCCTTTTGTCAGTTTCCTGGTGTATTCTTCTGACTTTCCACCTATCCATTTGAGCCACACAAGAGCAGGCAGCCAACAAAGCTGGGAGATTGTATTAAGTGTTCTTCTCAACAAAAAGACAACAATGGTGAATATGTTCATTTTTTTAGATTGCCAACTAAATATTTCATATGAGCATTTTGGAGTTGTATTTCCAGAGGGACAGGTATATTAGTCTGTTGCAGCATGTGATGAAGTAGACAGTGTCCATGAAAGCATATGTCAGAATAAATTTATTAGTCTTTAAGGTGCCACAGGATTCTTGGTTGTTTTTGGAGTAATGTGTTATCATATCATCTAGTTATGTTTTCAGAAGTTGGACTAGGTAACTGTGTGAACAGAAAATTAGCACCATAGAACATTCAGTGACAAGAATAGGGATGGGGGAGAATTTCTCCCCGAAACTTCGAGGGGCCGAGTGCCAACGTGTTCGGCCCCCCCAAGTAGTTTCGGGGAGAAATTCTCTGCACCCCCCCACCCCCTGCCCCCCCCAGGATGGGACTTACCTTTCCCGAATGTCCCTCCTGGCGGCGGGTCCCGGCGGCGGTTCGGCAGGTCATCGACAGGGGCAGAGGCGGCATTCCAATAAAAGTAAAAAAAAAAAAAACGCCCCTGTGATAGGCTAGGTGACGATTAATGTAGCCTATCACGGCTAGATTTGCAAGGTCAGCAGTGATAGGCTACGTAAATCGTCACGTACCCTATCACGGGTGACTTTGAAAAAAACAACAACAGCGCGTACGGCTAATGGCAGCCCCCATAGGGAGCCGCCATTCCCATTCCTTATTTGGTCGCTGTAGTCTACGTAAAGATTTACGTAGACTACGGCGAAAAAAGGGCAACGCTATTTGCGTTGCGTTGCCCTTATTTTCGCCATAGTCTACGTAAATCTTTACGTAGACTACAGCGACCAAATAAGGAACGCAAATGGCGGCTCCCTATGGGAGCCGCCATTTGCTTACGCACTTTTTTTTTTTTCAAAGTCACCCGTGATAGGCTATGTGATGATTAACGTAGCCTATCACGGCTGACTTTGCCGATCTAGCCGTGATAGGCTACGTTAATCGTCACGTAGCCTATCACGGGGGCGTTTTTTTTTTAAAAAAAACTTTTTATTTCGCGGCCGGGCGAGGCGAGGCGCCTCCTCCCCACCGCAAAAAGCTGCGAGACCAGGTAAGTGGCTTTTGTGAACTCCTAGAATTAGCCTCATTATATTTCAGGCATGCACACCAGCTCTTTTGACTAGAGATGAGCCAAATTACTTTATGCTGTGGCAGGGTAAGTAGAGTAAAGCACATTCTATGTTTAGATGAGTAGAAACAGAAGACACAGTTCAATGACACAACTCTGTAGCAACTAGCGAGTCAATGATTAAGCAATGGAACATTGCCCATTTCAGGAAGCCCTGTATCATGGACAAGCAATACCCTGTTCCATTAGTGGAAGGGAAAACAGGCAAAATTGTGAGCCCCACTCTTCTTGCCCTTTCCTTTCCTGTGCCCCTTTCTTTCCCCTGCCACTGGGTGAAGATCATTTTCTCCCTCTGGCTGCCTCCACCAAACCAGCCTTACAACTCTTTGGTCAGGGATCTACTTCAAGGTGACTATTAGACATAGGGTGGGTGACCCAAAAGAAAAGAGACAATGTTTAAATAACATTTTTTTTCTGAAGAAAGTTGCAACTAGGAAAAAGTTTTAAAATCTGAAAGGTAATGAAATAATCAGAGATAAATGCAGACAGATAAATAACCTAACTAGACTGTGTCTCTATTTTAGCCAGGTCCCTTATTGGAACATCTTACAGTCATAAGTCCATCTCTCCTCCCTCTCTTCCTCTCCCCCTCCCTCTCTCCCTATTCCCCGCCCCTCTGCCAGTTTTTCATGTCACTGCATTATGCTTTTTGTATTAAAATTATTTTCCTTCCCCACCTCCAACCAATCAGGAGGGTAGTTTCTTGTTCACCTTTGCCCTAAATTTATTTGCATACTCTCTTTCCCTGACGTTCTGCTGAACCTCCTTCAAACTCTCTTTTTCCTTCTTCCTCTGCAGACATCCTGGCTTCTATATAACTTGAGCCTTCTGCATACCTTTGGCTTCCCAAGTGAACATCCTGACTGCTATAGTCGCTAACTAAAATATTTTGATCTTTTAGCTGAAACTGACCAGCAAACACACAAGCACAATTTAACCAAATGTAAGAAGAAGCCCCCTTTAGACCTCCCTGCTTATTGCACAGAGATTGGGGACTGAGAGCGGTGTCCAATGGTAGTCCAATGTAAATTAGGCCCATTCACTCCAATAGGTCTACTCTGTGTAGGAATACCATTGGATACTATCTCTAAGGGACAGGGATGCATGCAGTAACATTGTGGGTCTGGCCAATGAACATGGTCCCATGCCTCTTACATCCATTTATATACACTGTTCATGCATAAAGCCTGAACAAGGCTGAATAAGAAAATTTAATATATTGTCATTTTGCAAGAACTAGAACCCCAAAATGGAAGGCAGCAAAGATACACAGTGAAATACATAATAATAACAATAATAATATTTACAAACACCAGATAAGAAAATGGTGGTGGCTGATTATTATGGTGACTGAACAAAAATAAGAAATAAAGTTATCCAGTGTGTTTTTTCCCCATACAGAACCTATTTTAAAGCAGATGTTTCTCATATGTTAGCTCAGAGTAGCATCCTTCCCTACAGGCTTTATTGGACATTCCGTCAGACTGTTGGCACAAAAATGAAAACACCACCATAAAAACATTATGGTATGAGCTCTTTCTCCTTTCTTCCAATAAATATTAGCAAGTTTTGTGCTTTCTCTCTTGTCATCTGTTCATCAGGTTTGTGATTTTACAAGCTTGTGTAAACCAGCCTAAAGGGCGTACTGTAGCCAGCTCTGGAACACGATTGAACACCTTACTGCAGCTCTGGAGATGGGCTGTCAAATAATTTCCCTTGTGTCTTATCCTTGAAATGAACATGTCCAATGTGACTTACTGACCCTTACATCACTGACTTTATATAGTGTCTGTTATATTTGATCCTGTATCCCATCATGCTCAGCATGCCGGGGGGGGGGGGACCTGCAGGAAAAAGCTATCATTGTAAAGCCCTCATTTCCCCAGGCAGTGAGAACTTCCTAGGGCAGCACTATTTGAGTTTGGTTTCCTTTGGATGAGAAAGAGTCCTATAGACTTATGATATTTTGCCGTACTTGATTTGTTAACAAATATACAAATAGGGAGAGACCCAAGCACATGTTACTTGAGAGACATAACTAGCAGCTACATCTTTTTTTATTCTAGATGGATTAGGACCATAGTGTGTGTGTGAGGGAGAGGACTTGGGGGGGCTTTAACCCTTCCCGTTGCTGTGGTCCTAATCTGGTTCAGGCAGGGCCACCACATCTGCAATTTATATTGCCAGACTGTGATCACCAATGTGCTTTAATGGATAGTTCCACATTGTACTGGCTCCCTCTCTACAGGGATGGAGTTGCAGCCAGGGCAGAGAGAGGCAAGACAATGCTGGCATGGCATATATGGCACAGCAAGGCAGACTTAATGCAAAGTTATGATATATAGCTTTAAAGAGAGGAGCAGCTGAAGGTGTGCAAAACCAGAATTTTAATTTGCTTTCTCTAAACTTTGCCGTCTAAACCATTATCATATGGTGTCACACATTGGACCTTATGAGGCAGGCTAAGCAAAACAACTCCTTGTGGAATCATCATCAGCATGATGTTTTGTTTTGTTTTCTTCTGATGACACCCATGCAGCTTCCTTGGAAGACTAGGGCCTATAGCCCAGTGGTGGAGCTCATGTGTCGCATGTGGGAGATCCCAGGTTCAGTCCCTGATGTCTCCAGTGGAAAGGATCCAGAAAGACCTTGGAGAGTCACTGCTCTTATATAATATTTGGCTACATGGATACATAGGTATAAGGCCTGGTGTTATACAACTTCATATGTCCTTATGAATGTGAAGGCTGCTACTGAGTTTGTAGCTTAGAGGTGCTGTAGTGGAGGTGTCATGTCAAGAACTGCCATCTTTGAACGGGGATGTAGATTTACGAGCAAAGGGCTGGATGCGCCCAGTCTCATCTGATCTCGGAAGCTAAGCAGGGTCAGCCCTGGTTAGTACTTGAATGGGAGACCGCCTGGGAATTAGGCTTCCTGCACTGAGCAGGGGGTTGGACTCGATGGTCTTGTAGGCCCCTTCCAACCCTGTGATCCTATGTCTATGTTCTGTGATTTGTACAATTATGCTGGCTCAGAAAAGGAGTCAAGATGACATGGATGCACAAATTCATGGCATGTGCATCCCCAACGTGGAGGCAACAGGTGAGTTCGTTCTCTTGTTTAAGAGATGTAACAGTGCCTCCACAAGATCTAAACCAGGGTATGACCCCAAGTATGGTTGACCTGTATCTCACTGAAATGAAGGGAACTGTTAAGAGCATGCAACTTCTTCTGAACTGTACCCTAGTGTTTAGGATCAGATTATGAGGCATCTAAAATAATATTTGATGTCTAGGTAAAATTAAGTGAAGCTTACAAGAAATGCTTCTGCTTCCATCAGTATTGGGTTTAGAAAGATAAATGCTGTACTGCAGTGTTTGATCTTTTCTCTCTGAAACATGTTTATGAGACAACATGGTGAGGTCCTTTCATCTACCTTGTTTCCCTCAAGGCAGTGGCTGATGAAACAGCAATTCCCTAAATTCACTTTTTTTTTTCACCCCAAGTGTTCCATGTCTTTGGTAAAAAGGCACTATCATATTACACTTGTAGGGACTTTTGAGAAATGACAGAAATATCAGCAAGAGATACACACCCTTCTTTACAATACAAGGAGCTGTCTCTACTCTCTAGATAATTTTCAGACTCAGTAAAAGCTGACTTCATGATGGTGGGTAAATTTTAATTTGGTAAACAGTTTTAGCTTTCCTATGAGCTTTTCACCTGCTTGTAAGTAGTATGTTTATATTTTTGCAACTAGCAGTAAGTGAAACTCTCCTGAGAGAATTTGCTAGCCTTATCAAAACAAGAACTGAGCTGAGCTTTTCACAAATATTTAAAGGCTCATCAAAGAATGAATACTCTGGGATTTGAACATTTTTCAGCATTCTGCAAAACAGGGGTGTGGAAACCAAAGCCTATTCCTTTATATTGTCCTGTCTTGGTTGTATTGTCAACTGACTTCACTTGCCCTCAGTGGTATCATCACATAGCCAGATCTGACTGGCTAATTACTATTAGTACATAGCATTGTGGCATTATCCAATTTACTTTATTGTCAGGATTGAACCTGAATGTATGGAGATAGCAATTCAGATTCAGAAGGGGAACAGCAAGAACCGGGGGAAGCATCTTCCCCAGCCAGTTCAGATATGGATAGGCTTCTCAGGATGCTAGCACCTAGATGGCTGGACCTGAAGCCCCCCCCCCATGAGAATCCAGTAGGAGGAGGAGGAAGAGAAGGAGAGTGCGGGGCGTGACCTGAGGGATGCTAGACTGCAGTGTAGAGTGAAGTGGGAAAAGATAGAGGTGAAGTTCAGATGGTTGACCCAGTTGGTGATGCATGAAGGTCGATGTAGGGGAGCATCACTGGATGGGAGGGATTTCCCTCCCTAAGTTATTCTAGCCAGCAAGTCCCTGTTCAGACTGCTTGCAACATCATAGCTCCCATTTGGATTCCCTACTGTTATTCCTTTGTAGCCTGAGAGTCTTTGGGGTTTTTCATCTGTAATGAAACTGTTGATAGTGAATTAAAGATGTGAGACTGAAGCCTCTCTTCTTTTGTGTGTGCATGAGGAAGGTGGGGGATGACATTTATGATCTCTGATTGGGTGGGATAATCAATGGAACTAATCTAGGTAGCATTTCCCTCATTTGCCTCAGTGATATCAACACACCAGCAAAACTGATTGGCCATACAATATCAACGTAATTCTGTTGAAGATGTGAGTTCTGATTGGCTGGGATGAGTGATGTGACTAATCCAGGAAGGTGACAAATGCAATAGTCAAGACAAAAATAGTGTCCAAGCAGTAGCTTCTAGGTGAAATGATGGCACCAAACCAAATAGTGTTCTAATATTCACAGAACTAAACTGGCTTGGGGAAAAGCAATGATATCTCATTGAAATTGTGAAGAAGAGAAAACAACAACAACAACAACAACAACAACAGCAGCAGCAGCAGCATATTTTGACTTCCTTGAATTTCATCTTATGTTTCTCCAAAGCAGGGCCCTCAAAAGTAGCCTCAGTTAACTGAAACTCAGTTAAAGGGCAAAGGGAGCATCAGGGCCTGCTCCAGTGGGACTACCCCCCCCCCCGGCTAACTGACATCCATCGCCCTGTGGGGGAAGAAGAAGGAGTGAGGGAGCAGGCAAAGGGAACATCAGGGCCTGCTCCATTTGGACTGCCCCTCCTTTGGAAGGTGAGAGGGGGGAATTGGGCCATCCCACCAGCCCTGCTGACAGTCTACCTATTTTTTTTTCTCCCTCTGCCCTCCCCATTGCCTTTTCCTTGTGTCTTGTGTCTTTTTTAGATTGTAAGCCTGCAGGCAGGGACTGTCTTCTTTGTTCATTGATAGTAAGCTGATCCAGGAGCCTTTTTTGGCTGAGGAGTGGGATAAAAATACAATAAATAAATAAATAAATAAATAAATATGATGATGATAACATTTATATCCCACTTTGTTTCCACTTGCAAGGAACCTAAGGTGGAACTCCTCCTCTCCATTTTATCCTCACAACAAACTTGAGAGGTAGGTTAGGCTGAGAGTCAGTGACTGGCCCAAAGTCATCCAGTGAGCTTCATGACTGAGTGGGGACTAGGACCCAGATAGAGTGTCCCAGTCCAACACTCTAACCACTGCACCACACTGGCTTTCCTTATAGTTGTCATGCTGACCTCCACAACTTGTAACCTAAACTGAATGCAGCTTACCAACCATGCCTTGTGGCCTGCTTGGGATTTGACACCCAACCTCCCCTGTTGTTGTTTTTTTTCATTTCCAGATGAAGAATCAAACAGGTTTATCAAGCCTGGATCTCTTTTCAATCATCCCAGAGTGCAGGACATGGAATAATGGGCTCAAGTTACAGGAAGCCAGATTCCGGCTGAACATCAGGAAGAAACTTCCTGACTGTTAGAGCAATATGACAATGGAACCAATTACCCAGGGAGGTGGTGGGCTCTCCCATACTGAAGGCATTGAAGATGAGGCTGGACAGCCATCTGTCAGGGATGCTCTGACTTGGATTCCTGCATTGAGCAGGGATTTGACTCGATGGCTTTGTAGGCCCCTTCCAACCTTACTATTCTATGATACTATGATTCTCAGTCCTTGTTAGTTCACTGTGCATAGCTGACAGGCTGTGGCTGGCTTGATGGGTCACTGGCTGTGCATACCTGCTATAATGTATGCCAGAAGTAGGATTTTGAAGGTCATATTGTAGCTATCTCTGGGCTACTCCTTCCCAGATAATGGGCTTACAAGTACTGCATTTCTGTATCTTCCTTTTCTTTTGGTTTCTCTCTTTAATTCTGAGGGGTTTGTTAAATCTGAGTACAGCATGTATAATTTCCTCATTAAGTCAATAGACAAGGTCATTATATGTTAAAAGGAGGAAATAACGAGTTCACATATGTTATCTTTCCAAAAAATGAGCTACGCATTGGTGCTGACCTTTCAATATCATTCAGAATTAAATTCCATCAATGACACACTCCCACATCCCTTCTCTGATGTTATGTAGTGCAAGGCGAGCTTTTAGTGGGGGAAATTCTACACTGCAACCGTTGCTTTGTAGCTCTTTGGATATAATTTTGTGCTTTCACAAGGCTGTGATTTTCTGTTTTTATATCCAGATGTTAAATATAGACTTTTAAAACTATGAGAACACATTTCTTTTCTCAGACTGTCCCGATCAGGGGCCTGTGACAGAACTGAACACTGGAATCAAGATGGTTATTTATTTGATGTAGATGACAGGCAGGCAGCATATAATCTGTGCATGCAGCCCCGAGAAGCTTTTTATGCATTCATCCCTATGAAGAATAAAATGCAAAAGATATTCCCATTTACCATGGCTGCTAGACTAAGGGCACAATCCTATGTGGATGCCTATCAGCCTCTGAACTCATTGCCTCTGTGCTTCTCCTGCTCTGCATTTTTGCTAGATGGGCATTTTTGCCTATCTAGCTTGGGCTCAGAGGAGGGGGAGCAAAGGAGGCTTGGGAAGGTTGGCGAGAGCTTGTATCCCTGGTTCCCCACTCCCCACCCACACAACTGCCCCCTTTCTGTCCTCTCTGATGTCACTTTTGTTAGCTCGGAGAGGCACCAACATGGTTCTCTCGGCACCGCTACGAGGGGGAGAGTAGATCGGACTCCTGGGTCCGAGGTCGGAGCGCTGTCTCCGACCTCGGATCCAGGAATTCGAACTATCCTATGCGCCACCAAGCACTGTCTAGGTGCCACAGGATTGCTCTCTTAAGCAATCTCTTATGCTTGATATCTGAAGCAATCTCTTAAGCAATCTCTTGTGGGGCCCAAATGACAGAGGGCTCCTGCTAGCAGGATGGGAGGAGCTGCAGAGGCCATTTATTTATTTACAAAATCGTTATACCATTTGCCATCTGTATTCAGAAATATATGTCTGTACGTTTGTCTGTCTTTCTCTGCCAACTAAATGTGACACTTCATACATCTCATGAAGAGGGTTCTGGTTTGCAAAATCTAATGATACATTTCTCAGTCTTCAAGGAGCCACAACATTCTAGGTTGTTTCTGCTGCACATTATTGCATAGTTACACATCTGATCTACTTCTGTTACCAAGCTGTGGTCCCCTGAACTCATAATTTATTGTAAAATCCTGTTCAGTATTAAAATGTATTAATCTGCTGTTTTGTTTGGACATGGTTCATTTGGCTACAGATATGACTTCATATTTACCATTTATTGATTCTTGTTTAGCTGAGTTAAGATCTACAGAAAAAGAAACATTTCATCTGTAAAGTCATCACAGAGGACTCTGGCAGGTTAGCATTATTTATAAGGTTAAATCATTGTGTTAATTGACTCCATATTTAGATATTATGTATGCATATTTTAATCTGTTCTACATGAGTAAGCTTTCCACAATGAAGATTCCAGTCTCTTTTTTAAAATAATAGTAATAATAATGATGGCTTGTCTTCTTTGAAAGAACAGATTGTTTCAGAATGATTTGACCTCAATTGTAGAAGAATGTTTTTAAGCTTTTGAAGTTCAACTTTGTGCCTTTCAATACAGTGGGATGTGGGGGTTCCTTCTTAGCTTTCAGTTTGTATGCTAGAGCATAGACTTTCTTTCTTTCCACAGAGAAGCAGTGACTAACATTAAATTAACTCAGGAGTGGGCAAACTGAGGGCATCATGTGGCCCTCAAACTAAAATCTAGTGTTGTGCTGAAAATGTCTTGTGTGTGTGTGTATCTCCATTCTCATTCAATTTGATAGAGAAATTGCTTTTGAAAAGAAATTCAATGGTGAAGAAATTTTGGAAAAATTCTCATGGTTTTGGTTCAGGTTTCTTGAGCTTACCTTCCTTAGGAGGTGGCCAAGGAGTGAGCACAAGTGTCCTGTTTTTCATCTCTCTGGCTGTCTGTAGCCTCCTCAGCTTCCTATACTTCAGTTGAAGACCAGTTCAAGGCACCATGAGGTAATTCCTCCCATAGGGCTTTTTCAGATCAGGAAGTTCAGGCAGCCTGGGAGGCTAGCTGTGATGAGGTAAGCTCAAAAACACCACAAAAATACATTTAAAAACATCCTGAATGAAGCAGAACAATGGAAGCCTCTTTCATGGAGGGAGAAAAGTTTCAGGAAATTCAAAGACTGGTTTTGGCAGACCACTAATTCCACCTCATCCTTGGAGCTGGACACAAGATTGTCCCCATCTGCATTGCAGTCAGTGGATGCAAAACGGGGGCCAGCCTGCCAAGACAGCTGATGCTGTTGCAGCATGAAAACCCCCAAACCCCTTGGGAAAAAAAGAAAGAAGCTGTGCTACAAGCCCTGCCCATAGGGAGCCCTACCTGTGAGAAATTGTGGGAGAATTTCTCCTCCCCTTGGAGAAATGTGGTGAAATTGTCTCCCAAATGTATCTGCCCACAATTATGGTGGAGAATTTCAAGAGGCCATTTGTGCACAGCTCTAGTAATTTCACAAGCTCTCTGCAAGTGAAGGCTTCAGACCTTGGTGAAAGCAATCTGTCCCTCCCCTGCAAGCCTATTGGGTAGGGTGGGGGTGCAGAGAGAAAGAGGTGTCAGAAAGAGAGAGAGAGAGAGAGAGAGAGAGAGAGAGGGAAGGAAGGAAGGTAGGAAGGAAGGAAGGAAGGAAGGAAGGAAGGAAGGGGCAAAAAGAGAGACGTTGGCACCATGCATTTTTTGCTTTATCCATGCCCACCTTTGGTATACAGCTTCGCACAGATTATCCTTAAAGGAATGTTACTCTTCACAGTTTTCCTGCCCATGATTTAGGTGCAGGGGAAGCTCTAGGTTGTTTTGCCAGGGGAAGAGGGCTCAAAAAAAGGCCCATTAACTGACTTCCGGTAGGAGCCAAGGTCACCCTCGCAGCATTCCGCAGAGCCTCCGCGGGACGCTATCTCAAACAGCTTTTTAAAAGGTTGAAAAACCTTTTCATCTCTCCCCTGGAATTAAAAGGGGAGGCAGGAGCAGTATCTTGAGCAAGTTTTGGAAGATAATCCTCTGTGCGAAATAGCAGGGGTCTGGACTCCAAGACTAGTCTGCCAGAGCTTAATCATTGCTCAAAGTGGTTTTGATTTAATAGGGATGTACGAAAGTCACTTACCTTTCCATGGATTATGTTGATGGTGGGGGGGAGACATTCCGTCCCTCCCCCAGAATCCTCGACGGGGGGGGGAGGCGATCCGTTTCTCCCCCCCGGAATCCTCCATGGCCGGCTGTGCTCCACGGCAGCTCTGTGGAGCAGCCGGCCACGCCCAGGCCAGAGCCGTTCGCAGCCAGATTTCCGGCCGCGGAGGGCTCTGGGTAAAAAAAAACAACCACGTACAGAAATGGTGGCGGCTACAGCCACCGCCATTTGCATTCCTTATTTTTGGCCGACTTAGTCTACGTAAATATTTACGTAGACTAAGATGGCCAAAAATAAGGAACGCAAATGGCGGTGGCCATAGCTGCCACCATTTGCATATGCGTTTTTGTTTTGTTTTTTAACCCAGCCATGATAGGCTATGTAAATCTTTATGTAGCCTATCACGTCTTCTAAAAAAACAACAACAACCTCCAGACTGCAAATGGCGGTGGCGGCAGCCGGTCGGAAGACCAGCCGCTGCAGCCACTGCCGCCGAAGCTGCTGCCGGAGTCGCCACCACCCAGAACATCCACCCCAGGTAAGTCTCGTCCCAGGGGGGGATCCACGGGGGGTGGGGGGGCAGGCCGTTCTGCCACGGAGTTCGGGGATATGCACTGGCATTCGGCCTCACCGACATCCGTGGTGGAATTCTCTGACATCCATAGTTTTGAACCTCCTATCTAATTAGGAGAAATCAGGGCTGACATGCTCCACTGTAGTTTATGGATTAAGAAATACCAACCATACTTGAGGAATGGATTAAGTAGGGATCTCAGAGAATTCCGCCACTGATCTCGGTGAGGCCAAATGCCAGGGCATTCGGCCCCCCGAAATCCATGGCAGAATGAAGCCATCCCACCCACCCCCTGCGAAATAGGCCCAGAACAGAGCACCTACCTGCTGCCGTCCATGCTGACTTGCGAATGGCTGCCGCGTCTGTGGCCACCATTCGCTTCTTCCATGTAGCCGTGATAACCTAGGTAAATACTTACGTAGCCTATCACGGCTAATGCAGGGATGCCATTTGCATCCCTGCAGAAGCCGTGATAGGGCACGTAAATATTTACATAGCCTATCACAACTTAACTAAGGGAAAACAATGGCGGCGGCTATGATGGCCGCCATTTTCATTGCTTTTTTTTGCCATTTTACCCTACGTAAATATTTACGTAGGCTAAAACAGCAAAAAAAAAAAAAAAGGGGAACAAAAATGGCGGTAGCCATAGCCACCGCCATTTGCGTCCGCAGTTTTTTTGGGGTTTTTTTGCCATGATAGGCTACATAAATATTTATGTAGCCTATCATAGCTAGGGATGGACGAAAGTCCGTTACCTGTCCTCGAAGCTTGCTTCGCGGTGGGGGGGAGGCACTTCACTTCTCCCCCCGAAGTTCACGCGAGGGGGGGGAGGCGCCCCGCCTCGCCCGGCCGAAATTCAGGCTGGGCAGGAGGTGCCCCATCCCTCGCCGGCGAAATTCAGGCTGGGTAAAAGCGCCCCATCTACCCGGCCGCGGAAGAAAAAAAAAACCCATGATAGGCTACGTAACGATTAACGTAGCCTATCACGGCTAGATCTCCAAAGTCAGCTGTGATAGGCTACGTTAATCATCACGTAGCCTATCACGGGTGACTTTGAAAAATAAAAAAAAGTGCGTACACAAATGGCGGCCCCCATAGGGAGCCGCCATTTGCATTCCTTATTTGGTCCCTGTAGTCTATGTAAAGATTTATGTAGACTACGGCGAAAATAAGGGCAACGCAAATAGCGTTGCCCTTATTTTCGCCGTAGTCTACGTAAATCTTTACGTAGACTACAGGGACCAAATAAGGAACACAAATGGCAGCTCCCTATGAGGGCCGCCATTTGCGTACGTGCTTCTTTTTTTCCCCCAAAGTCACCCGTGATAGGCTACGTGACGATTTACGTAGCCTATCACAGCTGACTTTGGAGATCTAGCCGTGATAGGCTACGTTAATCGTTACGTAGCCTATCACGGGGTTTTGTTTTGTTTTTTACTTTCCTTGTAATGGCGGCAGCGGCAGCCGGTCGAAAGACCGGCTGTCGCCCCCGCCTCTGACGAAGACCCGACGAACCGCCGCCGGGACCCGCCGCCGGGAGGGACATTCGTGAAAGGTAAGTCCCATCCCGGGGGGGTTGTGGGGGGGGTGGCGGAGAATTTCACCGTCGATTTCGGGGGTCCGAATGTGTTGTCACTTGGCCCCCCGAAGTTTCAGGGAGAAATTCTCCCCCATCCCTAAGATTCATAGCAAAATACAGGGACGCAAATGGTGGTGGCAAGGACCGCCACCATTTCCATCCCTGCAGGCTGCCCAGCAGCCGGATGTCCGGCTGTGGGCGGCCCCGGCCAGCGGCTCCGCAGGACCTCCATGGAGTGGAGCTGACCGGAGAGAATTTTGGGGGGAGGGATGAAGCGCCTCCCCCCCACTGTGAATGTCACCCTTCGAAATGGTAAGTGACTTTCATACATCCCTAGGATTAAGAAATATCAACAATATTTGAGGACCTGCAAGATCTGTTTGAAGAGAAGGATGGCTTCATCAAGGCGAAGAAAAGGATCTCCACCCACCCACCCCATACCTCCCTTGGGAAAGGTTCTGAGAACCAAAGATAAAGGGGTGTTACTTGCTCTGATAAAACCTTTGTATTCACAATTTGCTGAACAGGCTAAGGGGTTGGATACAATTCAAAATTTCATCATCGCCCTGCAAGGGGCTGTGGATTTAAACAACACTTCTTGGCAAAAAATGGAGGTGAAGGTTAGCGAGCTGCAAGATCGGGTGGCAGGGAACAAGACTATTTCACAAGCTTTTTCAACAGTTTTTCTATTAGGATTTCTCAATTGGAGGCTTTGGCATGCAGGTACGTATTATTAAAGATTTACCTACTGATGTAAATTTGTCTACTTTTGTAGATAAGCTTTTGTATGTCATACTCCCTGTGCCATCTGATTATTTATATTTATTTATTTATTTATTTATTTTCTTAATTGCCCATTCTGGGTGATATACAACAACAAAACAGTTAAAACAACAAAATTCTACTTTAAAAACATCATAAAAAATACCCTAACCCACCCCACATGCTTGCCTGAACAACCATGTTTTTAATGCGCGGCACCAGCTCATTAAAGAGGGGGCATGGTGGAGTTCCCTAGGGAGGGAGTTCCACAGAATGGGGGCCACCACAGAGAAGGCCCTCTCCCTCGTCCTCACCAGCCTAACTGTCCTAGCTGATGGGACAAAGAGAAGGCCATCCGAGGCTGATCTTGTTAAGTGGCCTGTCTGGTGTTGCTGGAGGCGCTTCTTAAGATAGGCTGGGCTGGAACCATATAGGGTTTTAAAGGTCAAAACCAACACCTTGAATTTGGCCTGGAAAACTCCTGGTAACCAGTGCAACTCCTTCAGCACTGGAATGATGTGATCTCACCGGTGGCTGCCTGTAATCAGGCAAGCCATCGCATTATGTACCAGCTGCAGCTTCCGAATTGTCTTCAAGGGTAACCCCACATAGAGCGCATTACAGTAGTCTAAACGAGAGGAGACCAGGGCATGTACTACCGATGGGAGAAGATGGTCAGGAAAGTAGGGGCACAGCCACTGTATCAGATTGAGTTGATACAGCGGTGTCCGGCTCACAACTGACACCTGAGCCTCCATGGACAGCTGGGAGTCCAAAATGACCCCCAGGCTGTGGACTTGGTCTTTCCAGGGTAGCCATACCCCATTCAACACCAGGCCAACATTCCCCAACCTCCTCTTGTCTCCCACCAAAAGTACCTTGATCTTGTCAGGGTTCAGCTTCAGCTTATTCCTCCCCATCCAGCCACTCACCATCTCCAGACATTTGGACAGGGATTCTATGGCCAACCTTGGTGAAAATTTGAACGAGAGGTAGAGCTGCTGGTCATCCACATATTGATGACACCGCACCCCAAACTTCCTGATGATAGCCCCCAGTGGCTTCACATAGATGTTAAATAGCATTGGGGAGAGGATAGAACCCTGTGGCACCCCACAAGTGAGTGGCCACGGGTCCGAAACCTCCTCTCCCAGTGCTACCCTCTGGTACCTGCTGGAGAGGAAGGACCAGAACCACCGCAATATGGTGGTGGCCGTAGCCACCGTTTGCATCCCTGTAGTCAGCTGTGATAGGCTACGTAAATCTTTACATAGCCTATCACATCTGACTTTAAAAAAAGAACACGCGCGTATGCAAATGGCGGCGGCTACGGCCGCCACCATTTGTGTTCCTTATTTTGGCCCATCTTAGTCTACGTAAATATTTACATAGACTAAGATGGCAAAAATAAGGGGAACACAAATAGCATAGCGGATGCTATTTGCATTCCCCTTATTTTCGCCGTCTTAGTCTACGTAAATATTTACGTAGACTAAGATGGGCCAAAATAAAGAACGCAAATTGCAGCGGCTGTAGCCGCCACCATTTGCGTACGCGCGTGTGTTTTTTTTTTAACCTAGCCGTGATAGGCTACGTAAAGATTTACGTAGCCTATCACGTTTTTGTTTTTGTTTTTACACAGGAAATGGCGGCGGCGGCAGCCGGTCAGAAGACCAGCCGCCGCAGCCACCGAACCGCTGCTGCAGCCGCCACTGGAGCCACTGTCACCCGGAAGATCCGCCCCAGGTAAGTCTCGTCCTGGGGGGATCCGCAGGGGGGCGGGGGGGGGCAGGCCGTTCCACCACAGATTTCAGTGGGCCAAATGTGCTGGCATTCGGCCTCCCCAAGATCCGTGGTGGAATTCTCTGACATCCCTACCAGGAGGATACCGTGGTCAGTGGTATCAAAACCTGCTGAGAGGTCGAGGAGAACAAGGAAGGAGCATTCACCCCTATCCAGAGCCCTCCTCATATCATCCACCAAGGTAACCAAAGCCGTTTCTGTCCCATGCCCAGGCCTGAAGCCCGACTGAAATGGATCTAGATTATCAGCTTCTTCCAAGTGTGCCCTCAACTGCATCATCACCACCCGCTCAATCACCTTGCCCAAAAATGGCAGATTTGAGACTGGGAGAAAGTTGTTCAGAATTTGGGGATCCAAGGAGGGCTTCTTTAACAGTGGTCTTATCACTGCCTCCTTGAGGGCTGATGGCATCATTCCCTCTTCAAGGAAGGCATTCACCACCGCCCTGATCCCCTCATGCAATCTCTCTGTGCAGCCCATAATGAGGCAAGATGGGCAAGGATCAAGTAAGCAGGTGGTCAGCCTTACAGATGAAATTACCTTGTCCTAGGGATGGCAGAGAATTCCGACATGGATTCCAGTGAGGACGGATTCTTTAGAATCCGGCCCCCCGGAATCCGTGGGAGAACAGCCTCCTCTCCCCCCACACCCCAAGGAATCCCCCCGGGATGGCACTTACCTGGGGCGGATGCGGCAGATGCGGCAGCGGCGGCAGTTCTGGCGGCGGCCGCTCTGGTGGCTGGTCTCCTGGCTGGCCGCGGCCGGGCTGCTGCCACCGCCATTGCTTTCCTTGAGGCCGTGATAGGCTATGTAAGAATTTATGTAGCCTATCACAGCTACCCCCTCCCCCCAAAAAACCCCCAGCATACGCAAATGGTGGCGGCTACGGCGGCCGCCATTTGCATTCCCTATTTTTCGCCAATTTATCTTATGTAAATATTTATGTAAGATAAAACGGCGGAAAAAAGGGGAACGCAAATAGCGTATTGGGTTTATTTAAATATTTATGTAGGCTAGAACATAGGCTATTACAGCAAAAAAGCATAATATTTACATAGGCCACTACAGCGGCCGCCATTTGTGTCTGCAGCAGCCTGTCCGCGGCTGGAAATCCGGCTGCGGACGGCACTGGCCGGCTGCTCCACAGCCTGGCCATGGAGCAGAGCCGGCCATCAAGGATTCTGGGGGGGGGGGAGGACTGGATCACTTCCCCCCCATCCCCCCCCACCATGAAAGATTCCATGAAAAGGTGAGTTAGTTTCGTACATCCCTACCTTGTCCACTTCTGGAACCTGGAAGCTGGAACCGATCCCACAAAACCATTTGGCACAGACCGCCTCTTGCTCAGTAACTGTATCCAAAGCACATGGAATAACACTCCCAATCCGTTCAATTTTATCTGCAAAGTGCCTTGCCAAGGCCTCACAGGAAGCCTTAGAATGCTCCGGTGGTTCCGGAGCCACTGGACCGACGTGGCTCTGGACCACTTGGAACAGCTTCCTGGGACAGCACTTTGCGGACGCAATAGAGGCAGCATAATAATCCTTTTTTGCTGCCTTCACTGCCATGTGATAGGCTGAAGATACAGCTCTAGCCCGTGTCTGATCGTCTGATGATTATTCATTTGATATTGAACAGGCATTCCGTGTGTCAAATGCCAAAGTGGCTGGTTATATGATTATAGTCCAGTTTTCAAGAATTTCCACAAAACATTATATCCTGTGTTTGGTAAGAGAGGGCGGAAATATTTTTTGGAAACAAGATAAAGTTATGATATTTCTGGATTACACCAAAGAAGTTGCTGATAAAAGAAGGCAATTTACCAAGGCGAAAAATCAGCAAAACAAATGAACTTACAATATCACTTAAAATATCCTGCTACATTTTGCATTTTTTTCTGAAGGCCAGATGAAGAAGTTTCTAAATCAGGAAATGGCAGAGGTGTGGCTAAATGGAAAATCGCGTGATTTCTGTTTCAGACCCATGAACCGGAATCTACAAACATGTTTTGTTAACTGGCTATGTTTAGTTTGTAAGATTCAGGCTAGCCCAGAGATAATTGCTCATACATATATCCGTCTTTTTGTTTCTTCTCTCATTTTTCTTTCTTTCTCTCTTTTCTTTAAATCCTTTCTTTTTAAAATGGGTATGAGATACTGTACTTAAATGTACTGTTTGAGTATGTATAGAAATGTGCACACTCATTTTTATATATCTAGTACAAAATACATTAGTGATTGTTGTAAGGTTGCTTTTAAGCTTTATTATTATATAACATTATAAAATTTATTTGTGATGTGTTATTGTTGTTGTTGTTGTTGTTATTATTATTATTATTATCCTTTTTTAATTGCCTTCCTTTTTATTACTATTATTATCACTATTATGAGACTGGTTAGTAAGATTTTTGGCTGGTTAAATTGTTAAGCTTTACTATTATATGTTAGCTGAAGGGCAATATATGGTTACTGGAAATGAAATGTAGGCCTGCTTCCTTGTTATAAGACTGATGATATGATTAGGGATGGTGGAAAATTCCACCACGGACTCCAATGAGGCCAGATTCTTAGAATCCGGTCCCCACGGAGTCTGTGGTGGAATGGACCACTCCACCCCACCACCCCATGAAGTCCGACCCAGCCAGATCCTACCTGGCAGGCTGGCACCACCAGCTCCGGATCCAGCTGGGTCTGTCCACTGCCTCATGAGGATGTAAAATGGTGTCCGGCATAGCAGACGCCATTTGCGTCCTTCCCTTTTTGCCGTGATAGGCTACGGAAATCTTTACGTAGCCTATCACGGAAAAAAAGGGAAGGACGCAAATGGCGTCTGCTATGCCATTTGCGTGCCTCCCTGTTTGCCGTGATATGCTACGTAAATCTTTATGTAACATATCATGGCCAAATGCACACAAATGGCATTTGCTATGCCGGATGCCATTTGCGTCCGTAGACCAGCCACGGCTGGAAGTCCGGCTGTGGCCGGCCCTGGCTGGCAGCTCTGCAGACTCACCGCAGAGTGGAGCCAGCCAGGGAGGATTCCTGGGGGGAGGATGGGATCGCCCCCCCCGTGGACCCCCCAGTGGACCCAGGTAGGTGGGGTCCATACAACCCTAGATATGATATTGAAATGTAAGGTTGATTATTTATGCTGTATTGAATTGTAATATAGCCAATGTTATAGGTATAATTTTTAAGTAGAATGGGATTTGAAGTTTCTGTGTAATGTAATTTAAATTTAATCTTTTTAAATAACTTTTTATATATATTTTTTCATGCTTCCTTCTTCCTTCTTCTGTTTTCTTCTTTCTTTCTTTTTTCTTTTCTTTTTCTCTTTCATTATTGCTATGTCTTCCTAAGAATACTGTATTGCTGGGAAATTGTAGTTACTGATTAGCTTGTTGGTATTGTTTATTTTATTTAAAATAAATAAAAATATCCCCCCTGCAAAAAAAAAAAAAAAAAGGCCCATTAACTGATGAAAGGTGAAGGGACTAGAGTGTCTCAATCAATGTAGTGCTTTGATCCTTTCATCCTCCACCCAAATATTCACTAGGGATGGGTGGATGAGCGATGTTCAAGGTCAGCAAGATTCTCCAAACATTAGCTGGCTACTCGCTTCACCTTGATTTGACCACGTGTTTGTGATCACTGCACATTTTGTGCCACCTGGAAAATTATGCAAAGCCAACAGCTATTACACATGAAAGTTGCACAAACAATTCCCAAATTCGCAAACATTTCCAAAATTGCGCAAATTTCCCCAATAGACTAAACCATGGGTGATTTAAAATGTGTGCATTTTGAGATAGTTGTGCATTTTGAGAAAGTTGCACATTCTAAGAAAGTTGAACATTTTTCTTTTCTTTTTTTTTTTGGAATATATTTTTATTTATTTTATCTTTATAAATGAAATAAACAATACCAAAAATACCAACAATCTGATCAATACTACAATTTCCCAACAATACAATATTCTGATGAGGACACCACAATAACAAAAAGAGAAGGAAAAAGAAAAAAAAAAAAGGAAAAGGGAGGAGGAAAGGAAGTGAAGGGGGGGGCAAGGAAGATTCTTTCCCCTTCCCTTCCTCTCTCCCTCTCCCTCCCCATAAAAAATACGTTTAAACTCCAATACTCCCCAGCCTCTGATGCCATTCTATTTTAAAAAACTATATCTATAACCTTAACAATCTTACAGTTTAATAAACAACCTTACATTTCAATACCATGTCATCAATCTTATATCAAAGAAACAGGTCTACAGTTCATTCCCAGTAGCCTATATTAATAATAATAATAATAGTGTTATATAATAATATAACATATATAGTGTTATTTAATAATAAAACTTAAAATAAACCTTCAACAGTCAGTAATATATTTTATACTAGATATATAAGTGCACAATATACCCTCAAACAATAAATTTAAATACAGCATACCATATCTATTTTGAAATAAAAAATATAAAGAAAAGCAAGAAAAAACAAAAGATGAACGAGAATAAATGAATATATGTATAATCATTTATCTTCTGACCTAGCCTGGATCATGTAGACTAAATACAAACAGTTAACAAAGCATGTTTAAAGATTCCAGTTCATGGGGTTATAATAGAAATCTCATGCATTTTTACATTCAGCCATGCCTCCACCTTTTCATGATTTAGAAAATTCTTCATCTGACCTTCAGACACAATACAAATTGTAGCAGGATATTTTAAGTAATATTGTAAGTTCATTTATTTTGCCATTTTTTTTATTTTTTGCTTAAAAATTGCCTTCTTTTATTTGCCACCTCTTTGATATAATCTAGAAATAACATAACTTTATCTTGTTTCCAGGAAAGGCTTCCACACTCTCTTGCCAAATGCAGGATATAATTCTTTGTGGAGACTTTTGCAAATCAGACTATGATTGTATAGTCAGTCCCTTTAGCATTTGGCACACGAAATGCCTGCTCAATATCAAGTAAATAATCAGATGGCACAGGGAGTATCTCATGCAAAAGTTTATCCATAAAAATAGGCAATTTTACATAATTAGACAGATTTTTAATCCCAATGATACGTACATTGGATCTTCTTGTGAAGGCCTCCAGTTGAGAAATTCTGTCAGAGATAGGGATGTACGAATCCCTTACATGGCTCTGTGCAGGGGCATCCGTGGTGGGGGGGAGGCACTCCGTCCCTCCCCCTGGAATCCTCCCTGGCCGGCTTTGCTCTGTGGTAGCTCCTCGGAGCTGCTGGCCAGGGCCATCCGCAGCCAGAGTTCCAGCCGTGGCTGAGCTGCTGCAGCCGCAAATGGCGGCCATCATAGCGGCCACCATTTGCGTCCTTGCAAGCAGCCATGGTAGGCTACGTAAGTATTTATGTAGCCTATCACGGTAAAGGCAGCCACGCAAATGGCATAGTGGCAGCCATTTGCATGGCTGCCTTTACCGTGATAGGCTACGTAAATACTTACGTAGCCTATCATGGTAAAGAGCAGGGGCGCAAATGGTGTAGCGGCCACCATTTGCGTCCCTGCTCTTTGCTGTGATAGGCTATGTAAATACTTACGTAGCCTATCCCGGCTGCAAGGACGCAAATGGCGGCCAGAGCAGCCTGGCCGCAGCCGGCCAGGAGACCAGCTGCCGGAGCTGCCACCACCAGAACCGCTTCCAGAGCCACCGCTGCCGCATCCGCCCCAGGTAAGTTCCATCGCGGAGGGATTTTGCAGGGGAGTGGGAGGCCGTTCTGCCACAGATTCCGGGGGGCTGGATTCTAATGAATCTGGCCTCACTGGAATCCCTGGTGGACTTCTCTGACATCCCTAGTCAGAGGCATCTTTCAAACAAACTTGTATCGTAGTTTCATTCCCTGCTGCTCGGTCTTCTAACTCTCTAATTTCCGTCTCCATTTTTTGCCATGACGCATTAATTAGATCCACAGCTCCTTGCAAGGCAGTGATGGAATTTTGGATTAAATCCACCCTTTTGGCTTGCTCTGTAAATCGCGAAGATAAAGTCTTTATCAGAGTAAATAATTCCCCTATATCTTCTGTTTTTGAAACTTTTGACACAGGAGGTATGGGGGGAGTTGACATTGATGCCTGCCCCTTTCTTCTCTTCGATGTAGTCATGTTTCTCTCAAACAGATCTTGCAGGTCCTCAGATGTTCTCAAATATTGTTAATATTTCTTAAATCATCCCTCAGGAGTTGTTGATACTTCTTAAAGCATATATTATTATGGAACACGTCAGCCCTGTTTTCTCCTATGAAATAGGAGTCTCAGAACAGCTTTTTGCATTGGTAAAGCTCTGGGGAGATAATCCTGGAATCCAGCCCCCCCCCCCACTATCTCGAGGGAGGTTATCTAGATGCTGCCTTGCCCCCCTTTTAATTCCAGGGGGGAATGAAAAGGTTTTTCAACCTTTTAAAAAGCTGTTTGAGAAAGCTCCCATGGAGAGCTCGTGGGATGCTGCCAGACCGACATTGGTTCCAACCGGAAGTCCAAAAGTTGAACATTTTTCAAGTACACCG
This sequence comes from Heloderma suspectum, assembly GCF_057233095.1. Lineage (NCBI taxonomy): Eukaryota > Metazoa > Chordata > Lepidosauria > Squamata > Helodermatidae > Heloderma > Heloderma suspectum. The sequence continues at coordinate 30,476,785 of NC_139465.1, forward strand.
TTTGTGAATAGGAAGGTGTGTTTGGGAATTTGTTAACATTTTAAGATAAAATGTGCTCATGTTTGCGTTTAGGATTGTGAACAGGGATCTTTCCGCTTTTCGAGTGATTTGCAAACTGAAACAAAATTGTCATGCATTCCTAGTATTCACCCAATCTTTTTTTCACCCTCAATTTCTGATCTTCATTGTTCCTCCATCCCAATAACCCAGTATGAAGTGAAATATTTGTCCCTTTCCCCAAATTGTTGGGGAAAGTGGCAGGGTGTTCTCATGGTGATGTTTAAAGCTGTGCAAGTCCCTCTCATGCTGTGATGACCTTCCCAGACATCCAATGCAATGTCAAGATTGCCATTTGGGACTTCCATTTGCCTTATTTGTAGTGAAGTGAGGGTGTTCTCCTAGACATAGCCAGATCATCAGCCTTCAACCAATAAAAACTCCTTGCTGGGACAAAGTTAGCATGCCAGGAAAACAGGTTCTAACTTAGCTTTATCCTTAATTTGCCAGTTTTCTATGTGCAGAGAATTTATAAGTGGGAGTGCCAATGAGGCCGTTCTTCCCCCTACCAGCTTTTAAGAAAGCCCTTGACAGCCGGTGTGGGGAGGAAGGGCCTTGACAGCATGGACAGCTCTGTAGAGCTGCCCTGTGGGAAATCTGATGGACCAGGAGGTGAATGGGGTTGATCTGCTGTGGACACCACAGGTCAGATCCTTGAGAATCCAGCCTGATTTGAATCTGCAGCAGATTTCTCTGCCATCTCCAGTGGCTATTGGGTGATATAGAGATGTAATAAATGACATGAATGTAGATAGAAAAGGGCAAGTGGGAGGATTATTATTTATCTTACTGGAATAGAAAGAACAGTGTGTCTTTTTTTCCCTTCTTCTTGCAGGAAAAAATAAAAAAAAATCAGAGGAATTCTCAGGGAAAACAAACAAACAAACAAACAAGATAATAACACTACCAACATTACTCAAAGGATTTGTGCTAATCTCACATTCTAGCACACAATATTCTACTATATGTTTGAACAAAGGGAGGAAATAAATTCAGGAATAAGCACCCAAATTTAGCAGCTGACCATAGATTCACAGAATAGTAGGGTTGGAAGGGGCCTACAAGACCATTGACTCCAACCCCTGCTCAATGAAGGAATCCAAGTCAGAGCATCCCTGACAGATGGCTGTCCAGCCTCATCGTGAATGCCTCCAGTGTGGGAGAGCCTACCTCCCTAGGTAATTGGTTCCATTGTCGTATTGCTCCTGCCTTTAATACCCAGAAGCTGCATAAACAGCTACCTGTGAGACAGAACTGTCACCCTTTTCCTTCCCACAAGGCAAGATTTTTTCTTGATAATGGAAATAAACATTACAGATGATGATCCCTGAAATATTCATTGCTTTAATTGTATTAATCCAAGTTGCAAAATTTTAACATGTTTTCTGGCAGGCTAAAGAGCCTGGTTCAACTAAGTATGAAACCATCCAAATTAAGGAGATTGTCTGTGGGTTTTGTGCCTTTTGCTGTCTTCAGCATCTGAAAGCAGCTTCTCATGAAAGTCGGACTGCTTAAAATTCAAGCACTCTGCAACTAAGAAACTCCAAAAAGAGGTAATGAACCATAAATTATTGCCGTTAGATATTTAATACTCAATCAGTATGTGCTCTCTCATGCATATCCCACTGGCATTGCATTCAGTCTGACAGTGTGGTATTGGTTCAATTACTTTGCTCATTTACAATAAAAGATTAATGAAAAAAGGTATATTTTAGTTCACTGAGATTAATTGCATTCCTTCCTTTCCCTAGACTAGAAATATTCAGCCCATAATCCTGATAGCTTTTTCATCAACAAGTACACGGCAAATTAATAGACTTTTCTACTTCTGGGATCCTCTACAGCTCTGCAGTTGCAGACATCCGGGGAAAAAGCTTGACTGAAAAGTTGGCTTTTCTAGTAAGGAGGTATTCATCTACCTTTCTTCTCTTTAAATACATTCTGATGGCCCTCTGAATTAGCCTACATAAAAATGAGCATATGGAGAAGTATATTTAAACTGTCATACTCATTGCATACATTCATTTCTAATCAACACCATGGCTAACGATTGGTGAAGCAACTACAAAGAAGACACAGACACCCACTCATACATGTTTATAGATAACACTGCTTGGTAAAGCATAAATTGCACCACTCATGAATCATGTATCCAAGATTACTAAATCTTACTGGTACTTGATCCTGCTAAGCAAATTATGAAGAGTGTGTGTGTGAATTTCTACCAACAAGACTATATATATATATATATATATATATATATATATATAAAACCAGCCTACTCTTGTAAAAAGCACTTAGTAATCCAACTTTTGGATCAAAGAGACCCCAAATTAGTCATGGTTTTCTTTTTAATGACTTGCTCTGGACAATTATATACTTGTATTAAGGACTAGGGGATATTTTACACCCCACCTTCCTACAGGAAGTTTAATCAAGGTGGCTTACAAACTAAAAGAGAGCCAGTGTGGTATAGTGGCTAGAGATCCAGGTTCTAGTCCCCACTTGGCCATGGAAGCTCACTGGGTGACTTTGGGCCAGTCACAGCCTCTCAGCCCAACCCACCTCACAGGGTTGTTGTGAGGATAAATGGAGAGGAGGAGGATTTTGGGCCAGACTAAATGCATTTTGGGCCAGACTGATCTTCCCTTGCTGGTGTTCTTGCTTAAATGAGGCTTTTGTCCCTTAGGCCAATTGACATGGCTAAAGCATTATTTCCCCTTATTTCTGCAGTCCCTCATAGGGATGCTGGAGAAAGTTGAGACAGACTAAAATGAGCTCGGATTCCTAAGAATCTGACCTGTGGAATCCACTGCAGAGCGACCCCCTCAGACAGCGTGGACTCTATGGACTTTCAGATGACTTTTTTACTTTCCCGAAATTTACAAGTATTATTCATAGGAAAATACATAAGTTTCTGCTGAGGAAACATGGAATGGAATGGAGGACAATACACTAAATGTAGCATACTGAGTTAAATTATGTAAATACTTACGTAGTTATTTGTGGATTTTTCTGCATGACGAAAACAAAACAAAACCATCTGCATCCGTCTGTGGGCAGACAATGGAACAAAAGGCACCTGACAATCTGTGAAACACAGACGGAGCAGATTTTACTCAGTCCGTCCATCCCTAGTCCCTGGGCAACTATCACTTGGAGCCAAACATTCTTTCTGCCAGGGAGGGGGAAGCAAGCTCCCTGCCACTGTTCCTTCTCTGCCAGTGAATGGACCAGGTTGGCCTCTAACTTGTCTAAGACAATTTAGGGCATTAAGGATCAAAGCCAGGGCCATGAACGGATCCTGAAACCAAACTGACAGCCAATGAAGAAGAGTGGGCAACATTTTTACTCTTGAGGGCAGCATATAGCTGCTGGTGGTGGCCCACTCATGGTGGTGATGGGTGTGGCCAAAGGTAGCACTGTGTGTGTCCTGGCAGGGCTGACATCAATGGTAGGCATGGTTGGGCACTTGCCGGAGCCCCACACCAAGCTGGGGCCTACTGACAAGAGCACTCCAGGGTTTCTCCTCCTCTTCACCCTTTCAACCTGCTAGTTCACCTGCCTCTCACTGCCCAGACAATGGTGGTGGTGGTGAGAAGGAGGAGCAGTAAATGATGCTGCCTGTATGTTCACTGACTCTCTCTACCTGTCAAGCAAACTAGTGGTAGCAATGATGAGAAGGAGGAGAAGAAGCAATAGCAACTGATGGCAATGGCAGTGAGAAGGTAGACTCACTGAGGGCAGGGGGAGGCACTGAGGGTGTCCTGTCCAAGGGCCCTAGGCTGGCAGTGGGCATGGTCAAGGCAGGAAGCTCCTTCACACACACCCCACCAAGACACTATTTCCACACACCTACAAACTCACTTCTCTCCCCCCCACACTCACTCTCTCTTTCACCCCAAACACATATACGTACATACATTCTTCCCCACTCCATCTCAGCACATGGGGATGGGGAGGTTTTAACCTTCCCATACCTGTGTGCTGAGATCTCATTGTGACTCCCTCTCAGCACCAAAGAGATGGGTGGGGAGGGAGCTGTATTATTTAAATGGGGAGGATGATGCAGGGGATAATTCATTCCCAGTATCTCAGAAAACTAATTTTAATTCCAAGGGGTTATACAGATCTCCTATTCATGGTTGTTGTTATTTAAAATTATTATTTATATATTTCTAAGATGTATTACTCACCATTCCGTGAATAGCTCTCAGGGTGTCAAACAATAAAAACACAAATGAAAGCAAAAATCCATATACATAAAATAAAAAGCAACATAATAAAACAATCAATTAAAATCAGCAGAAACAGACGGCACAATGAGAAGTTCTAAAAATAGCACAGAGATAAAACTATATTAAAAACACAACATAGCAGCAGAAATATACAGAAGATTAAACAGCCTGAGAGAATAAAAAGGTATTATCCTGGAGCCCAAAAATCATAAAGTAGGTGCCAGGCAAACCTCTCTGGGGAGGGTATTACATAATGGGGGGGGGTACTACTGCTATAGCTCAGCATGCAAAATATTTGGAGCAGGGCCTATGATGCAATCTTAGGGCCCAGGTAAGAATTGAGTCTCAGGGGGATAACGTAGCAATTAGTGCATTGACATATTTGGGTCATTTTGACACTGATACCTTTGACATGAGGTGTTATTCCACAATGGCCTCATGCAGTAAATGACCTCAATGCCTTTTTAATAAATCCACAATTTTAAACAAACAAATAAATAACAAAATAAAAAAAGGATGTGGTTGCTTGAAACACTCTGAAATAATTGTATTCAGCCAGTATTGTAGGAAGATGCATTGGCCTGGTCTGCACATACCACTAACTCATGGTTTATTTAACCCAGGATTTGCTGCCCTACCCAAGCTTTGAGAAGAGAAGACTGAGGGGAGATACAATAGCGCTGTTCAAGTACTTGAAAGGTTGTCACAGAGAAGAAGGCCAGGATCTCTTCTCCATCATCCCAGAGTGCAGGACACGGAATCATGGGCTCAAGTTACAGGAAGCCAGATTCCTGCTGAACATCAGGAAAAACTTCCTGATTGTTAGAGCAATAGGACAATGGAACCAATGACCTAGGGAGGTGGTAGGCTCTCCCAGACTGGAGGCATTCAAGATGAAGCTGGACAGCCATCTGTCAGGGATGCTCTGACTTGGATTCCTGCATTGAGCAGGGGGTTGGACTCGATGGTCTTACAGGCCCCTCCCAACCCTACTATTCTATGATTCTATGATGTGGGGGGATATGATTTGTTTTCTCAGTCTTGGTTTGTTTCCTTCCTCCCTCCCTGTATCCCAAATGCTTTTGTGGTGCTGTAGTACTGGCATGTAAACATCTCTCTCTCTCTCTGTGTGTGTGTGTGTTTGCCTACCACCTCTGCAGCCTGGTTAAACAACCCAAGAACAACCCATGTTTCTAGGTTCACACATAACAACCCAGAGTTTGCAACTGAACAACAAACCGTGAATTTGTGGAGTTGTTCGTGGTTAAGCAATCATGGTTTGTTAGCATGGCCATGTTCGCACATCATGACTGACAGCCCAGAATTCAGCAACCAATACCATAGGTTAACATTATGTGCAAACCAGACCATTAAGTATGAAGGGACATGGATTTGGGAGGAACATGTTATATATTTGTATGGTCCTTTGAGATCGGTTATGATGACCTCAGATTCCTAGTCGCCTTAAACTTCTCACCTCTGTAGAAAGTGATGATAAAACCAAACAAAATAAAGTTCACATTTATATTGTCAGTAACATAAGCACCGAAGGAGAAGGTTATTCTGCTTTATTTACAGTTATAGCTACTTCAACATGAAACACTGACCTGAGGGGGAAGTAAAAGTAGTAAAAAAGCAAGTATTACCGTATAAATGCATATTAAGCAGGAACAAGATTCTAAGCATGACAATTGAAATCAAGTCACAACAAAAAAAAGGAGCAAATTTGGGGCTGCTGCAAGTTTTCAGTCTTGGAGGCAATTCAGATCGCTGAAACTGAGAATGAAAGCAAGTGTCTATGGTAGAGGAACATCATAAACATTTGGGAGCTCGCTGGATTCCTTGAGCAGGCAAAAACAAGAGGGAAATCTCAGGTGGACAACTTTCTGTGATGGTTTTTTTTTGGGGGGGGGAGTGGAGAGGGAGTGATGGAGGAAAGAAACCAGAGTACCCACAAGGAAGAGAAGGAATCCTTGTCTGGAGCCTAAAGTGCAAGACAATTTCAAAGAAATATGTTCATTGCCAGAGTGCTATTTATTTTTACTTATTTCTTTTTTTAAAAAATGTGTCGACCACCCTTCATCCAGAAATAGGTTGCAGAACCTACAGTGTCTAATTTGTATATGAAGCCAATGTTGTGTAACAGGACAGGTTTCTCCAAGCTGGTCTTCTCCAGATGTGCCCTAACCCTGGCGCCAGCTTGTCTGGATGAAAGGGGGGCATCGCGGGTGGGTGGGCTGAGAGGACATGGCCGCCAGACATTGGTGCACCCAGTGGCACCACCATGCAAGGAGGGGCTGGCAGAGTTGCCTTAAGCTCCTCCCCCTCCCATCCTCAGCTCTCTTGCTCACGCAGCTGTCTTGAGCGAGAGAACCAACTGACCTCGACTTCACCTGCGACCTCGTGGGACTCGGCCCATGCATTTAGCTGCCATCACTCGCACCTCCAAGGGCACCGGCGCTCTCTTTTCAGCACGCGCGCCCCTTGCCTGCCTCTCGCCGCCGCTAGCTCCTGCACCGTGATGGATGCGGTTACCAGCCTCACTGGTCTCCATCGGCAGCAGCGCTGGGCCCCTGTTGGGCAGCGGCGCTCACTCCAGTGACGCATGCGCCCCTTCCTGCCTTGAGCAGCTGCCAGCCCTCTCGCCGTGGCGGACATGGAGATCAGCATCTCTGGTCCCTGCCCGCAGAATTGGCTGCGCTACCTTTCTGCATGGTGGCGGCGCTCACTTTGGCGGCGCACACACCCTGCCCCTTTTTTCCTCTGCCTCGCTCCGCCACTAGCCCTTGCACCATGGCTGAGCTGTGTCCCTGCCAGGCAGGGCTTGCAGGCCTCCGGCGCACATGCCCCTCGCCTGCCACGCACCACCGCTGGCCCTCTCACTGTGGCGGATGAGGCAACCTGCCTCCTTGGTCCCCGTCAGCGGCAGCAGCTTGCTGCCTTCCTGCTGGGTGGCTCTGCTGGCTTCAGCGGCACCACCCCCCTCACCTCTCCAGTTTGAGCTGTGGTGCTGCATGGAGGGCACTTAGTCTGAGAGGCAGAGGATTGGCGGTTCGAGGCTGCCTCTTTCCCTCATGCCGCTGCTAGCCCTCGCTCCTCGGAGGACATGGCTATCAGCCCCACTTGTCCCTCTCGGCGACAGCGTCTTTGCCTTCTGAGGGCCTCACCCTGCCTGCCCCCAGCCCCCTTTTTTCACCTGAGCCATCCTTCTCAGGGCCATCGGCCCAGAGGTTTCAAGTCTGAGGGGAGAGGGCTATTGATGGCCAGCGCCCTAACAGGGCATGTGGGCCTCTGCGGCCTCTGCCTCCTGCCAGCCTTCCACCTGGGCTCCAGCTCTGCCGGGAGAATTAGTGTGGTGTAGTGGTTAGAGCCTTGCACTCAGCCCCGGGAGTCCCGGGTCCTGGTTTCCACTTGTCAATAATGATCACTGGGTGGCTTTGGGTCACTCGCAGCCCAGGGCACAGTCTGAAGGCACATTAGGCAGCCACCTTGCTGAAGCTAAGCAGGTCTGGGTCTGGTCGACTTGGAAGGAGACCACCTGGGGGCCACATGTGGCCACCTTCAGTTCCATGACGGAAGACAGATGGGATATAAATAAATAATTTTTCAATATTCACTGTTGCTTTCCATTTCAGCACATCTGGACACCATTAAAGCCTCCACCTCATCCTCTCAGGTTCACTTTGATCGTGAACCACTGCCAGAGACTGTCCACTCTCCTGAGGCATCTCTATTGCCAGTGGTGCAGGCAACATCATCCACTTTGCTGGCAGGGGATATGAGCACAGCAGCCCCGGGTCCAGCACGCCTGGTTGCCATTGAGGCCTACTCCTCATCTCCGCGGGCTCGCCTGGGCAGCACACCACCATGGGAGGTGATACACCCTTCTGGGGCATCTCTGTGAGTAGCATCGCAAGCAACATCATCCCCCCCTGCTTGCAGGAGACCCGGCGCGGCTGCCCTGGGTATGGGTGAGATGATGCATTCTCCCTCCCCTCGGAATCCTCCCTGAGTCCCTCCCCCTGGAATCCTCCCTGGCCAGTTCCGCCCCGCAGCAGCTCTGCGGAGCCGCTGGCCGGGATCATCAGCAGCCGGAGTCCCGGCCATGGCTGGGCTGCTGTGGCCACAAATGGCGGCCATCGTAGTGGCTGCCATTTGCGTCCTTGCAAGCAGCTGTGATACCTATCACGGCAAAGAGCAGGGACGCAAATGGCGGCCGCTATGCCATTTGCGCCCCTGCTCTTTGCCGTGATAGGCTACGTAAGTAGTGGCCGCCATTTGCGTGGCTGCCTTTACCATGATAGACTACATAAATACTTACGTAGCCTATCACGGCAAAGAGCAGGGGTGCAAATGGTGTAGCGGCCACCATTTGCATCCCTGCTCTTTGCTGTGATAGGCTACATAAATACTCACATAGCCTATCACGGCTGCAAGGATGCAAATGGCGGCCGCAGCAGCCCGGCTGCGGCCGGCCAGGAGACCAGCTGCTGCCGCCGCCGTAGCCGTAGCTGCTGCCATAGCTGCATCCGCCCCAGGTAAGTTCTGTCATGGGGGGATTTCGTGGGGGGGCAGGGGGCAGGAGGCCATCCTGCCACGGATTCCGAGAGGCTGGATTCTAAAGAATCCGGCCTCATTGGAATCCGTGGCAGAATTCTCTGACATCCCTAAGACTGATGGAAGAATCTTGGCCCCATGTTGTGCCTAGTAAATTGATTGTAGAGAGATCATAGTCCCCTTCACACATTACTCACATGAGGGGGCAAAGCATATTGAAAAGACCAGTGGGGCCATGCCTCTAGGACCACCCCCAGTGACACATGGCTCTTCCCATGCCCAGCACCACCATACATGCATTAGTATGGACGTCAGAAATGAAGAAGTGTATGTATGTATGTATGTATGTATGTATTTCACTGAATCATAGAATAGTATGGTTGGAAGGGGGCTATAGATTTTATTTATTTCATTTCTATACTGCCCAATAGCCGAAGCTCTCTGGGCAGTTCACAAAGCTCTCTGGGCAGTTCACAGGCCTGTGCACATAGACCTCTATGCAAGGGGGCTTAGCTTCTATTTCTGCAGGCTCTGCTGTGCTCCTTAGTTTATGAAAACTGTCTTAATGAATGAGCACTACATCTGCTATTTTATTTCCAGGGGGTGGGGTTATTATTTAATCAACAAACAAGAATACATAAAAACACAAGTGACACCTAGCATGAAATCACCTTTTGACTATGACCTGCATGTAGTGATACAGATATATAAAGCGGTAGGGCTAAACGTCCTCTTGAGGGTTTACCACTCTAGATTTAGTAAGGGAGTATTAATTAGGTCTTTCCAGATGGTTACATGTGACTGTGAAAGTGTCAATCCCCCCATCCCTCTGGTTGGCTAAAGAAATACAGGGTTGCCAGCATTTGTAAAAGTCATTGCCAATTGCATTATTAAAGAACCCTTAGCTCTTTGCTTAATTTTTCTAATAAGGCAGTAACCCAACATCTCCTTTCCCAGTTTTCAATTGATGGTACACTTGTAGATTTCCAGACTGATGTGATTTCCATTCTTGCTGCAGACAGTCCAGAAGAATGTTAGTCAGTCCTTATGCAGTAGATTTTTGTTGTCTCCCACAAAGAGGGACGGTACTCCCAGGTCCGCTGTTTTACATATGTCCTGTTTTGTAACTTTTCTTGACAAATACAATTTCTCTACCCAGAACCTTCACATAAAAAGAATGAGCCATCATTTTGTGCAACATGGCAGCTTGGTGAGTGGTGGGGAACAGGGTTAGGTGGCCGGCGGGGTATGTCAAGCCATGCAAGGCAGACCCAGGTGAGTTGGTCCATCCCTAGGCAGGTGGCATCTCTGTGATCAACACAACAATTGAAAATTGCAGCAGTGATGTGTTTCATGTATCCATTTTGTCTGCCCTACTTAGACAATGTGGTGATTGTGCACAGGCTGCTGAAATAACACGTGTTGTAGTTGCAAGGTCAGTGAGATTTGTTGTTACTGGCAATTCAGAACTCATGATTATTGCACTGTTATACTTGTGCAATGGTTATAATTATGTTATATGTATGCTAATGGCACTCCAAAAAACTCAAAACACTGTGGGGTTGCTTTGACCCCACATACCATTTGTGTACAATTTTGTACTTTATGAGGTATTACTGACATTGATGACTAATGGGCAATTACCCTTTTTTACCGGAAAAGTGAAGGTCTCAGTAAAGGCAGTTGTGTGTTTGTTTGTTTGTTTGTTTGTTTGTACTTGCAAATAGTTTCATGCTTAATAACTTGCATCAGGTATTTTATTTGTATGGCTTTAAATAATTTTAAAATAACAGACATTCATGTGGCTCCTAGTGAATTATGCCTCCAATTTCTTTTAAAAAGGGACACCACTTAGTTTTAAACTCCTCTTGCTTCTCATGACCTTTTGAAAGTCTCAGTTAATGTGTGCCCCCCTTTCCTTCCCAGATGCTTTCATACCAAAGAAAATTATATTTCCAATGTTTAACAACCTGTATTCTAGCTTCAGCAAAAGGCAGCTTCTGTAGTAATTCACATAGCCCTCTGTGATGTGTAAATAAAGATGGTGATGTAATGTGTGGAAACTTGATGGTGACAGACCAGGACTTGCTAGAGCTGGTGTGTCAAACCTTAGGCCCGCAGGCCAAAACTGGTCTGGGATCTGGGGTTCCCCATATGGTAAACACCCCCTTCCCCTGGTCACTCCCCCTATCCCTATCAATTGTGTGTGTGTGTGAGGGTGTCCTTTACTTTTGCAGGTTAAAATATTTATCCTAAAGCTTAGTTACCATCAGTAAGAGGTAGTGACGTATGGATTGTGTTAAATCCATTCCGTCTCCGTTTCATGGATTGTCAGGTGGCTTTCATTCCATCGTCTGCTCATTGGTGGAATCAGACTTTTTCCAGTTTTCCAAATTTGCACAATTTCACACTTGTAAAAATGCTCAAATCCCCCCCCCCTGTGCATATCCCCCCCAAATATGCATTTTCATGCTTTAGCCTATGGGGGAAATGCACATTTTTGGGCAGTGTCTTTTTTATTTTACATTTTTTTCTACAACTACATGTGTGCAAAATTTCAGAAAGTAAACAAACAAACAAACAAAAACAAACAAACAAACAAAAACTGGTCTGCAAGTCCATGGAATCCGTGTGCCTTGGGAAAAGCCAGTCCACTGCAGAATCCACAGGTTGGATTCATAGTAATCTGAACCCATTTGGTTCCACTGCATATTACTTCGACATCCCTAGTAAGAGGTTTGAGCTGAAATATGCTGGCATTTTTTGACCTGCCCCCTTTGCCTTTGATCCCACCCATGTTTGCCTTTGCCATTGCCCACTACTGGAACGCGGCTCCCGAGGCTTTTTCCAAAATAGAATTCAGTCCTCTGGGTGAAAGAAGTTTGCCAGCCCTGTTCCAGAGGTTACCTAGCAAGCTGTTCTTCAGCTAGGAGATCGGGACACAGATGTCAAGATTCCATTGGCCCCCTCTTTCCTCAAGCACTCACAAACACACAAAAAGAGAGGCTTCAGTCTCATGCCATTAATTCATTATTCACAGGTTCATTATAGAAGCAAATCCTCCAAGACTCTCTGGCTACAAAGGAATGCCTCCAGGGGATTCAAATGGGATAAATGAAAGTTGCCTGCAGTTTGAAAGGGCAGCTGTCTGACTAGGCTAACTTAGGGAGGGAGGTCCTGTCCCTTGCCTGCTGCTCCCGTGCGTAGCCTCTCATGCATAGGGATATACAAAAGTCACCTTTTCGAAGAGTGACATTAGCGGTGTGGGGGAGGCGCTCCGTCCCTCCCCCCAAAATTCTCTCCAGTTGGCTCTGCTCCATGGATATTCCATGGAGCTGTTGGCCGGGGCTGCCTGTAGCTGGACATCCGGCTGCTGGGCAGCCTGCAGGGACGCAAATGGCAGCGGCCGTAGCTGCCGCCATTTGAGTCCCTGTATTTTGCTGCGATAGGCTACATAAGTATTTACATAGGCTAAAATGGCAAAAAAATAAGGGAATGCAAATGGCGGCCACCATAGCTGCCGCCATTTGCGTTCGCTGTTGTTGTTTTTTTTTTTCCCGTGATAGGCTACGTAAGTATTTACGTAGCCTATCACGGCTATAATGAGGAAGCAATTGGCATCCTTGTGTTAGCCGTGATAGTCTACATAAGTATTTACATAGGCTAAAATGGCAAAAAAAAAGGGAATGCAAATGGCAGCCACCATAGCTCATATGGGATTCTGAATGCAGTTGCAGGTGGACATATCTGTCTGGACTGGAGGAGAGATGAGTGAGGAGATGGGGCTTGGTCCTACAAAGTAAATAGGTACTTTCCTGGGCAGCAGCTGCACGCGCACACTTGGATACACACACCAAACACTTTAATTCTGTTTGACATCTCTGCCTCTGAATATGGAGGTTCCATTTTGCTGTCAAAGGAGGCAGGCTATATCAGCTTGCAATCTGAGCAATGGTGGACTGAAGGAGAAAGCAAGGGAGCTGTTTCAAAGGTGAAAACTCATCCCCTCCTATACTGAGCCATGTAAAGCACTTTAAAATAGGGCTATGCATGGACCCCTCCGATCCGACTCAAAAGCTGCTTTGGGGCTTCTGAGGTGGGCCCGATTCAGCTTGGGCTGATTGGGGGGGGGCAACCCACCTTGGCCTATGAAACTGAAGCAGGATTCAGACATCCAATTCCCGCTCCCCCTCCCCCAACATTAGGGATATATGAAAGTGACTTACCTGTTCGCGGATTCTGTTCGTGGTGGGGAGCGCTCCGTCCCTCCCCCCAGAATCCTTGATGGGGGGGAGGCGATCCGGTCCTCCCCCCCTGGAATCCTGCCCAGCCAGCTCTGCTCCGCGGCAGCTTTGCGGAGCAGCCAGCCAGGGCCATCCGCAGTTGGATTTCTGGCCACGGACTGGCTGGTGCGGACGCAAATGGCGGCTGCCGTAGCAGCTGCCATTTGTGTCCAGCCAGGCAGCCGTGATAGGCTACATAAGTCTTTATGTAGCCTATCACGGCTGGGCAAAAAAAAAACGGCATACGCAAATGGCGGCAGCTACAGCGGCCGCCATTTGCGTTCCCTATTTTTCGCCATGTTAGCCTACGCAAATATTTATGTAGGTTATTATGGGGGGGGGGGAAGGAGAATGCAAATAGCGTAGTGGGCGCTATTTGCATTCCTTTTTTATTCGCCGTTTTAGCCTACGTAAATATTTACATAGGCTAAAATGGGGGGGGGACACAAATAGCACCCACTATGCTATTTGCATTCCCCCTTTTTTTTTTTTGCCGTAATAGCCTACGTAAATATTTACGTAGGCTAAAAAGGCAAAAAATAGGGAACACAAATGGTGGCAGCTGTAGCTGCCGCCATTTGCATATGCCGGTTTTTTGTGTGTTTTTTTACTGGCTTGCCGTGATAGGCTACATAAAGACTTACATAAAGATGTAAATGGCGGCCGCAGCAGCTGGTGAAAAGACCAGCCGCCACCGCCAGAGTCACCGCCGGAGCAGCCGCCATCCGGAACATCTGCCCCAGGTAAGCCTCGTCCTGGGGAGAATCCATGGGGGGGACAGAGGGCAGGCCGTTCCACCACAGATTTCAGGGGACCGAATGCCAGTGCATTTGGCTTCACTGAAATCTGTGGCAGAATTCTCCGCCATCCCTACCCAACTTCTCACCCAGCTGCAAATGCAGGGCAGTGGGAGCATGGAGAAAAAGATCCCCCTGTGCCCCACCTGCCCTGTACTGGATACTGAGTTCAGAGGTGGCCAACTATCCCCATAGGATTATGCACTTAGTGATGTTGCTTAGATCTTGAATTCTGACAATACTAGGGATGTGCATACTAGCTAGGGATGGCGGAGAATTTCTCCCCGAAACTTCGGGGGGCCGAGCGCCAACATGTTCGGCCCTCCGAACAAGTTTTGGGGAGAAATTCTCCACCCCCCCGCCCCCTGCACCCCCCCCCCCGGGACGGGACTTACCTTTGCCGAATGTCCCTCCCGGCAGCGGGTCCGGCCGGCGATTCGTCGGGTCTTTGTCAGGGGCAGGGGCAGCAGCCGATCTTTCGACCGGCTGCCGCTGCCGCCATTGCAATAAAAGAAAAAAAAAATGCCCCCATGATAGGCTGTGTGACGATTAACGTAGCCTATCACGGCTAGATTTGCAAAGTCAGCCATGATAGGCTACGTAAATCGTCACTTAGCCTATCACGGGTGACTTTAAAAAAAAAAAAAGCGCGTACGTATAATGGCGGCCCCCATAGGGAGACGCCATTCCCGTTCCTTATTTGGTCGCTGTAGTCTACATAAAGATTACATAGACTATGGCAAAAATAAGGGCAACGCTATTTGCGTTGCCCTTATTTTCGCCGTAGTCTATGTAAAGATTTACGTAGACTACAGCGACCAAATAAGGAACGCGAATGGCGGCTCTCTATGGGGGCCGCCATTTGCGTACGCACTTTTTTTTTTTTAAGTCACCCATGATAGGCTACGTGATGATTTACGTAGCCTATCATGGCTGACTTTGCAGATCTAGCCATGATAGGCTACGTTAATCGTCACACAGCCTATCACGGGGGCGTGTTTTTTTTTAACTGTTTAGTTCGCGGCCGGGCGAGGCGAGGCACCTCCTCCCCGGCCTGAACTTCGTGGGGGGAGCAACGAAGCGCCTCCCCCCCACCGCGGGAAATCTTCGAGGACAGGTAAGTGACTTTCGTCCACCCCTATTACTAGCAAAACCCCAGTTTCTCAAAGTTCTCCAAATTCCACTTCAAAGCTTGTTCTGTCCTGTGTCCGTATCAAATTGTGGTCTTTGTGTCTGTGCTTGTGTTTTTCTTTTTACGTGAAAATACATGCATATTTTGTGCATATTTTTGTTCAAATGTGCATATCAATTGTGCACATCTTTGAAATGGGCGCATTCTATTCTGAGGCGGGCCCGATTTGGCTCAGGCTGATTTGGGGGAGCCCGAGCCGCCTCAGCCTACAAAGCTGAAGGAGGATTCAGACATCTGAATCCCGCTTCACACACACACACACACACACACACACACACACCCCGTCCAGCCCCCAGCTCCTTACCTGGGTCCTTGTTCCATGGAGGGTGTGTGTGCTGCCACTGCCACTGCTGCTGTTGCCACCAGGGAAGCCACTGCTGGCACTGCCAGGGAAAATACTGCCTGTCGCAGCCTGCCAACTGCTGACAGGCACAAGGGCAGGAGTCGCCCTCCAACTGTGCTCCCCCCTTCCTTGGAAGAAGGGGAGGGTGCCCAGTTGGAGGACAACTCCTGCCTCTGCTCAAGCCTTGATGGGTTCCTTTCTTGTGAGGAACCTGTGAAGGCTGGAGTCAGTCGACGGAGGCAGGAGTCACCGTCCACCTGAGCTCTTTCCCCTCCTTGGAAGGAGGGGAGGGAGCCCGATTGGAGGTAGTGATGTATGACCCCCCCTTACTGTCTGGTCTGGGGGGGCGGGTCTGTGGTGGGGCAATCTGGGCTTCTCAGGGCCCCATAGAATCCTCTGGGGCCCAGCCACATCCACTGGAGTTGGCAGAGCAGCTCTCCAGCACCCTAGAAGATGCAAAACGGTGACGGCAGGCGCCAATGGCCTATCGTGGGGAAAAATACAGCTGTAAATGGTGTATTGTACATCATTTGCAGCCATAAAGCACTGACTTTGCCCTAAATTGTAACTGTTTATGGCTGTATTTAGCTCAAAGTCAGTGCTTTACAGCTGCAAATGACTTACAATGCAACATTTATGGCTGGCTTTTTTGTTTTATTTTTTTACCATATCACGTCTTCTAGGGAGCCAGAGAGCCGCTCCGCGGGAAATCCTCCGGAGCTGGAGGTAAGTGAAGCCACTCCGCCGCTGGCCATGGAGGTCAGATTATCTGGAATCTGGCCTTATTTGGATCTGGGGTGGAATTCTCCAGCATCCCTAGTTGGAAGCCAACTCCTGCCAATGAGGGCAGGCCGTCACCATTGCTGCCACTGGCTCCTAGGCCTTCAGGATGTGTGCCAGCAGCCATCTTGTTCCGGGGAATGGGGGAGCTATTTGTGGCGGAGTGGCGGATCTCTGATTTTTCTGGTTCAGTCCATACAGGTAGATGTGCTCTATGGTTGGATGGTGGTTTGGGGGAGTTGCTCTGCAAAAACCATATGAAATCAAGAGGATCCCTGACAAAGATCCATGTTTTTGCAATGTGGCTGTGCCCATGAGTGGCTTTTTCTGTTTCAGGCCATGGAGGCAGATGTGCTTTGTGATTGGATGGTGGTTTTGTGGGTCTCCCCTTTAAAAATCATATGAAATCATGAGGATCCTTTTTTTGATTTTATGGATCCTCGTTTCACCCAGTTCCCATAGCATTGGTTTTCTCCTCGGCTTCGTTCTGCCAAAGGGAAGGGTTAAGGCTTCCTCTGCCATGCCTGGCAGAGACTGGGGCAATTGCTCCCAGTGGCTAGGATTGGAGCAGAGAGAGAAATGCCACAGAGCTCCCATCAGCACCCATTCCATCCTACTGCTTTCGCTGCTGCCACCACCAACAACATAATCACACACAATGGCAGCTTGTCAGGGCAGCAAGAGGCTGCTCAATTATCAGGTGGCTTGTGCACCCCAATGGATCGTCTTGTGCCCCCCCCAGGGTGTATGCACTCCACTTTGTGGGGGCCCCCAGGGTGCATGCACCCCACTTTGTGGGACCCACCAGGGTGCATGCACCCCACTTTGGAGACCTCTGCTCTAGCCAAATAACATTCACACAGTCTTCTCCTTTCCAGTAACACCACCGGTCTCACAATGAGGAAACGCAGGCTGACTCACAGCAAAGCTCACTCCTTCCTCCTCCTCCTCCCTCTGCTCTCCCATTCCCCTGCTTCTCCTGGTGGCCGGATCTCTCTCAAATTGATACATTTGGCACCTCCACATCCTCTTGCTTTCCCCACTTCTTCTCCTGCCCCTCTGCGTGATCTTTCAGAAGTTGATACATTTTGGAGACAACCTGTCTAGGCTGCTCAGAAGGCATAAGAAGAGCTTCAAATATATGAGGCGGATGAAGCGCTTCATGGAGGAACCACTTCACTTTGGGGTGCCTCAGTGCCAGTCTGATCTGCTTTGTATCATGATGAGGCACCTCCAAATCAGCCCGCTTCACCTCATTAGTTGGGCTTTGTATCAAGGTGGTGCACAGACCTACTTTAAAACATCATCATCATTTTCATTTTGAGAGGAAATATTTGCCTTTATTAATTAATTTATTATTACATGTATAGCCCATCTTTTTCCTTTTGCAAAAGAACCCAAAATGGCTCACATGGCCGTCCTCCTCTCCATTTTATCCTCACAACTATGATGATAACTGCTGCTTGGTAGGTTAGGCAGAGAGTCTGTGACAGTCACGCAGTGAGCTTCATAGTTGAGTGGGGACTAGGACCCAGAACTCCCAAGTTTCAGTCCAACATTCTAACCACTACATCCCACTAGCTGTATCACAGGCTGTATAAGTTTCAGCTGCCCAACCCCTCTCTGTTTAAAGTCACTAGTGGGTAAAAGAGAGGTATACTTTACCATTCCTGAACATTTTGCTAGGGATGTCAGAGAATTTTGCCATGGATTCCAGTGAGGATGGATTCTTTAGAATCTGCCCACCTGGAATCCATAGTGGAACGACCTCCCCCCCCCCATCACCCTGCAGAATCCCCCTGGGATGGAGCTTACCTGGCGGAGGATGTGGCGGCAGTGGTGGTAGCGGTGGCTCCGGCTGGTATTCTGGGTGGCTGCTGCCAGGCTGCTGCAGCCGCAAATGGTAGCTGTTGTAGCAGCCACCATTTGCGTCCCTGCAGTCAGCAATGATAGGCTACATAAGTAGTTATGTAGCCTATCACGGCAAAGAGCAGGGATGCAAAAGGCGGCCGCTATGACATTTGCGCCCCTGCTCTTTGCCGTGAAAGGCTATGTAAGTATTTACATAGCCTATCATGGTAAAGGCAGCCACGTAAATGGCGTAGCAGCCACCATTTGCATGGCTGCCTTTACCGTGATAGGCAATGTAAGTATTTACATAGCCTATCATGGCCTAATGCAGGCACGCAAATGGCGGCCACTACGACAGCCACCATTTGCAGCCACGTCAGCCTGGCAGTGGCCGGAAGATGAGGGGGAGCCGCTGCCACCGCCGCATCCACCGCTGCATCCACCAGGTAGGTCTATTCTGGGGGGGATTGTGGGGAGTGGCGGGGGGGGAAGCCATTCTACCATGGATTTTGGGGGGCCGTATTCTGAAGAATCTGGCCTCACTGGAGTCCATGGCAGAATTCTCCAACATCCCTAAATCTGATGGATTCTGCAGTAGTCTGGCTTTTCCCCATTAGGTGGATTACACAGCCTTGTGGACCATCATTATTTTATAACTTTCCAGAATTTGTCATAGAAAAATATGCAAAAATTTAACAAATGACCAAAAATGCACATTTCCCCCTAGGCTAAAGTGTGAAATGTGCATGGGGGGGGGGGGATTTGCCATTTTGCATGTGCAAATTTGTGGAAATTTGGAAATAAATATGATTCCATGGATGGATGGACAATGGAATGAAAGGCATCTGACAATCTGCAAAATGCAGATGGAATGAATTTTACAGAATCTGTATATCCCTAGTCATAGTTTGTTTCCCTGGGCATCAGTCTGGAGGGGAGGGGAAACAAGAAGTCAAATTTATGGGGGAAATGCATAGCTGTTTCCAAAAGCAGATACTTAAATTATCACTCTCCTATAAGTGGGCAACGGAGGGGCACCTGGGCTGGGAGACAGTGGGCTGGTTCACATGATCACCACAGTCCACCATGGCTAATTTAATCCACACTGGGTTGTTCTGTGTGCCGGTGGCCATTTTGAATATTCAACCCCCAATGGGGGGTTGCCATGGCTTGTTGTGTCATCTGAACCCAGGCATAGGGGGTTGTTGGGGGGGTTAAAGAACTCTCAAATAACACTATAACAGACCATGGGTTATTTGAGGGTTGTTTAACCCTCAAACACCCTGTGCCACCTGGGTTTGGATGACACAACAAACCATGATAACCTCCTGCCAGGGGCTGAATATTCAAAATGGCTACCACAATGGGCCGCAACCCACCATGGCTTAAATAACCCACAGTGGGCTGTGGTGAACATGTGAACCCAATCGGTAGGTAGTATCAGATAGCAGGGAGTGTACAAGGAATCAAGTGCGCTGAAAGCCATCAATCGCATTCTTTATTACATTTCTGTATCTCCCAATACCCGAAGCTCTCTGGGCAGTTCACACCATTTTTTTTAAAACATACACAAACACACACACAAGCAAAGCAAATAATATGTGGGAAAGGATAGCAAATAATTGATGATATGCAACATAAAGGGGAAAAGTAAGATGACCTCAGGGAAATCTCTGAACTTCACCAGACTCTGACCATGTGATATCGTTGATATCAGAGGTGACTATGGGCTTCTTCACACAGAGGCTTTTTATCCCACAATTTTACAGGGGCTTTTACTTATGGATTCTTTGAGGGATTAAAACCAGCACTTTACATATGCTTCTCTTCCTCACCCCTTTCCCCCTTTATCTGTGAGTTCTATATGTTTCATTATACAGCAGCTAGATAGGGCTGTTGTTATAGCACCACTTCCTCTTTACATGGACAAATTCAAACCAATTTTTTTTTATTAGCTTATTATTTCTGTTTCAAATTAAGCTGTGGAAATGGTCAGAAACCACAGGAGTGGTGCTGGAGATTGACAATGTCATGTAAAGAACCTGCAAACTTCCATGAGTAACCTATCTCAATTGCAGGATAAAAGCCCTATGTGGAGAAGCTCAAAGTTAAACAATCCAGAATCGAAGAAATGAGAGAGAAATTAATTCTCCTAAACGTTATTTAGTTTGGGAAGGGTGGAGAATGTGTTAAACCAACAACAAAGAGAACATTAGAAGCAGCTCTAATCTAAAGAAAGTCTCCATAATTTGAGGTGAACCTGAAGCAGGCTGAGAATTATGCAGTGGCAGCAGCTGGTGTCTCCAGTTCCAGAAGAGCACTGATTCCATTCTGGGTTTTAGTTACCACCAGCCAAAACTCTGAAGGTGGTATCCAAGGTGCTGAAATGTATCCCCCAAATGGGTTCATTCCAGCATCCACTGGAATTATGGGAGTTCCAGTCCAACACATCTGGAAGGCACCAGGTTGGGGAAAGCTGATCTACATACCACGTTGACTTTATGTTTTGGAAGGGGATGATTACAAAATGGGGGGGGGAGAGAGAGAGAGAGAGAGAGAGCTTCAAGAATATGAACTACAGCAAATAAAGGATCCAGCATGCAGCTAGAAGCTAAGGAACAGAGGGGAATCAATTGAAATAGCTGGTATAATATGCACACAAAGATTTCTGGTAACTCCCAGCAGTCTGTTTCAGAACTTGAATGCAGCAAAACAATTCTGCTAGAGTTAATGACATTATTGACAAAGTTGCCATATTTATTTCAGAATGAGAGCTGTTGCATACACAACCAAAAATGTCAACCTCTCAGTTTTGCCGTCTTCTGAGCAATATGGCGGTTCTTTGTTTTGTTTTCTTTCTCTTTTCCATTGTCTGAATAGTTTTATTTCTTTTACCCCTGCAAAGTCCTTTTCTTTTCCCCATTTTGATTAGAAGAAAAATAGGAAGAATATTGAAAGCCGGGCAATTTCACCAGAAATTTGATACAGACAGCAACGTAGAGGACTCATTATCACAGTGTGAGGTAATGAGCACAAAATAAAGTATGGATGTTTTTGATCAACAATGTTTTAACACTTTATGTGAGGGTCATATTGGCCCACGTACCTTGCTATGGCATGGGCCGTAGCCTGTACTCCGAGAAAAAGGGGAACAGAAACTAACTTATGATGAAATCCTATGCATGTTTAAATGGGAAAAAAATATCCTTCAACTCTCAGCATGCCCCAACTTCCATGGCTGGCTGGGGCATGCTGGGAGTTGTAGGACTTTTTTCTGTCTCAACACGCATCAGATTACCCCCTTAATCCTTCATCTGCAGGTCCCCTCCTAATATCTTCACCGTTGTCATCAAGTTAATGTCTCTGTTTTTCCTGACTATCTCCACAAAAACAGCCCTTTACAGGTGGGAGATAACTTTGGGATGGTGTGGGAGTCTGAGGAGGGGGTGGAGTCTGATGGACACCCCCCTGGATGGCGTCCTGGACCCCACTCGCTGAGCCCTGGGGTGCTGACGGCCCCAGTTGCTGAGCGCACCAGAACTTGGCAAGAGGCTGGGAGTGGCACAGAGGACTCGTCCTGCCTCTGCTGGCTGTCAAGGGAGCCCTTAACAACTCATGGGAGAAGGCACCCAAGTGCTCTAGCCTTGTCCCCTTCTAGGGAGGAAGACAGTGTTGCAGCTGTTGGGGGGGGTGCCACACCACTCCAAGGACTCTGGCAGTCAAGCCTTTGTGGACATAAAGCACAAGGGCTTGATTGCCAGAGCCCTTGGCATGGAGAAGAAGGGCAGCTCACACAGCTTAATGGGCGTGTGGGCAGGCAGGGTGAGCATGGAGGCTCACCGAGCAGGTCCAGGCCATGCATGTGGGGGCCGGGCAGCTCATCAAGCTCCAAATGACCCGGATGAAGATGAGTCAATCCATCCCTACCTATGGGCCTCCTTACTGACTCGGCCAAATCTCTGTACTGGGTAGAGTGGGAAGAGAATTAGGCATGGGGTGAAAATCAAGGCATCAGAACCACCCCACCCCACCCCTCAAATTGTTTCTGCTACCAGTTTTGAAAAGAAACAATGACAAAGTTATTGTAATGAGATTTCTAGTTGGGGGAAATGGATGTTAAAAGAGTTTTAGCAGTTAACTGCAATTAGATGATGAAAATGACATGGACACAAAAAATGCATCTATCTAAAGCTTAGATGCTAAACCTTGCCTAAACTGTCTCCTTACTTAAGCCAAATCCTTGTGCCACAGACTTGAAATGCCCTGTGGAAGGGAAAACAGCCAAAGTAGTATGCCAGCATTCATTTCCTGCTTTTCCTTTTCTGTGGCCTTTTACGCTGTCATGAAGTAGAAAGCTTTATTTCTCTAGTTGCCCCCACCAAACCAGCCTCAAAACCCTCCAGGTCTCAGGGATCTATTTTAGGCAGCATTGGGGCTGGCTATTAGGCATGGGGTGGGTAACCCCAAAAGAAAAGAGACCATAAAGTTTCAAATAATAAAATTTGCATTTTACCACAGAAAAATGTCAACAGAAAAAAGCTTTAAAATCTGAATGGGTACTCACATACAACACACACACACACACACACACAAACAATAGGGTAATAAAACAACCAGGGAAAAGTGCATCTCACTAACCTCACTAGACTGTGTTCCCATTTTATCCAGGCCCTATCCAACCAATAACTTACTGTCATTGGTCCAGCTCTCTTGCCTAGCTTTCCAGTTCCAGCAGGTCTGCCTGTTTCTTTCTCTCCCCCAACCCCGAGCTCTAGCTTTCTTTTCTTCCTTATCTCTTGCTCTTTTCCTCCTTAGGGATGGCAGAGAATTCTGCCACGGATTCCAGTGACTCCCGGAATCCGTGGCAGAATGGCCTCCTGCCCCCCCCCCCGCGGAATCCTCTGGGATGGAACTTACCTGGGGCAGATGCAGCGGAATCGGCGGTGGCGGCGGCAGTTCAGGCAGCGGATGTGGCGGCAGTGGGGGTAGCGGCTGGTCTCCTGGCTGGCTGCGGCCGGGCTGCTGCGCCTGCCATTGCCATCCTTGCAGCTGTGATAGGCTACGTAAGAATTTACGTAGCTATTCATGGCTACCCCCCAAAAAAAAACCCAGTGTACGCAAATGGTGGTGGCTACGGTGGCTGCCATTTGCGTTCCCTATTTTTCGCCGTTCTAGCCTACGTAAATATTTACGTAGGCAATTACGGCAAACAAAAGGGAACCGCAAATAGCACCCACTACGCTATTTGCGGTTCCCTTTTTTTCACCATAATTGGCTACGTAAATATTTACGTAGGCTAGAATGGCAAAAAATAGGGAACGCAAATGGCGGCCACCATAGCTGCCGCCATTTGTGTAAGCCGTTTTGTTTTTTCAGGGGGGCATTCCATGATAGGCTATGTAAATTCTTACATAGCCTATCACGGCAGCCTGGAAGGAAGCAAATGGCGGCTGCTACAGCGGCCGCCATTTGCATCCGCAGCAACCCGTCCGCGGCCAGAAGTCCAGCTGTGGACGGCCCTGGCCAGCTGCTCCGCAGAGCTGCCACAGAGCAGAGACGGCCAGGCAGGATCCGGGGGGGGGGAGGACCAGATCGTCAGAGCCGCCACCGTTTGCATCCTTGCAGTCAGCCATGATAGGCTACATAAATGTTTACGTAGCCTATCACGGCTGACTTAAAACAAAGAACTCACATACGCAAATGGCGGCGGCCATGGCCTTCGCCATTTGCGTTCCTTATTTTGGCACGTCTTAGTCTACGTAAACATTTACATAGCCTAAGACATCCCTCACCAGTGGCCATGCTGGATATGGTTGATGGGAGTTGCAATACAACAACACCTAAAGGGCCATAGTTTGCACCCCTCTGGTCTAAATGGAAAGCAGCCATTTTATATTGGAGAACAAACACAAAATGGCTGAACAGTTTTGTTTCTTTACATGTCCCATGGTGTACTGGAAATTCAGAACAGCCTTGTTCAATGAGCAAGAAACTGCCTTTGAGCAGCTAAGAAAACCACAGAAAAATGTAGAACACTTATTTGTGTTTAGAGGCCTACATTGTACAAGAGAAAAATCTTGTAGATATGGAGCCAATTCCAAACTGAGCTGATGGACGTTCACTCATTCCTTGTTGAATCACATGCATGACTGAAGAATACTGTAGAGGCACAGGAGTTTTCTTTGGTACCACTGCACTTGTCCAGTCCCTGCCATGCAGTTTCCTGGATCACATCTCCATATGCACGCACAGCTGCCCAGCATAATCTTCTTCTCCTTCCTCTTCTTGTTCCTCTTCCTACATGGGAGCTGCAGAACAAGCATCAAATCAATGCTATCATCAGGAGGTTTGGGGTGCAGTGTCATCAATATGCGGATGACACGCAGCTCTACCTCTCATTCAAATCTTCACCAAGGTTGGCCGTAGAATCCCTGTCCAAATGTCTGGAGACGGTGAGTGGCTGGATGGGGAGGAATAAGCTGAAGCTGAACCCTGACAAGACCGAGGTACTTTTTGTGGGAGACAAGAGGAGGCTGGGGGATGTTGACCTGGTGTTGAATGGGGTACGGCTACCCTTGAAAGACCAGGTCCGCAGCCTGGGGGTCATTTTGGACTCCCAGCTGTCCATGGAGGCTCAGGTGTCAGCTGTGAGCCGGACAGCACTGTATCAACTCCATCTGATACGGCGGCTGTGACCCTTCCTTCCCGACCATCTCCTCCCATCGGTAGTACATGCCCTGGTCTCCTCTCGTTTAGACTACTGTAATGTGCTCTACGTGGGGTTACCCTTGAAGACGGTTCGGAAGCTGCAGCTGGTACAGCACGCGGCGGCTCGCCTGATTAAAGGCAGCCGCCGGCGAGATCACATCACTCCAGTGCTGAAGGAGTTGCGCTGGTTACCAGTTGTTTTCTGGGCCAAATTCAAGGTGTTGGTTTTGACCTTTAAAACCCTATATGGTTCCGGCCCAGCCTATCTTGAGGAACGACTCCAGGAACACCAGACAGGCCGCTTAACAAGATCAGCCTCGGATGGCCTTCTCTCTGTCCCATCAGCCAGGACAGCTAGACTGGTGGGGACGAGGGAGAGGGCCTTTTCTGTGGTGGCCCCCACTCTGTGGAACTCCCTCCCTAGGGAACTCCGCCATACCCCCTCTTTAATGAGCTTCCGTTGTGCATTAAAAACGTGGTTGTTCAGGCAGGTATTTGGGGTGGGTTGGGGTATTTTAAAAAAAAATTATGATAGAATTTTATTGTTTTAAATTGTTTTATGGTGTGTTGTACATCGCCCAGAGTGGCTGGGTGACCAGCCAGATGGGCGATTAATAAATTTAATAATAAATAAATAAAAATAAAAAAATGCTAGATATCCTTGCTAGTCTTGGAAGAGATATAGGTTTCCTAGGAAGCAGAACCATCATGTTCTCTGGCAAAGGATCTCCTCCTCCTTCTCCAAATAATGCATCATATGCCTTCAGGTGGCATCACAAGTTATTATTTTTGTAACTTCAGGTAAAACTGTCCACAGAGGTGGACTATTCAGCAGCTGCACCCAGAATAGAATGAACAACAGCACAGAAGCTCTGATATTTTTTCGTCTTTTTTGTGTGCACGATTTTCCCAAGAGGGAAGTGGGAACAAAAAGTCTTATTGATTAGTGTCACAGAATAGTGCTTTTCAATAGAGCTGTGGTTGTGTTTGCTCTCACTTTCTTTTCTCTCGTTTCCTTAAATGCAGTTGGGCTTAATATACAGAAATTGGCACAGCCTTTCCTCCATTTGTGTGTGTGCGTGTGTATATGTGCTTCTCCTTCTTTATTGTAATGGTACAATGCATATACTTTTCCCTTGCAATTATGCTTGTACCAGGGTGATCTTTATTTCCTGAAGGTTTGGCACCAGTGGACTTCCCCATGGTTCCAAACTCCCTCATATTCAAGAGTGAGGGGGGGGGAGTTCCTTTCCTTTCCTGGAGGAGTTCTTGGTGAACAGCAGAGAGAAACAACTCCCCCCAAACATCAGACACCCTGATAGATAAAGCCAAACAATTATTATGTTTTTCCCACTCCTTCTTCTTTCTCATGTATCCTGACTAAGAACACTGAAATATAGGCATTTATTTAATGCTTCCTAAGGTGGGACCACCTTCTCATCTAATTTTAGGCTTTGGGGAACAATGGGCATATAAACTGGCATTGATCACTCAGCAGTTTAACCATTGCTGCTGCTATAGTGTTCTCAGTATTTTCTTTAACTATAGCATTCTTTATTTTCTACTCTGCAGTTTGCACACAGATACAAAGAGAGACAGGGAGAAGGAGGCTAATGCTAATAGCAGAAGCCTGTAAACTAGGTGAGATGAGTGTGGAACCTTGTTTCTTGTATGCACAACACTTCTGGTTAAATGATAATTTGCTAGTATGGTTTCCCAGGGTGCTTTCTGAGTCTAGGGATGGAAGAATTTGTCACTTATGGTTTCTCTCAGTTTCTTATTTTTCCAGTGTTAAATTCAATTTGTTTCAGACTTTGAGACTTTCTCCAGTTTTAAATTCAGTTCATCCCAAACTTTGAGGGGGTTTTTTTTACGTTTGCATGAAAATTCATAAGCATTTTGTGCAGATTTTTTCCAAACCCATCTATTTTTGTATGCGTTTTTGGTAAGCAATTTCCCTAACACTTGAATATTATTTTCCCTAATATACGCCTCTCTGTATGCATTTCTTTTTTTTTTTACTTGGAGTACTCCAGTGCAAAATTTAGAAAAGTTTATACAGTGCAGAATGGCTAATATGGAGAGAGCCCCTGTGATGTAATGATTAGAGCGCTGGACCGGGACTCAGGAGATCTGGGTTCTAGTACCCACTCAGCCATGAAGTTAACTGGGAGCCTCTGGGCCAGTCATGGACTCTCAGCTTAACCTACCTCACAGGGTTGTTGTGAGGATAACAAGGAGTGCAGGAGGACTATGTAAGCCACCTTGGGTTCCTTGAAAGCAGGATAAAGGTGGGATATAAAGGTAATGATAAAAAATAATAAATGAGGCTCCCACTCATTTTCTATCCAGGTATTGATAAGATCCATGCCACCTGTCAGAAGTGACATAACTTTAGCCCCCTTCACAACTTCATGCCTCAGCCAAATCAGTCACATGTTTAGATGGCTGGACCAGAAGTGACATGTCATTAGCGATGTCGGAGAAATCCGCTGCAGAACCAAATAAGTTTGGATTTTTATGAACGTGACCCTCAGATTCTGCAGCGGACAAGCTTTTCCCCTGTGTGGCAGATTCTGCAGACTGTTTTTCCAACTTTCCTGAATTTTGTGCAAATTTTGTTCGTAGAAGAAAAAAGCAATTTAAAAAAAAAAAAGAATCACCCAAAATGCGCATTTCCCCCATAAGCTAAAGCATGAAAATTCACATGGCGGGGAGGATCTGTGCATTTTAGGTGGTTTATGCATTTTTTACAGGCAAATTTGCACGAATGCACATTTGTGCAAATGTGAATTTGTACAAATTTGGAACCTAAAAAAAAAAATAAAAATCCAATTTTGTGGATGGGTGGATGACAGAACAAAAGGCACTGGACGATCTGCAAAACACAGATGGAACAGATTTTACACAATCAGTACATCCTTACATGTCATACAAAGAATAAGGCACAGCTGAGGAGATATTTAAAAGGCTTTTACTCGCACCCCAAGATGGACAATAACTGCATTGTGGTACGGCTAGCCAATGATAAGAAGGGCCATTCTTCCTCAGAACAAGCTGTGTGGACAGGATTCAGGCACCTGATGAACTCAAGTCCGGAGTTGACTAGGAAGTGGGGCTTACACATACAGAAGGTATGTGACACCAGCTCAGTTTTAGCAAATGGGTGATCCCAAACTGTTCAGAGAGTTCTGTGGGTATACTCACCTTATCAAGGATCTGACCTTTATTTCCAAATCATTTTATTTCTGCTACATAGTGCTTTCCATCACTGCAGAGACTACACATCTGTAGCAATCCTGTGGCTACCTTAGCTCTTCCTAAGTATAAGCACCCTACCCCAGGGAAGTATGAAACAAGAACAAGAGGCTTACTGTGCAACAGATGTTCCCCTTAATGTCCTTGTGAAGTTCTGTAACGCCAGCATTTGCCACTGTCTTGTGCCAAGATTTTATCACCATCTAATGAGATTGGAAAAATTAGCCTGAAGAATATTCAGAATTGAACTGGATGGAGGTGGAGGATGAGGAAATAGGAAATGCATTTTGCAGAAAACTGATGGGCCACCCTGTTCTTTCTCAACTTAAACGTTTTCTTAGTGGTAGGGGATGGGGAAGACACCCACTGCCTCAGTTTTAAAAGGTGGACCTTCTGAGCAACAACAAGAACAATGCATTTGTCTGCCTGCCCCCCTCTTTCTTACACCAGGAAACCAACCGGCAAACCTTAATGATGAAATCTGGATGAGGGCAAATGAATCAAAACTTCTTCCAGATGAGACAGAAGTGCACCTGGCTAATTTAAAGGCAGAGGGAATAGGGACTAAGCTGGATGGGATTACACTCCCCCAGAAGACTCAGGCTTGCAGTTGGGTGTACTCTTGGACTTGGCCCTGAATCTGGATATCCAAGGTTTGGCAGTGACCAGGATTGCATTTGCACAGCTGAAGCTAGTGTGTCAACTGCACCTGTTCCTAGAGATGTCTGATCTGGCCATGGTTATGCATGCCTAAGTTACTGTACATCCTGTTCTGTTTACTCAGTAGTCTTGTTAGTTCTGAGTACACATGTATAGAATTGAGCTGAACTGCTTCTGGTTTGTGTGTGTGTGTGTGGGGGAGTCTTGTTACTTCTGAGTAAGCATGCACGGAATTGAGCTGTTACTCCTTTTTGGCAGGGGGGGGGGATGACCTTGCATTGCACAGTTTTTTAGGACTTGTGGGAGGGCTTGTGAGAGAGATTTGCTTTGCAGCAACCTTGACTTCAAAAGCTTGTAAAGGAGAAGAGGTTACAACTCTCACACTAGAACACATCTACACAAGGGCAGGGGGGTGGGTAGAGGCCACACCCAGCAGAATCCTGCTGTTACTGTAATTTAGGTAAAGAGAACGCAGATTGCAAAAACAAACAAACAAACAAACAATCTCTTTTTAAAAGATTTGTTTAAAACAATGCAAGAACATTGGCCCCACCCGCCTCTGGAATGTGGCCCCTGAGACTCTTCCAAGACTTCAGTTTGGCCCTCGGAACAGAAATGGTTGCTCACCCCTGCTCTGTTGTAATGTGCTCTACATGGGGCTGCCTCTGAAAACTGCAACCGGTCCAGAATGGATCACAGTGCATGGTCCTGGTGGTTCCCTATGGCCTGATTGGAGTCCACCCAGAGAAGAGCCTTCAGTGTGGTGGGCCCCTTTCTTTGGAACTCCCTACCTCTGAAGGTCAGGCAAGCATCAACATTGTGTTTCTTTTGGTGCCTTCTGAAAACAGCACTGTTCCAGGAGGCATTCCTAATCTGACTAGCCAGGTTGTTATTGGCACTCTGTTTTGAAAAAGAATGATTTTAATAATGGTGTTTTAATCTTTTTTACTTTTTTATCTTTTATATTCACTGCTTGGAATCTGCTTTTGGTGTGGAGCTTTTATTGACAACAAATGTTGTAAAATGCATACATACATACATACATACATACTCACATAAATGCTGTGGCCAGACGTTGATTGGGGCCATTCACATGGGGGCATATGACTCCCTTGTCTGTAACAGTTTTACTGGCTGCCAGTCTGTTTCCAGGCACAATTCAAAGTGCTGATTATGACCTATAATGTCTTATATGGCTTGGGACTGGGCTGCCTGGAAGCGCGCCTTCTACAATATGGATCTGTCCAGGTATTAAGGAGTTTGGAGAAGGCCCTTCTACTGCCATTGGAGGCATGTTTGGTGATAATGCAATAGAGGATCTTCCTGGTGGCTGCTCACAGGCTCTGGAAATCCCTGTTGAGGGATGCTCGGTTGGCTCCCTCTCTGTTGTCCTGCTGCCATCAGGCAAATACATTTAAAAAAAAAATATTCAGGCAAGGCTTTGTTATATAAGCTGGTGTGCTGCTGATGGGTGTTTAAAATTGGCTGGTGCTTCTATGACTGTTGTGTTTTGATTGTGTTTTCTTTGTTTTTGCATTATGTTTTAAGGGAGATTTTGTTTTAATTCCATTTTTTGTTAGCTGTCCTGAGGATATAAATTAATTAAATTAACAAACAAAGCTGAAATTGTGTTAACACTTAACATAAGAGCAAGACCTATTGAATTCATTGGAACTTACTTCTGACATACATGGGATCAATCAGCAAGTACCACTGAATTGCTTTCAATGAGACTTCGTCATCATGACCATGACTAGCCTTTGCTGAACTACTTGCCCAAGGGCTGAAATCCTTAGCATACTTATTAGGAAGTAAATGACCTCATTTGGGATTGGGCCATAGCTCAGTGATAGAACACATGTTTTGCATGCAAAAAGGTCCTAGATGCCATCTCTTGCATCTCCAGGTAAGGCTGGAAAACTCATATTTGAAACTCTGGACAGGCTACCCATCATGATGTCTAGATACAAACTCTAGTATCAGAGGAAGGGTGCCTTTCAATACTAGTTTCTAGGGAGCATGAGTGGAAGGTTGCTGTCACCTTCAGGTTCTGCTTGTTAACTTGTGGGCGGCTTGTGGGAAACAGAATGCTGGACTACATTAGATACGCGTGAGGAATTCAGTCTTGGTGATCTGAGTGGTTGCCAGTGTCTGGGGTCCCTTTCTACCCAGGGGATGGTGGGTGGGTTGGATTGCCTACCCAGCTGGACTGTCACCAGACCACATTGGGCAAGGCCTTCTATAGGCCTGCCCAAGTCTCTTTATGTGAGATTAAATTTATTGAATCTTGTGAGATTTCCTGCGAGCCTGCGAGCTCATATTATGCCAGTACTTTTCCAGCTGCACTGGCTGCCAGTCCATTTCCGGGCCCGATTCAAAAGTGCTGGTGTTAACATTCAAAGCCCTTAACGGCTTGGGGCCAGGTTACCTGAAGGATCGCCTCCTCCCATATGTGCCTGCCCGGACCTTAAGATCATCCTAAGCGGCCCTTCTCCATGAGCCCCTGCCAAAGGAAGTGAGGCGGGTGGCTACTAGGAGGAGGGCTTTTTCTGCTGTGGCACCCAGGCTCTGGAATGAGCTCCCTAGTGAGGTTCGCCTGGCACCTACATTGTATTCCTTTCGGCGCCAGGTGAAGACCTTTTTATTTTCCTAGGCATTTTAGCATTTTAGCTTTCTAAATTTTTAGCTTTGCTGTTTTAAATCTGTATTTTAAACTCCTGCACTGCTGCTAGGTTTTATTGTGGTTGTATTGTTATATTGTGGTTTTAATGTTCTATATATTTTAAATTGTTTTATTGTGTGTTGTTTGGTTTTAATTTTTGTGAACCGCCCAGAAAGCTTCGGCTATTGGGCAGTATAGAAATGAAATAATAAATAAATAAATAAATAAATAAATAAATAAATAAATTTCTGCACCCAGTTCTCTTGGCTGCCAAGATTCCTTGCAATTGTGAGACCCCAGGGCTTTTTTACACACTGGGCTGTGATTGCAGCCAGACCCAAAGTGGTTCGGGCAAACGGAGCCTTCTTTATCATAGGGATGGGGGAGAATTCTCCCCAAAACTTCGGGGGGCCGAGTGCCAACGCATTCGGTCCTCCGAAGGTTCGGGGAGAAATTCTCCGCCCCCCCGCCACCCCCGGGATGGGACTTACCTTTCACGAATGTCGCTCCTGGCGGTGGGTCCCGGCGGCGGTTCGGCAAGTCTTCGTCAGGGGCGGGGGCGGCAGCCGGTCTTTCGACCGGCTGACGCCGCCGCCATTACAAGAAAAGTAAAAAAAAAACAAAAACGCCCCTCTGATAGGCTACGTAACGATTAACGTAGCCTAACACGGCTAGATTTGCAAAGTCAGCCATGATAGGCTACATTAATCATCACGTAGCCTATTTGCGTTGCCCTTATTTTTGCCATAGTCTACGTAAATCTTTACGTAGACTACAGGGACCAAATAAGGAAAGCGAATGGTGGCTCCCTATGGGGGCCGCCATTTGCGTACGCGCTTTTTTTTTTTTCAAAGTCACCTGTGATAGGCTACGTGACGATTAACGTAGCCTATCACGGCTGACTTTGCAGATCTAGCTGTGATAGGCTACGTTAATCGTTACGTAGCCTATCACGGGGCTTTTTTTTTTTTTCTTTTGAAGTTCGCGGCCGGGGAGATGGGGCACTTCTCCCCGGCCTGAATTTCGGCCGGGCAAGGCGGGAAGCCTCCCTCCCGGCCTGAACTTCGGGGGGAGAAGCGAAATGCCTCCCCCCACCGCGAAGCAAGCTGCGAGACCAGGTAAGTGACTTTCATACATCATTGCGCACACACACACACCACCTAGTAGCATGGTTGGGAGAACAGCTCATGTCATAGGTGACACAGATCCTGGACATCAGAGGAGAAGGAGTGTAGGACATCAGAGGAGAAGATGTGTAGGACACCCCCCACACACACACCCAGGAGTACTGGCATCATTCCAGCCTGAGAATGAAACTGAGCATACACAACATAACTTTGCTGGATTTAGGCTTTAATGGGGAAGAAAAACCTTAATAACTTTTGAACCTCTGCTCAGAACTTCACCATGCCAATGAAAGGCACTCCTCCTCAACAATCCTGAATTAAATACATCAGTAATTTTTAACAACATTTGAAACAATTATTTGCTATCTGATGACAAAAAGTGGAGTAAAATGGGGGGATGTATCAATTTCCAGCACTTCTTAATCATTTTTATTAATGACTTGGAGGAGGAGGTGCAGGGAATGCTGATAAAATTTGCAGATGACACAAAATTGGGTGGGATAGCTAATACTTTGGAAGACAGAAACAGAATTCAAAGTGATCTGGATAGACTGAAGCGCTGGGCAGAAAACAACAGAATGACATTTAATAAAGATAAATGCCAAGTTCTGCACCTAGGAAAAAGAAACCAAATGCACAAGATGGGGGATACTTGGCTCAACAACACTACAAGCGAGAAGGATCTTGGAATTGTTGTCGATCACAAGCTGAATATGAGCCAACAATGTGATGTGGCTGCAAAAAAGGCAAATGCTCTTTTGGGCTGCATTCATAGAAGCATAGCTTCCAAATCCGAGGAAGTACTAGTTCCCCTCTACTCAGCACTGGTTAGGCCTCATCTGGAGTACTGTGTCCAGTTCTGGGCACCACACTTTAAGAAGGATGCAGACAAACTGAAGAGGGTTCAGAGGAGGGCAACAAAGATGATCAGAGGACTGGAAACAAAGCCTTATGAAGAGAGACTGAAAGAACTGGGCATGTTTAGCCTTGAGAAGAGAAGACTGAGGGGAGATATGATAGTGCTCTTCAAATACTTGAAAGGTTGTCACCCAAATTATGCAGTCGAGTTTCCCGCATTTGGGGAAATCACCAGGATCTCTTCTTGATCATCCCAGAGTGCAGGATAGGGATGTACGAAAGTCACTTACCTTTTCACAGCTTGGCTTCGCGGTGGGGGGGAGGTGCTTCGCTTTCCCCCCTGAAGTTCAGGTGAAGGCGGGGAGGCTTCCCGCCTCGCCCAGCCGAAATTCAGGCCGGGGAGAAGCGCACCCTCTCCCCGGCCGCGAAACAAAAAGTAAAAAAAAAAAAAAAAAGACCCCGTGATAGGCTACGTGACGATTTACGTAGCCTATCATGGCTAGATTTTTAAAGTCAGCTGTGATAGGCTACGTAAATCATCACGTAGCCTATCACGGGTGACTTTGAAAAAAAAAAAAAAGCACGTACGCAAATGGCGGCGGCCCATGGGTGCCGCCATTTGCGTTCCTTATTTTGGCACATCTAGTCTACATAAAGATTTACGTAGACTACGGCGAAAATAGAACATCAGGAAAAACTTCCTGACTGTTAGAGCAATATGACAATGGAACCAATTACCTAGGGAGGTGGTAAGCTCTCCCATACTGGAGGTGTTCAAGATGAGGCTGGACAGCCATCTGTCAGGGATGCTCTGACTTGGATTCTTGCATTGAGCAGGGTGTTGGACTCGATGGCCTTGTAGGCCCCTTCCAACCCTACTGTTCTATGATTCTATGATTAACCTCCTGCACCCATAGCATTTTTTTTAATCAGATCACATTGAGATTTTGCCTAATTTTAGATCTCATTAGGTAGTCCATAGATTCCAACAGATGCCATTTTTATAAGCAAGAGAATGCTGAGGCTCATAGTGGTAGAACCTCTTGTTTGTAACCCACCTTAACTAAAGGGGTGCTTAACTTCTGTGCCCCTTTAATCAGGAGACAGGACCAAGAAGCAAGCCAGAAGCCAGGACCACAGAATAACCAAGGATCCAGGAACACATCAGAGCGCAAGAAGACCATGTTGCTCAAGCTATTCATAACTGGATCTGGAAACCCTTTGTGCCCAGAAGTATCCAATGGCTAACAGGGGTGGGTGGAGTCAAGGGCCTAAAGTTACTTCATTGAGAATTCCTGCCCAGAAATATCCAATGGCTAGCCAGGATGGGCGGAGTCAGCCAAGGGCTAAAATTTATTTCATTGAGAAGGCTGCCACCTGTCTGTCAGTGGTTCACCATACAGGGCAGCTACACAAAGATCCAGCAGCTCCTTACATATATGAACACAAACCCAGGCAGATAGCTGTGGTGGTGATGGCGCAGCCATCAAATGACGACCATCTGAGTTCATGTTAACCCACAGGACACACGTGCCTTATTCTCATCATCATGGCAGTTTCCTGGAGGCAGGAGCTAATGGCTAGCCTTTTTCTGTAATTCAGTAACAGCATTGCTGGATAATGGTATTGCAGCTATAAAGTCCACAGGGTTCAAGTGATGGGAGAGACCAATAGTTCTTAAATTGGTCCTATAAAGTTTCCTACTGTAGCCTGGATCCTCAGTCTCAACAAGAACAGACTGAGATGGTCTAAGAATGCCCATCATTGATTGATCAGCTGCTAGCCCACAGACTACCAGCATTAACACCTGCAAAGTTCTACTCAGGTGAAAGTAAATGCCCTATTTGAAATCACTGAAAGGTATCTCCTGTGTTAAAAATAGATTTTCTGAAGTGTAGTGGACCGTTTATTGTTGTGATCATATGGCAAATATAATCAGTCAGTGTCAATTACACTGTGGCAGGATTGTAACTTCAACAGTACTTTAATTGAACTGATTTCTAGCTAATTTTTGGACAATATCCCTCCAATTACAGAGGGCATCTGTTATAATGAGTGCTTTGGCAAATGCCTATTTGCTTTAAAGACTAGGTGCATGTACAATTAAGCTCATATTATGTTTCAACGTGTTTGAGAGAACATTGATGACCATGATGTGTTACAAGACTTAGAGCATTGTGATAATGAAGCACAACAGCACCGGGGAAGAAAAAAGAAAAAACAACAACAACACTGCATATTAAGAAAACATTAAAGCCCATTAACTTCATTATCCAAGTGCATCTTTTCAAACCAAAAAGGAAAACCTGACAAGTGTAGCCCAAGAAACAGGCTTGTTTAATAATTATGGCCACACTGCAAATAGCCATTTTCACATGACTGGTCTAATAGCTTGTTGATACAAGATTTTCTTTCAGAAGTTAACTTCCCTTGCACAAGTAATCATAAACATACTCTGACATGATACTTTGGTTTCTGTAGAGCCAGTTTAGGGGAAATCTGTTCTTTTAAAGTGGGATATACATAATTAACATAAATTAAATAAAACAAGGACACGTTTGTAGCTAGGGATGTGTGGAATCACCTCTGTCTGGGTTCTCTAGCCCCCCGCCCAGCCCCTGCCCCGTCTCACTGGTCCCTGGACCATGCTCAAGCCCCTCTCATGCTTGGTGATCAGCCCACACTCACCCCAGTGGCCTCATCAATCTCCGTGGTAGCCTTTTAAAAATAAAATAAAATGGTGATTGCAAAAATGTGCATGTTTTGTATATGCAAAAATGTGCATTTTGCGAATGCACATATTCTCATGTGCAAAATGCATATTTTTGTGAAGGCACACGGTAGTGTGTGTGGGAAAATGTGCATTTCTGGAAAATGCACATTTTTGCACACATACAAATATGTGCATTCACAAAAATACACATTTTCAAATATGCAAATATGTGCATTCACAAAAAATCCAAATTTTTGTGTGTGTCCAAAATCCAAATATGCAAATTTTTGCATTTTATTTCTCAAAAAACGGTGACCGCGAAGCTCAGTGAGGCTGCTAGGGTGAGTGCAGACCATTTGCCGACCATGGGCAGGGGTCAAGCAGGGGCAGGGACTCGGCAAGCAGGGCTTGGGGGTGCAAGTAGGAACAGGTCCACTGGATTCCTGGAGTGAATTGGGTGCCCACACCATCCCTATTTGCAGCTGAGATTCATGCTGAAAAACAAAGGCTCTTGTTTCCCACATGGCTTGCTCTAGGTTAACACTCCTGCTATAAACTTGGTGTCATGTAGGGATGTCAGAGAATTCCGTGACGGATCTCGGTGAGGCCGAATGCCAGTGCATTCAGCCCCCCGAAATCTGTCGAGGAATGAAGCCCCCACCCCCTCAACCCACAAAAGGCGCATGGGACGAAGTCCTTGCTGCCCCCACCCCACGAGAGGTTCATGAAATGGAGTACTTACCCGCTCCCGTCCGTGCTGCTTTGTGAATGGCGGCCATCCTGCGGCTGCCATTCGCTTCCTCCTCTTCAAGTAGGGATGTACGAAATTGCCCTTACCTGTCTCCACCGGGTTCCGCTGGGGGGGGGAGGTGCTCTGCGCCTCCACCCGGAATCCTGGCCAGCCGGCTCCACTCCGCGGGTATTCCGCGGAGCCGCCGGCTGGCTCCGCCAGCAGCCAAACATCCAGCCGCTGGCTAGCAGGGATGCAAATGGCAGCGGCCGTAGCCACCGCTGTTTGTGTCCCTGTAGTCAGCCATGATAGGCTATGTAAATCTTTACGTAGCCTATCACGTCTGACTTTTAAAAAACAACAACAACGCGCATATGCAAATGGCGGCGGCTACGGCTGCCACCATTTGCATTCCTTATTTTGGCCCGTCTTAGTCTACGTAGACTAAGATGGGCCAAAATAAGGAACGCAAATGGCGGCGGCCATAGCCGCCGCCATTTGCATACACGCGTTGTTGTTGTTTTTTAAAAGTCAGACATGATAGGCTATGTAAAGATTTACGTAGCCTATCACTTTTTTTTTAACCTAGCCATGATAGGCTACGTAAATCTTTACATAACCTATCACGTCTTTTTTCTTTTATTTTATTTTAACACTGGAAATGGCGGCGGCGGCAGCCGGTTGGAAGACTGGCTGCTGCAACTGCCGCAGCCGCCACCGCAGCCGCTGCCAGAGCTGCCGCTGCCCGGAAGATCCACCCTAGGTAAGTCTTGTCCCGGGCAGGATCCGCAAGGGGGCGGGGGGGTGGCAGGCCATTCCGACACGGAGTTTGGGGGCCAAATGCACTGGCATTCGGCCTCACTGAGATCCGTGGTGGAATCCTCTGCCATCCCTATCTTCAAGCCATGATAGGCTAAGTAAATACTTATGTAGCCTATCACGGCTGACTCAGGGACACCATTTGCGTCCCTGCGGAGGCCGAGATAGGCTATGTAAGTATTTACGTAGCCTATCATGGCGGGGGGGGGGAGCCCAGCATATGCAAATGGTGGAGGCTACCGCCATTTGCGTACGCTGGGGTTTTTTCCCCCAGCCGTGATCTGCTATGTAAGTATTTACGTAGCTTATCATGGATCAATACAGAGACACAAATGGTGGCGGCTATGACAGCCGCCATTTGCGTCCCTGCAGGGCTGCCCAGTGGCTGGATGTCTGGCTGCTGGTGGCCGGAGCAGGACAGGGGCTCCACGGCTTGGCCGTGGAGCGTAGCCGGCCGGAGAGGATTCTGGGTGGAGGGATGGAGCGCCTCCCCCCCACCTCAGATGCCCTTCAGTGGAGCAAGGTAAAGTATTCGTACATCCCTAGTGTCATGGATAAACATGGGGCAGGAGTTTCATCTCTTTAATGATGCTATAGAAGAGAGAATTTCAGTGAAAGCTAATTCTCCCATCATGTTGATCAGTTAGGAGAAGGTAAAACGTCAATAATCATTCCTGTAAACCAGTTCAGATATTGATGGTGGTTCTGGTAACAACCTACCTCATTCCCCACCATTGGCTATAATGTATAGATCCAATGGGAGTTCTAGGTTAAAACATCTGGACAGCCACAAGATGCCCACCCCTGGCTTACATGTACTTAGGCTCAGTGTTCAGCTTGCCTTAAAACAGTAGTCATTTATGTTGCTTAACCATGCATACATTCAGGCTTCACTTCTGGTTTCAGGAGCACTTGTTATTAGGGATGTACGAAAGTGACTTACCTTTTCGTGGATTCTGTTCATGGTGGGGGGGAGGCGTTCCATCCCTCCCCCGGGAATCCTCGATGGGGGGGTGGCGATCCGGTCCTCCCCCCCGGAATCCTCGACGGCCGGCTGTGCTTCGCAGCGGCTCCTTGGAGCAGCTGGACAGGCCCAGGCCAGGGCCATCCACAGCCAGATTTCCGGCCGCGGAGGGCTCTGGGTAAAAAACAAAACAAAAAGCATATGCAAATGGCGGCGGCTGCAGCCGCCACCATTTGCGTTCCTTATTTTTCACCAACTTAGTCTACGTCAACATTTACGTAGACTAAGACAAAGAAAAGAAAGGGGAGCGCCAATAGTGTACTGGGCATTATTGGCGTTCCCCTTTCTTTTCTTCGTCTTAGTCTATGTAAATATTGACGTAGACTAAGATGGCAAAAAATAAGCAACGCAAATGGCGGCAGCCGTAGTCGCCGCCATTTGTGTATGCATTTTGGTTTTTTTTAAAACCCATACGTGATAGGCTATGTAAGTCTTTACATAGCCTATCACATCTATGGGGGGGGGTAAAGAAAAAGAAAAAGACACAGGCTGCAAATGGCGGTGGCAGCAGCCAGTCGGAAGACCAGCCGCCGCCACCGCCGAAGCCGCCGCTGGAGCCGCCACTGTCTGGAACATCCGCCCCAGGTAAGTCTCATCCTGGGGGGGATCCATGGGGGGCGGGGTGGTGTCAGGCTGTTCTGCGATGGATTTTGGGGGGCTGAATGCACTGGCATTCAGCCTGACCGAGATCCGTCATGAAATTCTCTGACATCCCAACTTGTTATAAGCTATTTTGGCAGTGTTGAAAGCCAAAATGAGAGTGCTTTTTGCAATTTTTTTTCCAGCGGTATTCAATTTGCCTTCACTGGTTTGTGTGTGTTTCACATTGAAAGGATGCACTACGTTTGCCCATATAGACTAAGAGTAATTCATACTCTGCGGGGAATCACCCCCTCCCCAGATTAGTCCAAGAAATATCACCCACATCTTCAGTTGGCTTCATTTGTGCTCAGTGAAGTTGTCATATAGCAAGATTTGACTTGCTACATAGTGTTGTGACATCACCACATTCACTGCGTGGTCCCTGATTGGGTGGGATGACTCCATAAATCAGAAGGAACTAGGGATGGTGGAGAATTCCGCCACGGATTTCAGTGAGGCCGAATGCACTGGCATTCAGCCCCCCAAAACCCGTGGCAGAATGGCCTCCCACCCCCCGCCCCCAGCAGAATCCTCCCCGGGACGAAGCTTACCTGAGGCAAATGTTCCGGCAGTGGCGGCTCTGGCGGTGGCTCTGGCGGCAGCGGCAGCAGTGGCAGCTGGTCTCTTGGCCAGCTGCTGCGGACTCAAATGGTGGCCACCACGCCATTTGTGTAGCTGCCTTTGCCATAGGGTTGGCGGAGAATTTCTCCCCGAAACTTTGGGGGGCCGAGCGCTAATGTGTTCGGCCCCCCGAACAAGTTTCGGGGAGAAATTCTCCGCACCCCCCACCCCCCGCACCCCCCCCGGGACGGGACTTACCTTTGGCGAATGTCCCTCCCGGCGGCGGGTCTGGCCGGTGGTTCGGCGGGTCTTCGTCCAGGGCGGGAGCGGCAGCCGGTCTTTTGACCGGCTGCCGCCGCCGCCATTCCAATAAAAGAAAAAAAAACACGCCCCCGTGATAGGCTACGTGACAATTCACGTAGCCTATCACAGCTAGATTTGCAAAGTCAGCCATGATAGGCTACGTAAATCGTCACGTAGCCTATCACGGGTGACTTTAAAAAAAAAAAAGCGCATACGGATAATGGTGGCCCCCATAGGGAGCCGCCATTCCCGTTCCTTATTTGGTCGCTGTAGTCTACGTAAATCTTTACGTAGACTACGGCGAAAATAAGGGCAACGCAAATAGCGTTGCCCTTATTTTTGCCGTAGTCTACGTAAAGATTTACGTAGACTACAGCGACCAAATAAGGAACATGAATGGTGGCTCCCTATGGGGGCCGCCATTTGCGTACGCGCTTTTTTTTTTTTTAAGTCACCCGTGATAGGCTACGTGACGATTTACGTAGCCTATCACGGCTGACTTTGCAGATCTAGCCAAGATAGGCTACGTTAATCGTCATGTAGCCTATCACGGGGGGGGGGGTTAACTGTTTAGTTCGCGGCTGGGTGAGGCGAAGCGCCTCCTCCCCGTCCTGAATTTCGGCCGGGCGAGGCGGGAAGTCTCCCCCCCGGCCTGAATTTCGGCTGGGCAAGGCGGGAAGCCTCCCCCCCCGGCCTGAACTTCGCGGGGGGAGCAGCGAAGCGCCTCCCCCCCACCGCAAAAAGCTTCGAGGACTGGTAAGGGACTTTCATGCACCCCTACTTTGCCGTGATAGGCTATGTAAATACTTATGTAGCCTATCACGGCAAGCAAAAAAAAAAACAGCGTGTGCAAATGGTGGCGGCTACGGTGGCCGCCATTTGCGTTCTTTTCTTTTTTTTTTCTGTTTTTGCCTATGTAAATATTTGCCTACATAATAAGCTATTATGGCGAAAAAAAGGGGAACGCAAATAGTGTAGTGGGCGCTATAACAGCGAAAAAAGGGAATGCAAATGGCAGCCACTGTAGCAGCCACCATTTGTGTACATGGGGGGGTTTTTCCAGGAAGGCTGCCCAGCGGCTGGATGTCCAGCTGCGGGCGGCCCCGGCTGGTGCCTCCACGGAATGTCCATGGAGCAGAGCTGGCTGGATTAGGATT
Organism: Heloderma suspectum; assembly: GCF_057233095.1. Taxonomy (NCBI): domain Eukaryota; kingdom Metazoa; phylum Chordata; class Lepidosauria; order Squamata; family Helodermatidae; genus Heloderma; species Heloderma suspectum. The sequence continues at coordinate 30,518,105 of NC_139465.1, forward strand.
TTGGGGGGAGGTGCGGAGCGCCTCTCGCCCCCACGAATCACCCCGTCAAAAAGGTAAGTGACTCTCGTACATCCCTAGAAGGAACTCTAGACAAAAATGGGGGAAATGATGAGATATCAGAGCAGGAGAGGGGAGTTGGGAGCAGCAGCAAATTAAAGAAGACCATAGGGCATTACAGGGGAAGACTGTAGGGCATTACGGGCATTACAGGCAACCATAGGCTTAAAGGGGACCATAGGAGAGTGCTCAGGAAATATCCAATCTCTGAAACCTTAATTTTCAGCCCCCCAATTGAGACAGCTGAACTAGGGCACAGACAGTCCTAGTTATTTAGAATAAGCCCCATCTGTGTGTGTGTGTGTGTGTGTGTGCGCGCGCATGCATTTTTTAAACCTTTCAAATTCCTTGCTGAAAAGGCCCCCTTCTACAAAACAACACACATTTCCTCACCCCCAGGAAAATAGACAGGCAAAGTTATTGCAAATTTTCTCATTTCTAATTACCGTGGCATGAGCATTAACAAGGCCTGAGCAATGTACAGTGGCAAGCTTGCAGCATGGATTTTTCCAGTGGCTGCTGACAATCATCCAAAAAAAAAAAAAGTCTGCAAATCCATTCAGTGCAGAATCATTATAGCTCATAGAAAGGGCAAACTACTTGACACCTTCCCAGTGATGCACTGTGTCAAAAGCCAACTACCCTATTAAGTAGGGGGAAAGCACCTAAGGGAAACTAGAAACAGTGGCTTGTGGTGGGGATGACTCAGAAGCAGAAATTTGGTTACCTTCCCTAATCGCTTCAACATAGCATACAAATATAAACACTTCACTGCAGGTCTGTCTGCATCTTGTGTGGCTGTGTGCATGTGCACATGAACAAGGGGGAGGAAATATGTGCTGGCTGGTACGTTCTTTTGCTCCATCATTTCTGTTTACCAACCTTTGATTTTGTTCCTCTCAAGCCAGCTGGTGCTTCACTTACTACTGCTTAACTTGCAGCATCTTTCTCTGATTTACAGCCAAACACCCTCAACCAGAAAGCAATTTTTAGTAATTAGTAGCGGGATGCCTCAAAGACAAGAGCGGTTGAGTTCTTTTAATTTTGCAAAGTTGATTTTATTTGCCTGCCTTTGCTCTCCAAATAAACTTCGGTAATGCTAATGGTAGCCAAGCTATTTGCAATTACTGGGATTGCAATATTGGGAAGGGGAGGGGAGCGAAGAAATTTAGTTTCACACTAGATCTCCTCCTCCTTTTAGTGCTTACAGCTTTTATTGAGGTAATTTAGTTGAAGGGCACTCAGGTGTTAAAAGAGATTAGCAACTAATGAAAGCAGCTCTTGCCTAGGTCTTCTGAATAGGCCATTCTTCCTTAATTTATCTGGGTTTCTGGGTAGAAAAGTGGGGTTCTCCAGTTAACAGGGCTAGGCTGTCAACTCTAGACCTGGAAGATCTCTAGTTCAGGATTCCTGAAGTCATTGGGCTGAACTAGCCCTACCATCAAGCAGAGTGAAGCAGTCATCTCAAACAGCAGATGCTGAGAGGTAGCAACAAGGTGATGGAGGATAGACCTGTGTGACTGACATAGAATCATGGAATCATAGGGTTGGAAGGGGCCTACAAGACCATGTGGCCTGCTCTGTACCCCTAAATTAGCCTGCTGCTTTCAGGTGCAGTGGAGAATGTGGTCCTATCATCAGTGTTGAAGATAAACTCATCTGCCAGTCCAATCAGCTTTTGTACATGGAATGGGAGGAAGTGCCATCTTATTTTTTGCCTCAGGCAACATAATGTCTTGGGCTGGGCCTGGGTTTGAGGTGTCAGTTGGAGAAAGTACTGTTCTGTTGACCAAAGGCAGAAGGCCAAGCTCCTAGGAGTTATAGCTGTCCTGGCCAATCCTGGGGCTTTGTGCTTGTTGCCATTCACAGACTCTGAAGTTACACACCCCTACCTCCTTCTGGCTTGGAAGACTAAGTGGACCCAGCCCTCAGTGGTTCACTGGATCCTAGCCACAGATCCCATTGTTCCTAGTTCAAGCCCTGAAATCTCCAGTGCCAGACCTGAAAGTAGCATAACATAGGAAGGGGCTTTATGTATATCAGGGGTAGACAAACGTTTTTGGTCCATGGGCACAGTTGAACATAAGAAGAGCCATGATGGATCAGACCAAGGTCCATCTAGTCAAGTATTCTGTTCACAAAATGGCCAACTGCTGGTAATTTGATAAACTGTCCTGGGCACCATCACAAAATGGCTGCCACGGGAGGCATTACAAAGGATAAGTAATCTGTCCAAAAGACTGTGCACAAGGTAGAGGTGGGATCTGAGCCCCAAAACACTTGTCAGGAATGAATCTGAGCATGTGGAAATGTCTAGCAGCTCAGATTCAGAATGGGAACAGCTAGAACAGGGGGAAGCTCCCTCCCTAGTGAGTTCAGATATAGCAAGGCCTTCTTTCCAAGACATTGACTCACAGATGGCTCAGGCTGAACACCCCCTCCTTTCCTCCTCCATGAGAACCCAGGTTTGGGGGGTGGAGGAGAGTGAAGGCTGTGACTTGAGGGATGCTAGGGCCTGTTGCAGAGTGAAGCAGGAAAAGTTAGAGCTCACAGGCTCCACCAGGTAGGGATGTACGAAAGTCACTTACCTGGTCTCGCAGCTTGCTTCACGGTGGGGGGGAGGCACTTCGCTTCTCCCCCCAAAGTTCAGGCTGGGGGGGGAGGCTTCCCGCCTCGCCCGGCTGAAATTCAGGCCGGGGGAGAGGGTTCCCGCCTCGCCCGGCCGAAATTCAGGCCGGGGAGAATCGCCCCGTCTCCCCGGCCGCGAACTTCAAAAGAAAAGTAAAAAAAAAAAAAGTAAAAAAAAAAGCCCTGTGATAGGCTACGTAACGATTTACGTAGCCTATCACGGCTAGATCTGCAACGTCAGCCGTGATAGGCTACATTAATTGTCACATAGCCTATCACGGGTGACTGTAAAAAAAAAAAAAAAAGCGCGTACGCAAATGGCGGCCCCCATAGGGAGCCGCCATTCGCGTTCCTTATTTGGTCCCTGTAGTCTACGTAATGATTTACGTAGACTACGGTGAAATTAAGGGCAACGCTATTTGCGGCTGCCGCCCCCCCCCCGAGAAAGACCTGCCGAACCGCTGCCGGGACCCGCCACCGGGAGCGACATTCGTGAAAGGTAAGTCCCATCCCGGGGGGGGGGGCAGGGGGCCGGGGGGCAGAGAATTTCTCCCTGAACAACCTTCGGAGAATCGAATGCGTTGGCACTCGGCCCCCTGAACTTTCGGGGAGAAATTCTCCCCCATCCCTACCACTAGGCTTGCTAAGTTTGAAAGCCTACATAAGAGGGAGCCACCATAAGGGAGAGGCATCCCTCCAAAGCTAGTCCAGCTGAGAAGTTCTTGTTCAGACTGCTAGCAACTTCTCTAACTTCCACTTCAGCTTCTCCATTGATATTCATAATGGTGTGGATTAGGTGTTTTCTGGTTGCCATTTTCTGAGATATCAAATGGTGATTGCAAAAATGTGCATTTTGCAAATGTGCATATTTGCGAATGCACAAAAATGCGCATTTTACGAAAAGTACACATTTTTTGTACAAACACTAAAGTGTGCCTTCGCAGAAATGTTCATTTCAGACTTGAGAATATGCACATTCACAAAATGCACATTTTTGCACATACAAAAACATACGCATTTTTGCGATTGCCATTGCAGTTTAGAAATTGTGACCATTGAGTTCAACGAGGTCCCCTACACCATTTGCGTTCCCGCTTTAGCCATGATAGGCTATGTAAATATATACATAGACTATCTAGGGATGTACGAAAGGTACTTACCTTTCGGGGATTATGCTGATGGTGCGGGGGGATGGTTTCCGTCCCTCCTCCCGGAATCCTCCCCGGGGGGAGGCGCTCCGTTCCTCCCTCCTCGGAATCCTGGCCAGTTGGCTGTGCTCCGCAGCGATTCTGCGGAGCCGCCGGCCGGCTCCGCCAGCAGCCAGACATCCGGCCGCTGGCTAGCAGGGACGCAAATGGCGGCGGCCAGAGCTGCTGCCGTTTGCGTCCCTGCAGTCAGCTATGATAGGCTACATAAATCTTTACATAGCCTATCACAGCTGATTAAAAAAAAAACACGCATATGCAAATGGCGGCGGCCATGGCCGCCGCCATTTGCGTCCCTTATTTTGGCACATCTTAGTCTACGTAAACATTTACGTAGACTAAGACGGCGAAAATAAGGGGAATGCAAATAATGTAGTGCCTACACTATTTGTGTTCCCCTTATTTTCACCGTCTTAGTCTATGTAAATGTTTACGTAGACTAAGATGTGCCAAAATAAGGGACACAAATGGCGGCGGCCATGGCTGCCGCCATTTGCGTACGCACGTTTTTTTTTTAATCAGCCGTGATAGACTATGTAAAGATTTACGTAGCCTATCATGGTGTTTTTTTAAAATTTAGCTGTGATAGGCTACGTAAATCTTTACGTAGCCTATCATGTTTTGTTTTTTTAAACTTGGAAATGGTGGTGGTGGCAGCCGGTCGGAAGACCGGCCGCCGCAGGCGCCGGCGCCGCCGAACCGCCGCCGGAGCCGCCACCACCAGGAAGATCCGCCCCAGGTAAGTCCCATCCTGGGGGGGTGGCAGGGCGTGGCAGGCCATTCTGCCACCAATTTTGGGGGCCGAATGAGCTGGCATTTGGCCTCCCCGACATCCATGGTGGAACTTTCGTACATCCCTAAGCCTATTACGGGCCAGCGTAGGGACACAAATAGCAGCCGCTACAATGGCCACCATTTGTGGCCGCAGCAGCCCAGCAGTGGCCGGAGCCACCACTGCTGCTGCCGCCACCGCCACCACCACTGCCACTGCCACCAGAGCCGCAGCCAGGTAGGCTCTGTTTTGCGGGGCTTTCGCGGGGTGGTCGGGCGGGGGGTTCCGTTCTGCCACGGATTCCAGGGGGCCAAATTCACTGGAATTTGGCTCCCCTGGGATCCGTGGTGGAATTCTCTAACATCCCTAGTTTCCTTGCCTCTGCTTTCCTGACCTTCAGCCTCTTGCTCGCTCTCATGTAGGTTCACCTGTAATTCTTCCTCCACAGGCCATCCTTCAGTCTCATTCTCAAGTGCCTGAAAATGGTTCCATAGTTCCACTTCTTCCACTGGTGCAGAGTGTCTTCTAGTTCTTCTGCTCCTAACTGTCACCATTTTCCAAGGAGTATCCTCTACTTCATTTTTTCTCACCATGGCATTTTCCTTTTCTGCCTCATCTTGCTGTTGCTCTTCTATCTTCTGCACTCTGCTTTGCCACTGTAGTTCCATCGTTCTGTCTAAGAATTCTTCATCTTCTCTTATTCCCTGGAGGGTCGACACTCGCTGCTCCAGTGCTCTTAGCCTTTTCTCTCAACAGTGTAATCAACTTGCACTTGTTGCACATGTAGGCCATGTTGATCTTGGGCAAGAAAACAAACATTGCACAGACCTCACAGGCCACCACCACTGGATAGGAATGGCAGAGAATTCCGCCACGGATTCCATCGAGGCCAGATTCTTTAGAATCCAGCACCCCGGAATCCGTGGCGGAACGGCCTCCTGCCCCCTCGCCCCCCCGTGGAATCCCCCGAGATGGTACTTACCTGGGGCAGATGCAGCAGATTTGGCAGCTCCGGTGGCAGTGGCAGCCATTTGCATCCGCAGCAGCCTGTCCACGGCCGGAAATCTGGCTGCAGACGGACCTGGCCAGCTGCTCTGTGGAACTGCTGCAGAGCGGAGCTGGCTGGGTAGGATTCCAGGAGGGAGGACCGGATCGCCTCCCCCCCTGTCGAGGATTCTGGTGGAAGGGACGGAGCACCTCCCCCCCACCGCAAATCACATCCGCGAACAGCTGAGTTTTGTACATCCCTACCACTGGAGAGTCTTTTCCTTCAATAGTCTCTATTCCCTTTATGTTTCTAGCTTTCTGATGGTACTGAGATAGCCTGTGCTTTGTCCTCTATTCACTGGAGGTTAATAACAGAATCCCACAGTTATAGAAGTGTGTGTTAGAAGAAAGGAAATTGAAAACAAAACTGTGTTAGGGACCTCCCTCTTGACCTCCCCTGCCAAACTCCTGTTTGCTCTCCCTGTTCACTCGCTCAGATCGCTCACTCTCTGGGAGCTTGCTTGCTTGCCTGTATATCCCCTAGACCAAATGGAGCAGCTTCGTCTGCTCTGCTCATCTAGGAGGTGTAAAACAGACTGAAACTCCCCACCCACACAGCTGCTGGGAGTACTCAGGCCACACCCCTTCAATTCAATTGGCGCTCTCAGGAGTACATGATGAACACACGGCAACTCAGAATGGAAAGGACAGTCCCCTGGGCTTACCCCAGCCCTCTCACCACTTTGACTTTGTCTCCTCTTCCACTGCAACTCCTCTGCTGAACTCCTGTTTGCTCTCCCTGTTCATTCACTCTGATCACTCACTCTCTGGGAGCTTGCTTTCATGTATAGCCCCTAGACCAGCTGGAGCAGGTCCTCTGCTCTGCTCTGCTCTGCTCAGCCAGGAGGTGGGTTCATGTCAGTTCATGTCCCCAAAGTAGGGATGTCAGAGAATTCAGCCACTGATCTCAGTGAGGCCGAATACCAGTGCATTCAGCCCCCCGAAATCAGTGGCGGGATGAAGCCCCCCCCACGAAAGGCGCACGAAACAAAGCAACTACCTGCTGCCATTCACACTGACTTGATAATGGCAGCCGCGCTGCGGCCGCCATTCCCTTCCTCATCATAGCTGTGATAGGCTACGTAAATAATTATGTAGCCTATCACGGCTAACGCAGGGACTCCATTTGCATCCCTGCGGTGGCCGTGATAGGCTACGTAAGTATTTACGTAGCCTATCACGGCAAGCCAAAAAACAAAACAAAACAGCATACGCAAATGGCAGCGGCTACAGCGACCACCATTTGCGTTCCCTTTTTTTCACTGTTTTAGGCTACGTAAATATTTATGCAGGCTAAAACAGTGAAAAAAAAGGGAACGCAAATGGTGGCAGCTGTAGCCGCCGCCATTTGTGTATGCTGTGTTTTTTTTTTTTTTTGCCAGCAGGCTGCCCAGTGGCTGGATGTCTGGCTGTGGGTGGCCCCAGCTGGCGACTCCGCAAAATCTCCACGGAATCTCCACGGAGTGGAGCCGGCCGGGTTAGGATTTCAGGGGGAGGTGCAGAGCACCTCCCCCCCACCGTGAATCACCCCGTTGAAAAGGTAAGCAACTTTCATACATCCCTACCCCTAAGTATGGCATGTATCTCCTGCATCCAGAAATTAGGACACACCCTCTGCTTCTGTTCGGATTATCACACAATGTCCTATGTAGCCTTTATATGTGAGGTCTAAAAGGGTGGGTGAGGTGAGGGCATACATGCATTCCCTGTCTCCCAGCATCCCTTCATGAGCTAGGTTTGTCCTTCCTGTTACAACCTTGCCATGTTGAGCAGCAAGGTCTACTCACTTTCAAACAAGTGGGCTTGTGTGCATGCCATCACCTCCACCACTCTTTTTTGTCCCCAAGTGTGCAGGCTAAATGACTGGCCAGATGGGCGATTAAGAAATTTAATAAATAAATAAGGTCTTTAAATAAGTTCTTGTAAGGTTAAGACAACAAATCATAATAATATCTAATCATGCTTCTGTAAAGTGTTTTCTGACTATTCAAGTACTTCACAGGGATTATCTCAATAATAAACCTTACAAAAGACCTGTGTAGTAGGCCAGAATTATTATTTCCCCATAGTTCAGACAGGGTGAGGGAGGGCTGAAGCTAAAAGAATGATAGTTTACCTAAGACCTGTTATGGACCTTAGGTTTCATCTGGAGACCTGATTGTTGTTTCTAATTATTTGCTCTCTTAAAACCACAAGTTAGTTTGGAACTTGGAAGCCATTTCCTATCTTCAAAGCCAAGATTATTTTAGGAGTTTCCCTTGAGTTGCATCTAAGGGGACTGGAAAACTGAATGATACTGGATAAGATTGCCAGATCACATCCTAGAAATTCTGCACACATGCTTTTAAGCAAGAGAGGGATGGTAAAAGTGTGACTTCTCCTGAACTGTTCCTCCTCTGCTTCAAGGGTCTGTTCATCTACAGTATCTGGGTATATCTTTTCTTTTTCTATTTTGTAATTGTAATTTTAAATTCCACATTTGTATAAAAGTTCACATTGTCCTACATATCCATCCTTCAGGTACAAAGATTTTGGGCCTTTAATCACTATGATATAAAGAAAGTAAGGTTTCAGCTGTCTTATTCATTGGAAAAAAATGAGGATTTTGCCATTTTTGGAGCTTCAGTATTTCACTTTGGGTTGAAGACACATCAAACTTTGGTGAAAAGACATTGAAAATAGATTATTGAATATGATATAATGGGGAAAATAATTCCAGGAAACCAGTAATTCCAGTGAATCCATCCATCCATCCCCCCCCCCCGATTCTGGTGCCACAGTAACAGTAAATTAATGACCCTGAAAACATGGAGTGTAAGTTCCATGCTGGAGTGTTTACCACTGAGGGAAAATTGATATCCTTACTTGCAACTAGAGCTGTGTACAAATGGCTTACCAAAATTCCCCATCCTATATATTCTTGTAAGGTTAAGACAGCAGTGGCTGCCAAGGTGCCCTATCAAGGGGCAGAGAAATTGGGAGGACAGGGACCATGTCATTTAATTTACAGGCAGAGGCAGTAGCACATTAAAAAAAAAGTCTTCTGAGAAATCTCAGCTCAGCTCTACTGAAAGCATGGATTATCATTTCCATGATGGTGTGTTTACCACAGACAAAGCATCAGTACCATTACTTGTAACAATAAGTAGTTTTAGTGGCAAGTGCGGATGTTGGAGAAACCTGCACCAAATTTAAATAAATCTGAGTTCTATTAATCTGACTTCAGTGGGCCTTCCCCCCCCCCAAGTCACTCAGAGTTGCAGAACAGTTTTTGTTTGTTTGTTTTGTTTTTACTTTCTGGAATTGGATGCAAAATTAGTTGTGCAAAAATATGAAAAATACAAGACAATTTTTAAAAGCTAATGGAAAAAATATGCGGGAGGGGGATTTGTGCATTTTCAGAAGTGCACATTTTCAAAAGTGCATACTTTCCAACATGAATGCAAGTACATGAAATTGAGAAAAACCCAGTTCCATCAATGAGTGGACAATGGAATGAAAGACACCTGACAATCCACAAAACACAGATGGAACAGATTAAAACAATTCACATATCCCTAGTAGCAAGTCCTAGTAATAGCAACAGGCCTTGCTTCTGCTAATGTCAACAAACAAACATCACTGGAACTATCTAATGTGGGAGGAATGTCTTGTGTGGCAGGACTTCAGTGAGAAAAACAAGACTGAAAGTGTCTATGCAGAAATGTATGTTTAAAAGATTTGGATTTTGACAATAGTTCTAAAGGGAACCAAGGAACAATTGAGGAAAGGAAGATAGTAGGCAGTGAGGCTAAAAAGACTTCATAATTGTATTGATCAAACACCTCTTTACAAGGTGACGGCATAATTGTTCTGTGTTCCTCTTCCCTGACATTAATCACCTGGTTTTATCACATCAATGTGACATCCTTTCTCTCCTTGTTCTGCAAAAGAAGCTTCAGAACTTTAGATTCCTTGAGTATCCTTCTTTGTATTAATATTTGATTTGGTGGATTCCCTACTGGGCACAGCAATAATTATACAAATCGTAATGCTAATCCCTTGTATCAATAGTGCCATTGGAGAAAATAGTGTTATATACTTCAGCTCTCACAGAATAATAAGGATATTAATGGCATGCTTGACACTTGACAACACTGCCTTCTTAGCCTGTGCTCACTTGGCAATTGGAAGCAAAAGAGCAATGAAAGCTGCACATATTTCTGGCTGCAGTTCTACTTCTGACGTATCAGAGAGAATGTGGCATTTAATAATATGCAAAGTGTTGTTCCTCCTTGATTGTAGCATAGTATGTATGCCTTCGAGCATGACTTGAAGTAATTTAACAACAGGAATAACAGGCATTTGGGAAGAAACTAATTTCATATGAAGGCAGATCGTAAACATGAGCCTTGTTCATTAAAAAAAAAATCCTTATTCTGCTATACTATGTTAGATATCAATAGGGTGGTGATGTGTCCTACTTTGCAGAGGATGTTCTTCCAACTGAAGGGCTGTCAGGGGACAGTCCTCTATTTGGAAGTGTCCTCTCTTTGAGGGGTTGTTCTGTGCAAAACATATTTATATATAAAGAACTATAAGGAGGGACAGCAGGACCCTTGAAGTTGCCCAACAACAGGTTGCAGCACCTGGGTAGCCGACTCAGCAGGTAGGCATACAGGTCACCTGGGCACTGTTTTCCCCACGATGCTCAGATATATTGTATTTGTACTTGAAAGGGGGATAACGAGATGAAACACAAGTATTTGGTGTAAAACTTGGGACACATTAATTGGAAATGGAACAATCTGTGAAGGGAAACAAAGGCGGGCACTTCTCTATGCCACACTCTTCTGGCCTTGTATTGGGTGAAACATTTGATGCCTGTGGTGTAGTGTCCTTGATCGCCACATCTCAGAACTGCCCAATTTTGGGACGGGAGGCCTTCCCCTGTCCCCCCCCCCAGGTCACCAAACTCCGAGTGGGTGAGGAGAGTTGGCCTCAAAGGTAATCTGTATCTCCCAACTCAGGCCACATAACCCTGAGCTGGAAGCCTCTGGCCTTACCAGTCATGCAAAACAGTGCTTCCGAATGCTCACCAGCCCTATAACCCACCAGAAGTACTTGCACATAACCGCCACAGGAGGACGACAAGCCTCTGCTTAGTCATCCCCCCCCCCCACACACACACAGGATTAATTCCAGAATGCCCCTTCTCAGGCCAAAAACAAATAAGTGCCCAAGTTGAATAGATGGACCCCATCCTGACTATATAGCTCCCTCCGTATATGAGAAATATCGATGTGCTCTAATCCCATTGCCCTGCCTGGATAAAGAGTTCCCTATTTCCCTGTATATATGGCAATAGACAGGACCATATAATAGATATCCCTGGCCAGTGATACTGTATAACTTGTAAATTGCTAAAAGCCTGTAAAATCATGGATCTTCCTTTTGACAAGCCCAAATCTCTCTCTCTCCCCGCCCCCCCCGGTGCAAGACCAAAACCTGTGAGGAGACTCTAACTAACCAGACCCTGCTGGAATAATGTGGGTAGGATGTGCTCCCAATGCATGCTGCATCTGCCCAACCATTGAATGTTGGCATATTGGCTGACCCTGAGCTGAGATTCACAGCTTGACCTGGAGGCCCTCCGTCCAGCCCAGAAGACCATGCTGTGCCCACAAATGAGTACATGCACTGGCTCCTGCACACTCCAGCAATCTAGGAGAACAAGAAACCAACATGTGAACAGCAATGTAGAGCAACAATGAGTGCCCTGGTAGAGGCATCACATAGGCCCAATAAGCCTTGGAGCACCACCTACCCACCGTCTGAAGTTTGTCCATTGTGAAACCTATTGAGGCTGCCATAGAAGCAGTCCCAATGTGGAATGAATGTGAACAGAAACAGAATGTTCTCCATCCCAAAGCCTTCAAAGCCAGCCTTGTGATTGTCCAGAATTTATATTTGGTCAAGAGGGAAGAGTTGTTATGTCAAAACAAAGGGCCAGGCAAATTCCCACACATATTGAGAAATGCCCCTAAAGCCATGACCAGGCATAAGTCCTGCACTGGGGCAGGGAACCATGACACCCTAACCCCTCTCCCTGTTTGATTGGTTGGATGTGGATAACCTGCTGAGAGAACTGGATATCACTGAACTGTAAAGCTCGCTGAGACTGATCTCCCTTGGCTGCCACAACCAATTCAGAAATCCTACACTCCAGAAAAAATGCCGTCAAAGCAGTAGCATGGAACAAGGTGGCCTCATACTGTGAGTTACACACAGAAGGCCACTTCCCCCTCAGTTCCAGTAGTATATCAGGTGCCAAAGGAAGCGTCAAGTCAAGAGTCACTGGAGACACCCTGGACCAGCCCTGGAGGACTTGCCTGACCCTGAAGTCAACCATGTTGTCACCCAAGACCTTCATTTTGGACCAGAAGGCAAGTGCTGATAGCTTGCTTCCAATGGTCTATGTCAAAAGGCCTCTCCTGAGAGTGTGTACACAAAACTGCAGCAAATGATCCATCAGAATGGGCTACCTACCACTGCTGCAGCTGAAAGGTAGTCCTGAAGACAAAGAACTCCCTACCTGCCTTGGTGCAAGAAGCTCTCGTACTAGTGGCTATGGATTGCAACATGGCCTCTGCCTCCTCCCGCCAAACTCCCAAAGCATGGCTAAACTGGTGTCCAGCAATTCCTGCACCCAGGGGGCAAGTTCTCAAAACTGCTGGACCTGGTTGTGTGACAAAGTATCAGCGATGGCCTTGTCCAGGCCAGGGATATGTCATGCACGGAGTAAAATATCGAACCGTAGGCAGTGCAAAGTGAACGCCCTGCCCCAAACCATAACTCTATGATTGTGGGATGACAGGGAAATGAGGGAATTGATGTCCTGGATGGTGGCCTAGTTGTCACACCAAAAGTGCACCGCAGAATTGGACAGTTGTTCAGCCCGCAGATGCACTGCCACATATATTGGGAAAAGAAAATCCAAAAAGGTAAGACCCTTACTCAGGCCCGTGGCTAGCTGATCCTCAGGCCACCACTCAGATCAACAATGATCCCTGACCATAACTTAGGGATATCAGAGAAATCTGCTGTGGATTCAAATGAGGCCAGTTTCTTTGGAATCCGGCCTCAGGAATCTGCAGCAGATTAGGACCACTTACCTCCGCTCCAGAAGGACCGGAGGTGGAACGGCACTTGGCTGCTTCTTCCAGCCGCAGCTGTTCGCCTCCTCCCTGTCCCTGCTGATTGCCTTTAAAAAAAAGTCTTTAAAAAAAAGGCAGTCAGGAGGATGTGCCCATAGACTTATAAGCAAATAGAGTCATGAATCTTCGGTATAAGTCTATGTGTCCATAGGCTTATACGCAAGATTCAAGGCTCTGTTTTGCATATAAGTCTATGGGCACATGCGCTCAGAAGGATGTGCCCATAGACTTATATGCAAAATAGAGCAGTGAATCGTGCATATAAGCCCATGGACACATAGACTTATACGGAAGATTCATGACTCTAGTTGTGTATAAGTCTATGGGCACATCCTCCCGATAAAAATTTTTTTAAAAAAAGACAATTTTTTTAAAGGCAATCGGCAGGGACAAGGAGGAGGCGAATGTCTCTGGCTGGCAGGAGGGAAGGTAAGCGCCCCCAAGCCAGCCCCCCCCCCCAGAATACAAGTGGAGCAGAACCGCTCTGGAGGATTCCGGCGAGGAGGAACGGATCACCTCCCCCCCCCATGGATTCCCCATCAGAACAGATGGTGGGAAATCCATGCACCTCTAAAATAACTCCAAAGCCAAGAGCACCAGCTGCATTGGAGAGTATCCTGAGTTACGCTTCCAATAGTGACGCTCGCCTCCAAAGGGAAATGCCATTGAACTCATTGAGAAAACGCAGCCAAACTAGCAAGTCCTCTTTCATGGTGGAAGACACTTTGACACGGTGGTGTGGGGGATGTAAGCCCTGCATAGTGCTGCACAGGCATCTAAGAAACACCCTGCCAGGGGCTATCACCCTACAAGCAAAACTGAGATGGCTGACAACCTCCTGAAGGGTGTGTAGTATTACTTGCTTAGATCTCAACACATCAGAGATCCTGCCTTTCAAAGCCAACAGCTTATCAGTAAGGAGCCCACAATATTGGTTAACCGAGTCCAACTCAATTCCCAGAAACGTGATAATAGAGGAAGGGTCCTCTGTCTTCTCCATCACCAAAGGAACACCCAGTTCCTTGGACAAGGCAGAAAATATGCGCACTGGGTAGAACCTGCAAATGTTCCAAACCAGCAATAGATTTTTTGATTCTGGGAAAATTGGGCACAACGTTGACCCTGAAAAGGAAGCTGAAAAAGCTACGGAAAATCCTTCCTCTAAATAAAGGACACCGTCCTGATACAGGTACCACCTCAAAAGATGCCTCAGGGGTTCTAACTCAATTGGACTGGACCCCTTTCGGAGGGGGCTGCAGACCACTGCCAAACTTCCTGCCTCCTTGCCCTTCCCGGTTTGGACCCTGCAAACCTCTGGTCTTGAAGTAACTAATGAAAGTGTGCTGTCCCCTGTCCCCAACAAATGAAACACTTGTGGAGAAACCTGCAGGGGGATTTAGAACAGGTGCCCCGGGAACTGAACTCCCAACAGAGCAAGCGGTGCTGAACCACTTGCCCCACACCCTTGGGGACTGAAGTAGGCAGCTGCTTGGATATTATGTGGCTATTATCAGACCTGTCCCCAAAGCCTGGCCTGGCTGGGGTCACAAACTGCAACCACAGGTCCTGTTCCTTGGCATCCCAATGCAAGGTGGGGCCCAAGGTGGCTTGCATACAAAATGATTTGTTGTAAGTAGGGATGGAAGAGAATTTCTCCACGAATCTCCAGGAGGTCGAATGCCAATGCATTCGGCCCCCCGAAATTGGTGGTGAAATTCTTCGCCACCCCCAGCCACCCCCCCGGGATGGGACTTACCTCCTTCGAATGTCCCTCTTGGCAGCGGGTCCCGGCAGCGTTTCGGCGGCGTTTTGGCGGTGGCAGTGGCCGGTCTTCCGCCATTACAAAGTGGCTGCCATTACAAAGTAAAGTAAAAATAACAAAACCAAACACGTGATAGGCTACGTAATGATTTACGTAGCCTATCACGGCTAGATTTTCAAAGTCAGCCATGATAGGCTACGCAAATCTTTATGTAGCCTATCACGGGTGACTTTGAGGGGAAAAAAAAAAGTGCATACGTAAATGGCGGTGCCCATGGGCGCCGCCATTTGCGTTCCTTATTTGGGCAGGGCTAGTCTACGTAAAGATTTACGTAGACTACGGCAAAAATAAGGGCAATGCTATTTGCGTTGCCCTTATTTTCACCGTAGTCTACGTAAATCTTTACGTAGACTACCCCTGCCCAAACAAGGAACGCAAATGGCGGTGCCCATGGGCGCCGCCATTTGCGTACGCGCTTTTTTCCCCCCAAAGTCAGCCGTGATAGGCTACGTAAAGATTTACGTAGCCTATCACGGCTGACTTTGAAAATCTAGCCGTGATAGGCTACGTAAATTGTTACGTAGCCTATCACGTTTTTTTTTTTTAATTTACTTTTGTATTTCGCGGCCGGGGAGACAGGGCGCTCCCCCCCGGCCTGAATTTTGGCGGCGAGGGATGGGGTGCCTCCCCCCCGGCCTGAATTTCGGCCGGGAGGGGCGGGGCACCTCCCCCGCCAGCCTGAATTTCGGGGGGAGAACCAGAGCACCTCCCCCCCACCGTGAAGCAAGCTGCGGGACCAGGTAAGGGACTTTTGTCCATCCTTAGTTGTAAGCTAGCCAAGCCCCGCCGTCATACTCAGTATAGGCCCTGTATATGATACCTAGATATTTAGTAAGGACCCAACCCCTCTCTGGATTTTTCTGTTGAATGACTCCCATATAAATAAGAAAACCAGGCAACCAAATGGCCCATGTGCTGGATACCTTCTTGCGTCTGACCCTCTCCTGGTCCTTATTGCTGGAATTTCCCTTATCCTTTGCTTTGGACTCGTGGAATAACAAGGAGGACGCATCTACAAATTCCACTTTTAATATTTTCTCCCTGGTTGCTGGTAACAGGTGGTAACCCAAGGTGGTAGACATTGCTCCACTTGGGATTGCACCCTTATCAACATTGGCATATGGATCACTGTCCATCCTGGCCGATTCAGCCAAAGCCGAAGAATCACTGTCCCCTGGGCCATGCCAAACAGCAGCACATGCGGCCGCTGCAGACGAGGCCTGCTGAGAAGCAGGGTCAGTGTTAGCTACCGAAAGTAAGGTGGCCACTGACAGTGTAGAGGTTCAGCCGTCCCAATGCCAATGTGGCATCAAGCCCTGTATAGCCAGGGGTAGAAGAGGGATAGACTGGCATAGGTGCTTGTGCGGATTGAGCAGCGTCACTCGTCAGGGTGAAGCTGGGAGCTGCAGGAGTGACCCCCGGGCCAGGCACACTTGCCAGTCTACCTGGCAGATGAAATGCCCCCTCTGTGTGGAAAAGGGCCAACCCACTCCTGCCATCCAGAGAAACCTAGGGATGTACGAAAGTCACTTACCATTTCTCGGATCTGCTTCATGGTGGTGGGGGGAGGCACTCCATCCCTCCCCCCAGAGTCCTGCCTGGCCAGCTCCGCTCCATGCGGATTCTGCGGAGCCACCGGCTGGCTCCGCCCACAGCCAGACATCTGGCTGCTGGGCAGCAGGGACGCAAATGGCGGCGGCCTAGCCACCGCCATTTGCGTCCCTGTAATTAACCGTGATAGGCTACGTAAATATTTACGTAGCCTATCACGGCAAAGTAAAAAAAAATGCGTATGTAAATGGCGGCGGCAACGGTGGCCGCCATTTGTGTTCGCTATTTTTTGCCATTCTAGACTACGTAAATATTTACGTAGGCTAGAACGGCAAAAAATAGCGAACGTAAATGGCAGCCGCCGTAGCCACCATTTGCGTACGCTGCGCCCGGCTGCGGCCAGCCAGGAGACCAGCTGCCGCCCCTGCCACCACCGCACCTCCCGCCGCACCTGCCACCGCTGTTGCTGCCACCCCACTGCAGCCGCACCTGCCGCACCCGCCGCCGCACCTGCCACCGTACCCGCCGTACTCAGCCAAAAATTCTCTCAGAACAGCTTACCAACCCCCCCTCCCCTCAGTTAAACAAGACAGTCCTGCTCCTCAGGCTTACTATCTAAAAAGTCACAACACATAAGGAGAAAGGAACGGGGAGGGAAGAGGGAGGGAAATAAGTCTTTCACCAAGGCTGGTAGAATGGCCCTGCTTCTCCCTCAGCTCAGCCTGCTGGAATGTCTACTGATGATGACAGCAGAGGGATGAGGAGCCTTCATAGGCAGGTCTTTCAACAGGACTGGTGAAATGGCCCTGCTTCCTCTTATCACCTCAACCTAAAAAGATGACATGCAAGGAAAAAAAATGGGGAGGGGACAGGGGAGTGTTTTAGCAGGGCTGGCAGAATGGTCCTGCTTCTTCCCAGTCTCATCCCCATCAGTAAATCCTACTGGAATGCTTATCAAAACTCACTTGGCTTTGCCTAAAATTCCTTGAATATTATGAAAGAAACGTCACCTTTTATTTGAAGTGAAATCAAGGGACAACCTAGGGATTTGTAGATTTCTCCCAGTGAAATTTTTGTTTGTGTTATTGAATGTTCTACAGAAATTTTCAGGTGTTTTGCCTGAGGTAGGAATCCCCCAACCCCAACCACCCGCCCAATTATGTACACCTACAAACAGACTTTGAATTTAAATGAATTTTACTTCAAATGAAAATTTGGTAAACTCTAATCTTAATGCGTAGGACAAAGTTCAATAGAATTGTGAAGCATATCGACAATTCAAAATATGATATATGTAGCTCCAGTATCATACAGAAACTGGTTGCCATTGCTATTGTTTAATGATGCATGGTGCAATCCTATGGAGATAGGCATCAGCCTGTGAACTTGGAGACTGATCCCTATCCAATGCAGGGTGGGCGGAGCATGGAGGGAATCCTCTCCATGTTCCAGCCACCCTGCATTTTTGGCTAGATTTGTGATTTCAGTTGTCTAGCCAGGAAATATTGGAGCGGGAGGGAGGGAGGCTGATCAGCACATAGGAAGCTTCATAAAGAGGCTTCTGCAGTCTCCTCCCCTGCCCACCCCTGGGATCACTCCCTTTTTGCCCTCTCTGCACTCTGTTTCCAAGCGCAGAAACAGGCAAGAACCGCACCACCTATGAGGTGAACATGGTTTCTGGGAACCAAGCTTGGAGCCCTGGCTCAGAGCTCAGTTCCCAGTAGGGATGTTGGAGAATTCCGCCACGGATCTCAGTGAGGCGAATGCCAGTGCATTCGGCCCCCAGAAATCTGTGGTGGAACGAAGCCCCCCGCCCCACCACCCCGCAAAAGGCGCATGAAATAGAGCACTTACCTGGTGCCATTCGTGCTGCTTTGCGAATGGCAGCTGCGTCTGCAGCCACCATTCACTTTTTCATTATTGCCGTGATAGACTATGCAAATACTTACATAGCCTATCACAGCTAATGCAGGAATGCCATTTGCATCCCTGCGGAGGCTGTGATAGGCTACGTAAATATTTACGTAGCCTATCACGGCAAAAGACAGGGGCACAAATGGCGGCCGCTATGCCATTTGCGCCACTGTCTTTCGCAGTGATAGGCTACATAAATATTTACATAGCCTATCATGGCAAAAAAAAACAGGAATGCAAATGGCAGCCGCCGTAGCCACTGCCATTTGTGTTCCTTTTTTTTTTTTTTTTTTACTGTGATAGGCTATGTAAATATATACGTAGCCTATCATGGCAAAAGACAGGGATGCAAATGGCGGCTGCTACGGCAACCGCCATTTGCGTCCCTGCACAGCCCAGTGGTCGGATGTCTGGTTCCGGGCTGCCCCAGCTGGCAGCTCCATGGAGTCGCTGCAGAGCAGAGCCGGATGGGGAGAATTTCGGGGAGAGGGACGGAGCGCCTCCCTCCCACCGCAGATGTCCCTGGATGAAACCACGTTAAGTGTTTTGTACATCCCTAGTTCCCAGGAACCAACACATCCTATTCCCAGGAACCAAGGAACCAAGCTATTCCCAGGAACCAGCACAAACTGGCATTAGCTGGGAATAAACACGCACATAATTTTTGAACACTAGCATTGTTCATAGGGATGGACGGACTCACCTCTGTCTGGGAACACTAGTCACTCACCAAGCCGCTGCCACCCATTCCCACTTGTTGTGTCACGCAAGCCCCTCGAGCAATCGGTGAGCACTGCAGTGCTGTCTACTCCTTTGTTACACACCATTGTTATGCAAAATAGTATCTTGGCTCTTTCTGGAAAACTAATGTTGCGTAGATTGTGGCTGTAAAGGGCCATCTACACAACATTTATGCCTGTAAAGTTGCATAGATGGTCCCTTTAAGGCCGCAATCTATGCAACATTAGTTTTCCGGAAGGACCCGAAATGCCAGTTTGTGTAACAAACAAATGAACTCCACAGCTGCTCAATAACAGAGAGGTCTGTCCCTGGTGTGTACCACTTGGGTAGCTGCTCTATGAACATGGTCCAGATATCCTGAAAGGCAGTGAGCTTATCAGTAGCTCTACGCATCTCTCTTGTTGTCTTATTATCAGATCTCATGAACTTTGTGATCTTCTGATCACAAGGTGGTCATTGTGATGTTAAGGGTCATAGTTGCCCTGAAGAAGATGTGCCCCTAGGGGATCCTATCAAAATTATACTCTTTGATGCTTTGTTCCACCATACAGAACCTGTGTAGTTTAAAATCTTTTGGGAGGCAGATTTGGTATCCTCAATATCTGATGCAAACTGGAAAGCACTGTGGTCACAGTTCCCATTCCACACCATTTTTGCCAGGCTCAGAGAAAAAGCAATTAAAGTTGCCCATAGATGGTATTATACCCCACTTAGATTACACTGTAGGTACCCCACTTTATCTCCTAACTGTTGGTGAAGCTGTAACACTATAGGCTCTTAGATGCACATGTGATGGGAATGCCCCAGGGTCTATGTGTTCTGGTCTCAGTTTTTTGGAATAATCTCATGCATTATATCTCAACCTGTTAGTCCTGACCCACTACTTGCTTTATTATCAATTTATGACAATGTTGGTAGAAAAAGAAAAGAAGAAATGATAAGGACTTGTTAAATTTCTTGTTAGCAGCAGCTTGTTTAGAAATTGCTCGAGACTGGAAGTCAACTGCAAGTTTTACTTTACAAAGTAAGCTAATGAAGGTTTGGTAAATAGCTCTGGCAGAGAGCCTGACACATCACAGCAGACTTCTTTGAAGACTTAGCAATAAGGACTGCTTTATTTAAGTTTGGTCTCTCTTCTTTGCACTTTTGAATAGAGGTGTCCCTGAATACATGTCTCCAGAGACCCAAAAGTTCTTTTGAAGGAATTTAGTTCATTGAATTTGGTACCATATAATACCTTCAAGGTCCAAAGCTGAAATGGGATTATTTTCTGTGAGTGTGTATTGCATTTATATATATATATATATTTTATGTGAAGAGTTTATAATATGTTGTATAAATTTTTAATAATAAAACAAACAGAATCTTGCTGTCCCTCCCCAGATACTTCAGAGCATTTTTGAGCTAATGTCTGATCAAAGAAACATTTTTTTAAAGAACCAAACTGAACATCAAGGATTACAGAAGAACAAGAACATAAGAACAGCCATGCTGGATCAGACCAAGGTCTATCAAGTCCAGCATTCTGTCCACCCAGTGGCCAACCAGCTGCCCAAGGGAAACTCACAAGCAGGATATGAGTGGAAGAGCACCCTCTCACCCATATTCCCCAGCAAATGGTGTACATAGGCATACTGCCTCTGATACTGGAAGAAGCATATAGCCATTAGGACTAGTAGTTATGGATAGCCTTATCCTCCATGAGTTTGTCCAATCCCCTTTTAAAGCCATTCAAATTGGTGGCCATCACTACATCTTGTGATAATGTATTCCATATTTTAACTATGTGCTGTGTGGAGAAGTAGTTCATTTTATCTGTCCTGAATCTTTCACCAATTGGTTTAATGGGATGACCCCACTGGTTTCTAGTATTATGAGAAAGGGAGAAAAATATCTCCCTATTTTCTCTACACCATGCATAATTTTGTACTCATCTCTCACCTCATTCTCCTTTTCTCTAAGCTAAACAATCCCATAAGTTGAAACTTTTCCTCATAGAGTAGTTGCTCCAGCCCCTTGACCATTTTAGTTGCTTGTTTATGCACTTTCTCCAACTCTACAGTATTCTTTTTTAAGGTGTGGTGATCAGAACTCTACACAGTATTCTAAGTGTGGTCACACCATAGATTTGTATAAGGGCAATATGATCTTGACATTTTTATTTTTGATTCTATTTTTTCTAATTATGCCTAACAAGGAATTTGCCTTTTTCACTGCAGCTGCATGCTGGGTTGATATTTTCATTGACCTACACACTACAATCCCAAGATCTTTTTTTGGGTCAGTCACCACCACTAGCTCAGATCCCAGCAGTGTATATGTGAAGTTGGGATGTTTTGCCCCAAGATGCAAAGAAGAAGACAGTTTACAGATCTCTTCAGCTATAAGAGAATATAGCCAGTCCACCAGTTTAGAGAATATGACTTAGTGCTCATTTCATTTTTTTTAAGTGCTACACTTTTTCAGTCACTTAAACAATATCTGATTTGCTAGTAATTTCCATCTTTGTACATTAAATTACCATCCTAGTTTCTTCAACAGCATGTTGGGATGATAGCTAGCAATGAAAGAGAGAGAGAAAGAAAAGAGTGCCTCATACATAATTATAGTGATTCAGAGCAAAAGTGTGTTATTCCCGCAAAACTAAATTAACAATGCTAAAAAATTTAAGTAGGAAGTTCAATTACCAAAAAAAAGCAGCAAAAAATGCTTGACTAAACTCATTAAAAAGTGTAAGAATCAAATCCTCATTTTAAAATGTGAAAAAGGAGGTAAACATCTTCTAAACCAAGGGTGGGCTACTTTCAGTCTTCAACCTAACTTCAAGCAGCCCTTGGCCCCATTTCAAAACCTGTCTGCAAGTGATCAGTTCAGACCTCTGGTGAGAGTGAAGCACTGTTCCTTTGGCACCCTGCTGGGAAGAGAGGAAGAAGAAGAGAGAGAAGGAGGGAGAGAGAAGGGGGTGCAGAAAGAAAGACAACACAGAGAAAACACTGAGAGAAAGAAAACTCTACCCACTGTTGGCTCTGGTCCAGTCACCATTGTCTTCAGCCCCACTCAAGGCCAGCATGTGCCTGTGGCAGATTACCATGATGGAAATGTGCTCCTCAACAGAAGGGGAAAAAAAGTTCATCACCCCTGTAATTCATCAGATGGATTCTCCTTGCTCACATTTAGCTTTCTAGTTATTTATTTATACATATGTCAAGTCCAAAAGCCTCCCAAAAGTGGCTTACAGTATAACTAAGCTAGTATAAATACAATTTAAAAACAATTTTAAAAATCCATTAAAATAAACAAACAATTTGTGGAGTCTCTTTCAGTTATATGACTAACATCCCAGTACATGAATGAACATGTTCGAAAAGCCTTGCCTGAAGCAGCTTGCTATGGATAGTCCAGTCATGCCATCAGTGGTGTAGTGGTAAATTTTGAAGGGCAGGTACTCATCATGACAGGCATCACAGCCACGCCCCCAAAGATAGTCCAAAATTGCAGGCAGCTTATTTGTTCCATAACAACAAACCAGTTCTGGTGGTATTCATCTCCACCAGGAGGAGGTCTACTGTAAAGCTGATAGGTCTTCATTGCCCATTCAAGAGCAAGACACCCCCAATACTTTGCATGACAACAGGGAACATGATATTGTTGCTGGGAAAAATCACTCCCCCCCCCCAGCAACTGTCAGGATTGCAGCTAAGCTCAGAGGGAACAGGGGTGGCAGATGATGTCAGCATCCCTGCTAATTAAAAAAGAAAAAAAAAGTGTTGGTGTTGCATCCCTGCATGTCCCGGCTCCACTATACCACTGCATGCCATCCTTGGGAAAGTGGCATCCCTGGCTACCCCACAGTTGTTGTCTTTCATAGACATGAGAATGTAGCCATTGTTTTTGCAGTATATGGACCAGAAGTTGTTGATGAGCTAGGAACTCCAGATCCAGTCATCCTACTTCTTTCCATGCTTAAGCTCACAGAGTAGAAGAGAGGATTCTATGGGAGCTGGCAAATGTTTGATAATGACACAGGACCATGCATGTAGATGACAATCCTCAGAGCTGTAATGTTCCTGGAGGTGATGCTGGCATAACCTGGGGGTTGACCAGCAAGTCCAGTATGGTTGCTATGACAATATCCATGTTGGCCTTTGCATGGTCTATACAACTCTGTGCTGGCAATGATCTCATGCTTCAGAACCCATTCAAATGCCTGTCATTCCTTGCCACCATCGCAGACATACCATCCAAACCCCCAACAGTAGGCACTGAGAATTTGTTGAGACATCTGGATGAGTTGCTGAGTCCTGAGGAAGAAATCCCTTTCTAGTGCTCTGGAGCTAGAGAAACTGCAACAAGAATTGCACACAACTTGGTCCTTGACTGGAGTCACTGCACCATGTAGCCGCTAATTCAAGCTCTTGGCAGGATGAGGTCCACATACAGTTCCATGGAGAAAGATAGCCTATTCTCTTTATCTCACCATTCCTCCAAGAAGATTGGGTGGTGTATTGTATAGAATTTCCTAACCCCCATCATATTGACACAGCAATCCTATGGAATAGGTTAGGTTGAAAGATAATTATTGACTCAAAATAACCAATGAGTAGGGATGTATTAAAAATGGGTTTCATTTTGGTTTTGATCAGAATTTACCCAGTTCACACCTTCTGGACTAAACATGTACTTGGATGAAGTCTGCAGTGAAAGGCCATACATTTCTGAGCTTGCAATGTGATGTGCAGACAAAAAAAAAGTGTTCAAGAGCATGCATTAAGGATGGCGGAGAATTCTGCCACAGATTTCAGTGAGGCCGAGCGCACTGGCATTCTGCCCCCCAAAATCCGTGGCAAAACGGCCTCCCAGCCACGGCCACCCCGGGGAATCCCCCCAGAACGAAACTTACCTGGGGCTCCAGTGGTGGCAGCGGTGGCTGGTCTTTCGGCCGGCAGCTGCAGCCACCATTTGCTTCCTGCCAAGCAGCCGTGATAGGCTACGCAAGTATTTACGTAGCCTATCATGGCAAAGAGCAGGGATGCAAATGGCGGCTGCTATGCCATTTGCGCCGCTGCTCTCTCCGTGATAGGCTACGTAAGTATTTATGAAGCCTATCACGCTAAAGGCAGCCATGCAAATGGCGGCCACTATGCCATTTGCGTAGCTGCCTTTACCATGTTAGGCTACGTAAATACTTACGTAGCCTATCATGGAGAGAGCAGAGGCACAAATGGCGTAGCGGCCGCCATTTGCGCCCCTGCTCTTTGCCATGATAGGCTACGTAAATACTTGCATAGCCTATCTCGGCAGCCTGGCAGGACGCAAATGGCTGCCGCTACAGCATCCACCATTAGGGGTGGACGAAAGTGAGTTACCTGTCCTCGAAGCTTGTTCGCGGTGGGGGGGAGGTGCTTCGCTGCTCCCCCCGCAAAGTTCAGGCTGGGGGGGGAGGCTTCCCGCCTCGCCCAGCCGAAATTCAGGCCGGGGAGGAGGCGCCTCGCCTCGCTCGGCTGCGAACTCAAAAGTGTTTTTTTAAAAAAAAAAATGCCCCCGTGATAGGCTACGTGATGATTAACGTAGCCTATCATGGCTAGATCTGCAAAGTCAGCTGTGATAGGCTACGTTAATCGTCATGTAGCCTATCACGGGTGACATTAAAAAAAAAAAAAGCACGTACGCAAATGGCGGCCCCCATAGGGAGCCGCCATTCGCGTTCCTTATTTGGTCGCTGTAGTCTACATAAATCTTTACGTAGACTACAGCGACCAAATAAGGAATGGGAATGGCGGCTCCCTATGGGGGCCGCCATTATCTGTACGCGCTTTTTTTTTTTTTAAAGTCACCCGTGATAGGCTACATGACGATTTATGTAGCCTATCACAGCTGACTTTGCAGATCTAGCCGTGATAGGCTACGTTAATCGTCACGTAGCCTATCACGGGGGCATTTTTTTTTCTTTTATTGCAATGGCGGCGGCGGCAGCCGGTCGAAAGACTGGCTGCCGCTCCCGCCCCAGACAAAGACCCGCCGAACCGCCGGCCGGACCCGCCGCCGGGAGGGACATTCAGCAAAGGTAAGTCCCGTCCCGGGAGGGGTGCGGAGGGGGTGCGGATAATTTCTTCCTGAAACTTGTTCGGGGGGCCGAACACGTTGGCGCTTGGCCCCCTGAAGTTTCGGGGAGAAATTCTCCGCCATCCCTAGCAATCATTTGTGTCTGCAGCAGCCGGCCGTGGCCGGAACTCTGGCTGCGGATGGCCCTGGCCGGCAGCTCCATGGAGCCACCGCGGAGCAGAGCTGGCCCAGGGAGGATTCCGGGGGGAGGGATGGAGCACCTACCCCCACCGCGAATCCAAACTGCAAAAAGGTTAATGACTTTCGTACATCCCTAGCATGCGTACATTTGAAAAATGTGCATGACAAATGCATACTTTTCAAAAACGTGAACCAATATGCTTTAATCAATGGGAGAAGAATACATAAATTTCAAATATGCACACAACTGATGTGTACATTTTGGAAAACATGCACAAAAATATGTATGGATTTTTATGCGAAACGGAAAATCAAAGATCGCAATCTGATACAGACTGGAGTCAGAACGAGCTTTGGGATGGAATTTGGAGAGCTTTCATGAACTTGAGTTTTTCTGCTTTGCTCATTTCTACCAATGAGCTGCAGAGATGTGCAGGGAACTGAACCCATAGTTCCTCAGCCTAAATCCAA
Source organism: Heloderma suspectum (assembly GCF_057233095.1). Lineage (NCBI taxonomy): Eukaryota > Metazoa > Chordata > Lepidosauria > Squamata > Helodermatidae > Heloderma > Heloderma suspectum. The sequence continues at coordinate 30,543,752 of NC_139465.1, forward strand.
AACTCTAGATACACTCTTTCTATTATTTATTCATTTATTTAAGAAGTATATAGCACAACTTTCCTTTAAAAGTTACGGGTGTACGGATTCCCCACTGTCTGTTCTGGTGGGGAATCCATGGGGAGGAGAGGTGATCCATTCCTCCCCACCCCAGAATCCTCCAGAGCAGCTCTGCTCTGCTCAGATTCTGGGGGTGGGGAACTGGCTTGGGGGCCTTCTACCTTCCCTCCTGCCAGCCAGAGCCATTCGCCTCCTCCCTGTCCCTGCCGATTTCCATGTCTTTAAAAAAAAAAAAAAAGGCTATCAGGAGGATGTGCCCATAGACTTATATGCAAAATAGAGCCATGAATCTTGCATATAAGCCTATGGACACAAGATTCATGACTTTGTTTGTGTATAAGTCTATGGGCACATCCTCCCGTTCACTTTTTTTTTTAAGACATGGCAATTGGCAGGGACAGGGAGGAGGAGAGCGGCTAGGGATGTCAGAGAATTCTGCCACGGATCTCGGTGAGGCTGAATGCCAGTGCATTCACCCCCCCGAACTCCGTGGCAGAATGGCCTGCCACCCCCCCGCCCCCGCGGATCCCCCCCGGGACGAGACTTACCTGGGGCAGATCTTCCAGGCGGCGGTGGCAGCACTGGCAGCAGCCGCTGCGGCAGCGGCTGTGGCAGTGGGTCTTCCGACCCGCTGCCACCACCGCCATTTCCAGGCTTGTAAAAAAAAAAAAAAAAGTGATAGGCTACATAAATCTTTATGTAGCCTATCATGGCTGGGTGGGTTTTAAAAAAACAACAACCGCATACGCAAATGGTAGCGGCTACGGCCGCCGCCATTTGTGTTCCTTATTTTTTGCCGTCTTAATATATGTAAATATTTACGTAGACTATGATGGCAAAAATAAAGGTGAAAGCAAATAGCGTAGCGGGCGCTATTTGTGTCCCTTTTTGATTCGCCATTTTAGCCTACGTAAAGATTTACGTAGGCTAAAACGGTGAATCAAAAAGCGAGGCAAATAGCACCCACTATGCTATTTGCGTTCCCCTTATTTTCGCCGTCATAGTCTATGTAAATATTTACGTAGATTAAGACAGCAAAAATAAGGAATGCAAATGGCAGCGGCCGTAGCCGCCATTTGCGTACATGTTTGTTTGTGTTTTTTTTTACCCAGAGCCCTCCGTGGCCGGAAATCCGGCTATGGACTGCTCTGGCCTGGCTGGGCCTGGCCGGGTGCTCCGCGGAGCTGCCGCGGAGCACAGCTGGCCGCGGAGGATTCCAGGGGGGAGGAACGGAGCGCCTCCCCCCCGTCGAGGATTCCGTGGGGAGGGATGGAATGCCTCCCCCCCACCATCAACATAATCTGCGAAAGGTAGGTGACTTTCGTACATCCCTACAAACGGCTCTGGCTGGCAAGAAGCAGCTGAGTGCTGTTCCGCCTCCAGTCTTTCTGGAGCGGAGGTAAGTGGTCCCGATCCACTGTGGATTCCTGAGGCTGGATTCTTTGGATTCCCATTTGAATCCACAGCAGATTTCTCTGACATCCTATTAAAAGGTAAAGGCCATAAGAACATCAGAAGAGTCCTAATGGATTAGACCAAAATAGGGGTGGATGGATCTGCTTGTTTTGCTTTCTATAATGTTCCCATCTTTCAAGCACACATTCATTCCCTCCCATTGCCACATCAGTTTCCTTTTTTTTAAAAAAGTGCATGAAAATCCATGCACATTTCTTTGTAGAATTTCCCCTAATATATACATTTTTGCAAGCACTTTACCCTAATAAATACTTCTTTTACATGCGATTTTTGTTTGGAGAACTGCATCACACAATTCACAGAAATTCATCTACCAAAGGATAATTGTGTTCCACTTTATGTATTAGTCCAGGAAGTGCAAATTTGATTGTGATGGAGAATACGCCTGTTACCCTGAATGGAACACATGTTTGTGTGTTTCCTATCCCCCCCCCCCGCACTTTAAAAAAGATATTTAAAGGGAAGCTTTGAATCTATAAGCTCTCATATTCTGGTTACAGACTTACCTCCACTAGGGGGCAAGGCTATCTCATTTTAGTGCAAGGTAAAACAATGAACAGTACCATTTCTTAGTTATTAAGATGTCCCATTGTGGAAGGACTTGGGATTAAGTTAGCCAGTCAGGATGCTGGACTAGATAGGCCTTTGGTTTGATCCAGCAAGGCTCTTCTTATGTTTGCAGGAAAACTTCTGCAACCCCAGATGAGTCAGCTTCCACCTCTGAGAAGCGCACAGACTCTTCCTAAGTTCCAGGTACTGGGTACGCTTACTCGGTACTAGTGCTGTTTCAAGAGAGTGAATTTTCAAATCCTTCCCAGCTTTTATGATAGACTTTGTTGCATCTACTGCAGGAAGAAGTAAAACTATGTCACAAACATTATATATTCACAGAGGTGAGCATAAGCCAAGCCAGAAGATGTAAATTTCTGCCCCAAATAGACAGTTGCCAGCTCCAGGTTTTTGAGGGCCCTTGGGCAAGACACCCTCAATGGGCCCTTTCACTTAGTGACTGCCATTGTGACCAACTGCTATTGCTCCTCATCCTTTTTCTCATCATTGCTACGGCCTGCTTGCTTGACAGGCAGAGAGCCAGTGAGAAAATAGACAGTGGCATCTCCTGCTCCTCCTTCTCACTACCACCATTGTCTTAGCCAGAATGAGAAGCAGGGAAAGAAGCAGGTTGCAATGGTGAAGAGGAGGAGCAACTCCAGGGGGCTCTTGTCAGTGGGTCCCTACTGGAGTGTGAACCCTCAGCAGGTCCGCAACAACCACTCCTACCCACCTTGAGTGCCATTTTTTGGTAGAAAGGTGGGGTACAAAATAAATGAATAAATACCCCTGACACCAGTCCTGCATAGACATTGGCCTGATTCGCATGAGCACCATGGCTTAAACACCAACCCATGGGTTATTTGAGGGTTGTTTCCCCCTTAAACCAGCCATGCCACCTGGGCTAGGACAACATGACAAATCACGCTCAGGCAGGTAATTAGGCAAATGGTGCCCAGCACACACCAGCATGTGCCACGAATTGAAGAAGCCATCATGGCTTGTTTAAGCCATGTTGATCATGCAAACTGTGTCAGTGTAGCAGAGGTGTGGGGGCAGGGCTCATATCACTACTGCCCATGTCATCCTTGGGCCATTGCTGGGGCCCCCATACCCTGGCAGGGCTATTGGCCAGGACTCCAAGCAATGGAGCAATGCCTATTCACCATTTTAATTTCCAGTCATGCTCTGTAGAAATACTACATGGAGGGTGGGGGGACAGTATTGTTGAAAAATTAAAATGGCAGGTAGACCCAGCTGCCTAGCACTGTTCAGAGCTCCTGTGTTGGAGCTGCTGCCCACCACCACTTCTAGCTAAGCCCATCATAGCCTATCATCAGAGGAAGGGGCCTAGTATTGAGAACACCTAGCCAAAAGCCCCTGCAAACCTGTCTGGGGTCTGCTTTTCTGTAGATTCAAGCCATAGTACTGCTGTCACATTGAATGACCCACACAACCACACAGGCAAAGTCAATGATGAACATCCTTATCTGAAAAATGTTACAGTGCTATAATAACTATGACCAGCTCTACTGCAACATTTAGCATTCTACAAAATGGTTACCATCCGTTCACTAACACAGCTTCAGTCAGAAACCAGTGCAGGATAGACACCATGCATGTCATCGATGAGGAAGATCCTTTCAGCAATGTATAAAGCAGCAGGGAGTGGCTGGGGACATAAGAAGTGAGAACAGGACTGTTTTACCAATGTTCAGTTATGCCCTTGTTTGCATCTATGAAATGCTGAAAAATACTGAACTGAATCCTTTCCAGATCTGTAGGCATAGGTCATCCTTTGCTTGTGTAATGTATTGACTAAGGCTCCTATGTACTTGGGAGCAAGCTCCACTGAACACAATGGGACTTCTTTCTTTAGATATATACGTATTTCAGACCAGGCTGTAGCTGTGGGCCAGGTTGTCTTCAGTTCTTTCCTCTGAGGACATCTCACTAGGGATGGCAGAGAATTCCGTGACAGATTCCAGTGAGGCCAGATTGAATCTGGGCCCCCAGAATCTGTGGCGGAACGGCCTCCTACCCCCCACCCCCCATGGAATCCTCCCGGGACGGCACTTACCTGGGGCGGATGCGGCGGATGCGGCAGCGGCGGCGGCAGTTCCAGCGGTGGCGGTTCCAGCGGCGGCGGTTCTGGCTGCCGCAGCTCCAGCAGTGGCGGTGGCAGCTCCGGCAGCTGGTCTCCTGCCCAGCTGCAGCCAGGCTGCTGCCACCGCCATTGCCATCCTTGCAGCCGTGATAGGCTATATAACAATTTACATAGCCTATCACGGCTAACCCCCCCCCCCCAAAAAAAAACCAGCATACACAAATGGTGGCTACAGCAGTTTGGACACCATTTGCATTCCCTATTTTTCGCCATTCTAGCCTACATAAATATTTACGTAGGAAATTACGGCAAAAAAAAGGGGGAAACGCAGATAGTGTAGTGGGCACTATTTGCGTTCCTTTATTTGTTGCCGTTCTAGCCTACGTAAATATTTACATAAATATTTACGTAAGATAAATCGGCGAAAAACAGCAAACGCAAATGGCAGCCGCGTGGCCGCCATTTGCATCTGGAGCAGCCCGTCCGCAGATGGAAATCCAGCTGCGGACGGCAGTGGCTGGTTGCTCCGCGGCCTGGATGCGTAGCAGAGCTGGCCATCGAGGATTCCGGGGGGGAGGACTGGATCACCTCCCCTCCGTCGAGGATTCCGGGGGGAGGGATGGAGCACCTCCCCCCCATCTCCCCCACTGCGAAAGATTCCTCAAAAAGGTGAGTTTCGTACATCCCTACATCTCACCTCTGTCATGAACCAACTTGGTGTCAGGAACTGCTTCACATGATGAGCCATGTTTCTGCAGCTTCTCGGTAAAATGTCAGGAATTGCTGACTACCGCCCCATCTGATGAACTGTGTCACTACAGCTTCTCGAAGAAGAATCTTCTGGTCTGGCCATTGGCTCCTCCTGGGCAGGAAGGCATACAGGAGGGTTTCCTGTCTCACAGGGACTTTATCTGAGCAGCAAGTTCTGCCTGAGCTCTGTTATGACTTCGGTCCTGCCTTCTGGTTTGCCTTCTGATACTGGTTTCTCTTTGGGTTTGGCTTCTACTTCCCAGCTACTGACTTGCTCCAGATGTCTGGCCACAACCCACCCCCAACACTATACAGTCTTAGGCAAGTCACTATAGGATGGTCCAAATTACCCCACCATGCACTGAAAGAACTCATGAGGGGGGACTGTGGGGCCATATAGGCTAGCTTTGCTGCTGATGCCTACTGTGCTCCTGCTGCTGATCCCAGAGCAGAAGAGCTTCCTGTCTATGCACGTGGCTGGCATAGGAAAGGGCTCTACGCGCATAGCCATGATCGGTCCAGATCCCCCTTCCCATGGAGAAGCTTTCCATCAGTACATTAATATGCCTACAGAGCCCTTCCCTATGTAAGCCACACACATGGACAGCAGTGAATCATTTATGCCATGAGTGTTGGCAGTGTGTGCAGGGCAGGGGACAGCTATGGTGCATGTCAGTGGTAGCTGGACTAGCCCACTAAGTTAAGTGACCCCTTGCATGCATTCTTTCAATGTGTGGTGGATTGGGGGAGGTCATTGTGTGAAATTCTCTTATCTCTCAGCCTCATCCTTGTGCTGGAAATATGGGGATAATATGGCCTCATCGTTAGCAGGTCATATGAGAGGAATACAAATGGAATGTTTTCACTTTGGGGCAGAAGTCACTAGGAGCAGTTGGCCCTGCATAATCTCCTGAGAGGCCAGGATAATCCTGGTTTATAGGATTGTACCAATCACCAAAGGCAATTGTTCAATTAAGTTGTTTATGCTCCTCTTACAAGCCAAAGAAGGTTGTTCAGTGTTTCAGTAAGTTAGAATAAATAAGTTTGGACATGTCTGGGGTTTGTAGGGATGTATGAGAAATTCTTTTCAATTCATTTTCATTAGAATTTACCCAGTTTGCACCTTCCAGACCAAACATGGACTCTGATGCAAACTGTGGTCCAAGTCTGTACATTTCCAATCTTGCAATGGTATTTGTGGACCCCACCCCCCACAAAAAAAGTGTTTGACAGCAAGTATACATTTGAAAAACTCACGTGAAAAAGTATGCACATCTGAAAAATGTGCACAAATACATTTTCATCAGTAAGAGAACAGTGCATACATTTCAAAGATGCACGTAACTGATGCATATGTTCAGAAAAATATGCACTAACATATGCATAGATTTTCATGCAAAAATAAAAAAAGAAGCAGCTTGCAATTGGATTTAAAAAAAAAAAAAGAGGTAAAGGTGTCCCCAACCAGTCATGTCTGACTCTAGGGTGTGGTGCTCATCTCCATTTCTAAGTTGAAGAGCCAGCATTGTCTGAAGACGCTTCCGTGGTCATGTGGCCGGCATGACTGAACACCGAGGTGCACGGAATGCTGTTACCTTTCCCGCCGAAGCGGTACCTATTTATCTACTTGCAATTTCTTGCTTTCGAACTGCTAGGTTGGCAGAAGCTGGGACTGAAGACAGGAGCTCACTCCATCACGCAGCACTCAGGTCTCAAACTGCTGTCCTGCCGACCTTCCGGTCTGCAGCATCTTAACCACTAAGCCACCGCGGCCCCTTGCAATTGGATTAGGGATGTGCAAACTCACTCCCGTCCGGGTTCTCTGGACTCCTGCCAAGCCTGTGCCACCACTCACTGGTCCCTGGACTGTGCTCGAGCCCCTCCCACTCTCAGTGAGCAGCCCGCATTTACCCCAGTGGCCTCATCGAGTTCTGCGAATGCCATTTCTTTAAAAAAAAAAAAGTCATTGCAAAAATGTGCATGTTTCTGTATGCGTGCAAATGCGCATTTTTGTGAATGTGCATATTTTCATATGTGAAATGTGCATTGTTGCGAAGGCACACTGTGTGTATGGAAATATGCATTTTTCGTGAAATACGCATTTTTGCACATACACAAATATGCACATTTGCAAAAAATAGCATTTGCACATGTGCGCAAATTTGCACATTTTTGCAATCACATTTTATTTCTCAGAAAATGACAACTGCGAAGCTTGACAAGGCTGCTGGGGTGAGTGCAGGCCATTCGCCAAGCACAGGCAGGGGGCGAGCAGGAGCTCAGCATCAGGGCTTGGGGGTGCAGGAAGGAGCAGGTCTGCCCGATTCCTGGACTGAGTCAGGCACCCATGCCATCCCTTATTGGATATGGACTCAAGTCAGAATGAGCTTTGAGATGGAATTGGGAGAACGTTGGTGAGCTCCTGTTTTGCTGATTCGTATATCCATAGGTGTGTTGCTGCTTTCCAGAATCAACAATAATATAACTGATCTACCTTACAAGGTTGTTGTAAGGAATTATACTGAAATGAACCTGAAGGGTTTGGAACACTATTATAATAATACTAGGGATGTCAGAGAATTCTGCCACGGATTCCAGTGAGGCTGGATTCTAAAGAATCCACCCCCAGAATCCATGGCAGAACAGCCTCCCACCCCCCGCACCCCATGGAATCCCCCACAGATGAAGCTTACCTGGGGCGGATGCGGCGGTGGCTCTGGCGGTGGCTCCAGCGGCGGTGGCTCCAGCTGATCTCCCGGCTGGCCACTGCTGGGCTGCTGCGGCCACAAATGGCAGCCGTCGTAGCGGCCGCCATTTGGGTGCTTGCAGGCAGCTATGATAGGCTACGTATGTATTTACGTAGCCTATCACAGCAAACAACAGGGACACAAATGGCAGCTGCTATGCCATTTGCTCCCCTGCTCTTTGCAGTGATAGGCTACGTATTTACGTAGCCTATCATTGTAAAGGCGGCCACGCAAATGGTGTAGCGGCCCCCATTTGCATGGCTGCCTTTACCGTGAAAGGCTACATAAATACTTTTACGTATTACTAATAATACGTTTTACTTTCACGTAAATACAAAGAGCAGGGGCGCAAATGGCGTAGCAGCCGCCATTTGCATCTCTGCTTTAGCCGTGATAGGCTACATAAATGTTTACATAGCCTATGGTGGGCTACCGTAGGGACGCAAATGGCATCCCCCATGCAGGACACCATTTGCGTCCGCATCAGCCTGGCAGTGGCTGGAGGCCCTGCTGCGGATTGGCCCAGCCGGCGGATCTGCAGCATGGCCGCAGAGCAGAGCTGGCCAGGCAGGATTCCAGGGGTGAGGACCGGATTGCCCCCCCCCCCCCGCCAGCGGATGCCCCGACCAGAAGCAGGTAAGGGATTCATACATCGCTAAATAATACCATGTAAAGCATCCTCTCCTACAGCCATTTTGATTCTTAGAATTAATACAGGAGGTTTGCAGATTCCCTTGCAAAGGGACTTTTTATGGTTTCTATTGATACTTTAAGAATAAAAGCTGCCACTCAGCTCCTGCCTCCACATTAGACTCATCTCTGAGTATTATTGGCCACCGTTCCTGAATCAATGGGGGGTATTGTGGCAGATCCACTGTCATGATTCTGCATATTAATCATGCCAAAGAGTGACAACAAAGAAGGGCTTAAGGCCAAGTAGCGCAGATGGTTGGTAGGCTTTTCACACACCAGTTGCACACTGTTGGCACAAGCAGGTTGAGCGAAGGGTCTCCTTGGGGTAGGAGGCTCTAATCTGAAGCAACATTGCAGACTGGAGGGCTGCAAGAAACTTCATTTCTTCCAAATGCAATCATTTGACTATCTGTCTGAAATACTTCCCCAAGTAAAACAAAAACCAGCAAAACTGCTTTATAATTTAAATGTTCCGCTGGGAATATATTCACACGTAAACATGTAATACATTACTGGAGCTGTCCAGAGATACCATATGCTCCATTTTTATTTACCAATCTCTATTTTCTACTAAGTTATTGTCCCTGATGGTTTCCTTTTTCTTTTCTTTTTTGCCTCTTGGGGATGGTATGTTAAGCTTGTATTAGTACATATTTGCTTGTGTAATTATTTCCAGGGTTTAGAGGCCTTCCCAGGGTCTCTAGACAATAAGACTTCAATTCTATAGCTACTTACAAGGCAGTAAGCCCCACTGACCTCAGCAACAGTAGCCTCACAGTCAAAAGGATCCCTAGGAAATGTGGTCCTCTAGGGCTCCTGTGTCCAAGGGAGAACAAAGTTTCCCATGTCCCCCTACTGTTGCAGCATTCTTGATGCCCCAGTAGAAAAGGAGGGAGAGAATGACCTTATTCCAGTACTGCTGCTATCCAGCCATCAGATAAGTTTGGGAGTAGGGAAAGGCACAGTGGTGGTGCGGGGACCCTATGGTTTCATGGAGGATGTCAGCTAATTGACTAGCTTTCTGCAAACTTGAAGACTCAAATGTATTTTTCTTCTCTAGTGCTCTGCTCTCAAGGAAACATTTCAAAGCTAGTGAAAATTGAGGCAAGCCAAGGGAAGTTCACATACCACTAATATATAAACATGTTGAACCAGACTTGTGTGCAGTAGGGATGGGGGAGAATTTCTCCCCGAAACTTCGGGGGGCTGAGTGCCAACGCATTTGGCCCCCCGAAATTGGCGGTGAAATTCTACGCCATCCCCCTGCCACCCCCCCGGGATGGGACTTACCTTTGGGTCCCGGCGGCGGTTCGGCGGGTTTTTGTCAGGGGCGGGGGCAGCAGCCGGTCTTTCGACCGGCTGCCACTGCCGCCATTACAAGTGAAGTAAAAAACAACAACAACCCCGTGATAGGCTACGTAACGATTAACGTAGCCTATCACGGCTAGATCTCCAAAGTCAGCCATGATAGGCTACGTAAATTGTAATGTAGCCTATCATGGGTGACTTTGAAAAAAAAAAAGCGCGTACGCAAATGGCGGCGCCCATAGGGCGCCACCATTTGCGTTCCTTATTTGGTCCCTGTAGTCTACGTAAAGATTTACGTAGACTACGGCGAAAATAAGGGCAACGCAAACAGCGTCGCCTTTATTTTCGCCATAGTACTACTGTGCATGTTTAATTATTAGCTTAATTTAACTGTTTAAACTACTGTGCATGTTTAATTATTAGCTTCTCTCTCTCTCTCTTTCTCTCTCTCTCTTTCTCTGTGTGTGTGTGTGTTTTCTCTACAAATTCCAATCCACTGAATTTAACCTTTAAGTAACAGTCATGTGAATCCACCCCATTTCCTCTATGCATGTGTGAGTGTGTGTACAAGGGTTAATCTTTCTGTGTTACCTTTTCTCCTCGATCACAGCCAATATATATTAGACTTTTGCTCTTGAAGTCCAACGATTACTTTTTTTGTTTTTTAAGAATTGAGTATTCATAGCAATGAGCCTTATTTACTGATCGCCTGCTGTGGTGAAAATAACGTTAATATAGTCAGCTGAAAAATGCATTTCCATTTTGTGATTATATTTCCTTCCTCACCTGAATGTCCCTATCCCTCTGCAAGAGAATGCTTTACATTGTACAATGGGATTTAAAAAACCAAAACTGATCAGGAGCCGCAGTGTATAATTTCAAGTCCATTTTTATGTATATTTATGCTAAACCTAAATCATGTTCTTGATTTCCATAAGCGGCCTGCATGAGATGGCAACCTTCTGCCACAATTTTTAAAATGTAGACAGCTTTGATGAACAAAATTGATAGGTACAGGATGAACAAAAGAATACTGATGGCACACATATAACGTAATGCTTGATCAAAAGTGGTGAACATGTCAGATGGCTGATTCAAAACTTAAAACTGTTTTCCAAAAGTTTGTAAGATAAGAAAGGAAGGAAGGGAGAAATAATATTGTGAATTTTGCATACGAATAGACTTCCAGCCTGGTTTTGTGCACGTTAGCTCAAAAATAAATATCACTGTGTTGGTTTGGGCATCACAATAAGCCAGTGTTTTGGAGAGCCCTGACTTGTATGTCTGGATCCTCCTGCAAGCAGGAGTGGCTAAATAAACCACGGGCCTTCTATCCATGGTTTGTTATCTTGACATCCAAAGTGGGGATCCCAGCTTGTGTTTCATCAGAAGACAACACTAAAACATAGCTGACCACCACTGACTACTAAGCACCACTGAGAGACAGCATGGTACAGTGGCTAGAGAGTCAGCCTGGGATTGGGGAGATCTGAGTTCAAATCATTCAGTTAGCCATGAAGCTCTCAGTCTAACTTACCTCACAGGGTTGATGTTGCAAGGATAAAATGAGGTGTGTGTGAGGGGAATCATGTATGTTGTTTTGAGCCCTTGGGAAGACAGGCAGGATAGAAATATTACAAATATAATCTGTCTGTCTGTCTGTCTGTCTATCTATCTATCTATCTATCTATCTATCTATCTATGTATCTATCTATCTATCAATATTTTGTGCTCCCTTTTCACCACCACCCCATCCTGAGAAATATACTGAAAAAGTTCTAATGGGAACTTTCAGCACAACCCTAAAGGGCTGCAAAAAGGAATGATCTTTTTTCATACAACAGTTAAATGGGACCCCCATGTTCAGAGACAATATTATTTGAATATTTTTGTGTCCCCAGTGCTGGAACAGACAAACAAGAAGGCTACCACCTTCCATGTCCCACTCATGGGCTTTCCTGTGAGTGGCATCTGGTTGGTCACTGTTGGAAACTGTGCATTGTACTGAATGAACCTTTGGTCTGATTCTGCAAAGCAGTTCTTGTGTTGTTTATTTCTAGCCAATTGCATTCTTAAAAGAAAAAAGAAGGGGGGGGGAACTAGGTGTTCCTTAAATGCTAAGTGAAACACTGCATTTTACCTAGGAAATGGAAGTAAGAAGAACAAAATATATAGATAAATAATGCTGCAAAGCATCTGCTGAAGAAGGCCCAATGGCAAAAGGCTACTTCTTGTTAGTCTGATGACAGCTTCCAGATGTCACACAGTTGGAGGCATTTGCTAAAATCCATCTGAGCACCTGCAGCTCTCAGAGGTGACGAATTCTAGATAAAAAAAAAATGTGTCTACCAATGTAAAAAGGAAAAAGAAAGAAAAAGAAAAGAAACAAGGAGGAAAGGTAAAAGATTCCTTCTCTTGATTGGCCTAACATCTTAGCTATTAGCTAAGTGCTAACCTACATGATATCCATTTCCTCCCTTATGATATATGCCAGTCATTATTTAGCCCTGTAGCATTCTCCGTAGTCCCATATTATTTTACTGCTAGCAAAATGTCCAATGTTATGATGGCTGGGGTGTCTTTACAGCGAGGGCCTGCATTGTGCAAAGGTATCTGGAGCGGGGGGTGGGGGGACGACACCTCTGTGTCTTCAGCAGACGTACACCCCTGCAATTTCCTTGCCGGTGGAGACTAAGCCATCCAGTGTCACAGTTGATGGAAGGATCCCCCCCCCTTTCCCATTCTTCTGTTGTTGGGAGGTTCGTTGTACCCTGCATGCCGCTGTTCCTAAATTCTAGTTTAACAAGGAGACTTTCTAGAATTAATTCAAAGATTGGAACATGCCCAGTTTGCTGCATTCTTCAGTTCCTTATGTTCCTTTGCCTCCTCTCCCTTCCCACCACCCACACCAGCAACGCATGACATTACTGATAAGAATGTGTTTTACTAGCGAGGTTCACATGAACCTCTCTGTGCATTCAGTGAATGCACAGAAGGCTCTTCAGGGCTAGATGGGCTATCTCCACCCTTCACTAGAACTGCACACCATTTTTTTTCTGCTCACGAATATTTGTTGCATGTTCATGAGAAAGAGTTCTCCATGTGTATAGATGCACATGGAGCCTGATTGGGCAGAATCCTTCCTGGAACATCTGTTCCAGAGGTGGGCACTCATGCTCCTGTACTATGCATTGGTAAAACACAGCCTGTGTCCAGTCCAATCACATCAAGGTTGATTATATATATACATATATATATATATATATATATATATATATATTTGTTTATTCGTTCAGTTGCTTCCAACTCTTCGTGACTTCATGGACCAGCCCATGCCAGAGCTTCCTGTCAGCCGTCACCACCCCCAGCTCCCCCAAGGTCGAGTCCGTCACCTCCAGAATATCATCCATCCATCTTGCCCTTGGTCGGCCCCTCTTCCTTTTGCCTTCCACTTTCCCTAGCATCAGCATCTTCTCCAGGGTGTCCTGTCTTCTCATGATGTGGCCAAAGTACTTCAGTTTTGCCTTTAATATCCTTCCCTCAAGTGAGCAGTCTGGCTTTATTTCCTGGAGTATGGACTGGTTTCGTGGTTTGATCTTCTTGCAGTCCAAGGCTCTCTCAGAATTTTCCTCCAGCACCACAGTTCAAAAGCATCGATCTTCCTTCGCTCAGCCTTCCTTATGGTCCAGCTCTCACAGCCATAGGTTACTATGGGGAATACCATTGCTTGAACTATGCGGACCTTTGTTGTCAGTGTGATGTCTCTGCCCTTCACTATTTTATCAAGATTTGTCATTGCTCTCCTCCCAGGAAGTAAACATCTTCTGATTTCCTGGCTGCAGTCAGCATCTGCAATAATCTTTGCACCTAGAAAGACAAAGTATGTCACTGCCTCCATGTTTTCTCCCTCTATTTGCCAGTTATCAATCCAGCTGGTTGCCATAATCTTGGGTTTTTTGAGGTTGAACTGCAACCCAGCTTTTGCACTTTCTTCTTTCACCTTCGTCATGAGGTTCCTCAGCTCCTCCTCGCTTTCAGCCATCAAAGTGGTATCATCTGCATATCGGAGATTGTTAATGTTTCTTCCAGCGATTTTAACTCCAGCCTTGGCTTCATCAAGCCCAGCACATCACATGATGTGTTCTGCGTACAGAACACATCATGAACACATAGGTAGGGTGAGAGTATACAACCCTGCCATACTCCTTTCCCAATCTTAAACCAGTCCGTTGATCCATGGTCTGTTCTTACCATTGCTACTTGGTCGTTATACAGATTCCTCAGGAGGCAGACAAGATGACTTGGTATCCCCATTCCACCAAGAACTTGCCACAATTTGTTATGATCAACACAGTCAAAGGCTTTAGAATACTCATAGTCAATAAAACAGAAATAGATGTTTTTCTGAAACTCCCTGGCTTTCTCCATTATCCAGCAGATATTGGCAATTTGGACTCTAGTTCCTCTGCCTTTTCTAAACACAGCTTGTACATCTGGCAATTCTCGTTCCATGAATTGCTGGAGTCTACCTTGCAAGATCTTGAGCATTACCTTACTGGCATGTGAAATAAGTGCCACTGTTCGATAGTTTGAACATTCTTTGGTGCTTCCCTTTATATATATATATATATATAGAGAGAGAGAGAGAGAGAGAGAGAGAGAGAGAGAGAGAGAGGGGGGGGAGGGGGAGGGAGGGGAAGGTAGTATTTTATCCACACATGTGCATTGATGATGTACAGTAGTGGTGAGCAGATGTTAGGCTTGCAGGATCTGCTTTATGTTTTCAGTAAAACCCCAAGGTCTATAGACTAGAGCCAGCCAGGTGAAAAATAGTGAAGCAGGTAGGTGAACACAGAACTGCAGAACAAGTGTGCCAGCACATGCTCAGCCCAGGACTTCGTTTTCCACAAATCCTTCCAGATACAAATCTATTCCAGTTTTCCACTGCACTTTGTTGATTTCAGCAGCCTAGTTGGGGGGGGGGGGTTTCTTTTTTTTTTGTTATCACCATTGTTAAGAGTTTTGCAAATGGAAACCCATGCTGATCTTCTGCAAATTACCCAGGGATCTACCAGTAGATCCCAGTCTATGATCTGCCCACTTCTGATGCAAAGGGTGAAAAAGATAGGTATGGAGAAATATGTCAGTTACACTTCCTCTCCAGATCACTTTTTTTTTTACTTTTTTTAAAATCAAGTTATTTCTGCCCCACCCCTACTTATGACTAAATTTGTGGATTTTGTTAAGTGTGCGCGTGCACACATATACACACACACATACATGTAAAGCCCATGTTGCCATGGATTCTAGTAGTCTTGTTCCTTCCCTGCTTTTTACCCCTCAGACCTCACACCACAGAGGGTTCATGAATAATGCAAATATGGATCATGCATAGTGAATCCCCCCTCTGAAATTGGCATGTGGCACAGCCACTCCCTAATGTGCCCCAATTGGCCACCTCCATCCCCTTCCCCCTCCCTGCTGGTAACAGCAGCCTAACCATGCAGCTGTGTCTCAAGCTTGCCTTCATGCCACACTGATTGGCCAAGCAGGCTGCCCATCATCCAGCTAGTGCAGGGGCTGCCCTGCCTATTTGGCACAGAGGACATGAATTGCTATCAAAGTTCAGGCTTTCAACTTTTTCAGAGTTTTTAAATTTTCTGCACTTCTGCACTGCTCAAGCTTCAGGGTTTGTTTTTTTTTAAAAGTGAGCAAAATCAGTCTGGTAGATCTCTAGTAATAAGCCTTACACTACTGTATTCTTATATAAGAATATATGAAATGAACAAAATTCTCACCCAACCCTAGTCAGTAAACTTAAGTCATACTTCACAGACAATCTAGAATGCTGAAATTCAGTCATTAAACAGAATCAAGGGAAGGAAATTCTAGACAGTGTCCTTGTCCACATAACATGGTACAGCTCATCATGGGTTATTTAACCCATGTCATGCCATAGTGCCTGTAGATGCCACTTTGCATATTCAACCCCTGTGTTGTGTGAACCTGGTGGGCATAGCCAACTCCTTAGGCTGAACATAAATACTGTTTCAAACAGGACAGTACCATTTTTTTCATATTTCCTGACCGTCCTGTCATTTTAATATAAATGTCAATTTTGTCCCGTTTTTAATTTTTTGTAAAAACCTGAACACGTTTATCATAAGGCTCTATGCTGATCAATGTGTGCAGTAAAACTACTAGCGTGGCGAAAGAGGAAGTTCCATTTACTTTATCCAGTCAGGGCCAGGCTTCTTGAGCTAGCGACGATCAGGTGCCGCCCCCTTGCTTGTCTGCAGTGGCGGGGAATTTGAGAGGCGATGGCTAAGCCCCTTCAGCATGTGGGAGCCAGGAGGGTGAGTCTTACTGTTATTTCTACCATCAGTCCTCCCATAGAGATTTTTTCTCCAATAAAACTTTTGTTATCATCTTACTTTTTCATGAATACGGAATATTACATAACCCCATCCTGCTTTTGTCATCCCAATATCCCGTTTTTGCCTCAAGGAAATATAGTCAGCCTACAACTCCATGACGTGCATACTTCACAGACAACCTAGAATGCTGAAATTCAGTCATTAAACAGCATCAAGAGAAGGAAATTCGAGGCAATGTCCTTGTCCACATGACATGGTACAGCTCATCATGGGTTATTTAACCCATGTCAAGCCACAGTGCCTGCAGATGCTACTTTGCATATTCAACCCCTGTGTCATGTGAACCTGGTGGGCATAGCCAACTCCATGTCATGCAAACATGTCTAGCATGGGTTATATGAGGGTTATGTAACCCTTACATAACCCATAGTCTGTTCTAAGATTATGTGAAGGTTCTTAAACCCATGCTTGACGGGTTTGCATGACATGACAACCTGTGTGTGAGGGTTGGATATGCAAAATGGCGGCTGCATGCGCCCCACAGCCTCACCTTGGGTTAAATAACCAATTGTGGGTTGTCATGGTGTATGAAGCAGTGAGACCTACAATTTTACTCTAGTTCATAAATGCGTGTTTATCACTTACTGCTCTTGGAACATATGATGAGCTGCATGTGTGCCTGAGCCATTATAGATTAATCACCAAAGATGGAACCTCCAAATCCACAGGTCATTCATTGAAACACAACACTGTTTTCTGTGGAAAGAGCTCACACATTCATTGACACATGGGGATGTCCATCACCAGGAAATCTGACCCTTTTTGAGCTCACCAGATTTTTCACATACACCCCCGCACCCCGGGCTCAGCTTCCATTTGTGAGCCAAGCTGCGGGCCCTTTCCTAAAATCTAGGAACTTTTCTCATCCGCCCCCCAATATATAGCAACTTGTGCAAATTGCAACTGCAATTTGCATAATTTGTGCAAATTTTGGCTGTAATTTGCGAATTAAGCAAATTATGGCCAAAATTTGTGCAAATCATGCAAATTGTGGCCACAATTTGTGTACTTTGCTATTTACAGAAAAAAAGAAACAAAAAGAAACAAAAAAAGAAAATCTGTGAGCTGGCCTGACTCAGTATGATCAAGTCAGGCCAGCTCAATGGGAGGCAAGCCCTGGGGAGTGGGGGGGGGGAGCTGTTGAAAACTCAGTGAACTCCCAGAGGGATTTCTCTGACATCCCTATTTCCACATCATCATGCAATGAGAAATCCAGTGATATTCATGAATGTCTTACTGAGCCTTGTGATAAGATGGTGTATAATTCAGCCATGATTTTCTGTCCCTTTCTATCTCATCCATAGCATCATACAGTTTATCATCCAATCAAACATACAGCTTACTGTAAAATATTATTAATTCTACCTCTGATGGGTAAAGGGTTTTCCCCTCCTGGGAATGTTAGGCAAGGAGTACAAAGCATATCTGTGTTCAGATTATCTTTGATGAGTTCCTATTTAAGTCCACTTATGGATCATTCTAGTTATTCCATTAGGAAATAAAGTATTGCATTGCCAGCCTTCAAGATTATGTATTGTTAATGTTAGCTTTACTTTTGCATTAATCGTATCCATTATTCATGAAGCAACTCAGAGGGTGAGAGTGTGTAGCAATTTGTGGTTTGGAGACTAAATGTCTGTCTGAGGGCATCACAGAAGCCTTTGCAAGGCCTCTTTCCTAGAGAGATTGGTGTGAAACTTGTATTCTGAGCCAAATACTCCTCTATGCTAAATGACAAAAAGGGGCGGAAAGAATAGCTCCCATTTTATTACCGTTGGTGTCAGCATTATATATACTTCGGAAAAAAGCCAGCAGCGTTATGCTGGATACTCAAAACTTTGCAGTATTTGTTTGTAGCATGTGGACATGTGTGTATGAGAGTATGAATACACACAGCTGATCAGTACAGCAACATTCAAACTCCAGCCTCACCTCAGTCTATTCTTCTTAAAAAAATATTAGAGCTGTGCACAAATGGCCTCTTGAAATTATCCACCTTACTTGTGGGCAGATAAATTTGGGAGACAATTTCACTAATTTTCTCCAGGGGGAGGAGAAATTCTCCAACAGTTTCTCCCAGGTAGGGCTCCCCATTGGCAGGGCTTGTAGCAGAGTATCTTTCTTTTTTCCTAAAGGGTTTGAGGGGTCTTTGTGCTGCAACAGCATCAACTTCCTTGGCCAGCCAGCCTCATCCACCGCAATGCAGGTGGGAGCAGTGTTGTGTCCAGCTCCAGGGTAGGGATGTCAGAGAATTTATCCATGAATCTCGGGGAGGCCGAATGCCAGCGCATTCGGCCCCCCAAAATTGGTAGAGAAACAGTCTGCCACCCCCCCACCCCCGGGACGGGACTTACCTTGTGTGAATGTCCCTGGAGGCGGCGGCTCTGGCAGCGGTTCGGCGGCAGTGGCCAGTCTTCCAACCGGCTGCCGCCGCCACCATTTCCACGTTAAAAAAAAAAAAACTTGATAGGCTACGTAAAGATTTACGTAGCCTATCACGGCTAGATTTTTAAAAAACACCGTGATAGGCTACATAAATGTTTACATAGCCTATCACGGCTGAGTGAAAAAAAAAAAACCGGGCGTACGCAAATGGCCCATGGGTGCCGCCATTTGCATTCCTTATTTTGGCACGTGTAGTCTATGTAAACATTTATGTAGACTACGGCGAAAATAAGGGGAACGCAAATAGTGGAATAACGCAAATAAGGAACGCAAATGGCGGCGCCCATTGGCGCCGCCATTTGCATACATGCGGGGTTTTTTTTTTTTTTTCACTCAGCCGTGATACGCTACGTAAACATTTACATAGCCTATCACGGCTGACTACAGGGACGCAAACAGTGGTGGCTATGGCCGCAGCCATTTGCGTCCCAGCAGGAAGGAGGATTCATGGCCGGAGAGACGGGGCGCCCCCCCCCGGGCAGAATTTTGGAGGGGAGGGATGGGGTGCCTCCCCCCTGGGCAGAATTTTGGAGGGGAGGGACGGGATGCCTCCCCCCCAGCCAGAATTTTGGCGGGGAGGGAAGGACCGCCCCCCCTCCACCACGAATCAAGCTTCGGGATCAGGTAAGGGACTTTCGTACATCCCTAGGGATGAGGTGGAGTTAGTGCTCTGGCAAAACTTGTCTTCCGATTTCCTGAAAGTTGTCTCCTCCATGAAAGAGGCTTCTATTGTTCTGCCTCATTCAGGATGTTTTATAATGTGTGGTGTTTTTGAGCTTACAATCACAGCTGGCCTCCCAGGCTGCCTGCACATCCTGATCTGAAAAAGCCCTATGGGAGGAATTGCCTCATGGTGCCTTAAACTGGGCTTTAAATGAAGTGTGGGAAGCTGAGGAGGCTACAGGCTTCCCAGAGAGATCATTGTACAATGAAAAACAGAATACTTGTGCTTACTCCTCAGCCACCTCCCAAGTAAAGTAAGCCCAAGAAACTCAAACCAACCCATGATAATTTCTCCAAAATTTATTCACCACTGAATTTCTTTTCAAAAGCAATTTCTCTTCTATCAAATTGAATGAAAGTGGTTTAAAAAAATGCGGCAGAAATTTCTGGCACAGCGCTAAAAATATGTTTGTTAGAGTTAATGTCTGAATGGTGGTGTATGTTGACATTCATGTTCCCCTGTCACTTCATTATAGCCAGCATCCCATCCACCCACTTCACTCCTTAAAACAATGTAGGTTAACACATTGCTATTTGGGATGGAGCAGGAATTTCAGGGACTTCCACTGTCCGATTAGCCTAGGATAGTGGAATCTTTCTCTTTTCTTTTCTTTTACATACTCACAGACAATGTGGAGGAGTACTCTAATTAGGCCTGACCACTTAATTTAGTTGATTAGGTAGGTGCCATAATTAGCAGGCACAGTGTGGGTAGTAGGGATGCTGGAGAAATCTGCCATGGACCTGAATGAGGTCAGATTCCTGAAAATCTGAACTGTGGAGTCCACAGTAGATCTGCTCTCCCTGCTGGCATGTACTCCAGATTTTATGCTGTTTGTTTTTATCTCTAAATAGGGCAAAATCCGCCAATTGCAGCCACAATTAGTGTATCTTGGGCAAATTACGGCTGCAATTAGTGTCTTTTACGCCATTTACAGTCGTAAAACGCTTAATCATACATAAGTTGTGGCCACACTTTACATATAACTAAATACTTTATAGCTGCAAATGGCATAAAATATGTTAATTACAGCCATAATTGGCCCAAGGTGTTCTAATTGTGGCTGCAATTGGCATATCTTGCCCTGTTTAAAGAAAAAAAACAAACCGTGCAAAATCCAGAGGACACGACAGGGCTCCAGGGAAATCTGCTGAGTCCTGAGGGGCAATTTCCCCATAATGGACACCCCCTCGACTGAATGTGGGGGGTGGGGTTCAGACATCCATGGTGGGTTGGGTGAAAAAGTCTAGGATATATGGTGAACACCTTGAGGTATCAAACAGGTGAGGAGAGCTACCCAAATAATTTCCTTTTTCAAGGTTCATCAACTCAGGGGGATGTGAAATAGAGAATCTCTTTGGTCTGGCAGCCTTACTCAACCCTAAGGCTTACCATGCAGGGATGGGACTCATATTTCACATGCAGAAGGTCCTAGGTTCTTCCTGTCATCTCCATGTAAGGCTGGAAAAGAATCCTGCCTGAAACTCTAGAGAGCCACTGTCAGTCTGCGTTGACAATACTGGGCTCAATACTGAAGCAATGGTCTGACTAAGTGTAAGGCATCTTCCTATGTACCTATGCATGTGTTTGAATGTGTCTGAAGTTGCCAGATCCTCGTCAACACACCTTCAGGTGCATAGGAAAAGCAAAGTGCAATATTTATTACTATTCTGAGGCAGGGTGGGGGAGACTACAGGGAGTGGTTAGTTAATTCACACAGGGGAATTGGGGATATGGGGACAGTTAACTAGGGACTTCAGTTGCAGATTAGATGTTTGTTTTTTGTTTATTATATTTGTATACTGCCCTTTAGCTGAAGTTCTCTGGGTGGTTTAAAAGACAAAAAAAGTTCTGCCTTTTTATGAAGGCCAAATGCCAGTGTCTCGTGTCCTTTATTCTGAAGTGTGGAAGCAACCACAGCCTTTTTTCCCCATCGAATTTCCCCCAAACTCAGATATATTCCAGTGAATGTTGACAGTCATCTTCTGTCAGGGGTTACTGGGGCAAGAACTCGGAACCTTTGGCTCTATGTGGCTGCCCCTTTCAATGAGTTCTCAAAAGCGCAGTTTCAGAACAGCAGAACTAGATACTGGGCCTCCCTAGACAGGAAGGGCTATAAGCATTCTGTTAGGGCCAGGACCTAGCCTGAGCAACATCTTCCTGACTCCAGCAAGCATTTCTTGGATCATCTGACCCTTCAGTCTTTTTTTCCTTTCTTCTGGCTCACCTCTGATACTTGCCTATAGCTCAGCCTTTAAGTCTAAATGCAATTATCAGCATTCTCTTGTCTTGCAGGGAAATATATTCAGGCATTCACAAAATGCATATCCAGGATCACCAATATCCTAGTTGATGGCAGAAGGGGTGCAAAGTGGTGCTAGTTCCAGGTTTTTGGAGGCCCTTAGTCAAGATGCCCTCCATGGACCCCCCCCCTGCAAAAATGGACCCACATGCTGTCACCAGTGCCTACTCACTCATCTACTCCCTTTGGGCCCAATCTGCATAGCTGCCCAGAGAGAGAATGTGTGGTGAGCAAAGGTTACTGTTTTCCTTGCTTTTTTTGCTGTCCACTTGCTTAGAGGGCATATGTGAGAAGGCAGTGATAGCAACAAGGAGAAGCAGAAGGGCCAGGGCATGCCAGCAGTTGGCAGTGGACCCTCTCTTGAGGAATGGGCCTTAGCAAATGCCCGTGGATCCCTGACACCAGCCCTGATACAAAGCCTCTGACACTGCTTAGTTGGTGAAGGTGCACTACCTTTGTCTTCTTCCTTGCAGACTTCCTGTTGGGAGTCAACAATCTCCCCCCCCCTCCCCAATGCACACACACATGCACGCACACATGCACACACACACACACACACACTGTATTTCCAGTTTTTGCTTCAGGAACATTCCAGTTCTTTTTCACCATTTTCTTTTGTCAGATCTTACCATGAAAAAAGGATCCTGTTTCTTTAATGCATGCATTAATCACTCTGATTATAGTTTACGCTAACAGAGGGGAAGTAGTTAACACACAATCTTTTGGTGTTTGTGGGGCAGCCTCCACGATGCAAGTGAAGTATAACAGATAGTGCTGTTCATTTCAGCATGCCTTAAGGGCTGCTTCACGAAAGATGCCATCTTCTTGAAAGCATTCCTGGCGGCTCCCAAATATACTTTTGCACAAATAATTGAAATAGGTGAACCAGACAATCCTGGATACAATGCCCATGAATGTGGTGGCTGGAAGAAGAAGAAGAAGAAGAAGAAGAAGAAGAAGAAGAAGAAGAAGAAGAAGAAGAAGAAAAGAAAAAAATATATATAGTGATGCTGCTGAAGTTCAGAAATTCAGAATGCAAAGTTGTCCAGCTTATAATGCTCGGATGGATTATGAAAAAGAAAAAAGAAATAAAGAAAAAAAGAAGTATCATTACTCCCGGAGGTACTTATCCACATCAGGATGTGAAATGAGATTCTGCAAATGCATAGTCAGCAATCAAGCAGACTGAGCTACTTTGTAGGTACAGATACAGAAGTTATCTTAATGTTAGCTCCTTACTCTTAGTTGTGCTCTTACTGTGAAACTATGTAAATTGCAAATCCAGCTGCTTTGTCAGTAGATGCAAAGACATTCTCTCTTTAATATCAACCCCCTACCGTGCTATAGAGTGCATGTTTACTAAGAAGTAAATCCCACTATAGTATGCATGTTTGCTAAGAAGTAAATTCACCAGTGGCTACTCCCAGGTAAGTGTGCATAGGAGTCCAACTGTTCTTTCAGTGAAGCTGTTGTGGAAGTGTCTGGCCTTGTATTTCATTCACAGCTATCAACAAGAATTTAATCAGAAATAAGGGGCTAACATTGCACCAAATTTTTACCCATGTGCCAACAAAACAGCCTGGTCAGACTGAATACTGGCTGCCCATGTCTAGAACCTTGTTTTATATTGCAAGCCAGAGAAGAACTTCTAAGGGAAATAATGCTCAATTCATAATACATCCAAGGATTAAGAGCTGGATACAGTTTTATTCGGAACCAGATAGGGGTGTACAAAACCCACTTACCATTCCGGTCTGGGTGTCCACAGGGTGGGGGGAGGCGATCCGTCCCTTCCCCCAGAATCCTGCCCAGCTGGCTCCGGCCAGGCCCATCTGCAGCTGGACTTCCATCCACTGCTGGGCTGCAGCTGCAAATGGCCTCCGGCAGACGCCATTTTCGTCCCTGCTCTTTGCCGTGATAGGCTACATAAATATTTACATAGCCTATCACCAAAAAGAGTAGGGATGCAAATGGCGTCCCCTACGCCCGACGCCATTTGTGGCCATAGTCTGGGGCAGCAGCAGTTGGACCCTGACCAGCCGGCATCAGGTAGGGTCAATCCAGGGAGGATTTCGGGGGGGAGTAGTCCATTCTGCCACAGACTCCAGGGGGGCTGGATTCTAAAGAATCCGTCCTCATTGGAGTCCGTGGTGGATTTCTCCATCATCAGAACCAGGTAATTACAAATGTCGGTGACATCTCTACTATTAGTTAAAGTGCATAACTGTTTGGTTTGAGAGGAATCTGAGAATAGTCTGAGGAGAGATATGATAGCGCTTTTCAAGTACTTGAAAGGTTGTCACAGAGATGAAGGCCAGGATCTCTTCTCAATCATCCCAGAAAGAAGGACACGGAAGAATGGGCTCAAGTTATAGGAAGCCAGATTCCAGCTGAACATCAGGAAAAAACGTCCTGACTGTTAGAGCAATATGACAATGGAACCAATTACCTAGGGAGGCAGTGGGCTTTCCCACACTCCAGGCATTCAATATGAGGCTGGGCAGCCATCTGTCAGGGATGCTCTGACTTGGATTCCTGCATTGAGCAGGGGTTTGACTCAATGGTCATGTAGGCCCCTTCCAACGCTACTATTCTATGATTCTATGAGTGGGGGGGCTGTTTCCACCAGCGAGCCAGCTGCATGTTGAGGTCGTTAGGGGTAGATGACGTTGTGGCCATCGAACAGCCACCCCAGAGCTTTTGAGGGGAAAAAATGGGTTTCCTCAGACTGCTTAAAGTCCAATTCTTTTCCTCAAGTTGGGTTCTCCTGGAATAGTTGCTGTGTGCCCCAACCCCTGCATTGACCTCGGGTATGCTAGCTCTGCCCAGCGGTGCGGCTTTCACCAGGACCCCTGTCAATGGGTGTTTTCTGTCTCCCATTCCTGTGATTCCCAGCACAAAGCAATTAGTGTCTACTCAGAAGTAACAGTGTGCTCAGTGAGGCTTTTCTCTCAGTTGTGCGCATCAGAAGTAATTAATTCCCCCGCCCCATTAGAGCGATCAAATGCAACAACAGTATAGAAAGATTGACGCTCCTTAGGACACTTCTTTCTCACACAGCAGAAATAATTACCCCCCCCCCCTTACCACAATCAAGCACAGCAAGGAGTAGGGATGTCAGAGAATTCCGCCACGGATCTCGGTGAGGCCGAATGCCAGTGCATTCGGCTCCCTGAACTCCGTGGAGGAACGGACTGCCACCCCCCTGCCCCCCTGCCCCCCCGCGGATCCCCCCCAGGACAAGACGTACCTGGGGCGGATCTTCCAGGCAGCGGCGGCTCTGGCAGCGGCTTCAGTGGAGGCGGCGGCAGCGGCTGGTCTTCTGACCGGCTGCCACCGCCACCATTTGCAGTCTTGTGAAAAAAAAAAACAAACCCCGATGTGATAGGCTACGTAAAGATTTACGTAGCCTATCATGGCTGGGTTAAAAAAAAAACAACAACACGTATGCAAATGGCGGCGGCTACAGCCGCCGCCATTTGCGTTTCTTATTTTTGGCCATCTTAGTCTACGTAAATATTTAGATAGACTATGACAGCGAAAATAAAGGGGAACGCAAATAGCATAGCGGGAGCTATTTGTGTCCCTTTTTGATTTGCCGTTTTAGCCTGTGTAAATATTTGCGTAGGCTAAAACGGTTAGTCAAAAAGGGACGCAAATAGCGCCCGCTACGCTATTTGCGTTCCCCTTTATTTTCGTCGTCATAGTCTATGTAAATATTTACATAGATTAAGACAGCTAAAAATAAGGAACGCAAATGGTGGCGGCCATAGCCTCCTCCATTTGCGTACGCGGTTTGTTTTTGTTTTTTCCCCAGAGCCCTCCGCGGCCGGAAATCCTGCTGCGGACGGCTCTGGCCTGGCTGGGCCTGGCCGGCTGCTCTGCGGAGCTGCCACAGAGCACAGCCGGCCATGGAGGATTCCAGGGGGGAGGAACGGATCACCTCCCCTCCCATCGACGATTCCGGGGGGAGGGACGGAATGCCTCCCCCCCCCACCATCAACATAATCCGCAGAAAGGTAAGCGACTTTCGTACATCCCTAGCAAGGAGCTACAAAGGGGTGTTTCCTCCCATTGTGCTGAATGAGGCTTGCCCTCTTAATGTCCACAGAACGTACAGAGAACCCCCTCAACTGACAAAGCACAGAAGGATCTCGAGGTTCCAATTCTCCTTTGCTTGGATTATTGCTTTAGGAATACTTCGACCCTTCATTATGGAGATCCTGTGGGTTAAAATGGGGGCTGGTTTCCATATTTGTGTTAACTGCTCTCATTTCCAGCACAAGCATATGTGTGTCTACTCAGAAGTAACTCCCATAGTGGTCAATGGGGCTTGCTCCTGAAATGCAGATGCATCTGGACTTCCAGGGGAAAGCAGAAAGGGGGGAGGGGGGACCGTCTCTCATTAGTTGAGCAGCCCCTGCCAGTCTGATGACATTCACTCCAATCCCCACCCCCACCAGCAAGCAAGTTCTGTGAAGTGATTTTTACTGCTCCAGAGAACCTGCTCGTGGAGCCCTGCTCACAGCAAAGCTGATTCCTTTTTTTAAAAAAATCCGATACTCCTCCATTAGCTTCTCCTTCCATTGTTGTGGGAACACAGCCTGGGAACTATTCCTAAAGTTTTTATAGGCACATTACCTCACCACTATGCTATGGAACTGGGTGATAGGAAACACTATGGGCCACTCCTAGCAACCTGCTTGTTCATTCTGGTGTCATCTTGGTGTCGCTGGTGCTGTTGCATCTTGATTAGTGGTTTCTGTGCGTGACTGGGGTAGGAGGCATTGCTAGTTAATGACCTGGTTTGCACAATTGCAAAACCCTGGCATGTGGCCATGGCACTAGTCGCATGCCAGGAGTAATAGAAAAATTACCCTTGTCCACGTGGCTTGTCATGTTCTGTGAACCTGGACAGTAGCTTGTTGCCATGGGTAACAAGCCAGCCAGAATCCTCCAATGGTCCATGTGTTCTGGGTGGCTTATTTACCCAGGTGCGATCGTGCGAACTGGCCCAAGAGACCTTGTGCAAGTCCCTGTCCTTGTCGCTGTGTTAGCTCATCTCCAGGTTTTGAGATAGTGAATGTGACTTGCTGCTGGAGGAAGGATAATATCCTGACTGGGGCCATAGGATTTGGCAACTCCATTGGATGCTTCATATAAATGTAAGTATCAATAAAATGAATTGTTTCCTTTATGGTGCTTGCCACTTAGGAGATGTGTCTCCTGTACTGGATTCTTTCAGCTTTATTGCTGAGATACCACCACCTCTGATGCAATAAGTCAAGTTAATCACTCTTGCTACCTTCTGTCCCTAGCAGAATTTGAGAGCTGTCAGAGAAGGGCTTTGTTGTGCACACAGGGTGCATGACCTCATTCAGTCAGTTTCCTCTCCAATAGCCAACCATCCTGGAGAGACATTGTAGCATTTCTCCTTTGTAAGCAAGCATCTTAATCCACATTTGCATCTTTACCGTATGCTCATTTTACCAGGTAGGATGAAATCAGTAGCTCTTGTGATTAGTTTTCTAGAGCAACTCAATAGCAGAATAAATACGTCAAAGCATATGAAGGGAAGGATTAAGGAACCCCTTCCCCATCCACAGTGTTGAGAAGTTCATCTATAGGCAACCTTAATAAATAAATAAATAATCTCAAAAAGATGGCACTGGAAGTCTGCTGACAATTCAGAGCACTCCCAATTTCTCAAAATACCAGAGAAACACGGGAGGATTCCCAACTACATAATGGAGAGAATATATGAACCGGATCTCTGCTTATTGAGCTTTTCCAGGCTTGCTGCCAAAGAAGAGCAGAGATGGAATGGTTTCTTGTGATCTAATAGAGGCTCCTATGAGCATCCTGTGGCATGGCTGCAACTGCTGCCTGAGGAAAATTCTCTGTGGCAGGGATGGGGAACCTCCAGCCCACAAGCCAAAGATGCTCCATCCAGCCCAAGATTATTTTGATGCTATCTCCAATCACTTACCCATGATAGGAGGGCATTTAAGGGCAATTAACTCTTAAATACCTTGCAAGAGCTGTTGCAAAAAAAAAAAAAAAAACGAGGTGTGCATTTTGCAGGCCGGAGAGCCTACTGCACAGGATTAGCAATGGGCCGACTTACCTCAGTCCATTTGCCACCAGCCAGCCAGCCCTGCTTGGCTCCCTGGATGAGCTGCCATGCAGTCTGTGGGTGCCCAGCAAGTTCCCAGCAGCCACCCAACCCCTCAGCAAGCTGCCATTTGGTGAAACAATGGCTGCTTGGTTTTCCCCGTAATGTAATGTTGCATAAATGGTGGCTGTAAAAGGGCCATTTACACAAGATTACAGGCATAAATGGACCATTTACATTTGTAATGTTGTGTAAATGGCCCCTTTACAGCCGCCATTGATGCAACGTTACATTTACAGAAAAACAGAAGGTGCCATTTTTTCGTGAAGTGGTGTCTTGCTGAGGGGTTGGGAGGCCAATGGGTGCTCGTGGACTGCTTGGAGGCTCGGTGAATGGATCTGGTAAGCATGGCAGCTTGGTGAATGGGGTTTGGGAGGCCAAGGGGGGGGGAGTCCTCCAGCCCCCTCTCTGACTCCCATGACATCCCTACAGAAGATTGAGGTTTGAATTTTGCAGGCAGGAGAGCTGTTGCACAAAATTGAAGGGTGTACAGGAGAGGTGATGCACATGACTGAGATAAGCATTTTGCAGGCATGAGACTGGCTTACTTGTGAGCAGACATGTACAGGCTTTGTATTTGGGATGCTATTTGAAAATGCTGTTGAGTGATTCAGTCCTCCTTCTTTCTGTGTGGACCTGCAGAAGCCTTGTCCTGCTTACTCAGGTGGAATGTGGCACCTCGGACCTTCTCTATTTTGCATTTTGGCCCTCAGGCTGAAAAGGTTTCCCCACTCCTGCTCAATGGCATGCCTGTATGGTCCTGCTTAAGAATGTCTCTCAGCTTCTTAGGCCCATCTTGTCCTCCCTCCAGCCCCTAACAGCAGCTTGGTTGGTGAGGATGAAGGAAAGGACCTTTTCCATTATGGCACCCAGACTATGTAATTACATCACAAATTGTGCTTGCTTGCAACCAACAAACAGGCATTGAGTGCACATCTTCACAGGAGGATTCTTTTAGCAATACTGTATGGCTCAGATGCTTCATAAGGCAGTACAGGACCAAGACGACATGGGGCATCTTTGCTGGTCCCAGGTACTCCACCCTCCCCATCTGGATTGGGGTCTGAAAATCTAAGGGAAAGTGTGGGTAAGTTGTAAGCAAATGCAATTTGTGTCATTGCACAACATCATTTGTAATAAACGCAGGGGGATATCTATTGATTTCCTGGCCTTGTAGAGCCTGAGCCAATATGGCATAGCCTTAACTAGGGATGTACGAAAGTGACTTACCTGGTCTCGCAGCTTGCTTCGCGGTGGGGGGGAGGCGCTTCGCTTCTCCCCCTGAAGTTCAGGCCGGGGGGGGGAGGCTTCCCGCCTCGCCCGGCTGAAATTCAGGTCGGGGGGGAGGCTTCCTGCCTCGCCCAGCCGAAATTCAGGCCGGGGAGAAGCGCCCCGTCTCCCCAGCCGCGAACTTCAACAGAAAAGTAAATCGTCAGGGCTTCGACGGTTTGGCAGGGCTTCGACAGGGGCGGGGGCGGCAGCCGGTCTTTCGACTGGCTGCCGCCGCCATTCCAAGAAAAGTAAAAAAAAAAAAACGCCCCCGTGATAGGCTACGTGACGATTTACGTAGCCTATCACGGCTGACTTTGCAAATCTAGCCATGATAGGCTACGTTAATCGTCACGTAGCCTATCACGGGGGCATTTTTTTTTTTTTACTTTTCCTGGAATGGCAGCGGTGGCAGCCGGTCGAAAGACCGGCTGCTGCCTCCGCCCCTGTCGAAGCCCTGCCGAACTGCCGCTGCGACCCGCCACTGGGAGCAACATTCAGGAAAGGTAAGTCCCATCCCGGGGGGGGCGTGGGGGGCGCGGGGGGCGGGGGGTGGAGAATTTCTCCCCGAAACTACTTCGGGGGGCCGAATACGTTGGCACTCGGCCCCCCGAAGTTTCGGCGAGAAATTCTCTGACACCCCTAGCCTTAACTCTGATCTTAATCTGGCACGTTTTTTAATCATTGAGGGCCAAATTCTATTTCAAAGAAGTTCTCAGGGGACACACTCCAGTGATGGGTGGAGAAAAAGGCAAAAGGGGCAGACCAAAAAAAATAAAAAAATACCACCATATTTTAGCTTAAAGTTCTTACTGCCTGTACCTAAGCCTTAGGAAAGGTGTTTTAACATTTAAAATAGAAAAACTGCACAAAAGCTGGGAAACCAGTAAATGATTGGTAGAGAGAGGAAAGAGGTGGGGCCAGTAGAAGGGGGAGTGGTCTCCTGAGAGGGCTGGATTTGGCTGCCAGGCTTGAGGTTCTGCACCCCTGATATATAGTATGTTCAGTTATTTCAGTGGAAATTAGTTCCATCGGAATAAGTTTGATTATTTCTTTGCTTGTTTAAAATATCTGTATCCCACCTAGGGATGGTACAGGGGTCTGGTTGGGGCTCAAAGCTCAGCAATTTCTCACCAGCTCAGCCCCCCAGAAACTGCAGATCCCTGTGCTTGCCCAATTCAGCACATGCCAAGTCAGGCAAGCTCGTGGTTTCTGCTACCTGCCAACCCCTATCACTTGCAAGGAGAGAACCAGGGGTTGGCGGGTGGCAATGGGGACTGTGGTGGCCACCATTTTGTACAAAATGGTGGGTAGCCTTCTTTTCACAAATCCTAATTTTGCACAAATGGCAGCTGTAAATAGTCCAATTACACCATTCATGCCAGTAATTTTGCGTAAATGTAGGGATGTACAAAATCCCTACCTGGCTCTGTGCCAGTCAATCTACGGTGGGGGGGAACTGCTCTGTCCCTCCCCCTGGAATCCTCCCCGGCTGGCTTCACTTTGCAGCGGCTCTGTGGAGCCTCTGGCCAGGGCCAGCTGCAGCCGGAGTTCCAGCCACAGCCAGGCTGCTGCGGCCGCAAATGGCGGCCGTCGTAGTGGCCGCCATTTGCGTCCTTGCAGTAAGCCTTGATAGGCTACGTAAGTATTTACACCATTTGCGTGGCTGCCTTTTGCTGTGATAGGCTATGTAAATACGTATGTAGCCTATCACGGCTTACTGCAAGGATGCAAATGGCAGCCGCAGCAGCCCGGCAGTGGCTGGGCGGCCAGCCGGAGCCGCCGCTGCATCCGCCGCCAGAGCCGTTCCATCCCGGGGGGATTCTACAGGGTGGTGGGGTGGGGAGGCCATTCCGCCACAGATTCTGGGGGGCTGGATTCTAAAGAATCTGGCCTCACTGGAGTCCGTGGCAGAATTCTCTGACATCCCTACATAAATGGCTCTATTGATGGCCACCATTTGCACAAAATTGGGATTTGCAAAAAACTCAGCCTCCACTTTTTACAAAATGGTGGCTGGTGGAGCAGCGAGGCCCCTGCGGACTGTCCAGTGGCTCGCCCCACACACAGAACAGAATCAGGCAGTCAGTGGTGGTTTGGCAAGCAGTGTGCAAGGCAGCAGCAGGTGAGTTCGACCATCCCTAATCTGACTTTTCTACCTAAATAGGAGGCATTTAAGGCAGCTCAGAATCAATCAATCAATGATATTCCACAAACCTACTAATTTGCAGGATGGTGCAACACACATGTGTTGCACATATGGTAGGAACCCTGAGAATCTTAATGCTGCAAAAGGTGTTGAGCACAATGGATCCAAGTAGGATTGGGCCCAGACTTTAGAAGAGCCTGGGTCCCACCCTGATTGGATCTGAATAGTTCAGATGTCACAAACCTGACATTGTCTTCTTCCTCCCCTATTTTAGATTCTTCTCCATCTCTATTTTTAGTTCTATCTTTTACTTGTGCACTGAAAGGAAAATAATGCTTTGGAACAGCACTGTCAATTATAGGCAAACACAATGTGTGTTTATAGTCCAACATCCTTTTAAGATTTGCAGCATCACATATGTTAATTAGGCAATTTTACATCTCCACCAGTGCACTCTCCAAGCTGCCAAGTGGAAGTAAGTGTTACTTTTCGTTTCAGGTGACAGTTGTCCAGTGTTAAAGCACGTAAATCCATCTCTCTGGCAAAAGAGGGATACTCTTCAGAGTTATCAAAAGCTATGGAGATTGGTTGAAAGGAGCCGATTTGCATGATACCTTAGCATTCTACGCAAACCCTGCCGTGTATAATCACAGCACTTCCTGCAAGCAAGCCTATTCATTTGTGAGCTGCTGTGGCAGCAGGGGGCAGGTGGGAATAAAGTTTTCTGTGATCACAATAAATGAGATGGATCTAGGCAGGAAGGAAAGTGTTTAGCGGGAGGGGGAGAGAGAGAAAGAGCCCTCCAAAAGCAAGGTCAGTGGAACAAAAATGAGGAGAGAGAGAAAGATTAAAAGGAGTTAGAAAAATAAGGTGGGCATGAATAATAATTCAGACTGCGAAGACAGTTACATTGAAAAGAATGCTAAGAATGAAAGTATATTTGCTCATTTATAGAGTAGGGGGCATTCCTTTAAGCTGAGAATTTTCACTCAGCATATAAAAATGAGAAGGCCCTCTTTGTGACAGTTTGCCTCCATGGTGGAAAGAAATAGTGGATTAATTTTATTTATGTAATTAACTCCTTCCCCCTCCCCTATTAGTATATATATATATATATATATATATATATATATATATATGTGTGTGTGTGTGTAAAGGTGTCCCCAACCAGTCGTGTCCGACTCTAGGGTGCGGTGCTCATCCCTGTTTCTAAGCCGAAGAGCCAGCGCTGTCCCAAGACGCTTCCGTGGCCATGTGGCCGGCATGACTGAACACCAAGGTGCACGGAACGCTGTTACCTTTCCCGCCGAGGTGGTACCTATTTATCTACTTGCAATTTCTTGCTTTCGAACTGCTAGGTTGGCAGAAATATATATATATACATATACATACATATATATATATATATATATATATATATATATATATATATGAACAAGGTGATTAAAAGTTTTAAAAGACTTCCTGCTGGGTGCAACAAGACTCCAATTAGGCACTCCATAAAAAATCAAAATAAGCTCTCATCCATTCAAAGGTGGCTCAACAGAATCTGGGATTTGTCAAAATCACAAGGGTTCTACAATTATTATCATTATTATTATTATTATTATTTAGTGATTGCATTAATGTTTATTTCATTATTTAAAAAATTGAGTTCATTGATGGAGTGATCATATGGCTCCTCAGACCTTGGGGGGTGGTGGTGGAATCTGAGCAGGAATCTTCCCCTCCTCCTTCTCAGCCACCACAGAAAGGACCACTGTGGAAGATGGGCAGAGAGAGAGAAAAGGGCATGTGACTGTAGGAGGAGAAAGAAGAGGAGAGACATGAATCTATTGGATCCACAAGCCTCTCTGTTGCCTGTCCTGCCTACAGTGAGGTAAGTCTGCTAGACAGGGTGAGAGGCTGGTCCAACTGAAAATGCTTTTAAAGGAGGAACAATGCCTCCATTGTTCCATCTTTCCTGCCTGGCTCTTGGCATTAGGGCTTTGAATGGATTAAGGGCTCCATTCTGAGAGCCCTCCATCTAAAGAATGGCACTCTTAATTGTTAATTCATTAAAATCACATTTGTTTTTATTCGGATTACATTTTTTTAAAAAAACAAAAACATTTCATTTGTTTACATTTCCCATTGTGTTCAGTGGGAGGCACAACTACTCTTCCTCTGCCTATAACTTCTGCATTTTCTATCCAACTAGCAAAATATTTTTAGGCATTCAACTACCCCTGCAGGAAAGAATAAATTTACCAAATTTCAGGGAGACAGAGAAAAGGGTCCCTGTCTTCTAAGTCATTACAAAAGGTCCACAAACACATAGCTTAACCAGTATGCAGACCAATAGCAAATGAAGCTACAGACGTGGCAGCAGGGTGGCTATGCTGACATACCTGGGCCCCAGGTTTCAGCAGCAGACTTTTGCAAGGCATGGCACAAGATGGCATAGTCTCACCACCACACCATTGAGAAAAAAGGGGGTAAAGCAGACTTTGGGAGAAGACAAAGTCTTTGTGGAGTATTCACTTGGGCAAGCAGGCAACTTGAAACTGGCATTTCATAAAGACTCAAAAGCTGGACTAATGGATATGTGTCAATTGTAGGGCAGGGTTAGCTGAGCATCCCAGGGATCATAGGCTATGTTGGATCTCCTTCCCTCAAAGCTGTAGACACTCCTACAACCTCGGGAGGGGGAATCCTAGGGATGTCAGAGAATTCCGCCACGGATCTCAGTGAGGCCGAATGCCAGTGCATTCCGAAATCTGTGGTGGAACGAAGCCCCCTGCCCCCCACCCCGCGAAAGGCACGTGAAACGGGACACTTACCTTGCATTCACTTCCCTATTTTTGCTGTGATAGGCTACGTAAATATTTACGTAGCCTATCATGGCTAAAGACAGGGTGCAAATGGCGGCTCCTACACCATTTGTGCCCATTTTTTTGCCATGATAGGCTATGTAAATATTTACATAGCCTATCATGGCCAAAAAACAGGAACGCAAATGGCGGCCATAGCCGCCATTTGCGTCCGCAGGCTCCACACGGCGCCTGAGAATGCACCCGGCCGGCAGCTCCGCGGAGTTGCTGCGGAGCCGGCCGGGTTAGGATTTTGGGGGGCGGTACAGAGCACCTCCCCCCCACCACAAATCACCCCCTCAAAAAGGTTAGTGACTTTCGTGCATCCCTAGGGAATCTACGATCAGATCTTCCCTCCTCTCCCTCACAGCTGCCACAGAAAGCGCCAAGGCAACTGCTTTCCAAAGCTGGAAAAGTGACCTCAGCAGATCTCATAGAGGTCAAAAGCGGGGTGTTCCAGTGGGCCAGGAAGGGAGAAGAGGCTGGGATCCACAGAGGCTCAGAGGCCCATCTAGCTGTTTTTTTTTGTTTGTTTGTTTGTGAGGAGGAGCTGCCCAGCAGGACATAGGATTTTTAGAAGCCTCCAAGCTCAGAGGCTTCCATCTAATGGGCAGCAGTCATATAAGATTGCACCTGAAGTGTTGGAAGAATAATATGGTGAAAGTCTTGACTGTCCATAATTCAAAAGGGTCAACTTAAACTATACCTTGCTAGCTGCCTTTTTGCAGTGAAAGGAAGGCAGTAAAATGCAAGGGTTATGGACTGGGGGTTTTTTTTGGTTGTCATACACAATTAAGAGAGCTGTGTTCAGCTCAGTGAGGTTAGGAGGACTAGTTAAGCAGACCTGGTCTTTTACTGTTTGCCTGCACCAAATCTCAGAATGAAGTCTACAGGATCCAAGGCAGGCCTAGGATGATTATAATGTAGGGAAAATATATATAAGAACTGACTCATCAGCTGCATGACTTCCATTTATATTTATACTCCATGTGTAGATCAGTGTGAAGCTATAGCGGCACAGGCTCATATTTAGAAAATTAAAATTAAAATCTTAATATGTGTAAATTATTTATAAGAACATATAACAAATAATTGGGGGGAAGCACTGCATAATAAAGATGAAAGGGGAAATTATCCTTTTGAATTTTAAAACTGAAGAATAAAGGCTATTACATTAATAAGACTTAATTGTGTCATTAAATATTTAAAATTACTTTCTCTAACAAATGTTGTTTTTACTTAACATATTTCTTTTTTCTCTATTACTTTGGTAAACCTTCTGTGCCACATGGACATGGCTTGTGGGGAGGGGGAGGGACCCTGCATGTATCCCTACCCAGAAAAACAACACTTTCTCTCATTTCACTTCTGCTGCATTTGGGGCTATTCTAGATTATATATTTCTTAGGCTAAGATTGTATAGTGGGGAAGGGCTTTGGCTTCATGGTAGAGCACAGTGAAGAAAAGGGCAACTAAAATGATGAAGGGGCTGGAGCATCTCCCCCCTGAAGGAAGGTTACAACAGCTGGGATTGTTTAGACTGGAAAAAAAGGAGGGTAAGGGGAGACATTATAGAGGCATACAGAATTATGTATGGCATAGAGAAAGTGGGTAGGGAGACTTTTTCCTCCCTTTCTCATAATACTAGAACCTGGAGTCATCCCATGATTGGTGGGAGATTCAGGACAGAGAAAAGGAAGTCCTTCTTCACACAGAGTATAGTCAATGGAATTCGCTACCATAACATGTAGTGATGGCCACCAATTTGGATGACTTTAAAAGGGGGTTAGATAAATTCCTGGTGAAGGTTATCAATGTCTACTAGTCCTGATGGCTATGTGCTACTTCCAGTATCAGAGGCAGAGAGCTTATGTACACCAGTTGCTGGGCAACATGGGCAGGAGGGTGCTGTTGCACTCACGTCCTGCTTGTGGTTTCCCGTGGGCAGCTGGTTGGCCACTGTGTGAACAGAATGCTGGACTAGTTGGACCTTTGATCTGATCCAGCAGGGTCTTCTTATGTTCTTATGTTCACATGCTTTGCATGTAGAAGTTTCAAGGTTCAGTCCCTGGCCTCTCCAGGTAGGTCTGGGAAAGACTGCTGTCTGAAGTCCTGGAAAGCCACTGTCAGTCAATGTAGAAAATAATATTGACCTAGATGGACCAATGATTTGTTATGAAGTAGCTGCTTATGGTCATAATGCTTCTTATGGAGGGATGTCATAGAATTCTGCCACAGATCTCGGTGAGGCCAAATGCCAGTGCATTCGGCCCCCAAAATCTGTGGCGGAACAGCCTGCCCCCGCACCCCCGTGGATCCCCCCGCCCCCTCATGGATCCCCCCCGGGACGACACTTACCTGAGGCGGATGTTCCGGGCGACAGCGGCTCCGGCAGCAGCTTCGGCAGCGGCAGCGGCTGGTCTTCCGACCGGCTGCCACCATCGCCATTTGCAGTCTGGTCGGGGGTTTTGGGTTTGTTTGTTTTTACAGAGACGTGATAGGCTATGTAAAGATTTACGTAGCCTATCACATCCCAGTTAAAAAAAAACGCGTACGCAAATGGCCGCCGCCATTTGTGTTCCTTATTTTTCACCGTCTTAGTCTACATAAATATTTACGTAGACTATTATGGTGAAAATAAAGGGGAACGCAAATAGCATAGTGGGCACTATTTGCGTCCCTTTTTGATTCGCCATTTTAGCCCACGTAGCGCCACTACGCTATTTGCGTTCCCCTTTATTTTCACCATAATAGTCTACATAAATATTTACGTAGACTAAGATGGCGAAAAAAAAGGAACGCAAATGGCGGCGGCCATTTGCGTATGCGTATGCCATTTTTTTGTGTGTGTTTTTTACCCAGCAGCCACCGCAACTGGAAATTTGGCTGCGGACGGCCCTGGCCTGGCCAGCTGCTCCGTAGAGCCACCGTGGAGCACCGAGGACCGGATTGCCTCCCCCCCATTGAGGATTCTGGCTGGAGGGATGGAGCACCTCCCCCCCTCCAGTGGACGCTGCCACCGGAACAAGGTAAGGGATTCGTACATCCCTATTCTAATGCAGCTGTTCTGTGGGTTCTAGGAGATATTGTCTGAAGCAGAATGCCCCAACATGGTGTCCTCCTTATGTTTTGGACTACAGCTCCCAGCATTTCTGACCATTGGCCATGCTGAAGCTGATAGGAGTTGAAGTCCAAAACATAAGGAGGGCACCAGGTTAGGGAAGGCTGGTCCAAAGTCAGACATGTAGAGCTAGGTCATAATTTCTCAGTAAATATTTCTTGATCAATTTTATGAGAATTCACTTTTGGGGGGTTCCCCCTAAACTGTTGGAAATTTTCAGCCCTCCCCATGTTGATTTTTTTTTTTTCCAGAATGGCCTTCCCAATCTTGCCACCCACAGATAGGGTGGAGAACTTCAAGTACAACTGCAGTTTTAGTTTAGTAGTGTGCCATATTAGTTTAATATTGTTGAAAGAAGCAGTGGGTTTCTATTCCTTCCACTCCCCCTTCCTTAGCACACAGTTTTGTTCATTCAGTATCAGGAACTAACTGAGCCAAAATGTCACCAAAGATATTTTTTTTAGAAATGTACTGAGAGGTTTTTTGTTTGCTGATTTGTTGTTCCCCTACCCCCAAACTTTGGAACATGTTGCCTCTCTCCTGGAGATTATTTGGCAAAATACCACCCCACCCTAACTTCACCTGTTTGGAGGGTGGAAAAAATTGGTAGTTCATTAGCACTGAAGATCATGTTGATGCCTTTTGTTTAGCAAAAATTCTATGATTATTTATTATTTATTTATTATTTATTATTAAATTTATTAATCGCCCATCTGGCTGGTCACCCAGCCACTCTTATCCAGACACTTTTATCAAATTCTTTTAGATAGGCGGTTGGGAAAGAAAACAAACTTCTGGAAAATAATATAATGCTCTGAAGAACTCAATGGCTAATATTTATTTATTTATTTATTTCTATATTGCCTAATAGCTGAGGCTCTCTTGGTGGTTCACAGTGGTTAAAACTAGTGATGTCGGAAAACCTGCAAGAGAATCAAATGAGTTCAAATTTCTATGAATCCAACCCATGGACTCCACAGTGGACTGGTGGACTGAGTCACATGGATTCTGTGGGCCTGTGGACCATTGTGTAGGGATGGGGGAGAATTTCTTCCTGAAACTTTGGGGGGCCGAGTGCCAACACATTCGGCCCCCCGAAACCGGCAGTGAAATTCTCCGCCCCCCCGCCCCCTCAGGTGGGACTTACCTTTGACGAATGTCCCTCCCAGCGGCGGGTCCCGGCGGCGGTTCGGCGGGTCTTCATAAGGGGCGGGGGCGGCAGCCGGTCTTTCGACCGGCTGCCGCCGCCGCCATTACAAGGAAAGTAAAAAAAAAAAAACCCGTGATAGGCTACGTAATGATTAACGTAGCCTATCACAGCTAGATCTCCAAAGTCAGCTGTGATAGGCTACGTTAATTGTTAGGTAGCCTATCACGGGTGACTTTGAAAAAAAAAAAAAGTGTGTACGCAAATGGTGGCTCCCATAGGGCGCCGCCATTTGCGTTCCTTATTTGGTCCCTGTAGTCTACATAAAGATTTACGTAGACTACGGCGAAAATAAGGGCAACGCAAATAGCGGGGTTTTGGGTTATTTTTACTTTCCTGGTAATGGCGGTGGCGGCAGCCAGTCGAAAGACCAGCTGCCGCTCCCGCCTCTGACAAAGACCCGACGAACCGCCGCCGGGCCCCGCCGCCGGGAGGGACATTCGGCAAAAGGTAAGTCCCATCCTGGGGGGCGGCGGGAGGGCGGAGAATTTCACCGCCGATTTCGGGGGGCCGAATGCATTGGCACTCGGCCCGCCGAAGTTTCAGGGAGAAATTCTCCCCCATCCCTAAGGCTATGTAAAGATTTACGTAGCCTATCACAGCTAGATTTTAAAAAATACTGTGATAGGCTACATAAATGTTTACGTAGCCTACCATGGCTGAGTAAAAAAAAAATAGCGTCTACGCTATTTGCGTTCCCCTTATTTTTGCCGTAGTCTATGTAAATGTTTACGTAGACTAGACGTGCCAAAATAAGTAATGCAAAGGGCAGCGCCCATGGGCCCCGCCATTTGCATATGCGCGGGTTTTTTTTTTTACTCAGCCGTGATAGGCTACGTAAACATTTACGTAGCCTATCACGGCTGACTGCAGGGACGCAAATGGCGGCGGCTACAGCCACCGCCATTTGCAACCCGGCCGGCCAGGATTCGGGGGTGGAGGGACGGAGCGCCTCCCCCCAGCCAGAGTTTCAGAGGGAGGGACGGAGCGCCTCCCTCCCACTGCGAATCAAATTTCATTCAAGGTAAGTGACTTTCGTACATCCCTAATTATTTCACACAAATTTATTCATAGAAAAATACATAACTTTACAATTACAAAACAAAAAACCAAACAGCCAAAAATACACATTCCCCTATAGGCTAAACAATGTAAATGCACATTTAGATTGGTTGTTGTTGTTGTTGTTTTGCACATGGGGGAGTTGCACATTTGGGGGAGATCCCGAAGTTGCACAAGTTTCCACCTAGAACCTTTAAATAAGAAAATTTTAAAGACTCATTCAGCTTAACTAAAACATACCCCCACGCCACCCCTGCTCCAGCATCCTCCTCAGATCTATGTTCTATTCCTCAACCACAGGAACGTCACCTAGAAATGACATGGGCTAGAATTTCAAGCATCTACAGCTTGAGCCTATGAATATTTACTCAGAAGTAAGTCCTACTCCTGAGTCCTGTGGCACTTGTCCCAAGCATGCACACATGGGATTACAACCCTCTTTTTCAAAAAGACAAAGGATCACACTTCAGGGACAAGATGTCAAGTGGAATGGAAATCTCTGCTCACCCCTCTGTAGAACAAGGAGGACAACTGTTTGCAGGGTAAGAGGCTGACTCTTGAATACAAAAGAAACCACCCAAAATTTACCATTGTTACCCACATAGTTATCAGTATTTTCAGGGGTGGAGGAGGATTGACATGGGGAAAAAGGGACAGCTCACCGTTGGCGAGGTCACAGCCAGGTCACAGACACACCCCTAGGTATGCCCAATATGCAGAATTTAATTTGGGGAAAAGAAGAGGCACACTGCAGCAGAACCTTGCAGGAGCCGTATTTAAGGGGGGAAGATGCAGTAAAACAGCTTTCTTTTTTCAGGGGGAAATGGTGGGGTTGCTGTGGAGTGGTGACAACATCATGGGTCATAAATGACCCTGATATGTTCTCACTTCACACTTAATCTCTCGTGTAGATTGGGCCCATGTGTGAAATACTGAATGTATATTTGCAAGCTTGTATATTTCACATTTCATAAAAGTTTGGCACTGGGATTTCTGCAGTGGGAGGACAAATGCAGGGATAAAACCTGAGTAAGTAATCAAAAAAGGTTGCTGCCAAGATTTGAAATGCATGAGACACTGAAGGTTTTGGACACTTACGACTATTCCAAATTTCACTGGTTTTCAAATATTGGTGGATTTGTTTGTTTCAGCACTTAGTTTTTATCACTTTATTTTCCTCAATCTTTGAAGTTTTGTTAGTGTTATCTCATGTTCCTGTGTAACTTGTAGAAGCTTAAGGTTCTTGTCCAGTTTGGAAAATTCTACAGCTCTGTGCTGTGCTGTGATTGACCCCCAGTACCCCATAGGAGGGGGCAGATAATGATCCTCAGTGTGTGATCTTTCTTTCTTTTTCTCTCTCCTCTCTCCTCTCCCCATCCCCACTCTCTCTTACGTAAAGTATTTACGTAGCCTATCACGACAAGCAAAAAAACACACACACAGAGAACGCAAATGGTGGCTGCGGCGGCCGCCATTTGCGTTCCCTTATTTTTCGCCATTTTAGC
The DNA here is from genome assembly GCF_057233095.1 of Heloderma suspectum. Classification (NCBI taxonomy): domain Eukaryota; kingdom Metazoa; phylum Chordata; class Lepidosauria; order Squamata; family Helodermatidae; genus Heloderma; species Heloderma suspectum. The sequence goes on from NC_139465.1 coordinate 30,584,690, forward strand.
CTATGTAAATATTTATGTAGGCTATTACGGCGAAAAAAAAGGAACGTAAATAGCGCCCACTATACTATTTGTGTTTCTCTTTTTTTCACCGTAACAGCCTACGTAAATATTTACGTAGACTAAAACGGCGAAAAATAGGGAACGCAAATGGCGGCCGCTGTAGCCGCCACCATTTGCGTATGCTGTTGTGGTTTTTTTGCCTGCCATGATAGGCTACATAAATACTTACGTAGCCTATCATGGTAGCCTGACTGGTACGGCAGCCGCCATTTGCATCTGCAGCAGCCAGTCCACGGCTGGAACTCCATCTGCGGATGGCCCTGGCCGGCTGCTCCATGGAGCCACCACGGAGCGGAGCTAGCCAGGCAGGATTCTGGGGCGGAGGACCGGATCACCTCCCCTCTGGTCGAGGATTCTGGGGCGAGGGACGGAGAACCTCCCCCCCACCGCGAACACATCCATGAAAAGGTAAGTGACTTTCGTACATCCCTAGTTGATCTGCCCCATTGTCTCTTAACACCTTTGCTCAATGTAGCTGTCATGCCCCCCAACATTGCATAGATTAAAACAGTGACACCCTTGCCTGCTCCTATTCTCACACTAAGGAGCACTGTTTCAATTGCTCTGCAGTCACATATATATCACGGGTACACGTCACTAATGGCTCTTCTCTGCATGCTGTAAGATGCATTAATTTACTTTGCAAGGGTCTGCTCCACAATGAAGTAACAGCAAAGAAGGTATTTTTTTAGTTAATATATACTGGTGGGGGAGTGTAATTGTCCAATAATACACTATCAAGCATTTCAAATTAACCTTGCCCAGTAGTGCAGCATGAAAAATTGCAGGTTCTGTAACCCTACTGCACTCAGTAGGACTTACTTTTGGATAGAAATATATAGGATTAAACTGTTTTGAACTATACACACATGCACTAGTGTCTGGTTACCTCCTTCATTCCTACTACCACCACCTGTACATTCTGGTAATTAACTTCTAGAGCAGCCTTCCCCAACTGTGTGCCTTCCAGATGTGTTGAACTACAACGTTCAACACATCTGGAAGGCACACAGTTGGGGAAGGCTGCTCTAGAAGTTAATTACCAGAATGTACAGGTGGTGGTAGTAGGAATGAAGGAGGTAACCTGACACTAGTGCATGTGTGTATAGTTCAAAACTATAGTCCCATGATCTCCAGCCAATACTGTCCATGCTGGCTAGAAATGATAGGCGTTGTAGGTAGCCCAACACATCTGAAGGACACCTTGTTGGGGACAGCTGCTTTAGAGAAAGGGGGGTGCAACAATATGCACAGCAACTCCTAGTAACATCATGGTGATGATTATTTTTTTAAAGCGTTCCAAGAATTCTCAAAAAAGGCAAAATAGGGGCAGTGATTTATGGAAAAGCAGTACCAGAAAAACAGGGATTGTCCTTGCATACATGTGAATGGTTGAGTGGCTGTAAAGTAGGGGTGAGCAACTTCGGCGGGGTGTCCAGGGAATCCTCCCGTGGGCCGCATTTCATGGGGTGCAGTGCACTCCTCAGGGCACCAGCAAAATGGAATTCAGTGGTTTGTAATGTTGCCAAAATTCAGTGGCAAACCACTACAGTGGCTACAAAGCACTAAAAGGGTCAAATTTAGCTTGAGAATAAACTAAATTTGACTGTTTTAGCACTCTGTAATGCTAAAACTCCAGATTTCCTCCAACCGTCAGTGGATTTAGCAACACTGTCGTGGCAGGCGGGGGCTGCCCCCAAGTCAGCTGTAAAGGGAAAAGGTTGGTGTTCTACCACCCCTGTCACACCATTGTTTCCTATCTTTGCACATTTATTCATATTCTGAATGCAAAAAAACAAACAACAATTGGTGTGGGAGAAAGCAAGCTACCAGATCCATTCTTATTCTTAAGTTTGATTTATCCTGAAAGTTGAGGTATTTAACGTTTGCAGGATAATCCACAAAGATTTTTGCATACATTTCTCCTCATGCATACACTTTTAGATGCTTTGTTGTTTTTGTAAGGCACACTTCTTCTTTTTTGGCAAGCAATTTTCCTGTTATGATTTTTCAGTGTGACTTCCACCGCTTTTCCCGAATAAACGCGTTTTGGTACACATTTTTGACTGGACAACTTCAGTGCAAAATTCAGAGAAATGTGCATTTTGAAGGATAATTGTGTTTTCAGTTCATGTTTTGGCAGAAGAGTGCAAAAGCAGGGAAGTTTGCATTAAAGCATGAAGCAAATTTCTCCCTCATCCCTAATGTGGGCTTGAGTGGGGTGCTCGCTCCCTTTCTGGGAACGGGCCCTCCCTGTGTGGTAAGGGCACATGCTTTACATTAAAAACTCCCCTTGAATGGGAGTTTTTAATTAAAAACATTGAATGGCTCAATCAATACCTGGCATCTCCAGGCAGGGCTAGGAAAACCTGAACCCCTGGAGAGCTACCGCTGGTCAGTGTTGGCAGCTACACGGATCAACACACACGGATCAACAATGGTCTGATTCACTATAAGGCAGCTTCCTGTGTTTCTAAACAAATGTAAACATAACAGGCTGCCTTTGCTATCACGGCAAAGAGAAGGGACGTAAATGGTGTCTGCTACGCCGGACGCCATTTGCTTCTGCAGACCAGCAGTGGACAGCAGTGGACGGACCAGACCTGGCTGGTGGCAGGTAGGATCCGTTCTGGGGAAACTTCACAGGGTGGCAGAGGTGGGTGGTCTGTTCCACCATGGACTCTGAGGGGCCAAATTCTTTAGCATCTGGCCTCATTGGAGTCCGTGGCGGAATTCTCTGCCATCCCTAGCTCTGCCATGGAATTAAGGCCCCTCATCATTCCTCAATACTCCCTTCCCCAGGCCATCTTCACTTCATCTTTCCTGTTACTCTTCTTTGCTATGACATCCATACTACACATCCAGCCAGAATAGATTGCAATCCCACTGGCTAGGGATCACGGGTCACTCCTGTGTTCTCTGCAGAGATTGTACTCTTGGTTGTAAATAAAGATGAAGTACTGTCCTTTTTTGGCCTGCAAGCAATCAATTAAGCTCCTCTGTATAGTGTTAGGGTCCTCAACACATCTATTCTAGAGAAGCCTCACTGCAGCTTACAGTGGAGTACATGTATTGAGAATGACAGCATATAGCTATCACACAGAGTCAAATTTTATTACAAACTTCAAAACGTTCTTGCTGCAAGTTTGTTTTATAGAAAATATGTCACTTTTACATATACACAAATGATTAATACAGCAAATATGTCATCAATATGCTTTCTATGAGAAGATGAGTTGTTACAAATTGCTTTGGGATTTAGCATGTTGTAAAAGGGGGAGGTGTGTGTGTGTGCATGTGTGTGTGTGTGTGTGTGTGTGTGTGTGTCTGTCGGTCTGTCTATCTATCTATCTATCTATCTATCTATCTATCTGTCATCAACCTGCATAGTTACTGCACGCTAGAGGGCACTTGAAGCAGAGCAAAAGAATTATCTTGGCAGCCTGGGAAACTGAAATCGCTACCTGTATGAGACATCATCAGAAACTAAAACAGAGGATTAGATTTTTCTCCCATGTTGTATGCAAAGAATTAATGGACAAAAATTTGAGAGCTAAGCACTTTCCTGGATATACTGCTGTTTTGTTTGATATTATATGATTTCCCATAATGTGTATTTCTTTTCCTTAGTAGTCCACCTGATAGCAAGAAATCAAAATTTCAAATATTGCCTTAGGAACGCTGAGGAGTTTTCATTATGCACTACTGTTCTTGCAATATACTGCATAATATTAGTAGAAGGCAGGGCAGTTTTCTAATATATAAATGAACACATTCCTGCTGGCCCTGCTTGGAATTCTTACTTGGGGTGTCATCAAGTAAAACTCTATTCTTCCTAGGGATGTCAGAGAATTCCGCCACAGACTCCAGTGAGGCCAGATTCTTTAGAATCTGGCCCCTCAGAATCCGTGGCGGAACGGCCCCCCACCACCCCACAGAATCCCCCCGGGACAGAGCTTACCTGAGGAGGATGCGGCGGTGGCGGTGGCTCCGGCAGCAGCTCCAGCTGGACTCCCGGCCAGCCGGAGCCAGGCTGCTGCGGCTGCCATTTGCGTTCTTGCAGCCATGATAGGCTACATAAGTATTTACGTAGCCTATCACAGTAAAGGCAGCCACACAAATGGCATAGCAGCCACCATTTGCATGGCTGCCTTTATCATGATAGGCTATGTAAATACTTGCATAGCCTATCACAGCAAAGAGCAGGGGCACAAATGGCGTAACAGCCGCCATTTGCATCCCTGCTCTTTGTCGTGATAGGCTACATCAATATATACGCAGCCTATCACTGCTGCTTGCAAGGACGCAAATGGCGGCTGCTACGATGGCCACCATTTGCAGGGAGGATTCCGGGTGGAGGGACGGAGCGCCTTCCCCCCACTGTGGATTCCCCGGCGTGGAGCCAGGTGAGTATTTCGTACATCCCTATTCAAAATACACATTTTTGAAGTGTGATCTCCAGTTTAGTAATCCACAACCTCCCCACACCCAGAAAAAAGAAGGGGGGGTCCTGTTCCTGTTTGGGATTGTGATTGTGAACAAGGCAAGTAATGATTTGTGAAATGAAACAACATTCTTGCACATCCTTTTTCTGAGTGACGACAGCATTACTTTCACTGAGGCTTGAAACAAAAACTGTCAAACGTACGGATGTACAGATTTTGTAAATTCTTCTGTTCTGTCTGTGTTTCATGGATTGCCAGGTGCCTTTTGTTCCATCACCTGTTCATTGGTGGAATCAGATTTTTTTTCCAGTTTCCAAAATCTATGCAAATTCGCATTTGTGAAAATGCACAAATCCCCCAAAATGTGCACACACACCCCAATGCACATTTTAATGCTTTAGCCTATGAGGGAAAGACACATGTTCATCTGGTGTTGGTGTGTGTGTGTGTGTTTAATTACATATTTTTCTATAACCAAATTTGTGTAAAATTCTGGAAAGTAAAAAAGGAAAGAAAGAAAGAAAGAAAGAAAGAAAGAAAGAAGAAAGAAAGAAAGAAAGAACTGTCCGCAAGTCTGTGGAACCCGTGCAACTCAGGAAAAGCCAGTGTGCCATGGAAGCTGTAGGCTGGAGTCATAGAAATCTGAACTCATTTGATTCCGTTGTGGGTTTCTACAATACCCCAAGTCACAAGAAACTGAGTAGGGATGTTCACTTAGGCAAACATCCCTGCTCAATTTATGTTAAGAGAAATGGGATGGGAAACAGAGCCCATCTCCAAAGGGCTGCTTGCAGATGCACACGTGCACCCCTGGCCATCCTCCCATCATGCAGGGGGAAAGCCGGTTGGGCAGACAGTGGCTCTGCTGCTCTGGCTGAGCCATGGTCTGCCTGATGCTGGACCTCCTGGGAATCAGGCTTCCTGCACTACACAAGACGTTGGACTCAAAGGTCCTGTAGGCCCCTTCCAACCCTACGATTCGTTGATTCTATGATTGACTTTTCCCCTTTTTTGGCTGAAAGAAGAATGGCTGACCTTTCTTCTCATATCTGCTTCCACTTAAAATGTGGGTGGTAAATACCAGCATCCCGGGCCTTTGCTATTTCCAAAAGGAGGAAATGGGAATTGTAGATTAACTCCCATATTCCAAACTGAAGGAGCCTTGAAAGCATCTCTTGATGCTGGTGGCATCTTTTTTGTTTTTAAAGCAAGGAAAGTGTCAAGGGCTCCTTGGAGACCTCTCTCAGTCTAATCTAGTAGCCAAGTCCAGACACAGACAAAGGGATTCTTTTCAAAGCTTTATTCCTCTTTTACAACTTAACAACTCTACTGTTAGCAACTAGATATGAGCAGCAGAGTACCTATGCCCTAAGTTGGAACAATTGGTCCCCGTTTGAAAGGGAATCACTGGCAGACCCTGAACTTAAGGGATAGGGAGAGTCCCTCCCCTTTTCCCTTGGATCCTCTGGGCGCAGCCGTTGTTTGCGCGCCAACCAGGCACTACGCCTCCTTTCCGCGCCCTCCATTTGGCGCCGCTCCCTGCGTCGGCGTCGCACGTCCATCAAGTCTGCTTCTCGCACTCTGTCACTCCCAGGACTGCTATCTAAGCTAGGAATGCCAGTGGGAGGAATCTCCATCAGCTGTTGGCCCTGGGAAAGAGGAGCACGCTCCTCTCCCAGGAGCGACTCCTCTTCCTCAGAATCAGAACTACTCTGGGATTTTATGGGCTCAGTGTCCACCCTGACAGGAAGGGATGGTGTGGGAGATTCAACCTTATGGTATGGGAGGAACCAGTTTGAGTGATCCCCATCAAACAACAACCCCATCAAGGCTCTTACTTTATATACAGTATTCATTGATTTGTTCTCTGTTCCTTGTTCTTAGTGTCAAAAGGTGTCTCATACTTTTGGTGATATTCCACACACTGGAAACAGATTCATATACCTTTGATCCTCTTCTTCTTGGCAACATTCTGTTTCTTCTGCTTCTTTGTTCTTACAGTCCTTGGCCTCATTTGACCACACTGCTGTTTGATCTAGTTGGCTGTGGCAACCTACATTACTTTTGCAGATGAAGTCCCAAAGACATCAGACATGAGGGCCTCACAGACATGGAGGCCAAAGTTAATTTGGGTAAGAAGGAGGAGGAAATGGAAAATGGTGCAGAAAGACAGAGGGACAAAATGGTGTTGAACAGCATTGAAAATAACGTGACAGTTTGGTGAGGTCAGCATTTACATTAGTTAGTTCACTGGCTTAACTAAATATTTCATAGTGCTGGTCTTAACCTTAAAGCCCTAAATGGCTGGGGACCAGATTACCTAAAAGTTCAACTTCTTCATATATTGACCTGAACCTCTTGAGTGGCCCTGCTCCAAGTGTCCTCATCAGATTACAAGGATGAGGATATTCTCTGTCATGGCCCCCAGCTGTGGAATAGCCTCCCCACAAAAGCTTGGCTGGTACTTTCTATATGGTCTTCTTGGTGCCAAATGAAGAACTAAAAAAAAAAATCACTTAGTCCTTTTAAATAACTTGTGATCTTGAAATCCGGGCTCTTGATGTCTGATGCATACATTTATTGTCCGGCTCAACTGGTTTTATCTCTTTCTCTTAAACAGTTTTTATGTTGCTATTTATTAGGGATGTCAGAGAATTCCGCCACGGATCTCGGTGAGGCTGAATGCCAGTGCATTCAGCCCCCCGAAATCTGTGGCGGAACGGCCTGCCACCCCCCCGCCCCCCCGCAGATCCCCCCGGGACGAGACTTACCTGGGGCGGATCTTCCGGTCGGCGGCGGCTCCGGCGGGGGCTCTGGCGAAGGCAGCGGTGGCGGCCGGTCTTCCGACCGGCTGCCACCACCACCATTTCCAGGCTTGTGAAAAAAAAAGAGAGAGAGATGTGATAGGCTAGGTAAAGATTTACGTAGCCTATCATGGCTAGGTTTAAAAAAAAAGAAAAAAAAAGATGTGATAGGCTACGTAAAGATTTACGTAGCCTATCATGGTTGGGGGTGGGTTTAAAAAAAAAACACGTACACAAATGGCGGCAGCTATGGCCGCCGCCATTTGCATTCCTTCTTTTTGGCCGTCTTAATCTAAATAGCGTAAATAAATAGTAGCGGGCACTATTTGCGTCCCTTTTTCATTCACCGTTTTAGCCTACGTAAATCTTTACGTAGGATAAAACGGGGAATCAAAAGGGGACACAAATGGCGCCCACTACGCTATTTGTGTTCCCCTTGATTTTCGCCGTCATAGTCTATGTAAATATTTACGTAGATTAAGACGGTAAAAAGAAGGAACGCAAATGGCGGCGGCCATAGCCGCCACCATATGCATACGCTTGTTTTTTTTTTTACCCAGAGCCCTCCGCGGCCGGAAATCCGGCTGCGGACGGCTCTGGCCTGGCTGGGCCGGGCCTGGCCGGCTGCTCCGTGGAGCTGCCGTGGAGCACAGCCGGCCGTTCGAGGATTCCGGGGGGGGAGGAATGAAGCGCCTCCCCCCCGGCCAGGATTCCAGGGGGAGGGACGGAACGCCTCCCCCCCCACCATCAATATAATCCATGAAAGGTAAGTCACTTTCGTACATCCCTACTATTTATTTCTGTTGTTCTTGCATTTTAATATTTCCCCTCTTTTATTTCTGTTAAGCTGCTCTGACAACATAGGCTATTGGGTGGGCTATATATATAAAGAGAAATAAATAAATAAATAAATCAGTCTGACTTCTGTAAAACAAATGTTTTCTTTTGAAATTCCGTTTAGGAATCAGCAAATCAGTTCATTTGAAGTTTTCTGGTTTCTCAAGTAGCATAAAAGTAACATCTTAAATATCAAAGATTTGATGTTTCAAAATTCCATTTGAATCTTGACTTTGGTTTTGTTTATTCTATTTGATCACTGCAGGCCAAACTAGATAACATTAGAGAGATGTAATTGGATCTCCTGTCTCATTAAATTTCTTCTAAAGACAGCTGAGAGAACCCTTGTGTTGGCATGGGCTCTAGCCCATTCTAGACTGCTTCCCCACCTAGTCAATACTTCTTAATAAGGCAGCTTCCAGATTTCTCAGTACAGCTTCTCTAGTCTGAATCCATTGCAGGCTTTTATCCCAGTTCTTTTTGCAATAGTGCTCTAATTTCAGTTCTGTCTCTTTTGAATTCTCTCTTCTTCATACCTTGATCTGCTCCATATCTCCTTTTCTTAACTACCAACTCTACTTCCCATCTTTACTTATGTACAGTATTTACACTCTCCACCACCCTCCTTTAAGGGCACAATCCTATGGCTGCTAGTTAGTGGTTAGACAGCCATAGGATAGGTCTGTTCCTGGGAGCGTGGGCTCTGAGTTTGGTTCCCTGAGAATCAACCTCCACCTCCTACCATGCTTAGGGATGGCGGAGAATTTCTCCCCGAAACTTCGGGGGGGCAAGCGCCAACGTGTTCAGCCCCCCGAACAAGTTTTGGGGAGAAATCCTCTGAACCCCCCCGCACCCCGCACCCCCCCCGGGACGGGACTTACCTTAGCCGAATGTCCCTCCCGGCGGCAGGTCCGGCTGGTGGTTCGGCGGGTGTTCGAGCGGGGCGGGAGCGGCAGCCGGTCTTTCGACCGGCTGCCGCCGCCGCCATTGCAATCAAAAAAAAAACAAAAACGTCCCCTGATAGGCTACATGACGATTAACGTAGCCTATCACGGCTAGATTTGCAAAGTCAGCCATGATAGGCTATGTCAATCGTCACGTAGCCTATCACGGGTGACTTAAAAAAAAAAAAAAGCGCGTACGTATAATGGCAGCCCCCATAGGGAGCCGCCATTCCCATTCCTTATTTGGTCGCTGTAGTCTACGTAAAGATTTACGTAGACTACAGCGAAAATAAGGGCAACGCTATTTAACAAAATAAGGAACGTGAATGGGGGCCGCCATTAGCGTAGGCGCTTTTTTTTTTTTTTTTAAGTCACCCATGATAGGCTACGTGACGAATGACGTAGCCTATCATGGCTGACTTTGCAGATCTAGCCATGATAGGCTACGTTAATCGTCACGTAGCCTATCAGGGGGCTTTTTTTTTTTTTTAACTTTCGCATTCGCGGCTGGGCAAGGCGGGAAGCCTCCCCCCTGGCCTGAATTTCGCGGGGGGAGCAGCGAAGCGCCTCCCCCCCACCGCGAATGTCCGACGACAGGTAAGGGACTTTCGTCCACCCCTAACCATGCTACCTCATAGGCAGCGTGGAACGGCCCCATGCGCCACGCTCGGAAGAGGAGCATGGTGCAGTAAAAATGGTGCATTCCTGGGAGCGCGCCAGGGCAGAGAGGGCAGAAGTACCATTCCAATGCTTCCTATGCATCAGCAGGCTTCCCCCCCCCCCGCTGCCCTGCTCTGCCTTTCCACAGCTAGACTGCTGAAATCGGCTGTCTAGCCATGACTGCAGGGTGGAGGAAGCATGGAGGGGATGATCCCTCTGCATGTCTCCTGCCCTGCATTGGAGAGGCAGTCACCTCTGAGTTTGGTGGCGGCCGCCTATCCTGATAGGATTACACCCTAAGCCAATCATAAAGACAGCAGTGTCCTGGTGACATTTCTATTGCACCTTAGTTGCAAGTAGGGATGTACAAAAACTCTACCTTCCATTCGGGGGGGGGGACACTGGTGGGAGGCGATCCATTCCTCCCCCCTGGAATCCTCTGGAATGGCTTCATGTCTGGAGGACTTCATGGAGCTGCACTCTGGCTCCACAGTGCTGGCGATACGGTAATGGCTGCCATTACTGTATTCCTTGGAGAAATACAGCAACAAATGGCATATTGGACACCACTTGCAGCTGTAAAGCACTGAGTTTAACCTAAATGCAACCGTTTACGGCTCTATTTAGATAAAAGCAGCGCTTTACAGCCGCAAGTGGAGTCCAGTACACAATTTGCAGTTGTATTTCTCCCAGCGAAATGGTAATGGCGACTGCCATTACCGTATCACAAAGGATCTAGGGATGGCAGAGAATTTCTCCCCGAAACTTCGGGGGCCGAGTGCCAATGCATTTGGCCCCCCGAAATTGGTGGGGAAATTCTCCACCGGCCCCCCGCCCCCCCCGGGATGGGACTTACCGTGGCGAATGTCCCTCTCGGCGGCGGGTCCCGGCGGTGGTTTGGCAGCGATTCGGCAGGGGCAGGGGCGGCGGCCGGTCTCCCAACTGGCTGCCGCCGCCGCCATTGCAAAAAAAAAAAGTAAAGTAAAAAGTAAAAGATTTACGTAGACTAAGGCGAAAATAAGGGAACGCTATTTGCGTTGCCCTTATTTTTGCCGTAGTCTACGTAAATCTTTACGTAGACTAGACATGTCAAAATAAGGAATGCAAATGGCGGTCCCCATGGGAGCTGCCATTTGCATACGCACTTCTTTTTTCCCCAAAGTCACCCGTGATAGGCTACGTAAATCGTTACGTAGCCTATCACGGGCGTGTGTTTTGTTTTGTTTTTACTGTTTATTTTGCGGCCGGGTAGACGGGGCGCTTCTACCCGGCATGATTTTCATCGGTGAGGGATGGGGCGCCTCCCCCCCAGCCTGAATTTCGACTGGGCGAGGCCCCTCGCCTGAACTTCGGGGGGAGAACTGAAGTGCCTCCCCCCCACCGCGAAGCAAGCTTCGAGAACAGGTAAGGGACTTTCGTCCATCCCTAAAAGGATCCGGAGCCAGAATGCCATTCCATGGGGAACCCTCGGGAGGTGGAGGTGCGTGGTGCCATTCTGCTGTGGATTCCGAAGTCCGCAGCAGAATTCTCCACCTTCCGTAGTTGCAAGGCTGATTGTTTGACCCTCCTGTGAACTCCCTCCCTCTCTTAAAGGCTAGATTCCTGGGATGAACTTTTAATCTTCCATTTGCTTCTTCATTGTTGCCGTGCCAGTCTACGTAAATATTTACGTAGCCTATCACAGCCTCTGCAGGGATGCAAATGGTGTCCCTGCGTTAGCCGTGATAGGCTATGTAAGTATTTACATAGCCTATCACGGCAATAATGAAGAAGCAGATGGCGGCTGCAGACATGGCCGCCATTTGCAAAGCAGTGTGAACGGCACCAGGTAAGTGCTCCATTTCGTGCGCCTTTCGCGGGGTGGGGGGCTTTGTTCTGCCATGGATTTCAGGAGTCCAAATGCACTAGCATTCGGCCTCACTGAGATCCATGGTGGAATTCTCTGACATCCCTAGGCTTTTTCCGTTCAGAAAGTGCAGGTGGCCTGGGAGGCAGCAGAGCAATTAAAAGATGTGTAATGGAGAGAGAAAACACACATGGCACCCTCAACTACCTCACAGTGATTAGGTAAGCTCAAAAATACCACCAAAAGAAATTCCAAATTCTGCCACAGAAAAGTGGAACCCTCAACACTGTTGATGCTGTTGCCACCTACAGAAGCAGTGCAATAAACCAAAAACCCTTAGGAAAAAAAGAAAGCTGTGCTACAAGCCCTGCCAATATTGTGCCCTATCTGTGAGAAACTGTTGGAGAATTTCTCCTCCCCTAGGAGAAATTCGGTGAAGTCCCCCCCACACACACACCCAGTTTCTCTGCCCACAAATAGGCTGGAGCATTTTGAGAGGCCATTTTTGCAGAGCCCTAGATTTAAATTTATCTCTTGTTTTCTTCTGCTGTTGTTGTTTTCTGAGTCCTGCTATCCTAAGGATTCTTTTGTTTAGGATTAGGCTCTTGTCTTGCTATTTTTATGATTTTTCAAGCTATCTTGGAATGATAGGATAAAAATATTTTACAAGAAAGAAAGAACTATGGTGAATCCTTACTGATAAATGATGTAAACTATATTCTATAGCATCTGACCTTCACCACCACCCCCCGAACCACTGTCTGGCGAATACAGTTGTTGGACATATTGTTGTTCACAAAGGAAAGCAGATCCTGCAAACTATTTACTGCATGGTAGTTATAGCGAAGCCATTAGGGTACATTTTGAAGTAAGAAGCTTGCAAAATGCAAACGAAGTCTTTCATTATTGTATCTGCATTCTCATTCCTATTCAACTAGTGAAAACCTTGAATGTGAGGGAGGGGAGAAACAAAAAGATTCTTTGCTCCAATGCAAATCAAGCTCTATCTTTTCTAAAATAAAGGAAAGCCACATTTTCTGATGTTATCTCTTCCACTGTCTGGTTTGTTTGTGGTGCCCTGAGGGAATCAACCCAACTCTATATGGTAATAAAACTTTGTCTAGTAAATATAACTGTTGAGCAGGGTACACACACACACACACACACACACACACACACACTTTTTACAAGGCCTCAGGAGTCAACCAGACCCATAAGTCTGAGGTTTTAGAATCGAAGAGGAGGCAATTAAAATAAATCTCAAAATGGGGCTCTGTCAGTTTTCTTTTGCAAGGAAACGTCGTTATTCTGAGAGTCTTCACATTTATTTTAAATTGTGTTTCTGTGAACTCTCTCTCTCTCTCTCTCTCTCTGTGTGTGTGTGTGTGTGTGTGTGTTTGTGTGTGTGACCTCAGTTCTGTCTCTCTTTCTCTCTCAAAGATTGCAAAAAATGTAAAGTTTATAAATCTAAGCAAATTGTATCACTGATGTTGGTTTGTTCGTTTGTTTGTTTGTTTGTTAAGTGCTAGAATGGAGTACTTGTCACCTGAAATAAGGCCACAATGATTATTACGGAAATGCACCTGAAATGCAGGTTTGAATGTTCATTAGATATAGAAATGTGCAGCTGTCACTGAAGACCTAAGGGATGTATGAGAAATTCTTTTCCGTTCTTTTTTTTTAATCAAGATTTATCCAGTTCACACCTTCCAGACTGAATATGGATTCAGATGCAATCTGCAGTCCAGGTCCATACATTTCTGAGCTTGCAGTGTGATTCATGGACCTCCAAAAATGCATTCGACAGCATGCGTGCATTTGAACAAAGGTGCATGAAAAAATGCATACTTTTGAAAAATGCACACACACACACACACACACACACTTTGCACCCAATCTCGTCTGATCTCAGAAGCTAAGCAGGATCAGACCTGGTTAGTACTTGGATGGGAGACCTACTGGGAATCAGGCTTCCTGCACTGAGCAGGGAGTTGTACTCGATGGTCTTTTAGGCCCCTTCCAACCCTATGGTTCTATGATTCTATGATAATCAATGGAAGAAGAATGCATACATTTCAAAGATGTGCACAATTGAAGCATACGTTTGGAAAAATATTCACAAAATATGTATGGATTTTCATGTGAAAAGAAACACACACACACACACACACACACACACACCAAAGCTTGATACAGACTTGAGTCAGAAGAACGAGCTTTGAGATAGAATTTGGTTAACTTTTGGGAGCTCAGGTTTTGTTGATTTGTTTGACAAATCCTGGCATGGACGGGAGATGGGGATATGTGCTCCAGTCCTGCTGCTCCCTCCACCCTAAACTCCCAATATTGATGGGGGAGATCTGAAAAGAAAACTGTAGCTGCATTCTTTTAAATAAGGTTGCAGCCCTCTGCACTCTGAATTTGTAGGATTCCCAATCATGCAAAGTATATAACTATGTTCAGCCAAACATGGTTTCATTCTCCTCTTAGATCACGGGTTGGTAACTTCAGGGGGTACAGGAGCCAAATTCAACCCCCCAGAATCCTGATGGGGGCTGCATCCCTGCTGCCATGCGCCACTGAACACTGGTAGTTGGAGAAGCAGCAGCAGCAAAAACTATTGGCAGTTTGCCACCAGGTTTTTGCCAGTAAGCTGCAATGGTGGCCTAAACAGGCTAAATCTGGCTGCATTGTTTTGTCCCTGTTGCTGCCACAAGAAATTCAGCAGCAGCAGACCCCACACTTAATGCTGGGGGGGGGAGACATGTGACTCATGGTCTGCATATTGCCTACCCTTGCTTTAGACCGTCCCCATCTACATCAAGAGGTTGGAGTGGGGTCAGAGCACAGATTTCCATCTTCTATCTGGGTTTTAATCTGCCAAAAAATCCCAAATAGGACTGCAGTTTATCTTGTTTCATTTTGGTTTTTAGTGTAGTTTTAAAATTTTGTTTATGTATTTACTCTCCATAAATCCTGGCACCTTCAGCCTAAAACAGGAGTCATTCAACTCCCAGAATTCCTGACCATCGGCTATGCTGGCAGGGGCTTCCGGGAGTTGGAGTGCAAAACATCCGGAGATCTACTTTCTGTCCAGCCCCGCTTTAAGCATTAAAAAAAAAAAATGATTTGTTGTTGTTGCTTTGTGTTGTTGCTTAATTCAGGTGCCTAGGATTACTTAACAGTGCAACCCTGGGCATGTTTACTCAGACTGTCTTCAGTGGAGCTTACACCCAGGTAAGAATGCAGCATAAGATTGTAGCCTAAATGTATAAACATTATGACTACATCATTTAATCAATTAGGACTCAGTCCTAGAAATTGCACCCTTGGGGATTGGAAGCCCCCAAACTCGGAGGTGTCTCATCATCCAGTGTAGGGTGGGAGAAGCGGTGGAGGCAGTCTTCACTTCCCCATCCTCCCATCCTGCAGATTTCTCTAGACTGTTTTATTTATTTTTTTGGCACATCTAGAGAGGGCCTTTCAGGAGGGAAGGGGAAGAGGCTAGCAGAAGCTCAAGATAATTTGTACCCTGACCTTTCTGGTCTCCTCCCTTCCCTGTCCACTAGAAGGCTCCCTTTCCCTGACCTCAGAGATGCAGCTGGCGAGGTTCTTTCCACACCGGCTGTGAGGGGTCGGGGGAGTGAGGTAGACCTCTGACCCCCCATTCCAAGGCTGGAGCACTGTCTCTGAGCTCAGAGGGCAGAATCCAACTTATCCTGTGGTCCCTGGGCCACTCCTCCAGGGAACATAGGACTGCTCTCTTAATCAGTTAGATTAAGGCCATAGTTCAATGTCTGGAATCTGGGAGAGCATCTCAGACTCCAAGGCATTTAGCGGAACACCCCCTCTGCTTGTGCAGAATTGGGGCTGTGGGCAAGGAAGGAAGTCTACCCTTGGAAGCTTCCTCCACCCCACCATCAGAGATCCCACTTCCGGGCTGGCAAAACAGAGATGTTCCTGGGGTGGATTGAGTTCCCCTGGCATACCCCCAGAACATAGGAGAAAACAGTTTATGTATTTCACATTGGGAACAATGGGAATGAAAAGTACAACAGCAAGGGAAAAAACAGATGGAAAAGGCCAAATAAAAAGGACCGCCCCCCACACACACACACACATTTGCCTTGCCAGTGCAATCCCAGCACTTCATAGGAAGTGGTGGTTCAGTTGCTACTGCTTCTCCCTCCCCCGGCCATTGTCCTGCCCTTGATTTAAAATGTTTAATCAACTAAGAGTGCAGTTCTATGGAATGTACCCCTGATAGAGAAGGCTTTGAGTCTGGAGCCGTCCACCTATCCTATGCCCTGCCAGCAAGAGCAAGCCAGGATGAGAGGAAGATGGAAGCAATTTTCCCCCCGTTCCACCATTTAAAATACAGAAAGCAGCTAGATGGCCCTCTTTACCTTTCAGTGGGTGGGGAAGGGGCTGGGGAGAGGCGAAAGGATACCAAGTATACCAGCCTCTCCTTTCCCCTCCTCTCCAGCCACCAACACACACAGGGCCTTTTTCTCATTCTTTGACTTGTCTTATGATGTCACAGTTGAAACCTTGTAAGAGAAGCTTTCCAAGGTGACTGGGAGGGGGGTTGGAGGGAAGGTCCATGATCAGATCTCCTTCTCCATGCTCATAGCTCTGTCTATGGATGCGGAGAAGGAGATCCCTAGTATCTTATAGCAGCTCAGATGCTGTCTAGGGTCCACATGATTGCTTTCTGAGAAGTTTGATTAATTGCCCCTTCAAACCAAAGAGACATTCTCTCCTTTCGCTCTCTCTTAGGAGGAGATGCCTCTTCTAAGATGATACTGTATCTGCTCTGACACATGTTTGCACCACCAAAACACAAAGAACATATGCTTAGGGATGGCAGAGAATTCCGCCACGGATTTCAGTGAGGCCGAATACACTGGCATTCAGCCCCCCGAAAACCGTGGCAGAACGGCCTGCCACTCCGCCCCCCCGCAGATTCCCCCCGGGACAAGGCTTACCTGGGGTGGATGTTCTGGATGGCGGTGGGTCCGGCAGCAGGTACTGCGGCAGCAGCGGCTGGTCTTTCGACTGGCTGCCGCAGCCACCATTTGAATCCGGGTCTTTGCCGTAATATATAAGAGTTTACATAGCTTATCACAGCAAGCCAAGCAACCCCCCCCCCCAAAAAAAATGGCGTATGCAAATGGCGGTGGCTACAGCGGCCACCATTTGCTTTCCCTAATTTTTGCTGTTTTAGTCTACGTAAATATTTACGTAAGCTATTATGGCGGGGAAAAAAAGAGGAACGCAAATAGCTCCCACTACGCTTTTTGCGTTCCCGATTTTTTTTTGCCGTAATAGCCTACGTAAATATTTACGTAAGCTAAAACGGCAAAAAATAGGGAACACAAATGGCGGCTGCTGTAGCCGCCGCCATTTGCGTACACTGTTTTTTTTTTCCCAGCTGTGATAGGCTATGTAAATTTGTGTCCGCAGCAGCCCGTCTGCGGACGGAACTGTGGCTGCAGATGGGTCTGGCCAGCTGCGGAGTAGAGCCAGTCGGGCAGGATTCTCGGGGGGAGGACCAGATCGCCTACCCCCCCGTCAAGGATTCCGGGGGGAGGGACGGAGCACCTCCCCCCCACCGTGAACACAATCTGTGAAAAGGTAGGTGACTTTCATACACCCCTACTATGCTTCTTGCTTCCAAAGGTTTCATTTCATACACATCCACATGTAAATCAACTCAGGTTTCTTTAATCTTCTCCCTAATAAACATACAACTCTCTCTCTCTCTCTCTCTATATATATATATATATATATATATATATATATTAGGGATGGCGGAGAATTTCTCCCCGAAACTTTGGGGGGCCAAGCGCCAACGTGTTCGGCCCCCCGAAAAAGTTTTGGGGAGAAATTCTCTGCACCCCCCCTGCCCCCCGCACCCCCGCCCCCGGGACGGGACTTACCTTTCCCGAATGTCCCTCCCGGCGGCGGGTCCGGCCGGCGGGTCATCGGGTCTTCGTCTGGGGCGGGAGCGGCAGCCGGTCTTTCTACCGGCTGCCGCCGCCACCATTCCAATAAAAGAAAAAAAAAACGCCCCCATGATAGGCTACGTGACGATTAACGTAGCCTATCACGGCTAGATTTGCAAAGTCAGCCGTGATAGGCTACGTAAATCGTCACATAGCCTATCACGGGTGGCTATTTGCGTTGCCCTTATTTTCGCCATAGTCTACGTAAACATTTAGGTAGACTACAGCAACTAAATAAGGAACGCGAATGGCGGCTCCCTATGGAGGCCGCCATTCGCGTACGCGCTTTTTTTTTTTTTTAAGTCACCCGTGATAGGCTATGTGACGATTCACGTAGCCTATCATGGCTGACTTTGCAGATCTAGCCGTGATAGGCTACGTGAATCGTCACGTAGCCTATCAGGGGACTTTTTTTTTTTTTTTTTACTTTCGCGTTCGCGGCCGGGCGAGGCGGGAAGCCTCCCCCCCAGCCTGAATTTTGGCCGGGCGAGGCGGGAAGCCTCCCCCCCCAGCCTGAACTTCACGGGGGGAGCAGCGAAGCGCTCCCCCCCACCGCGAACAAGCTGAGAGAAAAGGTAAGTGACTTTCGTCCACCCCTACGTAGACTACGGCGAAAATAAGGCCAACGCAAATAGTGTTCCCTTATTTTTGCCGCAGTCTACGTAAATCTTTATGTAGACTAGACGTGCCAAAATAAGGAATGGAAATGGCGGCGCCCATGGGCCACCGCCATTTGTGTACGCGCTTTTTTTTTTCCCGAAGTCACCCGTGATAGGCTACGTGACGATAAACATAGCCTATCACGGCTGACTTTGGAAATCTAGCTGTGATAGGCTACATTAATCGTTACGTAGCCTATCACGGGTTTTTTTTTCTTTCACTTTTTGTTTCGCGGCCGGGGAGACGGGGCGCTTCTCCCCGGCATGAGTTTCGGCCAGTCGAGGCAGGGCGCCTCCCCCCGGCCTGAATTTCGGCAGGGCGAGGCTGGGTGCCTCCCCCCCCTCGCCTGAACTTCGGGGGGAGAAGCGAAGCGCCTCCCCCCCCACCGCGAAGCAAGCTGCGGGACAAGGTAAGTCCCTTTCGTACATCCCTAATACCATGCTCTTGTTTCCTACTTCCCTTTCACTTCTTTGTTTTATCTTTGGGGAGGGGTAAATCTTTTGGGGGGTAAATCTACTCTCCTTTCTCTTCATTATTTGTTTGCTTTATCTTCTTTGGTAATTTTTCCTCTTGTCCTATTTTCCTAATTGCATTATTCTGCCAACCTAGCAGTTTGAAAGCAAGAAATTGCAAGTAGATAAATAGGTACTGCCTCGGCGGGAAAGGTAACAACGTTCCATGTGCCTCGGTGTTCAGTCATGCTGGCCACATGACTGCGGAAGCGTCTTCAGACAGCGCTGGCTCTTCGGCTTAGAAATGGAGATGAGCACCACACCCTAGAGTCCCAGCTTCTGCCAACTTAGCAGTTTGAAAGCAAGAAATTGCAAGTAGACAAATAGGTACCACCTCAGCGGGAAAGGTAACAGCATTCCGTGCACCTCGGTGTTCAGTCATGCTGGCCACATGACCGTGGAAGCGTCTTCGGACAGCGCTGGGTCTTTGGCTTAAAAATGCAGATGAGCACCACACCCTAGAGTCGGACACGATCGGCTGGGGACACCTTTATCTTTACATATCCCCCCATATCTTGTTTTCTCATACCCAAATGCATGTTTGCAAGTTTGTACGATAATTTTGCTCCTTTTTGCAAAGCATGTGAACATGTCCTGTTTGCAACCCTGAACAAGAACACAAGGAGGAACACAATTCTCTGGGATTTTTTTTTTTTAATTCCCTGAACTTGTGTTTCCTTTCAAAATTACACACTTCTGAAAATTTGCACTTGCACAAGTGAGCACTTCTGCACATGCACAAATGTGCATCATCCCCCCCCCCCCACACACACACACAATGAGCATATTCACATTTTAACCTAAGGGAAGGAAATGCACATTTTTGATCGAATTTTTTTTTTTTCTATTGGGAAAAATGTGCACTTTAAACAATGCTAATATTTCCTGATTGAAAATACTTCCCTCCCCCAATCTAAAAAGAAAAAAGAAAAAAAGACGCTCACAGTCAGGAACATGAACAAGGCAAGGTGAGCTTCGAGGAGGAATTTGCAGCACCTCAACAACATTGCACGTGTGCCTATCCCTACTTTCAGCTGGAAACATATGATATAACCACTTCCCTGAGACTAAGCGTCACTGAATTCGATTGGATTTCCTTCTGAGTAGACATGTATAGGACTTATCTGTTAGTCTCCGCAAAGTTTTCAAACTTTTCAGTTCACTCACTGCTCTCTTCCTACTTCTCCTCTTCCAGCCGAACTCCCATCCAATTGATTATCAGCTGGCCTAACCCATTCTTTGTAATACGGTCACTGACGACAGCACATGTGCAAGACAACCCTTTGCCAAGTGGTAAATTTAGGGATGTATGAAAGTCACTTACCTTTTCGCAGATTCTGTTCATGGGGGGGGAGGCGTTCCGTCCCTCCCCCTGGAATCCTCTATGGGGGGGAGGTGTTCCATCCGTCCCCCCGGAATCCTCGACGGGGGGGAGGCGATCCGGTCCTTCCCCCCGGAATCCTCGATGGCCAGCTATGTTCCGCAGCGGCTCCATGGAGCAGCTGGCCAGGCCCAGGCCAGGGCAGTCCACAACCGGATTTCCGGCCACGAAGGGTCTGGGTAAGAAAAAAAAACACCTGTGTACGCAAATGGCGGCAGCTACGGCCGCCGCCATTTGCGTTCCTTATTTTTCTTCATCGTAGTCTACGTCAATATTTACGTAGACTAAGACGAAGAAAAGAAAGGGGAACGCAAATAGCGTACTGGGCTATTTCTTTTCTTCGTCTTAGTCTACGTCAATATTGACGTAGACTAAGACAGTGAAAAATAAGGAACGCAAATGGCGGTGGCTGTAGCCGCCACCATTTGCATATGCGTGTTTTTTTTTTAAATGCAGACGCGATAGGCTACGTAAGTCTTTACATAGCCTATCATGTCTGGGGGGGGAGAAAAAAACACAGACTGCAAATGGCGGAGGCAGCAGCCAGTCGGAAGACCCGCTGCCGCCGCCGCCAAAGCCGCCGCTGGAGCCGCCGCCATCTGAAACACCCACCCCAGGTAAGTCTCGTCCCGGGGGGATTCGCAGGGGGCGGGGGGTGGCAGGCCATTCCACAATGGATTTCGGGGGGCCGAATGCACTGGCCTCACCAAGATCCGTCGCAGAATTCTCTGACATCCCTAGATAAATTACCACAGGTTTCATGTAACCATTTGGTAAACAGTTCATCTTCAGTGCTCTGTCAAATAATGAGGAGAATTTTAAATACAGCTCTGATCATTAGGATTGCCTTAAAACATATTGCTGCCCAGTGAATGAAGGAGAGGATGGCAATCACCACCCCTACCCACCCCCCGGCCCTGATCCCATTTATAAAGGCTGATCAGGCCAGCAGTTTAATTTTATTTCAGCACTAGCAATGGGACATCGGGATGTATGGATTTTGTTAAATCCGTTCCATCTGTGTTTCACGGATATGCTGGGCGTCTTTCATTCTGCTGTCCGCTCATTGATGGAATTAGAGTTTTTAAATCAGACATTCATTCTACTGTGCTAAAGTGCATTCGCGCTCACACACATCCCTTAATGCAAATTAGTGCAAGTGTGAAAGTGTGCATTAGTGCTAATGCTAATTAGTGACACCCCCCCCCCCAGTGAAAAACTGGTCCGCAAGATAGCAGAACCCACATGACTGGGCGAAAACCTGTTCCACTGTGGAATCCATACATCAGATTCCTAGAAATCCAAACTCATTTGAATCCATTGCAGATTTCTCTGACATCCTTAATGAGACAGCATTCTCTGTCACACCTGAGGGCAGCAGTCTAGCTTAGGGGGAACAGGGCAGACAAGAGCTCTATTCTCCAAAAGTGTGCTACTGCTCCCAGTCCACCAATACCTGCTGCCTCACTCAGCCTAATGGTAGGGCTGGCCGTGTGAATAAATTGTGGGAAGCGGTAAAAACCTCAGCATCACTTTGCAAGATGTTACAAATGGCTGGTTCACCAAGTGGTTACCTGCACAGCACTTGGGATATATGCTCACCTGTATTTAGACTCACAACAAAGGTACTAAAAGTATCACCTTTCCTTACACTTTCAATGTGTGTAAAGTGGGATTCCCATTCATTTTCATGACTGTCTGAGGAGTGTGTTAGTCCTGATTCATCGCCAGGGTATACATGTGTCATCTTGTATATTGAGCATTTAACCATGCTGATGACAGAGCCTTAACAAGCATCCAGTATGCAGCTTTAGCCTCCGTCCTAAGCAACAACGGGTCATCGCTCTTTGTTCATTACATCTCAGAGCCTGCAGCTAAAGTCCTTGTCCATTTCTGTAAAAGGATACTTCTTCTCCAACACAATTGCACACCAGTCCTTTCTGTGCCCAGCAAGTCATTCTCTCTTCCTTTGTTTTGTTTTCTCAGCTCTCTGCTTCTTTTCTGCCCCTGTCTCTTAGTATCTTCTTGGCATCTCTCCCACCTTCTCTGCCTCACAGCTTCCCATCTCTACTCTCATTCACTTCCCTTGTCTGGTGTCCTCATTTGGCTCCTCTCTGCTCCCCTCTGCCTCCAATGGGCCTCTGCAACTCTTTTTTGACAGCTCAATTCTCTTCTTCTTGTCCTTTTGCTTCTTTTCTGTGCTTCCTTTTGTATTTATTCCTTCTTGTACTGAAGATGAAAGCTGAACTCATTCCACCCATTCTCTCTATCTCCATTCCTTTCTTCACAATACTCATTGGTACAGCACACACATTGCATGCAGAAGGTTCCAGGTTCAATCTCTGGGATCTCCATGTATGGCCGAGAAAAACCTTTGCCTGGAACCCTGGACAGCTGCAGCCAATCAGCGTAAACATTACTAAACTACATGGACCTATGGTCTGATTCAGTAAGAGGCAGCTTCCTTCGTTCCTTCCTTCCTTCCTTCCTTCCAGAAATGTGGCCACAAATGTGGAAGAGTGGCACTAGTTAAAGTGGGATGAATGGTACTACAAGACCATGGTGCCTGCAAGCCCCCCACCCTGCACACCTTCACACCACTTTCCGGAATTGAGAAGGGACTCATATTCAAATACTATAATTTCCAAGCAATTTTCATTTAGAAACTATGCAGAGCTGCCCCACCCTTGTCCATATTCCACAACTCCCCTAGTGCAACACAGCCTTAATCCTGTTGAATTATATGGGATTTACTCCAAGATGCATGAGTATAGGATTGCAGCCTTAAGGTGCAACCACAAGATCCTGAAAAACAACCCCCTCTGGGTTAATTCTCCAGAATAATTGTCACTGTCTTATCACAGATGCCAACATGAAAGGAAGTTGGTATCCTGCCTTTACAAGCAACATGTACTCAACATTGCTTAATACAAAGATTAACCACACATTCCCACACTCCTCGTCAATGGAGATTCAACTATGATACATGGCAGATCCCTTCCCTTTCCAGATCAATGCATGTTTATCAGTGGAATCCAGTCTGTGCTGTTGATTGGTTCAGCAGCAGTGTACCTCTGCCTGAATGAATACCAGTTACAGTGTGGGTGGGTGGATGGAAGGCAGGAGATAATAGTGGGGGACGGCTGTTGCCCTCATGCTCTTTGTGTGGGGAACAACTATTGCCTTCATGCTTCTTGTGTACGCTATCCTACCCAGATGCATTTAGTCTGGCCATTGTTGGGAACACACTACTTCTCCAGATGGGCCTTTAGTCTGATCCAGTAGGGCTTTTTTCTTATGAGTCTTGTCAACCAGAGTATGGAGGCTATTTCATATCAGTTCAATCCACAAGCAGCAGTGTGTGATCTCATGCATGTGTTTCTGTGTTGCAATAATAATAACAACAACAACAACAGCAACTTGATCCACATTTTATATATATGCACAGTCACAAGAAGTGTGTGCAAAATGGCCAGAGGACTGGAAAGGCTAAAGTGTTGTGTTGGTTTGGTTGGTTGGTGGGGGAAGGTGGGGGGAGCATCTAAGCGGGGATATAAGAGGTTGATGAAATTATGGAAGGTGCCGCAGAGAGTAGGCTAAAATTAATTCCTCTCTTTCTCAGAGCACTGGAACTTAAAGACCCCCAATGACATGGATATTTGCATGCAGTTGGCCAGACAAGCAAAAGGAAATCCTTCACAAGATTCATGCCTTAAGGAATTTGCTGACCCGAGTCATGGTGATGGCTGCAGTAGGCTCAGGCAGACTTAGGAAGGCAAAAGTTGGATAAATTCACACAGGATGGATCTAAAAACAAACAAACAGGTATTAGCCACATAAAGCCTTCCAATTCTGAGGCAGGGCACTCCTGATATCATATCAAGCACTGGCATCACCTTCATGTCTTGCTCGTGACCACCCAGTGGCATCTGCTGGCCACTGCTGGGTGAAGAAGACTACTGGGCTTACATCACACCTTTGATCTTATCCAGCAGGGCTCCACTGATGTCCCTAACGCCCCAGGATACTCCCCACCAGTGGAGGCTGTTGGCGCTGATGGTAGTGAGGCTGTGAATCTGCTCTTGGTTTTAATCAGAATGGTAAAGGAGTTATCCAAGGTGCTGAACCCATTTTGGGAGGATGGGGCTCAGAACCGTGGATAGCTCCTTCCGACTGAAACCCTGAGCAGATTCAAAAAAACCCTGACATCAGAGCCCTTCTTAACAGCCCCCCCCCCACAAAAAAACCCTTCTAATTCCCCCTCCCTCATTCCTGTTCCTCGGCTTTGTTCCTCAGCCCCACTTTTTGTCCCTCAGTGTCCTCGTATTCATGACCTCTCTCTTGCTGGGGTTGTGTGTGTGTGTTTTTTGGAGGGGGGGGGCAAGGGACGACAGCCGGAGTTATCACAACTGATGGAAGCTGCAGGTGAGGAAGGGAGGGGGTCGGCAAACGCTAGCCACAGGTTGGCTGCCAATGGGCCGGAGGAGGGGGAGGAAGGGATCTCAAAACACCAGTCCCCCCAATCCCATATGCTTTGCCTCAGTCTCCTCCTTCTCTCTCTCTCTCTCTCTCTCTCTCTCTCTCTTTCTCCCTCTCTCTCTCTCTCTCTCGCCCCGATTTTCCGAGCGTGAGAAATCGCGAGCAGGAGTTCTCACAAGCGGCGTTTGTCGATGCCAAGCGACAGCCGAAGGACGGTTGGCAGCGGGCGGGGGCGGGCAGGACGGGCTCATTAACAAAAAAGGAAGGGGAAAAAAAAAAAGAATCCCCAAAGAGGACTAGAAAGTTGTGCGCTAGCTAAATTCGGCTGAGTAAAGGGGGGCGGGGGGAGAACCCGCGGCGGAATTCTCCCCAGCCTTTAGACCTGCCTCCAAGATCAGCCCAATAGGAGCGGCCAGGAGAGGCTCCCCGCTCACTTTCCCACGTCGCTTCGCAGTTCCGTTCGGCGGGGCGGGCGCGTCGGAGAGCGAGGGCTCGGCGCGGCTGAATGAGCGGGTTTCTTTCGGAATATCCCTCCCGCTCGCGTCGCCGGAGATGGGCTGCCGCTGCCGCCTCTGCCGCCGCTGCTGCTGTGGTTGCCGCCGCCGCTGCTGCCGCCGCCCCCTCCGCCTCCTCCGCCGCCGCCGAGGAGCGCTGCAAAGGGAGGCGAAGAAGCTGCACTAGAAAAAACTCCGCCGCCCTCCTCCGCCGCCGCCGCCGCGAGCCGACCGAGAGAGACCGAGTCGCCCGGCGTCCCCTCCGGCAGAGGCGCCGTCAAGGCATCATCCCCGCCGCCGCCGCCGCCGCCACCATCATCACGGGTTAGGGGGGGGGGGAACCCCAAACCAACAATTTTATTTAAAAAATAAAATAAAATAAAAATGACAGCCTGCAAGAGGCTGAGCCCAGTTCCTCTTGGCCACGCTCGCCCGGGCTGGCGAATGTTTGCCTCTCGTTGAGAGAGAGAGAGAAAAAGTAGCCCGCAGCCAGCTTTCCATACAATCTTCCTTTTTTAATATTTATTTATTTATTTATTTATTTACTTCCCATTCTCCGCTCCCCCCCCACCCCCCACACACCATTCAATACATATTTTAAAAGTCGTATTTTATTTCACACCACCACCACCACCACCACCACCCCCGCCGCACCGAAGTGGGAGTTAGCAGACGGTCTCCCCGGAGCTTTGAGAAAGCGAAACAAAACGGTAAGTACCACCTTGCTTTTTTTTTGTCTGCGCGTGTGTGATATATTTCTCCCTAGTAGAAAGGGGTCTAACACCAGAAAGGGAGGCGGGGAGAGAAGGAGAGGGGTGCAGTGAGAAGAACTATCTATGATAGCTCTGATTCATCCCCCCCACACACACTTAATAGCTGTGTCTTCTTGGGAATTCCGTGTTAGAAAGTGGCGGCGGGGCGCGCGCGCGCGCGCGCGAGTGTATGTGTGGATATCTTAGGATGCCAATTTTTGGACATATTATTCCGGAGGACTTTACTGTCACGGTGGTAGTGGTGGGTTAGTAGTTGTTGGTGGAGGAGCGATTACTCCTTCGTTGCCTCCCCCCCGCACACATATACACACACACACACAATTCAGTGCACTAAATCGCTGGTCTCTTTTTTACCAGCTTGAATAGATACAGGAGGACATTCACATCTTGGAAGACGTTGGCAGGTTGGTGTTGAGAATTAATACCCCCCCCCCCCGCGCGCAGCGGGAAAAAGAAAAGAAAAGCCAGAGACCAGACAAATATGTAAATGATGGAGGAGAAGGTGGATGGTGGGGTGAGGGGTTATCCAAAAATAAGGGGGGGGGGAGAGAGAGAGAAAGAGAGAGCGAAGGAGAAAATCCCCCACCTTTTAATAAATTAATAAATATTGTGTGGTTCTCCTTCTGCCAGCATTTGGGGAGAGAAAAGCGAGGGATAATATAAGCAAAGCCTCTTCTCAGCAGGCAGCTTTGAGTTATGCAAGTAAGCTACCCAGCAGCTTGGCTCCTTTTCTACAAGTTGTTCTTCCACATACGCACAACCTGCCCACAACCCTGCCTACCTTGGAAATGAAGCAGCCATTTCAAGATGAAAAACTTACAAGGACATCAAAGTCCCCCAACACAAACTCACACACACACACACACACACATACATGCACACCTTAGTTCCAGTCCCTTGTTAATGGCATCCTTGCCATGGAAGAGATGGATGGAGGACCCTAACCATCCCCTAAACCCAGCTCATCTCTCTCTCAGTCTCTCTCTCTCCCCCATCTCTCTCCCCCTCCCTCTCTTTCTTTCCTAAGCATTTCATCCAGAATTTGGGGCTGGGGGTGGGGGAGGCTTGGGTGAATAGCATGTTCTCTTACATTCCTGCTTGGATCTAACAGCTGCTGGGTACTAACATCCCAATCAAGCTGTCAAACAGTCTTCCCCACCAGGCTATGGTGAACTATAGCAGAACATTTTGTTCAGCCATGGAACAGTAGAGGGAACTGATCCGAGCATCTCGAACTAACTAGGGGGCTAGGTAGAGAGGGAGTTGCTCCAAGTCTTTCTTTTGTGGTTGGCTGCAGTGGCAGGGCAGAAGCCCAGTTCAACAAATCTTCCAAGGAACAACAGGCAGGGATTCCAGTATGATTTGAGGCTTAGGATCTCTCTTAACTTAAAACACCTTGCCGAGCAAGTAGGATGGGAACCTTCCAATGGGACTGGCAAAACCAGCACATGGGTGCCAACAGTTACCAAACACCGTTAAGCCCAAATCCATCTTTAGCTCCTCTTATCTGCATCAGTAAATGTGCACACAGTTGTCCTAAAGGCCGGTGATACTTTGAAAGAGTCTACTTGGTCTATAGAGGTCAGGGAGGATCCACTGGTTATCAATACTGGGTGAGCTTCTTTGTAAAGTCACCCAAGGCTGTTAACAGTTCATAGACTCAAAGCTTAGTTTAGTGTTTTCATAAGGAGATATTTGAAAGCTGCTCACTTTGGTTCAAATTAAAGAATATCACAGATAACCAGCAACCTCTTACCTTTATCCACCCCCTTTTGTAAATTCCTCAAAAGCATTTCTTCTCAGACAGGGGATAAGGCTGCAGTCCTATGCACTTGCAGTCCATGCCACTGAACTTACTTCCAAATTAACCTGTTTAGGATTGCACTGCTGCTATGACTTTTTCAGGTGACAAGGTATTCAGTGGTAATCCTTCCAGAATTAAAAAAAAGAAAAAAGAAAAAAAGAAAACACGTACATCAGGATTGCCTCTCTATAGAAACACACATTTGCTGTAAAGAATCCGTGGAAACTGCGGAGTTCCAAAGGGCTGAATGCACTTTTTTTAGTTGTCTTTGAAAAATCCCATTGCTTGAGGCTAAAGATTCCACTGCAGTGATGGCATTCTGCTAACACACTAAAGCATTACTGAACAGCTCCTTATATGAAAAGCTCACCAATAATAATAATCATCATCATCGTCCAAGCTTTTCATAAGGGGTAAGTGCTAATTCTTAGTGAATGGCATGACTTTTCTAAGTGGGTAAAGAAGAAGGAGGGGGGGACTCCACAGAAAGAAAGGGGTAGTTCAGCAATCCTCTAGTCTATCCATTCCATGCCTCCAGTTCTGTCTCCCCAACATTATTTTTATCCTTCGCTGTTTGCTGCGCAAACCATAGCCTTCCTTGTGAAATGCAGCTGATTTCACACACATGCACCCTGCAATATTGCTCTTTATAGATTCCTGTCCTACTTCCACCACTGCCACCCTTTCCTCTGCAAGCCTTAAATTATATAATGGATTTTTAACCAACACAATGTTTGTTCTTAGTTGCAACTTGGGGGGGGCTTCTCAAATAGGAGATAACTGACAACTTTATTTCGTGATAGACAACATGCTTATTGCAGCCTCTCTTTTTCATTTTTAAATGAAATGGTATCCATTGGTCGCTCAAAACTAGTTTGGCAAATTTTTGAGCATTTTAAAACAAAACACCAGAGTTGCCTGGAAAATAACACTGAAAATAAGTCTCTCTATCACACTTTCCATGTGCATGTAAAACCACCTTTTCTTGGCTTCCATTAAAAAAAGAGTAAAATTGCCCTTCCTAATACCCTGGCATGGAATCCTGCTTTGATGAGGTGTCCTAGCGTGTTTTTCAGAACACTTCAGCCATACCAGCCCATACTTGCTCAATACTCTCTTCCAGAAGCTATAAAAGGGTTGTTAAGGTAGCCCCAGTCCACACCTAAATCTCTCTCGTCCTTTTTTTATGTCCCTATAAAACAGCCCAATTGTATTTCATCACTGCAAAAATTCACAAATGGATTGAATACTGTCAGTTTTATTGGCTGCCACTATTATGAATGTTCTCTGCGGGTTTTATTTATTTGGGGAATGTGGGTAGAAATGGGTAATATGTAGTTAGCTTACATTCTGCCCACACATTTGTACATGCACACACACACACACTACGTATATGCAAACACATCCTTAGCGAACAATGCAAATAGAAGGAGATCTCTGCATTTTTATCACACAGTGAGTTGCCCCATCTCACCTATTGGGTGAGAAATTAAATTGTCATTATCTACGTATTTTTTCTAGTGCTCTAACGCAAAACATCAGGTGGTTTCCCCACTAAGAATTTGTGTCTGCACCAGCAATTCCCACCAATCTAGAGCAGAGGAACTAAAAGTTTGTCTCCTGGCTTAGTAATAACAAGGAACACATATAAATGTAACAATTTGATCCTGCCTAGCACAAAAACAAATTTTCAGTGGAGAAATCATCTAGTTTTGTGAAGAGAAATATCCCTTTAACAAGAGATGGTATCTATATCATGAAAATATTGTAGTAGTAGATTTATTATTATTATTATTATTAACAACACCCCATAAAACTGGTGGTTATCAACAAGGGTGACTAGGCTGAAGACCAGCGCCGAGACCCTGCATACGTAAATGTCTAGTCTAACCATATTCAGATGAATGCACTGTTTTGCAATGGGCCAGCTTTCAAGTGGGAACCAGTACATGTAACTCAAGTTGACCTTTAAGTAATGACTATTGCATAACAAAATGGTGAACCTTTCTGCTCAGATCACATCTTTCTCTTTGATGATTGAATCTGCTGGGCACATCAAGTAGATAGCATGGACATGGAAGCCAACTGAGCATGCCATTTAACTTTCCAAGCTTTCAAATAGGGAAATATAGCAGAGAAGTGGAAAGTAAGTGCAATATGCCGCTGATGTCCCTTCAGATATAGTTTACCACTGGTGGTTAAAGAATTTGGGTTGATCAGTTTTTAAATCAAAGTAATAAGTCCTCTGCATGCATTGGTTGATAATCCCGTTGATAGCAACTACACAGCAAAATGATGCTACGTGAGAATACTTGGTGTCTCCAGGTGCTACATTTCCAGAACTCTTCTCCTCTCCTTATTTTAAATGAATGGAAATGAACTCTAAATGCCAGTGGAAATGGCAGAGCCAATGCTGAGAGTAGAACTGCACCCAAGACATGAAAAAGTATGTATTGGTGGCAGGACATCCTCTGTGTTCATCCACTGATCTCTAAAAACCCATATACATTGTTCTTCAACTGCTTCAGAAATTTTCAGCATGACTGTACCAATACAGCTTTGTAGATTGATCAGGATTCATTGTAGAGTTTTCATTTTTGTGGGAGAAAGAAGCACACAAATTGTCTCTGTGTTTGTTTGTTAAGTGTCCAGGTTTTTGTGCAGGAATCAAACGTTGAGGTGTATAAATCTTAAGTCTTGGGAAATGCCTGACATATACAATGCAATTTTAACTCAGGAGATATGGTTCTGTTTCTTTGTCTTTTTTACTGATGACTGTGGCTGTAAAACTATTTCTATACTATGCCAGCAATAACAACTTACAAAGAGCTTTGCTGGATCAGCCCAAATGCCCATCTAGTCTGGCATTCTGTTCCCACCAGTGGTCAGTCTGATGATGATGCCTTCAGAAAACCCACAAGCAGCCTGTAAAGGCAACAGCTGTATTTTGCTGTTTGTAAATTGTGCAGATTTAAGAGCAATTTTCTAACGGTATTAGAAAATGTGAATAAACATGCCTGACAATACACACCAGTTTTGTGGATCATATAGCTCTACTCAAGCTTTCCTTTTTGGAAAAAATAATATTCATTTAAATTAATCTCTACCTCGACCATCTAAGATTTGGGATGAGAACACCTTAAGAACTGCAGAAGTGACCTCTGGAGAGATGATTCAGGTGTAACAAGGGAGAGAAAATGAAATCAACCTGGCAGCCCTAGAAGGTCAGAAGCAGAAATTAGTTCAAGGCATGTCATTTTGGACACAAACCTTCTCATAGTTTACAGCTTGATCCCAGAAAAGCTGTTTTGTATGCCTCCAGTGTAGCTGATTGAATCCCATTCGTATAACTTCTACCGTGGAGACCAAATTTTGCTCAAATTCATACACATGAGTTTGACCAAGACATTTTAAAGCTTTTCTTTTGAAAATGAACTGCTTTAAAATGTGTGTGTGTGTGTGTGTGTGCACACGCGTGCATGTGCACATCTGTACACACACACACACATCACACCTTCTGCAGCACTTGGTATATTTATACACCACCCTACATTCCCTCCCCCTAAAATTCCAAATCCAACAGTTTCCATAACTATGGAGAACGAAGGCTGTAGCTAAGTGTTAGAGCACACACTTTGTATGCAGTAGTAACCAGGTCAGTAGATAGATGCTGGTGGCTCTGATGGTAGTGGGGTGGTGAATCCCCTCTGGGTTTCAGTCAGAACCAGTCAGCACTCTAAGAAAGCTACCCAAGCACCTTGGATATCTTCTTTAGAGTTCTGACTGAAACCCAGAATGGATGCACCATCCCACTGACATCGGAGCCACCAGCCTCCACTGATTCTGATCCAGTCCCTAACATCTCCAAGTAGGGGTCTGAAAGACCCCAGTCTGAATGTATGGAGAGCTGCTGTAGCTTGGTATAGACTATACTGAGCTAGATGGTCCAATGATGGTCAATATAAAGCAGTGTCCGATGTTCCTGGGAATCTGAATTAGGAGGATGTAAGTTTCAATGTCGGCACATTCAAGCTTAATTTGCTTAGAAATTCCAGCCTAACCAAACATGAATTTAACCTCTAGTAACTCAGTGTTAAAGCCCCTTCATATCTCCAAAAGAAGCAACACTAAAATGGGGATAAATGGAGATGTTCCCCATGGGAATAGTCATGCTTTCCTGAAGTGGGGATGAAGCATGCATCTCTTTCCTTTGGATGGAATCTGAAAGTGTGAGTCACTTGCCTTTCTTATTCTGTTCCTTTGAACATCTAGAGTAGCACATGGATGGGCTGGAGATATTCCATACTGAAATTCAGTGATCAAATGCTGATGAACTTTATCACTGAAAACCCTGTCCTTGCAATTCTAATGTTGATTCCATTGAATTCAGTAGTAAATCCACATCAGACTGAAAATTTAAGTACACCAAGTCCCATTGAAACCCATGTTCTGCAGCACGCTTTATTGTACATTAGATTATTGCCTTTATGTCATTGATTTTGGTGACCCCCACCCCAAATTCTAGCATGATGAGGCTGCTACAGAAATTAAGAGTCATAGCATAAACCTGCTTGCGTCATTGAACTTGCCTCCAAGGAAATGGTTTAGGACTGCAGCTTTAGCTCCTAATTTGGGTATGCTGATATGAGATAGTATTTGCCACATTTCTTTGATCTACCTAGAATGCCTCCAATGGGACCTAGCCACATGTCCCAAGAGCCTGTACAGAACTCTTTGTCAAATTTTCCTTCCCATGATACAACCGTCGGAAGAAATCCCATTCGTTCACTGGCAAAGAATAATCGCCTCTTAGCATCTTGATTTCAGTCAGATTCTGCCTTGTTACAAAAGGAGGCTGTTGGTGCAATTTTCCTTTTGCACATGCCACGGCAGATAACACTGAAGACAAAATCAAGGCTGATACAGACAGCAATGTTTTGTTCATGTGTCAACAGATGGCAACAGTTGGGGATGGGGGGAATACTAAGGAATCATGATATGTGTGGCCTCCATTGATATTTCAGAAAATTTAAGATATTTTCATGGAGAACAAGACAGGCACATCTCACAAAGATAAGGCACATCTCACACAATAATTACCATTATTGATGATTATGGAGCCTAGGATATCAACAGGTTAATGCCTTCTAGCAGGACAATCTCTTTGTTGTTAATGTGCACCGCACAGTCTGTATCCCAACCTCTTTAAATGATACAGGAGTGTTTCATTTCTCTAATACATAGGGATGTCAGAGAATTCCGCCATGGATCTTGGTGAGGCCAAATGCCAGTGCATTCGGCCCCCCAAAATTCGTGGCGGAACGCGAAAGACGCGCGAAGCGGGACACCTACCTGCTGCCGTTCACGCTGACTTGCGAACAGTGGCTGCGGCCGCCATTCACTTCATCACTATAGCCATGATAGGCTATGTAAATACTTACGTAGCCTATCACAGCTAATCGCCATTTGCGTCCCTGCAGAAGCCATGATAGGCTGCATAAGTATTTACATAGCCTATCACGGCAAAAAAAGGGAATGCAAATGGCGGTGGCTACGGCGGCCGCCATTTGCATTCCTTTTTTTTTTTGGCCGTGATAGCCTATGTAAATATTTACATAGGCTATTACGGCAAAAGAGAGGGGCATAAATGACGTAGTGGCTACCATTTGTGTTCCTTTTTTTTTTTTTGCCATAACAGGATACATAAATATTTATGTAAATATTTACGTAACCTATCACGGCAAAAAATAAAAGGAATGCAAATGGCGGCCGCCGTAGTCACTTACCTTTTCGAAGGGTGACATTCGCGGTGGGGGGGTGCTCCGTCCGTCCCCCTGAAATTCTGTCCAGCTGGCTCCGCTCCACGGAGATTCCGCAAATGTCACCCTTCATGGCAAAAAAAAAGGAGGATTCCGTGGAGAATTCACAGCAAAAAAAAAGAGAGAATGCAAATGGCGGCCACCGTAGCCACCACCATTTGTGTTCGCTTTTTTTTTTTGTCGTGGTAGGGTATGTAAATATTTACGTAGCCTATCATGGCAAAATACAGGGACGCAAATGGTGGCGGCTACAACAGCCGCCATTTGCGTCCCTGCAGGCTGCCCAGCAGCTGGATGTCCAGCTGCGGGCGGCCCCAGCTGGCAGCTCCGTGGAATCTCCACGGAGCGGAGCCAGCCAGCCAGAATTTCAGGGGGAGGGACGGAGCGCTTCCTCCCCCACCACGAATGTCACCCTTTGAAAAGGTAAGTGACTTTCATACATCCCTACTAATAAACCCCCATAAAACCCAGCATGGGACAGAGAGAGGAGAGAATGGCAAACATTAGATGAAGCTGGTCTATGTGAAAAGAAGTGTGGTGCAAGCAAGTTTGGTCCAGAAAAATAACTTTATTCATAAGCTGGCAAAAAAAAAAAAAGAGAGAGAGAAAGGAGTTAATTAGTACCTTTCACCTTTCTTTAGAGAGACAAACAATACCAGCAGAAACAGATCTCGGTGTCTGAGAGACATTCCTGTCCATTTTTGACCTTTTAATGGTTACAGTTCTAACCAGTCATCCAGCCCTAAATCCCCACCCACGGATTTAATTTAAACTTTTAAAGTATTCTAAATTATAGCTTACTGCATTTTAGCTGCACATGCAAGGTGCTTTGTGAGTATGCTTATGCATGTGAAGTTTCAATGTGACAAACAGGTGTCTCATGGCAAAGATGGAGTTTCTGTAGGCATACATAGCTCACATTTCCCCGCTGTTGATGACTTGCAGGATGAATGGAATGTATGAACTGACTCCATTTAAAAGCAATGTGGCTGAGATGATGTGAACCAAAATGAAGGATATACCTGTGCTGTTAGGTCTGTGGTAGCCCATTCTCCTAAGAAAGCTTTCCAAATGACATTACTGTCATCAGATGATGAATATGCATCACTGTTCATTGCTGGGGAGCCAGTGTGGTGTCGTGGTTAGAATGTTGGCCTGGGACTCAGGAGATCTAGGTTCTAGTTCCCACTCAGCCATGAAGCTTACTGGGTGACGCTGGACCAATCACTGACTCTCAGCCTAACAACCTAACAGGGTTGTTGTGAGGATAAAATGGAGAGGAGGAGGGCCACCTTGGGTTCCTTGCAAGAAGAGAACAAAAAAGGATATAAAGGTAAAACAATGTAAAAACACTCATGCGTAAACCAACTCACAGATGTCAGGGACCAATTAAGTGTGTACTTATGAGCAGATCTGGGTGTGCCACAGTCTAATGTTCTGGGCTGTGTCCCCCTCAACTACTTTGAATGTTCAGGGCAGAATCTGGCATTTCTTCTTCACTCCATTTTGAGCTGTAATAATTAGCAGCAAAACAAATCAGGGATATTGAGAAAGATGATAACTGTGGATTTTTTTTTTAAGTACTCATGCGCAAGAAATCAAACTTATTTTGTTTTTGCTAGCTCCATCATTATGAAGGATGCACAGTTTGCATACATAAGAGTGACCTTACAGTGAAGAAACTGTTGCTTACGGTGGCAGATTCCAGAATGGGCACCATTTTGTTCAAAATCCTATCTCTGGTTATTAAAAAGGGGGGGTTCAAGGCCAAAGCAGGGATTGGGGTGGGGGTGGGGGTGCTTTGGAATGTCATGTCACATATGAAAATATCCAAGCCTGACATTGTGCATATTTTGTAAGCAGTGACTGTCTTAGCACAAGTTATTTCATAATTTGTGACTCAGCTAGAATGGTGGTATTCATCAGTTCCACATCAAAACTCAGCTGTAAAAAAAAAAAAAAAAAAAAAAAGAGCTTTAAAATAACTGTGGTGTCGGGTGTCATTGAAAGCAGTGATTTTGATAAGAGTTCCTTGGGAAATGGCTTTTACAACCTCAGTGGAAAAATATAACTCCAGAGCCACTATATTTACCTGATTAGTTAGATTAAAAACATGCCCACTGCTTAAACAGAAGGCAGATTCAACTTTTTCTTCTTTTTTTTAAAAAGAAAATATTTTGAATACAAGTGCTTCCCTCTTCTGAGATGCTAACTGCTGGAACACATGTGGGATATAAGTTAGGTTTGTGCATAGTCTGAAGCCCAAGGAGATTTAGGCCATTTCACTTCTGTTCTGTTGGGTTCCAAGGCAAAGCAGGCAGGCTTCCCTCCAAAGTCAACAGAACTAAATCTACTAGAGAATGAGGGTTTGTTACCCACTCATGTTTGGGATATTCATAGAATCATAGGGTTGGAAGGGGCCTACAAGACCATCAAGTCCAACCCCCTGCTCAGTGCAGGAAGCCTGATTCCCAGGTGGTCACCCATCCAAGTACTAACCAGGGCTGACCCTGCTTAGCTGATGAGATCAGACAAGATCAGGCGCATCCAGCTCTTTACCATGTCTGCAGATTTTGTGTGTATCAATAGTGTCTTTTGCTTTTGTTTCTCTAAATGCTGCAAGGGATAGGGGGAAGGGAGAGTGTGGTTGAGTGATTGACACCTAGGGCACATTTTACCTGGGCTTCAATCACTGTGCTTTGGAGGAGGGCAAGATTAGAACCATGAGAAAGCCATTCTTCCAGTGCCACCATGGTTCACTATGAAAAATAACCCTTAAACTGGTTTTCAAGCATACTCCCTAGCCCCATTCACTTATTTTATTGAACTTTATAGGTTTCCTGCCTGGGGACACCTCTATTATTACACATGCCATTTTCAAAAGTTGACCAAAAAACAGCTTGGGTGGAGGGGAAGCAAATCACTTTCTCCCCCAACCCCCAAATAGAGAAATCCTCTTCCATATGAACCATAGCATCTATCATTCTACAACTTCACAAGTTTCTTAATTAGGGACACCTCTAGGATGTCTGTCACTTTCAGAACATTGGTCCACAAGCAGCATAGAGGGATAATTATAGCTATCATTCTGAAATTTGGCAGATTTAAATCATGCACAAGGGGATCAAATCTCCACAAATGCTGTCCAATTCCACAAAGAAATAACAACAGCAACAACAACAACAACAACAACAACAACAATTTATCAGAATTAAAACAAAATCAAAATATAAAGGCACTTAGCAAAACAAAACAAAACAGGCACCCATTTTTATGATGTTGTGCAGGTGTGACACCCCCTCCCCCTTTAAGGGGCTACTACTCCTGCAACTATCAACCAATTCTCACCAAGAGAAAGAGAGAAAAAGTTACAGCCATTTCTTGATTTCCCATGAGAGTCAATGGAAGCATGACAATTGCTTGTAAAAATGCACATGCTAAGATATGCACGTGTTGCCAAGGACATCTCCACTGAAAAAGTCTACATGCAGTTTTTGTAGGGTTCCACACACTTGGATGTCTTTATCGTATAGAAGATGATGTATGCACAGCTTTGTGTATCTGTTCTGTGGACATCAAGAAGGGAGAGGTCAGTCCTGATCTATTATAATCACATGAAGCACCCTTCACTCAATTAACTCATAAAGAGGGCTTTTTGTAAAGTGATAAACAGCAACAGATAACTTGTCATAGTATTGCCGCTTTGAAATAAGTACATTCTTTTGTGATTCCCCTTTTATCACCAAGCACCTCTGAGATATAGAAGGACTTACTTCCTTTAGCTACTCTTTAACTCCTTTATTGTATTGACCTGTGGGCTTTCCTAGTAAAGCAAAAAGGG
This sequence comes from Heloderma suspectum, assembly GCF_057233095.1. Lineage (NCBI taxonomy): Eukaryota > Metazoa > Chordata > Lepidosauria > Squamata > Helodermatidae > Heloderma > Heloderma suspectum. Next base: position 30,622,057 of record NC_139465.1, read on the forward strand.
AGAGAAAGATGTCAGTATGTTAGAATGAATAGTTTTCATAAATATTGTTCACAAGACACACTTAGCCTTCCCAAACCAATGTGATCTAAGATCTCTCTGCGTGTTTTAGTGGATCATAGGGAACATGGGGACAAAAGAATACTTGAAAGCAAAAAGACATTTTTTGGATAGAAGTTGAGTGGGATTTTTTCCCTCCCAGACAGGAGAAAGAACACATGACTTGTAACCCATCAAGCTGAACGCAGCCCAACCATCCATGGGTTGTGGCTTACCATGTGTTTGACAGTCCCCTGCATTTGAAGTCCCAGGTGAGCAGGAAAAATAGGAGATGTACTGAAACTGTGGAATCTACCATACATGGCTGGGTTCAGTTTGGTACATCATAGGCTTGCTTTATGTGGAGGTAGTTTTTGTTTGTTTTTTGATGAGTTTGACTGAGTCGATCACTGGGAATAAGTAGCCAGGGTTTTAATGAAAACAATAACAATAACAATAACGTTCCCTGATAGATGGAAAGAACTTTCCAGCTTTCAGAACATTAATACCCCATAGACTCTTGGAAAGGTGACACCCTCCTGCTGGTAGAAGGCGTAGGATGTAGTAAAATTTCACTGAAAGCTCTTCTGCAGTTTAGGGTTCGAATTAGAAAGAATTAGGGTAGCCAGTTATGTCTCAACAGGGAACAAAAAACACACCTAAACAGCAGCAGCAGCAGCAACAACAACAAAATGCATCACCAAAAGGGGGACAAAGGAGGACACAGATTTACATATGCATAACAACGTGATCAAGCAGGCTTGACAGCCAGGCCTGAGATGCTGTCTCTTAAGAGGGAAGCCCTTAGTTAGGGAGCAGAGGTGGAGAGACAGCACAGTCTCACTGGCACTTGGAACTTGTCAGTTGCAGACAGACAGACAGAGAGAAGGTGGTGAATTTGATCCTGTGACTGTCTTAGTCTTTCACACACATTTAATTATCCCACCCTCTAAAGGATCTCAGGGTTACAGTTGGTCTAGCTAGGGACTGTAGCAAATTTGTTTCTTTTGTTTCTCTTGAGTAAATGTTCTGTACGCTAACCCTTTTTTTCCATCTGTAAGCCCCACCTTTTTGTTTATGAATAAGTAAACCCTATTTTAAATATTCAGTGGATCTTGTGGTGTGATTTTAGGGTTCCTTCCTCACAGACCTCCTGTGCAATGCCCTATCTTTGACCCAACTAACTGTGTTTATTTATATTTATAAATATTAAGGGTGCCCCCAACTAGGGATGTTGGAGAATCTTCAATAGAATCAAATAAGCAGAGATTTCTATGAATCCAACCCATGGATCAGTTTTTCCTGAGTTGCATGGATTCATTGGAATTGTGGACTGTTGTTGATTTTTTTTTGCTTTCTGGAATTTTGCACAAATTTAGTTGTTGAAAAGTACGTAAACTGGGAAAAAAAGACACCGAACAACAACAAAACAAACAAACAAACAAACAAAAAACCACTGGCCAAAAATGTGCATTTGTCCCAGAAGCTTAAGCATGAATATGCACAGTGTGTGTGTGCATTTGGGAGGGATTTGCACATTTTTGTGAATTTGCACAAATTCAGGAAATTGGAAAAAAAATCTGATTCTGCCAATGTGTGGGTGATGGAACGATAGGCACCCAAGAGTCTGTGAAACCCAAACGGAACAGATTTTACAAAATCCATGCACCCCTACCCCCAACCCAACCCGTGAAATATGGTAAACTGGGAGCAGTGGCACTGAAACTACCGGAGACTTTGGGTATAATTATAACTATCAGAGAGGAACCAATGCCATAAGGAGGAGGTGCATGTCGCAATATGTACAGATGAAAATTGAGAGACCATTATTATAATTTAACTAGGGAAACACACACACGATGCATAGCATAGTGGGGAAGACTATGGCCAGGTGATCTGGGTGCCTGCTCCATCATTTGACCCTTGTGAAGGAGGAAAAAGGTAGAAGAGGGAGATCTGTTTGACTGTGCTGGAAGTGGTGAGTTGTAAACAGGCATCCACTTGGGGGCAGGCTGATCTTCCCTTGCCAGTGTTCTTGCTTGGATAGAAGTGCTCTGACTCATGACTAGGAATGTCGGAGAAATCTGCAACAGAATCAAAGACGTTTGGATGTCTATGAATCCAGCCCACAGATTCTGAAGCAGGGCAGCTTTTCCTGAGTCACACAGAGTCTGTGGACGTGGGGACCATTTTGTTTTGTTTTTTAAAAAAACTTTTGGAATTTTACGCAAATTTAGTCAAAGAAAAATATGTTTTTTAAAAGGACTGAAAATGCACATTTCCCCCTCATAGGCAAGCCATGAAAATGCACAGTTGGGGGGGGGGATTTGCACATTTTCACAAGTGCAAATTTGTGCAAATTCAGGGAATGGGGGGGTGCGATTCTGACAATGACCAAACAATGGAATGAAAGGCACCTGACAATCTGTGAAATGCAGATGGAATGGATTATACAAAATCCATACACCCCTACTTATGGCAGAGGCCAATATGACCTTGGCCTTTCTTCTGCAGCCTCAGGGCAATTGAGACTTTGAGGAAAGTTCTTTTGGGGATGGGATGAGAAGACGTCTGCTTCTGTGCCTGACAACTGGGATCAAGGTGGTCTTCCTCCTGCCACAGTATACTTCTTGGCAGGGTGGATGTACAATTTCCCAGAGGTCTCTGGTCCTCTCCCCATTGGCAAATAGATATGGATGGACTCACCTCCTTCTGTGGTCACTAGGCACTCACCGAGCTGCTGCCGCCACCCACACCCACTTGCCATGCTGCGTGAACCCCTGTACAGCCTGCTGAGTGCCCAGTCAGTGCTGTGGGGCTGCCCGTCCCCTTAGTGAGCTGCCATTTTGCATAAAAATGGCGGCTCGTGTTTCCCCGTAAAAGTAACATTGCATAAATGGCCCCTTTATGGCTGCCATCTACACAACATTACTTTTACGGAGAAACCCGACCCACCATTTTTATTCAAAATGGCAGCTCGCTAAGGGGACAGGCAGCTGCCAGGAACTCACAAATGGGTCCAGTAAGTGGTACTGGCTTGGCAAGGGTCTGGGGGGGGGGCTTTGAGTCGGGGGGGATCCCCTGGACTCCAACTCACTCTTGGATTCTCACAATATCCCTGTTGGCAAAAGACAGAGTATCCTTGTGTTCGCTTCTGCAGTCCTATGGTATATGGCAAAGGAATTAGGACAAGCAAGAAAATGTATGAAGCCGTAAGATGCGGATTCATGTGACTGCATGGTGGGGGCCAGAGAATCCACTGTTACTCACCAGCAAATCTTTAATTCCATAAGTAGGGCTTACCCAAGTGAATCATTTCACCAAAAGCAATGCCTAGATGCTATTTTGTTATTTATTTATTTATTTATTTATTTTCCCTGAACAAGAAAGCAGTGGAGTGGACTGCATTGGATTAGAAACACTAAAGTGTAATTCTGCCTCAGAGAGCTTAGCCTACTTTTTAGATCCTTGCAGTGAGCGAAGGTAACAAGTAACGTGGGCAATAGCTTGGATAACGAGTAAAGGGAGTTACTGTAATAAGCGCACGTAATTACTGAGAGATAGAATTCAGGTAGTTTCATTAAGGAAACTACCTCAATATATGTTTAAAGTTCTGTGTTTGTACACATCAAATTAACGGGCTTAATGCAGGATTGTTGCAGTGAACAAGAACTATTCATCTGAATGAGCACGGTAGTGCTGTCCCAGTCTGTGTGTGTCTCTGTTCTGGAATATACTGTATTTCCTGCATTGATTATTTTTTATTATTTTTATTTATTAAATTTATTAATCGCCCATCTGGCTGGTCATCCAGCCACTCTGGGTGATGTACAACAATAAAAACAGTTTATACAATAAAATTCAACATTAAAAACATCACATTTCTAAAATTACCCCAGCCCACCCCAAATGCCTGCCTGAACAACCATGTTGATGGAAATGAGAATCCTGTCTACATTCTTTAGAAACAGTAAAGCAATGCTAGGGTGTCCACTTGTGCATTAACAAAAGCTGATGTTCAGGTTTCATTACAAGCAGGCAGGCAATTCTTCAAACCAGCAGTGTGTGGCATGGTCCAGTATCAATTCTGGTTCCAGGTTGTTGAGGGCCCTTGGACAATAAGCCCTCAATGGCCCCCCTCCCTCAGTGAGTCTGTCCTCCCACTGCCATTGAATCCCATTTGTATAACTTCTACTGTGGAGACCAAATTTGGCTCAGAATCACACGCATGAGTTTGACTAAGACATTTTAGAGCTTTTCTTTTGAAAATGAACTGCTGTAAAGTATATGTGTGCGTGCACATCTGTACACACACACACACACATACATCACAACTTCTGCAGCACTTGGTATATTTATACACCACCCTACATTCCCTCCCCCAAAAATTCCAAATCCAACAGTCTCCATAACTATGGAGAAGGCTGTAGCTAAGCATTAGAGCACACACTTTGTATGCAGTAGTAGATAGATGATAGATGCTGTATATAGATAGATGCTGGTGGCTCTGATGGTAGTGGGGTGGTGAATCCCCTCTGGGTTTCATTCAGAACCAGTCAGCACTCTAAGAGAGCTACCCAAGCACCTTGGATATCTTCTTTAGAGTTCTGACTGAAACCCGGAGCGGATGCACCGTCCCACTGACATCGGAGCCACCAGCCTCCACTGATCCTGATCCAGTCCCTACCTGGCAGGTAGGTCTGCAAGTCACCACCTGAATTCTCCTCTTTGTCATCATTGCAACCACTTCCTTGCATGGCGGGCAGAGAGCTATGGAGGAAGCAATTCTCACCAGCACCATTGCTTGAGTGAGAGGCAGACGAAGAAGCAGGTTACAAGAGTGAAGAAGAGAAGCAACTCTGGGGAGCTCTTGTCAGTGGTCCCCTGCTGGGTTGTGGGCCCTTGGCAGGTGCCCAACCATGCTTACTCTTGATGCCAGCCAAGAGCTGAAGAACAGCATACAGAGAGTTTGGAGCCATTGTGTAACAAGGAGCCATTCATGTTGGCCGCCACCTGCGACTCTAGGGTGAAGGGCACCTTTGGCAGTCCCCACAGCAGTGTGAGATGGCAGGGTGCAACGATGGAGAAGGTGAAGGAGGCCCAGCCAAGAAGCAGGCAGCAAATGGGAGGAGGAAGGTGGACCCACTGCTTCCCACAGCAGCAGCAGCTTCCCCCAGTAGCGACTCTGGTCCCTCCCTGACAGCTGCAGAATGGGGGGGGGGTAGCAGATTTGGGGGCTGGGATTTGGGGGCTGTAATATGGCAGAGAGGCTGCAACCCATCCACTCATTCCAAGGGTGACACTTAAACTGCTGCTGTGTGTTACCTGGCAGTCAATGGATGACTACAGCTGTGGAATGTAGGAAGCTCCCTGATACTGAGTCAGGCCATTGGTGCATCTAAGCCCAGTATTGTCAACATTGACTGGCAGGACTTCAGGCAGGAGTTCTTTTAGCCCTACCTGGAGATGCCAGGGACCTTTTGCATGCAAAGCAAGCATATGTTGTACAACCGAGCTGCAGTTCCTCCTGGACTAGTGGAAGTATGCACCCCAGTTGTGGCAGAACCTGCCCACGGTTGCCCATGAGTTGCTCTCTTGCTCACCAACCAGAATCCCAAGTGAGAGGATGTCTTCAATGGTGGGCAATATTATAACACTCCACCGCAGCTGCTTGGGCACTGAGTTGATAGAGCACTTGGCGTTCCTTAAAGTTGATGTTCCCTCCTGGCTTTCCTCACCTTGATCATCTCCAAGTAATCATGTCATCCTCCTCACTCCGCTGTTGCCAGTCAGTTGCTGGTCTTGCATCTCCCTCTGCTAGCGTGTTCAGTTTTTCTTTTAACTTCCAAATCTGCATTGCTCCAGCACAATAACCAGCAGAGGCCGGTGGTTCTGATTTCAGTGGGGGATGCAAACCCATTCTGGGTTTTGGTCAGAACCAGCCAGAATTCTAAAGGAGCTATCCAGGGTGCTGGACATTATCCCCCAAATAGGTCCTCCACCACTACCATACCTCAATTCTGAACCTTGAGACACCCTTTGCTGTCCATGTGTGCGGCTCCTGTGCCGATTGGGGTGCTGTGTCCTCCAAGCAAGGGTTCTGCTTAAATACCTATAGTTAGGAGCTTGCTTGCCTCCCCCCCCCCCAGACCTGCCTACCCATCTCATGCCAGGATGAAGCAGAGGGGCCCAGTGAGTGGCACCCAGGCTGTGAATTTATGGGCTTAAGGCTTGCTTGTGTCTGGTGCTCCCTGCTGCTTCCTTGCTCTGCCAGCCTGCCTGCCTCCACCACAGCTGCCACTCCCTGCCTGTCTCCCCTGCCTTCTGCCACCCACCTAGCTGCTCCCTCAGTGCACCTAGTCCACCCATAGCATCTAGAACACCTGATGCCATGGGTCACAATCCTAGGCCTTTACATCTAGCCAGAACTCCACCGGAACCAATGGAAACTTCCCCACCACCATTTTAGCCCCCACCTGCTGATGGGGCAAATTTTCAGAAAACAAGAGTGGCTTGGGGGGAAAGCTTGACACCTCCTCTATTTGCATGCAGTGGTCCTCATCTGGATTGGGCTCCTCACTCATACTTTATAGAGTGACAAAGGGGAGGGTTAGCCGCATACATGTAGTTTGCTACTTCAGTGGCTTGTTTGCAAGTTATCACTCGGTACTGAGCCCATCCAGGAATGAACATGAATGTGTGAACCAGCACTTTGTTTAGAATAATAAATGAAGTCAAGCCACCAGTGGGTGCAATTGTCCAAGATCAGACTTGCCAACTCTGTTTCCCTGGCACTCTCCTATGTTCCTGTACAATAGTGACTCCTGCTCCCAAAGCACTGGAAATACTTTGGGGTTCTCCACACATGCACCAGCTTTTGAGATCTCATCATACATTGCCAACACGCATTAGCCCTGTGTTCAATGAATGCACGAAGGGCAATGGTGATTGCACCCAGTGTCCATGCATTGATCACAACATCTTCACAGGGGCCTACATGTATAGAGCTGAGCCAATGTAGGTTCTGGTTTGTGTGATCAATACACTAGAAAACTGTAGGTATGCAATCAATCTGCATAGACGCTATGCAGATGTTATGCTCAATGAATGGACAGCAGGGCAGGCACATGGAGAAAGCAGGGCTTTCCACCATGATTGTAATCACATCCCATGCATTTATTGAACCTGGGCACATGGGTATTCAAATCTACATTCACAGTGTAAAAGGGTAGAAACCTTTTCTTCTTCTTCTTTTCTTTTTTTAAGATAGAAAGAAAGCTGGCATGCTAACAGTGCAATCCTATATTAGTCCTGATGGCTATGTGCTACCTCCAATACCAGAGGCAGTAAGTTCATGTACACCAGTTGCTGGGGAACATGGGCAGGAGGGTGCTCTTGCACTCATGTCCTGCTTCTGGGTTCTGGATCAACAGCTGGGTGGCCACTGTGTGGACAGAATGCTGGACTAGATGGTCCCTTGGTCTGATCCAGCAGGGTTCTTATAGATCTGTATTCAGGTGTAGATATGTTTTCAATGGGGCTTACTCCCAGGGGCATAGGACTGCTGCCTTAAGATGTGCAAAGTGCTGGTATTGACATAAACAGCTTGGGGCCAAATTACCTGAGAGACTGTATGGTTGGCTCCTAAAATCATCTTTAGAGGTCCTTCCCTGCCAAATGAGGTGAGGCAGGTAGTTCCAAGGGGAGGGTCTTTTCCATGGTGCCACCCCAGGTGCGCAACACCTTCCATAGAGATACTCACCTGATTCCTATGTTGTGGTCTCTTTGTCACCAGGGGAATACTTTTGTGTATCCCCCCGCCCCATGCCCCAGCTTTACAGTTTTAACAACATATGTTAGTGATTTGTAAACCTTGTTCATCTTTTTTAGACTTTTTTCCCCCCATTTTCAGTTTTGCACAACTTACATTGTGCACATCTTATATTTTTTCATTTAGTCCTTTGTTAGTGTACATCAAATCAACAAGCTTACACTGCAGCCCAATGCATGCTTACCTGGGAGTAAGCTTCACTGAAAACAATGAGACTTACTTCCAAGTAGAGAAGCACAGGCTTGCACAGTTCAAGCAGGATCACCCTCGCAGCTGTGAATAAGGACTACTCCCATGAAAGGGGATGATAGCACTGGTTCTATGTGTTTTTCCACTCTAGATATTGCTTTCATTATGGGAGAAGAAAAAGTGGACAAAAGGAGAAAGGCCCAAAGAAAACTCAGTATGGAATAAAAGACTGTTACAGAGATGATCTCGCTTCTTTCAGTTCTTTGCCACTTGTATTACATCCAGTCTGCCCCAAAGGATCGTTAACTGCCCTTGCTGATAGTTTGGCTGAGTGTTGCTGCTGCCCTAGCTTCATTCAACAGAGCCATCAAACAAATTTTTAATTGTTTACCCAAGGTAATGTAATTTATTTCGATAAAATCAATACTGCAACATTTGAAGTGTAACAACAAATGTCTGCAAATCGACCAAACCCACCTTAATGAATTGTTGGGGTCAGAGGACATATCTATAGCTTGTAATCACACAATGATCAACAAGGCAGCAATGAATGCAGAACAAAATTAAAAGTGGATTGCCCCTAAAGAAGTGGCCATTCGTAAAAGGGCTTTCAGCACAATCTGATGAGGAAAAACTCTCAAGAGGCTGTAAGAGAGTCTCCACTGGAGATCCTGGTGTAAATCAATGCACCAGCATGATGATGAAGTGGCTCATTTGGCAAAACAGGCATTCTGTAGTTTGAAAAATCCTTAAAAACATTGATTTGTTAAGATTTTATAGCTAGCCATTAAATGGATATTTTGTTCATTCAACTATTTTTTCACTTACTTCATTAATCTTTAGAAAAGGTTTGTTGCAATCCTTTCTTTTCAGGCTAGTGGGGTAACTGAATTTGCCAAAGAGTTCAAAGAAAATGCTGGTCTCTTTCAATGCATTGACCACCAATTTACTGTGATCCATAGGTACTGCAATGTTTGTATTTATGCCATAAAGATCAATGCACTTCCATGCATTATATATGATCATGTGCATTGTCTTAACCCTAGAAAATCAATGTGATGATGTATACAAATATACTTTGTCATAGTTCATCCTGATGCTTCTACTTTAAGCATATTATGTGGGTGTAAGTGCTGTTGATTTCCAGAGAACAACCACTTAATGAGCAAAATCAAGAGGAAAAAGTCACACCACATCCCCCATAGGATTCAATGTGACCTGCAGAATGGTCCTATCCATGTTTACCTGGATGGAACTCCTATTGGTCTCAGTGGAATTTACTCCTGTTTTTAGTATTGCAGGTTTTTACAAGCAGAAAGTTTAATAATATGCAAAATTGGTTTTTGAATGTAGGTTTTTCATTGTCACTGGAACTTGCAGTAAATAGCTGAGGCACTTAGTTGGAATAAAATAAGGGAGTAACAATGCTGAAATATTTTCACCTACTTAACATGAACCCCCAAACCTACAGTGATGAAAAATGGGTGAGTCTTGTGAGAAGTCGCCAATCCAGTATTTTAGAAAAAAGTATTTTCCCACTCCATCGTATCTCCATTGCCCTCTTCCATTCTCAGCACTCACTCTGGTCACCACCCACTGAACTGCACAAGGCAGGGCCACCCAGAAAAGGTCCTCTGAAGAAGACCTTTAAGAACAGGAAGGTTCACCAGACAGCTTGGTCCCAAATCAGGTAGGATTCCATAGGTCAAGAGTAGGAGCTTATCTATGCTGTACTGAACTGTAATATTGGCAATGTTATAGGTATAACTTCGAAGTAGAATGATATTTGAAGTTTGTGTGTAATGGAGTTTAAATTTAATCCTTTTAAGTAACTTTTTTATATTTTTTCTTTTTCTTTCTTGCTCTCTCGTCTTCCTTTTCCTTCTTCTGTTTTTTTTCTTTTCTTTTCTTTTTTGTTATTGCTGTGTCCTCTGAAGAATACTGTATTGTTGGAAACTGTAGATAATGACTAGGTTGTTGGTACTGTTTATTTCATTTATAAAGTTAAAAAATAGAATAAAAAGTATTTTCATAGAGTGGGAGCTTAAATAATGCCCCCAAAGAAATTGGGAGCCAGTGTAGATGTTATTAAAGGAGCATGAGAGTGCCCCTTTAGTTAAGGTGGGTCACCCCTTGCAAATAAAAGGTTCTAACATTATAAGCCTCAAATTTTGATGGCTTATAAAAATAACAACTGTTGAGGTAATAATTTGAAACTTGGCATCCATGATTTCAAACAGGTCAGATTTTTTTAAAAAAATGCCACGGGCATGGGAAGTTAAAAAGTGATGAGAATTGAAAAATGTATCCTTTTATTCCAATTTTCAACATGACATATCATATATGTATTTCAAATTTTGGTGGAAAATACTGATGAACTTTAGGCTTATCGAGGAGCAGGGCCATGTTTCCAGGACAATGGAAGGGTGAAGCAAAGAGAGGAATACTGGATTTCTTCATGGAATTGGCATGGCTCCTCACAGAGCTCCACTAGCAAGTTCCCACACCATTATAAGTTGCTGACAGAAACATACTTCTGGGTGGGATGGGGGGATTGCGACTCCCCATCTGCGACTCTGCGCCTCCGCAGAGCCAACGGCCGGGGCTGCCCTCACAGAGCTCCACTAGCAAGTCCCCACACCATTATAAGTTGCTGACAGAAACATACATCTGGGTGGGATGGGGGGATTGCGACTCCCCATCTGCGACTCTGCGCCTCCGCAGAGCCAACGGCCGGGGCTGCCCGCAGCCGGACATCCGGACGCTGGGCTGCACAGGGATGCAAATGGCGGCCGCCGTAGCCACCGCCATTTGCGTCCATGTCTTTAGCCGTGATGGGCTACGTATATATTTACGTAGCCTATCATGGCAAAAGAAACCGATGCAAATGGCGGCAGCTACAGCGGCGGCCATTTGCGTTCCTTCCTATTGCCATGATAGGCTACATATATATTTATATAGCCTATCACGGCAAAAGACAGGGGCGCAAATGGCGTCCCTGCACTAGCCGTGGGAAGCTACGTAAATACTTATGTAGCCTATCACGGCCTTTCAAAAGAGGCGAATGGCGGCCGCAGATGCAGCCACCATTCGAGGCGCACTGGAACGGCCAACAAAGGTAGGCTCCATTCTGGGCCCATTTCATGGGGTGGTGGGGTGGGTGGCTTCATTCTGCCATGGATTCCAGGGGGCTGAATGCGCTGGCATTCAGACTCCCTGGAATCCATGGTGAAATTCTCCAACATCCCTATCTAAATGTGCAACTGAGGATTCAGCAGTAACTACCTCTAGCTGTATAACTGTAATCTGGCCAGGAACTTCAATATGTACACCTCACCCCATGGCTCTTTCAGTAGTGTAAGTAGGGATGGCAGAGAATTCTGCTACGGATTCCAGTGAAGCTGGATTCTTTAGAATCCGGCCCCCTGGAATCTGTGGCGGAACGGCCTTCTGCCCCCCTGCCCCCCCACAGAATCCCCCCAGGACGGCACTTACTTGGGGCAGAGGCGGCAGTGGTGGATGCGGTGGCGGATGTGGTGGCAGCGGCTCCGGCAGCGGCTCCAGCAGCGGCAGCTGGTCTCCTGGCCAGCCGATGCCGGGCTGCTGTGGCCGCCATTGCCATCCTTGCAGCTGTGATAGGCTATGTAAGAATTTACGTAGCCTATCACAGCTACCCCCCCCCCAAAAAAAAACGGCATATGCAGATGGTGGAGGCTATGGCGGCCACCATTTGTGTTCCCTATTTTTCGCTGTTCTAGCCTACGTAAATATTTACGTAGGCTAGAACGGCGAAAAATAGGGAATGCAAATAGCGTAGTGGGCGCTATTTGAGGTTCCCTTTTTTCGCCGTAATTGCCTACGTAAATATTTACATAGGCTAGAATGGCGAAAAATAGGTAACGCAAATGGCGGCTGCTGTAGCTGCCGCCATTTGCATACACTGCTTTTTGGGAGGGGGGCATGCCATGATAGGCTACGTAAATACTTATGTAGCCTATCACGGCAGCCTGGAAGGACGCAAATGGCGGCCGCTATGGTGGCCGCCATTTGCGTCTGCAGCAGCCTGTCCGCGGCCGGAAATCTGACTGCGGACGGCCCTGGCCAGCTGCTCCGCAGAGCTGCTGCGGAGCAGAGACGGCCAGGCAGGCTTCCAGGGGGGAAGGACCAGATCGCCTCCTCCCCCATCGAGGATTCCGGGGGGTCGGAGCACCTCCCCCCCCAGCGGATGCCCCGACCGGAACCAGGTAAGGGATTCGTACATCCCTAAGTGTAAGCCTTAGCCCCTGTTAGAGTAACAACTTTAAATGTGCAACATCAATACAGTTGGTGGCTGGTGAATGGGGAGTGCTTACCTCTGGTTCACGATGTAGCGCTAAAGCGCTGTTTCTGTTTAACCCACTACTTTTTTTTTTTTTTAAAGAACTCTGATGGCCAGCAGGGAAATGGTGGAAACATCAGGGAAATGCAGGTGGGGAAAACACTGGAGAAACATCCCATGACCGGGGTCACAGTGAAAGGCACACCCCTGGGCAGAGCTAGCATACCCGAGGTCATTGCGGGGGTTGGGGCACACAGCAACTCTACCAGGGAGAATCCGACTTTAGGAAAAGAATCAGACTTTAAGCAGTCTCAGGAAATCCAATTTTTCTGCGATAAGCTCCAGGGTGGCTGCTGGATGTCCACGATGTCATTTATCCCTAACGACCTCCACACACAGCCAGTTCGGAGCAAATTGCTTGTGGAACAGGCCCCATGTATTTGTCTGGGTGGGGCAATGCCCCACAGTAGGGATGTACAAAAATCACTTACCTTTCCGGGATTGTGTTGATGGTGCGGGGGGAAGCGCTCCGTACCCCCCCCCCCGGAATCCTGGCTGGCCGGCTGTGCTCCGCAGTGATTCTGCGGAGCCGCCGGCCGGCTCTGCCAGCAGCCGGACATCCAGCCACTGGCTAGGAGGGACGCAAATGGCGGCGGCTGTAGCCGCCGCCGTTTGCATCCCTGCAGTCAGCCGTGATAGGCTACATAAATGTTTACATAGCCTATCACGGCTGATTAAAAAAAAAAAATGCGCGTACGCAACTGGCAGTGCCCATGGGCTCCACCATTTGCATTCCTTATTTTGGCACGTCTTAGTCTACGTAAACATTTACGTAGACTAAGACGGTGAAAATAAGGGGAACTCAAATAGTGTAGACACTACGCTATTTGCGTTCCCCTTATTGTCGCCGTCTTAGTCTACGTAAATGTTTACGTAGACTAAGACGTGCCAAAATAAGGAATGCAAATGCCGGCGCCCATGGGTGCCGCCATTTGCGTACACGCTTTTTTTTTTTTTTTTAATCAGCCGTGATAGGCTACGTAAACATTTACGTAGCCTATCACGGTGTTTTTTTAAAATCTTGCCGTGATAGGCTATGTAAATCTTTACGTAGCCTATCACATTTTTTTATTTTTTGTTTTTTTTAAACCTGGAAATGGTGGTGGCGGCAGCCGGTCGGAAGACTGGCCGCCGCCACCGCACCACTGCCAGAGCCGCCACTGGAGCCGCCGCCGCCAGGAAGATCCGCCCCAGGTAAGTCCCGTCCCGGGGTGGTGGTGGGGGGTGGCAGGCCGTTCCACCACCGATTTCGGGGGGCCGAATGCACTGGCATTCAGCCTCCCTGAGATCCGTGGCGGAACTTTCGTACATCCCTACCCCACAGCTTGTCCAACCCCATCAGTAGTATGAGTGACTCCCCCAAAGCAGTCAGTTGCAGTTAGAATGCTGCTGCTTGCTCTCCTCCTCTCCACTTCCTCAATCCCTCTCTTAGGATAGTAATTGTTTTCGATGTCTGAGCTAGGACTGGCTGCTTCCAGTGAACTGTGTGCGCTTAGTAGCACAGGCAACACTCTCAGAAGTAATCTCAGTGTGGAGGGTGAGTGTGCATGCTGCTAGTACCAATACTAGTACTATTGTACTATTAGGGGATGTAATCTAATAGGGGATGTGGAAGGATTGCTCTGCTTGAGGTCCAAATCTGGAAGGATTGCTCTGCTTGAGGTCCAAATATGATCCTGATCAGGTTCACCAGAACCAAACAGAACAGATTGATTACCATATAGGCTGGGTACACACACACACACCCAGAGGAGAGTGACTGAGAGTAACATAGCATGCTTTACTCTAAAGTAAACATCTGGCACTGATCTGGACTGGGTCCACCATACACATTAGGGGGTGAGGTGGCATTCAACCCCTTGCTTCCCATTCACAAAACACCCCTGCAGGGGTTTAAAAAGATGGGAGGACAACTCAATTTGCCCTCATGCAGGCTTTTTGTTTTCTTTTTAAAGTTCAACGGGGGAGTTTTGGGAAGAAAGCAGGTGGATAACCACACACAAACACAGAGCAGATGTGGTGGTCCCAATCTGGATCAGGCCCAAAGGATTACCGTAGTCCAGTAAGTGTAAAATAAGAGTGTGAAAGAAAGTAAGAGGGAGGTAAAAGAGTAAGATTCTTACTCCAGAAAAAAATGTGGAGGGCCTGATATGGATATGGGGCCACTGCACAGGGTTGGGAGGTTTACACAGGTATTTGCTTCCTGTTCGCAAAATTATCCCCACCCAGTAGCAAGCAGCTGGATAAAACTACCCCCCCATTGCATGGTGATCCCGATCAAGTTCAGACTCTGCACACTTACTCTAGAGTAAAATAAGAGAGTGTGAGGCTGAACATGAGTCAGAGAGAAAAGCTGGAGAGGCCAAATACGAGAGAACGAGCCATACCACAGAAACTTTGGCAGAGCAGACATATGCAGCCCATTCCTACATGTAAATTTACTCCAAAGTATGTTCTACTTCATTAAATGAAACTCACTCCCCATTAAGTGCTCATATAACAGCCTGATTGTGTTATCCTACACATATTTACTTCTGAGTCAGAAGACTCAGTGAGCACACTGGGCCTTACTCTGCAGTGAGGATGCTTAGGCTTGCATTGGTAGAAGTATTTCAATGAATTTCTTGATGAAGTATTGTAAATATGAGTCTGCTTTCTAGCTGGATGTTTTAAGCAATACACAATCCATCTCCCACTTTACTCTCTAAAGATCCTTTTGAAGTGTCTGTGTGTGCATCCTGAGGAGTAGCAAATGCACATCCCAGCTGCATGTTAGCCTCGTCTGATTATCCCAGAATTCCCAGATTATCCTGTTGAAACAGAGGGAATTATCTAGTCTGCTTGCAGCAGGTGGATAGAAAGTGATATTAATATGTGCAGATGGTTCTGCTTTTTCCCTTTAAAAGTATACGCTGAAAGTACAAGAATAACCTTGAGGAGAGTAAGTGAATGGCTTCAATGGGACTTCCCAGGAAACATATATGCAGTCGGGCTGCACGCACCCACACGAATCCTGGGCTGCCCCTGGTGTGTGTGTGTGTGTGTGTGTGTGAGAGAGAGAGAGAGAGAGAGAGAGAGAGAGAGAGAGAAGAGAGAGAGAGAGAGAGAGAGAGAGAGAGAGAGAGAGACTGTATGAGCAAGTGGGGAGAAACTGAACAAGAAAGTGTGCTTTTTGGAATGTATATTCTCTTGTTTTATGTGAATGTGATATGAATTGAGAGAGACAGAAACAACAGCCAGCAGGGAGACTGAATTTTTACTTTTGAAGTGTGTGTGTGTGGGGGGGGGCACAACCCTCTGCTTTGAATTAATGATGTCAATTTCCATGCTTCAGTTTTCCCACTCTGTGGAATGGGCAGCTACTGGAGCAGGAAACTGTTGGTTCAAAAGAGTGCTTATGTGTGTTGCTGTGCCCAGCTCTGTTTTGCACTCTTGATCTCAAAATTAAGGTGCCTTGGTTTGTCTTGGCTTTCTGTGAAATAGGTTGCTGTTGTAGCAGACATGTGAATTCAAGGGACCAATTTTGAGTTCTCTAGTGTCTGCTTCTAGGACTGATTTTGTGTTGTAGTATGGGTCAGAAACAATCCCCCACCTCGGACAAACCTTCTGCTTTGAACTCCTGATCTTGTAGTTCACTTGTATGCCTCAGTTTGCATCCCCACCTACTGTGACCTCTTGGCTCTGCCTACCATTAGCTGCCCTGTCCTCTGCCCCAACAAGCACAATGGACACCAGTCGCTCCTGTCAAGGAGTTGTGCCTTTCACTGGGTTGGTGAAGTTCTGAGCAGTGGTTCAAATCTTATTAAGGTTTTTCTGCCCCATTACAGCCTATGGCAACAGCCGTTGGCAACATTATGTTGTGCATGCTCAGTTTCATTCTGAAGCTAAAATGCTGCCAGTACTCGAGTGCTTTCAAAGGGTTTTGCAGAGGAAATCTACTGTATTTTATCTTCAATGACTATTCCTTTACTTATGGAATGTGACCTCACAAGGTCAGGCTACACAATACTACAAAATATTCTGTAATAATTGGGGGGGGGGGACTTAACACTCCTCCTTGCTGTAGTCTCAATGTGTATCATCAGCACCCACCGCCGTCATGTCTCCATTTCACATTGCTAAAAAGGCATCCAGTTGTAATGTGAATTGCAGGCAAAGGGTCCTGATCCATAT
This sequence comes from Heloderma suspectum, assembly GCF_057233095.1. Taxonomy (NCBI): domain Eukaryota; kingdom Metazoa; phylum Chordata; class Lepidosauria; order Squamata; family Helodermatidae; genus Heloderma; species Heloderma suspectum. The sequence continues at coordinate 30,638,664 of NC_139465.1, forward strand.
TAGGTCCCATGCACTTACTTTCGAGTAAAGAAAAAAGAAGAAGAAGTGGGGGAGAAACTAGCTACAAATTGCCCAGGTGCCATTTTCCTCATCCAATTGTCCCTGGCTGGCCTAAAGCTCCATGAAGGGGGAAAAACAGTGACAACACAATGCCACTGGGACTAAGTGGTGCTTCGTTTAGGTCAGCCCCAGTTAGGGCTTAATGCAAGAGTGGGCAACTTGTAGCCCTTCAGATGCTTTGGCCTGCAATTCAATCAGCCCTAGCCAGCATAGCCAACTAACTACATCTTTAAAGTAACATGCAATTTGATCCTCAGGGAATCTGGGGTGGGGTGGGGTGGGGTAGGGTGGAATGCACAGATCGGGGGAGCACAAGGACCAGGGCCTCACACCATCTTTCTGGAAGCAGAAATGCAGCACAAGGTTTCTGATCTACCTGATCTACCTTTCCATGAGGCAGGTAAAGGTAGTAGGAGGATTGGGCTCATGTTCTGACTTTCTGAACTTTGTAAGCCTGATGGCAGGACCCCTCTCTCTCTCTCTCTCTCTCTCACACACACACACACACACACACACTGCCGTAAGACACTTTGGGAGACAGTAATTGTCTGAAAATTGGGATAAAATGCAGTAAATAAATAAAGACAGGTTTTACCAATCAAGCAAACAAAAACCAAAGAAAGACAGACAGAAAAGGGCAATTTCTGCCAAATGGGTTTCTTGGCACCAAAGCAGGCAAGCATCTTCCCACTGTCAGCTTGTGTTTAGAAGCGTCTATTGATATATGTCTTAAAGCCAGCGTCTGCCTAAAATAACACAAGGATCAAGTTAGACTTAATGAAAATCCATTTAAAACAACAATCTCTTCTCCCTGTTGTGGTTGATGCCACTTTTGTGTGCCTGGCAGTACCAGCTTCTCCCACAGAGCTATTCTGAGCTTGGATTCAATTGTGGCTAATGAATCTTGATGCATTAGCGATGGCTCAATGGGAACTTAATTGGACACTTCTGAGTTGAGAGAAATGAGTATAAATCTCCTGCCACATGTGGATTTCTTTTCTTTTAAGCACCTGAATGAACATCGTATTTGCAAAAAATAACCTGTCAGAATAGCAGCTCTGGAAAGCTAAGTCCCTTTTCCTTCCTCCATCATGATAACAAACATCAGAATGGTTGTATTGCTGAACAGAGCAACAGCATTTATGCCATAATTCAATTCTGGAATCAGTTTTGGCATAATTTGATCCACATTCAGTTTCTCAGCAAGCTTCTGCCTTTGTCCTTGGTGAGACTTTTTATATTAGGTAAGGAAACCAGAGTTGCTGTTTAATTATGGCCCTGTGAAAATGTACAATGACAACAGAGTAACTGGGGAGACTTCAGGCTTAAGAATATCAGAAGGGCCTGCTGGATGAGGTCAAAGGCCTACCTAGTCAAAAGTTATGTTCCCACAGTAGTCAAACAGATGCCTATGGGGAGTGAACATTTCAGGACATGAGCTTAATAGTAACCTCCCATTGTTGCTGCTCCCGAGCTGATAGGTGTACTGCCACCAATACTGGAGATAATATATAGCCATCATGACTTACAGCTATTGATAGCCTTGTAGGCCATTAATTTGTCTAATCCACTTTTAGGATGGAATCTAATGGGTATGGAATCACTTTTAAAGCCATCCAAGTTGGCAGACACAATTACATTTTGTGGTAGCAAGTTCCATGGTTTAACTATGCACTGTGTGAAGAAGTGCATCTTTCTGTCTGTCCTGAATCTTTCATAGTTTGACTTCATTGGGTCACCCCATCGCCATTTTCTCCACATCATACATAATTTTATATACTTCTATCTATTTTGGGTTTATCCGGTTTCACTGGAACACAAACGGTCACAGACAAAACGGTGGCTCGGGAAGCAGAATGTATAATTAATCTATGATCAATTATACATTTATGAACCAGTGTGCAGTTATCAATAATGAATCGTATACACCACTGGGGTATATACACTTTCTCATGTGACTTAACAGAGATCAGGGATTCTAACACAACACTCTAAAAGTGGCCAGGAGAGCCAAATAGAGACCTGGTCAAAAGCAACCAATTACTACTCTTGGAACACAGCAGCTGATTACAGATGCATGAATGTATCAATTTAGGTTTCTCTCAGTTCCTAATTTTTCTAGTATTAATTTCAGCTCATCCCAAACTTTGAGAATTAAAAAGAAAAGTTCTCATGAACAGTCATATGGATTTTTGTGAGCATTTCTCCCTATATATGCATTATTTATACAAGTGTACACAATTTTGCCTAATATACACATTTTTGCAAGCAACGTTCCTAATACATTGAGGGCACAATCCTATCCATGTTTACACAGAGAAAAGGCCTACAGTGTCCAGCATTCCTCAGCCAGCCTTGCTGGCTGGGGAGTGCTGGGAAATGTAGGCCATTTCTCTGTGTAAACATGCATAGGATTGTGCCACTGGAGAACAATCCTATGGACACAAGACGCTGTCTAGAGGGCCAAAGGATTTTTTGGTTTACTGACTCTGCGCCTGTAGACAACACTCAGAGCTCGGAGCCAGGAAACCACATTCCCCACCCCCTCCCCTTTGTAGCTGGCACAGTTTTTTCGATGCCACTGCTTCGCCATTCTCATAAATGGAGCAAGGAGAGAGTGAGAAAGGGCTGTTCCCAGGGGCAGGGAGGGGAGGAGACCACAGAAGCTTCATTACAAAGCTCCCTATGTGCCGTGTGGTCTCCTCTGCCCACTCCAAAGTGCCCCAGCCAGCTAGACAGCCAAAACCAGCTATCTAGCCACAAAAGCAGGGCAGGCAGAGCATGGAGAAGAGGATCCCCTCCACACTCCACCCACCCTGCATAGGATAGTCAGCTGCCTCTGACTTCGGAGGCAGCTGACTATCCTGATAGGATCGCACCCTTCATTTTGCAAATATATGCATTGATGTGAGCACTTTATTCTAATGTATACATTTTTGCACACCGTCTTTGATTGGGGACCTCCCTTGCAACATTTGGAGAAGTGCAAATTTCAAAGGATAACTGAGTTTCAGTTTGCATATTGGCTTGGAAATGTAAAATTAGGTAAATTCACATTGAAATTAACCTTGAGGGAAGGGTGTTCATTTATTTATTTATTTATTTATTGCATTTATACCCCGCCTTTCTCCCTCTCGCAAGGAACTCAAGGCAGCTTACATTATCCTCCTCCTCACCGTTGTATCCTCACAACAACAACCCTGTGAGGTAGGTTGGGCTGAGAGTCTGTGACTGGCCCAAAGTCACCCAGTGAGCTTCCATGGCCAAGTGGGGACTAGAACCCGGATCTCCCGGCTCCCAGTCCGTCACTCTCACCACTACACTACACTATTTATGCTACTTCCTCCTGATTGTTTCCAGAAAACACATAGATGACAGAATAGCCTGTGCCTCCAGAGAAAAGAAAAATAAAGAATAAGCACTTTCTTCATTGCACTGAAATATAAGTAAGGACCTCCTTCACTTATCCCTATCCCTCCCCTCTGCATTGTCAGAGCTATAGAAGGCTGACTTTGTGTTTCTCTGTGACCCAAAGTTTATTAGGTAGGTACAAGAGACAGGACCTTTTTGGTCATGTCACCCTTTTTGCAAAATACCTTCCTGGCATCACCACTGTATGGCTTCCACCATAAAGTAAAGACCAGCCTCTTTAAAGGACCTTTGGGGACCAGGTAAGCTGACTACTAGCAAACATGCTGCTGATTTGTAGGTTTGTAGTGGCATGGAGAAAATCACTTGGTCTGCGTTTGCTTCTCTTTTCTGCTTTTGGAGATACAGTCATTCACACAACATACGCAGAAGTGAATTATTAATAGCATTGTGCCAAAAATGTCTCCCACTTCTTTTTTTCAATAATTCTCATCCAATTTCATTTTTTAAAAAAGAACCTGCTTTCAAAAAGAAATTTAGTAGTGAAGAAATGTTTGGAGAAATTCTTAAGGATTCGGTTTGAGTTTCTTACTTGGCCAAGCAGTGAACGCAAGTGTCCTGTTTTTCATTGTACCATCATCTCTCCAGCAGCCTGCAGCCTCCTCAGCTTCCTACATGTCAATTAAACCCAGTTTACAGCACCATGAGGTCATTCCTCCCATAGGGCTTTTTTCAGTTAAGGAAGTGCAGGCAGCCTGGGAGGTTAGCTGTGATGAGGTAAGCGCAAAAACACCACAAAAATACATTATAAAACACCCTGAGAATCAGGTGCAACCATGGAAGCTCCTTTCATGTGGGAAGAAAACTTTCAGGAAATGGTAGGACAGATTTTGGCAGGGCACTAACTCCATCCCTGGAGCTAGATACAATGCTTCCCACTGCAAACACACACACACACCTGCAATCTGTGGGATGCAAAATGGGGGCCTGCCTGCCAACACAGCTGAAGCTGTTAAAACATGAAAAAAAAACCCAAACCCTTACTAGAAAAGAAAGAAGCTGTGCTACAAGCCCTGACATTGGGGAGCCCTACCTGTGAGAAACTGTTGGATAATTCCTCCTCCCCCAGGAGAAATTTGGTGAAATTGTCTCCCAAATTTCTCTGCACACAAATACGGTGGAGAATTTCGAGAGGCCGTTTGTGCACAACTGTAATTATTAAACAACATCTGAATTGCTAAATTAGACCTGTGATCTAATCATCTTAAATCATTGGGGGGTGGGGGGTTTATATGAAAATATAAAGATCTGATAAATTGAAAGCTACAAATTCCTGATTATTTTATTATTAACTTGATTTTTCCTCTTAATTTTTCAGGCACCTTTGAGGACGATAAAGCCCAAAGGAGAGTGTTTCTACTATCTAAGCAATTTCTATTTATGTTTACTGTGCTCTAGACACATGATGGAACTGTAAGTAAATCTTCTTTGCCGCATGATGAATCGTATGACTACGATCTGGAAGAAAGCAAAATAATTGTTTCATTGCCGGCAGCGATTTGCTTAGTGTGTGGAAGGATGCCAGAAAGACTAACAGAAATGCTTATGGATACGTGGGCTCCATTAGTAATATTATGGATTACTGCATTCCCATCGATGTATATGGCTCCAATGAATCATACTCAAGTATTACCTAGCCGAACCAGTAGAGGACTAAATGAGCTAAATGAAGAGCAAAGAGTGTTGAACCGTTCAAAGAGAGGCTGGGTATGGAATCAAATGTTTGTGCTGGAAGAGTTCTCTGGACCAGAACCTATATTAGTTGGCCGGGTAAGTTGAGATTCTGATTTCTTCAATGAGATGGATGGCACACATTCATTTGTTTTGGATTCTCGCATCCAACAGGTTACCTAATCCTGAACCCTTTGACACTGGATTAGTAGTAGCGGCAGCTGACATTTGACTAGTTTTCTCTACTTAGTAAGGGCTATGGAGAATGACAATGGTAGTGGTGGTAATGTATGATTACATCATCATCATCATCTTCATCATCATCCAGATTCTGTGGTTACAATACTACGGTGGTCGTAAAGGGTGTGGATATGCAGGTCCTTGGTCTTGTTGGCATGGATGGGAATGCAATGGACGTTGCCACTCAACATATTCTACCACTGCCATACATCTTTTGTCAGTGTTGAACAATAGGCAGGTACATATGGCCGACCCTGCCATTCAGGATGGTGTAGTGACCTGCTTCAGGTGCAACACAGATCTAGGGAAGGGGGAGGCATCGGGGATAGATTGGAACTGGTGTTTGAATGATACAGTGAGGATTTTTAAAGCATTTTCCCTGGTTGGAGGGGGGGCACAACATTTGGATTCCACTTCAAGGCAGGCTGTGAGAAAACATGTCCTTGCAGGGTTGGGACTGGAGCTGCGGTGGAGAGACAGAACAAATGCAGAGAAGGTTCAATTTAGGGGCAGAGCTGATGGCAAGCAGGGTCTGAGCTAAGAGTAGGGATGCTGGAGGAATCCAAGAGGGATAAAATGAGCTCGGATTTCTAAGAATCTGATCTGCAGAATCTACTGTGGAGCACCCCCCTCAGGTCGTGTGGAGTCCATGGGCTTTCGGATGATTTTTTTTTTTTTTACTTTCCCAAAATTTACACATATAAATCCATAGAAAAATACATACATTTCTGTGAGGAAACGTTGAATGGAATGGGGGACAATACACTAAATGTTACGTACTTAGGTAAATTGTGTAAATACTTATGTAAATACTGACACAGTTATTTCCATATTTTTTCCACATGACAAAAAAGAAATACATGCATCTGTCTGTCGGCAGATGATAGAACGAAAGGCACCTGACAATCCCCGAAACACAAACAGAGCGGATTTTACACAGTCTGTACATCCCTAGCTAAGAGGTCTGATGGAAGGGGACTGGAACAAGGATGCAAAGAACTGGGCAAGAAAACTAGAGAAAAAAGGCCCAGATGTAGAGTGAAATATTTCTTTATAAACTTAAGTAACAGCAGCACATCCTTTCTTTCCCCCAGTGAATAGGTAGATCTTCGTGTTAGAAAACCAATTTAATATGTGCATTCCATCTGGAAAATATAAATCTTCCATTTTCATTGATATGTAATGATATGGAGACAGATTGTTATGTTCCCATGGAATCCAAGGACAAAAAAGAGAGTAAAATTAATAAAGAGCTAGGCAGAATACTTCACTCTATTGTCAATCACAATATGGAATAACTACAAAACACTTAAGTCATCAAAAAGTTTAGAAACCATAATAGAAACAGTCTGAGCAGCGCAAATGATATATCAGACCTTCAGCATCTTCATACACCCAATCCCTCCTCTATCTAAACCAGGACAAAAAGGGTCACAGATCAGAAATAAAGAAAGCAGCATCACAGACAGTCACAGATACTGGTTTTGCCTGAGCTGCACTAAATACGCTTCGTGTGTATGTGTGAGATATATATATATACATACGCACGCACACACACACATATTCAGGACAGAAGTAGAAACATGTCCTGAAAAGCCCTTTAACTGGGAGAATATTCAACCCTTTGTTGCCAACCCTTATTTGGTTCTGTTTGGGTACTCTTATTTTTCTTCTAGTTACTCCATTTGTCTTCTTATGGGATTAGTAAAATGGGCACTCACAGCCAATTGGGAATGAAATACCGGATGTGATGAGGTTACAATGCTATGTCATATCGTCTATATGATCTCATAACAAAAATCAATTGAGACTGGGGCCAGAGTGACTAAGTTCTTGTCACATAGGTGTGGTCACATAAGTGATCCCATCCATTCAGGGATTACATCATGAATGTAATGACATCACAATGCTATGTAGCCCATCAGAATTGGCTACTGAGAGCAAAGAAAGCCAATTGAGGCTGACAACAAGAGAGGGCAGTGTAAATGAAATTGATTGCCATGTTCTGGAAATACACTGAGCTGTTTCAGCTCAGTCCTAATTAAGTGGAACGGCTCTATTTTGCGTATAAGTCTATGGGCACATCCTGCTGAGTGCACGTGCCCATAGACTTATACGCAAAATAGAGTGGTGAACCTTGCGTATAAGCCTGTGGACACACAGACTTATATGCAAGATTCATGACTCTATTTGTGTATAAGTATATGGGCACATCCTCCCGATCACTTTTTTTTTTTTTTTTAAGACATGGCAATCGGCAGGGACAGGGAGGAGGCGAACGGCTCTGGCTGGCAAGAAGCAGCGGAGTGCCGTTCCACCTCCAGTCCTCCTGGAGTGGAGGTAAGTGGTCCCGAACTGCTGCAGATTCCTGAGGATCCTTTAAAAGGGGGTTAGACCTAGAGAGAATTCCCAGAGGATAAGGCTATCAATGGCTACTAGTCCAGGTGGCTATATACTACCTCCAATAGCAGAGGCACTGTGTCAGTTGCTGGGGAACATGGACAGGAGGGTACAGCCATGTCCTGCTTGAGAGTTTCCCATGGACAGTTGGTTGGCCACTGTGTGAACAGAATGTTGGACTAGATGGACCCTTGGTCTGATTCAACATGGCTCCTCTTATGTTCTTATGCATTTCTCACACTGCTGACACAAAGTGTGAATGGAACCACAATCTTTTTTAAAACACAGATTTGGTAGCATTGGGTGTGGGGCTTGGTGAAGCCAGTAATGGGATTTTGGTTCTCCTCCCTATGCTTGAGATTATTTCACTGCTGCTAAAACAAAACAAATGAACAATCTTCATTACACACATATACTATCCCTAGGTGTTCTTCTTAGATAGAGTTCTATGCTTTGATGTTGTTAAACTGAGCTTTCAGTTTCTACCCATTCATAATTTTCATAGTGTCTATATTTCAGGGGCTGTATCCATAATAAGTATAGAAAATGCATCATGGATAAAGTTTGTCAATGTTTTCTGAGCAGGTGGAATTTTGGAAATTGTGCAACCCAATACTGTGCTTGGTTATTCAGATGTAAGTTCTATGAATTTAGTGGGGCTTGCTCCTAAATAGGGATGTGCATACAAACAAAACTCAAGCTCGTCAAAATTCTCCACATTCCACCTTGAAGCTCATTCCATCTCATGGCCATATCAGATTGCAGTCTGGGGGTGGGGGGTCTTTTTGCATAAAAATGTGTACATATTTTCATGCATATTTTTCCCCAGTATACATATCAAATGTACGCATCTTTGAAATGTATGCATTCTTTCCCCGTTGATTAAAACATTTTTCAAAAATCTGCATTTTTCCTGCACAATTTTTTTAATGTATTGTACACCTGCTGTTAAGCACTTTTTTTTTTTTTTTTCATTCATGAGTCACACTGCAAACTTGGAAATGTATGGACGTGGACTGCAGATTGCATTTGAGTCCATATTTGGATTGGGAGGTGTGAACTGGGTAAATCCTGATTAAAAAATGCTCTGCAACCAATTTTCCATACACCCCTATTCCTAAATAGGCATGAACCCTATGCATGCTTCACAGAGAAATCTAAAGTGGGGTGTGGGGAGTTAAGCAGTAGATGTATTGTAAATAAACAAATAAAAGAAATCATTATTTCGAGAAGCCTTCCTTGAGTGACCAGCCAGTTTATTAAATTTGATCTTATCAGAACTTGTTTCTTTTAAAAATGTTTTAATTGTTTTATCATGGTGTTTTATTCTTTTATCTTTGTTGTTCATTGCTCTGAAATCTTTTGATGTGGAGTGGTATATACATACTGTAAATAAATAAAATAAATACATGATCCACCACTTCCAAAGCCCTACTGGCTCACTCTAGCCAGGGTGGGAGGTGCAGGGGTATTATCCCCTTTACTGCCCCTGTGGATCTTTGGGTTTTTAGAATTTCCCTCTCAGTGGTTCCAATGGAAAGGATAATACCTTTGTCAGCTCAAGGTTGAAATAAGTATGACATGTGATCCAGGGATGGGCCAGGAGAGTGAGGGGGCTTGGGAAATGGTTTAGCTGATGGTGGAAAGACCACTGGTGGTTCTACACCAATGGAACTTTCTGCAGGCATAACTGGGGTCATCTTTGGCAATGGAGCTTCTCTTGTGGTGGAGGGGATCTTTTCTTCCTCCCTCAGCCAGCCTTCTGTGGTAGTTATGATTGCTTTGCTCATATACTTGATGTCACATTGTGTCCAATATTTTGGTGGGAAAATTGGCACCTTCAGCCAGCAATTGAGCAATAGCAAGTATACTTTAAAAACAAAGAAATAAACAAGGCAAGTTGTTCTACAGAAATATAATATACAGTGTGGCTTGGTGTGTACCTATTCTGAAAACTGAAATTACTGTGAAAGATCATGAGGGTGTGTAATAGCCATGAGGGCACTAATGCCTGCTTGCCAACTCCAAATTTTGTAATTTAAGTCAAACTGTATTGCTACATACTGATGATTATACTTAGTCACAATAAATCTTTGAAGTCATCATCATTTTGATCTGCAGGATGGTTGGCTGGAGTGTCTATAATGCAGACATGCTTGGGAGTAAACCCTATTGAACATAATGAGACGTACATCTGAGTAAACATGCATAGCTTTATGCTGTAAAATATTATGAAATGAGCATTTCCACTTTTTTTTAAGACTTTGTAAATTCAGCCCATCATCTTGGTAAATTTTGTAAGTACAATAACTGTTTACAAGAATGGTAAATATTCCAAATATATACAATTAGTAACATGACTAGTGCCTGTACATAATGTTTGTTGGTTTTTTATTTAATCCTGTTTTTATTTAATCCTGTTTTAACCATACACCTATTTTTTAAATCTCACCATTTTTTATTTTGTCTTATATTTATCAATATAACTGCATTTTTGACTCAAGCTCTAAAAAAAGGTTTCAATTGTCGAAAGAAGAAAAAAAAACTTTCTTCTTCCTGTTTCTTATTTGCACATATTCTGTTAATTCTACCATTCTTGCAATTTCCCATACTTTTGATAACCAGATTTTAACAGTGGGTACCTCATTATTTCTCTATTTGGTGGCTATTAATATTTTGGCTGCTGTAAATAAATTCCAAGCTAACTCCTCATGTTTACTTAACACTACCTCCTTCATATATCCCAATAATATAATAATTAGGTCTAGCTGTCTCTCATAACTCAAAATAATTTTAATTGTGCTTACTATTTGTTCCCAAAATTGTACCATCACTGACACCACCAACATTGATCTGTTCCTTGCCTATAAACCCTAAATAGCTATGCAGGAATAAGATACCGTGTATATATAAACTTATATTGGTTTTCTCTAATATTTGAGCTTTGGGGGATAAAACTAGTCCATTAGTAAAGATATAGCACCGTTTTTGTTGTGATGCTTCTTTTTTGGTCATTGTTTTCTAAAGTATATATAAATTTGTTACCCTTTAAGTTATCTATAGTCAACCTGTGTTTTAGGGCACAATCCTATTGGTTGCACTCCCGATAGACAAAGGACTCTGAGTTTGGAGCCCTCTCTGCTTATCCTATGCCCTGCCAGCAAAAGCCAGGCAGGGTGAGAGAAGGACAGAGACGATTCCCCTGCTATTCCTCCATTTAAAATACAGAACACAGCTAGACAGGCCTCTGAGCTCATCTAGCTGACTTACCTTTCTGGAGAGCCCATCGGACACCGCACAACCCAGCCTTTCCCCACCCACCAACATTCCCCCTTTCCCTCTCCAATTTTCCTTACAATGTTACAGCTGCCAATCTTCTCTTCTGTATTCATAGTTTTGTCTACTGTCTGGACCAGAGGAGGAGAACTGCAGTATCCTGTGACACTCCAGATGCTGTCTAGGGCCATAGGATCGCTTTCTTAGTCAATGCGTGTGTCCCCCCCCAATTGATTTTATATTATGTTTTATATTGCATTTTTAAGATATTAATCTTTTGTAAACTGTCCAGAGAGCTTTGGCTATCCAGTAATATATAAATGTTTCTTCTTCTTCTTCTTCTTCTTCTTCTTCTTCTTCTTCTTCTTCTTCTTCTTCTTCTTCTTCCTCCTCCTCCTCCTCCTCCTCCTCCTCCTCCTCCTCCTCCTCTTCATCGGTTATAGATTCTAGATCACAATACTTTTTTTAAAAAATTGGCTCCTTCACAATAAATTCTTCATAACAACTCAACGTTTCTCTCAGCAGTCCTTGATGCTTTCCTTCCTTTCTAGGTTGCAAATATTGAATCCAGTGAGGTAGTTGTTCACCTATTTTTAATCCCAATTCAGCTGTACTTAAACAGGATCCATTAACCACTGCATCTTTAAATGTTGTTATGTGATAAGATATCCATTCCCACAGGATGCCACTAATTTTAATTTCATCATTATAAATAAATGATGTTAGCAGTGATATATTCAGCGTAACTTTGTTCTTACTATGTAGTGCTATGTATCAAGTAGTTCTATAATATAGAACTTTAAATAACTTTTATTTAACTTTTCATCATCATCTTAACTGAGCTTGATAATGGCATCCCAAATATGCCCAAAGTATATATCTCAGTGGGATTAATACATGGTGGGTTTTTTTTTCCTCAGTTAAGATTGTCATGCCATATACTAATTGTATCCAAATGTACTGTCCATATCCTTGGGCTGTAAAGATTTAATAGTATCCATTTTAACTGGATAAGCAGGGACAAATTTACACACACCAACTATGGCAACCAAATCACCATAGATATGATCCATTTGATCTGAAAAGTGTCACATACGTTGATCACAAAGGGCTATCAAGTGATCCACATTTTCTTCTTATGTGTCAGAGTGTAACAGGCCTTTGTTCACCACAAAACACTTCATTGGATGGCTCTGTGCAGATATTGGAAGAGAAGCATGACTTCTCTGCTGACTTCACTGCTATCAAATGAGCTCTAGCCCGTGTTCAGTGAGGCTTGTTCTGGTTTTCTGCTAGTTAGGGATGATGCGAGAGTCTGAGGAGGGGGTGGAGTCTGACAGACCCCACCACCTGACCACTCAGGCCCTGCTCGCCGGGCTTTGGGGGCTCACTTGCCCACTCAGCAACAGATGGGAAGCACTGTGAAGCCATCTGTTGCCTCACCAAGTTGCCATTGTGCACAGAAATAGTGGTTTGGTTACTTCCACAAATCTAATGTTGCCGGGTTGGATGAATCAGAGGTTGGAATTAAGACTGCTGGGAGAATTATCAACAACCTCCGATATGCAGACAATACCACCCTAATGGCAGAAAGCGAAGAAGATCTAAAGAGCCTCTTGTTGAGGGTGAAAGAGGAGAGTGCAAAAGCTTGTTTGAAACTCAACATTAAGAAAACTAAGATCATGGCATCTGGCCCTATCACTTCCTGGCATATAGAAGGGGAAGAAATGGAAGCAGTGACAGATTTTACTTTCTTGGGCTCCAAGATCACTGCAGACGGTGACTGTAGCCATGAAATTAAAAGATGCTTGCTCCTTGGGAGGAAAGCTATGGCAAACCTAGACAGCATAGTAAGAAGCAGAGACATCACCTTGCCGACAAAGGTCCGTCTAGTCAAAGCTATGGTTTTCCCAGTAGTAATGTATGGCTGTGAGAGCTGGACTATAAGGAAGGCTGAGTGCCGAAGAATTGATGCTTTCGAACTGTGGTGCTGGAGAAGACTCTTACGAGTCCCCTGGACTGCAAGGAGGTCCAATCAGTCCATCCTAAAGGAAATCAACCCTGAGCGCTCATTGGAAGGACAGATACTGAAGCTGAAGCTCAAATATTTTGGCCACCTAATGCGAAGAGAAAACTCTCTGGAAAAGACCCTGATGCTGGGAAAGACTGAAGGCAAAAGGAGAAGGGGACGGCAGAGGATGAGATGGCTAGATAGCATCACCGATGCAATGAATATAAACTTGAGCACGCTCCGGGAGAGAGCGCAGGACAGGAAGGCCTGGCGTGCTATGGTCCATGGGGTCATGAAGAGTCGGACACGACTGAACGACTGAACAACAATGTTGCATCTATGGCTGACTTAAAGGGGCAAAGACTCAACATTACAAGGGTAACCATGGGCAGGTGGTGACGGCGGCTCATTGATCGCCCAACAGGACCAGACGAAGATGAGTCCATCCATCCCTACTGCCAGTATCAAGCCCATGTAGCTGATCAGATGGTAGCTGATGGTTTTATTCATTTTCTTTCTTTAACACTTAAAAAATAAGGCCTCCTTGACTGTTTCTCACAGCCAGGGATGAGCAATATTCGTCTGACTTGTATGGCAAAGGGTGGGGCTGGGGGTAAAAAAAGAAAAAGAGAGAGAGAGACTTATGTTCTTTTCTTTTAAATCTCCCCATGGGGGCTGGGTGGAATTTGGACATGAAAACAGGAGGGGGAAAGCTTAACTCTCCCCCCCTCCCAAATTGGCATAGCTCTGCACTGGGGCCATGTACGGTTACCCAGAGGTAAGTCAATCAGGCGTACATGCATAGCTGTGCTGCTAACTCACCTTGGCTCACAATAAGATAAAGCCAGTCACTGTCAAAGGAAGCACCTAGCTGCAGGAGGAGGGGCAAAGGGCACTGAGAGGAGCAGTTGGGTGGTTTTTGCTGCTCTTGCCAGGCATCTTTGTAGCCCTTTCAAACAAGGCATGCAGAACCCACTCTGCTGGGTTTGCATATCACAACAAACTAGCCTGAACAATGCAACAACAAGCCATGGGTTCTCAGGGCGCCTTGTGCATACTTAACAACTAGGGATGGTGGACCCCCCCCCCGGTGCCTGCTGAAGTGCTGGCCCTGCTCAACCCCTACCCCCGGACCCACGCTTGAGCACCCCCCCACTTGCCAAGCCACCCGTACTCACCCTAGATCCTGTCCGCACGCACCCACCATTTTGCTGAGCTTTCTTTTACAGGAAAAAAGGAGGTCATTAAAATGTGCACATTTAAACACATGCAAATCTGGGCTGGAACAGCTTGATCTACAGAATTTTAGAGGCATAAATGACCAATTTACACCTGCAATATTGTGTAGATCAGCCTTTCCCACCCCATATTTGCACACATTTAAATATGCACATTTTTAATGACCTCCTTTTCCCCATTAAAAAAAGCTCAGCAAAATGGCGGGTGCTCGTGGACAGGATCCAGGGTGAGTCTGGGGAATGCCTGGGTAGGCGCAAGCAAGGGGTGAGTGAGGCCAGAGGCTTGGCAGATGTGGTCTGGAGGCGAGCTCGATCGACTCCCGGACCCTGTCAGATTCCCAGATCCAGTCGGGCATCCACGCTATCCCTATTAACAACCCACATTTAAGCCATTGTTCTGGGTTCAAACAATGTGACAAGACACTCTGAAACAAAGAAGGGTGACAACCCACAGTGTGTTGTTGTGTCATGTGAACCAGGTCATTTTTTTGTTAGTACCAGGTAAATTCTCATAGGCTTTTAAAAAATTGGATACTTTCAAACATGGATTGTGTGCTGTGTTTTAAATGTGGTTGTTTTATCCTCCGGGCAAAATGTTTTAGATCTGTATTACCTATTGCTTGACATGATGTTTAGTTTTCCTGTTTTTTAATTGTTTAGATGCTTTTTTAAATGATATTTGTGTTGTCTTGGTGATGTGAAATTGCTTTGTCACAATGTGTAAGTCACTGGGAAAATGAGTTATTGGGCAACTGAAAAATAGATAAAATAAATACTGCATCAAGGTATCTATCTATCTATCTATCTATCTATCTCTGCTGTGTTTTACTGATGTACCTATGCACTCCCGTACATTGGTAAAACGCCATACGGAAAGGGTGGGGGGGGAATACTAATGCAACCTTTAAGTACAGTCACATCAAGATTGCTTTTTGCTCTGTTTTTCAGTGCACACAGGCACATTGGTAACAATGAAGTGAAAATGAAATGAAGGAACTGAAAGGTGTGGCTAATGTATGTACAAATTACAGGGCAGGGGCGAAGCAGGACAATAGAGGCATTCTAATTACCTTGTCTTGGAGGCAAGATAAGGTAATTTGAATGTCCACATCCTGGGCAGAAATTCAGAAGTGGGGAAATTCAAAAGTACTACTCAGACATAAGATAAGAAGAGCTGTGAAGGATCAGACCAAAAGCCTATCTTATCCAGCATTCAGTCCTCACAGTGGCCAACCAGATCCATATGGGAAGCCCATTAACAGGACAGACGTACAAGCAGCAACTGGTATTGAGAGATATACTGCCTCTATACTGGAGGTTATGTAGAGCCATTGACAGCCTCATCCTCCATGAATTTGTCTAATCCACTTTTAAAGTCATCCAAGCTGGTGGCCATCACCATATCCTGGGGCAGCATATTCCTTTACATAATTCCTGCAGTGTCCTTCCTTTTATCTGTTCTGATTCTCCCACCATGGCAATGCTTCACACCTTGGATAGCAAATTTAGAGTTCTGACCGGTTCTGACTGAAACCCAGAGCAAATTCACTGTCCCACTGACATTGGAGTCATCAGCCTCCACTGCATGAAGACTACCCAGTAAGGGCTGCTTAAAACAATAGTCTTGTATATTGTGCTTGTAGCTTTCCCATCCTCCCTCCCATGCATTCTGGGAAAGATAAGCAGCATTGCTGATACACTGAGATCACTGGGCAGCATACACAGGGTTATCTCAGTGTATCAACAAACCTGTGTGGTGTTAGGCTTGGCTGGGAGAGATGGAGATAGAGAGAATAACTTTCACAGGTATCTTCATGGCTAAAGCAGAGATATGGACCCAGTGTTTCTGATTCTATTTTGAGGCAGTCCAGAGTTTAGAGACAAAATTTGGACACTAAGGGATCACATGTAGATATTAATTTTATTTAAAATGATTTATATAGAGCCTTCCAGCAGAGCTTCCAGTGTGGTTTATAAAAATAAAATAAAAGAAATTGCTTCTAGAAAAAAGAATACATCTGTTGGTTTATCTTACCTCTTTCTTCCCCTTGCATTTACTAAAGCATTTGAATAATGGCTGAAATTAAAGGGAGACAGAATGCTTTAATGATGTCATAACACAGAGTATACTAGCATGGTGCTGAAAGGCAGCTCACTGAATTATCTGAAATCTCGATCTTACGCAGATTTAGGATTACTACTGCTGACTAGCACTGACTGAGTGTGAGCAGGGCAGTGGGGACCACCACTACAAAGAAAGTAAAATCAAGCGAAAAATACTTCCTGTCTGCCTAGTTTTGAAACTCTCCTTATGCACACCCCAAATATTTAATTATACTTCTACCTTCATCAAATCTTTTTAATTCAATCAACTTCCAGCCAGAGCTCTCTGTTAATTCATGATGGTTGAGGTTTTGCCCTCCATATGTTTATAACAGCCAGTAAAGATCTGCTTTATATCAGTGGCACGTGAGTGTGTTTATTCACATGCATTCCATTTCTTTTCCTTAAAAAGAAGAAGAAGAAGAAGAAGAAGAAGAAGAAGAAGAAGAAGAAGAGAAAAGAAAACCCCCCACCCCCCACACACAACACAATATTCCCAAATGGATTTAAACTATGAAGAGAGTCTCTCCATCAAGCACTTAAACTGACAAAGAAAACAGATTTTGAGTTAAGGCAGCCATCCACTCATGTCTTAACTTCATCCTGTTATGGGCACTCAGGAAGATGTGTGATCTTATGCACCATATGTGTGCCAGTTTCTTCGGAACAACAAGAAGCAAGAGGAAGTCAGGGAGAGGAGTCAGTAAGCTTTCGTTCACCACCACATTAAATCACAAGCTACTATGCATTATGGCATCGTTAAAGCATTCTGTCTGCCTTTAATTTCCACCATTATTCAAATGCATTAGTAAATACAAAGGGGAAGAAAGACACCAAGATAAAAACCAACAGATGCATTCATTTTCTAGAAGTATTTCCAACAGCACTTGCTCCCCTGCGTTGCTGTGATTTAAAAAAAAATAAAAATGCCGGGGCCTCTTTATAGTTTCAGCACTCTACAGAACAGATGGAAAAGGATAAAACTTGCTTCCAAGGATGGGGGTGTTGGATCTGTTCCTGAATTGACGATTTCCTTGTACTTCTTGTTTTCATACTCCCTCTTCATTGGAGATTATATATATATATATATATATATATATATATACATACATACATACATATATACACACACACACACACACATATACATACTTTTCTTTTCATTAGGAGGGTACAATTAATACATGTGAAGAGAAAAAGATGTGACATTTCTTGAAACAAATGTGAGTTTTGACCAAGTCCATGTTCAGACATGCATGTACAATACTTGCTTACCTTACACTTGAGGCCTGTACACATGGACATTTGGGTATAAATGGATGCAGGCAAAGTGATGAAGGTCACACCTGAGGCCTCACACCAAACTTCACATCTTCAGGGGTTTGTATAGAGCCTGTGTGATCTGGAAATATCCATTTTTCAGGAGACTGGATCACTTTTCAGGCTCCATGCAAATGTGACCTTTGAATATGTGGAGTTTGGGTTGGAGCCAGTGCTATGACCACAGTAGTTGGCAACTACTACGCATAAATTTGTTCCCAGAGGAAGCCTGAACAGGACTTTGATGACTGAACGGATGCATTGACTGCATTGATAGAGGTACAGCAATCAGGGCATTAGAGTTGGCTACAGCTCCCTTTCAAGTGCACAGTTCAATACACACCTGTATTTGTTATCTATGTTATATGTGAAGAGGCCACTAGATGGGTAGCTGTTGACAAGCTGTTAAGTCAGGAATGGGCAACTTATGGCTCTCCAGATGTTTTGGCCTACAACTTCTATCATCCCTCACCATTGGTTAGTTCAAACAGCACTTGGACCCCTGAATTGCTGTGAATTAAAAAGAAAGAAAGAAAGAAAGAAAGAAAGAAGAAAGAAGAAAGAAAGAAAGAAAGAAAGAAAGAAAGAAAGAAAAGAAATGACTGGGACCTCTTTATAGTTTTAGCAATCTACACAACAGATGGAAGAGGATAAAACTTGCTTCCAAGGACTGGGGTGTTGAATCTGTTCCTGAACTGATTATTTCCTTGTACTTATGGGAGACGGATGGGAGTTGTAGGCCAAAACATATGGAGGGCCACAATTTCTCAATCCCTGAGATAAGGGGAAGCTAGATTTCCCTAAGGCAATTTCCCTTGAGATGAAGTGTTCTTGTGGATACGTCTTTGTAATATACACATTTTTGTGCATAATTTTCTGTACTGTGCACACATTTTAATGGCAAACTTTGTTCACAAGCTTCATAAAACTGCAGATATCAATGCTAAACTGTTTCTGGTCTGTGTACAGACTTTGAAACTGCAATTTTGGTAAGTTCACATAAAATGTGAACAGAACAAATTTCTCCCCCATTCTTACTTGCTGCCATCTGTCTGTCTGTCTGTCTGTCTGTCTGTCTATCTATCTATCTATCTATCTATCTATCTATCTATCTATCTATCTATCTATCTATTTCTTGCTGCTATTGCCATACACCAAGAAGTGATTGTCTCTGCCAGTCAGGGAATTAAAGGCTATAATATGTGCATGCAAAGCTTCATGTGGATATGTGCAAATAAATGTGGAAGCAGCATCAAAACATGCTACTTTCAGTTTCTAATTATGTTATAATCCCTCTCTCAGCTATCTGAAAGGTGTCACCTCCTAAGAAGAGCATGATACACTTAGCTGTCTGCTAAGGGCATTCAGCTGCACCTTCCAGGAGGCATAATCCTGTATCCCTATAAACAAATTATGTAAAATATTGAATCCATTGGAACTGATACATAAGCAGCTTTCACACACCATTTCCTTAAACACAACTGCATCTGAAACAGAAAGAGAATAAGAAATTTGAGGCATGGATGCTTCAAAGCACACCTTCTGAAATGTTGAAAGAATCTAACCTGTTTCAGCAGGGTGTTTACATGTCTTTCTAACATAATAGGCAAATGTATTAAGATCATACTTTAGCTTTGGTATCATGAGCTATAATGCACAGAGAAAACCACCTGCCAGGATAGCATCCTTGTAAAAATGTGACAATTTAACAAATGAGGACCTGTTCTCATTATCACCAATCAACATATTATGGAGTTAACCCCTGAACTGAAACAAAAAACAACAACCCTCTGTTGCAGAAACTTTATGCAGTCCTTCTTCTTAGGAGGTACATGTCCTGCCTTGCTATGCATATAGCAAGGGCTTTTGATTCTTTGACTTCCAGAAACAACAGCATGACTGAACTAGGAAGGACTGTGCCAGGATGAGAGCCAATCTCACAAATAAGTAGCCACACAGAGCTGCTTGCATGCAACTGCATTTTAACCACCCACCCACATATGAATCAGACCACTTTAAAAAGCTTTTTCAAGTTGCCCTGAAATCTCTGTGTATGTCAGCTGTACAAGAGCATTCATATGGCCTGTCAGAAATACATATATATATATATATATATATATATATGTATGTATATATATATATATATATATACACACACACACACACACACACACACACTTATTTTAAGGTGCTGAAATCAAGATAAATTTCCTCCCTGACAATATTTCACACAGTATGGAAAGAATAACTGAATAGTGCATTTTGTCTTTATTTTTTCCTTGCTGTTGACTAAACTGTTGAACTGCACAGGCAGATCAATCATATAGCACAGAGCTCCTGGGACTGTACCATTTCAGAGTGAAAGTGGGGAGTTGCATGTTTGAATGCTCCTCCATGTACAGACTGAACGAAGGTACCGTCCCAGAACATTGTTGCACATAATTTATTTGTATAGAGAGAGAGTCCCTGCAGCTGCAATCCTATTCCCAACTTACCTGAGGGTGAACTTCATTGAACTGAATGGGACTTACTTCTGAGAAGATATCTATAGGATTGTGCTGTTAAGAGGGAAGGATATATGGCTGCAATCCAGTAAGTATCCTTACTTGGGTATAAGCCACCGTAGAACAGTGCCTCCAAGTCCCATCCCAGAGTGATGCCCACAAAAGATACCATAGTCAGTGGTATCAAAACCCACTAAGATGTCTAGCAGAACCAAGGGGGACACAGTTGCTGGCATAGATCATCCAGCAAGGCGACCAAAGCAGTCTCTGTCTCATAACTAGATCTGAAGTAGGGTAATAACTACTTTCTCCCCACTGCCCACACCTCTTCAGGTGCTGAGGGAAATTTTCCCGAGTCACTTCCCCCCAGCCTCAAAACTCCAGGTGAGTGAAACAGGTTGTTTCTAAATGTGTTCTGCACTCCACCTGCCTAAGTCCTGGAGCCCTGAATGGCTACTCTTAGGAATCCCCCATCACCTTGAAGGTGGTTCAGAGTGCTCACTGATGTTCTTACCCATTTGTGTTGCTTTTCGTGAAAACCCTGCCATTGTGCCCTGATGATAAAGGTGATAAGTTTTATACACCCTCCAATCACTACCACCCCCTCCCAAGTGAGCAGGGTAGAAGAGGTAGGAAAACTCCATCATCCTGTGCCAAACTGTAAAACAAGCAAAAAGAAAAAGAAAAGACAACTCTACTCTGCCCAAAGTGACCAGTTAATCCTGCACTATCACCTTATGGAAGGAGGCTCCTTGGGGTGTCAACACCATGACAAGAGAGGGCTGGCTAAAGATGGAGTAGTTTTAAATTGCCCACCTAAGCTCTAAGCCCACCACCTTCTGGGAAGGAATGCACAGCTGCATGTTGCCTCCTAATATGTTCCACCCCCATCCCAGGCCTGCAAATCCACCAAATGCTGGAAAGTCCTGTAACATACAAGACATTTCTATAGGGCTTTCCTTAATGGAAGGGCCATAGCTTGGTGGCAAAAAACACGCTTCATATTCAGAAGGTTCAGGTTTACTGCCCAGCATCTCTAGCTTTCCCCCCCCCTTTTTTTAAGTCATCTGCTAGCCAGGCTAGGAAAATCCCTTGCCTGAAACACTGGAGAGCTGCTGCCAAGTGGAGAAGACAACTAATCAATCTGTGTTGTTGTTGTTGTTATGTTATGTTATGTTATGTCATTTTTTTTTGTTACGGTCAATGACTAGCATGGGAGAAGAAAACAATAGACTAGGTGGATGGTCTGACTCACCTTAAGGAAGCTTTGTATGTTCTTACTGGTTATATATTAAATTATAGCAAAAGCAACCAGTTCAGACAATACATAAAACATTATACATTGTTATTAATCATAAAAAGCAACTGGTACAGACAATCCCAGCAATGTACATCCCTGTCTAATGCATAGTATTATTTAACTACATTTCTTCCTTTTTTTCATTTCTTTTTTTAATGGATATCGCCAATTCATTGCTAGAGATGCACATGGATCTAAGTCTGAAATCTATACCCATTTACCTGGGAATAAGTTTTATGAGTGAACTCAAGAGGATTTACTTCTGAGTAGAGTGCTATTTACGGGTGTACAAACCCCACTTACCTTTCTGATCTGGGGCATCCACGGGGGGGGGGAGAGGCAATCCATCCCTCCCCCCGGAATCCTCCCCGGCCAGCTCCACTCCGCAGTGAGTCCAGGGAGCCACTGGCCAGGCCCATCCACAGCTGGACTTCCATCCACTGCTGGGCTGCGGCTGAAAATGGCACCCAGCATAAAGATTTACGTAGCCTATCACGAAAAGAGCTGGGATGCAAATGGCATAGCAGCTGCCATTTGCATCCCCTGCTCTTTGATGTTATAGGCTACGTAAATCTTTACGTAGCCTATTGCATAAAGGAACAGGGATGCAAATGGCATACTTGCATCCCTGTTCCTTCACGCGATAGGCTATGTAAAGATTTACATAGCCTATCACATCAAAGAGCAGGGGACGCAAATGGCGGCCACTATGCTGGCCACCATTTGTGTCTGCAGTTTGTCAGTCCATCCAGCAATATGGCAATGGCGGCTGTATCGCTGGGGCTTCGGAGCCGGCAGCAGGCAGGATCCGCCGGCGAGGACTTCATGACAGAGGAGGAGGTAGGGGATCCTATCCTCCATGGACTTCTATTCAATCCGGCCTCATTGGGGTCCATAGAGGATTTCTCCAACATCCCTAGATAGGACTATGCTGTAAGACTGCAGTCCTCTGTGTACTTAGGGTGTGAGTTCTGTTGAACTCATCAATGCTAGGCATGGGTGAGAAATTAGCTCTTTTTGTTTGAATTATTCATCTATCTGAGCCTTCCCAAACAAAATTTGGAAATGGATGTAATTCATGGTTATGTCCATACATTTCCAGTTCTTACATACAGTTCAACATGCACACCTTTGGAAAAATGCACACACACCCCACCCTGTGCCTATTTCTAAAATTCACACAAACATGCTTTAGCCAAAGGAACATGGATCCATTAGTGTGGCAATTTGAAAAGCTCTGCACAAAAATGTGTCTAGACTTTTCGAGGTGTTTTTGTTGTTGTTGTTTAATCTGCATTCTGCATGGGACTGACACAGAACAGACTTTGGGTGAGAAAAGGAGGAAGTTTGTAGAAACAGACTTGACAGATCTACCCATCTTTAATATAAGCTTATATAAGGTGTATTGTAAAGAGAATTTAAGTTTCAAATCTTTCAAATTTTCAAGTTTATCTTTATATCTCATGATTCAGTTTCCAATTGCTACATGAGATAAGCTAAAATTATCTTCCAAAGTGTTTTCTCCCTAAGTTTAAGAAAGGCTATGATGACAGGAGCAGTGGGCTTCCCAATGACTAGCAACCTAATTCTGCAGTGGAATGATATGTCTTGTGACACTCTCTATTGCTTTCCCCCACAGACTTGATGAGTTAGATAGAACTTTTTCCCCCTTGATATAGAACTGCTCTGTGTTTGGCATCTCCTATGCATGCATTTACAACTCTATGGCAGATGTGTGAAGCAGTCTACAGTGCATCAAATGTCACTGTTCCTTCCACTGGAGACAACAGCAGAATTCACAAAGACTCTGATGAAATAAAGTAAAGCTGTTATGTGGCTGCACATGGCAATAAAAATGTGTAGGCATGTTTTTGTGCTTCTCATTTGCCAGCATTATGGAACCCAAGGTAAATATACAACACACATAATTGCGGATGTGTTAAATGGCACTGGACACAATTTAATAGGCAATCACTTTTTGGTAAAAAGCAGAAAGCTAGGATATTTAGTTTATGCTTTGCAGTTATATTTTATGGTTTGGGACAGAAGAACAAAAGCAGCAGACATAAATACACGGGGATTTGAAAGTGACAAACACCTTTTATTTTTCATTTCTTGAATCAATACTGAATAATTCAATAGTAAACCCCAGACTCAAAGGAGCTATACTGGCAAACAGTCAGGCTGATGTGCTTTCAGTTTCATGCTTCTCTGGAACCTATTGTTTTTCCCAATGCCTCACCAAGCCACCAGAATTTGCCAGTAACTTTTATACATTATTGTGCTGTTTGTTCTCACCCCTCTCCTCGATAAAAGAAGGAACAGTCTCTTAAAAAAAATCCCTCTAGAAATCCAATTGCTTCACTCAGTGAAGGACTGTTTCACTCAACAGTAGCTGAAGCACCACTAGCAGCATGGCAAAAGAATTTGGGAATCCAAGGCTAGGTCTGTTGGTGACTCTAGCACTCAGGGTGGCATTTATCTTTATGACATGGAAGATGGAAACATCCTCTGCATGATACATTCTCACCATTCTACCAATATGATGTGCTACCACATATTCCCCCCTTTTCTGAAATGTCATGGAGAGCTTCCATGTCAGCACTGCTCACTCTTAGCAGAATGAAACACCCTCCCATCTTATGTGAAAGTCTGTCGATAGCTGTATAGGTTGTAATGGAGACTGAATTAATTTATGTAGTGGAGGCTGGTGGCCCCCATGTCAGTGGGCTGTGAATCTGCTTTGGGTTTGAATCCGAACCAGGAGGGCCTCTAAAAGAGCTATCCAATGTTCTGAACCCAATCCCCAAAATGGGTTCAGCAGCTTGGATGAGTTCTGACTGTTTCTAACTGAAACTCAGAGCAGATTAATTGCCCCACTGACATCAGTGCCTCCAATGAATTTATGGAATTCACTGCCATAAGATATGATGACCACAGGCTTACATGGCTTTAAAAGGGGATTACACAAATTCATAGAGAGATCTACCAATGGGTATTCATCATGGTGGTCTATAATGGAACCTCCATGTTTTGACACAATATGGCACTGTACCCAGCTGTTGGGGCTAACAGTGTAGGGAAGACTATTGCCAGCACACCCTTCTTTTCAGTTTCCTGGAAGCATGTCTCTGAAACAGGATGCTGGACAAGATGGGACTGCTGCCTTATCCAGTAGGGCCCTTCATACACAATGTCTGCATGATGCCATGTGTATCAGCCTCCCAGTTCATGTAGATTGTCAGGCACATGCTATAAAATATATGTTTGGGTTAGTGTGTGTGTGTGTGTGTGTGTGTGTTTTACACCAGGATGGACTGTGCTAGAAAAAGTAATCTGTGAAGCAGCCATTATAATTGGGGGGGGGGTTGGGGGGAGCCAAGTTACATGGAGAAAAGAATTTAAGACAGTCCCCCACCCCACATTATCTGTCAGACATTCACCAGTATTCAGCACTTTCCCTGAAAAACCTGTCTCAGAACAAAACCTGACTGAATGATTAGACCTTTCAAAGCCCTGGCATTTATGTTGATGTGTGCTTGAAAAATGGAACTCGCTGACTGAGACTGGGGTGTCAACTATATTCGAATATTGTTCTTGCAGGGGCCAGAATTTCTTTCTAGTCCATTTCATGTGGTCCTTCATAAACCTTATGAGACATTGCACTGTTAAAACCATAAAACACTGCATTTGGTAATGTGACACACACATAGTGTTTCCTTTCCTCCTTGCTCTAAGTTTGTTCTTTACTATTTATAGCCTAAAATGTGTATCATAAAACACCCCAGCATTGAACTACTGCCAAGCTGAACAATGCTATTGGAAGCTGGAACATAGCCTTCTACATTCCCTGTTACATATTGTTAACCAGGATAATGCCCAGCATTGTTATGATAGGAAAGGTGAGTGGCCCTACAGTCCCTTTTAGGAGAGACAGGGTAAGCCATCTGGTTTTCTATGTTGATTTTGTTTTCATTTTTGTTTTGTATGGAGGATTATGCCATTATATTAACCCCTACCTGCAGTCTGAAATGGTACAGTCCAGACACAGGTTCCCCACCTTAGCAAGAATCAGTTCCATGCATCAAGTATGTAGGAGAAAGTGAAGATTTGTATTCCAGGGCCCTGGGTCGAGGAGGCAGGATATATACCAGGCTGCTATTTCTGGCACTCCTAGTTCCTTACAAGGTTCAGAATTTGTCCCTCTCCCAAATATCTTGCTGATTGCCTTTCTATTCCGCCCCCCATGGTATTGAATGGGAGCAATTTAGAATCATGCCCACTCTATCTGCGTAGTCCCACTTACCATCTACACAGCTCCAGTTTGGGTTCAGTTTTGGCATTTCTCATTAGCCTTTTCTGAACACAGAATGCTCTCAGAGAATTAAGGACCATGGACAGTTCCTCTGGGGCATCTCTCACCACATTTTATTACGATTCCAATTCCCGCCACAGAGAATTTTGCACAGGAGCCCTGTCAGTTGCTTAATCCCAATAAAAATGCTAATTAACTATAGCAGCACCATAGGGAGTTGCCAGTCTCTTTGTGAAAGCTAAAACTTGATCTGTCTTTTATATGTCACTAACTTTTAACTGATGGATTGCATTTCCACTGCAGCATACCGAACATAGCAGTCACAATGTGTTCCATAGACATCATTAAGTGCAGCCCTCATAAAATGCCATTGTTAAGTAGCATGGTGGTTCAGTCTTATAGTATGGTACAAGTGGGACCAGCAAGAAAAATGTTATGCTAGGGAGTGCTCCTGTTCGGATTCCAGCATGCCAGGAAGCCATGCCCTCTTCCAGGACACTCCATTCTGTTCTCCTCTGGAATCCACCCCCACCCCCACATTTGTTTGCCACTGAGCATGTTCCATTAGATTTAGTTTTTTTCTGTGCCCTTCAGGTGTTTCCCCTAATGTGTTTTTGTGCTTCTCCAAACCTTGGGATTGCCCCAGACCTTCTGATACCTCCCTCCTGTGTGTGGGTGGTGCAATTTTGGCTTCATTGAGAGGAACACGCAGTTAGTGAGTTCACCATTGGCATACAGAAGGGTGGAGAGCATGTGGTCCTCCAGGGGTCATCAGGAAGGCGAAGTATATTTTCTTGGCCTATAGGCAATCTCTCTCATTCTAAACCAGGGGTGAGAAACCTGTGACGTTCCAGGGGTTCTTGGACTCCAGTTCCCATCAGCCCCAGGCAGCATGGCTAATAGTCAGGAGGTGTAGCCCAACTGGGGGGCATGGTTAACCACTCCCGGTAACTTGCAGTTTATGCCCACGCAGAGGGGTTGCCAGTTGTCTATTGCAAGTCCAGGCATGTTTGGAGATGCATGCTCCACTCCCCCTTGATGTTTTACAGTGTTACAGTATTTATTTCAGCAAAGACCAGTGTGCATGCAGAAGACTTGCCTGTCACATAAAGTGTGAACTGGCCTTATTAGATTCTAAGAATAGCTTGTAGACACTTTTGAATTTCCAATAAATATTTTTGATGCAAATGTAAGGATCCCCCCCCCCCGCCACCCGCATCAGAGGTAAGAATGGCTTTTTATTTTTGATTTGAAATTTAAGGGGATGCAGCCTAGAAGAAACTCCTCATTAGACTGCAAACATTTTCTGTAAGGGCACAGTAGAAGACAAAAGGGAGAAAAATATGACTTGATATAGTCTCTCTTTAAGATGCAGACAATGTAAAGTTCGTCCCTCAAGGCATTAGCCGGAGGAGGAAATAGCTGGGCAAATAATTTCATACCTTTATTCTCATTATTTCTTGCTTGGAGCCAAACTGTTCAGGCCTGAAACCCACCTTGACTTTCTCCTGTCATAATGGCCCAGGTCTCTTACCTGTTTCATGAAGCTAGTGATGGGTGCACGCCTCACTAGACCTATGACCTGACCAAAATGCATCTTTCTGGATACATGCTCCACAGATTTTCCACAGATTTTATTTGGGTGTTAGCAGCACTGCAGTGTTTACCAACTGCAGGCCAAGGGTCCATTCTCAGATGTCCCTCAGGGAGCAAACCCCATTACACTCAGCAAAGCTCAATTCCAGATACACATGGATAAGACAGGGCTGTTACAGTGCAGTCGCCTGCATGTCTGCTAAGAAGCAGGACCTGCTATGTTCAGGATTGCAGCCTTTAAACGCATTAGCTAATGAGAGGGCCATTGGTTATGATAATGGCATTTATGCTGTCCCAGGCCCATCATGTAGAGCAGGGGTGCAGAACTTCAATCCCAGGGGCCAAATCTGGCCCTCTAAGGTTCTCCAGATGGCCCTACTCCCTTCCCCTCACCCTGCCCCGTTTCCCCTAACCATCAATCATTTGGTGGTTTCCCAGCTTTTGTGCAGTTTCCCCCCATTCTAAAAGGTTGAAGTGCCTCTCCTAAGGCTTAGTTACCAAGAGTAAGAGCTTTAAGCTAAAATATGCTGGCTCTTCTGGTATTTTGCCTTTAGCCTGCTCACCACTGGAATGCAGCCCCTAGGAGCTTCTCTGAAATGGAATTTGGCACTCGGCCTGAAAGAGATTCTGCACCCTTGATATAGATTCTAAGCAATTCTTTTACAACATGGTTGGGGACTTAAATTGAGTGGAGGCCTGAATGACCAAGCCTATCACAGACCAAATGATGTCAAAGGGTGGGACTATGCCCCTGTTATCAGGTGATTTAAAAAAAAAATTGTTACATTTATTTCATTTCTATACTGCCCAATAGCTGAAGCTCTCTGGGAGTTCACAAAAATTAAAACCACAAAGTGCAGCATAAAACAATATAAAATATGAAAGTTTAAAAGCACAATATAATGGTACAACCAGAATAAAACCTGACAACAATGCAGAGATTTAAAACACCAAGGCTAAAAAACTAGGAAGCTAAAATGCTAAAATACTGGGAGAATAAAAAGGTCTTCACCTGGCACTGGAAGGAGCTATGAAACATAGGTGCCAGGGGAACCTCTCTAGGGAGCTCATTCCACAGCCAGGGTGCCACAGCAGAAAAGGCCCTCTCCCTGGTAGCCACCCACCTTCCTTTGGTAGGAGCTCATGGAGAAGAACTGCTGAGGATGAACTTAGGTTCCAGGCAGGCACATATGGGAGGACACAATCATAGGGCAGGGTCACACACCCCTGAGACCATCCAGTCACCATCTGAAACACCAACTGGAAGTTGGAACTCTTCCAGATGGCTCTGGTCAGGGACTGAGCTTTGCTGCACATCAGCTCTAAAAGCCCCATTTCTTCTTGGTTTGCAGAGAGGTTTCTGAACCCCGAAAGTGCTTCCTGAATGCCTATGAGAGAGGGCGAGGTCACATGGTCTCATGGAAGTTCAGGAAGAGCTGCTGGACTGGAGAAGCCTCTCTGTAAAAGAGTTCCAGGCTGTTGCAAGTGCAGGGGAAGTTTACAAAGTAAAAAAAGAAAGAAAAAAGAAAAGAAAAGAAAAGAAAAGAAAAGGAGGCCATTTTGCAGGAGATTTGACATGCTGCCAGGCCTCTGTTCGCAGCTCTGCCAACATTTGAAATGGTGGTATTTTTTTTTTATCTTATAAGATTTTATAAAATAAAAATAAAATAGAAAGAAGATCCCTCAGCCACCACCTACACTTTAAAAGCTAAGTGGAAATCCTGTCCACCTCCCCAGCCTCTTTCACAATAGTTTTCATTTCGCCCTAGTCCCCCCACCAATTGCCAAAAATGGAAAAATTGAAATATTTGGCACAGAACTAATATATATATGGATATACACATTCAGTCTGTGTGTTATCAGTCACAATAGCCCCTAGGCCAAACAGCCAGTTCACACTAAGAAATGCATTAATTCAGTGTTTCTGTGGAAACATGTGTATGCATGAGGAGAACAGTATTAATTAATTAATTAATTAATTAATTAATTACATTTCACAGCTTTGTGCATGGCAGCTTAGAATTTAAAATTATTCTTTACACTGATGATCTTTTTTTTTTTTAATCTCGGAACTCCAGTCTCCTGTTCCAGCTTTGATGCAGTTCTTTAATACTTTTGGTAATTTGCTTGGCTATTCAATTAATTGGTCAAAATCTGAACTGATGCCAATTAGAAGATACTATATCTCGAAATGTATTAGCTGATTGGTAATATCAGTGGTGCCCAGATGTTATTACCTATTTAGGAATACCTATTCACAGAAACATATCTCAGATTGGTCAGACTTAATTTGAATAAATTGATTAATGACATCTCTCAGGATTGAGATAGATTGAGACATCTTTAAAGCTGAGTTTGTGGGGCAAGGTAAATACACTCAAGATAAATGCTATACTTCAGATTGTTTATGTTACATGTGGTATTCCTCTAACTGACAAATATGTTTTTTTTAAAAAATATCAATGCTTTATTTTGTAAATTGTGTGTGTGTGTGTGTGTGTGTGGGGGGGGGTCCTTTCCACCACAGTTTTCTTTGAAAAAGATGCAACTTCCAATTAAAGAAGGTGGGTTTGGTTTACCAGATCTTGTTTTATATCATCAGGCTTATTTGTTGATTTGCACTAAATGCTGGTCTTTTCCATTTAGACCAGATTTTCCATCTTGGTCTGTTTTGGAATCTTCTTGTTTTGCCCCTCTCTCTAAACAGATGGCATTAGGTTCTAGGCATGGTTCTAGGTATGGATAATGTCCCTCCCACAGTTATGGCTGTTAGAGATTTGTGGAATATAATGTCACATCAATTACATTTTGATCCATTTTCTCATGCAAAATTGAGGCTATGTGGAAATCCAAATTTAACATTGGTAAGAAAAATGTTTTTGTGGTGGACATAGATTGATAAAGCCATTTTTACCTTGGATCAACTAGTGGGTACTGATGATGAGTTTT
The DNA here is from genome assembly GCF_057233095.1 of Heloderma suspectum. NCBI lineage: Eukaryota > Metazoa > Chordata > Lepidosauria > Squamata > Helodermatidae > Heloderma > Heloderma suspectum. The sequence goes on from NC_139465.1 coordinate 30,669,076, forward strand.
TTGCATTCTAGGGCTGCAGTGGCTTAGTGGTTAAGACGCTGAACTGCAGACCAGCTATTTGCGTTGCCCTTATTTTCGCCGTAGTCTACGTAAACATTGACGTAGACTACAGCAACTAAATAAGGAACGCGAATGGCGGCTCCCTATGGGGGCCGCCATTCGCGTACGCGCTTTTTTTTTTTTTTTAAAGTCACCCGTGATAGGCTACGTGACGATTCACGTAGCCTATCACGGCTGACTTTCCAGATCTAGCCGTGATAGGCTACGTGAATCGTCACGTAGCCTATCAGGGGACTTTTTTTTTTTACTTTCGTGTTCGCGGCCGGGCGAGGCGGGAAGCCTCCCCCCCCGGCCTGAATTTCGGCCGGGCGAGGCGGGAAGCCTCCCCCCCCGGCCTGAACTTCGCGGGGGGAGCAGCGAAGCGCTCCCCCCACCGCGAAAAAGCTGCGAGAAAAGGTAAGTGACTTTCGTTCACCCCTAATGTTCAGTCATGCCAGCCACATGACCACGGAAGCGTCTTCGGACAGCGCTGGCTCTTCAGCTTAGAAATGGAGATGAGCACCACATCTCTTTAATATGGGTTTGTCTAAGTTGGCTAATTGTTGGAGGTGTTTAACACAGCTAAAGCTTCTTCTAAGCATATGTTTTGGCAATGCCCAGTAGTTGCCCCTTTTTGAGAGCAGGTAATAATTATACGATAAATGTTGCGTTGGAACTTTCCTTAATATTTACTGATGTACATGCTCTTTTAAATTATCTGCCTTCTTCCTGGAAGATTACACATGGTCAGTGCAAATGGATTCTCCACACCCTTCTGACAGCTAAAAAACTGATATTACAACATCGGAAGGATAAATGCTCACCTCTTATAATGCAATGGATCGAAGACCTTACAACGCTTTCAATATTTGAACGGGTGGTGTATAGACACCACCTGCAAATGGATATTTATTTAGATATTTGATCTGCTTGTGTTGAAGTTTATGTATAGTTCTTAGAAACCTGTATTTTCATATAGATAAATATGTACACACATGCACACACACTTCAGAGGCATGTACTGAAACTAAAATATTCAAATGTATGTAGACTTCTTTCTTTCTGTCAAAATGTTATAGTAAAAATAAGTTAAAATGTGTGGGGAGAAAAGAAAAAATAAAAGCCATTTGCTACTCCTTTAAACTCTTGGTTGAACAAACCTGTATTCAGCCCCTCCACCCCCACCCCACAGCTTTCTCCTGTACTGGAATGGCATCTTCTATAGTGCATAGCATTATAAGACTCACATAATGGCTACAATCTGCAAACACTCTCTCTTGCTTTCTAGTTAATGGTCCGGAAGAGGCTGTGCTGTTTAATCTTCAGATATGAAATAGTCAGTGATGCTCAGCTGTGGAAATCAAGCCTGGGTTGGCTGCAAGGAAGCAAAATATATTCCATAAAAATGGATTAATACAAAGTCAGCACTTCTTAAAACACACACAAAAAACACGTTTTTAAAGTACTCATGTGCAGAAACAATGTGGCTGCATTAAAGAGACTGTCAGAGAGAGAGAGAGAGAGAGAGAGAGAGAGAGAGAGAGAGAGAATGAGAGAGAAAGACTTGATCACACTGAAATTCCTCAGGATGATGAATAGCTAATTTCCAAATCAGGGATGCTCTCATTTATTTAGATATTTAAAAGCTACTCTATCACCAAAGATTCCAAAGAGATCAAAGGGCCTTTCGCAATCCAGTCCCTCTGTGACAAGCTGGCAGTTGACCCAATGGCTGCTGGAGGCTTTCTATAGTGCTCCAGATAGTAGATAGATGGTGATGACAATAGATAGATAGATGATAGATAGATAGATAGATAGATAGATAGAGGATTTTTATTTCGTTACGCTTTTGAATTCCAGCAAATAGAATTGAATTCTTAACTTCTAGTGGAGCCACCAAAGATTCCTCTATACTTCCTTCCTGGGTATAGGGCAGGTTTCCAGAACCTCAGGCCCAGACCAAATGCAGCTTGCCTGGGGTCCCAATCTGGTCAAATGGGGTTCTCCAGATAGCCACACCCACTTTTCCCAGCCACACCCCCTTTCCCTCAACCACCCATCATTTGATGGTTTCTCCGCTTTTATGCAGTTTTTCCCTATTCTAAGAAAGGCTGAATGCTTCTCCTCAGTTACTCAGTAAGAGCTTTAAGCAAAAATATGCTGGTATATTTGAGATTTTAGCCCCATCTTTTTTGCCGGCCTGCTTTTGCTTTCAGCCATCACCGGAATGCGGTCCCAAGAGCTTCTCCAAAATGGAATTTGGCCCTTGGGATGAAAGAGGTTCTGCACTGCTGGTTCAGAATATCACCAAGAAGTATCCTTAGGCATGTGCAAATCCACCCCTGTCTGGGTTTTCTGGGCACCCGCCCATCCCCTGCTCACTGGTCCCCTGCCTGTGTTTGAGCCCCTCCTGCACTCGGTGAGCAGCCCGCACTCCCCTGGCAGCCTTTTTGAGCTCTGCAGTCACCATTTTTTTGAAAAATAAAATAGCAATCACAAAAAATTGCATATATGTCTATGCGCAAAAATGCACATTTTTGGGGAATGCACATATTTGCGTATGTGCAAAAACATTGTGCATTTTTGCACTATGCAAATATGCACATTTTTGTGATTGCCATTTTATTATTATTTCTAAAATGGTGACTGTGGAGCTCAACAAGGCCACCAGGGTGAGTGCAGGCTGCTTGCTGAGCATGGGCAGGGGGCAAGCAGGGGGCAGGAGGCAAGCAGGGGCAGGGGCTCGGCAAGCAAGGCTCAGGGGTTCGGGCAGAGGGTTTCTGTTGGATTCCCAGATGGAATCGGGCACCAGCACCATCCCTATCCTTAACTGACAGAAGCAGCTGCCTTTTGCCCAGTCAGATGTTCTTCATCTAGCCAGATATTGTCTATTCCAACCAGTGGAGGCCGGTGGCTCCAATTTCGTTAGGCCGGGAATCCATTCAGTCAAAAGCAGCCAGAATGCTAAAGGAGCTATCCAAAGTGCTGAACTCTACACCCAAAATGGGTTCCGTACCTTGGATAGCTCCTTTAGAGTTCTAACTGGTGCTAACTGAAACATGGAATGGATTCACAGCCCTACCAGAATTGGAGCCAGCAGCCTCCATCTTCTCCAACCTCCCCCAACCTTGTGCTCTCAAGATGTTTTGCACTAAAACTCCCATCAATCCTAGCCAGCATGACCAATGGTAACAGAAGATGGGGATTGTGGCCAAAACATCTGGAGATAACTAGGTTGGGGATGTCTGAATGGCAGTGGTTCTACAGAGTCTCAGTCCAAGCGCAGTCTTTCCTATCAAATGCTACCCACTCCTTGTTAACCAGAGATGACCAAAAAAAGAAAGAATAGAAGAACATGGGATCTTCTCTGTGTAAAATAGGGGTGGGTGAGACTTTCATTTTTTTTTCTTCTTATAACAGCATTTCACAAATTTCTTCAGAACTGGGAGGCGGGGGGAATGATTGGAAAAATCTTTTTTTTCTTATTGTTTTTTGCACTCTTTAACAATATACTGTCAAGGTTGCCCTTATGACCTGGAGCCCCCAAACAATTCCTTAAGGATCTTCTGCCTCCTTGAATCCCACTTTCCTTATTTTATCTTCCCCTTTCCAATAATCTGGGGTTTAAGCTGTAGGCATGGGATGATTGACACCCTAGACACAGGGTTTAACCACAACAGTTTAAATTAAATTAAAGCAAGCAAATCACAAGTAAAGGCATTTACACAATAGAGCTGAGTGATACAAAAGGCATTAAGAGAAAATAAAAGTTGCAACATGCAAGGTGCTTTACCCTACCTGCACTGAGACTTCTCCAGACTGCTTCTTCCTGCTCCCTCTTCAGGCTCTGGTCTCCCCGACTCTGTTTTTACTGGTTCTCTCTCTGTCTACAGTATGGAAACTACTGTTTCAAACCTGAAGAAATTAAACTTAACTGGCGAAATGAAAGTGAAACCCAACCAGGGAAATGAAACTACTCCTCTCAGGGATGTCCCCCCCCCCAAATGAACAAACAAACAAAAAAGGTCAGCCTCTAAGCCTGACCTTTTCCCCCTTTGCCTCTGTAGGCCTCAAACCTTCACATATACGTAGATACATGAATGTGTATATATCCATAGCAATGAACACATATGAAAAAAAATCAAATATGGCAGTAAGTGAAACTGACAGATTTGCTCATAGAGACAAACTGCTTTGGGTGCTTAACTCTTATATGTCTTGGTTTGAACCCCTATGTAAACCATGTTGAGATTCTGAATTAGTGTCACCACTAGGGATGTACGAAAGTCACTTACCGTTTCGCGGATCTGCTTCGCAGTGGGGGGGAGGCGCTCCGTCCCTCCCCCCAGAGTCCTGCCCAGCCAGCTTCGCTCTGCGAGGATTCCGCTGAGCTGCCGGCCAGCTCCGCCCGCAGCCGGACATCCGGCCGCTGGGCAGCAGGGACGCAAAAGGCGGCTGCTGTAGCCGCCGCCGTTTGCGTCCGTGTATTTAACCATGATAGGCTACATAAATATTTGCGTAGCCTATCACGGCAAAGTAAAAAAACAACAACATGCGTACGCAAATGGCGGCAGCTACGGCGGCTTCCATTTGCGTTCCTTATTTTTTGCTGTTTTAGTCTACATAAATATTTACGTAGACTATTACAAAAAAAAAAGGAGGGAACTAGGGATGTACGAAAGGGACTTACCTGGTCCCGCAGCTTGCTTCGCGGTGGGGGGGAGGCGCTTCGGTTCTCCCCCCGAAGTTCAGGCCAGGGGGGGAGGCACCCCGCCCTGCCTCACCCGGCCGAAATTCAGGCTGGGGAGAAGCGCCCCGTCTTCCCGGCCGCGAAATACAAAGTGGAAAAAAACACAAACACCCATGATAGGCTACGTAACGATTTACGCAGCCTATCGCGGCTAGATTTCCAAAGTCAGCCATGATAGGCTACGTAAATCGTTACGTAGCCTATCACGTTTTTGTTTTTTTTTACTTTATTTTGTAATGGCGGCGGCGGCAGCCAGTCGGAAGACCAGCCAACGCCCCCGCCCCCACTGAACCGCCGCCGAGCCGCCGCCGGGACCCGCTGCCGGGAGGGACATTCGCAGGAGGTAAGTCCTATCCCGGGGGGGTGGGGGGGTGGAGAATTTCACCAACAATTTCGGGGGGCTGAATGCATTGGCATTTGGCCTCCCAGAGATTCGGGGAGAAATTCTCCGCCATCCCTAGGGGGAACGCAAATAGCATAGTGGGTACTATTTGCGTTCCTTTTGGATTTGCCATTTTAGCCTCCATAAATATTTATGGAGGCTAAAACGCCAAATGAAAAAGGAACTCAAATAGCACCCACTATGCTATTTGTGTTCCCCTTTTTTTCGCCATAATAGTCTACGTAAATATTTACGTAGACTAAAACGGCGAAAAATAAGGAACGCAAATGGTGGCTGCTGTAGCTGCCGCCATTTGCGTACACTGTTTTTTGTGTGTGTGTTTTTACCCAGATGTGAAAGGCAATGTAAGTCTTTACGTAGCCTATCACATCTGGGTTAAAAAAAAAAAAAGACCAGACTGCAAATGGCGGCTGCAGCAGCCGGTCGGAAAACCAGCCGCCGCAGCTGCTGCTGGAGCTGCCACCGTCCGGAACATCCACCCCAGTTAAGTCTCATCCCGGGGGGGGATCCGTGGTGGGAAGGGGGGGCAGGCCATTCTGCCATGGATTTCAGGGGGCTGAATGCCAGTGCATTTGGCCTCACTGAAATCTGTGGCAGAATTCTCCGCCATCCCTAGTCACCACTATTTTTTTCTCACAGGCTCCTCATTTTTAAATTCTACAAGACATGCTGGTGCAAACTGATCCTCTCCATGCTGTGGATAGCTGTACCTGGCAAATGTGGCCAGCAGAGATGGTGAGAATTTTGTTTGGTTTTGTTTTAAATGAAAAAACAAATCACTAAAATTAGCAAATATCTTTATAAGCAGGACAGAAAGAACTTGAGGTTTAAAAAAAAATATGAATGTGGACAAAAGAGAAACTTGACAGAATGATCCATCCATAATATAAAGCAATTGCCCTGCCACTGTGGTTTTGTCCCTCCCCATCAGTATCTGATAAATGGGTACATTCTGACTGTCAATGTGGCATTTTTAGGGGTGCACGAAAGTCACTTACCTGGTCTCGCAGCTTGCTTCACGGTGGGGGGGAGGCGCTTCGCTGCTCCCCCCGAAGTTCAGGCCGGGGGGGGGGAGGCTTCCCTCCTTGCCCAGCTGAAATTCAGGCCAGGGGGGAAGCTTCCCGCCTCGCCCGGCCGAAATTCAGGCCGAGGAGAAGCGCCCCTTCTCCCCGGCCGCGAACTTCAAAAGAAAAAAAAAATGCTCCTGTGATAGGCTACGTAACGATTAATGTAGCCTATCACGGCTAGATCTGCAAAGTCAGCCATGATAGGCTACATTAATCATCACGTAGCCTATCACGGGTGACTTTCAAAAAAAAAAAAAAAGCGCGTACGCAAATGGCGGCCCCCATAGGGAGCCGCCATTCGCGTTCCTTATTTGGTCCCTGTAGTCTACGTAAAGATTTACGTAGACTACGGCGAAAATAAGGGCAACACTATTTGCATTGTCCTTATTTTCGCCGTAGTCTACGTAAAGATTTACATAGACTACAGGGACCAAATAAGGAACATGAATGGCGGCTCCCTATGGGGGCCGCCATTAGCCGTACGTGCTTTTTTTTTTTAAAGTCACCCGTGATAGGCTACGTGACGATTAACGTAGCCTATCACGGCTGACTTTGCAAATCTAGCTGTGATAGGCTACATTAATCGTTACGTAGCCTATCCCAGGGGCGTTTTGTTTTTTTTTTACTTTGCTTGTAATGGCGGCGGCGGCAGCCATTCAAAAGACCGGCTGCCGCCCCCGCCCCTGAGGAAGACCTGCCGAACCGCCGCCGGGACCCGCCGCCGGGAGGGACATTCGTGAAAGGTAAGTCCCATCCCCGGGGGGGCGGGGGGGCGGAGAATTTCTCCCCGAACAACCTTCGGAGGACCGAATGCGTTGGCGCTCAGCCCCCCAAAGTTTCAGGGAGAAATTCTCCCCCATCCCTAGGCATTTTCTATTTTTAACTGTCATGGAAAATAGACTTATCATCTATGCTGAATCCATTTACTATCTATCTCTCCTAGTGGGGATCACAACATTCTATTACAATGCAATGAAATCCATTAGCTAATTATACTTTTTAGGTGAAGAAGCATTACCTTTTGATCAGCAATGACTGCATCTAAGTTACAGTTGTTGACCTTGACTTATAGCGTTTTGGGAGAGAGAAGGAGATAAGAATGTCTCTCAATTTACTCTCTCCACCTGTTGCAGCTAAGGCAGGGACAACTTACACCTCCCTCTGCAGGAAAGACGTGCAACTTCCCATTATGACATTACACGAAACCACAAGAACTGCATGAATCACTTGCGCAAATCAGCTTTCAGAGCCAAAATAAATCTGATTACCCATGAACCAAAAAAACTGCAAACAAAACAAACTATGCAAAAATTAAACAAGAACTAATAGAAAAGCACAAGAGCCGATTGACCATCATTGTAGTTAAAACAGAATAAGTTAGTGCACAGCTATCAGTTCTCTATCATCCTGATACATATCAACTATTCAGCTTTTATTCCAAGTTCAGGGAAGTTGGGGTGGAACAAAAGGACTTGCTGAATAAAGGCAGTATTTGGGGGTTGGCTATGATGTCTTTAAAATTTTAAGGTATGATGGCTTACTGCTTTGACAGACATGGTAGAAGTTTCCATTTATTTCTTTATTTTAATTCAAACAGCAGCTAGTAGAGGTAGCCATCATTTTTAACTAATAATTCTCCTTGGAATGAAACTACATGATGACAAAACATTGTTCCAACTGAGCCATTTTTCAGAAGGTTTGACATGCTTCCAAGGCTTCTATTCACAGCTCAGGCAACATCTGAAATTGTGGCAAAGCATTACTACTACTACTACTACTACTACAGTAAAACTGATAATTGCATATGCTGCCTCTTCTCAAAATGGTAGAATTCATCACTACCCTCTCCAAGGTGGCTCAAAATGCCCCCCCCCGCATAAATGATGCTATAAAATGGGGGGAGTTACACCCAGCTTTCCAATCAACAACATTCTCATCTAGGATTTTTTCTCAGCATTTCAAAGTTGCTGGCAATGCAGAAATAGTCATATCACAGGTAATATCTTCATCTTCCTCCTCCTCCTCCTCCTCCTCCTCCTCCTCCAATAGCCATTTTAATTTCTGATTATTAATATCAGCTTCAGCAATCTCTAAAAAGATTATATATGTATGTATGTATGTATGTATGTATGTAAAGGTGTCCCCAACCAGTTGTGTCCGACTCTAGGGTGTGGTGCTCATCTCCATTTCTAAGCCAAAGAGCCAGCGTTGTCCGAAGATGCTTCCATGGTCATGTGGCCAGCATGACTGAACACCGAGGTGCATGGAACGCTGTTACCTTTCCCGCCGAAGCGGTACCTGTTTATCTACTTGCAATTTCTTGCTTTCGAACTGCTAGGTTGGCAGAAGCTGGGACTGAAGCTGGGAGCTCACTCTTGTCACGCAGCACTCGGGTCTCAAACTGCTGTCCTGCTGTCCTTCCAGTCTGCAGTTCAGCGTCTTAACAACTAAATCACCGCGGCATGCATGCATGCATGCATGCATGCATATATATATAGATAGATATATAGATAGATATATAGATACATATATATAAAGACTGGCTTTCCCTAGTTTGGCATCATATCTGAAAGACCCATTATTCTCCCATTTCCCTATGTATACATCTAATGTAAATTATACATCCCTTGGTGAATGGATTGCTTTGTTTTGACATTGTGTAATGTGCATGGCATATTAATGCCAAAAGAGTAATACTAATAATAATGTAAAAAACAACAACAACACCCTGCTGGTTTAAGACCAGAGGTAACGCTATCATATGTTGGCTCACACTCCACAAAGTCAGGAAATTGGAAGCTAAGGCTTAACAGATGTGCCCTGTGGTCACTGAAAATGTTGTGCAATGTCACAAATCGGGCTTGCTTCCAACTTACACTCCATGCACCCACATTTTTCTTTCGCGTTTCAGGCCCAAATCCAGATGGGGAGGATGACATGCCTGAGATCTGCAAAGATGCCCCACTGATCCTGTATCGCCTTATGAAGCACCTGAACCTTACTTTATTGCTAGAGAAATTCTCCTCTGAATTGTTTGTTGCTTGTAATGAATTCAGTAGATACAGCTGTTTCCAGCATGGCGAGAACCATGACATACCTGCCTGCCATTAAGCTGTTAAAGATGCGGAGCGTTTGGGTGGGGGGAGCGATCCTAATTCAGCATTCCCATGGCTGAATACATATAGAGCCAGTGTGGTGTAGTGGCGAGAGTGTTGGACTGGGAGTCTGGAGATCAGGGTTCTAGTCCCCACTCAGCTATGGAAGCTCACTGTGTGACTTTGGACCAGTCACAGACTCTCAGCCCAAACTACCTCACAGGGTTGTTGTTGTTGTAAGGATAAAATGGAGAGGAAGAGGATTATGTATGCCACCTTGGGTTCTGTAAGAAGGAAAAGAGTGGGATACAAAGGAAAATAAATAAACAAACAGGAATTAAAACCTAGACCTTTATCAGCTATGCATTCAAATCCCTGGACCTGGATTGATGGGTCTGTCAGTTTTGGTTTCTCTCACATTCATTTTTTTAAAAAAAATCTGAAATTATTTTTGTCCTGAATATGAAGAACTTTGTAAATTCTGGTAAATTCTTCTCAAAACTGAACTGAACCAACATTCGCACCCTTCTCTATATCTGAAGTGCAGCTGAATTGAATGTTTTCAGAAAATGTTTGGTTCAAAAATTGGGCTAACAAGAATGTAAAGAGCAGCAAAACTATACTTCTTTCTTGACTCTTTTTGCTGCAGGAGTGAATTCATGATTGCCATTCCCTCCCCACCCCCTTACCAAGCTGCGATTGTGTGCACAATTGCATCTCAGGTTACTTCCGCATGCGTAAAGTGGCATCTATGGCTGCCTTAAAGGGGCAATGGCTCAAAATTACAGTGTAAAGAGCCCTTTACACCTGTAATCTTGAGTCATTGCCCCTTAAGGCGGCCATAGACACGACTTTACACTTGTGGAAGTAACCTGAGATGCAATTTCTGCACACAATTGGAGCTTGGTAAGATGATGGACAGCCTCAGAGCACTTCCCACCAGTCACCCACCCATCTTGCAGCTCCCACAGTGCAGCTCGTGCAGGAAGACAGTGAAGATGGCCCATTGACTGCCCAAAGGGAGCGGATGGAGGTGCATCCATCCATCCCTAGGCACCAGTACCATAAGAATCTATCATTCTTCTGCTTTGATAGTCAGACTTTGTTGCAACAGCTGCATGTGTGAAGTTTGCCACACTGTGAAATTATTTCTTTTCATTCCCGTTCCCCCCCCCCTTCTGCCTGTGTGATGCACCCAAGTGCTTGTGTGAATTTATAAAGTTGAGGGGGGGCAGAATCTTGATGCCCTTATGTGCTCAATTGCTTCTGTGCTCATCTGCTAATCTGGCTGTGTATTTGTATGGGTTGCTTTCATCAATGATCGCTTCAGAGTATCTGTAAAGTGGGGGCAGAGTTGAGATTCAATGGAAGGAAATGAAAGTTGTGGCCAGCTGTGAATGCACCAGTTCTGGAATTAATTTTAGGTTTTTTTCCATGTTAAATTGGGAGGAAGGAAGGAATGTTTGGCCAATCTATCAGGAAAGCGATAGAAGAAAATTGTTTCATGCACTCTGTTTCTTTAGTTGACCCTGAATTCTAATGTGTTATTTAAGAAAATGTCCATCCCTTTTGTGTGTCAGCAGAGTTTGTCTCTTCCATTAGCACACTCATCCCTCCCGGGAATTGGAAGCGAAGCCCTCCAATAGCCTTTGCCATCTTGGTTCATTCTGTATCCTTGCCAGATTGCCTCCAGTAATCACTTCTCAGAGAGCAGCTGTGGAGCCCTGTCAAATATACACTTGGTAGCAAACCTAGGCCTTGCTCCCATGAAATGGATGGAATGGCTCTAAGACACAGTGGGTGGAGGAAATCAGTGAGATGAAGACGTTTGGATGCTTGTTGGCCAAAGATGCAAGCAAAAAACCTGCAATAGTTCAAACGTTGCTTCATTGACTTACCACAGCATAAGTCAATACAATGTAGTCATGGGAATGCAGGGCCACCATCAGGGGTCAGCATTGCTGGGCATGAGCCCAGGCCCAGGCCTCTGAAGGGCTCCCACTGCTGACCATAAGAGGCCCCTGAAACTGGTGTTGATCTTCTTGCCATTGTCACCTGCTCACCCACTCTGGCTCCAAGGAAAGGGTCAAGAAAGTGATTGGGGTGAGCAGAAGGACCAACTGCTGCCACTGCCTTCTCACTCATCTGTTCTTACTTGGTGGACATTAGTTGAGATTGGGCCCAGAAGGCAAAGGAGATCAAATGCGCAGTTACAGGGGAGAGGAGCAGAGTGTCCCACTGACAGCATCTTGCCAAAGTGTTCCCCCAAACCTGGACTCAGGTCTGCAGGAGAGGGCATAACAACAGCCATGTTACATAGATAGAGGCCTGGCTTTTCCGTCTCAAAATGCAGGAAGAAACTGGAGTAAGAGACAGGATGGTGTGTGTGTGTTTTCTTTTCTTGTTCTAGCAAGTGTTGGTGCTTGCATTAAGAAGAGTTGCTACTTGCAGAACACTGCCCTAGGTTCTTTTGTCACCAAGGTAACTGCTGAGTTTAAAACGTCCTTCTCTCCTGCAAGTTCCTCTGGATTCTTACTCTCCTCTCCTCATTATCCAGCCTTCCTCAGCAAACCATGCTGGCAGCTAAGAACAGTTAAATGCAACTTCTCAGGAGAATGGTAGCATCATCTCCAAATTAACCAGGAGTACCACTGGGGAGTACCAAAATCAGTTTCCTTTCCCATGGAGTGTCAGCAGAATTTTGCTCTTAGTCTTGTTAGCATGCCCAGCCCTTCAGGAATGAGAAGCAAAAGCCCTCTGATAGCTTTGCCAACTCAGTTCATTCAGTATGCTTGCCAGATTGCCTGCAGCGTTCATCTCCCAAGCACTTTTTTTAAAGCTTTATCTTCCACCTAATGAAACAAAGAGCCTAGTGCCAGGTAAAAAATAAACCAACAAATGGTACTTTATTTAAACAGACATTTCATAGCAAGAGACTGTACCTTGGCTGTCATCTCCCTTTTTAGTCAGGGAACTGTCTGTTTTTATTACTTTTGTAGAGAAAAAGAGTGCGGAACTGTGCAGAGTGTTCTCTTTTTCACATAAGTGCAAATCCCAGGAAAGGAGGGTTGATTCACATAAAAAGATTTGAAAAACACAATAAAACATAGTTTGGGGCTTAATCATATATCTGGAGTGGCTGGGTCAAGGTGACCCTCCTAGTTCTATAGGGGGCATCATATGCAGCTTCAACTTGATCGTGTGTGTGTGTGTGTATGTGTGTTTATTTGATTCGAGGTGGAATGAGATACCAACCCCGGGGGGATGCAGCAGGAGGCATTCTTGCATCACACTTAATGGGCAGCTTTGTTCTACACTCATAAGTTGCTTGCTCATCAGGCCCTTCTTACTGCATATGTGGTTGTAATTTGTGAATGAACTCTGATTACACCCGCCTCACCTAATCCAATAATGGTGTGGTTCCTTCCTGCAGACAGTGAAGTGGCATGAGATCCAGTCTCAGGGAAACCATTCCCAGTGCATTCCAGTAACATGAATTCACACTACGCAAAATACATTGCACATATTTCAAATTAAATGATTAAATATGCATATGCTTGCATACAAATGAAACAATAATTCAGAATTGTAGAAGACCAAAAAAATCCTCTCCGACTTTAGGGCCCAGTTTGTACGATGAATGTATGAGACCGAGCGAGCATGCTGGTTCTTGACTGCTGTCCTCCTTCCGGTGTCCTAAACAACTGAAGGATGTCCAATGCTTGGGCTGTTTTTCATGACATGTGAACCCAGAGCACTGGGTTGTTGAGGAAAAACCAACCCTGAGAGATAACTCACGATTTGTTCTCGGTTTATAACTCTGGGTTGTTTCTTCTTCAACAACCCAGAGTTCCAGGTTCACACATCACAGAGAACAATCATGGGATAGGACATCCCTGTATCATTTAGGACACTGGAAGCAGGCAAGCAGTTGGGAGGCAGGACACCCATTCATTCCTGTGCTCTCCAAAACAACCCATAGTTAACAAACTGTAGGTTGTTTCATCATGCAACCAAGGCCTAGATCAGCTTTTTCCCAAACTTGGGTTCCCATATATTCCTAGGCTACAACTCCCATCAGCCCCAGTTAGCATGGACAGGCCATCCAATGATGAGAGTTATAGGCCAAAACACCTGGACGGACTATCTTGGAAGAGGCATTTCAAAATGTGTGAGGTAAGGGGAAATGCCTTTTCTAAGAGGGTGTCTGCCACCCATAAGTACTTACATTACAAAACCATTTTTAATTATTTTTTAAAGCCTGACTGATTAGGCAACTTTGTAACTGCTCAGAATATATATCAGGGCTGCAGCCCATTTAAGAAATGTTAGAACAAATTAATTGTATGAGTTTTACAGTGCAATCCTATTTTGGATGGGCAAATTATTAATTTTGGTTCTGTTTAGTTTCTCATTTTTTTCAGAAGTTAAGTTCAGTTTGGCTCAAGTCTGCATCAATGTACAAATTTTATTTTTATAAGTCTGCACAAAAAATTGTCTGAAGTTTTGTGTGCAAATGTCCTAATATACACTTTTGGGGGGCAAGCTGTCCCCAGATGGATGCATTTTTGTAAGCTATTTTCCCTATAATGCATTTCTGTGCATTGTTTATTTACTATTGTGTGCACACTTTCTCATAGCATATGGATGTTTTGTGATCACATTTCCCTGATGCAAACATTTTTGTGCACATTCGGTTTGACTGTAAAAACTGTAGCGCCAAATGCAAGAAAGTGTAAATGTTGGTGTCCAACTCATTGGCCTGGCACAGGTGCAAATCCGCTAAATTAGCATACAAATTCAGATAGAACAGATTTCTCACCCATCCTTAAATCCTATACATGTCTACTCAGAAAGTAGCTTGATTGAGTTCAGTGAGACTTACTCTCAGGTAATCTTGTATAATATTGCAGCCTTAGTTGATGAACCAATATATCAATTAAATTTGAAACTGTAAAAGCATTGATTGGATTGAGCAAGCCAATGCTCAATCAATCTACCTCGTTTGAAAACCAAGCCTTCCTTGCTTTTCAATCAGATTCACTGCAGCAGCTGGGCCTATCTATCTAAGCAGGCATGCTTGTGAGGGAGCCAGCTCTCCGAGTACCCCCAGTGATGAAGCATCTCAGCCCCAGTGACAAAGCAGGAGCAAACAAGCGAGTTAAGCAACTGTGCAAGGGAAAGATAAGTGAAATTACTTATCTATTAAAGTACCTCAGATAAAAAATTAAAATGGATAAATAACAGCCGAAGCCAAAACAAGGGCACAGTTAAATCCCAGAGGGGTAACCCCTTACAGACTTACAAAAGAGAGCTAAATGACAGGGACTTACTGGCCTTGCATTAACAAAGACCACTGAATTATTGAAAAGAACCTCAGCTGCATATTTTAGACTAACCCTAAGTTTAGAAAGGGGAAATAGGAGTCAGCTTAAGGCAGGAAAAAGTCCAGGCTTGCTTCAAATTGGGCACAGGCTTTAGGCCTGAAAGAGCAGTTCACCAAATAAAGCAAGTTTAAGGGTTCAGCATATCATTTAAGTTAAAACACACACACACACATGATCCAGACCTTGCAAGCCACAGCCTTCGCAAACCACCCACCCTTTGTCTGCTGTCCCCTTCACCGACCCATTGAACAGAGGATCTCCCCTCAATAGTCTCCCATTCACTATTGTTAATACTCCTTCTTAAAGAGGAATCCATATTCCTGGGAGGGGGGAACTGACCTACATTCCCAGCCACTGAAAGCCAGTGCTGGTCAGGAGTTCACACACAGCTTCCCTTGCTTTTCAAATGAGGCCCTCCAATCAGATTCACTGCAGCAGCAGCTGGGCCTATCTGTAAAAGGAGGCACACTTGAGAAAGAGCCAGCTTTCCGAGCACGAGGAGCCCCAGTGAGGAAACTTCAGCAAACAAGCAAGTTAAGCATCTGTGTGATTTTAGCAACAGGATGAGAAGCCAGGGCAGTTGACTCTTTCCTAGGGATGGCAGAGAATTCTGCCACGGATTCCAGTGAGGGCAGATTCTAAAGAATCTGGCCCCCTGGAATCCGTGGCGGAACGGCCTCCTGCTCCTCTGCCCCCCCCCACGGAATTCCCCGGGATGGAACTTACCTGGGGTGGATGTGGCGGATTCGGTGGTGGCGGCGGCGGCTCTGGCAGCGGCTGGTCTCCTGGCTGGCTGCGGCTGGGCTGCTGCGGCTGCCATTGCCGTCCTCCAAGCTGTGATAGGCTACGTAAGAATTTACATAGCCTATCACAGCTAACCCCTAAAAAAAACAACAACAAGTGTATGCAAATGGCAGCGGCTACCGTGGCCGCCATTTGCGTTCTCTATTTTTCACCATTCTAGCCTACGTAAAAATTTACATAGGCTTTTACGGCAAAAAAAAAAGAAACACAAATAGCACCTACTACACTATTTGCAGTTCCCTTTTTTTCGCTGTAATTGCCTACGTAGATATTAGTTTTTTATATATAGTAGGCAAAAAATAGAGAACGCAAATGGTGGCCGCCGTAGCCACCACCATTTGCGTACGCTGGTGGGTTTTTGTTTTTTTTTAGGGGTTAGCCATGATAGAATACGTAAATTCTTGCGTAGCCTATCACAGCTGCCTGGCTGGACGCAAATGGTGGCTGTTACAGCGGCCGCCATTTGTGTCCGCAGCTGCCCATCTGCAACCAGAAATCCAGCTGCGGACGGCCCTGGCCAGCTGCTCTGTGGCCTCGCCGCAGAGTGGAGCTGGCCGTTGAGGATCCCGGGGGGAGGACCGGATCGCCTCCCCCCCGTCAAGGATTCCAGGGGGAGGGACAGAGAGCCCCCCCCACTGCAAACAGAATCCGTGAACAAGTAAGTCACTTTCGTACATCCCTACTCTTTCCTCCCTATTCTGTGTTCATAGTAAGTAACTGTAAATAAATAACTATATCCCCTCCCCCAACTTCTTGTAGTAAACAATCAAGTTCTCCAGGGAAAACACACTCAAATAATAATAATGATAATAATGATAATAGTACAGTTATGAAGGTAGAAAGCCAGCAGGGGGGGCAGGGACTATCCAGCGTATTGCACTGAGTGCCACATGTATGACTATCTACCTGCTGGACGGAAGTCATGGGTGTGTGCTTGGAGGAATGACCTCCTGCCTCTCAGGAAACAAGTGTGTTCCCTTGAGTCCAAGGCTGCTGACCTGGAGAAGCTAAGAGAGGCAGAGAGGTTGGTGGATGAGACCTTGAGGGACTTATTAGCTATATCCCCTTCCCAGGGTGACAGCCCCTCTGCTGACATGGAGAATGCGGGTCTTGGGGAAGGAGGGTGTTATTCTGAGGAAGAGGGAAATGATCCCTTATATGGGACCCATTCCTTGGAAGAGAAACAAGTATCTTCTTGCACTGAAGATATGCCTCCAGGGGGACTGAGGGTTGTGGTAGTGGGAGATTCAATCATTAAATGCATAGACAGCTGGGTTTGTGATGGGCTTGTAGACCACATGGTGAATTGCCTGCCTGGTGTGAAGGATGCCGTTATCACGCACCATCTAGATAGCCTGGTAGATAGTGCTCGGGTAGAGTCAGTGGTTGTGGTCCATGTTGGTACCAGTGATGTGGAGAAATGTAGTTGTGACGTAGGGATGGACGAAAGTCCCTTACCTGATCCCGACGCTTGCTTCGCGGTGGGGGGGAGGCGCTCTGTCCCTCCCCCTGAAATTCTGGCTGGGGGGGAGGCGCCCCGTCCCTCCCCGCCGAAATTCTGGCTGCGGGGGAGGTGCCCCGTCCCTCCGGCCGCGAAATATCGTTGTCTGCCGGGACGCAAATGGCGGTGGCTGTAGCTGCCGCCGTTTGCGTCCCTGCAGTCAGCCATGATAGGCGACGTAAATGTTTACGTCGCCTATCACGGCTGACTTTGGGGGGGGGGAAAGCGCGTACGCAAATGGCAGCACCCATGGGCGCCGCCATTTGCGTTCCTTATTTTGGCACGTGTAGTCTATGTAAACATTTACGTAGACTACGGCGAAAATAAGGGCAACACAAATAGCATTGCCCTTATTTTTGCTATAGTCTACATAAATGTTTACGTAGACAACATGTGCCCAAATGAGGAACGCAAATGGTGGCACCCATGGGCGCCGCCATTTGCCTACGTGCTTTTTTTTTTCTTCTTCGAAGTCAGCCATGATAGGCTACGTAAGGATTTACATAGCCTATCATGGTGTTTTTTGAAAATCTAGCCATGATAGGCTTCGTAAATCTTTACATAGCCTATCACGTTTGATTGTTTGTTTGTTTTTACTTGGAAATGGTGGTGGCAGCCGGTCGGAAGACCGGCCGCCACCGCCGAACCGCTGCTGCCGCCGCCGCTGAACCACCGCCGAACCACCACCGGAGCCGCCGCCGCCAGGGACATTCGAGCAAGGTAAGTCCCGTCCCGGGGGGTGGGGGGGACAGACCATTTCTCCACCAATTTCGGGGGGCCAAATGCGCTGGCATTCGGCCTCCCTGAGATTCGTGAAGAAATTCTCTGACATCCCTAGTTGTGAGATCCTGGAAACCAAATTTAGGTTGCTAGGTAGGAGGATGAAATCCAGGACCACAAAGGTGGCTTTCTATGAAATGCTGCCTGTTCCACACATTGGGCCAGCTAAGGAGACAGGTGAAGCTGAGGGAATGGATGCAATGGTGGTGCAGGGAGGAGGGGTTCAGAATTCTTAGGCACTGGGGAACATTTTGAGACAAGCAAGGCCTGTACAAGAGGGACGGGCTCCACTTGAAGCAAAATGGAACCAGACTGCTGGTCCTAAACATAAACACGGTGGCTGAGCAGCTTTTAAACTAAACCTTGACAGAAAACTGACAGGAGCTGGGAAGCTTTCAGATTGTGTTAAATCATCCCAAAGGGATGATGATGAAAATGTTTTTGATTGCCCAAATGTAGAAGGGGAGGAAATAGGCCAGGAGTACATGGTAGAACATAATAGCCAATCAAAAGGGCCAATGTCCCATGGCAAAAGATGCACACACCAGAGGCATCTGGGGAGGGATACCATGTATAGGTGTTTTCATGTGAATGCTAGAAGCCTCTGAGCCAAAATGGGAAAGTTGGAGTGCTTGATTTTAAAGAAAAACCTGGATATAGTGGGCATTACAGACACCTGATGGAGCAGAGAGAACCAGTGGGATATGCTTATGTCTAGATATAAGCTCTATAAGAAGGACAGGGAAGGGCATATTGGAGGAGGTGTTGCCCTGTATGTTAAAGAGGGCATAGTGTCGAGTGGACTGGAACACTTAAAAAGGATAGGCTCTTCCACAGAAGCACTGTGGATGACAATACTAGGCTCCAAACTAGTTTAGTGCTAGGAACATACTATTGTCCCCCAGATCAGAATGCAGAGTGACCTTGAGATGGAAAACGAAATCAGGAAGGTGTCCAAACAAGAAAATGTTGTCATAATGGGTGGCTTCAATTACCCCGACATTGATTGGATAAATGCATCTTCCAGCCATGACAAAGAAGTCAAATTTCTCGATATCCTAAATGATTGTGCCCTAGAACAGTTGGTCATGGAACCAACCAGAGGGGAGGTGACCTTGGATTTAATCCTAAAGGGTGTTGCCCAGGACCTAGTATGAGATGTAAATGTTGAACCAAGTGCGAACAGTGATCACAGTGCAATCAGATTTAATATATATTTAAGTGGAAAATTGTCCAGGAAGTCCAACACAGTCACATTTGACTTCAAAAGAGGAAACTACTCTAAAATGAAGGAACTGGTGAAAAGGAAGTTAAAAGGGTGAGTCAAGAGGATTAAATCCCTTCAAAATGCTTGGAGATTACTCAAAACCACAATAATAGAAGCCCAGCTAAAATGTATACGAAGTTAGAAAGGGTAGCACCAAGTCCAAGAGGTTGCTGGCATGGTGGTGCAAGCAGTGTTAAGGGAACTATTAGAGAAAAGAGAGCTTCCTTCAGAAAAGGGAAGGCTTGCCCTAGTGAGGAAAACAAAAGGTGGCACAAGCTTGCACGAAGGTGATCCAAGCAGGCAATAAGAGATGCGAAAAAGCATTTTGAAGAGCATATCACTAACAACATCAAGGCCAACAATAAAAAAAAATAAATATAGCAGAAGCAAGAAACCATATAGGGAGGCAATTGGACCACTGGATGACAATGGAGTTAAAAGAGTACTGAAGGAGGACAAAGAGATTACAGAGAAGTTGAATTAATTTGCTTCATCCATCTTCACTGCAGAAGATATAGGACAGATACCTGTGCCTCAACTGATGTTTTCAGGAAGGGAGTCTGAGGAACTGAGGCAAACAGTGGTGACAAAAGATGAAGTTCTCAACCTTATTGATAAGTTGAAAGTAAATAAATCACCGGGCCCAGATGGCATCCATCCTAGAGTTCTCAAAGAACTCAAATATGAAATTGCTGATCTTATAACAAAAATACTCCACATGTCCCTAAGATCAGCCTCTATAGCAGAGGACTGGAAGATGGCCAATGCAACACCATTTTTTTTTTTTAAAAAAAAGGATCTAGGGGGGATTCAGGAAATTACAGGCTGGTTAGCTTAATGTCTGTTCCAGGTAAATTGGTTGAAGGCATTATTAAAGATAAAATGAGTAAGCATAGAAGGACAAGCCCTGCTGAAAAAGAATCAAAATCTGCAAAGATAAATCCTGTCTCATTAACGTTTTAGAGTTCTTTAAGAGTGTCAATAAACTTGAAGACAGGGGTGATCCAGAGTAGATGTGGTTTACTTGGACTTCTCAAAGGCTTTTGATGAAGTCCCTCACCAAAGACTCCTGTGCAAACTTAGCAGTCATGGAATAAGAGGCCAGGTCCTCTTATGTATCAGTAATTGGTTAATGAACAGAAAGCATGGAGTAGGAATAAATGGTAAATTCTCCCAATGGAGGGAAGTAAATAGCAGAGTCCCACAGGGATCTGTATTAGGAGCAATGCTTTTCAACATGTTCATAAATTATCTGGAATTAGGAGTGAGCAGTGAAGTGGCCAAGTTTGCAGATGACACCAAATTATTTATGGTGGTTAAAACAAAAAAGGATTGTGAAGAGCTCCAAAAAAGGATCTCTCCAAACTGGGAGAATGGGCATCTAAATGGCAAATGTGGTTCAATGTAAGCAAGTGCAAAGTGGTGCATGTTGGGGTAAAAAATCCCAACTTCAAGTATAGCCTGATGGGATCTGAGCTAGTGGTGACTGACCAGGAAAAAGTTCTTGGGGGTTGTGGCGGACAGCTCAATGAAGATGTTAACCCAGTATGTGGCCACTGTAAAAATGGCAAACTCCATGTTAGGCATAATTAGAAAAGGAATTGAGAATAACACTGCCAATATCATACTGCCCTTATGCAAATCTATGGTGTGACCACACTTGGAATACTGTGTACAGTTCTGGTCACCGCACCTAAAAAGAAAAAAAGGAAAAAAAAGTAGAGCTGGAAAAAAGTGCAGAGAAGGGCAACTAAAATCATCAAGGGGCTGGAGCATGTCCCCTATCAGAGAAGGTTACAACATCTGGGATTGTTTAGTTTGGTGGGGGGGGGTAAGGGGGGACATGATAGAGGTGTACAAAATTATGCATGGTGTGGAGAACATGGTCAGGGAGATATTTTTCTCCCTCCCTCAAAATATTAGAACCTGGGGTCATCCTATGAAGCTCATTGGTGGGAGATTCAGGACACATACATAAAAGGAAATACTTCATCACACAGCACATAGTTAAACTATGGAATTCACTACCATGGGGTATAGTGATGGCCACCAATTTGGATGGTTTTAAAAGAGGGTTGGACAAATTCCTGGAGGAAATGGCTATCAATGGCTGCTTGTTCTGATGGTTATGTGCTACCTGCAGTACCAGAGGCACTGAGCCCATGTACACCAGTTGCTGGGGAACATGAGTGAGCGGATGCTGTTGCACTCCTGTCCTGCTTGTGGGTTTCCCATGTGCAGCTAGCTGTTGGCCACTGTGTGAACAGAATGCTGGACTAGATGGGTGCTTGTTTTGATCCAGCATGGATCAAATGATCTTATGATTGATTGATTTGATTCGTACCCCAGCTTTCTACCAAGAAAATGGCTCACTTTCTGAACCAAGAAACATATTTCCTTGGATTTTACAAGATGCACACATGTGTCATAGGGGAGGCATCATCAACCACAGGAATGAAGGCACTGGACATAACTTTGTTAAAGAGTCACAGTTTATATTAACTTGTAATAGGAATCTGCAAGGAGGCAAACAATCATCCAGCAGATATGTGTGGGAATGCTCTAACCTAAGGAGACTTCAGGGAGCACCTATTGCCTCAATCTCAGCAATACCATGCTGGCTCGAAGCATTGGAGCAATCAGTGGATGATCCACACCTTCCATCACCTGCCCACCATGAAGCTGGCCAAAGAAGCCCATGACTGCTTCAGTCCATCCCTGCTGGTCAATGTTCAAATATGATGAAGCCTGGATGGCCCTTCCTCATCCTCTCAAGCCAGCTAACCTCATGTTGTAGGATCCCTAATGTTAAGTGCCTCTAGGTGCCTCCAGGTGTTCCCCAAGGTAGTCTTTCTGACCTCCCTTCAAGCCTGCACTACCCACCAGGTCTGACCATGAGTAAAGATGGCCAATTAGTCAAATCAAAATGCACCACCCACATCACTGTGAACATAGGAAGCTGCCTTATACTGAGTCAGACCATAGCCCAGTATTGTTGACACTGACTGTTAATGGCTCTCAAGGGTTTCAGGCAGGATTTTTTCCTTGTGCTACCTGGAAAAGCTGGGGATCAAACCTGGGACATTCTGCATGCAAATCATGTGCTCTATCACACTGAGCTATGGCCCCAGGAAGGAGCATGGCTCCAGGGAGGAGCAGTCAAAAAAGATGTACCGAAAGCTAATCAGGAGACACTAAAAACTTCCCAATCAGCCCTCTGGCATGACTAGCTAGTCTCACACAATTGCACAGGGATGGTGGCCACATTGCATGGAAACAGGCCAATGGAAAGGTGTGCTTCTAAAGGCATACATCTTGCCCCCTCCATCAGACAAGCATCACAACGTTACACACCTTCTTGCTTTTCAACATCTCTTATTCTGGTGTTGCGCGTGTGTGTGGTGTACAAATTAACATTTTGCTCACATACAAATCCAAGTTGTGTTTTGCTTTAGTAATCATGATCCTCTTTAGATTTCTGGAAATGCGTGCTGCCTTATTTGTTTCCCCTGTTTCAACCTCAGTAAGGAATTTATTCTCTTTGGTTCACTGAGACAGAAAGCAAGCAGTAGTGCTGTCAAATAAAAAATAGATATATCGTGCCATTTACATCTGCAATAATGATGGGCAATATGAATGGTAATGGGTCCTTGTTTATACTGACTGCATCACACCAAAATTGTACCCAGCTTTGTCCTTGACACTTTTCTGGCCTTTTCTTGTAAAGAGCATGAGCCAGAGTCAATAACCATTTAATCATGATTTCCCACTATCTCAGCCATTTATGTGGAAGCTGCATGTGTGTCTTGCACACAATAAACCACCATTCATAACCCCTCCTTCACAAATAATATCCCTTATATCTTGCAAAATCTAACAGGGAAAAAATTGTATATAAATGATTCCTTTTCTCCTCTTTACCATCAAGTCTTTTGCTTACAAACCATAAAGTAAGCTTAATTTCACACTGGTTATCAACCTTCTCTAACGCATCACCTCTTTTAGTCCCAGCAGCAACTCAAGTAAACGTCCAGAAAAACCCAAGTATTAAAGAAATTATTGTGAGACTCTGTCAGCAGAGGGAAATATTTAAACAAGTATTACCATTTGAGTCAGTAGTGTTGTTGTTTTAGCATAGGCCCACCTTAGAGGGTACTCTGTAAAATATATAACTCTTATAGAAATATTTATCCATTGCTTTCATCTAACAAAAAGCCCAGTCCACCCACAGAGCATGGGGGTGAGGATTTGATGGAACATTTTGAGTACAAAAGAAAAGGTGCAAACAAACAAACAGCCAACTAGTCCTGAGCTACTCTGCTAACCTGACATGTTAATTTATGTTATGCCTACCGAAAAGAAAAGATATAATTGTTTTGATTTATAATCCACCCTACCTAGGGCAGGTAGCATAAATTGTTGTCCCCAAGGGGAACACAATTTTTTTAAAGACACAGAGTGATATATTGGAGAGACCAAAAAGAAAGGAAGAAATGCAGAACAATAAAACTATGCCAACAGCCTAAGCTAGTGATACTCAAATTGATTTTTGTCTCCCATCTCCTAAGGGTTACTTTCTGGGACCTCCCTCTATATGTGCAATTTAAGAATATAAGCTTAATCCTCAACTAATACTTAACCACTTTTGCTGTTGTTGTTGTTTTTTTTTTTTGCTTTGCTGTTATGTAATAAGGAAAATAGATCTGAGGATGAACAGCTCTGAGGATGAACAGTGTTCCTTTCCTTCCCAATGAGGGACAAACTAGATGTGACATTTAGGGTGCAATCCTAGGCATGTTTAGACAGTAAAAGTACTCCAACTACCATGCTGACTGGGGGATGCTGAGAGTTGTAGGACTCTTAGGGATGGCGGAGAAATCTGCCATGGACTCCAATGAGGCCAGATTCTTTAGAATCCGCCCCCCCCGGAGTCTGTGGTGGAATGGACTACCCCCCGCCACCCCCCGAAATCCCCCCAGGACAGACCCTACCTGGCGGCGGCTGCTCCAGGTCGTTGTCTTCATTATGCAGCCATCCGCTGCCGGGCTGCAGAATGAAATGGCGGCTGGTGTAGCGGCTGCCATTTGTGTCCCTGCCCCTGGCCATGATTGGCTATGTATATATTTACGTAGCCTATCACGCCGCTACGCCATTTGTGTCCCTGCTCTTTCCGTGATAGGCTACGTAAATATATACGTAGCCTATCACGGCCTAACGTAGGGATGCAAATGGCAGCTGCTACGCCAGCTGCCATTTGCAGCTGCAGCAGCCCGGCAGCGGATGGCAGTCCAGATGGGCCTGGATGGTGGCTCCGTGGACTCGCCACAGAGCGGAGCCAGCTGGGTAGGATTCCGGGGTGAGGGACAGATCACCTCCCCCCCCCAGCGGACGCCGCCACCTAGAATGGTGAGTGGGGTTCATACACACCTAAGGACACACACTCTCTCTATCTCATTCTCTCTCTCTCTCTTTGGTCTAAGCATGCATAGATGTGCCTTAAAGATGTCTTTATATTTAATGTGCATGCTGTTTAAAAATGCAGGTAGCCGCTGTAGGGTCAGTACTTATGAGGATATCAGCGGCCAGGGAGGGGAGGCAAATAGCAGCTTTGGAGGAATGATTTTCATAAGGGATGCAGCATGGGAGAAAAGAGTGAAGCTGCCCCTCCCCACTGACTGAGGTCCCAATTATTACCAGCCTTTCCCCACCACACACGCACAGCTATTTTTAAAAACGAACAAACACATGCCCGTTAAATGTGAAGATTCATTTCATGTTGCATCTAGATTGGCCCTGAAGATCTATTGCTGCCTGATGTAGACTAGACACATGTTGAAAGGTTTCATTTTTAAGCACAGTCTTACCTCCCTTGCTTGCATGCTACACAAATGAAAACAACAACAACAGTGTATTCCCTTCAGAGCAAATATCTGCTCCATATCACCCAACCCTCCTTTCCAGCTGCTATTCAGTATTTAACCAAAAGGAAAGGAAAGGAAAGGAAAGGAAAGGAAAGGAAAGGAAAGGAAAGGAAAGGAAAGGAAAGGAAAGGAGCAAGGTCCTTTGGAGAAAGTTTGCCTCTCTGGCTCCACAGAAAGTTCATAATGTCTTCAGCTTATTTTGTACCTGCACTGATAGAGTAAGTCCTCGAATAATGTGATTTAGGGTACAGCCCTATGTATGTTTTGACAGAAACAAGCCCTGCAACACCCAGCATTCCCCAGCCACTCAGTTGCAGGGTTTGTTTCTGTTGAAGCATGCATAGGATCGCACCCTTAAGCATTAAGGAAACTGTCAATGAGCATGTGCTTTCCCCTTCCTATTGAACAGCACAAGGAAAGGGGGTGCTATTAAGACAGGTGGCTTTGCTCCTACACAGCCTGCCTCTCACCACCCATCTTTTCCCTGTTCCTTAAAGCTGGGATGAAACCCATTCCCTTCCACAACATAGATGTCCACACCACAGGGCACCTGTCCTTTAAAGTAAGCACTGATGGAGGCAAGCCATGAGAGAGCTCTTGATCCAATATTTGTGATACGTTTAATTTTATCATCACAGGCTATGTATGGGCCATATTTCTAGCTAATAGCCACCCAAAACCTTCAGATAAGACGGGCTAAAAAAATGTAAGCAAAGCTATAGATGTATGGAACTGGCATCTGACATGGGGTGTGTGTGTCCCATGTGTTATGCTAGGTCTCACTAGTCATAAGTCAGGGCTTCTAAGCAACATCAGTGCCTTGTGCAGCAGAGTAGGAACTAGGAACTCCCATTATCTTCACTTGCAAAGATAATTGCTTATAGAACTAACATAGTACATGGGCAAGAAGGGCAAGGGTTAAATATGGTGCCAGTCAGACAGAATAAGCAATGTCCCTTACTGAATGATGGGGATGAGTGAATCTGTCAGTTTTGCATCCTCCTACATTGCATTAAAACACAAAAAACACTGGTTCTTTTTCTTCTGAATATGAACTTGGCAAATTTGGTAAATTCGTATAAAAAAGCAAACTGAAACAACATTCTGGGCATGCTGAATACAATAGTTACAGCTATTCCAGCACGGAGAAGACCATTATATATCTGCCTGCTATATAGATGTTAAAGATAGCGAGCTTGTCAGAAAAAAGAGGTTGTAACCCTAACATTGTTAAATACATGGGGATTCAAACCCAGACTTTAAGAGCTAAGCAATCAAAGCCCTGGGCCTGGATGGAATAATCTGTGAGTTTCCGTTTCTCTCACATTCAAATATTTTCATTTTCTTTTTTTTCTCCCAGTTATGGAGAACTTTGTGAATTTTGGCAAATTCTTATCAACTGAACTGAAACAAAGTTCTTATCCATAGCTACTAAAGCAACAATGCATTTCATAATAACACAAGACAGATGCCAAAACCTACCTAGAACCTAAAAGCAGACTGGCAAAACAGAAGACTGAGTGTTCAAAACCCATGAGGATACAGTGACAAGCTGCTAAGGCAACTGCAGTGTTCCTAGATATTCTACATCAAATTTTCCTTAATGTGTATAAGAACATCCCTTTTTATAAAAGGAAAAGAAAAGAAAAAACACCTTTCCCTACAGACTTTTGTTTCATATGCATTAAAAATGGTAAAGAAAATCAAGATAGGCTATAATAAACCTGAATTGTGCAACAGTCAGTGGTGTGTGGGTGAAGTAAGAGCAAAGGGAAGCATAATGCACTATGATTAGAGTCGCCTTTGTTCAGAATACATTTGGGAGCTCCCTGCAGATACTGGGACAGGAATCACAGCTTACTTGAAGTTGGTGGTTATGTTGTTACCCGCTCCTTATTTCCAAGAGTCAAAAAGGGCCCCTCCTTCTAGTAAAATCTCCCTCACTCTCCAAACATGGAACAAATGAAATATCCCCCCCACACACACACACACAACCCCCCTCCCCGAAATGTGAATGAGCTCTTTTATGTCAGAGAGTCATAACTCTACTCTATCTCCACCCCACAGCTCCCGGCATTTTTGATTTGAAGGTTAGATGGTCACTGCCACATCTCCAACTTTAACTGGTGAATGTGGAACATGGTGTTGTTCTTTAAGCACATAGTAACATAGGAAGGAACATATGAAGCTGCCTTCTACTGAGTTAGACGATTGGTCCATCTGACCCTGTATTGTTGACACTAACTGGCAGCACTTCTAGGGCTTTAGGCAGGATTTTTTCCAGCCCTATTTGGAGATGCCAGGGATTGAACTTTGGACCTTTTGCATGCAAAACAGGTGCTCTACCACTAGGCCATGGCCCCTCCCCCTCACAGGGGGGGGGGCTGCAAACAGATGACTGTCTCAGCCAAGGCCCTTTACTAGACTTCCTTTGATGCCAAGGATGCCGCTGGTTTTAGGGAATATTTTGGAACTCTCCTCTCTCTTCTGGAATGGTCTTCTCTAAGTAGCTTCAACATGTGGAAGAATCACTCCCCAGCTGCAGTTAAAATTGAAATTGGGAAGATAGTCACTCTGGAAACATTCCCACAAATTGTCCCCATTCACTCTTCTTCTTCTTCTTCTTCTTCTTCTTCTTCTTCTTCTTCTTCTTCTTCTTCTTTCTTCTTCTTCTTGCTATTGCTACCCATTGCACAATGGTGGTATTCCTCCCAATGGCCAATTGGTGAATTTATTTATTTTTTAACCCAGAAATTACCCAGAACAGTCTTTTCCAGCCTAGGATTGCCAGATTGAGTTGGACTACAACTCACATCATCCCTGGCCATTAGCTATTCTGGCTCTGGATGATGGAAATTATAATTCAGCAATATTGTGGGACCCTAGGTTGGGAATAGGATGGCCATCACGGGGAAATCCACCCCTTTTTTGCTCATCAAAATTCCCCGGAGCTCCTGGCTGCAGTCCACTTGCATTTGTGAGCTGAGCCATGGGCTTTTTCCCTGAAAAATCTGGGAACTTAATGGGGTTTTCTTTTCTAAACACTATTTCCCCACAATCCCTGACAAGGCACCCATGGGTGCCATTTACGCAATTTGCCATCGTAAATTGCTTAATTTGTGCAAATTTCAGCTGCAAATTATGCAGAAATGTGCATAATTAGTACAAACTATGGCTTTAATTTGTGCAAATTATGCAGATTTGTGCAATTTACAGCTGAAATTTGCACCAACTATGTAAATTTGTCCAATTTGTGACCATAATTTGTGCAGACGTCTTTTTTTTCTTTTTACCAACAAACACACACATTTATACAAATCCCATCAGCTGGCCCAACTCATTGCGCACTGAGTTGGGACAGCTAATGGAAGAAAGAATGGAGTCCGAGGGGCCAAGATGATGAAAGCTCATTGAGCTCCACCCTCACACCCCAATTGGATTCCTTAGACATCTAGTTGGGAAAAGCTGTCCTGGATAGCAAGAAGCCTTCACTCTTAATTGGCTTCACACTGACACAATGTGGTGATGTACCATTGTGGTGAAGTGTCAGACAGAGAATAACACTTCCTGATGTCAATCTAGCAGACTTCAGGGTAAAATAGAAATGCTATGGCCAATGCATAGAGCACAGCAACTCTGCCACAGAGTCTATGCACCCTCTGACTTACCTGTTGATGTTCAGCGATTTAGCAAAATAACTGCAAGGACAGCCTATGCACGTACAGGCTTTCTATTGGATGTGGAATCCTGTGTGTTCTGGGTTCCCCATCAGGTGAAGAACCTATGAATGGACAGCTGTAAGCATGCAGGTCAGGGGTGTACAACCTTTCTGTCCCTGAGGGTGCACACACACAAACCTATGTGTGCTCTCTCATATACACAAACATATGCAAGATCACTGGGAAATGGGGAGGCTTTAAGATCACCCCTATCCCAGCGATCCTGTGCAAGATTGCTGGGCTGTAGGGGAGGCACCTTCAGGATTGTGGAAGCAGCAATGTCAGCTGCTTCAGGGTCATTGAAGGGAGGAGATTTTAGCCTCCTATATCTCCTTGCATCTCCAACTGGCATTATTGCTTCCAAGCCACCATTAGCAGCACCAGAGGCTCACAACAAGGGGCTGCATCGAGTCTGTGGGCCATAGATTGTGCGCCACTAATGTAGGTTTACCTTATGATGCTCCACTGAATGCCTGGCCAGAGATCTCATAGTCATTGAGGACAGGGCTGGTGAGTGTAGTCCTGCTGCCCCCTCCATATTTTGGCTATATATGTGGAGTGGGGTCTTTTGAACTAGCATTGTGCTGGATTTTTTTGATCTATTCATTTTCTGTCATTTGTTGGGGTAGAGGGGCAAAAAAATTGCACCTGAACATTCTAGGAAGGGGTGAGAATTTCTGTGTAATTTCTCAGGGTGCAGGGCTTCAGGGCTTCCCTCACTAAGTGCCTCAAAGCTGAAGGAGCTGTTGCTGCCACCGCCACTTCTTCTTCTTCTTCTTCTTCTTCTTCTTCTTCTTCTTCTTCTTCTTCTTCTTCTTCTTCTTCTTCTAATGACTTTTAATAACAACAAAGCAAAACCAAAAAGGTATCTGTCCCAGCTTTCAGGCACTCACCAGGCGGCAGCACTGGAAAGCCTCAAGGAAGGAAGTCCTGGCTAAGTCTTCTAGGGGGCTTTCCAAGAAGCTCAAGCAGCCAGAGAGGCTGCAAGGGCAGAACGGGGGGTGGGGGGAAATGATAAAAGAAAGAGCACACACACGTCCCTTAGCCACCTCCTTACAGTAAGAGAAGCACTGAAGCGCTGCCCCCTGAGAAATTTCTCCAACCTTCTCAACATCTCAATGATTGCCTCTTTCGCAAGGGAAATGAGACGTTGAGAAAGGGCAGGTAGGTTTTCAGCAAAGCACAATCTTGAGCATCCCTTAAGAATTCTTAGTATTAGCTTTAGTGTAAAAGAGAAAATTTCAGCAGTCACAGCTTGGTCAAGCAGGGATAATGAAAGCCACACATACTGATATCCTCCTGTCTTCACAACTGCTAAAAGGCAGAAAATCCTTGTCTCCTTTTGCATTGTTCAGTCACCCTTATGCCAGTGATGTCACCAAGCAGAGTGGCTTCTATTTCAAATAGCTCTTTGGTCCAAGAATAGTATACCTACTTTTAAGGAGAAGATAAATGCTCGACATCATTATGATTCAACCCAAGAAATGAATATTAACAAACACCTGTGTGAAAGAGATGCTTAATAGTCTGATGTCATGATAGTTTCGGAGAAATTAAACTGTGTACAGTGTTGTGTGAGTTTGCTTTCTGGTTACGGTTAATAAGCTTATCACTATGGTTTCCCTGTAAAGAAAAGTCTGATCAGAGTCTGGGATCTGACATAAGAATGTTAATATTTCTTACTGGCTGAAGATGGCCAGGGCATGTCTTTGTTGTTACTGAGATCTCCCTGGAATTTTTGAAATGAGAATGCCATCAGGGTTTGGTGAAGGGGATATACCCAACTTCACCCAGCTAAAGAGAGGAGACTAATGTAAGGTGAATGTGTGCACATATCTATCCTGATTGAAGCCAAGAATCCACAAGGTACAACAGACACATGAGGAGAGCTGATAGGCTCAAGATAGAATAGCAAGTTCTTAGGTAGTTCCCAGTAGAAAACAAGTTCCTCCAACATGATCTGGACTCTTAACATGATGCCCAAATGCATTATTGACAACCAATCCAATTGTTTGTGTTTGTTTGTTTGTTTGATATTAAGTGGGAAGGGGGAGATGTTATTGGGATTGCAGTGCACAGAGTGGTAGGTGGCAGTATTGCAACTGAAACTCCCTCCACAACCTGAGTTCGATCCCAGCGGAAGCTGGGTCTTGGGTAGCAGGCTCAGGTCGACTCAGCCTTCCATCCTTCCGAGGTCGGTAAAATGAGTACCCAGCTTGCTGGGGGAAAGGTAGTCACGACTGAGGAAGGCAATGGCAAACCACCCCACTATAGTCTGCCATGAAAATGCCAGTGTAAGCAGCATCCCTCTAGGGGTCAGTAATGACCCAGTGCTTGCACAGGAGGAACCTTTCCTTTTTCCTCCCTGAAAACTGCCCTCTATATTGCAATTAGAGCTAGGAAAAAAGATTCTATTAGAACCAATGAGATATTCTCCCTATAATTAATGCTGGTGAGAGTGGGCTAATGTCTTGTGCACTCCAGTCCCAATAACACACACACACACACACACACACACACACACAGTATTTAACACAACACCCTGATGTGATTGGCAATGACACATTAGGATCACGTGTACTTATGCCATCACTCTGGAGCTCAACTGAGACCTTTTATTCTACTCTGGAACAGAATGCCCCTCCCTGGCTCCATCTCTTCCTGAAATAGAGAAGCTTAAAAGGGTAGTCTTTTGGCCTGGAGCCTAGTATTCCATCACTTGTCAGTCAGCTCTTACCTTGCATGTTGCCAGTGCTTTGAAGCAAGCTCTGGGCATTGTGAGTAGGGATGTATGACAATTTTGTTTTTCCTTGCAAAATATGCAAGCATCCCCCGTTTGAAGGCCCAAGCTTGACTGCATGTCCTCTCAAAGCATTTACAAATTGTTGAACATGTACTCTCATTGGTCTTATTCCTGATTCCCAGTTTAATTTGCACATTTTTTTTCAGTAAACTAAATCAGCCTTGCTTTAGTCTATGGAGAATATTTGCACAATTTGGGGAAACTGTACAAATTTGGGGAGATTTGTGCAAATTTGGTAGGTTTGCGCAAATCTCCCATTCGACTGCAATTCAATTTGCACAACTTTCCCATTAGCACAGAATGAACAGTGATCACAAATGCAAATGAGAATTGGGCATGAGATGAGTGGCAAGAAGATGTTTCGAGAATTCTAGATATCTCAAACATAACTTGTTCACCCATCCTTGAGTGGGAGGCCTCTTGTGTAAACAGGGCTGGTTCCTTGCTGAAATCTGGCTCTCTTCTGAGGGGCTCCTGGCTGGCCAGTTCAGACTCCGGGCCTGCATCAGGGTTCATCCCCTCCACAGCTTGCATGACTGATATTCCTGATGAAACCTCTTTGCCCCCTTGTGAGAGAGTCCTGGGTGCTACTGAAGGCAGGATCATGACTGTGTGGGTGCGTGCATGTACACACATGCACATAGGAACAAAAGAAGCAATTTTGGATCAAATATAGAAGCAGTGATAGAGCTGCAAGTCAAAGGCACCTTCTCTAGAGATCTGTATTTTTATGTTTGTTTTTATTTAAAATTAATGTTAGGCTGCCTTTTAGAGTAGGGCCCTCTCAAAGTAGCATACAAGATTAAAAGAAAAAAATACTGAAGCATAGAAATACACAATTAATTAATTAATTTACTATAAATTACTATGTGACAATATGAAAACAGAGTACACTAATAAAACATGCAGAATGCAGATTAGAGGAAAGCCAGTGAAAACAGGTAGTTCTTCAAAGTCTTCCTGAAGACATGCAAAGAAGGGGCTTGATGAACCCCTGATGGAAAATGATTCCAGAGGTGGAGGGCCACCAGTGAAAAGCCCCCTTATGCAGGGACATGGATCTGATGCTTGGTAGCAGTTCAGATGCTGCTATCCTGATTGTATCCTACATGGATATCAGTAAATAAAACAAACATTACAAAAAGCCAGAAAGCAGCAGTGATCTCTTCTCCAAAGGAAACCAAAATCTGGATAGTGCTGCCTCTGAGATTTTTCACTGTCTGCAGAAGACAATATTATGTTGTATTTTGGGGCCTCATATGTTAGTAGGCTATGCCAATGTATATATTCTGAGGTCTCTGGATGGTTGCAAATTTTGCAACGACAACAAAATTGAAAACAAAGGGCCATGTTTCAGCATATCTTGGTTCACCCATCTCTAAATCTTTCTGTCGATCTGTCTGCTCATCGAAACCTCATTTGTATGATTTGCTTTGAATGCATTGGCAAAACATGGCCAGTCAGCAAAATGGTTTTTAAAAAGTGCCAGCCTTGTTAGTTTAGCATGAACCTCTATGACTGCAATCTAAATGTTATTCCTTAACCATGCTCAAGAAAGGATGGAAGATTAGTCCATTCAATCAGTCCAGTGGCTAAAATGTTGAATCTCACTGAAATGAATGGCAAGACATTAACTCAAAGACAAATGGACAAAACCCACCATTTTTAATTGATGGCTATACATTATTAAAACTTTATTGTAATTAGGAATTCTCTCCGATATACTAGAGATGTTCAGTGATGCCCAGCTGTGGCTCGCACCCGGATTCAATTCTTTAAAAAATGGACTCATTTGGCTTGAACTTCACCAGATCCATCTGATTCTACTCAGTACAGAACCCAGTTTGAGATTTGTAAATCTGAGGCTTCATGCTTTCCAGTGAATAGCTATAACTGTCTGTCTGTCTGTCTGTCTGTCTGTCTATCTATCTATCTATCTATCTATCTATCTATCTATCTATCTATCTAATCTTAGAACTGGATGATAGTTGCAGGCATTGTATCCCCTAGGATGCCTGCATCCCATCCTTAGAAAAATAGGTGCAGGGGCCTTCATGCTACATGTCTTTATATTTTGATTTCTTTTGTAAAGGAATTTATACTATCCTTACAAATTTCATACAAGACTGCCAAGAAATATGTGTGTGTGTGTGTGTGTGTGTGTGTGTGTATATATATATATATATATATCCTTACAAATTTCATCCAATTCTGCCTATATATATTTCTTGGAAGAATTGGATGAAATTTGTAAGGAAAGTTGCCCCTTCTCAGTAGAACAAGCCTGCCAAATTCCAGAATGATATATGGAGGATTTTTTTTTAAAAAAAATATTATTTTGCACAAGAAGAGCCTTGACATTTTGGAAGACTCTAAGAGAGGATACACTTATGCCCCTATGTTCCCTTTGGATAGTTGTTCTGAAAATTACAGGCAAGCCTACAGGTGCCCCTTAGTAAGAAACCTGAAATGTTTCAGAAGGATAGGTGCAGCAGTTCATAGGAACCTCCCCTTTACCAAGTCCATCTAGACCAGTATTATTGACACTGACTGGTAGTGGCTCTCCAGGGTTTCAGGATTGCATTTTTTGTGCTCTACCTGGAATAGGGATGTACTGATTTTGTAAAATCTGTGTTTCACAGATTGTCAGGTGCTTTCCATTCTGTCATCCACTGATGGATGGAATTGGATTTTTTTTCCAGTTTCCTGAATTTGTGCAAATTCACATTTGTGCAAATTCACACTTGTTAAAATATGCAAATCCCCCCGTGTGCAAATCCCTCAAGAATGCACATTTTCATGCTTTAGCCTACAGGGGAAATGTGCATTTTTGGCTGGTGTGTGTGTGTGTGTCTGTATGTGTGTGTGAGAGAGAATTTATTTATTTTTCCACAACTAAATTTGAGTAAAATTCCAGAAAGTAAAAAATAAAACAAAACAACAAAAAAAACTGGTTCTCAAGTCCACGGAATTTGTGTGAATTGGGAAAAGTTGGCCTGCTGCAAAATCCACAGGTCGGAGTCATAAAAATCTGAACTCAATTGATTCTGTTGTGGATTTCTCTGACATCCCTAACCTGGAAATCCCTGAGACTGAACTTGGACTGTCAGCATGCAAAGCATCTACCTTACCACTAAACCACAGCCCCTCCTCTGTAGCGGGGAATCACCAGTTGTTTGCAGTGAGTAATTCTCCCCCCCCCTTTGGAGGGGAGGCAGTTTGTATGAAAATTCCACTCTTCATAGTGGCTCCCCCAGCAAGAAACCTGCAAAGTTTCAAAAGGAAAGGTGCAGAGGCTAGGGAGTTATGATGATTTAAAGCCAGTTCAATACTTTTTTCATTGTGCAACCTAATGGTGTTAGAAGAATGGTCATCTCACAGTCCCAACTCTGTCCTCTCCCAAAAGCACAGTGATTGGAGCCCGTGGTAAAACATGACCTAGGATTAGAAGGTGGACCTTTCAGTCTCAACTGCACTCACTTCCTCCCACCTCTCCCTGTGTGTAGGGAAATTAAACCAAAAGACACATTGCAGGAGATGTATGGTCTCCATATCTCCCATGTATTTGAAACATGAGTTGTACCAATGCCTCATTTGGCTCTGGCTTCAGTTCAGTTGGCTTCGGAGGGAAGCCTGCTTCGCCTTGGGAAGCAACAGAACTGGACTAAAGTGGCTGGCTTCTGCTCTGGCTTTGGGCTTCATCCAGATCCGATATAGATCCCTACAATATACTGAGTGGTGATGATGTTCATAATGGTGAAGATGATGATTTTGTTAATGCCCTCTTAGGAAGCTGCATTGAAGTTTTGAAACTCCATCTAATTATTTATTTATTTATTTATTTATTTATTTATTTCTATACCGCCCAATAGCCGAAGCTCTCTGGGCGGTTCACAAAAACTAAAACCAAACAACACACAATAAAACAATTTAAAATATATAGAACATTAAAACCACAATATAACAATACAACCACAATAAAACCTAGCAGCAGTACAGGAGTTTAAAATACAGATTTAAAACAGCAAAGATAAAAATTTAGAAAGCTAAAATGCCTGGGAAAATAAAAAGGTCTTCACCTGGCGCCGAAAGGAGTACAATGTAGGCGCCAGGCGAACCTCACTAGGGAGCTCATTCCAGAGCCGGGGTGCCACAGCAGAAAAAGCCCTCCTCCTAGTAGCCACCTGCCTCACTTCCTTTGGCAGGGGCTCACGGAGAAGGGCCACTGATGATGATCTTAAGGTCCGGGCAGGCACATATGGGAGGAGGCGATCCTTCAGGTAACCTTCTAAATCCTGAATATTTTCATTTCTTTATGTGTTTATACCGCCCTTTCTCCAAAAGTCTCCCAGAAGAGTACATAATTAATCCCCTCCCCATCACTTTTGTCATCACAATAACCCTGTGAGGTAGGTCAGGCTGAGAGAGCATGAGTGGTGGAATGTCACTGAGTGATCTGCGTAGAGATGTTAGAATGGTCCTGGCTCACCCTCTAACTACTATACCAGTCCAGCCATATTCAGGCTGCATCTAGGTTTAAACAACGTATGGTGGCAGGGGAGTAGGGGGGACAAATATGATTAGGGTAACTCCATGACATCTGAATAGAGGACTCTGTTCTATTCCAGGGTTCTACATCATATCAGGAGCAAACACAAACAGAGAGCCTCCCCACTTCAGAAGTTATCCCTCCAACTTGTGGAGGGTGATGGTGATGGCTATTAGGGGAGTGGAATTAGTGTGATCATTGTCCTCATTCCTCCCCCCCCCACCGCCACATGTTGTTTCTAGAAGAACACATCTAGGAGAACACCTGCATAGGGCTACTGTGTATCTCTGTAGTGCAGATATGTAGAGATGTGGACACAACATTGTTTTATCTTGTTCAACTCTGATCACAAAGTGGATCAACCAACCATCAGCTGTAAATATGAAGCCCAAAGTGCTTGTTTACTGGTTTTGAAAGGAGAGAGGGAAGTAACTTCTTCATGATGGACTCCCTCCATTTGATTTTGGTACTTCAAGTTGAGTCCAAAAGTGCTAAATCAACAGGTTAGTGATTGAATAGCCTTAGCCATTTCCTTCTAAGCTGCACTGAGAAGGGGGGAATGGTGAGAGACAACCTCTGTTGCAAAACTAGATTGGACTGGAGTAGGGATGTCAGAGAATTCTGCCACGGATCTCGGTGAGGCCGAATGCCAGCGCATTCGGCCCCCCAAAATTGGTGGCGGAACGGTCTGCCACCCCCCCGCCACCCCCCTGGGACGAGACTTATGTGGGGCGGATCTTTCTGGTGGCGGCAGCTGTGGCGGCGGCTGTGGTGGTGGTGCGGCAGCGGCGGCCGGTCTTCTGACCAGCTGCCGCCACTGCCATTTCCAGTAAAAAAATAAAAAGACATGATAGGCTACATAAAGATTTATGTAGCCTATCACGGCTAGGTTTAAAAAAAAAAAAACGTGATAGGCTATGTAAATCTTTACGGTGAAAATAGGGGGAACGCAAATAACGTAGCGTCTGCTACGCTATTTGCGTACCCCTTATTTTTGCCGTCTTATTCTATGTAAATCTTGACGTAGACTAAGACGTGCCAAAATAAGGAATGCAAATGGTGGTGCCCATGGGCGCCGCCATTTGCATACGTGAATTTTTTTGTGTTTTTTTTATTTTGCGTATGCGCGGTGGTTTTTTTTTAAGTCAGATGTGATAGGCTACGTAAACATTTACGTAGCCTATCATGGCTGACTGCAGGGACGCAAATGGCGGTGGCTATGGCCGCCGCCATTTGCGTCCCTGTTAGCCAGTGGCTGGATGTCCGGCTGCTGGCGGAGCCGGCTGGCGACTCTGCAGAATCCCTGCGGAGCACAGCCAGCTGGCCAGGATTCCAGGGGGAGGGACAGAGCGCCTCCCCCCCACCATCAGCATAATCCGCAAAAGGTAAGTGACTTTTGTACATCTCTAGATTGGAGATGGAGGTTCCCCCTTCCACACAGGGCTTTGCCTTTCCAACACTTGTTTGTGAAGATAACATAACAACTCAAAACAAATAACCAAGGAGAGCAGAAGAATGAAACCGTATCTAATTGGGAGAGAAACTTATTCATTTATTGTTACTATTTTAGGATTGCCCCTTAATTCAATGACCACTTGAGGCTATGTGCAAATGAAAACAATAAAAAATAATTAACTACAGAAAGTACAAATAGCTGAACAACTTTTTATACAATAAAACTAGGGATTAATACAAAAACAGAGCAGCAGGAACTATTCAAAGCTGGGAATGAATGGACTCATCTGTGCCTGACTTTGTTGGGCGCTCGATGTGCTGCTGCCACTGCCCACCCCTACTCACAGCACTGCATGAGCTTTGTCATGGGCCCACGAGTGCCCTACAAAGCCGCCGGGCTGCCTGTCTTCTGAGCAAGCCAGCATTGTACTCAACAATGGTGGCTCAGGCGCTTTTGGGTAGGTAATGTTGCCTAATTGGCAGCCATGAAGGGCTCATTTATGCAGTATTAGAGGCATGAATGCTCCATTCATGCCTGTAATGTTGCATAAATGGGCCCGTTATGGCTGCCACTTTCACAACATTACTTACCCAGTAGCACTAGCACCCGAGCTGCCACTGTGTTGTGCACAATGTGGCTCGTTAGGAGGAAGGGGCAGCTGCTGGGTGCTCACCAAGCTGTGGGGCTCGCCGAGCGGGTCTGAGAGCGCCCCGCAGTTTAGTGAGTTGAGTGCAGGAGGGTGGGTGAGGGGGAGTCCATTGGATGCCACCACCACCACCCCGTGGGCTCTCACAATAATCCCTATTGAAAGCTGCTCAATGGAACAATGTTGTCTTCAACAGCCATCTAATGGGCAATATTATTTATTTAGGGCACAATCCTGTGCATGTTTATAAAGAAGAAGAAAAAAAAGTCCTAGAACTCCCAGCCTTCCCCAGCCAGCCATGCTGGAATTTGTAGTACAATTTCCTGTGTAAACCTGCATGGGATTGTACCCTTAAGGGCGCAATGCTATGCAGGTTTAGACAGAAAAAAGTCCTACATTTCCCAGCATTCCCCAGCCAGCAGCTTCCTCTCCTGGTCACCCCTCCCCCCTACTGTTAGACAGCTGAAAATGGATGTCTAGTGAAAACTAGCAAGGCAGGAGAGGCACAGAGGGAACGATCCCCCCGTGCCTCTCCTGCCTTGCTTAGGATAGGTGGAGGTAGCTGCCTATGTAGTTAGGGTTGCACCCTAAGTCTCAACGTGAAAGAAAAGAACCTTAACAGAGGGACATGGCTGCCCCAGGAAGAGCCAGACTCCTGGGTTACAAAACCACCAAGGTGAGCTGCGAGGAAAAAGTAGGGATGTATGAAAGTCACTTACCTTTCCACGGATTATGTTGATGGTGGGGGGGATGCATTCCATCCCTCCCCCCAGAATCCTCAACGGGGGGGGAGGCAATCCGTTCCTCCCCCCCGGAATCCTCAACGGCTGGCTGTGCTCCATGGCAGCTCCGCGGAGCAGCCGGCCAGGCTCAGGCCAGAGCTGTCCGCAGCCGGATTTCCGGCCACGGACTGCTCTGGGTAAGAAAAAAAAATAAAACCCGTGTACGCAAATGGCGGCAGCTATGGC
Organism: Heloderma suspectum; assembly: GCF_057233095.1. Taxonomy (NCBI): domain Eukaryota; kingdom Metazoa; phylum Chordata; class Lepidosauria; order Squamata; family Helodermatidae; genus Heloderma; species Heloderma suspectum. Next base: position 30,708,231 of record NC_139465.1, read on the forward strand.
CACCGTCATTTGCGTTCCTTATTTTTATCCATCTTAATCTACGTAAATATTTACGTAGACTATGACGACAAAAATAAAGGGGAATGCAAATAGCGTAGCGGGCGCTATTTGCATCCCTTTTTGATTCACAGTTTTAGCCTACGTAAATATTTATGTAGGCTAAAACGGTGAATCAAAAAGGGACGCAAATAGCGCCCACTATGCTATTTGCATTCCCCTTTATTTTCGCCATCATAGTCTACACAAATATTTACGTAGACTAAGACGGCCAAAAATAAGGAACTCAAATGGCGGCGGCCGTAGCCGCCGCCATTTGCGTACGCCGGTTTTTGTTTTTTTGTTTTTTACCCAGCCATGATAGGCTACGTAAATCTTTACGTAGGCTATCACATCTTGTAAAAAAGAAAAAGAAAAAAACAAACGACAAGACTGCAAATGGCGGTGGCGGCAGCTGATCGGAAGACCAGCCGCCAAACCTGCCAAAGCCAAAGCCGGAGCCGTTACCACCTGGAACATCTGCCCCAGGTAAGTCTCATCCCGGGGGGATCCGCGGGGGGTGGGGGGTGGCAGGCCATTCCGCCATGGAGTTTGGGGGGGCGAATGCACTGGCATTCGGCTTCACCGAGATCCGTGGCGGAATTCTCTGACATCCCTAGAAAAAAGAGTGCATCACCTACAGGCCAATTTCACCAGTTGCAACTGATGACAGAGGTTAACAGAGAAACTTACATTGAGCCATGATGAAGGGCTCTACCCTGACCTTGACAAAATGACACAAGGCCTAGGGATGTATGAAAATTTAGTCTGTTTGCAAATCATGCAAACGTGCCCCATCCATAATCTTGAAGGTGAACATGAGCACACTTTTTCAAGAAATGTTCACAAATTTCTGATCATGTTCAAAAAATGTATTAAACATGCAGTTTGAAATGTGCATTTCTGAAGAAATATGCATTCTCACACTTTATTCAAAGGGAAGAAAGCGCACGGTTTTGAAAAATATGCATATAAATGCATGTTTCCCATTTGAAACGTGTGCTTCAAATAAGCCAAAAAAGACATTGTGAACAGGAGTAGGCTGAAATGAGCACCAAGTTGATTTTTGGAGAACCTAGGTGATTCTCCCATCTCTGTTGAAGCCCCTACACCTTTCTTTGTTTATGTTTTGGTTAGTGATGTAAGTCAACCAATCAGAATAATGCATAGATATTTTCTGCCAACACCTGTCTAGAAGTCATAGAATAGGGAAGCTTTGACATTCCCCTCTGAACAGATCCACCAACAGTTATCTTAAAATTGTAGACATAACATATCTAGGGAATGAATTATGGTCAGGTGTTTGTTTCCTGGTGAATGCTGCCTTAGTTAAAAAAAAAAAGCTCTTGAGTGATTAGCTTGGAAACTGGAGCATTTCTGGTGGCAACTCCACAAGCTCTAAAGGGTTTCATCAAGGGAGTTCACATTCCAACAAACAGCCAGTTGCAGCTTTGGCTTCAATGTGCATCTGAATGCTGAATACTGCCTTTCTGGCACTCATACACTGCCTTTTATTGTAACATCATCCATGGGAGATTTTCTTATGCTCTTCAACACTCATAATGTTTGAGGAAAGGTCAAATAATTGCCTCTGTATAAAACATTACAATGACCACTGCAGACTTCACCTGTAATTGCCAGAAAGGACATCTGCATGATTTAGGGAATACCTGCTTTAAAAAAAAGTTACATTTTATATATGTAATTTGACGTTTATTATTAAAATTATTGGCTTATTAACTTACTGAAGACATGTTTTCAGGGGCACCAGAGAGGGCTTGATTCACTTCTGAAGGCCTCTGGTGGTTCCAGTGTATGTACTTACATTGTTGCTATTGTGATAATATCATGGATGCACCAGATATGTATTAGTGGTATCCTGGGCCTCTGTGGAGTCAGGATTTCAGGCCCCAATGAGGCCTTCACTCATCTCTTCATACAACTCTTGCAGCTGTTGGAATGGTGAAGATGTCCCAAATCATATCGAAAAGACCTCAGGATTTATCCCTAAGAGCCAAGATTTAGAGACGTATAGGCATGCCCAATGCTATGTAGGGACCTTAAGAAATCCCAGTTTGGATTTATTCTTATTTTAATGAATCACAGGTCCAGTTTGAAAACCTAGATGCCAAATGCAGCAACCAGGCTCTAAATGGTACCATCTGTGCTCAAAATGCCTCTTATTTTGAGGCATCTCCCCCCCTGCCCCATATATCATTGATCTTTATAATCATGGGGAAATAATGTGGGATGCTGCCCAGATATAACAAAGCTTGGGACCTTGGCACCCGACATAACTCCTCCCTGCTATATGAAACTATTAATGCCTTAATGTCATCTATTGAAGGCCGCTTCTCCAGGTGCTTCCCCAATCTAAAGTTTGGAGGGTGGCTATGAAGGAGAGGACATATTAATTGATTTATTGATTTGACTTATACCCCACCTTTCCACCAAGAAAATGGCACTCAAGGCTAGGGATGTCCATCATCAGGGAATCTGGCCCATTTCGGGCTCACTGGACTCCCGTGGCACATGGTTTCCCCAAGTGCTAGGGACTGTTAATGCATGTTCGTTTGTGTGTCTTGGCTGCAATTTGGGCAAATAAAACTTTGCATCGATTATGGCTACAAATTACACAGATTTGCATGAGCTGCACAAAATACAGCTGTAACGTGTGCAATTTACGGGCCTGATTTGCACAACCTTTTAGGCAAAAGAAAATTGTTTATGGAAGTTCCACTAGCTGCTAGGGATGTACGAAAGTCACTTACCTTTAACGAAATTTGATTCGCGGTGGGGGGGAGGCGCTCCGTCCCTCTCCCCGAAATTCTGGCTGGGTGGGGAGGCACTCCATCCCTCCCCCCCGACATTTTGGCCGGGGGTGGAGGGGCTCCGCCCCTCCACCCCTGAATCCTGGCCAGCCGGGCCTGCAAATGGCGGCGGCTGTAGCCACCGCCGTTTGCGTCCCTGCAGTCAGCCGTGATAGGCTACGTAAATGTTTACGTAGCCTATCATGGCTGAGTAAAAAAAAAACCGTGCGTGTGCAAATGGCAGCGCCCATGGGCGCCGCCATTTGCGTTCCTTATTTTGGCACTTCTTAGTCCACGTAAACGTTTACGGAGACTAAGACAGTGAAAATAAGGGGAACGCAAATAGCGTAGATGCTACGCTATTTGCGTTCCCCTTATTTTCGCCGTAGTCTACGTAAATGTTTACATAGACTAGACGTGCCAAAATAAGGAATGCAAATGGCGCCCATGGGCACCGCCATTTGCGTACGCACTTTTTTTTGACTCAGCCATGATAGGCTACGTAAACATTTACATAGCGTATCACGGTATTTTTTAAAAATCTAGCCGTGATAGGCTACGTAAATCTTTACGTAGCCTATAACTTTTGTTGTTGTTGTTGTTTTTCACTGGAAATGGCGGCAGCGGCAGCTGGCCGGAAGACCGGCCACCGCCGCCGAATCGCCGCTGCAGCTGCCGCCGCCGCCAGGAGGATTCGCCCAAGGTAAGTCCCTTGGTAAGTCCCAAGGGGGGCGGGGGGGGCAGACCGTTTCGCCACCAATTTTGGGGGGCTGAATGCGCTGGCATTCGGCCTCCCCAAGATTCGTGGCGAAATTCTCTGACATCCCTACTAGCGGCCTCCACTTGTTCCACACTGAGTCAGGCTAGCTGGTAGAATCATAGACTCACAGAATCGTAGGGTTAGAAAAGGCCTACAAGACCTACGAGTCCAATCCCCTGCTCAGTGCAGGAAACCTGATTCCCAGGGAGTCTCCCATCCAAGTCCTAGCCAGAGCTGACCCTGCTTAAATTCACGAGATCAGGTGCAATGGAGTCCATTGAGCTCCACCCCCCAACTGGATTCCTCCAACTTCCCTTCTCAAAGCCATGGTGGCGGCCTTGCAGGGTTCACACTTGTCCTTTTGGCACTGGGCTAACACTTCTTTATTCTTCCAGCCTTTTAAAGATCCCAATGTTATTTTGAGCTCCTGTGATGTCTGTCTGTCTTTCTTTCTTTCTTTCTTTCTTTCTTTCTTTCTTTCTTTTATTGTGTTGGTATTTGTTAACTGTAGGGATGTACGAAAGTCACTTACCTTTTCGTGGATTGTGTTCGTGGTGGGGGAGGCGATCCCCAGAATACTCGGTGGGGGAGGCGATCTGGTCCTTCCCCCCGGAATCCTGCCTGGCCGCCTCCGCTCCATGGTGGCTCCACAGAGCAGCCGGCCAGGGCCATCTGCAGCCAGGGTTCTGGCTGCGGACAGGCTGCTGCGGACACAAATGCCGGCCAGGGACATCCACAGCCAGGGTTCTGGCCACAGATGGGCTGCTGCGGACACAACTGGCGGCCACTGTAGCAGCCGCCATTTGCGTCCAGCCAGGCAGCCGTGATAGGCTACGTAAGTATTTATGTAGCCTATCACGGCTGGGCAAAAAACAAAACAAAACAGCATAGGCAAATGGCAGCGGCTACGGCAGCCGCCATTTGCATTCCCTATTTTCTGCAGTTTTAGCAATGTGTAAATATTTACTATGTAAATATTTATGTAGGCTATTACGGCGAAAAAAAGGGGAATGCAAATAGCGTAGTGGGCACTATTAGCATTCCTTTTTTTCTTGCCATAATAGCTTACGTAAATATTTATTTAGGCTAAAACTGCAAAAAAAAAAAAAAGGAATGCAAATAGCGCCCACTACGCTGTAGCCGCCGCCATTTGCATACGCCGTTTTCTTTTTTTTGCTTGGCTTGCCGTGATAGGCTTCGTAAATACTTACGTAGCCTATTACAGCAAAGACCAGGACGATAATGGCGGCCATGGCAGCCGGTCGAAAGACCAGCTGCAGCAGCCACTGGAGCCGCCGCCATCTGAAACATCCGCCCCAGGTAAGCCTCGTCCTGGGGGGAATCAGCAGGGGGGGCAGGCCATTCCGCCACGGATTTTGGGGGGCCAAATGCCAGTGCATTTGGCCTCACTGAAATCCATGGCAGAATTCTCCGCCATCCCTAGTTAACTGATGTTTTAATGCTGGGTTGGATTTTTAAAGATTAGTTGGATTTTATTTATTATTGTAATATTTTAATCGAACTTATATGATTCCTAGAGAACCTGTGCTGTAAAGCATCTAACAATTATAAATAGTAATAATTCGAGCTCAATCCTATGAGGATAGGTGGCCACTTCCGAACCACCTACCCAATGCAGGGCAGGAGAAGCACAGAGGGGATCATTCCCTCCACGCTTCTCCTGCCCTGCAATTGCGGCTAGACAGAGCAGGGGAGGAGGCTTCTGGATGACACATAGGCATTTCTGCCTTTCCTGCCCTGGAACACCCCAGGAATGCCCCATTTTGGCCACTCCACCTTCCTGTTTCAAGCATGGAGCGCGAGGCTCCACTGCAAGGCAGTGAGGAAGGGGAGGAAGGTTGGTTCTCCAGGAACTGACCTCGGAGTGCGGGCTCCAAGGTTGGTTCCCAGAAAACCACATATCCTATGGCTATCTAGCCACTGACTAGCAGCCATACGATTGCTCCCTCCAACAGATAAATAATATTATGCAAATCCCTAAGCAAAAGCTTAAAAATCACTTGGATGAAAGTACACTTCTTATATTCCTTATCTTTCCTGGTATTAATCTACTTTGTTTGCTGTAATTTGGGACAGATAAATCTCTCAAGTTCAATTTTGCTCAGTGTCTCATTCTTCTTCTTTTATATAACCTTAAATTTGTTTCATCTATTTTCTATATCAGCTTGCTTGATATATATATATATATATATATATATATATATATATATATATATATATATATTCCACATGTAAGTCAAAGGCTTTTTTATTCATGTTTCTCCTAATATATGCACCTTTAGTTTCTCAGCATGTTCATGACCCAAACACCAGGAAAAGTATTAAGCACCTTGAAGTGAAAACAAAGTTTTTACTACAAAATACTGAATAGATGGTTGTAGTCGACAGTCAATGCAGGGCTGGCAGGGTATACTGACAAGTGTTTTGCCATGGACTATAGCTTTCTTACCAGATTAATTTCATAGATATGGCATTGCCTATGCACCTCTTCACCCTTGGCTCTTTCCACTGATAATCTAAAGGAGCTCTCCAAGTTGGCAGCCAATCCTCATTCAGAAAACCCATTTCTTCTTCTTCTCCTTGCCAACACACTTGACCTCCTTTATTGTGTTTAGACAAGATATGCCTTTATGTTTAGAGAATGAGTTACAATCATCATGCCTTCATTCACAAATTAAGACCGTGCTGAAAAGGGTGATTGCTGTTGTATAAATTATAAGAACATATCACTTTCCCCTGTTTTAAAAAGTCTACCATTATATTACTGGAGTAATGAAATTTTACTGACAGCTATTCTGTATGTACCATGGGATTAAGGTGGCAAGTTACACACAGGAGCAAATGCATCACACACACACACACACACACACACACACACAAAGAGCAAAAGAGGATACACATTTAACATAAAGTTTTCATATGCTAATTTATAAGTATAGATGCAAATTTAGAAATAATTACTATAACTTATATAGAAGGACAGTATGTCTCACCATGGTGGGGGAGACTGTGACCATGTGATGTGTGTACATAAGTTGCTCAGTCTGCTGTTAAAGTGCAAATTGTGGTTGGGCAAGTTCAAGCCCCTGCTCTGCCTCTCTATGGTTTTTTAATCTCTAAACCAGTTTTGGACTGGAAAGTCCTTCAAACAGAAGACTTTCCTTTAATAGCACTTCAGATTAAGAGCTAGTGTGGTATAATATATATTAATGTTCTATATATTTTAAATTGTTTTATTGTGTGTTGTTTGCTTTTAGTTTTTGTGAACCGCCCAGAGAGCTTCGGCTATTGGGCGGTATAGAAATGAAATAAATAAAATAAATAAATAAATAAATAATGATTAGAGTGTTGGACTGGGACTAGGGAAACTTAAGTTCTAGTCCCTATTTGGTCGCGAAGCTCACTGGGTGACTTTGGACTCACTCTCAACCTAACCTGCCTCAGGGTTGAGAGGATAAAATGGAGTGGACTATGTAAGCTGGCTTGGGTTCCTTGCAAGAAGGGGGAAAGTGGGATATGGATGTGGTAGTAGTAGTAGTAGTAACAATAACAACAACAACAACAACAACAACAACGATAGGGCTGTCCTTTGTAAAGCAGGGCACATGGCCACCCTACACAGAATAAGAAATGGGAAATCAGCCTTGGGATAAAAGACTCTCCAGCTGGGAAGGAGAGAGGCATTTTCCCTTCCCCAAAAGCCATTGTTCCAGATGAAACACTTCCAAAAAGTAGGGAACCTTTGTTGTCTGCACCTAGGAAATTGCTTCTGGGGCAAACATCCACCCTTATTGGGAACCCTTGCAGGAAGAGGGTCACCTGCAAGGGCTGTGCTTCCCTAATAGAGGGATTTTTCTTCCCTGAATGGGGAGTCGTGAGCTGTACTACAAGTCCCATGATTCCCTGGCAAGAATGGCACTCTGAAGGCTGGGGTTAAAAAATGACTGAGGGTTCCCCAGGAGCTCCCATTCTTCTTTGGTGCCTTCTACCAGTGACTATATCATCTTCCTTCCCCAAAGTGATTTGTTGTCCTTGGGAGGGGGGACAGCAGCCACAGGAAGGCTACGGGTGCATGCAGAATTGAGGCATGGGGCTTGCTGGAGGCTGGCTGTGCCTATCTGGATTCTGCTCACAACATTTCAGGCACATAATCACCCTCCCACGCTTCAGATTCTCACCCTATCTACACAGAATGAGTAATAGAAATGTGGAGCTTCATAATAGCAGACTGCGTGGGGGGGGGTGTCATAATTTTGAATGCTACCCTCCCATGTAAATAGGTCCCTCCACTTAATGAAACAGCAAATCAGGGAGAGAATTATGCCTCTCTTTCTTCCTAGTATTCTCATTTACTGAATGCATGGAGCTTAGCGTCTTGAGAAGCATCCAAAAAGCACAAAATCCCTGTGCGCGCACGTGAAGTGGTACAGTCCAAAATTCTACGACCGGATTCTATTTCCTCAGCCTGTAAAGCCCTGAACATGATTCTGAACAAGCAACAAGACTATACTGCTTCAGCCTGCACATGGGGAATATAAAATATTCCCCCATGTAAACATACAAACAGATGAGAAAAGCACCCCGAAAGCTTTAAGCAAAAGGACATTATGGAGAAATAATGGGCAAAGCCCACTCTGCTGGGATAGTCTTCTGCTTGTAAGAGAGAATTGCATGCATGCACACATACATGCACTGACCTGCCATCTGAAATGATGCAATCCATTCCACCATCTCAGGTCTCTGCCACGGTGTCACCTCATCACCACCTCATTACTGATGCCTGGGTAGAACATGGCCTGACCAACAACCAGACTGCTAATGACCTGTGCTCCAAAGCCTTCCGCCAAGCTCCATCGCCACCAGTTCTGCTCATCCTCTTTCTTGTCTAGTGTTATCATTTGCAAGCCAGATGGCACTGCTCAGGGAGCTTCGTTTTGTCAAGTGGTGTGTGCAGAATGACTCCAAGTGTTCAGAGGACAAGGGAATAGCGAGGGATGGGAGAACCAGCCATTTCTGAGCTCACCGAAAATCATTTCAAAGGTCCGTTCAGCTTGCTCCTTTTTTGATTTTGATGGGTTTTTTTTTAACCTGTTTGAACCAGAAAAGTGCACATTTCTGTGCATATTTTTTCCAAAGTGTATTTTGAAAATGTTTATTTATTTATTTTTTTAAAGACATACACATCTTTGAACACAATTGCAAATTTGGAAATTTGCAAACATTTCTCGAAAAGAAAAGAAGCATTCTTGCTTGCATTCAGGATTGCAAACAACATATGTTGCATACAGAAACACAATTTGTGTACACCTCTAGGAGTATCTACCTACAGCTGCAGATGAGTAGTGAGAAACTTTTTTTTTCTTGTCGAGGGCAACATTTCCTCAGGAATAATCTGTCACAGAGCACATACCCATGGTGGTTGGTAGTGAGTGGAGCTGGACCCAGAACCAAAAGTGGGCAGAGCTAAAGCCCAAACTAGTAGGCTTATATATAGTGCTCTCTCTCGCTGCCACCCCATTTCTGCAGACTGTATGAAACTAGGGCTGCTGAAGACAACTGCATAACCTCTGACACATAGAATCATAGGGTTGGAGCCTACAAGACCATCAAGTCCAACCCCCTGCTCAATGCAGGAAGCCTAATTCCCAGGCAGTCTCTCATCCAAGTACTAACCAGGGCTGACCCTGCTTAGCTTCCAAGATCAGATGAGATCCAGTGCATCCAGCCCTTTGCTTGACATTTTCCTCATTGTTGCATGGCTCAGCAATAACTTGAAGAATATACATTCTCCTCAGATGTGTGGCTGCAGGTGAGAAAGTGCAGGAGCGAAATAAGTGTGCATGGACTTTTCACAAAACAGACATATTTTCCTTCTAAAATATATTGGTATTCAGGCATGCTTTCAGTCATAACGATATTTGCATCTTCACAATGGCCCCAAGACTTGGGTCAGGTCATAGATTTAACATCCCCCCCCCAAAAAAAAAAATGTTAAAAAGTTAAGGGAAAAACTATTTTGCAAATTGAACTAGTTACTGAGGGAGACAGTGAGATCCCCACTGTTTGATGTTTACAACTTGACTATTTGTCAGATGGTGTATGTATAATTAATTTTGCTTCCTGGACTAGTTTGTCTTTTAAAATGGCACTTCGAGCTCTCTCATCCAACCTCTAATTCTGTGATTCCATTATTAGATTTCAGCTGCAGATAGTTACTGCTATGGGTTTAGGGAATTCTCTCTTTTTAATAGTTATTTGGAAATGTGTTGACATAAAAATATGTTGCTGGCATATAGTCAGGTGGAATCATTCCAACGCACTCTTCATTTTTAAAGTTGTACAGTGCAATGTTATGGATGTTTCCTTAGAAGTAACTCCAACCCAATTGGGCTTACTGTATAGTGTCAAGAATGAGGGTAGTAGAAGCCATGATGGCAGACCTGGTTGTCACCTACAACATAGCCACCTGGAAGCTGATTGTTATTTGGCCATTTCTCAGCCTGTCAGCTCAAGGCCACACTTTGCTCCTGCTAACTGGGAAAGTGATAACAGCCATGTCTGGTGGGAATATCCAGTCTCCTTGGAGGGTGGAGTGGGGTGTCCTGGGACTGGGCTATGATTGGGTGTTTCAAATCTGCCTTGAGTTGCTAGGGCAGGGCAATAAAGGGGGTGGGGGGAAAAAAGGGACAGCTGTCTCTTCTTTTGCCCTGGTGGTACTAGGGTGTGTTGCTGCTTGATGGCTATCCTGAGAAGCCCATACTTTGGTATGTATAGGATGGGCTAGCTAATTTTATTGTTTTGCTCCTGGGAGTGGGTGTCCAGGTGACTGGCGTTTCTGACTTTTGGGTATTGTAATCTTGCTTGTGATTTTCTGCACAACCGACCACCTCGCTCCTTTCCCTTCTTCTTTGTGCCTTTCCCCCAATAAACTTTTCTCCAATTTCCAGTTGGTGTGGTGTGTCCTGTATAACTTCAGTGCTAAATACAGTGCCTATGGGCCTGGGAGGGAGGCTCCTGGGTAATCTTGGGAGAACTTGTGGCTGAATTGGGCCTGTCCAACCTTGCAGGGTTGTTGGGGTGAGTCCAACAATCCTTCATGTCGTTTTGTTGTTTATTTTCACATTTGAAACGACCTGGTTCTGGGCAGTGTACAAAAAAAAGAGCAATAAAAAACAAAACTAGTAAGATAAAAACAAGATAAAATGAGTCAGATAAAAATAAAGATAAAATCACCAGCCGCACAAAGACAACCAGAAGTAAAACCAGCAGCAGGGATAAAACAGTGTAAAGATTTACAAGCACTAAGAACAGTTCCTAGAATGTCTGGGATTTTTTTTTTTAAGTGGTCTCCACCTGGCACTGAAAAGACCACAATGTAGGCACCAGGTGAGCCTCTCTGAGGAAGGTATTTCGCCCATGGGATGACCCTAGTGAAAAGGCCTTCTCCCTTGTAGCCACACACATGTAAGCACGCAGGCAGAGCAGTCCTATGCATGTGACTCAGAAGTCATTCCCACTGTGTTTGATGGGACTTATTCTTAGAAAAGTGTGCATAGGATTGCGAGGGATGGGTGACCTTTTTGTTCAGTATATTTTTTGATAAGAACTTAGAAAAGTTCTCCATTTTCTTCATAAATGGGACAGACAGAAGTTGAGATTGAAAATAAATGAAATGTGAGAGAAATCAAAATTGCCAAGTTCATCTATCCAGTCCCAGAGCTTTGAGTGCTTGCCTCTTGACAGTCTGACTGAGGCCTCCTCCACACTGAGCTTTTATCCTGCAATTGAGATTGTGCTTTCATGGAAGTTTGCGGGCTCTTTATATGACGCCATAACCCTCCTGCACTAAATGCTCTTTGTTCTGTTTTCAAATAGATCGCAGATAATGAACTATCAAATTACCCCATTGTGTTCAGCTTCAGTTTCCTCCATGAAAAGAGGAAAAGTGGCAAGAAGAGGAGTGAGATCAATGAAAGAAAATGCAAGACTCAGAAGGGCGGAGGAGGCAGTGCATGTAAAGGGAGCCAGTGGTGATCCTGCATTTAAAACAGAAGCAGAAAGCCCCATTTTAAATGCAGGATTTTAGGTTGGTGTAGAGATGCCCTGTGTTTGATTCCCTGTGTATTCCACCTTGTTTGTGGTGCTCATTTAGGCTTGCCACCTCTTTTTTTCTGACTGGCTCCTCATCTTTAATAGCAATTAAAAAGAGGAGCACCGTGGAGTCGGGAGAGGAGAATGCGTTTACAGCATGCTTCTCTCCAGATTCCATGCTGGTAATGGATGTACCTGTTGAATTTGTCCAGTGTAAATGGGGTGAGAGTTTGGTTCCATTCATTTTTTGTAAGAATGTATCAAAATTTTAAATGCATGAATTTATTATTTGGAATGGAAATAACTTGAGGTTTGTTTGTTTTAATGAAAGTGGGTGAAAGCAAAAGCATCAGTTTGATCAATTTCTAGCTTACTCCATAATAATTGTGTTCTGGATTACAGGCATGCAATCCAATCCTGTGCATAGTTAGTCAGAAGTAATTTCCCTTGTGTTCAATGGGCCTTACTCCCTAGGATTAAGCCTTCAGTTGAAATCCTATGGATACTTGCTAGTGAATAAGCATGGTTAAATTCAGTGGGATTTACTTCTAAGTAAACATGTATCAGTGTGCAGGCACAAGTTGCTAACAACATACCTACCTGCTTTATTTAGAATAATGAACAACTGGAAGAGTTTTTGATGTTTTCCCCACTTATTATTCATCCCTGTTCATTATGTGGAACTTGTGTAGCATAAAAATGTGATACACTTCACTGCAAAAATTGGAAAGATGGGAGTCAGAAATGTACAGCCGTGTGTGCTTTGCTTGAGTTGAAAATGTTTTCAGAGAGTTTCTCTATTGGTTTTCAAGTACTAAAGGGGAATTCTCTAATGATAAGGGTATATTTGTGATGGGCAAAGTCCCTCCTGCTGTTTACAACTAGAGTCTGAATGAAAACCATAGGAGACTGGGCCATTTCTGATGGAAAACAGTTTTTTAACAGCATGAATTTATGAATCTGCTTGTGCAAATGAGAGTTTATTATGTTTAGTGCCTAAAATGATGCCTTATTTATTAAGTTAAACCACACAAATATATCTTCCTTCAAATAAAATGAGGAAATAACCTGAGGCTGTGGCCTTCAGCGTGGTGCCCACTGGCACCAGTATGTCCATGGTCACATGCCCAAAATGATCCCTACCCCTCCTGATTTTGGTTAAGGCACTTTAGATCAAACCATTTTCTTTTTTTAAGCTGGGCGGCTGGCATGCTGCAAAATGAGGTGCCAGCCTCTAGCACCATCTTTATTTCCCAGAATGCCCCTGTGCCCCTTGTGGGCCCCAGAGCCATTCTCAGAAAATGAAAATAGTGGGTGGCTGTAGGCCAGCACTTTGGTTTAAAGCATTCCCAGCTGCCCAGAAAGAAAGAAAAATGTACACTGGAAGTGATAGGGAGTGATGTTTTGCCTGTGCCGTGCCATGTATGCGTTGGTTGGTTTGTTTTGGCATGTTGTGTGTCTTGATCTGCGTGTACACATGTGTGTGTATGTGTGTGTGTGTGTGTTGCCTGGTGTGTGTGTATTGCTGGTAGGCAGTGTGTATGTATCTGTGTTTCTTTCTCTGTGCATCACCTTTTCCCTTTTCTGAAATGGGTATTTTGTTGTGCATTTTAGGGTCAAATATGTGATTTGGCATTTGAAAATCAGCCCTGGCTCTGGTTTGTACTCAGTTTTTTGGTCAAGTTAGTTGTCTCTAGGCCTCAGCAGTTTGCCTTCAATGGAATGAGCAGTAATAATCTGTGGTTTTGAAAGAGTGTCTTTTTGTGGTCAGACCCCACCTTTTTCTTTAGGTTTTTGGGCATGTTACTTTTCGTTTAGTCTCACCCCATTTCCTTCTAGGAAGGGTATTTTTTGAGCAGCCGTGCTCCCCATAGCAACCATTTTGGGAATAGGCAGGCTCCCCATGACAGGCATTTTGTGAATGGTAAAGGCCCCTATGGCAACCATTTTGTGTCCACAACACTCTCTCAGCATTCCAAATGTGCCCACTGCCCCAAAATGTTTGGGGAGCCCTGGTCTAGGGATTTCCTCAAATGGTGACTTTGCCTTAGAAGAAAGTGTTTCTGCTTGCACAACCCAATTTTCACCCCCTACCTACCACAGATACCATATCCCATAAAGTACATTATGTTTTCCAATCCTCTGTTGCAGCTATTCAGGAGGTGGGGGCTTAAGTGGGAAGGAAGGCACATAGCAAAAATGGGTGTCCCACCTTATGCAAATAGAAATGTGTTCCACTAAGGCAAAGCCACCATTTAATTCAACCCTAGGCATTCAGGGTTGTCACTGAGCACTCTGTGGGAGAGAGCGGAGGACAGGAAGGCCTGGCGTGCTATGGTCCATGGGGTCACAAAGAGTCGGACACGATTTAACAACTCAACAACAACAACGTGTGTATATATATATATATATATATATGGAAATGTTTCACCAGAAAAGGATACCAATTTGCATACAATTTGCATATGCTAATGTATAACTATAAATGGAAATATAGAAAATATTACTATAATTTAAATACAATACAGTGCATCTTACCATAGCAGGGGAAACTGTGACCAGGTGACATGTGAGCCTAGGGATGTCTGTCACTTGGAATTCCGTCTCGCTTTTTTGTTTGATGGAGTTCTGCAGCTTGCATTCATGGGCTGAGCCCTGGCTTTTCCCTCAAACTCTGTCCAGTCAGCCATAATTTGTGCAAAGATTTGCACTCCAAATTATGCAAATTCATGAAAATTGTGGCTGTAATTTGCTTTTTTTTAAAGACAGAAAAACATAAACTTGCCCAACTTACTGCAGAGCAAGTTGGGCTCTGAAGAATAAAAACAGACCAAAGTTTGGGGGGTCTGAATCAATGGAAGCTGATCAAATTCCACTCCCTGGATGGATTTCTCCAACATCCCTGTGATTGCCCACTGTTCAGCCTGCTGTTGAGGTACAAACGGTTGATGGGCAAGTTCATCCCCTGCAGCTCTCGCTTCTTATGGTTATTTATCTCTAAAGTGGTCTTGGACTGGACATGCCTTCAAACAGAACTGTCCTTTAATAGCGTTTCAAATAAGGGACTGTGCTCTGTAAGGGCACATGGCCATCCTGCTTTAAGTAGAAATTTGTGGAAGGATTAGGCTCCCACTTTTTCAGAACAATTGAATGGAAATGACTACCGATTTGGGAAGATCGTAGATTCAACACAATGCATACTCCACCTTTTGATAGCTTACAGACTGTACTAAAACAATAAAGAAGTTTAATAAAAGTTTTACGAAGCAGAAAACTCTGTAGGAAAACAAAACAGCCATAAGAAATAAATGAGACATTTTAAAAACACATTAAAAACAGCAACTAAAAACAAGGATAAAGGGATCTGAAAAACCACTAGAAATTTAGATGCCAGGAGACGTCCTTCCTGTTTATTTAAAGGATAACAATTAAGGGACTGTGGTAATGAATCTGGGTAGAGAACATAGGTGCCATCACACACACACACACACACACACACACATACACACACACAGAAAGAGAGAGAGAGAGAGGACTCTTCCTGGACATGCCTAACCTCTGAAGGCAGGGACAGCTGAAGAAGGGCTTGTACAAAATTTCAGTTGGCAAGTGGATTAATATGTTCTTCCTTTCCATTAGACTGAAATGTTCTGAGAAATTCCTATTTATTAATTTATTTCCATTAAGTGCATTTGGCTGGAAGCTATGTTTATGTCTCCATGTGGTGCTTCTGTTTGAGGAAGGAACATATTTTTCTATGTGTATGTGTTTAATGTATGTCCCAATTAAACAGTTACAGAAAACATTTAGTTGTGCCTTTAAACTTACTATATTAGCTAGAGCTTTGCCAGACATTTTGCCCAGCTGTTCTTCAGCCATTTGCAGGGAAGTTGGGGGTGAATCAAAGCCACATGAAATTGGGGAAGGGGGTCACCAAAATCTATGAGGTGGGCTTGCTGTCTATTGTGACCATCTGAGGTGGCTGAGGATTCCAGAAAATGTAACACAGAACACTTGGCTTTAATGTTAAAAAAGAAGAAGCAAAACCCCTTAGCCACCTTGTATGGTTAAGGAACCTCTTTCAGCCTGAGGGCTAAATTCCATTTCAGAGAAGCTCTTAGGTGCCACATTCCAGTGATGGGTGAAACCAAACACAAAAGGGGCAGAGCAAAACTACCAGTACTCTTTTGCTTAAGCCTCATACTGCCACTACGTTAGCCTTAGAAGAGACATTTCAACCTTTTAGAATGAGGGGAAAACTGCACAGAAGCTGGGGGAAACTACTAACAGTGGTCAGGGGAAAGGGAGTGAGGCTAGAGGAAGTAGGCCCTGGAGAACCCCAGAGGGCCAGACTTCCCGCCCCCTGCCCCCAGATCCTCAACTGGCTCGCAGACCTGAGGTTTTGCACCCTTGGGTTAAGGTAACTGGCAGCTTGCACCCATCCTTCAAAGATGTCAGAGATACTCCACAGTGACTGGGAAAATGTCAGATCTATGTTAGGACCGCAGTGGCTTAGTGGTTAAGATGCTGAACTGCAGACCGGAAGGTCAGCAGGTCAGCAGTTCGAGACCCGAGTGCTGCGTGATGGAGTGAGCTCCTGTCTTCAGTCCCAGCTTCTGCCAACCTAGCAGTTCGAAAGCAAGAAATTGCAAGTAGATAAATAGGTACCGCCTTGGCGGGAAAGGTAACAGCGTTCCGTGCACCTCGGTGTTCAGTCATGCCGGCCACATGACCACGGAAGCGTCTTCGGACAGCGCTGGCTCTTCGGCTTAGAAACGGGGATGAGCACCGCACCCTAGAGTCGGACACGACTGGTTGGGGACACCTTTACCTTTTTATGTTAGGAACAGAGGGTTGTGTATGTTTTAGTGATGGCCATCTCTGGGAAATCCAGTTCTTTCGGGCTCTACAGAGTTCTGCAATGTGGATGACTTGCTTTGCATCTGTGAGCCAAGCTGCAGGCTGTTACCCAAACTCCAGGGACATTTCTGTGCATTGGGGGAGGGGGGAGGAGTTTCCACAATTTGCACAAATTGTGAGCGAATTCACGCAAGTTATGTGACTTCTGCTGTACTTTGCGGAATTTGCACAAATTTGGCTGTAATTTGCACAGATTTGGTTGTAATTTGCACAGTTGCACAGACATTTGCACAAATGGCAGAGCCTTCCAAAAATATCCATGAATCAGCCCAATTCACTGCAGATTGAGTTGGGCATTGCAGCAGGAACCGAAATGAAGTTCAGGGGCTGAGCCTAGGAAAAGTCATCGAATTCCAACCCCAAATGGGCTTCTCCAACATCGCCAGTTTGTTTTTGTAGAAATTCTGAAACCAGATGTGTTGTAAAGTGTACAAACACATATTTTAAATGAATGCATACGATTGAAATGCCAATTTTGAGGTCAGGGGGAGATAGTAAAGACCTCCATGGAAATGTATATCCACAAACGCAAAATGATAGGGCACTACTTTCCTTTAACTCCCTTGTGCCGCCCAACAGATGCTACCCAGATAATGTTCCCCAATGGGTTTATTTTTGCAGCACATCTGTAACCAGATTGTTTATTTATTACATTTGCATCCTGTTTGTCTTCCATGGTGGTCAAGGTGGCATCCATGGTTGTCCTCCCCTTTGCTGTGCTCTCAACAGTCTAGTTAGACAAAGAAGGCTAAGAGAAAGTGACTGGACCTAAGACACCCAGTAAGCATCATCGATGAGTGAGGATTTGAACTAGGGATGGATGAATTTGCAAATGTTTCTTTCCTTTGCATTCCATGTTTTAAAAATCTTAAGTTCTTTCCATCCTGGATATGAAGAAATTTACAAATGTGGGTAAATACATATCAAAAATGAACTGAAACAAAAATTCCACCCATCCTTTGGACCCATGTCCCCCAGAGCACTATTCAACACTGGATTTTCTAAAGTTTTCATTCATCCATTCATTTAAAACAAACCAACCAACCAACCAACCAACAAGATGTTACAACAAATTTATTGTACAGCAGGTGGATAAGTGAATTTCACTGTGTGTAATTGGGCAGAGTGTAGGTGACACAGTTACTGAGACAAGAGGGGTTTGTAAAATTTTCCTTATTTTAATCTATGAAAATGTTTGGAGAATAGGAGAATGTTTGAGAATTCTCTGCCATAATGCTCAAGAAAATTAAATGAGAGAAACTGCAGAGAGGACTAGTTTCATCTTTATAAGCTTCTTTAAGCTTTTGCCCTGAAAGGGTTCTCTACTAGTTCAAAGCACAGCTTTGGGTCACGATCAGTCAAAGCAGAATTGTACTTCCTTGATCTTTCAAAATATAATACTAGCTTCATTCAGGTTGAGGTATTATAAAACTCAGCCCTTGGTGGGTCGGGAGGAAAGACAGAAATCAAGAACGTCAGCCTCCATATATTTAAAAACAAGCAAACAAAGAAATGGACAAAAGGGGGGAGCAAGAGCTATGGTTTAAAGTGCTTTGAGATGCTTTTAAAGTGATTTTGTTACGGTTGAAACATGCAGGCTTCACTCCTGCAATGTTGTAAAAGGAAACAAAATGCCAAAGAAGATATGATGTAGGAGATCCATGATTAAGGCTGTAGTCCTAAACACATTTATTAGAGAATAAGCACAGTTGAGGTCAGTGGGATTTACTTCTGAATAGACATGTGTTGGATTCTGCTGTAAACCTTCCCATTTTTTTGTTTTACTTAGCTGAAGCTTCGGAGCAGCGAGAGTGGGTGGTTCTCTTGTTCTTTATCACATGAGTGGAACTTGGTGAAGGCGAGCATGTGTGTGTGTGTGTGTGTAAGAGAGAGAGAGAGAGATATGAAATGGGTTATACATTGTGAGGAAAGATCCAGACAGGCTGAAATTTCAATTGTCTAGATCATCTCAATAAGATTTTCCTCCCCTCTGAAGGTATTCTTTGAAGGTATTACCTTGCTTCAATAAGCAAGGGAACCATGAGGTATGGCTAGATAAATGTCCCTGCACATTTAACTTCCTCTTCAGAATTCAATTAACAAATCAAATCACCTTTCAGTTTAACATGTTGTCTTAAGGGCTTTCCTGAAGCTCCAAAATGCTGGGAAATTACAGCTGTTAATGGCCACATGCTTAACAGATGTGTTATTTAGGCAATATGGATAAGGCATGGTATCCTATGCTGTGGTTAGTTACAGCTTCACCACTGCCTTGGAGCTGGATGGCAATCAGTGGCAGAGTGGTGGACCTAAGTTCCAGATTTGCCTTCATTGCAATAGATGTATGGAATCTGTGCAACTGAAGCTACCAGTCCACTTCACAAGTACTCAGCTGGCTAACACTACTATCCACATAGAGTGAAAAAGATGGAAGGAACCTTGTAGGTCATCTAGTTCAACCCTCTGCTGCAGGTAAAGCACTTGACATCATCTTTCTTTTGGACTAATTAAGTAATAATGTATGGCTGTGAGAGCTGGACTATAAGGAAGGCTGAGCGCCGAAGAATTGATGCTTTCGAACTGTGGTGCTGAAGAAGACTCTTACGAGTCCCCTGGACTGCAAGGAGGTCAAATCAGTCCATCCTAAAGGAAATCAAGCCTGAGTGCTCATTGGAAGGACAGATACTGAAGCTGAAGCTCAAATATTTTGGCCACCTAATGCAAAGAGAAAACTCTCTGGAAAAGACCCTGATGCTGGGAAAGAATGAAGGCAAAAGGAGAAGGGGACGGCAGAGGATGAGATGGCTAGATAGCATCACCGATGCAATGAATATGAACTTGAGCACACTCCGGGAGGGAGCGCAGGACAGGAAGGCCTGGCGTGCTATGGTCCATGGGGTCACGAAGAGTCGGACACGACTGAATGACTGAACAACAAATATGGTCCTTAACAGTTGTAATTTCCTGGCATTTTGAGCTTGAGTGAAGATGGAAAGCCCTTAACAAATTGTTTTAAACTGAAAGTTTTTGTTTTGTTTTTGGTTTTATTTGTAAATTGAATTTGAATATGTTCTGAGAAGGCTATACCTAAAATTCTCTGGTCAGGCAAACTTGAAAGTGAATGTGAGAAACTTAATAGAAAAAGAAAAGAAAAAAAATTAACAAGAAATCCAAGTCAACAGTGTTACTTTAAAGTCATAAAGCTATGTTTTGTTTTGCTAACTGCAAAGAGGCATTGGGGGAGGGGGTCCAGATTGGGTAGGGTGGCTTTAATCCTTCATCTATATGCTATGGACCTCTCCAGATGGGGGAGGCATCTGCAATTTCTATAGCAAAATTGTTATCCGTTTGATTTATGGATCACTGTTTTGCCATAGAAATTGCAGATGTGGAGGTGGGACAATCCAGATTCAGCCCATAGCAGGGGAAAGTGATTAAGGCCCACTACACACCATTTTAGAGTCTGATGTCAGGTCTCTGCCCCTGTTCTAGAATAAAAATGATAAAAGCTGTATTTGCGGGGTACATCTTCAAAGTAATGTTTGTTTTGGCCCTCACACACAATTTAGAAGATCACTGCCTTGTTGTGGTGAAGGGGCTTGCGTAATTCAGTGAAGCCATAAGCTATGCCATGCAGGGCCACCCAAGACGGACAGGTCATGGCAGAGAGTTCTGACAAAATGTGGTCCACTGGAGAAGGAAATGGCAACCCACTCCAGTATTCTTGCCAAGAAAACCCCATGGAACGTAACACAAGGCTAAAAGAGATGACACCGGAAGATGAGCCCCTCAGGTCGGAAGGTGTCCAATATACTACTGGGGAAGAGCAGAGGGTATTTCCAAGTAGCGCCAGAAAGAGTGAAGCGGCTGGGCCAAAGCCGAAAAGACACTCAGCTGTGGATGTGTCTGGTGGTGAAAAGAAAATGTGATGCTGTAAAGAACAATATTGTTTAGGAACCTGGAATGTCAGATCAATGAATCAAGGTAAGTTGGAGGTGGTCAAACATGAGATGGCAAGATTGAACATCGACATCTTGGGAATCAGCGAACTAAAATGGACAGGCATGGGCGAATTTAATTCAGGTGACCATCATATCTACTACTGTGGGCAAGAATCCCTGAGAAGAAATGGAGTAGCACTCATAGTCAACAAAAGGGTGGGAAAAGCAATACTGGGGTACAATCTTAAAAACGATAGAATGATCTCAGTACGAATCCAAGGCAAACCATTCAACATCACAGTAATTCAAGTCTATGCCCCAACCACTGATGCCGAAGAAGCTGAGGTTGATCGGTTCTATGAAGACCTACAACACCTTCTAGAACTAACACCAAAAAAAGATGTCCTCTTCATCATAGGGGATTGGAATGCTAAAGTAGGAAGTCAAGAAATCACCAGGATAACAGGCAAGCATGGCCTTGGTGTACAAAATGAAGCAGGACAAAGGCTAATAGAGTTTTGCCAAGAGAACACGCTGATCATAGCAAACACTCTTTTCCAACAGCACAGGAGACGACTCTACACATGGACATCACCAGATGGTCAATATCGAAATCAGATTGATTATGTCCTTTGCAGCCAAAGATGGAGAAGCTCTATACAGTCAGTCAAAACAAGACCTGGAGCTGACTGTGGCTCAGATCATGAGCTGCTTCTTGCAAAATTTCGGCTTAAATTGAAGAACATCGGGAAAACCACTAAACCACTCAGGTATGACCTAAATCATATCTCTTATGAATACACAGTGGAGGTGAGGAATAGATTTCAGGGATTAGACCTGATAGACAGAGTGCCTGAGGAACTATGGACGGAGGTCCGTAACATTGTTCAGGAGGCAGCAACTCAATCCATCCCAAAGAAAAAGAAATGCAAGAAAGCCAAGTGGCTGTCTGATGAGGCTTTACAAGTAGCTGAGGAAAGAAGGGAAGCGAAAAGCAAGGGAGAAAGGGGAAGATATATCCGACTGAATGCAGAGTTCCAGAGAATAGCAAGGAGAGACAAGAAGGTCTTCTTAAATGAACAATGCAAAGAAATGGAGGAGAACAACAGAATGGGAAAGACTAGAGATCTCTTCAAGAAAATCGGAGATCTCAAGGGAACGTTTGGTGCAAAGACTGGCATGATAAAGGACAAAGAAGGCAGGGACCTAACAGAAGCAGATGAGATTAAGAAGAGGTGGCAAGAATACACAGAAGAACTATACAGGAAAGATCTTAATGTCCCTGATAGCCATGATAGTGCGGTCACTGAACTTGAGCCGGACATCCTAGAAAGTGAAGTCAAGTGGGCCTTAGGAAGCATTACTAACAACAAAGCTAGCGGAGATGACAGTATTCCAGCTGAGCTATTTAAAATCCTAAAAGATGATGCTGTTAAAGTGCTGCATTCAATATGCCAACAAATTTGGAAGACTCAGCTGTGGCCGCAAGACTGGAAAAGGTCAGTTTACATTCCAATTCCAAAGAAGGGCAACGCCAAAGAGTGCTCAAACTACCGCACAATTGCACTCATTTCACATGCCAGCAAGGTGATGCTCAAAATCCTACAAGCTAGGCTTCAGCAGTATGCGAACCGAGAACTACCAGAAGTACAAGCTGGGTTTCGAAGAGGCAGAGGAACTAGAGATCAAATCGGCAACATTCGCTGCATCATGGAGAAAGCAAGAGAATTCCAGAAAAACGTCTATTTCTGCTTCACTGACTACGCTAAACCCTTTGATTGTGTGGATCACAACAAACTGTGGCAAATGCTTAAAGTGATGGGAGTGCCAGACCACCTTACCTGTCTCCTGAGAAACCTGTACGAGGGTCAAGAAGCAACAGTAAGAACCAGAGATGGAACAACTGATTGGTTCAAAATTGGGAAAGGAGTACGACAAGGCTGCATATTGTCACCCTGCTTATTTAACTTATATGCAGAGTACATCATGAGAAATGCTGGGTTGGATGAATCAGAGGTTGGAATTAAGATTGCTGGGAGAATTATCAACAACCTCCGATATGCAGACGATACCACCCTAATGGCAGAAAGCGAAGAGGATCTCAAGAGCCTCTTGTTGAGGGTGAAAGAGGAGAGTGCAAAAGCTGGTTTGAAACTCAACATTAAAAAAACTAAGATCATGGCATCTGGCCCCATCACTTCCTGGCATATAGAAGGGGAAGAAATGGAAGCTGTGACAGATTTTACTTTCTTGGGCTCCAAGATCACTGCAGACGGTGACTGTAGCCATGAAATTAAAAGACGCTTGCTCCTTGGGAGGAAAGCTGTGGCAAACCTAGACAGCATAGTAAGAAGCAGAGACATCACCTTGCCGACAAATGTCCGTCTAATCAAAGCTATGGTTTTCCCAGTAGTAATGTATGGCTGTGAGAGCTGGACTGTAAGGAAGGCTGAGCGCCGAAGAATTGATGCTTTTGAACTGTGGTGCTGGAGAAGACTCTTACGAGTCCCCTGGACTGCAAGGAGGTCCAATCAGTCCATCCTAAAGGAAATCAAGCCTGAGTGCTCATTGGAAGGACAGATACTGAAGCTGAAGCTCCAATATTTTGGCCACCTAATGCAAAGAGAAAACTCTCTGGAAAAGACCCTAATGCTGGGAAAGAATGAAGGCAAAAGGAGAAGGGGACGGCAGAGGATGAGATGGCTAGATAGCATCACCGATGCAATGAATATGAATTTGAGCACGCTCCGGGAGAGAGCGCAGGACAGGAGGGCCTGGCGTGCTGTGGTCCATGGGGTCACGAAGAGTCGGACACGACTGAACGACTGAACAACAACAACATGGGGACACTTTGGCATACATTTTTGAAACACACATTTATTCCAACAAGAAATATTGTGATACGTGTATTTTAATGTGAAAAGTTTATTATTATTTGAAGAAATTTAACACTATTGTATGAATATCCAGAACTCTAAAAGATTTTTTTATCACAAAATCACACTGACATAAATCTCTTACAGGCTTATGTATTGGCCCCAGAAGTGTAGCCAAGTCATTTATAGTGTTAGAGGATCCTAGAGATCCATAATGCTTGCTTAAGTTCATTATTGGTGCAATTCCCCTGCTAGTACGTCTCTGAGCATGTGAAGATGATTCAAAGGGCCGATAACAGCCTTCTCAGAACATTCCTTGCTAATGAAGAGAATGTCTTATCACTGATGAGCCTGAGAAGCAGAGTTTGTTTACCTTAAAGCTGCAGAACCAAGTGCTGCTAGTTTATGCTGAGAATGAACGCTAGGGGCACATGCTGCTGAAACGCTGCTGAAATGCTGCTTATTGCTAACCTGTAGAGTATAAGACCCATTGTACCCAGTGGTTCGTGGTTCAGAGAAGCTGTTTGATCCAACCACTGGGTACGCCTATGTGCTGTAAGTTACTCAATAAAGTCTCCTTGTAAGCAAACCTTTGAGTCTGTTCTATCACTATCTTGGAACTTCTAACCTAAGAGTTCAACGCCCACGGCTGGGGTAATACAGCTTATGAACTTGTAAATTAAGGATAGCTTACTTAGAGTTCAATCCTATGCCCTTACTCACTTTTCTTCTGGGCTCAAAAGAAGGTTGTTGTTTTCTTTTTTTCTTTTCAGACTATATATGTTTCTTTGGGGGCCTTCTGGTGTCTGGAAAGTTGGCAACAGAAACAGCACCTTGCAAATGAACAGAAAATGCCAGATGTAAGAAATTTTGTGAAGTGTAGTTCTTAAGAGACTATATCTCCTAGGGAGGCATACTACTCTTTCTCTAAATGATCACTGCATTGAAATTATGGATCTAAATACTCAGTATCATCTAAAACTGCCTGGAGCTCACTAGCTGCTCCAAGTCCTTGCTCAGAAAAGGTCGATTTGATAGTGGGTGATAATTCTCCATAGCTCAGATATCTATACCTGGTTTCTTCAACTGTGGTTTTACTACTGCCTCCTTCAACACCACTGTAACTGTCCCATCCCTTAATAAGGCACTGACTACTTCTGATATCCATCTTGTAAGCCCAGCTCTGGCATACTTCATTGTATGCATTGGCAGCAAGAATGTTGAGCAGCTTTCCTGAACCACAATAGTGTTAACTTCCAAGCGGATGTTCTTCCAGAAATGCCTTTAATTTGGGGTCATTTGTATTCCTTAATTTTATGTTGATTTTCCTGCATTGTTTCTGTTTTTTTTTGGTTTTTAACATATTGGAATATGTGATTCATATTTTAATAGCCATTGGCTACAAAAATGATACACTTCAGTGCCTGATATGGTAGATGTCATGCTCCTACTGGAGGAATCCCCCTCAGAGGAGGAGGAGCTAGAGCTTCCAGAGACGAAGAAGGGGCCATGTCAGAAAATCAGGAAGAGCCTGGGCCCTTGGGGGAGATGGTTGCAAGTTCATCCCAGTGAGAATGGAGGGCTGTGCCTCTGAGGCAGAGGCTAAGCAACTCCCCAGCCCCCCAAAGCACTGTCACCTGAAGAGGCAGTAGCACTCCTTTGAGAAGAAGTATTTGAGGACCCCTCAAGAGGAAGGACTCATTGGGAGCTAGGCCTTCTTTATGAGTAGGACTTCTGTCAGAGGGCCTGTAATGAACTGCAGCTGAGCGCTGGGTGGGGCTCTGGAAGCTCTGGAAGCTCTGGCTATATAAGCTATGATATGAGGAGGGTTCTGGACAGGGGTGAATGCTCCATCCTTGTTTTCCTCGACCTCTCAGCGGCTTTTGATACCGTTGACCATGGTATTCTCCTGGACTGCCTGGAGGGGTTGGGCATTGGAGACACCGTATTGTGGTGGTTCCGGTCCTTCCTCTCCAGCAGGTACCAGAGGGTAGCACTGGGAGAGGAGGTTTCGGACCCGTGGCCACTCACTTGTGGGGTTCCACAGGGTTCCATCCTCTCCCCAATGCTATTTAACATCTATGTGAAGCCGCTGGGGGCTATCATCAGGAGGTTTGGGGTGCGGTGTCATCAGTATGTGGATGACATGCAGCTCTACCTCTCGTTCAGATCTTCACCAAGGTTGACTGTAGAATCCCTGTCCAAATGTCTGGAGATGGTGAGTGGCTGGATGGGGAGGAATAAGCTGAAGCTGAAGCCTGACAAGACCGAGGTACTTTTGGTGGGAGGCAAGAGGAGGCTGGGGGATGTTGTCCTGGTGTTGAATGGGGTACGGCTACCCTTGAAAGACCAGGTCTGCAGCCTGGGGGTCATTTTGGACTCCCAGCTGCCCATGGAGGCTCAGGTGTCAGCTGTGAGCCGGACAGCACTGTATCAACTCCATCTGATACAGCGGCTGCGCCCCTTCCTTCCTGACCATCTGCTCCCATCGGTAGTACATGCCCTGGTCTCCTCTCATTTAGACTACTGTAATGCGCTCTACGTGGAGTTAACCTTGAAGATGGTTTGGAAGCTGCAACTGGTACAGAATGCGGCGGCTCGCCTGATTAAAGGCAGCCGCCGGCGAGATCACATCACTCCAGTGCTGAAGGAGTTGCACTGGTTACCAGTTGTTTTCCGGGCCAAATTCAAGGTGTTGGTTTTGACCTTTAAAACCCTATATGGTTCTGGCCCAGCCTATCTTAAGGAGCACGTCCAGCAGCACCAGACAGGCCGCTTAACAAGATCAGCCTCGGATGGCCTTCTCTCTGTCCCATCAGCCAGGACAGCTAGACTGGTGGGGACGAGGGAGAGGGCCTTTTCTGTGGTGGCCCCCACTCTGTGGAACTCCCTCCGTAGGGAACTCCGTCATGCCCCCTCTTTAATGAGCTTCCTCCGTGCATTAAAAATGTGGTTGTTCAGGCAGGCATTTGGGGTGGGTTAGGGTATTTTAGAAAATGTTTTTATTGTAGAATTTTACTGTTTTAAACTGTTTTGTTATATGTTGTACATCGCCCAGAGTGGCTGGGTGACCAGCCAGATTGGTGATTAATAATTTAATTAATTACTTAATTAAATAAATAAATAAGCAAGCAAGCAAGCTTTCAGTCAGAGTTTTCTGGTGTCTGAAATAACATTGGTCCGCCAGCTGCAGTGTCGTGTGTTCTTGACCTTGCCTTGTGAGTTGTGACTGAACCTCCATGCTAGTGATCCTTGGGCTGTTGCTCAACTGCTTTTTGGACTGGGTATTGTATCTGACTGTTTATTTACTTTTTTATTATTACAGTTCTATACTGCCCAATAGCTGAAGCTCTGTGGGTGGTTCACAAAAATTAAAACCACAAAGTACAGCATACAAACAAAAATAAAGTATAAAAGCTTAAAACTGCAGTATTAAAGTACACCCAGAATAAAACTTAGTAGCAATGCAGGTATTTCAAATACAGTAACAGATTTAAACAGCAAAGCTAAAAGACTAGAATGCTAAAATGTTGGGAAGATAAAAAAGGTCTTCACCTGGTGCCAGAAAGATCACAATGTAGGTGCCAGCTGATCTTCTTGAGGGTGCTCATTCCAGGGTGCCACAGCAGAAAAGGCCCTCTTCCTGGTAACCACCCTGCCTCACTTTCTTTGGTAAGGGCTCCCAGGGAAGAACCCCTGAAGATGTTCTTAGGGTAAGGGCAGGTACATATGGGAGATGATCCTTCGGATAACCTGGCCCCAAGTTGTTTAGGGCTTTGAATGTTAATACCAGCACTTTAAATCAGGCCTGGACATGGATCGGCAGCCAGTGCAGCTGGAAATGTACTGGCATGATATGACCACATTGGCCAGTCCCTGTTAGTAATCTCACTACCCTGTTTGGACCAAGAGAAATTTCTTATCTGTGTTTGAACCTTAGCTGCTGCTCAGACCTCTCTCTTGGAACTCTGTGTTGTTCTTTGTAAAACCCTTTGACCATTGACCATTTATTGGCTTACCTTAGGATTGCCCCTTAACTTGCCCTAAGGATTAATCCTTACCTTAGGATTGCCCCTTAGCTTGCCTTAATGCTTAGCCTGATTGAGCCATAGGAGAACAGTAGTGTGGTACATAGGTGTGCTTAATTAGCAGATACAAAAAAATAAAATAAAAATATAATCACACTAGCTGGATTTTCCTTTTAAAATATAAAACTGCAAAACAAGCTAAAGAGTTACATGTCAATGACCAAATAGGCCAAAGACACTAAATAAAAATGGGATAAATATGCAAATGTTTCTTTAAAAATCCCTACTTTATATACATCATTTTCGATTTTCCCAATTTTACCTGGGAGTCAGTCCCATTTACCTCAGTAGGACATACCTATGGGTAGGTATGCACAGGACTGCTCCATAAAACAGATGCCAAGAGCTACTATTTGATCTGCGGGGCAGAAGAGACGTTGTGTGATACAGGTAACTGTTGCTGTTATTTTCCCCTAGTGGATCTAATAACAGGATACGTAAGAGATTTAGATCAGGGAAATGGTAGAGCTAACGTTTACCCTCCCACCTAGCATCAGTGCTCTGATCAGCATACTGCCCTAGCCCAAAATTGCAACTGTTAAAATAACTGTTGGGAGACCTGATTCCACCATGTCTGCTTTGGCCCTAAAAAATGTCTGTATCATTTGTTGGTCATATGCGATGGCTAGAGCATGAAGTGTTGACTTGCTGTGTAAATGGGCCACTCCAGATCAAACACCACAGACAGAACTTTTGTATCACCACAATGATTTAAATGGAGCCACTTGTCACATTCATCTATAAATTATAACATACTGGATTTTCAAGAGATGAATATATATATATATATATATATATATATATTCATGTGAGGTATGTGTACATGTGTGAACGTGTCCTAAGGTTGCAGTACTTATGCATAATTTAAGTCCCATTTAGTGAAATGGATTTATTTATTTATTTATTTATTTAAATAAGCAAGCTCAGGTTCGTGTGTGTGTGTGTATTCAAAAGACAGCTACATCCTTCATTGGTGTGATTTTGAACAAGGATATTTGCCTAGGGAGGTTTAACACCTGCCAGTGTATGCCGTTATTCAACTCCCTTTCTCTCTCCATTGCTGCAGTGCCAGAAACTTTTTGATCTATTCCTTGTATTGATTATAAAGTGGAACAAAACATCCATTTTTCCAAATTTCTGATTTCCCCAGGCTCTCTCCCATGGGAAGCTTGAAACATATTATACATCTGTCTACTTATTCACTCTTTAATAGTTGTCGGGTTCAGTTTTTTGTTGTGGTTCTTATTACTGCAAATGCTTAGAATGTTCCATGCATGTAGCTGAGCCCACACAAACTTGGAGAGAAAACTTTGTGAACTTCCTGTTCATAGTTCCAGTATACCTTATCAAAGCTATCCAAAAGGGAACTATCCTTTTCATACTGGCAATGTTTGTATCCAGCAAATTGGGCTATGTTGTAGAGGCCATTATCAGAGTCAGTAGCCCTTTGCAGACAATCGAAGGTGGGGAATGAATGCATGTGGGAGGGGTATCATAGGGATTATGAGAGGGTTGGGGGGAGAAAAAAAAATGTGGGAGAAATGTTTGGCATGGCACTGCTGAAGACAGCAAGGATACTGATGGAGAAACTGGCCCTGTTCAGACTGATATTCAGAAATTGGCCCATTGGGAAAGGGTGGTTAGTTAGGCTAACCATGGTACAGGTACACACGTGCAGGAAATCATGGCCCACAACCTGGCTAGCTTAGCCACTCACTTAGTTACCACCATGATTACTGTGAAGCTCCACCATCCTCCAGATGGGCTGCCATGCATCCCAGCAGCCTTAGTGGAGGCAGCTGCTGCAGGTGGCCAATATATACCCTCTGGAGGAAGCTGCTGAGCGTGGTCATTTTGTGGGACCTGGGGGTTGCAAGTTTGGGGACAGGGGTGTCATGTGAGGCAGGGATGCTGCTTCTTGGCCAGCTGGGGATGTTTTCCCTTATCGTGGCAGACACAGGTCCTTGTGCTTCTGCCTGGGCGTGCTAAGTGCTCAAGGTCACTGTGCCAATAACAGTGGCATGGGATTGAAAGCATCTTTTCTCCCCATGTACCTCTCCAATTTGTGTACTGTGGGCAGGGACAGACAGTGAGGAGGCTGGCTCTCGCTCCAGTGTCATGTGTTGCTAGGAGGATTTTGACCATGGAGATCTGGGGTGCTAGCAGGAATGGCTGGGCTGATTTTGGCCGTTCTTGCCGTGGAGCTCTATGATAGCACTTAGTTAACCACGGGGGCCTGTTCAGACATCACATTAAGCCATGGTTGGGGCCACTAACCATGTTGCAGCAAGTGGTTAGTGAGCGTGGTTAATCCATGGTTTGGGGGAAAACATAATTCAGACGACATACTAACCCATCATGGTTAGCTAAAAAACGCTAACCATCATGGTTTAGCATGATGTCTGAACAGAGCCACTAAGTGTGAGTGAGTTATCCTGTGTCCATGTGGCTGGAGTACTGTTTGAAAAGAGACTTGCATGGGGGAGCTGGAGAAGCTCTGACTTAGGGATGTATGAGAATTATGTTTCAGTTTGTACATTATCAGAACTTATCCAGTCTCAAAACCTGAATACAAACATGAATGGAAGCTGTTTCTGTTTTTGTTCCTTCTCCCCCCAAATGTGCTTGCACATTCCTGAACTTCTGATCACATTCATTTTTTAAATAAATAAATACACACTTTAAAATGCACTTCAAAAATAAATATACAGATTTTCACATTTTATTCCATGAGGAAAATTGTGGACTTCTGAAATGTGCATGTTTCCCATCTGAAATGTTCATTTTTCCCATTGAACAAAAATAAAACAGGTCATAAACAAAATGAAAGCCATGCAAATTAAGCTTCATAGTGGAGTTCAGAGAATCCCAGTCAGCTCAAGTATCCCTTGTGCTCCCATCCCTGCTCTGAATGTGACATCAGGTTCTTGTATATCTCCTCAGTGCAAGTCTCCTTTAAATGTTACTCAGCCACATGACAACAAGAAGTGGAGTTCACTCACATTTTCTTCTTCTCTCCCAAATCAGTGCCCACCCAGGCAGGTGTGGGTGGGAGGCACTTTGACTCTCCTCCATTTGTATCTTCGAGTAGAATACTGAAGGGAGTTGAAGGGATTTAGCTCAAAACTGAACTGCAAGTGGAGATGGAAGAATGACAAATCAGTGTCTGTGGAGTTTGTTTCCTCTTATCTCAACAAATATTTTTAACCTTGAGCTATTTTTTCTAATTAAGTAAGTGTAAATTAATGAAGTTAGAAGTAGGGATTAAACAAATATGCACACGTACTATTGCATATTTAACTGCGGGAGCTCAAGGTTCTGAAGCAGTTCAAGAAAAGTGAGTATTGTCTGTTATTTTTATGAAGTGGTTGGGGGTTAAGCTGGGATGGCATAAGGATGATTGCTTAGAACTTTTTTGTATATTTTTTAACCTACTTTTTGGTGAATGGACATTAAAAAAAGAGATGAGCTCAACGTTTGTAAACCTGAGTGACACAGGGCAGAAAAGCAGGATTTATCCAGGAGGATTAAACACATATTTAGCTGATCCAAGGAACAAAGAATATGAAATCTGTGCTGAAAGGAAGAAATTGCTACAAACCTCTCTCCTTTTCTTTTCCTTTTAAGTCAGGAAAACAGCAACAACTTGGGAGTGGGTAGGAAAGAAGATAGATACCAAATTAATGTGCATGATAAATTGAGCGCCAAAGAGATCTAATCAAAATAATGGAAGTAGATATACAGTCAGGGCCAGAAATATTGGAACAAGGCAGTTGGCCTCTGCACACCACCACATTGAAGTTGAAAGGAAACACACCCAGATGGGAGTGAAGTCAGGACTTTCAGCTGTAATTCAAGGGGTTTGACCAAAGTGGGGCACTAACCATTCAGGAAGGACAGCCAGTGGCATACACACACACCCCATCGTTGGTGGCTCATAAGTAATGGAACAAACCAACATCATTTCAAACTTAAGGATTGCCTTTAATACCTACCTGGATGAAAATCCTTTGCAGTCAATGACTGCCTGAAGTCTGGAACCCATGGACATGACCAAATGCTGAGTGTCCTCCCTCGAGATGCCTTGCCAGGCCTTTACTGCAGCTGGCTTCAGCTGCTGCTTGTTTGTGGGTCTTTCTGCCTTCAGTCTTGTCTTCAGTAAGTGAAAAGCATGCTCTATTGGGTGGAGATCAGGTGACTGACTTGGCCATTGATGAACATCCCACTTCTTTGCCTGGAGAAACTCTTGGGTAGCTTTTGCTGTATGTTTTGGGTCATTATCCATCTGCAATATGAAGTGATGTCCTATCAGTTTGGCAGCATTCGGATGAACCTGAGCAGAAAGTATAGCCCTATACACTTCAGAATTCATCCTGCTGCTTTGATCAGCACTCATGTCATCAATAAACACCAGTGACCTGGTTGCATTGGCAGCCATACATGCCCATGCCATAACACTGCCTCCACCATGTTTGACAGATGATGTGGTATGCTTTGGATCATGAGCTGTTCCTTTCCTTCTCCATACTTTTCTCTTCCCATCATTCTGGTACAAGTTAATCTTGGTTTCATCAGTCCAAAGAATCTTATTCCAGAACTGAGCAGGCTTTTTTAGGTGTTTGCTGGCAAAGGCTAATCTGGCCTGTCTGTTCTTGAGCATTACCAGTGGTTTGCACCTTGTTGCGAAGCCTCTGTATTTACATTCATAAAGCCCTCTCTTGACTGTAGATGTTGACAATGACATGCCTACCTCTGCAAGAGTGTTCTTGACCTGGCTAGATGTTGTGAAAGGGTTCCTCTTCACCATGAGCAGAATTCTGCAGTCATCCACTTTAGTTGTCTTCCATGGTCTGCCAGGCCTTTTGCTGTTGCTGAACTTGCCAATTAATTCCTTCTTTTTCAGGATGTTCCAGACTGTTGTGTTGGCCACTCCCACTGTTTTTGCGATCTCTCTGATGAGTTTATTTTGTTTCCTCAGCCTAATGATGGCCTTCTTCACTCACATGGACACCTCTTTTGACCTTATGTTGGGAGTTCCAATGAACAGCTACCAAATGCACATGTAACACTCAGAACCACCTCCAGGCCTTTTATCTGCTTGATTGGTCATGGGGTGCCCAGGAAACAGGCCACCCCTGGCCATGCAGCTGCTTGTCAGCCATTAGTTCCATTACTTATGAGCCACCAGCAATGAGTGTGTGTGCATGCCACTGGCTGTCCTTCCTGAATGGTTAGTGCCCCACTTTGGTCAAACCCCTTGAATTACAGCTGGAAGCCCTGACTTCGCTCCCATCTGGGTGTGTTTCCTTTCAACTTCAATGTGGTGGTATACAGAGGCCAACTTCCAAAACAGTTATCCTTGTTCTAATATTTCTGGCCCTGACTGTAGGTATATAGAAAGCAGTTGATAATGAAAGGGATAAGATGATTTAGAACCTTAAGAATGAATTAACAGAGGTTAAGGAAAGGTTAAGTCAAACAACAGAGAGGAGAATAAACCTCATATCTGAGTTGGATATTAGCCTAAGAAAGGATAATTTAATTCTTAGAGGTATCCCACAGAATGTAATAGAAGTTTTACAAATATTTATTCATGAATTGATAATTAGAGTAATAGCAGCAGAAATGGAGAGGGAACAAAATATTGTATGGAACTGAGTATATAGAATAAATAGTGCAACAGTGTGCAAATGGCCTCTCGAAATTGTCCACCTTGTGGGCAGAGAAATTTGGGAGACAATTTCACCAAATTTCTCCAGGGAGAGAATAAATAATCAGCTGTGTCTCCAAGTTAGGGCTCCCCATTGGCAGGGCTTGTAGCACATCTTCTTTCTTTTTTGGTAAGGGGTTTGGGTTGTCAGGCTGGCCCCCAGTTTGTATCCACCACAGTGCAGGTGGGAGCAGTGTTGTGTTTAGCTCCAGGGATGAGGTGGAGTTAGTTCTCTGCCAAAACCTATCCACCAATTTCCCTCAAGTCCCCCCCGCCCCACCCCACCATGAAAGAGGCTTCCATTGTTCTGCCTCATTCAGGATGTTTTATAATTTATTTTTGTCATATTTTTGAGCTTACCTAACCACAGCTAGCCTCCCAGGCTGCCTGCACATCCAGATCTGAAAAAGCTCTATGGGAGGAACCACTTCATAGTGCCTTAAGCAGGACTAATGGAAGCATAGTAAGCTGTGGGCAGATGGATGACTTTACTATGAAAAACAGGACCCTTGTGCACACTCCTCCATCACCTCCTAAGTAAGGTAAGCCTAAGAAACCCAAACCCAACCCATGAGAATTTCTCTGAAATTTCTTCACCATTGAATATCTTGGTGAAAGTAATTTCTCTTCTATCAAACTGAATGAGAATGGTAAAAAAAAAAAAAAAAAAGTGGGATAAATTTTGGGCACAGCACTACAAATAAATAAATAAATAAATGCAAATGTAGCATGGGAAAGTAGACCTAGGGATGTTATGGTAAGAAGTTGTAATTTCAGAAGTAACAGCTTGTATTTCAAGTATTTATTGGGGCTAATAAAGCCCCAGATTAAAGACTCCAGAATACAGGCATTTCTGAACCCTAGAGCCCTATCTGGAAGGAAAGGGTTTAGCAAGATAATGGAGGAGTTGAGATTTAGACAGATTAAGTACCAGTGGGGATTTCTGCTTTAGGGAGCAAGCATGTGTGGAGAGGTGGCTGCCTCCAAAAGTGGAGGTGACCGCCTATTCAATGTACTGTGGGAGGAGCTGCATGGAGGGGATCATAGAATCATAGAACAGTAGGGTTGGAGGGGGCCTACAAGGCCATCGAGTCCAACCCCCTGCTCAATGCAGGAATCCAAGTCAGAGCATCCCTGACAGATGGCTGTCCAGCCTCGTCTTGAATGCCTCCAGTGTGGATCCTTTCCTCTACTCTCTAGCTGCCCTGCATTTGTGGCTTGATGGCCAATTTCCTATATGTCATAGCCCCGGGAATGCCCCCCTTTTCCACGCTGTTCTTAAGAGCCTGGGGATGATCTGCTCCACTACTCCAAGGTCAGTTCTCAGAAACCAACCAATCCTATGGTTGTCTGGTTGCTGTCTACTGGCCATAGGATCACGCTCTAATATGCTGGTGTTCTGCAAGGGTAAAAAATATATAATATATGGTGATTTATAATGTAAGAGAAGGTAATTTTTTTTTTAGGAAATATACTGAGAGATCTGCCAAGAAAATACAGAGGTAGGAAACAGAGTAGGGAAGCAATTGAGGATCAGATATAACTAAATAGGGATGTACAAGAATTTCATTTTCCTTTTTTTACTCAGATTTCCTCCATTTGCACCTCTGAACACAAACATGAACATGAGCACATTTGGGGCAGCGGGGGGGAGCTCACATGTTCCCGACCTTGCACATTTTTCTAATGTGAATATAATTCAAAAAAATGTGCATTTTTTTAAAAAATGTGTTTTCATGCTTTAATCTATGGGGGGGGGGAGCATATTTGGGTGCACACTTCCAAAAAATGTGTTCTGAAACAGACACTTTTCTCATTTGACTGAAAAACAAAAACAAAACACAAATGTTGAACAAAATCACTCAGAAGTGAGGCAAATTGAGATTTGAGGTGGATGTTGGGAAACCTTAATGAGCTCAAACCAAGCTGATTTCCCATCCCTACAACTGAGCAAAGTAGTTATGGAAAGTAAACTAAGTTAGAAGGAGTCACTGGGAAAACGAGGAGCAGAACTTCTTGCTTCAGTATACGACAAGACAACCTCAGACCAGAAAGGAAGGTAAAAAGTAACCACAGAGCAACAGAGCAAACTAACTAGGGTGCAATCCTCTGCATGTTTAGAGAGAGAAAAAGTCCTGCAAATTCCAAAAAAAGCTTTACAACCGGCTAGGGAATGCTGGGACTTGTAGCACTTCCTTCTGTCTAGATATGCATAGGATTGCAGCCTTACTAAATAATAATAATATTATTATTAATAATAATAATAAATTATATATATTATATAATTATATAGTTTCATTCCATATAAGGAATATATATATAAATTATATAGTTTCATTCCATATAAGGGAATGAAGATATATTTTGTTAATGTGAAAGGCTTAAATAATGCAATTAAAAGAAGAGTGTTTATGAAACTATATAATGAAAATGCAGATGCAGTAATACTAACATAAACATGCAGAATATATATGAATTGTTACTGCAATTTAAATTAGGATATGATTATTTTGTTTCTGATTCGACGAAGACCATAGGAGTAGCTACATATATTGAAACATAGATTCTGATATAGAAACAATTTGAAGACACCCAGGAGGCTGATATTTTATTTGTTTAGGTTCAGTTTCAGGGAAAAGGCATGCACTGGCTAATATATATGATCCAGATACAAATCTGGACCATTCTATAGGATTAAAAAAGAAGAAGAATTGCAGAATGATATCTTTCATTAGCAGAGGATTTCAGTGGGGTTTCAAATAATAAGTCAGATAGGTTAAAAGACTGGCAGAATAAATCAAGATTACTGGCCTTAGTGAGAAGTGAAAAATGTGAGAAATGAAAGTGAGTAATTAAATGTTTTTCATTAGTGGACATATGGTGGTTTCTATACCTTATTGAAAGAGATTATACATATTTCTCACACCCCCATGAGAATTACTCAAGGATAGATTTCTTTCTTATACCCAAGACTGATAAATACAGTTAAAGAGGCTAGCATCTTAAGGCAATACATGTAAGGATGGGTGAACGAGCAATGTACAAAATTGCTAGGATTCTCTGCACATTGTCTCATTGCTTGTCTTGTGCCCAATTCCTGTTCATGTTTGTGATCACTGCTTGCTCTGTGCGAATGGGAAACATGTGCAAATCGAGCAGCTATTGAACAGGAGATTTACACAAATCTCCTGAGATTTGCGCAAATTCCCTGATGTGCACAATTTTCCTCCATAGCCTAACGTGGGATGGTTCAGAGTACTGAGAAAATTGCATGATTTGGGAAATTTGTGCAAATTAAACTAGGAATTGGGAATGAGATGAATGTGAGCACGTTTGATAATTTGCAAATATTTTTGACAGACACGTATGTGCTCAAGCTTGAGCTCACATTTGGGGCTTTGAACGGGGCACCCTCACATGTTTTGTTGGCAAAAATGAAATTCTTATATGTCCCTACATTTTTGTTGATGCTAGCACCTTAGAGGCAATCTATGTGGATCATAATCCAATTTTGCTGAAGATAAGTATAGGTAATAATCTTAAAAAGAAATTGTGTCTCAAAATCTTATTTCTAGGTGATAAAATAAAGCATGCATGTACATGTTTGTTTCATTTCCCCCCCCACACACATAAATAATGCACAATCAATGAGTAGGATTGGTATTTGTGAAGAAGGTAAAGCATTTTTCAGAGGACAGTTGTTTTTTTTTATCAATGCCCTCATATGTTAAGAATGCAGACAAAGAGAGGGATCGTATATTACAACTAAAATTGTGGAATTGGAGAGATATCATAACAGAGTACATAAGGACCTGCTGTATAACAAACAACATTTTTCTTTTGAAGAGGGCAATAAGCTGGATAGACTATTAAATATTTACGTAGACTAAGATGGCGAAAATAAGGGGGAACACAAATAGCGTCCGCTACACTATTTGCGTTCCCCCTTATTTTCGCCATCTTAGTCTACATAAATATTTACGTAGACTAAGACGGCCAAAAATAAGGAATGCAAATTGCAGCGGCCATAGCCGCCGCCATTTGTGTATGCGTTTGTTTGTTTTTTAACCCAGACATGATAGGCTATGTAAGTCTCTACATAGCCTATCACGAATGGGGGGGGGGGAAACAGACTGCAAATGGCAGTGGCAGTGGTGGCAGCCGGTTGGAAGACCAGCCGCCGCAGCCACCGCTGGAGCCGCTGCCATCTGGAACATCTGCCCCAGGTAAGTCTCGTCCCGGGGGGGATCCACGGGGGGGCGGGGGTTGGCAGGCCATTCCGCCATGGAGTTCGGGGGGCCAAATGCACTGACATTCGGGCTCACCAAGATCCGTGGCGGAATTCTCTGACATCCCTACATTTATTGAATATGAAAAATGAGCAACTAGGGTATATCAATAAATGGAACAAGGACCTTCAAAGAAATGCCTATGGAATTGACTTTGGAAACAGATGGATCAATACATAACAGCTGCTTGTCTGAATGGTCTCCAGGCATGCTGCTCCGCCCCACCTCCTTCAGTTCAGATCTTGCCATGTTTAATTGGCAAGATCTGAAAGAGAGTTCTGGTTTCATTCAATTGAATATGAGTAGAACTCTTTGTGAGATCTCAGACCCTGCTTTATCAGGGTTCCTGATTCACATAAACAGAAATGCATTTAACAAAATCTGTACACCCCTAACCAGAGGTTGTCATTTGGGGGGGGGGGAGGTGGATGAGTATGTGTATACCACAGGCCTCTATCTGTCTAACCACTTCAGCTCTATGGTTGAACTCCAACTTCCTCCAACTCCAAGTAATCCTTTGCATCACGGACAATATGCTTTAGGATTTGAAGAATTTGTTCCATGTAGTTCCCTCCTGCAGGGGATGGTGTGCGGTAGAAGTATGAATTCCTGCTGAATGGAGGTTTGGGCAAGTCAGTGGATGGGCAAGGAAGAATGAACATTTGTATTTAAACAAATATTATTTGAATGTATTTCCTTCCAAAATACATTCTTTCTCTGGCTTCTGAGATTCTGCCGCATCCCATGTGGGATGGTGGCAGGTATGCATCCCCCTGAGCATCTGCCATGCTACAGTCTCTCTTGGCATTGGAAAGAGGGGTGGCTCTATGCTGTTGCGCCTGGGCCAGCCTTCCAAGTTGAGCAAGGCCAGCCTGTCTGTCCATGCACTAGCAGCCTCAGAACATACTACCTGGCTGATCCTGTGAGTAGAAGATGCATGTCTAAGTACACACAGGCATTACAAGGAAGAAGAGTTCTGGTAAACTTGAAAACATGTCTGTTACTTTGTGACATGTCAGATAGTCCTGATAAAAATGTTACACCACTATTGCTTTTTTGAAAATAGCTTGACATCTGGAAGCGGGGGGAACAGTATGACACCTTGTCCTTAAATGTTACACATTGATAGACCATAGCAGGATGAATTTTGGTTTATGTTCAAATATTGTATGATTGTCTGTTGGAAATGATGGGGGTTCTTTAGTTAAAGGGCATGTGTGTATATGAAGATAGACACACACACACTCCGTGGGTCAATAACTTCTATTCATTTCTCTTGAAAAGGAATGTGTAAATAAACATAAGTCCTGAAAGATCTTACATAATTTCAGAAGAACTCTCCAGGGGCTTTATAAATGGTGATTTCCCTCCCAGTCTAAACTCATCTTGATGTGATTACTTATTCTCACTGTACACTCAGCCTCTGAGTTATAGACATGTTACTCTTTATCACTGAAGCACAATGCCTATTTTCCATGGGTGAGATATATTAACAGGCGATAACTTAATCTATATGATGCTGAACTACCATCTGAGATTGGATTTTAAAGATGTAAAATAAACGCTAGATGAATGCCAATAAGAGCTGCTTATCTCATTCATTTAAACTCTTTAAAGCATTCAATAAAATGGGTGTTTGCTCTAAATCCATGAGGAGAATGTCAATGTCCTTGTTTATGCTGTTATAAACTTCAAAAGAAACCCAACAAATTGTCTCCTGCAGACAGGCCAAACACATGAAAAAAATACTAATTTGCATTATTTTTATAGTAATTACATGAATATTGGGGACTCTCTAGGCAAAACAAAAGTATATTTTGATATGTACATGTTACATTTTTTTTGAAGCTCAGGTTATTATTATAGTGAATTTTCAAAGCGCAGCCTCACCTCCCAAAAAGATCTTCCTGTAATCTCATGAAGTGAGTCATATAACATAAAAAAAGATACTGATTTGATTAAGTGAAAACATGAAGCTTCATTTTACTTTCTCTGCAGTAAACAGACTGAATTGCTTTAGTTATGTTGTGGCTTTGATGAAGGTACGTATTTGTTTTTAGTGCTGTCCCAAACATTTCTTCAATAGCTTTTGACCATTCTCCTTCAATTTAAAAGCAATTGAGTTCCAAAAAAAAGGGGGGAGATTTTCATGGGTTAGATTCTTGTGCTTACCTTATAACATGACAAAGGAATGTATAAGAGTGTCCTGTCTTTCCTTGTACAATCATATGTCCAGTAGCCTGTAGCTGCCTCAGCTTCACACACTTCAGTTAAACTCCGGGGGAAAATATAATGAGGTAATTTCTCCCATTGGGTTCAAGAAACATAAGCAGCTGTGGATGCTGAAGAACAATTGAGAGGGGCTGTGTAACAGAAATAAACACCCCCCCACCACCCTTAACCACCTTACGGTGATTAGTTAGGCTAAAAAACACCACCAAAAGACATTCAAAACAAATTACAAAATGCCCTGAGAATGAAGCAGAAAAGTGGCAGTCTCTTTCATGGGGCTAGAGACAATAGTCCAAAAACATTCAGGAAATTGGGGGAGAGATTTTGACACACCAGGCCAGCTCCGCCTCTTCCCTGGAGCTAGACACAATACCGCCCCCCCACACACACCCCTGCATCGTGGAGTATGTAAAATGGGGCCCAGGCTATCAACACCTTTGATGCTGTTGCCACTTGCAGTGGCAATGCAAAAACCAAAAAAGCAAGAACACCCGTAGGAAAAAGTAAGAAGCTGTGTTATAACCCCTGCTGATGTTGAGCCCTAACTATGAGAAACGGTTAGAGAAAATCTCCCCATGAATAAATTAGATGAAATTGTTCATACAATTTGTCTGCCCACAAACTAGGGGTGTACAAACCCCACTTACCATTCTGCTCCGGGGTCCACTGGGGGGGGAAGCGATACGTCCCTCCCCCTGGAATCCTCCCCAGCTGGTTCTGCTCCATGGCGAGTCCGCAGAGCCGCCAGCTGGGGCCACCCAGGGATGGCAGAGAATTTCTCCACGAATCTTCGGGAGGCCGAGTGCCGACGCATTCGGCCCCCCTAAAGTGTTGAGGAAATTCTCCGCCGGCCCCCTGCCCCCCCCCGAGATGGGACTTACCTTTGGCGAATGTCCCTCTCGGCGGCGGGTCCCGGCAGTGTTTTGGCGGCGTTTCGGCGGGGGCGGCGGCCGGTCTCCTGACCAGCTGCCGCAGCCGCCATTACAAAATTAAAAAGTACAGTAAAAAAAAAACACACACACCCGTGATAGGCTACGTGACGATTTACGTAGCCTATCACGGCTAGATTTCCAAAGTCAGCCATGATAGGCTACGTAAATTGTCACGTAGCCTATCACGGGTGACTTTGGAAAAAAAAAAGCGCATACACAAATGGCGGCGCCCATGGGGCGCCACCATTTGCGTTCCTTTTGGCACGTCTAGTCTACGTAAAGAGTTACGTAGACTACGGCGAAAATAAGGGAATGCTATTTGCGTTGCCCTTATTTTCGCCATAGTCTACGTAAATCTTTACGTAGACTAGACGTGCCAAAATAAGAAACGCAAATGGCGGCGCCCATGGGGTGCCGCCATTTGCATATGCACTTTTTTTTTTTCAAAGTCACCCGTGATAGGCTACGTGACGATTTACGTAGCCTATCATGGCTGACTTTGGAAATCTAGCCGTGATAGGCTACGCAAATCGTTAAGTAGCCTATCACGGGTGTGTGTGTTTTGTTTTTGTTTTTTTACTCTCTTTTTTCGCGGCCGGGGAGACAGGGCGCTCCTCCCCGGCCTGAATTTCACCAGCGAGGGATGGGGCGCCTCCCCCCCCGGCCTGAATTTAGGCCGGGCGAGGCAGGGAGCCTCCCCCCCTCGCCTGAACTTCGGGGGGAGAACCGAAGCGCCTCTCCCCCACCGCGAAGCAAGCTGCAGGACAAGGTAAGTCCCTTTCGTCCATCCCTAGGGCCACCCGCAGCAGGACTTCCATCTGCTGCCGGGCTGCGGCCGCAAATGCTGTCTGGCGTAAGGGATGCCATTTGCATCCCTGCTCTTTGCCGTGATAGGCTACGTAAATATTTACATAGCCAATCACGGCTAAGGGCAGGCATGCAAATGGCATCTGCTACGCTGCATGCCATTTTGTTCTGCACCCCGGCGGTGGATGGCTGCGGAACGAAGACGATGGAGCCGGACCAGCCGCTGCTAGGTAGGGTCCGTTCCGGGGGGATTTCAGGGGATGGCAGGGGGTAGTCCGTTCTGCCACAGACTCTGGGGGGCCGGATTCTAAAGAATCCAGCCTCATTGGAGTCCGTGGCAGATTTCTCCGCCATCCCTACCACAAACAGGGTATTTTGAGAGGTCAGCTGTGCACAGCTCTATTTATTTTAACACTTAACTAAATGAGTTTGTACAGATCTGGACCCAACTCCATCTCCAGTTCCACTAAGGAATTTATTTATGTATTTATTTATTACATTTATATCCCACCTATTTTCCTTCATAAGGAACCCAAGGCAGTGTACATAATGCTCCTCTCCATTTTTTCCTCATAACAACCCTGCGAGGTAGGTTGGGTTGAGAGTCTGTGACTGGTCCAAAGTCACCCAGTGAGCTTCCATGGCCAATTGGGGACTAGAACACCACCCAGTTAGAGTGCAATCCTATGCTTGTCTACCCAGAAGTAAGCCCCTTTGAGTTCAATGAGACCACATAAGTGTGTATAGGATTGCCGTCTTACTTACTTAGGGTGCAAAATTCTGCATGTTAAGACAGACAGACAGACAGACAGACGGACAAGTCCTGCAATTTCTGGCATTCCCCAGCCGAAGTATTTTTGTCCTGCTCCTGAGCCAAAAAATAGTCCTGGAGTAGCATACACTCAACCAATAAAACAAGACAATCCCTTCCCAAGAGTCTTACAATCCAAAAGGTTTGACCCAGATCTGGGTAATTCAGCTTCACCTTTCTTGTCAATGGGTAGCTGAAATTAACATCGGTTGGAACTTAAGTACTAGTTGCTTTACCAGTTCTTGGGGGTGGGGAAAGATGTAAGGGGATTCGCTGTTACCTGAAGTAGTACCATCACCTATACAAGGTACCTGGTAGAGAAACTGAAAAGTTGTATTCTGTTGTAATACTGGGTGTCAGGAAAAACTAGATATGTTCTTGGTGTACCCTGCCCTTTCTGCCCTGACTAAGCGTGCTGAGGTAGTTTCAGAGTTGGTGTTACAATTCCCCTGGTTACTAGCACTGAGGACCTTCAACATCCATGTGGAATTTGCCTAATTGGATGTGGCTCAGAACTTCATAGCTGCCCTGACAACCATGGGATTTCTCCAGTGTGTCATCAACATGTCTTCTTATGTGGCAGGACACAGAGCTGTTTGTCTATTTCAGAATAGTAGGGACCTTTTAGAAGAGGTATACCATCGCCATGGCCTAGGGCACAGATACTGGGATGTTCCAGTCTTTATTGGCATGGGGGACCAGATAAATTGGTCCACTCCCAGAAACATTCCAGAATATTCTGAGTAATGTATTGGTCTGTAACAGCCTTGATGTCTCCAGCCTGTTTTGCAAATATAATGACAACTGTTGCAGGCTCTAGATGCTATTGTTGTTAGATGTATTGGTTCAGGAAGACAGGACAGGGTTTCAGACTGCAATGTATCTGCAATGTTTCCCTGGTCAGTGATCTTTTCTAGAGTTGGGGAGCATCAATATGACTCCTGCTCTCCTTCTAGACCTCTCAGCAGCATTTGACAATGTAGATTAGAGGTAGGCAACCTGGTGCCCTCCAGCTGTTTTGGACTACAAATGCCATAATCCCTGCCAGAGGATAGGATTAGAGGATTTCTGTGCTACACTGGCTCACAGGATGTGGTCTGTGGGCTGCAGCAAGAGACACATGTGCAGTGGTTAGAGGGCTGGACCAGAGAGACCCAGGTTGAAGTCCCAGTTGACCATAAAGCTCACTGCATGAGTTTGGGCCAGTTACTGACTCTCAGCCTAACCTAACCTACCTCACAGGATTGTGAAGATAAAATGGAGAGGGGCAAGACCTTCAGAAAATCAGCACATTGGCCTGGATTCCAATGTTTCATTTACCCACCATGTGGGAAAACAATCATGGATCAGGTATTTGTGCTGCATTTCCGCTTTCAGAAAGATGAGATGGGTCCCTGATGCTTCTGTTTTTTTTCCCCACCAGTACATCCCATTTCCTCCTCTCCTGAGGATCAAACTACATGTTGCTTTAAAGATGTAGAGTTGTGTTTTGCTTTACTTAAAAGTAAGCACATAGGACCTAATATGGGTCTGGACCCTGGAGTGGGGGCTGGGGGGTGGTAACTCTTTGCCCTACACCTGCAATTTACATTACAACTGGATTCCTTTTTGGCAATATAAATGGGAGATGTGTGTGGGTGGGGGGATGATGAAGATTTGGACCACAGTGGGGGAAGGACTAAAGGATTTTTGCCCTGTCTTTCAATCCAGCCTGCTCAGGCTGTGCTATATGGCCAGACTGTTGCCTGTTTACTGCCTTAGGGATGTTAAATGTCCATTTGGAGGTGTGTGTGGGGGGGAGACCTCAGCCAGGAGGGAACTGTAGCTGTCTAGGGCCAATGAGACACTATGCAGAATGAATATCTATGGCCCAGGAGCCTTTGTTTAGCAGGAGAAATGCAGTTGCCATGGCTGTGATGAGATGCATTTTGTCCATTAGCAAACTAGGAAAAAATAAACTTACTAGAGAACTCTCCTCCTCCTCCCTCCAATCCATTCATTCTGTGTTTCAGCCACAATATATATATATATAAAAAGGAACCAATTTTGAAACCTCTGCTGTGTGCAAATAACTCACTGTCCATAATTCAGGAACATTTTTTTTCTTAATTTTGTCCAGCTGCTCGCTTCTAACTTCTTCACTGTGTAGGTATCACTTGGAAATGCTACTTCCCTCCAAGCGACTTCTCTCATCCTTCTAATTGTGTCCACGTTCCTTCGGCTTACTCTACAGTTGGCTTAAGAAGTGCAGTTGTTGTCAAATTCAGTCTGTGTGCTGCCTTGTACTTTCACTTAAAAAAAGAAGAAGAAGCCTTAAACAAATGTAAAACTCTCAGGGGACTCCTGAAGGCAAACATTATCTTAGTCCTCCATGGCTTGTCTGTTCCTTGCTGGAGGCCTTTGAAGATCCAGCAGACATCCGTTGTAAATGTAATCAGTAAAGGGGCATCTGGAAGTTAAATAGCTCATGGCTGTATTTTCTATGCAAAACTTAATATG
Organism: Heloderma suspectum; assembly: GCF_057233095.1. Lineage (NCBI taxonomy): Eukaryota > Metazoa > Chordata > Lepidosauria > Squamata > Helodermatidae > Heloderma > Heloderma suspectum. Next base: position 30,753,054 of record NC_139465.1, read on the forward strand.
CCCTCATGGTCTTATAACAACTTTCAACATGTCATTAGCAGATGCCTTCCTTGCCATCTTTTTAAAACTCTCTCTCTCTCTCTCTCTATATATATATATATATATATATGTATGTGTGTGCGCGCATGCGTGCACGCACACATGCGCATGCACAGATAGATAGATAGATAGATAGATCACAGTTTACTGATTTGTATTTGCTTATTAGAGGAACTGTTTCTATCTTAAGGACTGTTGTGAGTTTCACAGTTGTCTCGATGCTTTCCCCCACCCTACTCCCAATTATAGGCTTCCAATAATATTTGCAAAATATTAGGGAAGTCAGAGAATTCTGCCACGGATTCCAGTGAGGATTCTGCCTGGAATCTGTGGCGGAACGGCCTCTGCCCCCCCCCCCGCAGAATCTCCCTGGGACGGAACTTACCTGGGGCAGATGCGGCTCTGGTGGTGGCGGCGGCAGCTTCGGCGGTGGTGGCTCCAGCTGGTCACCCGGCCAGCTGTGTCGGGGCTGCTGCGGCCGCCATTTGCGTTCTTGCAGCCGTGATAGGCTATATAAGTATTTACGTAACCTATCACGGCAAAGAGCAGGAACGCAAATGGTGGCTGCTACGCCATTTGCACCCCTGCTCTTTGCTGTGATAGGCTACGTAAGTATTTACATAGCCTATCACGGTAAGGCAGCCAGCCACACAAATAGAGTAGCGGCTGCCATTTGCATGGCTGCCTTTACAGTGATAGGCTACGTAAATACTTACGTAGCCTATCACGGCAAAGGGCAGGGGCGCAAATGGCATAGCGGCTGCCATTTGCATCCCTGCTCTTTGCCGTGGTAGGCTAGGTAAATACTTACATAGCCTATCACAGCTGCTTGCAAGGATGCAAATGGCGACTGCTACGACGACCGCCATTTGTGTCCCCAGCAGCCAGGCCACGGACGGAACTCCAGCTGCGGCCAGCCCCTGCCGGTGGCTCTGCGGAGTCACCGTGGAGCAGAGCTGGCCAGGGAGGATTCTGGGGGGAGGGACAGAGTGCCTCCCCCCCACTGCGGATGCCCCAGCATGGAGCCAGGTAAGGGATTAGTACATCACTACAAAATATCTCTAAAAAGATTACATAGAAATGGGTTATTCTCAGAACTTTTCAGGCTTGTTTGATTGTTACTCCAGCTTGCTACAAGCTCAAAAGGTTGATAAAATAAATATAAGAACTAAAATAAATAATAATGCTCAGTACTGCTGATCCCCGCCCCCCAATGACACTAGTATGATGGTGATTTGTAGCATTGTTCACAGTGCATGCAACTAAGACTCCATCACTAATTATGAATGAGCGAATAGAGGTGGTGATCACAATTCATAGCTTGAACATGTTTTTGATGTTATTTGTAGACCATATTCTTGTGGATTTGTTAGGGTATCATTGATATATCAGCCTTCTTCCTGCATTCCCTCCATGCATACGCTAAACATGTGGAGGGAAGAAGGACTCCACCTGCTGGGTCCCAACAACATGTGTCCCACTGGCTTCTCCACATGTTGTGTGGGATGTTTGTGAAGGAGCAGCTACATGTGTACTCCATGCAATCGGAACCTCTGTGAGTTCCCAGTCATATAGAGCACACATGGGCATGCAGCAAAGAAGTCACTGGTTGTCATAGACCTGAACTAGGAGTCCTCAGATACAGAAACCTTGAGTAGTAACCCTGATGAGGAGATGAAGCCATTCCCTAAGCCTTCCTATGTAGGTTAACGAGTACCAGATTCCACATTCTGTCCCTTGAATCCTGAAATGGTGCTTTTGCTGCCAGATTCCAATGAATTAAGGATGTATGAAACGCTTACCTTATTCCGTGCTGGGGCATCTGCAGTGGGGGGGAGGTGCCCCGTCCCTCCCCCCAGAATCCTCCCCAGCCAGCTCTGCTCCATGGTGGCTCCGCGGAGCCACCGGCCACAGCTGGAGTTCTGGCCACAGCCGGGCTGCTGCGGCCTCAAATGGCAGCCGTCGTAGCGGCCACCATTTATGTCCTTGCAGGCAGCCGTGATAGGCTATGTAAGTATTTACCTAGCCTATCACGGCAAAGAACAGGGACGCAAATGGCGGCTGCTACGCCATTTGCACCCCTACTCTTTGCCATGATAGGCTACGTAAGTATTTATGACTAGCCGGACCCGCCGGACCCGCCGCCGGACCCGCCGCTGCCACATCCGCCCCAGGTAAGCTCCGTCCCAGGGGTATTCTGCGAGGGGGGGCAGGAGGCCATTCCACCATGGATTCTGGGGGGCTGGATTCTAAAGAATCCGGCCTCACTGGAGTCTATGGTGGAATTCTCTGACATCCCTGCAATGAATGAACTGTTGGCTTCTTGGGGGATCATGAAATTCCAGAGGAGCATCACCTGTATAAGTCCCCCCAACTCAAAACCCTTCTACCTAGAAGCCAACAGTTACATAAAAAGGCACTGGCCCTTTCACTGACTAAAGACAGAATTTTGACACAGGGAATGGCATGTCTGTATGCACCCCTTTCACTTCGCAAATGGGTTAGGAAAGGATAACCAAATAATAAAGGCAGTCAGCTTCTTAACTAAATCTGATCAATCTGTCATTTTATTAATTTTGTTCAGAATGGTGGCATCCATATCCCTAAGGTTGCTGCCATATTGAATGTGGCTACTGAAAATACCTTGCTATTTCAAATTTCTGGATGCTGTTTGGAAAAGTTGCTTCATCTCATTAGACTTATTCTGGGGTAAAATAAGGATCAAGCATACATTCTGGGATATTTTGGGGGGGAACTTTGAGGAGTGGGCATGATGGTTGAAACTAGCTGGACTGAAAAAGAGTCATCAGTGCTACAAGAACTTTGCACATGTCTTTATGAGTACAGGTATTATGGAATTCACAATACTCTAACAAAGATGCAGGTGCCATTTGATATTGCCATCAAAAGTAGGTCATGGTCTCTAGAAACAATACTGAAATAATGTGCTTGCTCTCTCTCCCTCTCTCCCTCTCTCCCTCTCTCTCTCTCAATCTGGGAATTTGTAATTGAGCATTTGAGTAGACACATCACACTGAAAATTACTGATACTGCCTAGTCTATCCCTCAGTAGTCCCAACACTGAAACCTGAAAATACACAGTTGGAATGATCAGGTGATGCATCTCTTACTGAGCCAGATGATGCCAGGTGATGTATCATCTTGCATCTCTTGATGCATCTCAAGATAATCTGAACTCTTTTCTCAAGATAATCTCAAGATAATCATTCTCAAGATTATTTCAAGATAATTCGTTTTGTCTCAAAATAATTCTCAAGATCATCTCTGCATCTCCAGATAATCTCATTATGCATCTCCAGATAATATCTCTCTTGCTGGGCCAGATGATGCAGACCAGGTGATGCATCTCTTGCCAGGCCATACTGTGCATGGAACTGTGTATTGTTCCATGCACAGTTGGAACACTCAGGTTAATGATCTCTTACTGGGCCAGACCATTTCACGTCAAAGGCAGAGGTTCCATGTCCAGGGATACTAGTTATAAAAACATTCCTGCAAGTATTGGTGCACTGGGGAGAAATGTTCTAGCCCAGCTTTCTCTTTCTTCCTGATGTGCTACTTTTCTTTACATTTATTTAGTTCTTTTTTTTTTACCTGAAAGAACATTAACAAAATCTGATGTCCTGCCACCTGCAATGTGAAGTGCTACAGTTCCTCAGAACTATGCCACAACATTCTGCTACTTGTGAAGATTTTGTGGTGTAACTGGTGACAAAAAATGTAGACGTTCTCATTTAGTCAAGGTAACTATAGAAGGTGGTGGAATTACATTAATAAATGGCTGCACAGCAAAAGAATCAAACACACACACACACACACACACAGAGGGAGAGAGAGAGAGAGAGAGAGAGCGAGCGCAAAACTGGTCAAAGGTGGTAGAATTTCTCTATCAACTTGAGCAGGCTGTAGCAGTCAGAGCTTTATCGCTCTGCATTCACTGATTGGAAACACAGCCATGATGCTGTGCTTTTAACTGCTTGTCCTTCTACTGAGGGTGCTGTTAAGCAGGGATGGATGAATCTGCCAACTTTGGTTTCTCTGAGTTTCTCATTTTTCCAGTATTTGTATAAATGTCCACATGAAAATGTGTATGCATTTTTGTTCAAATTTCTCCTAATACATGCATTTTTGTATGCAGTTTTGCCATATATATATATATATATATATATATATGGCTAGGAAGGCTTTTGAAGGAGTTGCAACATTCTCACTGAGTTGGGGTGAGCAGTTGCTCATCAGATTCTGAGTCCTCCTCAGGGCACTGCTGTCTCTGAGCTTCATAACATGTCAGGGGGGACTTATAGCAAATATATACATGGATTCTGGCCAAGCTTCAGCTCATTGCGAGTGGAGATGGGTCAAAGAAGATGCAGACAACAAGCTTGGGTTGAAAATTGGGCCACATTTATTGAAATATTTGCAAAGGGGTAACTAGGACGGGCATCTAACTGTGTCAGCAGCTATCCGACACTTCTTGGGCGAAAACACACCCAGCCTGAGGGGTGGCGGTGATCTCACCATCCCTCTGGACTGCCCCTTCTGGGGGAGGTAGACCTTCCGGTGTCACCCCCAACCCGGTGCCGCACAACACCTGGGTGAGTGAGTAGGGTTGGTCTCCCAGGCAACCCTTATCCCCCCGCCGAGCTGCACAACCCGTTCGGGGGGCCTCAGGCATCACCTGTCACCATAAGGTGCCTCTGCATGCACACCATCCCTACTCCCTTTTCTGTTTTGCCTGTCCTAGCCACCACAGGAGTCACAAGCCTGTTGCTTGTGAAACTCCCCCCACCTGCGCAGAAGAAGTTCCCGCAGGCCTCTTTGCAGATCGGACAAAAATAAGTCGTTCCCTATGTCTGACAGGTGGACGCTGTCCTGCCTGTAAAGCTCCCTCCTAGTCCAATGGATTCCTTGGTGGTTGATATAGCCATCACCATGCTCTGACAACCCATGTGCCAATTCTCTGTTCACCTTGCGCCGGGCCCGTTCCATGGCCGCATTGCTCTGCGCCCTCCACATGATTCTAGGGAGCACTGAGGACCATAATATGGTCACCCCCGGCCAACGATGTTGGATCGTCCACAGATCAGCCAATGCCTGCTCAATCAAGACCTTTCCAGGCTTGCAGCCCCTCCTAGGTGCAACACCAGGACCTGTGGAGGGAAACTGACCAAACCTCGATGAAAGAGTGTGGGGAGAAAAGCGTCCCATCACATACCCCGTCGGCCGAGCCATTGTATTGCCACCTTTTGAGGAAACTGCTGCCTGGATCCGAAGGCCGACGTAGAAGCTCTGCGGGCAGCCCAATAAACCATACTGTGCCCACAAATGAGCACCCGTACCGGCATTGGTCGAATCCCATCTAAATAAAACATTGGGGAAGGCGAAGAGAATCATCATGAAGCATCAGGCAACTTGCGAATGTAAGAGCGGAAGGCCCTGGAGCGCCATCTCCCTACCGCCTTCACTTGCTTGGATGAAAAACCTATGGCAGCTGCCATAGAGGCTGCCCCAATATGGAATGAGTGAGTCCCAAAACGATAATGCCCCAGACCCAGTGTGGTCAAGGCTAACTTAGTGACTGCCCAAAATTGGAACTTTGTCAGTGGTGAACCGTCAACATGGCAAAATAGGGGACCCTCACTGGCCCCGCAGTGCCCAATGAAAGCCTGCAAGGCCCTGACAGGGCATAACTCGTCGGCCTGGGCCACCAATGCTCCCTTGCCTGACTGGTCGGTTTTTGATCATCGAATATGGAGGTGAATCAAGCTGGGATGGATCTGGATATCGGAGTACCTCAAGGCCCTCCTGGTGGTGTCAGATTTGGATGCCCAGACCAGTTCTGAAATCCTAAGGGCCCCAAAAAAGGCTGTTAAAGCTGCAGCATGAAAGAGGGAGGCTTCGTATGGAGAAGAGCAAATGGAGGGCCACAATGCCCGAAGCCCTATAAGAATAACTGGCGACAAACAATGCCTAGCATCTGACGGGGCGGGAGACATCCGTGCCCAGCCTTGCACAGCCCTTAGGGATGGGGGAGAATTTCTCCCCGAAACTTCAGGGGGCCGAGTGCCAACGCATGCGGCCCCCTGAAATCGGTGGTGAAATTCATTGTAGTATGAGCTAATTCAGGGATCACACCATTCCTTTCTGAGTTGTGATTAGTGTTTGGGTCTTGGACCAAGACCAAAGAAACACTTTCTGCAATGTCCTTTGTTTTCCAATGAAAGTGCCTCCCTCATTGAGCATGCATATCTTGATGTGAAAATCAAACCCCATGAAAATCCAGCTCTGTTACAACCCCCATTTAAAGCCTTTTCACATGGTGCCACTCATTCTTTTCATTCGCACTGCCAAAAGTCACCTTCCCGATGGCTTTCAATTTTAGTAGAGATACTGGCTGCATAGCTGATGTTTGTATTTTTAAATTCAAGATGTGTTTGACAGCCAATTGCTAGGAGATAGCTTCTATTTGGACTGTCAGCTTTGCACATTATGTGGTCTTAACCAGAGCACTCAACTCCTGCACACTCAGACATTTCAGTTTGTATTGTGGCATGCACCATTATATCTGTGTATTTGTTACCTGTCTCCAAATTACTCTTTTCCTCTACTCTATTAGATGTTATTTCATGATGTTACAAACCAGCTGTAACAAACTCTCCTGTCTATATACAGGTTCCGGTGGTAAGAAACAAGGTATATTAATATATTGTCTCTAGAATCATGGCGTTTGTGTAAATTGCAGCATCTTTGATAGAGGAACAGGCAGTTAAAAGCTTTGCATCATGGCTGTGTTTTCAGTGGGTGAATTTAGAACTGTAAAGTGCTGGCTGGCTATTGTAATCTGTACAACTTGATAGAGATATTCTACTGCCACTGACAAAGGTGGCTTTGTGTGTGTGTGTGTGTGTATTTATTCCTTTGCCAACTCCCATTATTACTTATTTATAAATGTCTTAGTGCCTTTGCTATTTGGTAAAATGCACAATGGACAAAGAGGTGTGTGTGTGTGTTTTAAAATAAGGAACTATAAAACAAAAACAAAAATACTCTTTGTTCATTGGGTATTTCACCAGTTGTTATGCACATTAGCCATTCAACTTACATTTCTCCTAACGTATATACTTTCTCCTCTTGAATCTCCCCCTAATAGTAGATGAATTTGAAGAATACTTGAATAATAACTTCAGTCAATATACTTGATGAGGCAGAATTCAATTTTGGCAGGATTCTGAAGGAAAGTTTTGGGGAAAAAGTTCCTCAGGAAAATAGAACTGATAACTGATGAATTAATTTGCTGAACTGCACATGGGTGCAATGGATTGAAGGAAGATGCAACCCCTAAAATGCCAGGGATGGATGTAAATAGCAATCCACTGATGAAGAGCCTCTTTACTCAGCTATCTACAATTCCACTTGCTGGTTTGGACCCTAACAAGTATTTGGCAGTCAGCCTCTTTTTATCTCCATATTGAATTCAGGCATGGGCTCCTTTCGTGCCTTTTTGGGCTTTGCCCCAAATGCTCCCCCATAGCTATAGCTATAGCTATAGCTATAGCTATAGATATAGATATATCTCCCAACATGTGTTGAAATGATACTGGGTGTACAGAAGAAGTTAGTAAGCATCAAGAGGCATACAAAGCTCAGATAGTTAATGTGCTCTCCCATGAAAGGTTATTGCACATAGAAAATAGTCATAACTCAGTCTTAGAGTACATGTTTTGCATGCATAAAGTCCAAGCTTCAATCCCTGGCATCTCCGGGTAGGACTGTAAAAGAATTCTTGTCTGAACTCTGAAACCCTCAAAAATTCTTGCCAGTTAGTGAAGAAAAAATACTGAGCTAAATGGACCCATGGTCTCACTAATATAACATAGCATCCTATCTTAAGAATACAGGAAACTCAACATGGATGAAACAAAGAAAATTGAATCCCATGTTTCTGGGTAAAAGCACACCTGGAAGAAGTCAGAATAGATCATAATCTGGCCCTGCTTTTAACCTTGTAAAGATGACTGAGACATTTGTTGGGTTCACATTTTAATTCAAACTTAGCAAATGCACGCTTCCAAAACCTACTCATGAACCAGAATGTAGTGATATGGCAATATTCACACTTCCCTGAACGTTGCAGTGCAGTTCACAAATTTAAAAACAAGCAAACATACAAAACGCTGCCCACAAAAATTTGTACAATAGGGGGAAGTACACACAAAAGTGTGCATATTATGAGAAACTGTGCACAAACCACATTGTTTTAAGAAAAAACTGCTTGCAAACATGCATATATTTGGAAAAGTGTGCACAAAACTGTGCTGATTTAAGTAAATGTGCATGAAAATACATACGCATATGAGTGTGCACCTAAAAAAAGAAGAAGCAAATTTATAATCTGATGTGGAAATAAATAGGACAGAATAAACACAAAGTAAGAAAACTGAAAAACTGAATGGAATCTAACTTGATAGATTCATCCAGGCCTACACGTTTGCCCATTTTGTCATTCAAAATCATTATACAATTTAGGGCGTGCAATCCTATGGGGAAAGGCGTGGCTGTCTCCGAACTTGGAGGCAACTGCCTATCCAGAGCTGGGCAGGAGAAGCACGGAGGGGATCATTCCCTCCTTGCTTCTCTTGCTCTGCATTTGCTGCTGGACAGCCAGTTTTGGTTGTCTAGCCACGGGAAGGCGGAGCGGGAGAGGAGGCTGCCGGACGACACATAGGATGTGTCGTACTGGCATTTCCCCCTTCCCTGCCTTGGAACGCCCCCCAGAATGCCCTGTTTTGGCTGCTCCATGCTCCTGTTCCAAGCACGGGGCTGTTTCATGCTGCCTGTGAGGCAGCATGGAAAGAGGGGGAAGTTGGTTCTCTGGGAACCTACCTCGGACCACAGGCTCTGGGGCCAGTTCCCAGAAAACCGCATATCCTATGGCCATCTAGCCGCTCGCTGGTAACCATAGGATTGCTCCCTTTGTTTGTTTGTTTGTTTTTGCATGTTTATCTCACCTACACACATATACCCATGGTAGTCCTTTGGGTCCTAAAAGGAGGAGGAGGAGAAGGAGTTCAAACTCTTCTGTCTTTTTATCAGTTCTGTCCCAGCACAGGTGATAAGGTATGTGGCTAAGTAGAAGTCTGAATTATAAGGTTTATATTATCTGGTTGTGGCACATGGTATACATTCTCTGGGCTCAAATAATTCAAGCCAGGGTAGGATGTGTGTATGCATGCATGCTTCTGTGTGCACAACTGTGCAGGTTTCCCCATAGTATCCATCTAGCTATGCTCCAGAGGGTGCAAAGGTTTACACTTCAGTGCTATTAACAGGGCCAGCAGGTCCTTGAAGGAAACAATACATCATATTGAATTGAAGCTGCAATTGCAATAGAAATTGTTCCTTGAGAATAAATGAACTGCCGCTTCTCTTGAATGCTTATACTGGTAAATGATCATTTAAACTGTGGGTCATTGATGAATGCATCCATCATCCTTCAGGTATCACAAGACACCAGTGGCACTAAGATAAGTTCTCCTTGCCACCTAATGGTTTTTCATCTATCTAGCAGAAACAGAAGTCACACTGGACAAATAATAATAATAAAAAGCTAGGGAAAGGCTCACAGCATGAGAAAGGTGTTACAATTATTGGAAGCACTGATGTATATAAATGAATGCAAAAGCCACTGACATCCCTCAATATTTACTTAGAAAGTGAGCTGGGGCTTCTTAGCATTCAAAGAAAGTTGGGAATGAATCCAGAAAGCTAAAGGTGCTGTGTCCCTGGGTTCATTAAACACAGTCTGACTTCAAATGAGACACTTCCCAAAAAGATTGCCCCTATCAGGCCTCAGAATATATATATATCTGTATCTGTATCACGGAGCCAATGATTCATGAATGATCCTTGTAATGACCCCAAAATTAATACTTTCCAAAAACAATGGCTACTACAAAAAATGGGAACTGCATCTGGTGTTTCCAGAAATATGGATCAAGGTTTGAAGAACAACAGCTTTAATACACAACCGTGTTTGCAGACATAATGCTGGCCCAAGGTATAGCATTAAGAGGATGAGCATCAGAGAGTTGCATGGTCCCCTCTCCGCCTCTGGGACAGTTGTGAGGAGGAGACTGGAAGTGTCTGCTTCTATTTTAGGTTAACCACAGTTATCTGAACCCCAAACTGTGGTTAGTCTTAACTATGGTTAGTTGAAAGACACCAACTTCATAACTGAAGCTGACAACGGTACGGCTAGATTCAGATGACACCGCAAACTAGAAGTAAAAACTTCTGATCTTCTCTTTACAACCGTGCCAGAGGAGGCATCAGGAGAGGTTACACCAGAGGAGGAGGAGGCCTGACAGAGACTTGCTGTGGCTCATTCTCATAACAGTAAACTGTGGTTTAGTGTTCTGTCCAGACTAGCTCTCTTCTTCAATGCTCATTGATCAAGCAGCTAGGTGATCCCTTTGTAATTATACATGGATGAATTAATTATTCCCTAATAAACTCAAATACAAATATTTTGTGTTGCATCTTCCCCACTTCTCTTAAAGTAAGAGATCCAAGAGTATAGTTCTAATTGGCTGTACTTTTCCCTTTCCTGCTTATTGTCAATGTCAGCACCTTTTCTGCCATTACCAACTGATGAAAATATGGGGTTGCAGTTCACAGAAACAGCCTGGATGCCCCATGGCCTTTTCCTGAAACTGATTTTAATGCCAGGGCTCAACCATGTAATACAGAGTGACACAGACACACACAGAAGGACAGGCAAGAGACAGAGACAAAGAGACACACAGAAAGACACACAGAGGCCCTATGCAGGTATTTGGGCAGCACACATGAAAGCTAAAATGATCGTAGAGTGAAGGCATGTACAGAAGCCCCACCTTCAACATCTCTGGGTATGCAGGCACCTTTTGTGTTTATCACTAATGGTTCCTGTGGAGGGGGATTGTAAGCATGTTCAGCATGTAAATGTGCTTACAAGCCTCCCTACGATGGAGAACTCTGCCTTATCAGCTTTCCTGAATGGCTGATGGTGGTGAGTTTGCAAGTATGTTTGTCATGGACTGGCAATGCCTTGTTCCATAAGTAGAGAGAAAAACATGCAAAATGGTGTGCCCCCACTCCTTTTTGCCTTTCCCTGCCTCTGGCCTTTTCCATTGCCATCAGGTGGAAATCTCTGATCTCAAGTATCTACTTTAGGTAGTGTGAAAATTGGCTATTAGATGTGGGGAGATAACCCCAAAAGAAAAGAGATGACGACATTCCAAATAATAAAGTTTCAAATTGTACTTAAGAAAAATGCTAATAGGAAGAAGTGTTTAAATCTGAATGGATACACACAACACATGTGTGTGTGCGTGCGTGCATGTGCACACATACACCATATGAGCAATAGGGTAATAAAAACACCCAGGGATCAATGCATCCAGCTAACCTCAGTAGACTGTGTCCCTATTTTATCTGTATACAAGAAATATCTTACTGTCATTGGTCTAGCTCTCTCAACCAGTTCTCCAATTCCAGCAGCTCTGATACTTTTATCTAAGACTCTGGCTTGCCTCTTCTTTCCCTCACTCTCCCTCTTATTCTCTTCCCATCTGCCTTTGCCTTATGTCTCTAAAATTGTTCCCCCCACTCCCAATTCCAACCAATCAGGAGAGTTCCTTGTTCATTTCTGCAATCTAAATTTCCATTTCCTAAGCTGAAACTTCTCTCTCTTCTTCTCACCTTCTGTTGAATTTTATAATCTCCTGCTTCTCTGAGCATCACTTCCTGATCCCTGCATTCTGACTAAACTGTTAACTTCTAAACTATTAAACTTTTGGCTGAAACTGATAAGCACACACACAAAAGATTACACCCCATAATATCCTAAAACCAAACAAAAAAAGGGGGCAGTTCTGTTTCTTCACAACGTTAAACTGGACACTCTTGTAGCCCCTCTGCAGATCTTCATGCTCAAGGCATGGATATGTACAGAGGAGATGGGCACATTGGGATGTTGGAAGCAGGGCTTGCATACACACACTCACCCCACCCCACTTTTAACCCTCATTTGTGCTGCTAGCTGAATCCCGGCATAGGCACAAATGCACACCCACATTTGGGATATTTTCCATGTATTCCATGTACAGTATCCCATGTATGGATAGGTTTGCTCTATGAAGAAGTGAGGTGTACTATTATAAACTTCTTGCCCCAATTTTCAGACTTTTCTGATAATCTGTGTGTCATATGTAGGGATGGGTGATCACCCATTCTTTATAAATTGATCAGAGCTTTTAGAGAGTTTGAAGCAAATGCTCTAGAAACCTCACAGTGGTTATTTGTGTGTGTGTGATTCAGACAACTGAAGAAGCCTGCTGCCAGATCTACTATCTCCTCCCCATTCCTCATCTACAAAGCAAAACAAAAAGAAAGAAAGAAAGAAAGAAAGATAAAAGAAAAGAAAAGAAAAGAATACTATATCTTGGGTCAGTTGGTGAAGTAGGGGTAGCAGCAGGTATTCCCATAGATCAGGGGTGCACAACATTTTTGCCCCAAAGGACCTCATCTGGTGTTGGATGGGGAATGGGGTGGGGAGTACATTTGTGCATGTCCAAACTTATACATACATCTCTCTCTCTCTCTCTCTCTCTCTCACTCACTCACACACACACACACACACACACACCTCAGCCCACTGAGATTTACGGATTGCTGATCTCCAGTGGCATTGCTAATACTTTCTCCACAGTAGTAGTAGTGGGGAAACACTGATCCCACAGATGGGGTCACTGGGTGCTGGGAGGGGGAAAAATGCCTCTCCCCCAGGGATTTCCAGTGACACTGGTGTCTGGAACAGCAATGTCGGAACAGCACCTCCCCCCTCTGCAGTCCATTTTATCAGCTGGGCTTCAAGGAAAAGTCTGTGGATCTCCATGGCTACAAAGACTGCATCAAAAGCAGCCAAGGGATGCATGCATCCCACAGGCTGCAGGTCACAGAGGTACAGATCTTCTTCTTCTTCTTCTTCTTTCCCTATCAGGAACCTGGAGAGGTTGTAGGAGACATGGCAGTGGATAGCTTAAGAGGTGAGATGACACAGGGGTTCTCATATCTAATTACTTGCAAGAATTTATTCACATACTAAAACACCCTTGAATTCTTATCTTTCTTACCCCATCCAGAGTTGTGGGCATAGATGACACAAATCTCAGCCACTGGATGTCCTGAAAGTACTGTAACTCTTTAGGGTAAACTTCATTTTTCCTATTTCTAGGGAGAGACATACAGATATCTTCCTTACAGGTTTTTCTAGCATCTTGAACAATGTGTGCATCAAATATCAGGTTTCCATGTGGTCTGGGATGACTTTAACCATTTGGGAGGAAGACTTTATCTCCCATGTTTCTAAGGAGATATATGGAAATGTCTCCATTTCAGATATGTAAGTCACCAGGGCAGCTTGGAATATGGGGTACAACATTGTTTTCCTAGTTAGTGTGAGTGTAGCTGAAGGACTGATAGGATTATCAAAATGTTTAAGGTACTTTCCCATGCATGATGTGGATATGCAAATATGGTATATTAGTCCAAGATGGGGGGGGTGCGTGTGTGTATGTGTATGCACACACACACACACACCTCATTACATCCTGCAGAACAATCACTATAGTTTATTTCTTCCTCTGCAGGCTTTTACTTTAGGACAGAACCACATATTTTCTGACTCCCTACTATGCATGATCCTTTGAGCATATTTGTTTACACAATGGCTGTTCCTGTAATTATTATGTGTGTCCGATGTGAGGTATGCACACAAGATACTGAATATAGGTGTATCCATGATGCTGACTTAATTTTTCCTGAGACATGCATTCATTACTGCAGTACAATAAATAAGATTTGTGGCAGTAAGATACATGCAACGCTTACATGTTTATCACCCAGTGATCAGAGCTGGATCCCAGAGGATCAAACAATGATTAACAATTGTTGGATATTTATGTTCTAAAGGTGATTTTGTGGTGGTAAAGAGTCAGGAGTAAGCTCTACCACAACAGTCGTATCCTTTCTTCCAAAATTATGGTCATAAGGTATCTGCAGCTGGCAACTTATTCTGGTTAACAATTAGTCCTCAAGGTCATGTCAATGTGGAGAGTGCTAGAATTGGAGCTAATGCTCTCTCCCCTCTCATCCATACCACTCACTGCCTCTTTAAGTTTAAATTACTATCAATGGTGTCAGCTTTCCAGTTCCATATTCCAATGTAATTAGTAAGAATTAATCTGAAAAGGGAAGGAAAGGGAAATTGAGAGTAAATCATGCATCTAGTCACTGTGCAACCACGGAAGTGCCCCCTCTTGGGAGGAAGCATTAGAAGCTGCTTGTATGGCTGGATGCTGAGTAACACACACAATGACTCCATCCATTCACCACCACCACCACCACCTTTCCTTTCCCATTCTGACTTAATCCTTACTAGTCTATTTGGCATGAGGATGTCTAGAAAGTTATGTAGCTTCTTCTGGGATCCCTTAATTGAAAGTGATAGTGGCACTGGGGAAAGCATTACCCACAGCTCCTCCACCTGGTGTGTAGTGTTGGTGATGATGCCACCACCTAATACTAGGGAAGAAGCATCAGGCAAGGCAGAGGTGAGAATGAGATTGTCATGGTAGGTGGTCAACCAGGTGTCTCTGCCATTGGATTGGCCCTCTAACCAATCTAGGTGCCAAAAACAGCAGTAGATTCATTGGCATGAAGATGCAGTATCAGTATAGTAGACTACTTTTCAATTCTTGTATTGTGTCTCCATGATAATGAGGAGCTCGGCAATTAGCTACTGTTGGGGACAGGGGTAGTAGGGAAACTTAAACAGTCTCCAATGCTTGATGCTGAGTATAGGTCTTTCTGTTGAATTTGCGTCATGTTTCTCAGAATAGGTACAATGTGATTTTTCCGAAAGGAAGAGTCATTTTCATACTAGGTGCCCTAAGCTGTACTCCCTCTGTCTGGAATAATGTCACTGATATACATACTTTTCAAGTCTCTCTCTCTCTCTCTCTCTCTCTCTCTGTGTGTGTGTGTGTGTGTGTGTGTGTGTGTATGTGTATGTGTCTGTGTTAGTTCACTTCAGCTATGGGGCAGTACAGAAACTGAATGAATGAATAATTCTGAAACAAATGCAAACAAGAATGCTACAGGTATAGAGAGCAGATTCACATTTTTGATATTTGTGATGTCTCTGCAGTGGAAATTCACATTCATTTATCCTCCCTTTCTCTCTCCACCATTCATCATGGCCCCACATAATTATGAGCTTAATGATCTTTAACCTTGACATGAGCAAAGGGTTCTGAATCTTGACAATTACTTTACATTCTCATACATATTTTATGGAACTAAAGAAATGTGTCTTGGGGAATGAAATTGCCACACTGAATGACTTCAGATATAATTTTTGATTTTTTTGTTTTATGACAAAAAAAAATGGCATAGGTTTTGAGAAAAAAAATGTAATGGCTCAAAGTGACTGCCATGTGTGGATGCAATCTACACTTGTCTTGATCCTTGCCTAGGTCATCTCTTCTATCATGTTTTGTTTGTTGGTTTGTATAAAATATATTTTTTTATGAATGTTTCATATAGCTGCCTCGATGGTCTTTGACTGCCATCATCTGCTACAAAGTAGGGAAAGTAAGATTTCTGTAAACATCACATTTATCATTTCCTTCAAACTGGAGAAAATATGATTGCCATTTCAGTCTGATATTAGTATTCGGGGGAGGATATATTTGCTCTCCATTGACCCTAGCCAATGACAACTGATGGTTATCAAACCTTTTGTTTGCACTTTATCATCTTAGTTATCCATCTTATCTTTCAGATGAATGTCTGTGAATGAATGGAATGCATATGCACGTATTTCACAAGCATCACTTGTATGGTAATACTGAAACTTGTGAGATTTTTTTAAAAGAAATATAACCAAAGTTGTGTACTTTTAAAACCTAAGACTGGATGAAATGATACTGGTCCCCAGATCCATCCCATATGTGTTTTGAGAAGAGGGATGTATGGGAATTTCATTTATGTTCATTATGTTAGCATGTCCTATTTGTAACCCCAATTTTCTCTGAAAATGCTTGCAAATTCCATAGTTTGCTATTATGTTTAAAAAAGAAAAGAAAAGAAGAAGAAGAGAAGAAATGAAAAGCATTTTTCATGCTTTGGAGGGAAATGCACATTGTTGGTGCACTTTTTAAAAATGCTAATTTTTCACATTTGAAATGTGCACTCTCTCCATTAGAATGAAATTAAGAAAATACGAGAGCCAGTGTGGTGCAGTGGTGAGAGTGTTGGACTGGAAGCCAGGAAATCCGGGTTCTAGTCCCCACTCGGCCATGGAAGCTCGCTGGGTGACTTTAGGCCAGTCACCAACCTACCTCACAGGGTTGTTGTTGTGAGGATAAAATGGAGAGGAGGATAATGTACAGTCAGGGCCAGAAATATTAGAACAAGGATAAGTGTTTTGGCAGTTGGCCTCTGTACACCACCACATTGAAGTTGAAAGGAAACACACCCAGATGGGAGTGAAGTCAGGGCTTCCAGCTGTAATTCAAGGGGTTTGACCAAAGTGGGGCAATAACCATTCAGGAAGGACAGCCAGTGGCATACACACACACTCATTGCTGGTGGCTCATAAGTAATGGAACGAATGGCTGACAAGCAGCTGCATGGCCAGGGGTGGCCTGTTTCCTGGGTACCCCATGACCAATCAAGCAGATAAAAGGCCTGGAGGTGGTTGCGTGGGATCGAGCTGCGTGGGATCAAGACCCAAGTATGTCGCGAAGACCCATGGACTCACCAGGTATGTTGTCTCCAGGGAGGACAGATTAGAGACGTGACTGAAAGGTTGCCTGCGCTCATAAAGCCCACTGACAGGTATCCCTTTCTTCTCATCCATGTGGAAACAAATGATACCGCCAAGCGGAGCTACGAAGAGATCACGTCAGACTTTGAAGCTTTGGGAAGGAAACTCAAGAACTTTGGGGCCCAGATAGTTTTCTCATCCATCCTTCCAGTAGTTAGAAGAGGGATAGAAAGGGAACGAAAAATACTCCGGGTGAATGACTGGCTACGAAGGTGGTGCCGACGAGAGAGATTTGGATTCTGGGACCATGGGCTATACTTCCTGGAAGATGGGCTGTTGGCTAGGGATGGGTTGCACCTCACAAAGGCTGGGAAGAATGTGTTTGGCCACAGCATGAAGAACTTCATCAGGAGGGCTTTAAACTGAATCCTACGGGGAAGGGAGATGTAATGTTGGGGGTAACAATGGACATAGGCGCATGCACTGCAATGGAGAGAACAGCTCTGATAGCGCCCAATAATAGTCTTCAGACACATGTAGGAAGAAAGCCAGACTATGAAGCACATGGTCTTCGATGTCTATATACTAATGCCCAGAGTATGGGAAACAAACAGAATGAACTTGAACTCTTAATACAAGAGGGAAATTATGACCTGATACGTATAACTGAGACTTGGTGGGATGACTCTCATGACTGGAATACAGCAATTGAAGGATATAACTTGTTCAAAAAGAACAGGAGGAACAGAAAGGGAGGTGGGGTTGCACTGTATGTGAAAAATGCATATCTCTGCACAGAAATACAGGAGGAGGAGCTTGGTAGCCCCATCGAGAGCATCTGGGTTGAAATAAATGGAGCAAAGAATAAATGGAACCTGGTGGTCGGAGTCTACTACTGGCCACCCAATCAAGGAGAAGACAAGGATGAAACTTTTGAAAAGCAAATAGCCAGTGTTTTAAGGAAGCATGATGTAGTAGTAATGGGGGACTTCAATTTCCCCGATATTTGTTGGGAGACAAATTCTGCAAAACATGGCCCCTCCAGGAAATTCCTGACTTGTGTGGCGGATAACTTCCTCCTACAGAAAGTAGAGGAAGGAACTAGAGGATCAGCTATCCTTGACTTGATCCTAACCAACAGAGATGACTTAGTGGATAAAGTAGCAGTTACAGGAACTCTGGGGGAAAGCGACCATGTTGTACTTGAGTTCTTGGTTCTAAGGGAAGCAAAAGCCGAGTGTAGTCAAATGCATGCCCTGGATTTTAGGAAAGCTGATTTTCATAAACTCAGAACAATGATGAGTAAGGTCCCATGGCAAGCGATGCTAGCGAGAAAAGGAGTCCAAGATGGGTGGGAGCTTTTAAAAAAGGAAATTCTCAAGGCACAATCACAAACATTTCCAACAAGAAGAAAAGGTGGAAGACAACAGAAGAAGCCAATGTGGCTTCACAAAAAGCTTAAGGATGACCTGAAAACAAAAAAGGACACATATAGGAAGTGGAAAGAAGGCCAAGTAACAAAGGAAGAGTACAGGCAGATAGCACAGAATTGCAGGGATGGCATCAGGAAGGCTAAAGCTGAGAATGAGCTGAGGTTAGCAAGGGATGTTAAAAACAACAAAAAGGCTTTCTTCAGCTATGTGCATAGTAAAAGGCAGAGGAAAGAAATGGTGGTTCAGCTATTAAATAAGGATGGAAAAATGATAACAGATGACAAAGAAAAGGCAGAGGTGCTCAATTCCTACTTTGGCTCAGTCTTCTCCCCAAAGAGGGTCTATGACCCCCCTGGCAAAGGCGAAGTACAGGCTGAAGGGGCAGGATTGCAGCTTGAGATCGACAGGCATATGGTCAAGGAACATCTCATTACTCTGAATGAGTTCAAATCTCCAGGGCCAGATGAACTGCATCCTAGAATCATAAAGGAACTGGCAGAAGAACTCTCAGAACCGCTGTCTATTCTCTTTGAGAAATCATGGAGGACGGGGGAAGTGCCAGATGACTGGAGGAGGGCTAACGTTGTCCCTATCTTCAAAAAGGGTAAAAAGGAGGAACCTGGGAACTACAGACCAGTCAGTCTGACATCAATCCCTGGGAAAATTATGGAGCAGTTCATAAAGCAATCCATCTGGAAGCACCTTGACAACAATGCCGTGATTACTCGAAGCCAACATGGATTTGTCAAAAACAAGTCCTGCCAGACAAATCTGATCTCATTTTTTGATCAAGTAACCTCCCTTGTAGACCGTGGGTATGCTGTAGACATCATATACCTCGACTTCAGCAAAGCTTTCGACAAAGTGCCCCATGATATCCTGATGAGCAAACTAGCTCAAAGTGGGCTAGATGAAACAACGATCCGGTGGATCCACAGTTGGCTACAGAATTGGACTCAAAGAGTGCTTATCAATGGGACCTTCTCAAGCTGGGGAGAGGTAACAAGTGGGGTACCACAGGGCTCAGTCCTGGGCCCAGTGCTCTTCAACATTTTTATTAATGACTTGGAGGAGGAGGTGCAGGGAATGCTGATCAAATTTGCAGATGACACAAAATTGGGAGGGATAGCTAATACTTTGGAAGACAGAAACAAAATTCAAAGTGATCTGGATAGACTGGAGTGCTGGGCAGAAAACAACAGAATGACATTTAATAGGGACAAATGCCAAGTTCTGCACCTAGGAAAAAGAAACCAAATGCACAGTTACAAGATGGGGGATACGTGGCTCAACCACACTACGAGCGAGAAGGATCTTGGAATTGTTGTCGATCACAAGCTGAATATGAGCCAACAATGTGATGTGGCTGCAAAAAAGGCAAATGCTATTTTGGGCTGCATTCATAGAAGCATCGCTTCCAAATCCCGGGAAGTACTAGTTCCCCTCAACTCAGCACTGGTTAGGCCTCATCTGGAGTACTGTGTCCAGTTCTGGGCACCACACTTGAAGAAGGTTGCAGACAAACTGGAGAGGGTTCAGAGGAGGGCAACAAAGATGATCAGGGGACTGGAAACAAAGCCCTATGAAGAGAGACTCAAAGAACTGGGCATGTTTAGCCTTGAGAAGAGAAGACTGAGGGGAGATATGATAGCACTCTTCAAGTACTTGAAAGGTTGTCACAGAGAAGAAGGCCAGGATCTCTTCTTGATCATCCCAGACTGCAGGACACGGAATGGGCTCAAGTTACAGGAAGCCAGATACCGGCTGAACATCAGGAAAAACTTCCTGAGTGTCAGAACAATACGACAATGGAACCAATTACCTGGGGAGGTGGTGGGCTCTCCCACACTGGAGGCCTTCAAGACGAGGCTGGACAGCCATTTGTCAGGGATGCTCTGACAGTCAGGGATGCTCTGACTTGGATTCCTGCATTGAGCAGGGGGTTGGACTCGATGGCCTTGTAGGCCCCTTCCAATCCTACTATTCTATGATTCTATGGTTCTGAGTGTTACATTTGCATTTGGTAGCTGTTCACTGGAACTCCCAACATGAGGTCCAAAGAGGTGTCCATGTGAGTGAAGAAGGCCATCATTAGGCTGAGGAAACAAAATAAACCCATCATAGAGATAGCAGAAACATTGGGAGTGGCCAACTGAACAGTTTGGAACATCCTGAAGAAGAAGGAATTAACTGGCAAGCTCAGCAACAGCAAAAGGCCTGGAAGACCACAGAAGACAACTAAAGTGGATGACCGCAGAATGCTGCTCATGGTGAAGAGGAACCCTTTCAAAACATCCAGCCAGGTCAAGAATGCTCTTGCAGAGGTAGGCATGTCATTGTCAACATCTACAGTCAAGAGATGGCTTTATGAATGTAAATACAGAGGCTTCACAACAAGGTGCAAACCACTGGTAATGCTCAAGAACAGACAGACCAGATTAGCCTTTGCCAGCAAACACCTAAAAAAGCCTGCCCAGTTCTGGAATAAGATTCTTTGGACTGATGAAACCAAGATTAACTTGTACCAGAATGATGGGAAGAGCAAAGTATGGAGAAGGAAAGGAACAGCTCATAATCCAAAGCATACCACATCATCTGTCCAACATGGTGGAGGCAGTGTTATGGCATGGGCATGTATGGCTGCCAATGCAATCGGGTCACTGGTGTTTATTGATGACCTGACTGCTGATCAAAGCAGCAGGATGAATTCTGAAGTGCACTGGGCTATACTTTCTGCTCAGATGCAGCCGAATGCTGCCAAACTGATAGGATGCTTCTTCATACTGCAGATGGATAATGACCCAAAACATACAGCAAAAGCTACCCAAGAGTTTCTCCAGGCAGAGAAGTGGGATGTTCTTCAATGGCCAAGTCAGTCACCTGATCTCCACTCAATAGAGCATGCTTTTCACTTACTGAAGACAAGACTGAAGGCAGAAAGACCCACAAAGAAGCAGCAGCTGAAGCCAGCTGCAGTGAAGGCCTGGCAAAGCGTCTCGAGGGAGGAAACTCAGCATTTGGTCATGTCCATGGGTTCCAAATTTCAGGCAGTCATTGACTGCAAAGAATTTTTATCCAGGTATTAAAGGCGATCCTTCAGTTTGAAATGATGTTGGTTTGTTCCATTACTTATGAGCCACCCACGATGGGGATGTGTACATGCCACTGGCTGTACTTCCTGAATGGTCAGTGCCCCAGTTTGTCAAACCCCTTGAATTACAGCTGAAAGTCCTGACTTCGCTCCCATCTGGGTTTGTTTCCTTTCAACTTCAATGTGGTGGTGTACAGAGGCCAACTGCCAAAACAGTTATCCTTGTTCCAATATTTCTGGCCCTGACTGTAAGCCACCTTGGGTTCCTTGGAAGAGGAAAAAAGGTGGGATATAAATGCAATAAAATAATAATAATATTAATAATAATAATAATAATAATGACGATGCAAGTGAATGTGGGAAATGTGGTGAACCGAATTTCAAGATGGTGTTTGGTGAATCTGGGAAATTACAAAAATTGCTTGTTTACCCAACCCTAGTTTGTAATGT
Organism: Heloderma suspectum; assembly: GCF_057233095.1. NCBI lineage: Eukaryota > Metazoa > Chordata > Lepidosauria > Squamata > Helodermatidae > Heloderma > Heloderma suspectum. The sequence goes on from NC_139465.1 coordinate 30,774,961, forward strand.
TTGAATAAAGTCTACTTGCATAAAAGCCAATGTTTCTATGCCCATTTTCAGTCAATATCCAAAATAAAATCTCAGAATTGACCACATAGTTTGGCTTTACATGCATAACAGTTTCAAATTTCAAAAATAGGTACTAGCGTGGACTTCCAGAGAGGACAGAGAAAAGGCAGGCTTGGTGGGTGGGCAGTGATGGCAGGCCCCACCACACCTATTGGACAAATCTGGGAATAGGCATTGTCTGATCCAGCCCCCAACAGATATACTGGGAGAGTAAATCATGTACTTAACACTCCTTTTTAATTGCACTTAAGGTGGTTGGGCTAGGGTGTTGCCATGCAATTATAGTTCCTATTTTAAAACAAATGACTATTGTTTAAATGCATGTAGTTATTTACAGGCACTTGATATTTTGAGTGTTCCAACCCCCTCCCCTATATTCAGAGAGAGAGAGAGAGAGAGAGAGAGAGAGAGAGAGAGACCAAACATGTGTTTATTGTAACTAGACATTTAGTACCTCCACGTATTTATAAAGCACAACCAACACCTTGGATTTATTAGCCGAATGCTGATTTTCAGTAATTAGTGGTGTATAGAGGTATCCATATTGTAAGAAGAATATGTGTGTGGGTGAGGGAGGGGGAGAGGGACGGAGAGAAAGGGCAACTTTATATAACCCTGTTTAGATATAGAATAATGTAAGCTGGCTGGAAATCCACAATGCAGTGCTGGAAATCAAAAGCCTGTTCCTCGGAGATGAGTAAATCCTCAATACATGGAAAGTACTTGATAAGTGATTAATAAGTGATTAACAATCATTCCAGTGAGACTTACATAATGCCTAGTGAACAGGGGTTTGCATAATATTCAGGGAGCACAATTATTTTGAAAATAAAGCTTCTCATCCTGTTTTAGTAGTTTGTTATTGCAAAACATTGTTTCAAGAATAGCCCGCTGGAAATGAGCACTACTTAAGTCTTTCCTTACTATTATTCAATTAAACAGCTGTCAAGCTGAAGGATCCTTTACTGGTGCTGTCAACTAAGCCAAAAGCAGTGTGATCAAATTTTCTAAATGTACTCAAATCCTCCTTCTAAAAAGCTTTAAAAAAAAAGTGGAAAGAAAAAAAACAAACTAGCCAAAACAAATTGTATTTGTTACTACTTCACTCTGTCGTTTATATAATCACTTAGGGGGCATTTTGTACATTTGTTCATTTTTGAGTGATAATAGATCAAAATACATTTTCATGATAGAAGCAGGGCTTTAAAAATAGTTGGTTGTATAAGAGGTGAATGTTGGAGGAAGCAATCCTATGGCCACTAAACACTGTCTAGAGGGCCATAGGGTTTTTTGGTTTCCCGGGAACTGAGCTCAGAGCCCTAGCTCCGAGCTTGGTTCCCTGTTGCCTGCCCCTACCCCACCCCATCATAGCCAGCGTGGTTCTCTCAATACTGCCTACTCTCCATGCTCAGAAGCAGAGTGCAGAGAGAGTGAAAAGTGGGTGGTCTCAGGGGCAGGGAGGGGTGGAGACTGCAGAAGCCATTTATGAGGCTTCCTATGAGCCCATGGCCTCCCCCTGCCCCCATCCCTGGCTAGACCCACAAAATCGCACATCTACCTGAAAATGCAGGGCGGCCAACGCATGAAAGCGAGGATTGCGGCCATCGCCTCTGAGCTCTGGCTGCCCTGTACTGGATAGGTGTCAACCCCAGAGTTTGGAGGCTGACTTCTATCTCCATAGGATTGCACCCTTATTATACCTTTGATTACATTCTGTTTTGTAGGGATGGGTAAAATTTTTGTTTCTGACAAGAATTTACTAAAATTCACAAATTATTTCATATTCTGGATGGGAAAAAACCCTGAGATTAAAACAAGTCAAATGTGGGAGAAAGCAAAACTGACAGATTCTAGGGATGTATGAATCCCACTCACCAATCCATTCCAGGGCATCAGCGGTGGGGGGGAGGTGCTCCGCCCCCCCTGGAATCCTCCCCGGCTGGCTCTGCTCCACGGCAACTCTGCGGAGCCGCCGGCCAGGGCCAGCCGCAGCCAGAATTCCGGCCATGGCTGGGCTGCTGTGGCTGAAAATGGCGGCCGCTACACCGGCCACCATTTGCGTGGCTGTCAAGCCATGATGGGCTACAGAAGTATTTATGTAGCCTATTGCGGCAAAAGGCAGCCACGCAAATGGCAGCCGCTACACCAGGGGCTCATGTAGCCTGCCTGGCTCATGTGGGCAAGTGGCAGTGGCAGCAGCAGCAGGATCATCCACTGAGCATGGACTCCAATGAGTTTGTCCATTCCTAGATCAAGGTCATGATAAATCATGGAGCTAACCCTCTCTAGTGGGTTAGCTCCAGAGTCCCCCCTTCACCCCAGTACTGAACTCACATATGACATTTGTGCATGCACACACCCAAAGCCAAAGCTATTGTATGTGTAACACATGCATACACATGCATGCACACGTGCACACACAACCTATTTTAGTGAAAATCATCTTCCATTCTTTCCTGGAAGCAAAAGATCTAATCCATGCTGGAGAACTCAATTACAAACACTAACAGCCCCTTTTACAGTGTGCGCACACGCACACGCATGCACACACACACACACACGTGCAAAAGAGACACAGACTATTTCACTGCCTCAGACACAACAGACAGGACACTCACACACCCAGAGTCATGACTGTCCCAGAACATTTTGCTGCATGCAGACCAGCAATTACCTCCCATGTGGATGACCTCGAGATAGTCACTGCTTCTCAGCCTAACCTACTTCAGAGGGTTGTTGTGAGATTAAAAATGGGGAAGGATTTAGCTCCCGCGGAAAGGAAAAACATAAATGTAATAAAATTCAGTAAATAGATTTTCTAGAAAAACATAATTGTCTGCCACTATGTTCATAATAAGCCTCCTTAGCATATAAAATGGCCAACCGTGAACTGCATTATGCCATACTGTGTGCACACACATAGGGCGTCATCACACAGAGGTTTTATCCTGCTATTGAGATGGCTCTGTCACGGAAGTTTGTGGGCTTTTTAGATGACACCATTACCCTCCAGGCTGCCTCCCACAATTTCCCCCAGCCTATTCCGTGTTTTCCCCAAACACAAAACATGTGGTATTTTGTGAAATTATCCAATAGCAGAAGAAACCGCTGTGTCTGCCTGCTCTGGGCATTTGTTTTCAGTTGTTGGGACATTTAGGATGGGCTGAGGGGCATGCAGGAGCAGATTTGACAGGTGTGAGGGCAAGAATCGCCCACCAATTGCAACTCCTGCCTCTGCTCAAGTCTTGTTGAGGAAGGACTTTGCTTGATCACATTTCACAGTTGGAGGGAAAAGAGGGTAAAATGCCTCCCTGCAACGAAGGGAGACACATCTGATCCCCCACCCCACCAAGCTCAGAAGGAATGTCCTCTGTTTCAGAGCACCCCCATTAAGTTCAATGGGCTTACTCCCAAGTACATGTACCGAGGGTTGCAAACTTACAGGGTGATCTTATGTCTACTCAGAAGTAAGTCCCATTGAGCTCAACAGGGTTTGCTCCCATGTAAATGTGCTAAGGGTTGCAAACTTAATGGCACAATCTTACATTTTATGTCTACTCAGAAGTAAGTCAGAAGTCAGAGGTTTCCTGGGGGCTGTGAGAAAAGAGTACAGTAGAAGTTAAACTACAAAAACAAGACCCCCCCCGCTCCTTTGCCAGGGAGGGAAGGAGGCACTCCCTCAGTTCAAACCACATGTCTGCTGTGTAAAGGAGCCCTTCCTAATCCTGCAGAGAAACTGAAAGTAGGAAGCTCTGGAAAGTGTATGGATTTTTGTGGGTGTTTTGCTCAATGTAGAAACATGCATATACACGCATGTGCACTAGACAGGAGATTAGGGATGTCAGAGAATTCTGCCACAGATTCCAGTGAGCCCCCAGAATCCGTGGCGGAACGGCCTCCCGTCCCCCCACAAAACTTACCTGGGGCGGATGCGGCGGCTCCAGCGGCAGCTCCGGCGGCGGCTCTGGCGGCAGCTCCGGCAGCAGCAGCGGCAGCTGGTCTCCCCACCAGCTGCAGCCAGGCTGCTGCGGCCGCCATTTGCGTCCTTGCAGCCGTGATAGGCTACGTAAGTATTTACGTAGCCTATCACGGTAAAGGCAGCCACGCAAATGGCGGCCACTACACCATTTGTGTGGCTGCCTTTACCATGATAGGCTATGTAAATACTTACGTAGCTTATCACGGCTGCTTGCAAGGACACAAATGGCGGCCGCTACGATGGCCGCCAGTTGTGGCCACAGCAGCCCAGCTGCGGCCGGAACTCCACCGCGGATGCCCCTGCGCAGAGCCAGGTAAGGGATTCGTACATCCCTACAGGAGATGCATCCAGTACCCCTTCAAGGAAGGAGCCTGAAAACTGGCACCAACTCTTACAGTAAACATTTGAAAGTTCAGGAACAGCCTTTTGCGTATGCTTACCTACATGCCTCTACCTTCTGCATGAGCATGAACTCAAAGGCACTTTATTAACAGTACAACCCTGTGCATGTCTACTTTAGGAAGTACCATTGTGTTCAATGGGGTTTACTCCGAAATAAAAGTATACAACACAACCAGAGACGTGTCTGCTTAGAAAAGAGTTCCACTGTGTTCAATAAGACTTAACTGAACTCTCAGCTAAGTGTGCACAGAATCGCAGCCAAAATATTTTCCCCTCTCCCCTTTTCCTTCCTCCAGGTTACTGCAAAGCACAGAAAGAATTCAATGACTATTGAGACATTGGCTGAGATACTCAAACTCAATGCACTTACTTACTGGGGAGCTGATGTGTTGCTGTTCTTCTATAATGGTGGGAGGAGGATGTTAAGGGAGGGGAAACTGACTGCTGTTCTAGGCAGAGGAACGCTTTTGCCATGAAGCCCGCAAAAATCTCACAAAGAGTGACTGAGTTACTAGCATTTCAAATTCCCACATGTAGGGATGTTAGAGAATTCTATCACGGATCCCAGGGGGGCTGAATTCCAGTGAATTCAGCCACCCGGAATATGTGGTGGAATGGAGCCCCCCGCCCCACCACCCTGCAAAAGCCCCACGAAACGGAGCCTACCTGGCTCCGGCTTCGGCGGTGGCGGCTCCAGCCACTGCTGGGCTGCTGCGGCCGCAAATGGCGGCCGTCGTAGCAGCCGCCATTTGCGTCCCTATGCCGGCCCGTGTTAGGCTACGTATATATTTACGTAGCCTATCACGGCTAAAGCAGGGGAACACAAATGGCATAGGGGACGCCATTTGCATCCCTGCTTTAGCTGTGATAGGCTACGTAAATATTTACGTAGCCTATCACGGGCTTGCATAGGGACGCAAATGGCGTCCCCTACGCAGGACGCCATTTGCATCCACAGCAGCCCAGCAGTGGCTGGAGGCCCCTCTGCGGGTTGGCCCAGCCAGCGGCTCTGCGGCCTGGCAGCGGAGCAGAGCTAGCCATGCAGGATTCTGGGGGGGGAGGAATGGATTACCTCCCCCCGCATCGAGGATTCCAGGGGGAGGAACGGATTGCCTCCCCCCACCTGCGGAACCCAGCGGAGCCAGGTAAATGGGGTTTCGTACACCTGTACCCACATGGACATGCACACAGACACTTGGAAAGGGAGACAAGGGCTTTCTGTCTGTCAGTAAGGGGAGGAGACAGTGGAGTAGCTGGAGAATACTTTTAAGTTGGAGCAGCTGAGCTGTCCTTAGAGGGAAGGAAAAAGGAAAGGTTCCTCCTGTGCAAGCACCGGGTCATTACTGACCCCTAGAGGGACGCCTGCTTACACTGGCATTTTCATGGCAGACTGTAGCGGGGTGGTTTGCCATTGCCTTCCCCCGTCGTGACTACCTTACCCCCAGCAAGCTGGGTACTCATTTTACCAACCTCGGAAGGATGGAGGGCTGAGTTGACCTGAGCCGGCTACCCAAGACCCGGCTTCCGCTGGGATCGAACTCAGGTCATGGGGAGTGTTTTGGTTGCAATACTGCCGCCTACCACTCTGCACCACACAAGGCTCTCCTTAGAGGGAACAGACAGTAAAAACAGCCCAATTTCCACATGTCTACTCAGAGAAGTCCTTGAGCTAATTGCAGTTTACTCCCAGGTAAGAAAATATAGCCTGTGCACTCTTTTACCTGGTGTTAAGGCCCATTAACCCAGTAGGACTTACATCTGAGTTGGTATGTAGATGATTGCACTGTTACTAAACTTTATGCAAACATTCTCCTAGTTCTTAACTTCACACCCCTCCCAACCATATCCCCCCCCCAAAAAAAAACCTCCAAAGCACCAGCAGGCTAGACAACAATACTGCAGCGGTACACTACTACACCCCCTCCCAGCAACAACAATGGACCACTTTGCAGGGCTGACATAACCCATACTCAGCCATTGGTTCCCCCCCCCCTTCACCTACACCATCACCACTACACACACACACACACACACACACACACACACAATATGTGTATAATGGCAAACTTTATTTGCATTTGCAAGGGGGTTATTTATAAATTTATAAATTTATAAATGTGGTAATAAAAAGCATTATTATTATTATAAACATTATTATATACATTATATAACATTATATAATAATTAACCCAAAATGAACCTACCCGTCTGCTACGTTCAGCATCTAAGATCCTCCTCCGAGTGCCTCCTCCAAGGGAAGCTCGGAAGGGGGCAATGAGGGAGAGGGCCTTTTCAGTGGTGCCCCCACCATCTGTGGAATGATGAGCTCCCTGATGAGGTCGACCTGGCACCAACAGTATTATCTTTTCAGTGCCAGGTTAAGATTTATGTCTTTTCTCAGGTATTTGGCAGCACATGATGAGTTTTAATCAGTCCTGGATGTGTCTTTAGTTATGGCTGACAGTTCAAAGTTGTTTTTAGTTATATGTTGCTTGTGTATATTGTCTGGGTGCTTTTATGTAAATGGCTTTTACACTTTTTATACTGTATTTAATGTTTTAACTTCTGTAAACTCTCCAGAGAGCTTCGGCTATGGGCAGTATAGAAATGTGATTAATAATAATTTATTTTGCATAAAGACCTGAGCTAGAAAGAATATAACATCCTGTCATTCCTGCTACCTATTGATTTGGGCTGGATACGCCACTGCACATCCAGCTACTGCTGAATCATGGCTACACAAATTCTGGATTTCTCAATGGTTTTCTATGGGCAGCTATCATTATTCCAAAAGCATAGACCAAAATAAACTGGGTTCAAAATGACCCAGGAACTCCCTTCTGCAGGCAAGTAGTCACTCTATCCTTATCTCTAATTGTGGAATATGACTTCACTCTTGCACTGAGAGGTGGTCACAAGATTATTTCTAAAAAAAAATGGTTGGATAGAAATCTGGACACTTCGTTTTGTATCTCGGGTTTTATTAGAGCTAGAGACTTGCTTTTTTCTTATTTGAAAGCTGAGAATCTGGGCTAGTTAGTGCCCCCCCCCCCAAGATGTTAGGCTGGGGGGCTGTAGTTCCTTCAGCCCAGTGGATAATCCAGCCTGGTCTCCTTCTGTGTTCAAGCTTTAATATAGATCAATAAATCTTGGATTAGAGCACAAATGGTGGGTGTGGGTGGGGAGAATGTGTGGCAAAGCCCATGCAAACGTAAACTGCTGTGTGCTGTTTCTTTTATCATTGAATTGCTTATTTTGCCATTTCAGCTACACACAGACTTGGATCCTGGAAGCAGCAACATCAAGTACATCCTGTCAGGCGATGGAGCTGGGACTATCTTTGTGATCAATGACAAGACTGGGGATATTCATGCAATGAAAAGACTTGACCGGGAAGAAAAAGCCGAGTACACGCTAACGGCCCAAGCGGTCGATAGGGATACAAACAAACCACTGGAGCCCCCTTCGGAATTCATTATTAAGGTTCAAGACATCAATGATAACCCACCAGAGTTTGTTGATGGTCCATATCATGCAACTGTTCCAGAAATGTCCATCGTGGGTAAGTGTGTATAGCTCCAAAGTATTCTGCAAGGCTGTGGTTTAAATATAGATCGATGCACTCAGAGCAACTTGCTGATGAACAAAATACACTATATTTCATTCCCACCTCATATTTGCATATCCATGGTTGATGAAGGCTTTCCACTGGAAACTAGAGCTGTGTGCAAATGGCATCTTGAAATTATCCACCTTACTTGTGGGCAGAGGAATTGGGGGGGGGGAATTCCACCGAATTTCTCCAGGAGGAGGAGAAATTCTCAACAGTTTCTCCCAGGCAGGGCTCCCCATTGGCAGGGCTTGTAGCACAACGTCTTTATTTTTTTTGATAAGGGGTTTGGGGTTTTTCATGCTTCAACGTCAGTATCAAGTATATTCTCAGGCTGGCCCCCAGTTTTCATCTACTGCAATGCAGGTGGGGGCAGTATTGTGTCTAGCCCCAGGGAGGAGGTGTAGTTAGTGCTAGGGATGTACGAAAGGGACTTACCTTGTCCCGCAGCTTTTTTCACGGTGGGGGGGAGGTGCTTCGCTTCTCCCCCCGAAGTTCATGCGAGGGGGGGAGGCTTCCCGCCTCGCCCGGCTGAAATTCAGGCCGGGCGGGAGGCGCCCCATCCCTCGCTGGCGAAAGTCAGGTCGGGTAGAAGTGCCCCGTCTACCCGGCCGAGAAAAAACACACAAAAACACCCCCGTGATAGGCTATGTAAGGATTAACGTAGCCTATCACTGCTAGATTTGCAAAGTCAGCCATGATAGGCTACGTTAATCGTCACGTAGCCTATCACGGGGGTGGTTTTTTTTTTTTAACTTTCCTTGTAATGGCGGCGGCGGCAGCCGGTCAAAAGACCGGCTGCTGCCCCCGCCCCTGACAAAGACCCGACGAACCGCCACCGGGACCCACCGCCGGGAGGGACATTCGTGAAAGGTAAGTCCTATCCCGGGGGGGGCAGGGGGGCCGGAGAATTTCACCACCGATTTCGGGGGGCCGAATGCGTTGGCACTCAGCCCCCCGAAGTTTTGGGGAGAAATTCTCCCCCATCCCTAGTTAGTGCTCTGCCAAAATCTGTCCTCCAGTTTCCCTGAAGTTTTCTTCCCCTATGAAAAATGCTTCCATTGTTCTGCCTCATTCAGGATGTTTAATAATTTATTTTTTGTGGGGGTTTTGAGCTTACCTAAGCACAGCTAGCCTCCCAGGCTGCCTGCACATCCTGATTTTATTTTTAAGCCCTATGGGAGGAATTACCTCATGATGACTTAAACTGGACTTTAATTGAAGTGTAGGAAGCTGAGGAGACTACAGGCTGCCAGATAGATATAGGGGTGTATGAAACCCCGCTTACCTGGCTCCGCCGGGTTCCGCAGGTGGGGGGAGGTGATCCATTCCTCCCCCCAAAATCCTCAACGGGGGAGGAGGCGATCCGTTCCTCCCCCCTGGAATCCTGCCCGGCTGGCTCCGCTCCACAGCCAGGCCGCGGAGCCGCCGGCTGGGCCAACCCACAGGGCAGCCTCCAGCCACTGCCGGGCTGCTGAGGATGCAAATGGCATCCTGTGTAGGGGACGCCATTTGCATCCCTATGCCAGCCCGTGATAGGCTATGTAAATATTTACATAGCCTATCATGGCAAAAAAAAAAAAAGGGAACGCAAATGGTGGCGGCGATGGTGGCCGCCATTTGCGTTCCCTTTTTTAGCTGTGATAGGCTACGTAAATATTTATGTAGCCTATCATGGTGAAAAAGGGAACTCAAATGGCGGCCGCCATAGCCGCCGCCATTTGCGTTCCCTTTTTTTGCCATGATTGGCTATGTAAATATTTACGTAGCCTATCACAGCCTCCGCAGGGATGCAAATGGTGTCCCTGCATTAGCCGTGATAGGCTATGTAAGTATTTACATAGCCTATCATGTCCATTAGAAAGACATGAATGGTGGCTGCAGACGTGGCTGCCATTCGAGGAGCACCGGAACGGCTGACAAAGGTAGGCTCCATTCCGGGCCCGTTTTGCGGGGTGAGGGGCTTTGTTCCGCCACGGATTTCAGGGGGCCAAATGCACTGGCATTCGGCCTCACCAAGATCCGTGGCGGAATTCTCCGCCATGCCTAGATGAAAGATAGCACAGTGAAAGACAGAATACTTGGGCTCACTCCTCAGCCACCTCCTAAGTAAGGTAAGTCCAAGAAACCCAAACCCAGCCCATGAGAATTTGTCCAAAATTTCTTCACCATTGAATATCTTTTTGAAAGCAATTTCTCTTCAATCAAATTGAATGAGAATAGTCAAAACATGTGGGAGAGATTTTTGGCACAGCACTACTAGAAACAATACTTTTAACCATTCTGAACGTTGAATAGTTGTACTGGAATGTCTCACCTGAACAACACATGAGTTATATTTAGAGCTTTACGCATATGGCCTCTCAAAATTCTCCACCCTATTTGTGGGCAGAAATTGGGGGTAGAATTTCACTGATTTTTCTCCAAGGGGAGGAGAAATTCTCAAACAGTTTCTCACACAGGTAAGATTCACCATTGGCAAGCGTTGTAGGTTGTAGCACAACTTTCTCTCTTTTTTCCTAAGGTTTTTCTTTCTTGGATTTTCTTTGTTGTTTTTTGCACTCCCACTGCAAGTTGCAACAGCATCAACTGTGTTGGCAGCCTGCCCCCCATTTGCATCCTCCACAATACCCCATTCGTACCAACATTTCAGGGCATGGGGTGGGGGAAGGGAATGCAGCCACCACAAAAAAAATAATGGTGAAGAAAATCTGGAGAAAATTCTGCAGCATGGCCTTTTATTTCTAGTGGGTAAGAAAAGAAAAATCTCAGGAGTTTTCTGAGAAAGATGTCTGCTGAGAAATGTTGACTCAACTCTTGCTGTTATTCTTCACAGTTCAGCTCCTTCTCCAAGGTCTTCCAAATGTTAAATATCTGAGGGGTGATCATGGATGCATCTTGCCTCTAATGCAGTTGCTGATAATACCACTCTTTCCCTGAAAACCCTGTAGTGGTGGCGGGGGGGGGGGATTGTTGTGTCCAGCTCCATGGGAAAGGTGGAGATAGGGCCATGCCAAAATCTGACCTCCATGTTCCTGAAAGTTTTCTTCCCCCATGAAAGAGGCTTCCATTTTTCTCCCTCGTTCTCAGTGCATTTATAATTTACTTTGAATTTATTTTGGTGGTGTTTTTGATCTTACCTAATCACTGTGAGATGGCTGAGGGAAGTGTGTGTGTGTGTGTGTGTTTCTATTACACATCTCTCCATTGCTCTGCAGTCTCCCAGGTTGCCTGCACTTCCTGACAGGGATGCACGAATTGTGTACCTTCTGTGCTGCTTGACTTCCACAGTTTGCATTCAGTGCTCCGTTCTGCTGTTCACAAGTCTCCAGAATTATCCTCTTTTTTTCTGCTCTGAAAAATTGTGTAGATAAATCTGTACCAACAAATGTAATTCCTGTGCCCAGCCTTCTCCATGAGTCTGCATAACTTCCATAAGAATTGCTATTTTTCATAAATATTTACATCGTATTTTTTCCCCCTGCCTTGATGTGCACTAATTACTTTAAGCTAAAACACTTCCTCTTCCTTGTAGGGGCTTCCCAAAAGAAGGCTGTCTTAGGTGTGCCTGAGGGATAAACTCTTTGTTTAAGGCAACACTGTTTTAAAGAAAGAAAAAGGTCCTGGAGCCCTGCACGATGTATTATTCTCCCTGCTAAGCTCCAGGACTGGCGTGGTCATTTTAAACAGTTTTGTCTTTCTTTAAAACAGCGTTGCTTTAAACAAATAGTTTATTGCTCAAGCACACCTAAGACAGCCTTCTTTTGGGAAGCCCCCAGGAAGAGGAAGTGTTTTGGCTGAAAGTAAACTCCCCAATGGAGAAGGAGGATTTCAATTTAAAAACAACACCTACAAACAAGGCAGTAAGCACAAATCATTTTATATATATATATATATATATATGTATTTATTATCATAATATTACTATACTGCGTTTTTATTTACAAAAATTTCACAAGTCTTTGCGGATAACGAAAAAAAGCTGCATGGCTGCTAGCTCTGCAGGACCTCGTGGTGCCGTTCCGCAGAGGATTTCGTGGCACGGACTGAATGGAATTCGATCCCATTTCAGTCGGCGGCAGAATTCTCTTGACATCCCTGCTTCCTGATCTGAAAAAAGCCCTATGAGAGGAATTACCTCCTTTTGTCTTCCCCTGGGTGGGAAGTGTAAGAAGTAATGGAGGAAGGATACAGTCTTAGGGATGCACGAAAGTCACTTACCTGTCCTCGAAGCTTTTCGCGGTGGGGGGGAGGCGCTTTGCTGCTCCCCCTGTGAAGTTCAGGCCGGGGGGGGAGGCTTCCCACCTCGCCCGGCCAAAATTCAGGCCGGGGGGGAGGCTTCCCGCCTTGCCCGGCTGAAATTCAGGCCGGGGAGGAGGCACCTTGCCTCGCCCGGCCGCGAACTAGAACGTTTTTTAAAAAAAGAACGCCCCTGTGATAGGCTACGTGACGATTAACGTAGCCTATCATGGCTAGATCTGCAAAGTCAGCTGTGATAGGCTACGTAAATCGTCACGTAGCCTATCACGGGTGACTTTAAAAAAAAAGTGCGTACGCAAATGGCAGCCCCCATAGGGAGTCGCCATTTGCGTTCCTTATTTGGTCCCTGTAGTCTACGTAAACCTTTACGTAGACTATGGCGAAAATAAGGGCAATGAAAATAGCGTTGCCCTTATTTTCGCCGTAGTCTGCGTAAAGATTTACGTAGACTACAGCGACCAAATAAGGAACGGGAATGGCGGCTCCCTATGGGGGCCGCCATTATCCGTACGCGCTTTTTTTTTTTTTTGAAGTCACCCGTGATAGGCTATGTGACAATTTACGTAGCCTAACACGGCTGACTTTGCAAATCTAGCGATGATAGGCTACGTTAATCGTCACGTAGCCTATCACGAGGGCATTTTTTTTCTTCTTTTATTGGAATGGTGGCGGCGGCAGCTGGTCGAAAGCCCAGCTGCCGCTCCCGCCCCGGACGAACACCCGCCGAACCGCCGGCTGGACCCGCCGCCGGGAGGGACATTCGGCAAAGGTATGTCCCGTCCCGGGGGGGGGGTGCGGGGTGCGGGGGGGTGCAGAGAATTTCTCCCCGAAACTTGTTTGGGGGGCCGAACACATTGGCGCTTGGCCTCCCGAAGTTTCGGGGAGAAATTCTCCGCCAACCCTATACAGGCTGCCAGAGAGATAATGGTACAATGAAAGACAAGACACTTGTGCACAAAACTCAGCCACCTCATAAGTAAGCTAAGCACAATAAACCTGAATCTAACGCATGGGAATGTATCCAGAATTTCTTCTCCTTTGAATTTATTTTTGGAAGCAATTTCTTTTCTATCAAATTGAATGAGAATGGTTAAAGATTATGTAGGAGAAATTTTCAGCCCAGCACTAGTTATGTTTGTATTCCAGTCACGGTGTTGCGCTTAGGGTAGTGTAGCTGAAGAAGATTTATCAAGGTTTGATCCAACACACCACTATAATTCTATTGATATTATGTTGATGTTTAATTCTTCATTTGTGTGCATTCCTCTACACAGATGCTCCACTTAGGATATGTACTCATTTATTCCTCCCACCGCACTATAATTAGCTAGCAATACTAAAAGGAAAGATGTTATGCCTGGGATGGTAAGGTCTTTGAGTGGATTTAATCAGTTAACTGCTTGAACTGAGAAGATGCCAAGCAGAATTGCTAAATGAGGAGAGAGGAATAAGGGGTGTTCTGTAGCTCAGGGAGGGGTCATTCTCAGTGACCGGGCACAAGCTTGGCATATACAAAGTTCTCAGTTCAGTCCTTAGCATCTCCTGCGAAACAGATATCAAGTCTTTTCTTAGGGGGAGGGCTTCAGCGAGGGGGCTTGACCAAACCCCAGAGCCTTCTTACGGAAAGGGCTGGCAGGCCACATCCAGCCTATGGTCTGGCAGACCCCCACTGCCGCTTTAGAGAGAGCCATAGCTAATCTTCTCTCCATAATGACTGCATCTGTATATTACAGAAAGCCAGTGTGGTGTCATTAGGAATATTTGAGGATTTTGTTCAGTCTTCATTTCAAAAGCAAGCTTTCTTCCATTTTCTCTCAGGTGTACAGAGTTGCATAGAGGTAGACAATGTTTTGGTCCCTGGGCACATTTGGCAATTTGATAAGCTGTCCTGGGCACTGCCACAAAATGGCTGCCATGAGAGCCTTGGCAAAGGACAGTAACCTGCTGAAAGGACTGAGTGCAAGGTAGAGCTGGTGTCTGAGCCCCAACACAATAAACAACTCCTTTGAACACAATTTCTTCAACATAAACCTATTTTACAGCAATCCCAGCTGTGTCAATTAAGAAAAAGTACCTTCTTTTCTTTTCTTTTCTTTTCTTTTCTTTTTGGATGTTGTGGGGTTAGGTGCCAAGAAGAGTGTCTGGGTGGGTGTACATTTGTGAGCACAGGCACCACGTTTCTCCTTATGATCTTGTTTCATTCAACTCAGTTTGCATTACATGACATTACATCAGCATCGATTAATTATAATTTATAATATTTTATTTATTCATTCATTACTTTTCTTCTGAAATTCCATGTTTTGTGTGTCTTCAGCAGACAAGTTAAATCCAACAAGCTTCTTTCCCCATTATTTATTTGGATTGTGTGTGTGTATAATTCCCAGTCCATTTTGATTTCACACTTTTGTTCCTGGTTTCATTCAGTGCATTTTACATTACATCAGCATTTACTAATTATAATTTATAATATTAATTATTCATTAGCTTTTCTCCAAAAATTCCTTCTATTTTATGTGTCCAGTTCTGCTCAGAAATATAAATGTTACTGACACTTACCCAGAGAGAGAGAGAGAGAGAGAGACAGAGAGAGAGAGAGAGAGAGAGAGAGAGAGAGGCACCTTTATGTTTTTTATTTGTTTTTAAGGATATAATCTGGACAGAATTGAGGTAGAGTTTCCCCTTCTGAGGGGATAAGATCTGCTACATTTCAAAATGATAGGTGCAGAAGGCTTTGTGCAAGGGCAGCCTTGACATTTTGAGGTCTGCAAAAATGGACACACTTATTCTCCTATGTTCTTTGTATACAATTCTACTGAAAATGACATACAGCCTAGAGGCGCCCCTAACTAGGAAACCTGCAAAGTTTTAGAAGGGTAGGTGCAATGGTTCATGTGGAAGGGGAGTCCACAATTTAAGGAGGGGGTGATTTCCCATTTCCCTACCCTCATTGATTGTGTGTGTGTGTGGAGTTGTTATGAAAATGGCACATGCCATAGAGGTGTCCTGAGGCATTAAACTTGTAAATTTCTGGAAGGATAGGTGCAGCAGCTAGGAAGTTATGATGCTTAAAATAACAATTTTAAGGTTCCTTTTTTTCATACTTAAGCCTGGTGGAATTGGAAGAGTGGCCATCTCATGGTCCCATTCTTCTCCACCCCCAAAGCACAGTGACTGGAGATCTCCTGGTAAACCCTACCCTATGATTAGGTGGATCTGTCAGTCACTCAGGCTCCCTCTCCTGTCCTGCCCTCTCTCCCCCAGCATCAGTGTTTATATACACATATAATGTGTAAAGAGATCCTGAAGTAACAGTAGAGTGTTTTTGTTTTGAGGTTTTGTTTTGTTTTGTTTTGTTCAGAACTGGCCAACAATGTGACTTTTAGTAATATAAAGCTGTCAAGGCGAGATGCTCATAAATGTTTACTTGGAAAAATGCCCGGACGCTTTATTGCCATCGCTGCATCCTGTCAGGGTTCTGAAAACAATAGACTGCCCTATTGCAGTTTTAAAACAGTACTACAGCCATACACATTAGCGTAAGAGGGCAGAACTGTCATTTTTCTGACAGTTGGTACAACCAGTTGTACAAAGCCATCTTCCATTCTAACCGGACTGGGCCCAGGAGCGCTTGTGGAGTTAAGATTGGGCTGGCTTGTCAATTATAGCATTTTCTGAGGTTTGACGTCTTAGCTCCTTTAAATCACTTCTGCTGAAATTGGCATAGGAGTTTTCCACCACTGTGTCAGCTTCTATGACCCAAATGTGGGTTTAATGTGTTAATTATACAGTGAGGCACACTCAGTGAAGGCTTTTGGTTTGGTTTAGATATTTATATTTTTGCCAACGTTTTGGTAACGGGCTGCAAACACTCATGCACACCAAGACCTTTGGCAGTGTGAAGAGAAACAAACTCCAAAAAAGTGAAACACTGCCTTGAAATGTTGATAATGCCCATGAGTCAAAGCAATGTGCTTTCATAATGCCCAGCTGGATCAGAACAAAAGTCTATCTTGCCCTTCCCCAGCTTGGTGGCCTTGACATGTGTTGGACTGCAACTCCCAGAAGTCCCAGACAGAATAGCCAATGGTCATGCTGTCTGGGAATTCTGAGGGATGCTATGCAAAACATCTTTTGAAAAGCCCACAAGCAGAACATGAAAACTATCTTGACAGAGGCTTGCCTGGTGCCTATGTTGTTGTGCTCTTTCAGTGCCTTGTTTTCCCAGGCATTTTAGCCTTTCAGTTTCTGTTGTTTCGAAACTATTACTGCATTTTAAATCTTTGCACTGCAGCTAGGGTTTTTTTAACTGGTTGTGACTTTTCATTTTATATTGTAGTTTTAGAATTTTATATAGTAGTTTATCATATTGTATCATATGGTTTTAATTGTTGTAGACTGCCCAAAGAGCTTTGGCCTTTGGGTGGTATGGAAATGTAATGAATAATAGCCCTCTCCCACTGTCTTCCTCAGCAACTGATAATTTCACTGGCATACTGCTGCTGAACATTGGAGGTTCCTCTTAACTATCATGGTTAATTTCCTCTAGTAGATAGCCATGAATTTGTCTAAGCTAGTGGCCATCAACACTATATGTGACAATAAATTCTATAAATGAATTCTTCATCTTAGTTTCACTGGATGACCCCATGTTCAAGTACTATGAGAAAGGGAGTTGTTTTGATCCCAGCCCGGATGTACATTTAATAGGGGAAACAAGATTTGGCTTCTGAGCAAGCTCAGGGGACGAATCCGCAGTAGAACCTCCATCTCCCCAGCCTCAGTCAACACAGAAATCTCATGCTAGGGATGTCAGAGAAATCTGTTTGCAGGGTGAAGTTCAATGGGTTTTCCTAGGCTCAGCTCTCCAGACTTTGTTTTGGTTCCTGCTATGGTGCCCAACTTGGTCTGCAGTGAGTCAGGCCTGTTGCGAATTCCCTGGGCATCTTTTCCCCCATTGTTTCTACAATTTGCACAAATTTCTGATGAGCTGTGCAAATTTTTGAGCAACTGTTCAGAAATTGCCACAAATTGAGGAATCTGCAATGCCTCTTTCGTAAGGAGAGAAAAAGCTTCCCAAAATTAGGGGCAGGATTCAGCACAGCACTAGTAGAGTTGGACACCAATTTAGATGGCTTTAAAAGGGGAGTGGGCAAATTCCTGGAGGAGAAGGCTATCAATGGCTACTAGTCCTGATAGCTATATGCTTCCTCCAGTATCAGAGGTAGTATGCCTATGTGTACCAGTTGCTGGGGAACATGGGTGGGAGGGTGCTGTTGCACTGATGTCCTACTTGTAGGTTTCCTGTGGGTAGCTGTTTGGCAACTGTGAAAACAGAATACTGGACTAGACGGACCCTTGGTCTGACATGGACCCATTTCTCTTCTTATGTTCTTAGTAACCTTTTTTCCACAGTGGCCAACCAGATGCCTCCAGGAAGCCCACAAGCAGGGGAGAAAGACAGTAGCCTTCCTATTGTTGTTTTCCAGCAGCAACTGGTAATAATTTACAGGCATGCTGTCTCTGCACCAGGGAGTAGCATATAGCCATCAGGACTAGTAGCCATTGTTTTGCTCCATCTCTGCAGCTGGGGTCATCAAAGAGGCCCTCCCACCCACCTCTATTGCAGGAGGAGGGGCTTAGACTGCAACTGTGTAAATAGAGTATGAATAGAACCTTGTTCTTCATAGTTCCCCTGCCCCCAGTGAAACATTTCTAAGACCTGCTGCTTCCAAGTTAATACACAAAAGAAGCTCGAAGTGATAGATTTTTTTCCACCTTATTCCCTCTGTAAGCCCCAAGATGGAGCAGCTGCTTTTTAGCAGCATGTGTATGTCCCATAGAATTACTTGGGCTATGAATGACTGTTACAGCAGGTCGGTATATACAGTCGGTTCTACCCCTTCCCCTTAACCT
This sequence comes from Heloderma suspectum, assembly GCF_057233095.1. Lineage (NCBI taxonomy): Eukaryota > Metazoa > Chordata > Lepidosauria > Squamata > Helodermatidae > Heloderma > Heloderma suspectum. The sequence goes on from NC_139465.1 coordinate 30,793,188, forward strand.
TCAGTGTAGTAGAAAATTCAAGGTAGGAGCTGAGTTTGTCACTGCTTTAGCTGTTTTCCTATTGCTGTCACTTCTGCTATTCTCCTTCGTGCTGCAAGTGACTTTTATCAACAGCAAGCAACTTCAATAATAATTAAAAAAAAAAAAAACTGAAAAACTGGGACTATCATCAGGAGCTATTATGTTGCAGCTATAGCTGAAATCAGGGGAAGTTTGCAAATACAAAATATAGACGTTAAAATGATGATTTTTACATGGAAACTCACATTTAGAGAATTTGACAGATAATTGGCTCACCCAACATTTGTTTCTGCTGTAGTCTGAGTGTTAGAGGCAAAACAAATGTTGGGTGCACAGTTCCCTAACAGAACATATCCACAATTCTCTATGTATGGGTATGGCACCATTATGGCTGGACCTTCAGGCAAACACCCAGGGCCCTGCAGCCGCTTTCTTCAGAGCACCCCCCTCCCCCCAAATCTCCAGTACTGCAGATGATGGGGAGCAGTGGAAAAGGAGAGGGGATAGAATGCATGCTGGTTGAGGTACACACAGACGATCCTCTCAAACAGCTTGAGAGGCGAGCAGTCAATCAATGAGGGAGGCAAGTGAATGTGAGCCATGTTGCAGGCTCTGGTGGGGTAGCTCCGTACAGATGCTTCTGTACAGGTGAGCTACTGCTCCTTTCCTCTCCTACATTACCTGCCCTGTAACTGTCCAGGAACACCCCCATGTTCCCAATCTCTTCTCCCCAAAGGAATTCCAACTCCTTCAGTGTTTGCTGCTTTTTCTATGTTTTCTTTGCTTTTCAGCTCTCTAATGACCTGATGATGCTACTAACAGTTCCCAGGATTAACGCATTTTGAGTGGTCACTTTAAAAAACCAAAACTTAACATTAGTTGCTTGTAGGAATGTGGAAATCAGCAAAACTCGAGCTGGTTAAGGTTCTCCGGGTCCCACCTTGAAGCTCAGCCTGACTCAATGTCTGTATCAATTGCGAGATTGCAGGAGCGTGGTCAAGGCAGGAAGAGAAGCTTCTATTTTCTTCTCCCCTAGAAGCAACAAGATGTGTTTTTCTACCTTTCCCACTGAAACATGAGCCCACAGCCCTCATGATTGCTTTGCTCATTGCTGTTTCTGTAAGTCAGACTTACTACAGTGATAGAGGAGGGGGAAAAGAGAGCCAGAGACAACACAGTCCTACATGTTTACTCAGATCTAAGCCCCACTGTGTGTGATTGATGTTGATTTTCAGACTACTACAGTACTAGTGCAAAGTGCCATTCTAACATGCTGTATACAGATTTTGTAGCCCTTCTAGGGAAATTGCCTATTTGTCTTTTATCTGCCCATATGGTTTTAGATGGCTATTAACCAAATGCAGATTGAACACCCTGCAGTTAATGGACGTTAGTGGCCAAAATAGGGTGGATAGACATTGTCCAGCTGGATGCCAAAAGGTAGAGGATTTGATTAATTTTCTTTTGGAATGCTCATTGTATCTAGACTGGAGGATTCAGTACCTTGATACCCTTACTCCTGGAGTGAGAGCTAATTCTTCTTTAAATAATAATTTAAAAAAGTGTTTATTGGCTGGGACAGATTATTTTGTGACACATTGCACTGTTAAATTTGTTAATTTGGCTCTAGGAAAGAGGACGTTTTTAATGTTGACTGATGAGGACACAGGACATTGAGCTATTTTAATTAATTTAATAATTTTTAGCAAAACAGTTGAGCAGACTCTGTTCACAGCCCCAAATGTGTGCAGTTCCAAATCTGTGAGCCTGTTCAAAAAAAAAAAGGGGGAAAAAAGCACATTTCTTGTGCTTTACTGAATGTGGAAAAACTGGACATTTGGGGTGTGCAGTTCTAAAAATGTTCATTTTCCCCAATAAAAAATGGACACTTTTCCCAAATGGGGGAAAACAAAAAAAAATATGTTTGCACTTGGGAACACAAATGACATGAACCCAGCTTCCAGGGGGAATTTGGAGTACCTCAGCAAGCTCGAACATCACATGTTGGCCCACCCCTATTACAGATGCTCATTTTATAGGTCATTTCATTCACACACACACACACACACACACACACACACACATATATATATATATATACACACACACACATATCAGGGTTGTCAAAGTGATTTTACTCTAATACAGTGGAAATGTATTGTATATTTATTATAATAATATCCTGCCTTTCCTCCAAAAATGGCACTCAAGTTTGTGAAAAAGAATAAAATACAAATTAAAAATAGAAGCCTAATGAAAACAGAACAAGAACAAATCAATGAAAAACACAATTATACACAACAAGAAATAAAATAAGCAGCACTCAGCCAGTTAAAAGCCCCTTCAGCAACAAAGGCCAGCTGGAATAAAAACATATTTGCCTGCTGGTGGAAGAACAACAAAGGAGTTACCCAGGCCTTCCAGAACCTGGAAGCAGGAAGGTCTAGTGGATGATGGTGGCTCTGATTTCAATGAGGCTGTATCCTTTCGGGGTTTCAGTTAGAACCAGCCAGAACTCTAAAGAGGCTGGTTCTGACTGAAACCCCGAATGGAATCACAGCCCCACTGAAATTGGAGCCCCCAGCCTCCAGTGAGAAGATTCTCTTTTGTGTCCGCATCAGATGACCTCTGATGGTGGTGAGACTGAGACAAGGGCCTCCCCCAAAGATCTTAAAACTCAGGCAGGCTCAGTAACTGTCCTCACTCATAATACCCCTAATATTGCACCTATTAAAGTTTCCCGGCCCCCAAACTGTGCATATTTAAATATGCACATTTTAACTACCTTTTTTATGCATAAAAACAGGTGGCAAAATGGTGGGTGCTCACTGGATGGGGTTGTGGTGAGTGTGGGCAACTCACTGAGCTCGGGAGGGCTCGAATGTCAGCCTAGGGGTGGGGGACCGGTGGCGGCGCTTCAGCAGATGCCCAGAGAACTCAAGCTGGTGTGTGTTTGCACATCCCTAGGCAAACCCAATATGCCTTAAAAAAAAAAAAAATCAACCTTGTGCATTCATACACAAACAGCTTGCTTTCATCTAGGTTTTCTTGCAGCCAAGGTTGGGATGCTGATGGAAATATTTGTGCCTTGAAGTTATGTTAGAGTTGTGCATGACTGAGAACCAAAGGAGAACCTGTGTATGTTGGTTGAGGAGCCTTTAAGCAACAAATATATCGTATGAGCTAGATAACTGCATAAAGTTATACATGAGATAGAGAGTGAGTGCATTAATCTCTCCAGCACTCCACAAATAAAATGCCAAAATCCCAGTGAAAAGATGCCTTTTATTTGTGGGTTGCTGGAGAGATTAATGCACTCACCCTCTATCTCATGTATAGCTTCTCCTCAGTTATCTAAAAATGAAATAGCTTGTACAACATCTTCATTGCTTCAGGGCTACACGGCATATAAAAGTTCCACTCTTGGTTCTAGGGCATGCAGAACAAAGCCATTACTCCAAGGAATAAGTGTTTGCAGAAGCATCCTGATCTTCACTATGAAGACCCAGATCAAATCATGTCCTCCCCCCCCTACAAATAAAAGTGACAAGGTTGATTCCCCACCCCACCCCTTAAATCAAACAGCTAAAGTGTACAGTAAGTGAGATATGATCCTTGTTCATAGTGGGTTGAATCCTGACTTAGGCCTGCTTAGAACTGACCCAGTGAAATCAGTGGGGCAAGTTAATCATGACTAACTTGTCCTGTTGATTTCAATTAATTGACACTAAGCATGGCTATGTCTGGATCCAACCCACTGTTAAGATCACTTGTGTGATAACAGTATGGGTGAGAGTGAAAACTGAATATTATCCACCTGGTCCCATCCAAGTCTTTTTTCTGTGAATTTCTAATCTTTAAACACTGCCCCTGTCCCCAGGTTATTATGGTATTATTCTTGTATTTATAAAATACCATCTGTGGGAAATCAATGATTTCTATGGGATGACCTAAATTAAAGTGCTTGCACTCAGGGTAATGGGCGAGATTAGGTAACACCTGATCCTAATAGTGGAGTTGTCAGGAATGAGTCCAAGCCCATTGAGATGACAGCTCTGATTCTAAATCAGAGCTGGAACAGCTACATCAGAGCTCAGGGGAGGGACCTTCCCTAGAGCCCCAAGATGCTGGGAGAGATTCTTCTGCAGCAGGCCTTGACAAACAGATGGCCCAGGCTGAATCTCTGCCCCCTCCCTCCACCACGAGAACTCAAGTTTTCGAGGAGGAGGAGGAGGAGGGGCATGACATCAGAGACACTGGGGTGTGTCACAAAGCAGGAAAAGTTAGGAGCAGGGCTTAGACGCTCTGCCAGGATAGCCACTCTTAGAAGCCAACATGGGGGGGGGGAACCTAAAGGAGGGGCATCACTGCAAAGCAAGTTTGACTGTGAGGCAAACTGTTGGCAACGTCACTATCCTCTGGTTCATTTTCCATTATTAGAGATTGCAGATCAGTTGTTTAGGGCCTGAGGCTGTCTGAGAGCTTCCTTGAATCTGCATTTTGTAGAAAGGCTTTGTTGTTGTTCAGTCGTTCAGTCATGTCCGACTCTTCGTGACCCCATGGACCATAGCACGCCAGGCCTTCCTGTCCTGCGCTCTCTCCCGGAGCGTGCTCAAGTTCATATTCATTGCATCGGTGATGCTATCTAGCCATCTCATCATAGAATCACAGAATCATAGAATCATAGAATAGTAGGGTTGGAAGGGGCCTACAAGGCCATCGAGTCCAACCCCCTGCTCAATGCAGGAATCCAAGTCAGAGCATCCCTGACAAATGGCTGTCCAGCCTCATCTTGAAGGCCTCCAGTGTGGGAGAGCCCACCACCTCCCCAGGTAATCGGTTCCATTGTCGTATTGCTCTTACAGTCAGGAAGTTTTTCCTGATGTTCAGCCGGAATCTGGCTTCCTGTAACTTGAGCCCATTATTCCGTGTCCTGCAGCCTGGGATGATCAAGAAGAGATCCTGGCCTTCTTCTCTGTGACAACCTTTCAAATACTTGAAGAGTGCTATCATATGTCCCCTCAGTCTTCTCTTCTCAAGGCTAAACATGCCCAGTTCTTTCAGTCTCTCTTCATAGGGCTTTGTTTCCAGTCCCCTGATCATCTTTGTTGCCCTCCTCTGAACCCTCTCCAGTTTGTCTGCATCCTTCTTCAAGTGTGGTGCCCAGAACTGGACACAGTACTCCAGATGAGGCCTAACCAGTGCTGAGTAGAGGGGAACTAGTACTTCCCGGGATTTGGAAGCGATGCTTCTATGAATACAGCCCAAAATAGCATTTGCCTTTTTTGCAGCCACATCACATTGTTGGCTCATATTCAGCTTGTGATGGACAACAATTCCAAGATCCTTCTTGCTTGTAGTGTGGTTGAGCCATGTATCCCCCATCTTGTAACTGTGCATTTGGTTTCTTTTTCCTAGGTGCAGAACTTGGCATTTGTCCCTATTAAATGTCATTCTGTTGTTTTCTGCCCAGCACTCCAGTCTATCCAGATCACTTTGAATTTTATTTCTGTCTTCCAAAGTATTAGCTATCCTTCCCAATTTTGTGTCATCTGCAAATTTGATCAGCATTCCCTGCACCTCCTCCTCCAAGTCATTAATAATAATGTTGAAGAGCACTGGGCCCAGGACTGAGCCCTGCGGTACCCCACTCATTACCTCTCCCCAGTTTGAGAAGGTCCCATTGATAAGCACTCTTTGAGTCCGATTCTGTAGCCAACTGTGGATCCACCGGATCGTTGTTTCATCTAGCCCAGTTTGAGCTAGTTTGCTCATCAGGAGATCATGGGGCACTTTGTCGAAAGCTTTGCTGAAGTCGAGGTATATGATGTCTTCAGCATTCCCACAGTCTACAAGGGAGGTTACTTGATCAAAAAATGAGATCAGATTTGTCTGGCAGGACTTGTTTTTGACAAATCCATGTTGGCTTCGAGTAATCACGGCATTGTTGTCAAGGTGCTTCCAGATGGATTGCTTTATGATCTGCTCCAGAATTTTCCCAGGGATTGATGTCAGACTGACTGGTCTGTAGTTCCCAGGTTCCTCCTTTTTACCCTTTTTGAAGATAGGGACAACGTTAGCCCTCCTCCAGTCATCTGGCACTTCCCCCGTCCTCCATGATTTCTCAAAGAGAATAGACAGCGGTTCTGAGAGTTCTTCTGCCAGTTCCTTTATGACTCTAGGATGCAGTTCATCTGGCCCTGGAGATTTGAACTCATTCAAAGTAATGAGGTGTTCCTTGACCATATGCCTGTCGATCTCAAGCTGCAATCCTGCCCCTTCAGCCTGTACTTCGCCTTTGCCAGGGGGGTCATAGACCCTCTTTGGGGAGAAGACTGAGCCAAAGTAGGAATTGAGCACCTCTGCCTTTTCTTTGTCATCTGTTATCGTTTTGCCATCCTTATTTAATAGCTGAACCACCATTTCTTTCCTCTGCCTTTTACTATGCACATAGCTGAAGAAAGCCTTTTTGTTGTTTTTAACATCCCTTGCTAACCTCAGCTCATTCTCAGCTTTAGCCTTCCTGACGCCACCCCTGCAATTCTGTGCTATCTGCCTGTACTCTTCCTTTGTTACTTGGCCTTCTTTCCACTTCCTATATGTGTCCTTTTTTGTTTTCAGGTCATCCTTAAGCTTTTTGTGAAGCCACATTGGCTTCTTCTGTTGTCTTCCACCTTTTCTTCTTGTTGGAAATGTTTGTGATTGTGCCTTGAGAATTTCCTTTTTTAAAAGCTCCCACCCATCTTGGACTCCTTTTCTCGCTAATGTCGCTTGCCATGGGACTTTACTGATCATTGTTCTGAGTTTATGAAAATCAGCTTTCCTAAAATCCAGGGTACGCGTTTGACTACACTCGGCTTTTGCTTCCCTTAGAACCAAGAACTCAAGTACAACATGGTCGCTTTCCCCCAGAGTTCCTGTAACTGCTACTTTATCCACTAAGTCACCTCTGTTGGTTAGGATCAAGTCAAGGATAGCCGTCCCCTTCTCCTTTTGCCTTCAGTCTTTCCATTCATCAGGGTCTTTTCCAAAGAGTTTTCTCTTTGCATTAGGTGGCCAAAATATTGGAGCTTCAGCTTCAGTATCTGTCCTCCAATGAGCACTCAGGGTTGATTTCCTTTAGGATTGACTGATTTGACCTCCTTACAGTCCAGGGGACTCATAAGACTCTTCTCCAGCACCACAGTTCGAAAGCATCAATTCTTCATAGGGGTGGACGAAAGTCACTTACCTGTTGTCGAAGGCCATTCGCGGTGGGGGGGAGGCACTTCGCTGCTCCCCCCGTGAAGTTCAGGCCAGGGGGGGGGAGGCTTCCCGCCTCGCCCGGCCGAAATTCAGGCCGGGGAGGAGGCGCCTCACCTTGCCCGGCTGCGAACGCAAAAGTAAAAACAAAACAAAACGCTATTTGCGTTGCCCTTATTTTCGCCGTAGTCTACGTAAACGTTTACGTAGACTACAGCGACTAAATAAGGAACGCGAATGGCGGCTCCCTATGGGGGCCGCCATTCGCGTACGCTCTTTTTTTTTTTTTTTTAAGTCACCCGTGATAGGCTACGTGACGATTCACGTAGCCCATCACGGCTGACTTTGCAAATCTAGCTGTGATAGGCTACGTGAATCGTCATGTAGCCTATCAGGGGGCGTTGTTTTTTTTTCTTTCATTGCAATGGCGGTGGCAGCAGCCGGTTGAAAGACCGGCTGCCGCTCACGCCTCACTCGAACACCCGCCGAACCGCCGGCCGGACCAGCCACCGGGAGGGACATTCGGTGAAGTTAAGTCCCGTCCCGGGGGGGGTGCGGGGTGCGGGGGGGTGCGGAGGATTTCTCCCCGAAACTTGTTCGGGGGGCCGAACACGTTGGCGCTCGGCCCCCTGAAGTTTTGGGGAGAAATTCTCCGCCATCCCTAATTCTTCAGCACTCAGCCTTCCTTATAGTCCAGCTCTCACAGCCATACATTACTACTGGGAAAACCATAGCTTTGATTAGACGGACCTTTGTCAGCAAGGTGATGTCTCTGCTTCTTACTATGCTGTCTAGGTTTGCCATAGCTTTCCTCCCAAGGAGCAAGCGTCTTTAAATTTCATGGCTACAGTCACCGTCTACAGTGATCTTGGAGCCCAAGAAAGTAAAATCTGTCACTGCTTCCATTTCTTCCCCTTCTATATGCCAGGAAGTGATAGGGCCAGATGCCATGATCTTAGTTTTTTTAATGTTGAGTTTCAAACCAGCTTTTGCACTCTCCTCTTTCACCCTCAACAAGAGGCTCTTGAGATCCTCTTCACTTTCTGCCATTAGGGTGGTATTGTCTGCATATCGGAGGTTGTTGATAATTCTCCCAGCAATCTTAATTCCGACCTGTGATTCATCCAACCCGGCGTTTCTCATGATGTACTCTGCATATAAGTTAAATAATCAGGGTGACAATATGCAGCCTTGTCGTACTCCTTTCCCAATTTTGAACCACTCGGTTGTTCCATGTCTGGTTCTTACTGTTGCTTCTTGACCCTCGTACAGGTTTCTCAGGAGACAGGTAAGGTGGTCTGGTACTCCCATCACTTTAAGAATTTGCCACAGTTCGTTGTGATCCACACAATCAAAGGCTTTAGCGTAGTCAATGAAGCAGAAAGTGACGTTTTTTCTGGAATTCTCTTGCTTTCTCCATGATCCAGCAAATGTTGGCGATTTGATCTCTAGTTTCTCTGCCTCTTCGAAACCCAGCTTGTACTTCCAGTAGTTCTTGGTTCGCATACTGCTGAAGCCTATCTTGTAGGATTTTGAGCATCACCTTGCTGGCATGTGAAATGAGCGCAATTGTGCGGTAGTTTGAACACTCTTTGGCGTTGCCCTTCTTTGGAATTCGAATGTAAACTGACCTTTTCCAGTCTTGCGGCCATTGTTGAGTGTTCCAAATTTGTTGGCATATTGAATACAGCACTTTAACAGCATCATCTTTTAGGATTTTAAATAGCTCAGCTGGAATACTGTCATCTCCGCTAGCTTTGTTGTTAGTAATGCTTCCTAAGGCCCACTTCCGGCTCAAGTTCAGTGACCACACTATCATGGCTATCAGGGACATTCAGATCTTTCCTGTACAGTTCTTCTGTTTATTCTTTCCACCTCTTCTTAATCTCATCTACATCTGTTAGGTCCCTGCCTTCTTTGTCCTTGATCATGCCCGTCTTTGCACAAAACGTTCCCTTGAGATCTCCAATTTTCTTGAAGTGATCTCTAGTCTTTCCCATTCTGTTGTTTTCCTCGATTTCTTTGCATTGTTCGTTTAAGAAGGCCTTCTTGTCTCTCCTTGCTATTCTCTGGAACTCTGCATTTAGTTGGATATATCTTCCCCTTTCTCCCTTGCTTTTCGCTTCCCTTCTTTCCTCAGCTACTTGTAAAGCCTCATCAGACAGCCACTTGGCTTTCTTACATTTCTTTTTCTTTGGGATGGATTGAGTTGCTGCCTCCTGAACAATGTGACAGACCTCCGTCCATAGTTCCTCAGGCACTCTGTCTATCAGGTCTAATCCCTGAAATCTATTCCTCACCTCCACTGTGTATTCATAAGGGATATGATTGAGGTCATACCTGAATGGTTTAGGGGTTTTCCCTACGTTCTTCAATTTAAGCCAAAATTTTGCAAGAAGCAGCTCATGATCTGAGCCACAGTCAGCTCCAGGTCTTGTTTTGACTGACTGTATAGAGCTTCTCCATCTTTGGCTGCAAAGGACATAATTAATCTGATTTCTATACTGACCATCTGGTGATGTCCATGTGTAGAGTCGTCTCTTGTGCTGTTGGAAAAGAGTGTTTGCTATGATCAGCGTGTTCTCTTGGCAAAACTCTATTAGCTTTTGTCCTGCTTCATTTTGTACACCAAGGCCATGCCTGCCTGTTATCCCAGTGATTTCTTGACTTCCTACTTTAGCATTCCAATCCCCTATGATGAAGAGGACATCTTTTTTTGGTGTTAGTTCTAGAAGGTGTTGTAGGTCTTCATAGAACTGATCAACCTCAGCTTCTTTGGCATCAGTGGTTGGGGCATAGACTTGAATTACTGTGATGTTGAATGGTTTGCCTTGGATTCGTACTGAGAACATTCTATCATTTTTAAGATTGTAAAGTGGTATTAGCCTGAAGCTTTGTCTCTTTGTGGTGTTGATTGTGAAGGGGAAGGACAATCCAGTTCCTGTCATCCAGCATCATTGTAGCTTTGTAAGGGGTGGGGTGCAGTCTTGGCTCCCATCTCACGTTTCTCTCCAATTGCAGTTGCTCTACATTCCCCTTTAAAAGTCAACAAGTGGGACATGCAAGAAACTGTTGCAGTGTTGAATGCTCCTGTACAGGATTCCAGGCAGCCATTCCCTTTTCTGGGATATTCCACCCCCCACCCCCACTGTTGTGGGTTCCCTTCCACCATCAGTCAATCAGCATTACATGGTCACTGAGCATACACAGTCCTCATTGAACTGTTCTTCTGGGTCCCTTGTTGTTGTTGTTGTTTTAAATAAACAGTATTTTGTACTCCTGAAAACCTTTGGGGCTCCCCTGAACATGATGGAAAATCCAGGTTCTGGCTTACATGGAGAGCTGTATCAGTATAAACACTCCTGGTGTAAGAGGTCTACAACACAGCATTGGGCCAGTTGGTTACCAGATTAATAATAATAATAAGAATAAGAAATTACAAGTACAGTTTTGCCAATTGGTTAGGGATGGGTGGATTCCCTACCTGTTCTTCCACTTGGGAATCCGCCTGTCGGGGGAGGCGATCCATCCCTCCCCCCGGAATCCTCCTTGGCCGCAGCAATTCCGCGGAGCCACCAGCTGGCTCTGGAGCGCCAGAGATACTGCAGCCATGCCGTATCACTGGCTGAGGGGTATTGACTGCGGATGCAAATGGCGTCCAGTATGCTATTTTTGGCTGTAAAGGTCTTAGTTTAAGGTAAATGCAGCCGTAAATGGCTGCATTTAGCTTAAACTAAGACCTTTATGGCTGCAAATGGCGTAGTGGACGCCGTTTGTATCCCTGCTTTTTTTCATGCAATAGGCTATGCAAATGTTTGCGTAGCCTATCGCGTGAAAGAACAGGGCCGCAAATGGCGTAGTGGACACACCGCTGAGTTCTGGAGCTTTGACTGGGGCATGCCCACCTGTTTTGTGAGCAAAAGCAAAATTCTCATACAACCCTCTTTCAAACAATTGCCCTCCATGAGTACCTGCCATGCTCCTTCTTGTTGCGTGCTTACCCTCTTCAGGTACAGAATGCCTGAATAGGGCTAGAGGGTCGGGAGAATTCCTAAGCTAAGTAGAAGAACGTGATTCCCCCCCCCTTCAGGTATGTGAGGCATGTGCTCATTGCAGAGACAGTGATGAATAATGACACAAGACACAAAGTTTGGGGGCACGATTGGGCCACAACTAATATCTAATAGGATCTGCAACAAGCAACATTTGTCAGCTAAGGAACAATGAGAGTTATCCCATTAAGGGATAATAATCTGTGGTTGAGCTTGACCTGGCTCTGACCTTGACGCTGTTAATGCATGTCATCCCCCCATGTCATTCTCACAACACACTTCATGGTGTATTGAGGGAGACCATATCAGAATCAGACCCACCCACCCCCCAAGCCAGAAAACTATGGGTATGTAAGATAGACATGCCCCAGGGATATTCTTGTCCCCACTTCCTGGTCAAGATACCCCAGGAGACAGGTCTGAAGAACCCCACCCCAGCAAACTTGATATCTCAGGGTGCTCAGCAATATTTTCTATTCAATTTTCTGCCTGCATTGTCTCCACCAGTTGTGTGGCTGCTATGGCCTGCTTAAGGCCAAACTACCTAGCTTGGCTCCCCTGATAAGGTCAATGCAGAGTAGGTGGTGATGGGGAACCACCAAACCAAACAGTGCAGGCTTTTTCTAACCCTGCACTGCAACAAAGGAGGTTGGGTGGGTGTTGAGATGTGTTCCAACATTGTGTGTGGGGTGGAGTGCGGGGGGGGGGATTCTGCCTTTGCCTTAAATATCCCATCTGCAGCTATTTCCCATTGGCCACTGCAATGCACATATGCATATCTGGCTGTCAGCTATCTGGTCCTTACCACCCACTGCAGGCCCTGCCCCCTGCTGCTGCTACATAGTAGCTGGTAAACAGCATCATTTCTTTAGTTTCAGATGGTTTGCTTGAAATAACAGAAACCAATGTGTTATGTTAGCACTGTGCAATGTCAGTTATGTAAATAAGTAAGTAAGTAAGTAAGTAAATAGAAAGGTGGTGCTGAGCACACATGTTGTCTTATCAAATCCTACTAAACTTTATTTTCCCCCACCCCCTTTCTAGGTTTACATTGATTTTTATGTGCTATATTTTTAAGGTCCTGTGCTAACCAGGCTGCATTACAAATTAGCCTAAAGGGTAAACTGAAAGTAGTGCAATAGTTGAGTCTGTCTGTCTGTCTGTCTGTCTGTCTGTCTGTCTATCAGATGTTATAAAATATGGCTGTGAAGTAAGAGCAGTTAGAAACTGTATCCCCTGGTCCCCTGTTTTCCTGCTGCTACATGTCTTGCATAAGCAGCTCCTTGAATTTTGCTTTGGAGGCACCATAAGAACTGTCTATGCTGGAAGTGGCCAAGGGGTCCTCGTATTCTGCACCCTGACTCTGACACTAAGCAATCAGTTCCTGCTGAGAAGCTCTCAAGGAAAGTGAGATAGATATTCCTCTCCCTCTTTTGCCTTTGTCTGAAAATAGAGCTGCATGTACCTGTGATGTTCAATAGGCTTTGCATGCAAAAGGCCTCAAGTTCAGTCCGTGGACTCTCCAGGTAGGGGTAGGAAAGAGCACTGCCTGAAACCCCTTTTTTTTTAAGTCAGCCGTGATAGGCTACGTAAACTTTTACGTAGCCTATCATGTTTTTTTAAAAAAAAACTTAGCCATGATAGGCTACGTAAATCTTTACGTAGCCCATCACGTTTTTGTTTTTTTGTTTTTTTAACTGGAAATGGTGGCAGTGGCAGCCAGTCAGAAGACCGGCCGCCGCAGCCGCCACCGCCGAACCGCCGCCGCAGCCGCCACTGGAGCTGCCGCCGCCAGGAATATCCGCCCCAGGTAAGTCTCGTCCTGGGGGGGGGGCGGGGGGGCAGACCGTTCCGCCACCGATTTCAGGGGGCCGAATGCGCTGGCATTCGGCCTCCTCGAGATCTGTGGCGGAATTCTCTGACATCCCTAGTCAGTGTAGGCAATACTAGATGGGCGAATGATCTGACTTGGAAGAACCAGCTTCCTATGTTCCCAGGCCCATCCTCCATGAATTTGTTGCTTATCCTTTAAGAGTCAAACTTAGTAATGTACAGATCTTGTTAAATCCATTCCATCTGTGTTTCATGGATTGTCAGGCATATTTTGTTCCATCGTCCACTCATTGATGGAATCAGATTTTTTAAAGCGATGTACGAGAAGTCTGATCCTGTTTGGAAATGTACACATGCACAAATCCCCCTGCTGCACCCCCAAATAAAAACAAAACAAACGAACACACCTGGACCTCAAGTCTCCATGACTTGGAAAAAAATGGGCCACTGTGGAATCCACAGGTTGGATTCATAGAAATCCAAACTCATTTCAACCTGTTGCAGGTTTCTCCAATATCCCTGCTAGTAACCTGATCCACCATCTTCACTGTCCTATCCTATCTGCACAAAATCAGATCCATGACAATAGGGAAGCATTCCACCGGCAGACAAGGGATATGGGGAGTCTTGCAGTAGGGTAGAGCTACACTTAGGAATCAGTGGAGGCTGGTAGCTCCAATTTATGTGGGGCTGTGAATCCATTTCAGGTTTCAGACAGAACCAAAATGGTTCAGTCAGAACCATTTTGGGAATATGGTTCAGCACCTTGGATAGCTCTATTAGAGTTCTGGCTGGTTCTGACTGAAGGCCAGAATGAGTGCACAGCCCCACTAGAATTGGAGCCACCAGCCTCCACTGTTAGGAATATAGGAAGCTGCCGAGAAAAGATAATGTGCCCATTTGGCCAAGTACTGTATACATTGTGATTGTGGCTCCCCAGGGTCTCAGGCTGACGTCTTTCCTATCATCTACTGCTTCACTTGAGCCTTTTAAGTTTTAACTGTAGATGCCATGGAATGAACCTGAGACATTCTGCATACAAAGCATGCATTCTACTACTGAGTAAAAATCCTTCTCCCAAAGGCGTGGCCCCTCTTTCCCATGCTGGATAGATTGGGTGGAGATAGGTATGTTTGTCATTGGGAAATTTGGTACTTTTGTGGCTTGATGGAGTCCTGCAGTGAATACAACTCACTTTGCATCTGCAAGCTGAGCTTCAGGCTGTTCCCAGAACTCCAGGAACTTTTTTTGTGGATTTTTCTTTTCTTTTGGAAGGTTCTGCAATTTGTGCAAATTTTTGACCAATTTGCACACATTATGCCAAATTTGCACAAATTACAGCAGAATTTGCACAGATTACACAAATCCAGCTGTACTCTGCACAAATTGCTTAGACATTTGTGCAAATTGAAGAACCTTCCAAAAGGAGGGGGGGGAAGTGTGCGTGCCATGACAAAGAATGAAGAGGCTTAGAACCAGTGCAGAGAGCTGGTCTGCTGGTGCATTTATTAAATTGTTTTACAGAATTGACATGCTATATATGTTCATAAGGATGAGATGTGTGTTCCAAAAATGGGGGGAAGTTAGATGTCATTATGTGGAAGTCCTCATGTTGTTTAAGGCAGCTGCCGGCGTGATTACATCACTCCAGTGCTGAAGGAGTTGCACTGGTTACCAGTTATTTTCTGGGCCAAATTCAAGGTGTTGGTTTTGACCTTTAAAACCCTATATAGTTCCAGCCCAGCCTATCTCAAGGAGCACCTCCAACAACACCAGACAGGCCGCTCAACAAGATCAGCTTCAGATGGCCTTCTCTCTGTCCCATCACCCAAGACAGCTAGGCTGGTGAGGATGAGGGAGAGGGCCTTCTCTGTGGTGGCCCCCACTTTGTGGAACTCTGTCCCTAGGGAACTCCACCATGCCCACTCTTTAATAAGCTTCCACTACGTATTTAAAAAGTTGTTGTTCAGGCAGGCATTTGGGGTGGGTTAGGGTATTTTTTAGAAATACGTTGTTTTAATGTGGAATTTTATTGTTTTAAACTGTTGTATTATTGTACATCTCCCAGGGTGGCTGGGTGACTGACCAGATGGGCAATTAAGAAATTTAATAAATAAATACAATAAATAAAGAATGTGTTCTGGGGAAAAATGGAATTGGGATATAATGGTGTGTGTGTGTGTGCATGTGTGTGTGTGTTTTAACAAACAAAAAGCTAGAATAAAACAGCAGCATTTTGCCTGCACTATAAATGACTTTAAATGGCTCCCTTGTTAATCTTGATATCTTATACTCATTGCAGCATTACAGTTACACTGTTATCTCCCATTTGGGAGGGGAGGAAGAGAAAAACATAATTTAGGATGCATTTTATTTTAAAGAATCCTGGAAAATGCGTATTCAGGCTTGATTTGGAATCCACATTTTGGTGCTGGTGGTTTGCCTCGGTATGATAGCTTTTTGTACTGCTTAACTCTCAGTTCCTCTCCCTTTGTCTGGCTGTACTGAATCCCCAGTGCTTAATGTTCCACCATGAATACAGATAAGATGTTGCCTGTGGAGCTGATGTCAATAGTATTTTCTCATGAATCAGCCCTTAGAAGACAGCTGGCTGCTCAATTTGATTTCACCCTTTGCCTGGAGGCCAAATGGTCGCTTCTGCCATATGTTTGTCTGTGGTGGCCTAAAGGAGCATGGCTCCTAAATCTGCTCCCACAACCTGGTTTGAGCTTCCTAGCCTAGCCACCCTTTAGGAAAGAGAGAAAGGGGGAGTGGGGGAACATTCAGTAGCAATCACGAATTGTGTCACATTCAGCAGAAATCTTCCTCCCCTTTTGGGGGGTGGGGAGAATATATTAATTGTGCAGACTGAAAGTGCTAACTTACCATGTCTTTTATACACATGCAGACAGGCAGACACTGAGGCTGCAATTCTGTATGTAGTTACCTGGGAGTAAATCCTATTGAACTCAGTAAACTCTACTTCTGAATTGGCATACATAGGACTGCACTGAAACTTGGTTCTTTTATAATTCAGCAAACCACTTGGCCATCCCTTTTGGATCATCCAGTTCAACTTCTTTTTTTAAATTACCTGGGCAGATTCTAATTTCTATAATCATAGGAGTCCTATAAACATGGGCAGTTTGCTTTGCTTTGCTGCATGATGAATGCTGATGAATTAGACAAATGTGAGCTGCTGTTCATTAATTTTTCTTTGATTGTTACTGGTATTTCTCTCCAAAGCAAATACAAGCTTGGGAATTATAGCAGGGGAGGAGGAAAGGATGAAATTCCTGCTCCATGTCCCATTAATTGATCCCATTAATTACCAGTCTCCTCCCCAGCTGATGTCATCTGCATTAAAAAGAAAGAAAGATCTAGATTCTAGAGAGAAATAGATTGCTTTTAACCCAAATTCCACTCCTAGAAGGGGTAGCAGAATGGGGTGGAGTACACAAGTCAGGCAGATCATTTCTCTGTATTCCCAGCCTACCCATCCCTCAGAGCTTGGGGGCTTGGGGATCAATGAGAGTCTGAGTAACCTACATTCAGACTTGATTTTCTAAATAAGAGTTAAATATTCACACAACCTTCCATGGAAACCATGAGGAACAGTAGGAGAACAAGAGGGGCATCATAGTACATTTGTTTGTTAAAATATATCCCACTGTTCCACCCTGAAAGGTGCCAAAAGTGGCTTTAACATATTAAAAATATAGAGAACCATCAAATAAATAAAAACCAATACAAGACATAAAGATACAATAAAACGTGTACGTCCAAACCCAGCTTAGCCACTCTTTCCCCCAAATGGGTAGGGACAAAATGGTGATGATGGTAAAACAAGACCATTCTACAAAGTAGTGTGCAAGTTTTTGAGTAGATACAAATGTTATTTTGTTCTTTTTGGCCGGTCTCAATAAATGATACTGGCATTTTAATCTTATTTTACTGAAAACATATATGTATATAAACATATCTAATCCATCTTCAAAGTAGGTTTTTCAAAGATGCATTTAACACCTCCTGTAGTTTAGTCCTTACACAGCTCCTCCTAGATAATTTAAATTTGGAACAATTGTAGCCCAAGGGACACAGATTGCTACTAAAGCTTGAAAATGGGACATTTCTACCTCTGACAGCCAAACTTGGGAAATGAAGTATACCTCAAAACAGCGACCAACATTCCAGCACAGAGGAAAACAGGACAGTTCAAGATGCTGGCCTGTGTGAATTCACATGTTTGAAATGGGCTGGACTTGGGGAAGGGGGACTTCCAGCTGTAGCCAAGAACACATGTCTGTGAGCTTGCAGAATGCAAAATAAGAACAGCCCTGTTGGATCAGACCAAATGCCTACCTAGTCCCAATGGGAAGCTCACATTCATGTTCAATAAGCAGCCTTCCACTCACATTCCAGAGCAATTGAATCTGAGAGAATTACTGCATCCAATATAGGAGGTAAAAGATAGCCATCATGATGGATAGGCATTGCTAACCATTGATAGCCTTATCCTCCCTGAATTTGTCTAATCCCCTTTCATAGCTGTTCAAGTTGGCACTGTGGCCATCACAACCTCTTGCGGTAGCAGGTTCTATAGTGCTGTGTGAACAACTGCTTCTTGTTTCTGTCCTGAAACTGTGTCCTGGAAGACCCCACATTCTAGTATTATGAGAGAGAATATCCACTTTCTCCACACGATGCATAGTTTAAACATCTTTATCATGTCTCTCACTTGTCTTTTTTCCTAAGTTCCTTCCTCCTGCCACCTCCACCTTGTTTTGGGGCATTTAAAATAGTCAACCAAGCAATATTTTTCTGCAACAATTGCCAAAAGGGTTAAAAACAGTGTGCAAAGTATATGTTTCT
This sequence comes from Heloderma suspectum, assembly GCF_057233095.1. Classification (NCBI taxonomy): domain Eukaryota; kingdom Metazoa; phylum Chordata; class Lepidosauria; order Squamata; family Helodermatidae; genus Heloderma; species Heloderma suspectum. Next base: position 30,811,208 of record NC_139465.1, read on the forward strand.
TTTTAAAATAAATAAATACATACGCAAGTAAGTAAGTAGAACACCCAAATCTGCAGCTTTTTGCTACAGGTTATGGAAGCTAAAGATTACCTTCTTAATCCTAACAAACCATCTTCCTTGGGAATCTATAAGGCAGTTCCTACAGGCAATGTAACAACGCCATCCTCTACATAGTAGGCAGAAAGAACTCGACCTCAAGAAGACCATGCCCTTCCTTAGTGCATTCTCTCATGAACTAAGTGTGCAACCCTGTGCATGATTAGACAGAAGAAGTCCTACAGCTCCCAGCATTCCCCAGCCAGCTTTGGGGAGTGTTGTGAGTTGTAGGTCTTTTCTCTCTCTAAACATGCATAGGATTGTGCCCTAAATCTGTTTAGAAGGCACTAATGCTCTGATGAAATGTGTATAAACAGAATGGCCAGAGAGCTATCTCTAAACAGAGCAGCTTTTTAAGTAGGAGTAAGGGACTATGGGTGGTGGCTTTCTTTATATCTCTCATTATTATTATTATTATTATTATTATTATTATTATTATAAGCTTTACAACTTTAAAACTTATACAGTTAAAACCTATAAATAGAAATATAAATGCAAGTGTACAAAAGTTAAAAATATAATTAAATCATCAATATTAAAATTGTAAAAATATCAAAACATTAAAAGACAAGAAGAAAAATCGTATCCATCCATCATATTTTCACAGGTCCAGACTAGTTATCCCCAAAGGCCTGCTGGAACAAAAAAGTTTTTACATGCCTACGAAAGCATATGAAGGAGGGTGCCACTCTCGCCTCCCTGGGAAGGGAGTTCCAGAGCTTTGGGGCAGCCACCGAGAAGGCCCTCTCCCAGGTTCACACCAGGCATGCCTGTGATAGTGGCTAGGGATGTACGAAAGTGACTTACCTTTCGCAGATTATGTTGATGGTGGGGGGGAGGCATTCCGTCCCTCCCCCCGGAATCCTGGCCGGGGGCGAGGTGCTCCGTTCCTCCTCCCGGAATCCTCAAACGGCCGGCTGTGCTCTGCGGCAGCTCCACGGAGCAGCCGGCCAAGACCGGCCCAGCCGGGCCAGAGCTGTCACAGCTGGATTTCTGGCTGCGGAGGGCTCTGGGTAAAACAACAACAACAACAACAACCAACCGTGTACGCAAATGGCGGTGGCTACAGTCGCCGCCATTTGCGTTCCTTCTTTTTGGCTGTCTTAATCTACGTAAATATTTACGTAGACTGTGATGGCGAAAATAAAGGGGAACACAAATAGCGTAGCGGACGCTATTTGCGTCCCTTTTTCCTTCACCATTTTAGCCAACTAAATCTTTATGTAGGCTAAAACGGTGAATCAAAAGGGGACGCAAATAGCACCCGCTACGCTACTTCCATTCCCCTTTATTTTCGCCATCATAGTCTATGTAAATATTTATGTAGATTAAGACGGTAAAAAGAAGGAACGCAAATGGCGGTGGCCATTTGTGTATGCAGTTTTTTTTTTTAAACCCATTCAACCATGATAGGCTACATAAAGATTTACGTAGCCTATCACATCTTTTGTTTTTTTTTAACACAAGCCTGGAAATGGCGGCGGCGGCAGCCGGTCAGAAGACCGGCCACTGCTGGAGCCGCTGCCGAAGCCGCCGCCAGAGCCACCGCCGGAGCCGCCGCCACCGCCCGGAAGATCCGCCCCAGGTGAGTCTCGTGAGTCCGCGGGGGGGGGGGTGGCAGGCTGTTCCGTGACGGAGTTCGGGGAGGCGAATGCGCTGGCTTTCGGCCTCACCAAGATCCGTGGTGGAATTCTCTGACATCCCTAAGTGGCGGGACAGTGTGAGAACGGCTTCCCCTGAAGATCTGAAGTAGGGATGTACGAAAGTCACTTACCTTTTCACAGGGGTGCTTTGCGGTGGGGGAGGCGCTTCGCTTCTCCCCCCGAAGTTCAGGAGAGGGGGGGAGCCGTCCCGCCTCACCTGGCCAAAATTCAGGCCGGGGGGGGAGGCTTCCCGCCTTGCCCGGCCGAAATTCAGGCTGGGGAGAAGCACCCCATCTCCCCGGCCGTGAAACAAAGTGTAAAAAAAACAAAAACAAAACCTGTGATAGGCTACGTAATGATTAATGTAGCCTATCAAGGCTAGATTTCCAAAGTCAGCCGAGATAGGCTACGTAAATCGTTACGTAGCCTATCATGGGTGACTTTGGAAAAAAAAAAAAAGCGTGTACGCAAATGGCGGCGGCCTATGGGCACCGCCATTTGTGTTCCTTATTTGGTCCCAGTAGTCTACGTAAAGATTTACGTAGACTACAGTGTAGTCTACATAAATCTTTACGTAGACTACCGGGACCAAATAAGGAACGCAAATGGCGGCGCCCTATGTAATTACCACTTTCTAGATTTGAGAATCTCACATTTTCAGATTCAGTATCATCTGTCTATCTGTATCTATCGTCTATCTATCCATCATTTTAGTTATGCATCACAAGGCATCAACAGGGTGACTCAGAGAGCAATTGCAAAACACTGCCATATTTGCTCTGGATGCTCAGGAGAATGTCAATGAACAACAAAAGTCACTTCCTCCTTCTTTGCTTGGCCTCTGATGCATCAGCCTGCCAACATCTCCATAACAGGATTTGGTTAACTCTCATGCGATGAAATCCTATGCATGTCCACTCGGAAGTGAGCCCCACTGAGTTCAATGGGACTTACTCCCAGGTAAGTGAGTACAAGACTACAGTCTAAATCACTTGTGCTAGATAAGTGTGTTGCAATATACGGTAGGTGTGTTGCACTTCTATACATTTGGTACAGAACAGGTGAGACTCTATGGCCTGCTGCAGAAGTAACACTGCATGACGTAGCCTTTCTTAGGATATCAAGAAAAGCTCCTTGAAATATGGATGAAAAGAATGGATGCCACAAATCATGGAGGGATCTAGATTGTGGAATAGATCTGGATCTGCCATAGGAGTAGTGAAGATCAGTTTCTCAAGCTAAACATGTCTAGTGAAAACACAGGTGGAAATGCAGTATTACTGTATTTTTAGTTTAAAACAAGAAAGGGAGGGGAGATCTTAGGTGCAAGAGGGGAAGAGTGGAAAAAGAGTGTGTGAACTGAGCAGACACTTTGGAGTTTGTTCACATCCTAGATTCACATCTCTGCTCCAGCCATATTAAAATTGTTTCAGGAAGAACTAGAATCAAATCCCTGCTTAGCCATGAATTTCACAACGGTGTCCTTGTGGAAGTCACAATCCTGAAAATAATCTAGGTTCTAAGGATATCCTGGGATAACCACTTGAGCTCTTTGGGGAAAGGTGGGATATGAACGTGACCAAATTCCCCACCCCACCCCCATTTTTTCAAATTCATTCTTAGGTCATGAAGGTGAGGTGCCTTTGAGGAACTTTTTGGGGAGGGAGGATATTCTGGATGGTGAAAATTTCCACTGTTGCCAGAGGGGGTTTTGCCATCTGGCCACTCCAGAATGTACATAGATTTGGAGCAGTATAGAAGTGTTGTAAATAAATAAACAAATCTGGTGGCTGCCATTTCCCTCCCACCTGAATCCCCCAGAACTATGCTATGTGATGAACTATTATATTATTATTATTATTATTATTATTATTATTATTATTATTATTATTATTTCTTACATTTCTATACTGCCCCATAGCCGAAGCTCTCTGGGCAGTTTACAAAAGTATGTTTTTACATAATTTATTTTAAAAAATACTTTTTTTTTAACTTATGTTACTAGTATATGCTTGCTAGTCCCATATGCTTGCTAGTCCCATTTTGGCGTAAGTCTTATTCATGAAGTGACAATCTTGAACACGGCTAATCTCATCCACACAGTTCAGAAGTGAAATAGATGATGCTATAGTTGACAGTTGGTGAAGTAGTTTTACTGCAGTCGCCATGTACACCCCAAAGATCAGAGAAAGATATAAAGAAGCCATTCTAACAAAGCATTATGCTCACAAGGTCACATCTATAGATGACTTTGAAAAAAAAAAAAAAGCGCGTACGCAAATGGCGGCTCCCATGGGGACCGCCATTTGCCTTCCTTATTTTGGCAGGTCTAGTCTACGTAAACATTTACGTAGTCTACGGCAAAAATAAGGGAACGCTATTTGCGTTGCCCTTATTTTTGCCATAGTCTACGTAAATCTTTATGTAGACTAGACGTGCCAAAATAAGGAACGCAAATGGCGGTCCCCATGGGAGCTGCCATTTGCGTACGCACTTTTTCTATTTCAAAGTCACCCGTGATAGGCTACGTGACGATTTACATAGCCTATCACGGCTGACTTTGGAAATCTAGCCATGATAGGCTATGTAAATCGTTACGTAGCCTATCACAGGTGTGTGTGTGTGTTGTTTTTTTACTTTTTTTTTCGTGGCCGGGTAAACGGGGTGCTCCTCCCCGGCCTGAATTTTGGCGGCGAGGGATGGGGCGCCTCCCCCCCAGCCTGAATTTCGGCCGGGCGAGGCGGGGCGCCTCCCCCCCCTCGCCTGAACTTCGGGGGGAGAACCGAAGCGCCTCCCCCCCACCGCCAAGCAAGCTGCGGGACAAGATAAGTCCCTTTCGTCCATCCCTAGGATGCACATACAACTAGGGATGGACGAAAGTCACTTACCTGTCCTCGAAGCTTGTTCGCGGTGGGGGGAAGGCAGTTCGCTGCTCCCCCCATGAAATTCAGGCCAGGGGAGAGGCTTCCCGCCTCGCCCGGCCGCAAACTCCAAAGTTAAAAAAAAAACAAAAACGCCCCCGTGATAGGCTACATGGTGATTAACGTAGCCTATCATGGCTAGATCTGCAAAGTCAGCCATGATAGGCTACGTTAATCGTCACATAGCCTATCACGGGTGACTTTAAAAAAAAAAGCGCGTACGCAAATGGCGGCCCCCATAGGGAGCCGCCATTCGCGTTCCTTATTTGGTCACTGTAGTCTACGTAAATCCATTATCCGTACGCGCTTTTTTTTTTTTTTTAAGTCAGCTGTGATAGGCTACGTGACGATTTACCTAGCCTATCATGGCTGACTTTGCAGATCTAGCCGTGATAGGCTACGTTAGCCTATCATGGGGACGTGTTTTTTTTTCTTTTATTGCAGTGGCGGCGGCGGCAGCCGGTCGAAAGACCGGCTGCCGCTCCCGCCCCGCATGAAAACCTGCCGAACCGCCAGCCGGACCCGCCACCGGGAGGGACATTCGGCAAAGGTAAGTACCGTCCCGGGCGGGGTGTGGGGTGCGGGGGAGGTGCGGAGAATTTCTCCCAGAAACTTGTTTGGGGGGCCGAACACGTTGGCGCTCGGCCCCCCGAAGTTTCGGGGAGAAATTCTCCGCCATCCCTACATACAACAGCCCTGTTGATCCAGCATGAATCTGGATCAAACCCCATTGGGGGGAGGGACCATTCCACTGAATTTCTCCAGGGAGGAGCAGAAATTCTCCAACAGTTTCTCAGATTTGGGGCTCACTATTAGCAGCGGCTGTATCACTGCTTCTTTCCTTTTCACAGTGAGTTTTTGAGTGTGGCCACAACAACTGGAAGCAGCAGCGAACTGTGTTGGAAGCTTGGCCGCCATTTTGTATCCTCTACAATGCCCTAGCATCATTTAAATTGTGCATTTTGAAAGTTGTGCATTTTAAAAATTGTGCGTTTCTTAATGTTTGCATTTTTAAGCGCATTAAAAAAGTGAACATTTTTAATGTGAACTCAAGTTCAGCAATTTGTGAACATTTTTGGAGAATGTGTGCTTACATGCACATATGGGGTTGCAAATGGAGCATTTTTGAGTGATTTGAGGACTGTACTGAAATTCTTGTACATTCCTACATTTTTCTGCCTCATCCTAGGGATGGCGGAGAATTTCTCCCCGAAACTTCGGGGGGCCGAGCGCCAACGTGTTCGGCCCCCCGAACAAGTTTCGGGGAGAAATCCTCCGCACCCCCCCGCACCCCGCACCCCCCCCGGGACGGGACTTACCTTCCCTGAATGTCCCTCCCGGCGGCGGGTCCGGCTGGCGGTTCGTCCGGTGTTCGAGCGGGGCGGGAGCGGCAGCCGGTCTTTCGACCGGCTGCCGCCCCCGCCATTGCAATGAAAGAAAAAAAAAAAAAACGTCCCCTGATAGGCTACGTGACGATTCACGTAGCCTATCACGGCAAGATTTGCAAAGTCAGCCGTGATAGGCTACGTGAATCGTCACGTAGCCTATCACGGGTGACTTTAAAAAAAAAAAAAGTGTGTACGGATAATGGCGGCCCCCATAGGGAGCCGCCATTCCCGTTCCTTATTTGGTCGCTGTAGTCTACGTCAATGTTTACATAGACTACGGCAAAAATAAGGGCAACGCTATTTGCGTTGCCCTTATTTTCGCCGTAGTCTACGTAAACATTGACGTAGACTACAGCAACTAAATAAGGAACGCGAATGGCGGCTCCCTATGGGGGCCGCCATTTGCGTACGCGCTTTTTTTTTTTAAGTCACCCGTGATAGGCTACGTGACGATTCACGTAGCGTATCACGGCTGACTTTCCAGATCTAGCCGTGATAGGCTACGTGAATCGTCACGTAGCCTATCAGGGGACGTGTTTTGTTTTTTGTTTTTACTTTCGTGTTCGCGGCCGGGCGAGGCGGGAAGCCTCCTCCCCGGCCTGAATTTCGGCCGGGCGAGGCGGGAAGCCTCCCCCCCCGGCCTGAATTTCGGCCGGGCGAGGCGGGAAGCCTCCCCCCCCGGCCTGAACTTCGCGGGGGGAGCAGCGAAGTGCTCCCCCCCACCGCGAAAAAGCTGCGAGAAAAGGTAAGTGACTTTCGTTCACCCCTACCTCATCCTCAGTGTGCTTTAAAAACATTTTTTAATTTATAATTCTGAGGTAGCCAACAGTGCTATGTATATGTTTTCTTTCTGTTACACATTTCTCCTTCACTCTGCACCCTCTGTGGCTCCCCACACTGACCTGAAAAAGCTAGGGATGGCAGAGAATTCTGCCACAGACCCCAATGAGGCTGGATTCTAAAGAATCCAGGCCCCCGGAGTCCGTGGCAGAATGGAACACTTACTCCCACATCCCACCTCCCTGCTGAATTCTCTTTGGCCGGATACTCTGGCTCCAGAGCGCCAGCAATATGGCTGCCATGCCATATCGCTGGCTGAGGGGGATTGACTGCAGATGCAAATGGAGTCCAGGATGCCATTTGCAGCTGTAAAGGCCTTAGTTAAAGCTAAATGCAGCCATTTACGGCTGCATCTACCTTAAACTAAGACCTTTAAGGCCACAAATGGTGTCCTGGAGCCATTTGCATCCTCAGTCAATACCCCTCAGCCAGCGATACAGCATCGTGGCTGTATCTCTGGTGCTTCAGAGCTGGCCGGCGGCTCCGTGGAATTGCCGCAGAGTGGAGCTGGCCAAAGAGGATTCTGGGGGGAGGAACAGATTGCCTCCCCCCATGGGCAGATTCCCCACAGACCGGCAGGTAGGGAATCTGCCCATCCCTAGAAAAAGCTCAATGGGGGAAGAGTTACATTATGTCTTCCACTGGGCTTTAAGTATGGGAAGCCAGGGAAGCTGCAGGCTGCTGGAGAGATGATTGTACTATGACAGACAGGACACTCATGCTCATGCATCGTCCTTGTCCACCTCATAAGTACGGTAAGCGCAAGAACCCTACACCCCACCTAGTAGAATTTCTCTAACATATTCTTCTCTTTTGAACCTTTTATCGAAAGTAATTTCTTTTCTAAAAAAAAGAAAAGAAAAAGAATGGTCCAGAAAAATGCAGAAGAACTTTTCAGGACAGCACTAAATAAATCTGTAGGTCTACCATATGAAGAAAACTTTGGGCAGTATCCAATGGTGCCATTCTGCAAACTCAACTAGGGATAGTGGAGCTCCACCAGATCTTTTAGTTGCACAAGCCTGAGTACAGGAAAGATAAACTCATTAATAACATTGAGAAAATATAACAACTAGAGGACACATTTCCTAGCAATGTAAAAAGTGATCTACTATTATCGGACCAGAGTTTTATCCAGCCAAGTATTCTGTTTCCACCAAGGTTCTGCCAGATGGGTTCTGCCAGATGCCTCCTGCAAGGCTGAAAGCAGAGCATGAAGATAGTAGCTGTTTCCTGCTTGTCTCCATCATCTGGCATTAAAAAGGTTTGCTGCTTCTGAACATAGAGGGTCCATAAAGTTACCCCTCATGGCAAATAGCCATTGATATACCTATCCTCCAATAAACCATGAATCTGCATAAATAAAGCCTGAAATTAATTAAACATACTTCATTCACTTTGATGTGTTTAAAAAAGAAAAAGTGAATAAAAGTGAACATTTCTTAAACTTCAAGCTAACAATAATTTACATGTCAACAAGTTATACAGGTTTTTATGATACTATTGTAGTGTTATTCTAAGAAATATAGTTACCATGACAACAACAATCATGCTACCTATGAGATTATAAAGAGAGAGTGGGGGGAGCGGGAGCGGACTCAGCAAATGTTTCATTTTGGAAAGAAAGGTTATATGACCCAGAGCAGCGGGTGGGTTGATTTCACTATTACATGGGCCACCTTTGCTTTCACTGAAAGCTCAGTAGTCCACTGATATAATTTGTAAGGATACAAAGCAAAAGTCAATACTCAGGATCTCTTAAAAGTGCAGTTATGCATGGACATAAGAGCCATGCTGCATTAGACCAAGGTGCATTTATTTATTTATTTATTTTTATTCTTTATTTAATTTTTATACCTAGTCCAGCATTCTGTAACCTGTTGACACTGTGGCCAACCAGCTGCCCACTGGAAACCCACAAACAGGACATTTGAGTAAGTCCTATTGAATGCAATGAGACTTATTTCTAAGTAAGCCTGTGTCAGGATTTTCTTATGACCTGGACCCCCTCAGCAACTCCTTAAGGATCTCTTGCCACCTTCCTTCTCTTATGTTTCCCTTTCCAATAATGTGGGGTTTAGTCTGCAGGCATGGGGTGATTGACACTCTAGACACAGGGTTTAACCACTACAGTTTGTTAGTAAATTAAAGCAAGGAAATCACAACTACAAGTATTTACACAATAGAGCAGAGTGATACAAAAGGTATTAAGAGAAAATAAAAGTTGCAAAAATGCAAGTATGTCTATGCTAGCTGCACTTAGACTTCTTCAAGGCTGCTTTTTCTGCTCTTTCTTTGTGCTCTGCTCTTCTTGACTCTGCTCTTACTTCTCTAATCTTTCTGGTTCTCTCTTTTTATACCCTCCTCACTTAAAACTGAAAGTACTGTTTCAAACAGGAAGAAATGAAACTTAACTGGGGAAATGAAAATGAAGCTTAACTAGGGAAATGAAACTCCTCCTCTCAGGGATACCCAACAACAACAACAATAACAACAAACACTCCAGGGCTCAAAGATGGACCTTTTTCTTTCCCTTGCCTCTCTAGGCCTCAAACCTTCACAGCATGCATAAGATTTCCTGAATTTTCTGTTTCCAAGAGTTCAGAAATGGCGGGGGGGAAGGAGTGGGGAAGCAGAAAAACCCTTTGGATAAGGAAGTCTGCTCTCGCCTATAGTATAGCAACACTTTGCATTTTATTTTATTTTTAAAAAATGACTTCTTCATTGAATATGAATGGATGTAAATTTTAGAGGCTGTGAACACAGTTCTTCAGGGCATACAAGTTTTATCTCTGCCCCCCACTGCTACACACATTTAAATGGAACACCACCATCCATGCTTTTCCTCCCTTTTTCAAGGGTGCTGTACACATTTTTCTTCCTCAGTAATATGCAGATTTGGCACCCTGGCTTGCACATAAAAAAACCAGAGCCAAAACAGCAACAGCAAACACATATGTTTGTTTTATGAAGGATTTTAATGTAGTTTGTCAGCAAACAGAAAGTACTACATGCAGAGAGATGGGTGAGAATTTCATTCAGTTCACATTTCAAAAAGAATGTACCAAGCTTGCTCATCACAAACCAATATTCACAGTGGAATGTAACCACACTTTTTAGAATTTTGTGGTGCAGGTTGGGGATGGGGCATACAAAAATGTTCATATTTAGGAAAATTATGCACAGAAATAAGTAGGGATGTCGGAGAATTTCTCCACGAATCTCCAGGAGGCCGAATGCCAATGCATTTGGCCCCCCAAAATTGGTGGGGAAATTCTCCGACACCCCCCCGCCCCCCTGGGATGGGACTTACCTCGTGTGAATGTCCCTCACATCGGCGGGTCCTGGCGGCGGTTTGGCGGAGGTGGCGGCCGGTCTTTCGACCGGCTGCCGCCACCGCCATTTCCAAGTAAAGTAAAAACAAAAACAAAAAACGTGATAGGCTACGTAAAGATTTACGTAGCCTATCACGGCTAGATTTTCAAAGTCAGCCGTGATGGACTATGTAAATCTTTACATAGACTATCACGGCTGACTTTGGGAGGAAAAAAAAAAGGCACATACGCAAATGGCGGCGCCCATGGGCGCCATAGCATTGCCCTTATTTTTGCCGTAGTCTATGTAAATCTTTACGTAGACTACCCGTGCCCAAATAAGGAATGCAAATGGCGGCGCCCATGGGCGCCGCCATTTGCGTACGCACTTTTTTTTTTCTTCAAAGTCAGCCGTGATAGGCTATGTAAAGATTTACATAGCCTATCACGGATGACTTTGAAAACCTAGCCGTGATAGGCTACGTAAATCTTTATGTAGCCTATCACGCTTTTGTTTTTGTTTTTACTTTACTTTTTTCTTTCGTGGCCGGAGAGGCGGGGCGCTCCCCCCCAGCCAGAATTTTGGCGGGGAGGGGCGGGGTGCCTCCCCACCCGCCAAGAATTTCGGGGGGAGAAACGGAGCGCCTCCCCCCCTGAAAAAAGCTGCGGGACCAGGTAAGGGACTTCTGTCTATCCCTAGAAATAAGTATATTCATGACTAAAACACACAAAGCAGCATTAGATTAGGGGAAATTGTGTGTATATGAGTATATTGGGCAAATGTCCATATATATATATATATATATATATATATGAGATGAAACTGCATACAAAAATGTGTATACTAGGAAAAATGCATCCAATTTTGTGTGCAGATTACTGTGTTTTGTTTTAGTTGCATGGTCTCCATGACCTCCTCACGTCCAGTGCCATCCTTGCCCAATGAGGGGTCCTCAGAGCAAGACATTAGGCGGGCAGTGTCAATGGGGTTGGTGGCGATGAGAGACAGACTGGCAGTGGGATATCTTGTGCCACCACTGTGAGAGCCTGAGAGAAACCAAACTTGACAGATTTACCCATCCCTAGTGGGGAGAGAACAATTATTATCTACTTCTGGAGATAATAATACCTGACAGAGTGCCTCTCCTGGCAAGGACCTACCTGTACAATACATTCATCATCAAAGGCCCGATGGAACCTTGGAAGGTGTCAACAAGGGAGATGGCCTTCTCGGTGGTGCCCCAGCAATTTTGGAATGATCTCCCCAATGAGGGTTGTCTGGTGCCAACACTGTTACCTTTTCGGCACCAGGTTAAGACCTTCTTCTACTTTCAGGCGTTTGGCAGCATATGATGGGGTTTTCATCAGGTCGTAGATTTTTCTTATTGTTGATTGTTTGAAATTGCTGGTGTGTGTGCAATTTACATGTAAACATATATATCTGTCTATATGTTTACATGTAAATATTTCTATACTATGTATGATAATGCATCTTTGAAGTTTTTAATTTGTGTAAACTGCCCAGAGAGGTTCAGCTAATGGGCAGTATACAAATGTAAGAAATGAAATGAAATGAAATCTTCCTCTGACTGCCATTGTTAGCATGGTGCATGGAGGGAACTCTGAGAGTGGCACTAAGAGAATGAAAAAATGATTCTCGGTTAACATTTAAATCATATTAGAAGCTGTTCATTAATTAAAATACCTTGCACCTCTTTGCAATCTGCACTTACCCAGCATGTGATTAGCATTACAGAAAAGTGTCTTGAGGAAAGATACAGCAAGTTGTTAAAATAGCATGCTAGAACTTCCCAGTCTATCCAAAATGTGCTAATGTTACATAAGATAACACTAGGTGTGTTCCTGAAGGAAAGAAGAAACACCTTTGGAATGTTGTTGCAGCAGCCATTGGATAATCACTTAAAGTATTATAATAAGCAGGATCACGAGCAACTTAGGTCATAATAGCAACATACTGGTAAAAACAAAAGCTGATACGTTGTCAAATGTGCAATCTCCGACTAAATATGCTTGCTGTGTCATTGACAGAGGAACATATGAGCTCAGAATACTTTCCAGACTGAACAACAACAACAACAACAACAACAACAACAACAAAACACATCTCTTTTTTTAGCAGTTAATTCTTCTGGGTAAAACCTGAGTCACTTTTTTTTTTTTTTTAAGGCACAAATACTTAACTCCAGCATTTGTCAACCGTTATTTATATGCTTCCTCACCACAAAAATACATTCAAAATTGCATATACTCATACAAAGTGTATATATTTTGGGGCAGGGCAGCTGGTATTATGGGTGCTTGATCTTTGGTAGGAATTCTTGTCAGATGAAGTCCTTTGATAGCACTGATGACCCGGACTTCATGTGTGTCACTCTGTTTCCCAGAATGCAAAAGAAAGTTGGACTGTGGCAAATAACCTTCCCTGTATGTTTCCAGGGGAAGCCTCCAAGAGAGGAATGGAGAATTAGTGATCCCCCACCCCATCCAAAAGAAAAATCAACAGAAACTTGAGCAACCCTCTTGTCAAACCCAAGTGTCAATAGGCTTAATCCAGACTTACTCATGCTTAAATCACAACTAATTTAAGTCTCTTTGCTTTCAGTGGGAATTCTCTAAGCATGACTATGTAAGGATCCAACTCTATGGCTCAGTTCACGCTTGACACGAAGCCATAATGGTTAGGGAATTTTCAGTAACCATGGTGGCTTTGTGTGTCATGTGTGGGGAGAAAAATCCACAATCCATGGTTCTAGAACCACCCCTGCTAACCACCCCCGTGTAAAAGGGCAAGGGGGCCTCGGGTGGGTTACTGTGTCATCTGACAGGCTCCCCTGTGGTTAAAATGGGCTCAGGATGACTTCCAGGCAATTTCAACCATTTAGAGTGCCCACCTCTGCCGGTGATGTTCTAGCTGCCGCAGACTTTCTCTATGGTCGCATGGCCAGGGCGGCCACTAGAGCGGCTGCCTGGATCCCGTTTGCACCACAGAGGATGACAGGATGCATGCTAACCACTCTGGGAAGATCACTGAGAGGGGGGGATGTCACTGTTTTGCTACCCCCCCCTGTATTTAGTGAAACCACCTCCTCCCCAAGCACATCTGAACAGGGCCTATGTGTTCTTAAGTGCCTATGAATTGTATAAGATGAATATTATTTTTTTAACTTCAAAAGTGTGTGTCCACTCACAAAAAAACAAATAATGACTAATGAATAAATAATAACTTTCTTAAGTTAGCATTTACACCCCCTTTCCCTTAAGTGCCCTCATAAGAGCTAAATGGGGATTTGTTTCAGGATGAGTGAATCCGTGGGAATTCACTTGCATGGTTGGATCTTTCTCTGTTTGTAGGCATGTTCATGCAATGAGGAGGGTTGCCAATCAGCATTATGCTCCTCCCCCATAGCACCCACACCCAGCCCATGTCTCCAACCCATTTTCAGGGATTCATGTCATGGGTAGACCTCAGTGGTGGAACAACGTAGCTAACAGAGTCTTTCCACAGTGCTCATCAAAGGCATTTCTGTGGTCTTGTTTTCAGTAGAAGACAGCAATCTCCACTTCCGGTGTCATTAGGAGCCTTCTGGCATCTCAGCTGAAGGACCAGTGAGTGTAGGATTGCACCCTCAGAGCTTTTCTAGATGATGCCTTATAAACTGATACTTCTGTTTCTAGAGTCTTCAGGATTAAGATCAGATCTCAGCGCACAAGACTTTTTCCCCTTCCTGCCTTTCTGTACCTTCCATTACATAACCTCTAGGTGGCACTGCGATATAGTGGAACAAGGTGGAATATAAAATGACTGCCCTGGTGGAAAGTTTTGCTTTGTTTCCTGATTTCAAACAAGACCCCATCTGCACCCACCTTCCACCAGGAAGTGGTCAGAAAGCACAATAGAAACACTGAAGGTCAACAATGTTGTGTAAAGCACTGGTTAACTTCCATGCCTGAGGAATGGTGAGCACACAATAAAACCTTAACTTAGGTACGCTCTTTGTTTCCCTCCCATCTGTAAAATGTGCATAATAATGCCCTGCTACATTGTAACAGTGCTGCTGAGAGTAAATGCAATAGTGCTTGGCTGGGTGAGAGTTCTGTGAAAACTCCTCTTCAACTGTTCTGGGAGGGTTACCTAGGAGGGTTGGAGAAACCTGGACATTTGGGTTGAGAATAGGTCTGAAAAATATACATATAAACATTTTTTTTTCAAAATGTCAAAATCTGTTTCATGTTCAAATTGCAAAAGTTTGATTTTAATGGCATTTTGGTGTGTGCTTTTTCCCTTTTTTCAATCAACAGTTGAATTTTGGGATCAGAATTTGATAGGGATGTACAAAAGTGACTTACCTTTCCACGGATTATGTTGATGGTGGGGGGGAGGCGTTCCGTCCCTCCCCCTGGAATCCTGGCTGGGGGGGGAGGCGCTCCATTCCTCCCCCCCCCCCGGAATCCTGGCCAGCCGGCTGTGCTCCGCAGCGATTCTGCGAAGCTGCCGGCCGGCTCCGCCAGCAGCCGGACATCTGGTCGCTGGCTAGCAGGGACGCAAATGGTGGCGGCCGTAACCACTGCCGTTTGTGTCCCTGCAGTCAGCCGTGATAGGCTACGTAAGTGTTTACGTAGCCTATCACAGCTGATTTTAAAAAAACAAAGCGCGTACGCAAATGGTGGTGGCCATGGCCGCCACCATTTGCATACACGCGTGTTTTTGTTTTTGTTTTTTTAAGTCAGCCGTGATAGGCTACGTAAAGATTTCCATAGCCTATCATGGTGTTTTTTTTTAAATCTAGCCGTGATAGGCTATGTAAATCTTTACGTAGCCTATCACGTTTTTTTGTTTTTGTTTTAACCTGGAAATGGCGGCGGCGGCAGCCAGTCGTAAGACCGGCCGCCGCCGCCAAACCGCCGCTGGAGCCATCGCTGGAGCCGCCGCCGCCAGGAAAATCCGCCCAAGGTAAGTATCGTCCTGGGGGGCTGGCGGGGGGGTGGCAGGCCATTCCGTCACCAATTTCGGGGGGCCGAATGCGCTGGCCTTTGGCCTCCCCGAGATCCGTGGTGGAACTTTCGTACATCCCTAGAATTTGACATTGCTGTGTGAAATTCCTTCACCTGTTTTGACTGACTCACTGAATGTCTGAAACATACATATCTGACTAAATTCCATTATAAGTCACTATCTGACACTGTCATATTGTGTCAAATATGGATGGCTACTGCATGCTGGTTGTTAGATTCTACCAAATGTTGACAGCTGCTGCAGAACCTGTGCATATCAAAGGCTGATACTGATCATTAAATAGTACTGGAATATTCTCTCTCTCTGTCACACACACACACACACACTGTGTTCACAGAGAATGTTCAACAGTGAAAGTCAAAGAAGAACATTTTTGCAGGGAGGAGATAAATTCATTTCAGCTCTAGATGGAGTTGTGGATTCCAAATAATTGTGGTTGAATGGATTTGAACACATATGTAGGACAGGGTTTGAGTCTCACCTCTGCCAGTGACTCATTGTGTAGGACGTGTTAACAAAGCCTGGTTGGTGGTGGTGGTGGGGATCTTAATCCCCAAAGTGAGATGTAGCAGCTCGGGTCTCCCCATGAGTGCAGTCTTGCAGTAGGGATGTCGGAGAATTTCTCCACGAATCTCCAGGAGGCTGAATGCCAACGCATTTGGACCCCTGAAATTGGTGGGGAAATTCTCTGCCCCCCCGCCCCCCCGGATGGGATTTACCTCGTGCAAATGTCCCTCGCAGCGGCGGGTCCCAGTGGCGGTTCGGCGGCGGTTCAGCGGCAGCAGCCGGTCTTCTGACCGGCCACCGCCGCTGCCATTTCAAAGTAAAAAAAAAAAAACACCGTGATAGGCTACGTAAAGATTTACGTAGGCTATCACGGCTGACTTTGGGGAAAAAAAGCGCGTACGCAAATGGCGGTGCCCACGGGCACCGCCATTTGCGTTCCTTATTTGGGCACGGGTAGTCTACGTAAAGATTTACGTAGACTACGGCGAAAATAAAGGCAACGCAAATAGCCGTAGTCTACGTAAATCTTTACGTAGACTACCCGTGCCCAAATAAGGAACGCAAATGGCGGCGCCCATGGGCGCCGCCATTTGCGTATGCGCTTTTTTGTTGTTGTTCAAAGTCAGCTGTGATAGGCTACGTAAATCTTTACGTAGCCTATCACGGCTGACTTTGAAAATCTAGCCGTGATAGGCTACGTAAATCTTTACGTAGCCTATCACTTTTTTTTCTTTTACTTTACTTTTTTCTTTTGTGGCCAGAGAGGAGGGGTGCTCCCCCCCGGCCAGAATTTTGGCGGGGAGAGATTGGGTGCCTCCCCCCCGGCCAGAATTACAATGGGGAGGGACGGGGCGCCTCCCCACCAGCCAAGAATTTTGGGGGGAGAAACAGAGCGCCCCCCCAAAAAAAGCTGCGGGACCAGGTAAGTGACTTTCGTCAATCCCTAGCAGCAAGAAAGAGTGGCACATGAAATTATTTGGTGGTTCTATCTACATAATAAAGAAAAATTAGGGAGGGTGTTCCCTGCTTCTTGGTCAGTGATGATTTGGTTTTACAACCTGTACAAAGTTGTCAACCGGAACATCTGAAATTATTAGGGTAATTCATTTTCATGCTTGGCTGAGAAATGCTTGGCAAAGAGAAATGCTTGAATGTGACATAAAATGAAACTGCGATTAACTTGAAGTTGTCTTGTCTCACAGCACAGGCAGGCAGGTGAGGTGTAGTGGTTAAAGTGTTGGACTGGGACTTGAGAGAGCTGGATTCTAGTCCACCTTGGCCGTGAAGCTCACTGCTTGGGCCTGTCAGTGACTCTCAGCCTAACCCACCTCACAGGACGGTTGTGAAGATAGAATCAGTGGTGACTGGCGACTCCAGATCTGGAGGGTTAGTGATTCCATTCACAATTTTAGTTACAACCAGCCAAAGCTCTCAAGGTGCTATCCAAGGTGCTGAAACCATTTTGAGGATAAGGCTTATCACCTTGGATAAAACCTTCAGAGTTTTAGCTGGTGGTAACTAAAACCCAGAATTGAATCACTGGAACTGCAGTCACCAGCCACTACTAGGAGTAGGACCATATAAGCCTCCTTGGGTTCTTTGCAAGAGGAAAAGAAAAGGTGGGATATGCATGTAATAATAAATAAAAGCAAAATAAACACAGATATAAACATGAAATCATGCAATATATGTTTCTCTCCCAAACTCTCTTTAACCACTACCCAAGTGGTTGTGTAGCAGGGTGGGTGGGAATATATTATATGAGTGTGTGCTTGAAAACATATAGGGTGAAGAACATTATAAGCTGTTTGCAGTGCGGTGACATCATGTCTTTGGTTTAATTACCTGTTAGGCATTCTGTTTGGTTGTATGTTTATTTGCACATCTGGAACACAGAATCTCCCGTGAACACAGATATTAACATGACATTTGCATACCCACCCAAGTCCACTGTTCTTGGGAGAATATGTGTCATCATGAAACAAACTAGTTATGGTTCTTGGTTTGTCTCATTCATGTTCCTGAATGTGACCACCTTTCCTGCCCTCCGCCCCCAAGAAAAATGCATTTTCAATCAGGGGGAAATGTGCATTCCTCAAAATGTACATTTTCTCAGATTGGAAATGTGTATTTCTCCCTATAGGCTAAAGTGTGAACATGTAGATTTGGGGGGGTTGTGTGTGTGCACATTTGTGTATGTGCGCACACATGATTTGAGAGCAGGAACAAAATCTTGGTACACCCCCACTGTTCTGTATTTCAAGTTCAAATAGTAGAGACAAAATAAGGACAAACTCCTGGTATGACAATATGATGGACTTGAAAGCAAAAAACAAATTCTATTACTGAAAATGATGCTAGCCTTGGAGAGCAGTGGAGTAGTCTAAAAGTGCAATTCTATGCATTTCTATTCAGAATTAATTTCTGCTGAGTTCAATGGGACTTACTCTAAAGTTAAGGTGTATGGGATTGCAATGTTAGCCTCTTTCCAATGGCTCTTCTCTCTTCCTGTTATCTTTATTGCACATTAATTAATGTCAGGATTTTCATTTTCTAACATGCAACTCTAACAGGCATGCCTACAGCAATGCTAGGTGATGTGATTTGGTTGTGAGTTTAGCTTTCTTTGCAATCAGGTTCCAAAGACTGATCTGAAAAGTTAAAATATTGTTGACATTTTCTTGGAACCCTGGATAATGCAAAGTACAAGAGAAACTGGGCAAGGCAAAGTCATTTCAGAGACAATAGATGATATTTAGATTTCTGGCAATGGCTTCCTCAAACTATTATAGCTAGAAATCAAAGAAAGAAAATATATCACATTTTCAAACCATTGATTTTCAGTGCAACTGCATCATTGCCAGGTTCTTTGAAATGTGTGACTGTGAAAACTTAAATCAATATATTATATTGTATTATTCATCTGGAATTTTGTATCCCTTTCATATGATTCCTTTGCAAATACTTGGAAGTCCACATAATTCTAATAGGTAGCTTTATCCTACATTTTACAAAGGCAATTCAAATAATATGACTATTCTAAAATAAAAGTACATAGCTTCCAAAAGCTTCACCTTGATGGCATATAGCTGGTACCCATGAAAATAAAGTTTTAAGTCTGGAAAAGGACAAAAGTACTTCTTCACACAGTGCATAAACTATAGGGATGAGGGAGAATTTCTCCCCAAAACTTTGGGGGGCCGAGTGCCAACGTATTCGGCCCCCCGAAGTAGTTTTGGGGGGAAATTCTCCGCACCCCCCCTCACCCTCCCCCGGGATGGGACTTACCTTTCCCGAATGTCCCTCCCGGCGGTGGGTCCCGGCAGCGGTTCGGCAGGTCTTCGTCAGGTGTGGGGGCGGCAGCCTGTCTTTAGACCGGCTGCCGCCGCCGCCATTCCAATAAAAGTAAAAAAAAACCCACGCCCCCGTGATAGGCTACGTGACGATTAATGTAGCCTATCATGGCTAGATTTGCAAAGTCAGCCGTGATAGGCTACGTAAATCATCACGTAGCCTATCACGGGTGACTTAAAAAAAAAAAAAAGGGCGTACGGCTAATGGCAGCCCCCATAGGCTATTTGCGTTGCCCTTATTTTCGCCGTAGTCTACGTAAAGATTTACATAGACTACAGCGACCAAATAAGGAACACGAATGGCGGCTCCCTATGGGGGCCGCCATCTGCGTACGCGCTTTTTTTTTTTTAAGTCACCCGTGATAGGCTACGTGATGATCTGACTTTGCAGATCTAGCTGTGATGGGCTACGTAAATCGTCATGTAGCCTATCACGGGGGCGTTTTTTTTTTTAACTTTTTATTTCGCGGCCAGGTGAGGCGAGGCGCCTCCTCCCCGGCCTGAATTTTGGCCGGGCAAGGCAGGAAGCCTCCCCCCCGGCCTGAATTTCCGCCGGATGAGGCGGGAAGCCTCCCCCCCTGGCCTGAACTTCGGGGGGAGCAGCGAAGCGCCTCCTCCCCACCGCGAAGCAAGCTGCGAGACCAGGTAAGTGGCTTTTGTGCACCCCTAATAAACTATGGACTTTGCTACCACAGGATGTAGTGATGACCACCAATTTGGATGGCTTTAAAAGGGGGTTGGACAAATTCCTGGGTGAGAAGGCTCTCAATGGCTACTACTCCTGATGGCTACATGCCACCTATCAAAGGCAGTGAGCCTATGTACACGAGTTGCTGGGGAACATAGGTGGGAGGGTGCTATTGCACTCATTCCCTGCTTGTGGGCTCCTGGTAGACAGCTGGTTGGCCGCTGTGTGAACAGAATGCTGGACTACATGAACCTTTGGTCTGATTCAGCATGGCTTTTCTTATGTTGTTATGTTCTTATGTTCTAAATCAGTCTATCTCCAGTCTGTGGCTGCCTTTATATTAAAGAAAAAAAACCATAGTCCTCCCATTTTGGACCCTTTCCACATTTACAGCAATGACCATGTGATTGCTGAAAGGGGAAACATTTAATGTTCAAGGTTCTGTAGAACTCAATTAAACAGTGCCAAGTAATGGCTGTTTTAATAGCACAACATCCTGACTTTAATAAATTGCTCATTATTTCCGGATGTTTTTGAGATGGAATAACCAAAACACCTCTGGCTGTGCCCTGGAGGTTCACAATGTCATCTAAGGACCCACAAACGTCTGTGAGTGAGCAATCTCAGTAGCAGGCTAAAAGCTCCGTGTAAAGAAGCCCTGTGTCATATGTGAGTCTGTTCTGTCCTGTTTCTGGACTAATCTGCATTTTATTTTATTTTAAAAATCAGTATGAACATTCACATTTAAATATGTATTTAAAATATAATAAATAATATACTGCAAAAATATATTTGATCTTAAAATCCAGTCTTCTAAACACATTTTCTGTCACAATATTCATGATAGATAGATAGATAGATAGATAGATAGATAGATAGATAGATAGATAAATAGATAGACAGAATGACAGACAGACAGACAGACAGACAGACAGACAGACACATGTGCACACACGCACACACATGCACACACACACAGTGTAGAATTGTGTTGGAACATTCAGGAAGTGTGAAAGCTGGTGGTGACTAGCTGTATTCCAATCCTCACATTCATTTGGGAGGTGTTGGGTCAGGTCAGCTCACATCAGAATTCACAAAGGTCAAATTCCTTGAGCATTTCTATTTAAGCCTTGGCTGACAATCCTGATAATTTCAAAACCCTAAGAATCCAGGATACCTTGAGGGTATTAAGGGATATTTCTCAGAGATCTTGATGTGTGTTCCCCCAACTTAAATATGGTAGGTGGCAAAATAGGATGAGGCCATCTCTGTGGTGGCACTAAAACTGGGGAACTCCCTCCCTTGGGAAGTTTGCATTGCTTCTTCCTTACAATACAATCCTGTGTGTGTCTACTTACAGGTAAGCCCCATTGAGTTCAGTGGGGCTTACTCACAGGTGAGTGCCAAACTAAACATTCTCATCAAAAATAGCTCAGCTTTATGTGATTGGTTCATTTATTCCTGAGTAAGCACATTGGGATGGTGGCAATCCAGGAGAAGTATTTTAAGCTTCCCCTCACCATTTTTGTCCTGAAATTCCACCCTCCTCTGCATTTTTTAAAAACACTTCCATATACTCCAATAGAGATATGGCTCCCCCCCCCCCTGTTTTATTAATTCCTCCATGGAGAGAGAGGATTTTGGGATGAAAATAGGTGGGATAAAGCTCCCCCCCCCCATGCCATAGTCCCAATTGAAATTGGAAGTGCATGCACTTACTCTGGAGTAATAAACCACAATCTAAATAAGGACGTTTATATGGCCGCCTTAGTGGTTTTCAGGTGTCAGGCTAAGATTATCCTCTCATTTTTTGACAGGGGGGGCATTTGACCCCGATTACTTTATCTCCTCATTCCCCTTTTCTGCTGTTCTAATTAGTATTGCTGATTGATGTTGCGCT
This sequence comes from Heloderma suspectum, assembly GCF_057233095.1. NCBI lineage: Eukaryota > Metazoa > Chordata > Lepidosauria > Squamata > Helodermatidae > Heloderma > Heloderma suspectum. Next base: position 30,832,893 of record NC_139465.1, read on the forward strand.
ACAAATGCATTTTTAATAGATTCCCCCTCCCCCCAAATGTGTGCCTGTATACAGCTTTATATTGTTATTAATCTGTTTTTTTAGCTGCCTTGGAGACTTTTCCTTGAAAAGGAGGTGGCAATTATTTTAATACATATGGAATGCTTTTGGAATGCCCTCCATAGATTTGTGCACATGATACCTATCCTTACAAGTTTGGGGCATGAGGTAAACATAGTTTTATTATCCAGGCCTTTTGACACTTTTGGGTGGTGCAGGTGATACACTCAGATTGTTCCTTTATGGTCTCAGGGCATGGTCTGAAGGCACATGAGGCAGCCACCTTGCTGAAGCTAAGTAGGTTTGGGTTTGGTCAGTGCTTGGAGGGGAGGCTACCTAGGAACCACATATAGCCACCTGGAGTTCCAGGTTGAAAGAAAGGTGGGATATAAGCATAATCAATCAATATCTGCTTCAGTTTACTGTTTTGTTTTTCATGCTCTCTGCATTTAACGTTTTATTACAGTTTCATTTCTTTGATTATTTTAATGCTTTAATGTTTATTGTATTCCATTATTTGACTTGTAATCCACCTTGAAATAGTATGATGAGGCCAGATATAATCTTTTCCATCCCTACCACCACTTCGTATAATTGTGTCCTCGGTGCCCATGTACTGACAGGATTAAAGCCAAAACAGAGACAGTGAGAAACAAGAGGGAGGGATCAACAGGCTCAGGATAATCCCCAGGTATTCAGCTACCCTGAAATAAAGAATATATATATATATATATCCTCAAAACAGCTCAATTGTCTCATTAAATTGCCATGTAATGTGCATAGGGCCATAGAGTTAGAAGGTACCTCAAAGATCATGTGGTCTAACGTCCTGCCGATGCAGCAAATCTGCTGCTACAGTAATTCAGTTGGCGCTACTCTCCACTGCCAAGTGTCAGTTGAAAAGAAAAAGAAAACAACAACAGAAAACTCTATGTGTGTGAGAGAGAGACAGAGAGAGGGAGAGAGAGAGAGAGAGTGCAAGTGAGGGCGGGCAGGCGGGCTGGAGAAGGGAGAATGGTTGAGCCCTTACAGCTAATCATATCCTGGATGGGGGTAGGCTGGTTAGCTCAAGCCCTGCACAGGAATAACCCATTACATTTTGCTCCAAGTCCCACATATCATCATCATCACCACTTCAAATACACAAGGCAGTCTACAAGAGGTAAAATTGATTTCCTGTAGGGCTCCAATCTAATAAATGATGGATAAATACAAGATTTTTTTTTTAAAAAAAATCCATGTTATACTTTGTTATTCTGAGAACAGCCTTCTCCCACACAAAGCTGCCCATGTTTGAAGATAATAAACTAAGGCCCTGTTCCAGTTATCTCCACATCCAGAAGTTAGAGATGTTTTGGATGAGTCAAAGTGGACAGACTCCAAATTGGTCCAAGTCGAATCGGGCCATTTTCTGATGCTCTAAATTGGGCTTGAATCTGAGGGTCTGTGCTAGGGATGTATGAAACCCCCTTACCTGGAGTCCGTGGGGGTCCGTGGGAAGGGGCAGGTGATATGTCCCTCCCCCCCAGAATCCTTGCCAGCCGGCTCCGCTCTGCGGCGAGTCTGCAGAGCCACTGGCCGGCTCCGGCAACTGGCAGACTTCCGTCCGCTGCTGGTCTGCGGACACAAATGGCGTCTGGCATAGCGGATGCCATTTGCGTCCGTGCTCTTTGCCGTCATAGGCTACATAAATCTTTGCGTAGCCTTTCATGGCAAAGAGCAGGGATGCAAATGGCGTAGTGGACACTATTTGCATCCTTGCTCTTTGCTGTGATAGGCTACGTAAAGATTTACATAGCCTATTACTAGGGATGTATGAAACCCTTACCTCGTTCCGCGTGGGGTCATTTGTGGTGGGGGGGAGGCGCTCCGTTCCTCCCCCTGAAATTCTCCCCAGCTGGCTCCTCTCTGTGGCGACTCCACAGAGCCGCCATCCGGGGCCGCCCATGGCTGCCCACAGCCAGACATCTGGCCACTGGGCTGCACAGGGATGGAAATGGCGGCCACCGTAGCCGCCACCATTTGCGTCCCTGTCTTTTGTCATGATAGGCTACGTAAATATATACATAGCCTATCATGGCAAAAGACAGGGACGCAAATGGCAGTGCCTCTGGCGGCCGCCATTTGCATCCCTGCCTATTGCCATGATAGGCTACGTATATATTTACGTAGCCTATCATGGCCTCCACATGGACGCAAAAAGCAACCCTGCGTAGTCATAGGCTACGTAAATACTTACGTAGCCTATCATGGCCATTTGATGGAATGCGAATGGTGGCCGCAGATGCGGTCGCCATTTGTGCAGCACCGGACGGCCAACACAAGGTAGGCTCCGTTCCGGGCCCATTTCGCAGGATGGCGGGGGGGTTGCTTTGTTCCGCCACAGATTCCAGGAGGATCACCTCCCTGGGATCCGTGGCGGAATTCTCTGACATCCCTACCTATTACTGCAAAGAACAGGGACGCAAATGGCATCCGCTATGCTATTTGAATCCCTGCTCTTTGCTTTGATAGGCTATGTAAATATTTACATAGCCTATCACAGCAAAGAGAAGGGATGTAAATGGTGTCAGCTACGCTGGACACCATTTTCTTCCGCAGACCGGCAGAGGACGGCAGCAGACAGACCGGACATGGACAGAGGCAGGTAGGATCTGTTCCAGGGCAATTTCGTGGGGTGGTGGAAGTGGGTGGTCCGTTCCGCCATGGACTCCCTTTTCTAACATCCCTAGCATGTGCATATCCCTAGTAGCCAGCAATGATGGAGCCTTTTCAATTATGGCTCCTTAGCTCGGGAATCGTTTCCCCAGATGTATTTGCCAGGTGACTGCATTATTGTCTCGCATTTAGGTACCAGGTGAAAGTTGCTTTGTTTTCTTCTGCTTTTAGTAAAACTTAGGTTTTGTACCTATTTAAGATGTTAATGCTGTACTGCTGCTATTTTTCATTTTTAATTGTTACTGATGGCTTGGTTTGCTTGTATGTTTGTTCCCTGAGTAGAGCGGCAAGGTGGGAAAGTTTTAAATAAACAGCTAAATAGTGAGAGACAACTATTCTTATTAAAAAAATGCTCGTCCATTTGATGTGTGTGTTGATGTGTGTGTGTTGAGAAGGACTCATAAACTGCAAGGATACCAGCACCTTGCACAAATGTTGGGATGCTTCTTGATAAAGACTGTGGCAGCCAGTGTCAAAGGCTGAGGCTAGGTTTTGGCCTCACTGCAACGATATCTCTAGTTCAGCTCTTTAGTTTTTCACTTACAGGTGAATGGGAACCCTTCCCATGTATAGGAAGAAGTGAGGTGGTGCACTCAGTGATAATCTTCCAGTTGGGTTAGAGCTACTCCCTGCCCTTGATAGCTACATTAATTCAGAATTAGGCCTGCTTTCATGGGTGAACTCTCATCCTGAGCTCTCTTTCTTGGTTACCTTAGAGCAGTCATGGAGAAGCTATGGCCTCTGGGGAGTCTTGATCTAGCCTGCAAGCTTCTTACCCAGGTCCTGCCCCATCTCCTGACTAGGGATGTCAGAGAATTTCGCCACGAATCTCGAGGAGGCCGAATGCCAGCACATTCGGCCCCCCGGAATCGGTGGCAAAAAGGTCTGCCCCCCCACCCCCCCGGGACGGGACTTAACTTTGGCGAATCTCCCTGGCGGCGGCGGCGGCTCCGGTGGCAGATCAGCGGCAGCGGTGGCGGCCAGTCTTCTGACCAGCTGCCGCCGCCGCCATTTCCAGTTAAAAAAAAAAAAAAAAGTGATAGGCTACGTAAAGATTTACATAGCCTGTTACGGCTAGATTTTCAAAAAATACCGTGATAGGCTACGTAAATGTTTATGTAGCCTATCACGGCTGAGTGAAAAAAAGAAGAAGCTGCGCATACATTTACGTAGGCTACAGCTAAAATAAGGGGAACGCAAATACGCTATTTGCGTTCCCCTTATTTTAGCCGTAGTCTACGTAAATGTTTACGTAGACTACACGTGCCAAAATAAGGAATGCAAATGGCGGCGCCCATGGGTGCTGCCATTTGAGTACGCGCGGTTTTTGTTTTTGTTTTCACTCAGCTGTGATAGGCTACATAAACATTTATGTAGCCTATCACGGCTGACTGCAGGGACGCAAACGGCGGCGGCTACGGCCACTGCCATTTGCGTTCCCGGCCAGCCAGGATTTGCGGCGGGAGGGACGGGGCACCCCCCCCGGCCAGAATTTCAGGGGGGAGGGACGGGGCGCCTCCCCCCCAACGCGAAGCAAATTTTGTCAAAGGTAAGTGACTTTCGTACATCCCTACTCCTGACAGTGAGAAGCTCTTGTCTCCAACAGGAAGTAAGGCCTTTTTTTCCCTACTGAGCATTGAAAATGGCTCTCTTTCTCAGTGTTCATAGGTGAAAAGCTCTTTTCTCTGATCAGCTGCTGATCAGAGAGAAGAGATTTTTCATCCCAGATAGAGGAGATAATGAGGCACAGGGAAGAAGTTGCTGAGTGATTCAGTCTTGCTTACTTCTGAGGCTTGTCTTGCATTGGCTTGCCCTGTATACTTGTGAGTAGACATGCAGCTGATGCTGCCTTCTGTGTAGACAGGTAGAGGCTTGGTACTTGGGATAGCATTTGAAAGTGTTGCTGAGTGATTCAGTCCTGATTACTTCTGAGTATACATGCAGAGGCTGGTCCCGTTTACTTGTGAGCAAACATGGTGCACATGCTTACTTCTGTGAAGACATGCAGAGGCTTGGCATTTGGGTTGCTACTGAAAGTGCTGCTGAGGGATTCAATCCTTCTCTGTGGTGGCACAGAGGGTGGGGGGATCTCTCCCAAAAGGAGACCTTTCTTCTTCTCTCACTTCAGGTCCTCAGATAATGAGCAGAGGCAGCTTTATTCCAAGAGCTTTTGGGGTGTTCTGATTGCGGGATTGCTTGCTCTGTTTTCACTTGTTTCTTTACTGATGCTGCTGTACTCTGTTTTTCCTATTAAGATTTCAAATAAGATAGTAACCCTATTCACATGCAACACTAAGCCACTGTGGTTAGTGTTGTTAAGTGAACCATGGTGGCTTAGCATGTCATGTAGGCGGAGAAAATCCCAACAATGATGGTTAGTAAACCACCCCAGGTAATCACCCCACTAGAGCAGGGTTAAGGGTTCCTGGGGTGGCTTACCATTATGTGTGGTGGACTCTCCAGTGATTAAAATGGGCTCCAGGTGGTTTCTAGGCCACGATCACAGAGACAACAGCCTAGAGCATCCCACAGTTCTGAATACACTCTAGGCATTGTGGCCGGACTCTATGGTCGCCATCACGTAGCACTGGATGCTCCAGTTGGCACACACATTTTTGCAGTGCAAAGGCCACTGGGATAACCAGCAGTGGGAGGCCAGGGAGCTAATATGCAGGGATGGGTAAGTAAACAATGGAGTGTGGTATGGTATGGTTCCCAGTTGTGTGATGGGCGTGCACATCATGGTTTTCCTACCACCACCACCCAGCCTAGTTACCTTAACCACCCTTCCTGTTTGAATAGGGCCATTGTGAAGAGAGGTCATGTGCTGGATTTTTCTGTAACAGGTAGCAGATATATACTCCAAAGGCTTGAACTGCTCATCAAATATTGTTTTCTTTTCCACTAGGTACTTATGTGACTAAAGTGACAGCCACAGATGCAGATGACCCTGTTTATGGAAACAGTGCTAAGCTGGTCTACAGCATCTTGGAGGGCCAGCCATACTTTTCAGTCGAACCACATACAGGTGGGTGCTTCTGAATGCCAGCTTTCCCCAGGTTATGTGATATGAAAGGAACACTGCTTGTTGAATGCTGTTTTGCTCATTGCGCTTCAACATAATGCGTAGGTAGGTGGCTGTCAACATTAGGCAATCTGTAGAGAATAAGTATCTGACTCATTTCCCCCTGTAGCACAGAAAGGCCTGACAAAGTACAGAGATGAAAAGAAAGAAGTCTGTTTACTAATGCTGTCGAGGCAACCAAGACCAAGATAGCAGAAAAGACCAAGTCAAAAGCTCACCGTTGTCAATGGAAACATTCCAGCATATTTTAATAGTCTTTGTTCAAGCCTTTCAAAGAGAAGGAACAGTTTTTGGTAATGTTCCTGGGTGCAGTGTTGTTCTTACAGAGTTACTAAGCCTTGGTTTTACTACTGACATGAAGTGTGTGTGTATACAAGGGAGGGCCGATAAGTCAGTGGAGGAATACACATTTTGCATCCAAATGGCTCTTTGCATTGAGCGTGAAAATCTACCAAGGGTTCTATACACCCGTTCATCTGAACACACAGCGTTTCCACCATCAGGAATTCTGTGCTTTCTGGTGAACATGCTTACAGAACCCTTTGCAGATCATCACACTAAGTGCACAAAGATCTAGAAAGAAGCTGAGTGTTTGGGGAAATGGGGATTGGGGGGTGGACTTGCATGCCAAATCCCCTACACATTTTAACTGTACTCATGTACAGGCAAACACCTGCACAGGGTTTTAGATATAGATACATTGTATCTTATTCAGCCTCCATGGATCCCGGACACACTTCCCATGGACTGCCTTTTTATACAGGACACTGGCACAGGTTGCTGGTTCCCAGAAAATAATTTTTAATGTGCTTATGGAGGATTCAGGATGGCACCTTCTACCTCTTAGCCACCACACCCCAACCTCAACTGTGCCATACATCATGATTCAGTGGGAGAGGTAAAAAGGCACTTAATCAAAGCTCTGTCCCTATCATCTGAGCCACTGATATAGTCTCTTCTCAGGAGTCTATATTTTAGGGCCACATGTATGGCCCTAAATTGTGAGTTAGATACATCAGTTTCTGCCATTATAACTCAAAATGGGGGTGGGGTAGTCAGTACTGTGATGTATACTAATGTATACTGAGAAAAGCACTCAATGGATTGATCTGAAATGTAACAGTATGGGAAAGATCAGTTTGAGGATGGTCCATGCCAATTATGAGGTATAAAGGATAAAAAAAATAAAAATGGCTTATTTATCTGAGTTTAGTTTTTGACAATTGACTTCCAGCAGTTTTACAAGTATTGTCTGTATTCTTTCTCATAGACCCTGATGGAGTTAAACTTCATGGGACAATTTCTCTGTTTTTACAGTATCTTTGGGGAAACTCTTTGCTGTGTCACTAGGTCAAGGGGAAGGTCTAGTACTCACTTTGCTTATTAGTACTGTAAAATGGTTGTAGTTATTAAAATACATTCCCCACCTTCTGAGCCCATTTTAGGTAGTGGTGCCCACAATCTATGTCCAGGAGCAAGCTCAGTTCTATCTTCTATTGAAGAGGTAAGAACTGGATTGAGTGTGACTGGTTACCAGGGAGAATGTGGACATTTTATGTAAGTTAAAGTGGGCAGCTTAGCGAGAATGAGGGGAAATGATGGGGGTTCTCCCCCCTTTTTTTTGTGTGTGTGGGGTGAATTCATTTTGTGTAAGCATCCAATTGGAGCCCCCAAGGATAAACGGCCACGGTTTTTGTTCTCTGCTTTATTTTGAATTGTACTTTGGGAAAATAAAAATTGATGCCACCTTTTCCACCATTATAGTTGGTGGAAGAACTTGCCTAGTAAAGTTTGGCATGCATGAGAACATTTGGTTGGTTGGGTGGGAGAGAACTGTTTCTTGCATGACCATGATTCTACAGAGATCCATAAGGATCCTTCCTCCTCAGTTTTAATATTCCCCTAGTCCTTTTAAATGGGAATATATAAATTGTGTGTGTGTGTGTGGGGGGGGGGGTCTTTGAAATAAAATGTTTGTTTCTCTGGGAAGATGCCTTCAAAATATCCCTCTTCAGCCAAGAAGGCTTCCCAGCTTCTGACGTTTTGCATTGGCTGTGCTGCATATGCTGACAGGACTAGCTTAATAATGGCCAGAAACAGCATGGAGGAATAAGTGGAGGCTGGTGTCTCCAACGTTGGTGGGGCTGTAAATCCATTCTAGGTTTCAGTCAGAACCAGCCAGAGGAGATATCCAAAGTGCTGAACTTTATTCTGTTTTAGAGTTCTGCTGGTTCTGACTGAAATCCAGAATGGGTTTACAGCCCCACCACAATAGGAGCCATCAGCCTCCACTGGGAGGAATATGTCCACCTCTGCAGTATTTGTTGTTGTTGTTGTTGTTGTTGTTCTTCTTCTTCTTCTTCTTCTTCTTCTTCTTCTTCTTCTTCTTCTTTTTCCTCTTCTTCTTCTTCTTCTTCTTGACACTAGCCTTGGGGTATGTTTGGCTTTAAATGCTGGGGGAATGTTAGAGCTCCACCTGTTGAATCTCAGTGAACAACGGTCTGTGTGGAGGCATTCTGTGTGGAGGCGGTAGTCAAATATGGCCTTCGGAATTAAATGTCTCTATTTTTTTTTTTTTAATCTCTAATGCTGGAAGGCTGGTTAAGGCTGGGCAGGACATGGACTCTGCATATACTCAAAAGAAGGTGCTTCCTTTCCTTTCACCAGGTCATATATGTTCCACAGAAACAAGTTCTTTCCTGAGCAGCAGAGGTACACCTGTGTACAAACGCACACCCATATATACACAAACCTACATGGACAGACACACCAAAACATTTGATTCTGTTAGACAATAGTGGTCGATGTGAGAGAGAAATACCATCTCTGAACGTGAAGGTTTCATTTGGCTGTCAGAGAAGGCAGCTATATATCAGTTGGGGGATGAAGTAGAAGCTTTTGATCGATCTCTCCTGTATGAATTTGCTTTATGTGTTTGGTTTTCTTTTTTAAAAAAACACTCATCTAAGTTGGTGACCATCATACTTTCTCTTCTCTGTACACAATGTGCGCATGTGAATTATAGGGCTACAGTTGACTGTGTCTGCCTGAGAGTGGCCACCTTCATTAGGCCAAATTTTACCCCAAAATTGCTAGGCCTCAGGACTCCTGTCTGGCTTTTACCACCCTCTGCCCTTCTACTTCATAAAGGGAAGGGGCTGCTGAGTACTCAGTAAGAGGAAGAGAGGTCAGTACTCTTAGACCAGGAGCATGACAGGCTGACATTGAACAGGTGCAGCTTTGAGGATGGAAGCATCACCTATGACATCCTGCCTGTAGTTCAGCTGCATGAGAGCCAGAAAGTCAATGGGTGCAGTTCCCATCTGGGAGAAACGCCACCTACTGACTTTCTGCCTGTCACTCAGCTGTTAGACACAGAGCTCCAGGCATGATGTAAGTTCCTTGTAAAGCACAGAGGGCCCAGTACTCTTCCCAGTTGTATGGCAGGCAGAAATTCAATAGGTACAATTTTATTTAGCATATGAAGATGGAAGCAGCACTGGTGGGTATGCCTGTACTTCAGTTGTATGACAGGTGGATGTTCAAGCAGTGCAGGTCCCATCTCCAGATGCCAGGGAAAACTCCACCTCGTGAGTTTCTGCTTGTCACTCAGCTGCTAGACACAGAGCTGTAGGTAACCAATACCATCTACATATAATCAGAATGACAGAGCTGGAAGGGACATTTGAAGATAATCTAGTCCAATCCCCTGTCACAGGTTAAGCATTTTAAAGTGTCTTTCCTTTTTAACCAATTAATGGCACAATCCTATGGCCCCTAGAGAGGCCATACTATCCACATTTCATGTGGATAGTATGGATTGCCAGTTGGGTACTTCTGACATGGAATAGTAGCTTCAGTTGCATGATACTTTCAGTAGGGAAGTATTAGACAATTGTTTCCATTCATTTTTGGTCAGGATTTAACCAGTTTGCACCTTCAAGATCGAACATGGACTTGGACACAACCTGCAGTCGAAGTCCACATTTCCGAGCTTGCAAAGGATTTGCAGACCCTCAACAATCTGTTCAACAGCATGCGTACATTTGAAAAATGCACATGAAAATGGCTTGCTCTTGAAAAAATGCACAGAAATACACTTTAATCAATGGGAGAAGAATGCATACATTTCAAAACTGTACACAATTGATGTGTAACTTTGAAAAAATAGAAACAAAAATACGCACAGATTTTTATGTGAAAAGAATATACATGTCTGACCTTTTGACTTCTATTCAGAGATGGGAATGCCCAGAAAAAATAGGAAAACATAGGGAAAGAACTGGGGAGCAGGGGTAACATTTTTTTTCCAACAACCATTTTTGTTTTTGTTTTTTTGAAAAATTAGCAAAATTTAACAGCTTGGAATTATGAAATATTTTCTTTTAGAATTTAAGACAAGGTGTTTATATACTGTTACCAAGCCTTGTTGTTGTTGTTGTTCAGTCGTTCAGTCATGTCCGACTCTTCGTGACCCCATGGACCATAGCACGCCAGGCCTTCCTGTTAGGGGTGGATGAAAGTCACTTACCTGTCCTCGAAGCTTTTCGCGGTGGGGGGGAGGCGCTTCGCTGCTCCCCCCGCGAAGTTCAGGCCGGGGGGGGGAGGCTTCCCGCCTCGCCCGGTCAAAATTCAGGCCGGGGGGGAGGCTTCCCACCTCGCCCGGCCGAAATTCAGGCCGGGGAGGAGGCGCCTCGCTGATGCAATGAATATGGACTTGAGCACACTCCGGGAGAGAGTGCAGGACAGGAAGTAGGGATGGCGGAGAATTTCTCCCCGAAACTTCGGGGGGCCGAGCGCCAACGTGTTCAGCCCTCCGAACAAGTTTCAGGGAGAAATTCTCCTCACCCCCCCGCCCCCCGCACCCCCCCCGGGACGGGACTTACCTTTGCCGAATGTCCCTCCCGGCGGCGGGTCCGGCCGGCGGTTCGGCGGGTGTTCGTGCGGGGCGGGAGCGGCAGCCGGTCTTTCGACCAGCTGCCACCGCCGCCATTCCAATAAAAGAAAAAAAACAAAACGCCCCCGTGATAGGCTACGTGACGATTAACGTAGCCTATCTTGGCTAGATCTGCAAAGTCAGCCGTGATAGGCTACGTTAATCATCACATAGCCTATCACAGGGGCGTTATTTTTTTTAAAAAAAAAACTTTGGAGTTCACGGCCGGGCGAGGCGGGAAGCCTCCCCCCCCGGCCTGAATTTCGGCCAGGCGCGGCGGGAAGCCTCCCCTCCGGCCTGAACTTCGTGGGGGGAGCAGCGAAGCACCTCCCCCCACCGCGAACAAGCTTCAATGACAGGTAAGTGACTTTCGTCCACCCCTATTTCCAGTGACTATTCTCTTCGCATTAGGTGGCCAAAATATTTGAGCTTCAGCTTCAGTAAAGCTTTCTTTGCCTTCCTTATAGTCCCGCTCTCACAGCCATACGTTGCTAGTGGGAAAACCATAGCTTTGATTATGCGGACCTTTTTCAGCAAGGTGATGTCTCTGCTTCTTACTATGCTGTCTAGGTTGGCCATAGCTTTCCTCCCAAGGAGCAGGCGTCTTTTAATTTCATGGCTGCAGTCACCGTCTGCGGTGATCTTGGAGCCCAAGAAAATAACATCTGTCAATGCTTCCATTTCTTCCCCTTCTATATGCCAGGAAGTGATGGGGCCAGATGCCATGATCTTAGTTTTTTTAATGTTGAGTTTCAAACCAGCTTTTGCACTCTCCACTTTCACCCTCAACAAGAGGCTCTTTAGATCCTCTTTGCTTTCTGCCATTGGGGTGGTATCGTCTGCATATCGGAGGTTGTTGATAATTCTCCTGGCAATCTTAATTCCGACCTGTAATTCATCCAACCCGGCATTTCTCATAATGTACTCTGCATATAAATTAAATAAGCAGGGCGACAATATACAGGCTTGTCGTACTCCTTTCCCAATTTTGAACCAATCGGTTGTTCCATGTCCGGTTCTTACTGTTGTTTCTTGACCCTCGTACAGGTTTTTCAGGAGACAGGTAAGGTGGTCTGGTACTCCCATCACTTTAAGAATTTGCCAGAGTTTGTTGTGATCCACACAATCAAAGGTTTTAGTGTAGTCAATGAAGCAGAAATAGACGTTTTTCTGGAATTCTCTTGCTTTCTCCATGATGCAGCGAATGTTGGTGATTTGATCTCTAGTTCCTCTGCCTCTTCGAAACCCAGCTTGTACTTCCGGTAGTTCTCAGTTTGCATACTGCTGAAGCCTAGCTCGTACAGGTTTTTCAGGAGACAGGTAGGGTGGTCTGGTACTCCCATCTCTTTAAGAATTTGCCACAGTTGGTTGTGATCCACACAATCAAAGGCTTTAGCATAGTCAATGAAGCAGAAATTAGGGATGGCGGAGAATTTCTCCCCGAAACTTCGGGGGGACGAGCGCCAACGTGTTCGGCCCCCCGAAGAAGTTTCAGGGAGAAATTCTCCGCACCCCCCCGCCCCCCGCCCCCCCCCAGGACAGGACTTACCGTTCCCGAATGTCCCTCATGGTGGCGGGTCCCAGTGGTGGTTCGTCGGGTCTTTGTCAGGGGTGGGGGCGGCAGCCGGTCTTTCGACCGGCTGCCGCCGCCGCCATTCCAATAAAAGTAAAAAAAAACAAAAATGCCCCGGTGATAGGCTACGTGACGATTAACGTAGCCTATCACAGCTAGATTTGCAAAGTCAGCCATGATAGGCTACGTAAATCGTCACATAGCCTATCACGGGTGACTTAAAAAAAAAAAAAAAAGCGCGGACAGCTAATGGCGGCCCCCATAGGGAGCCGCCATTCACGTTCCTTATTTGGTCGCTGTAGTCTACGTAAAGATTACGTAGACTACGGCAAAAATAAGGGCAACGCTATTTGCGTTGCCCTTATTTTCGCCGTAGTCTACGTAAAGATTTACGTAGACTATAGAGACCAAATAAGGAACGTGAATGGCGGCTCCCTATGGGGGCTGCCATTTGCGTACGTGCTTTTTTTTTTTTTTAAAGTCACCCGTGATAGGCTACGTGACGATTTACATAGCCTATAATGGCTGACTTTGCAGATCTAGCCGTGATAGGCTACGTTAATCGTCACGTAGCCTATCACAGGGCGTTGTTTTTTTTTAACTTTTTATTTTCCGGCCGGGCGAGGCGAGGCGCCTCCTCCCCGGCCTGAATTTCGGCCAGGAGAGGCGGGAAGCCTCCCCCCCGGCCTGAATTTTGGCCGGGCGAGGCAGGAAGCCTCCCCCCCGGCCTGAACTTCGGGGGGAGAGCAGTGAAGCGCCTCCCCCCCACCGTGAAAAGCTGCGAGACCAGGTAAGTGGCTTTTGTGCACTCCTAGCAGAAATAGAGGTTTTTCTGGAATTCTCTAGGGATGTACGAAAGTCACTTACCTTTTTGCAGGGGTGCTTCATGGTGGGGGGGAGGTGCTTTGCTTCTCCCCCCGAAGTTCAGGCGAGGGGTGGGAGCTGTACCGCCTCGCCTGGTCGAAATTCAGGCCAGGGGGGGAGGCTTCCCACCTCGCCCGGCCGAAATTCAGGCCAGGGAGAAGCGCCCCGTCTCCCCGGCCGCGAAACAAAGTCTAAAAATAACAACAACGACAAAACCCCGTGATAGGCTACATAACGATTTACGTAGCCTATCACGGCTGACTTTGGAAATTTAGCCATGATAGGCTGCGTTAATCGTTACGTAGCCTATCACGGGGTTGTTGTTGTTTTTTTTAACTTTTTAATTGCGGCGGCAGCAGCTGGTCGGAAGACCGGCTGCCGCCCCCGCCCCCGACGAAAGGGCGACGAACCGCCACCGGGACCCGCCACTGGGAGGGACATTCGCCAAAGGTAAGTCCCATCCCGCGGGGGTGGCGGGGGGGTGGCAGAGAATTTCACCGCCGATTTCGGGGGGCTGAATGCGTTGGCGCTCGGCCCCCTGAAGATTCGGGGAGAAATTCTCCGCCATCCCTAGAATTCTCTTGCTTTATCCATGATCCAGCGAATGTTGGCGATTTGATCTCGAGTTCCTCTGCCTCTTCGAAACCCAGCTTGTACGTCCGGTAGTTCTCGGTTCACATACTGCTGAAGCCTAGCTTGTAGGATTGTGAGCATAACCTTGCTGGCATGTGAAATGAGCACAATTGTATGGTAGTTTGAACACTCTTTGGCATTGCTCTTCTTTGGAACTTGAATGTAAACTCAACTGACCTTTTCCAGTCTTGTGGCCACTGTTGAGTGTTCCAAATTTGTTGGCATATTGAGTGCAGCACTTTAACAGCATCATCTTTTAGGATCTTAAATAGCTCAGCTGGAATACTGTCATCTCCGCTAGCTTTGTTGTTAGTAGTGCTTCCTAAGGCCCACTTGACTTCACTCTCTAGGATGTCCGGCTCAAGTTCAGTGACCGCACTATCATGGCTATCAGGGACATTAACATCTTTCCTGTATAATTCTTCTGTGTATTCTTTCCACCTCTTCTTAATCTCATCTGCTTCTGTTAGGTCACCTAGCCACTCTGTTGAACTCCACCATGCCCCCTCTTTAATGAGCTTCTGCCATGCATTAAAAACGTGGTTGTTCAGGTAGGCATTTGGGGTGGGTTAGGGTATTTTTAGAAATACGACATTTTAATGTGGAATTTTATTGTTTTAAGCTGTTGTATTATTGTACATCACCCAGAGTGGCCGGGTGACCAGCAAGATGGGCGATTAAGAAATTAAATAGATAAATCAATACATACATACATACATACATAATTCCTGACTGTTGGCCATCCTGCCTGAGGCTGATAAGTGCTAAAGTCCAAATATCTGGAAGGCACAAGGTTGAAGGAAGGCTGTCCTAAAGTAACAAAGTGCCTTTAGATCTGTAAAGAGTTCTTTAAAAAAGTATTGCTTACTTTCCATTTTTTCCCAAAATTTCAATTTTGTGTGTGTGTGGGGGGGAAGGAGCAGGAAAAAAACTCCCCCCCCCGATGGCTTCAGAATTTCCAGAAATTTTACACTTCTACTTCCATTCTAATAAACATAGCTGGTAAAGTGCGCCTTCAGCATCCAAGGTAGAACCCGCAAAGGTAGATTCCATAAGCATCCTTTTTAAACAATGATAGCATGTTATGTGATTGAATGGAAGACAGAGTAGAATATAATGTCATGTGTGGCACACCTGAGTCCTGGCATTGGTTCTGTGAGGTCTATAAATTGCCAAAGCTAACAGCAGAATTGTAGCTAGTGAAATACATTGCTTTGTTGACCAGGCAAATATAAAAGCCCTGGCTACAAGTATATATCACAGGGGCTCATACTTCACTTACTAGCTCCCTTCTGTACTGAAGAGTGTTCTTTTGCCGGAATGCCTACACTATTCAAAGTTGTTCACTATCCAGAGTTGTTAACCAGGTTTCATGACAGCCCTTGAACAGGGAATACTCACGGGCTGATGGAGGATCCAATCTGTTGTCCCAGAAATGGGACAGACCCGTAAGCCTGTCCCATTTCTGCAAAAATCTGCATGGAAATTTGCATGTATATATTTCAGACTATTATATCTCAAAATATGCATTTGTAAACATCTTTTCTTTAACATTTGGGAAATATGAAGGTTGGTGGACAACTAAATTCCAATCCACACTCTATTAGGGGAGCTCAAAAATACCAAAATTTGTCAAATGCTGATTTTAGGATAAAATGCATACAAAAATGCATATTTTAGACTAAAATGAGTACAAAATGCATATTTCGTGGAAAAAATACATGCAAAAATTATGTGAGTTGTCCTGTCTGTCTGTCTGTCTGTCTGTCTTTCTGCTCTTGGAAGCTAAGCAGGATCAGCCCCGGTTAATACTTGGATGGGAGACCACCTTGGAATTAGGCTTCCTGCACTGAGCAGGGGCTTGGACCGGATGGTCTTGATCTGGGAGGTGTTGGTCAGTTCAGTTTGTACTGAAATTCACAATTATCTGTAATTCAGAATGATGAGATTTTTGTAAAAGCATCCTTACTCTTGAGGTATCTAATTCAAGTCTTAGTCTCCCTGACAAATTCTATTGAATTTAAACCTAGGTATAGCGCGCGCATGCGCACACACACACATACACACACACACACACTGGCTCTACAGCAATATATTATAATCTGCCAGGTGCTTGACAACCATTCATTTTTTGCAATCTCATGCAGGCTCCAACAACAAGGATGGCATTATGAATACGGTGCACAATAGTCAAGGCCTTAAATTTTGAAGGCAGCTGGAATGCAGAAAAGACTAATCTTCAGAATCTGAGTTCTTGCCTATGGTGAATTATTTTCCAGGAAGCAATACTTTGGGGCTCTTTGAATTCTATGACCTTTCAGTGTTCAGTTGAAATTCATCTGTTCCCCTGTGCCTTTTTGAGTTCTTAGTAGTGGATTTTCCTGTATAAGTTTCTCCTCCTCCTCCTCGTCCTCCTCCTCCTCGGTAGTGCTGCTGTATTTTTTTTTATTATTATTTTTTAGTAATGTGAATTTGCTGTTAAGATTTAAAAAAACAACACATAAATATTTTCCCCGTCTTAATTGGAAGCTGTTTTGAGGTCTCTGTTGTGGAGAAGCAGCCTATACATTTAAGAACTATGTAATATTTTCAGATTATGAATTTTGATTCTTCTTTAATGTACATAATATAAATGGGATGTGTGCTTCATTTCTTTTCACCTCTATTGCATGTGTCAGATATATAGTATCTGTTGACTATTAATATTTATTTGGTTAATTATTATTACATGTATATCCCATCTTTTTTTTTTTCCTGTGCAAGTAACCGAAGGCAGCTTGCACAATCCTCTGTCTCTCCATTTTATCCTCACAAGAACCCTGTGAGGTAGGTTAGGCTGAGAGTCAGTGACTGGCTCAAGGTTACCTAGTGAGCTTTGTGGCCAAGTGAAGACGAGAACCCAGATCTCCTGAATCCCAGTCCAATACTGTAACCAGTGCTGTGCTGAAAATTTCTCCCACATTTTTCCCCAACACTTCTCATTTAATTTGATAGAAAATAAATTGCTTTAAAAAAGAAATTCAGTGGTGAATTTCTCATGGGTTGGGTTTGGGTTTCTTGGCTTTACTTAGGAGGTGGTCGAGGAGTGAGCACAAGTGTGTCCTGTTTTTCATTGTACAAGCATCTCTCTGGTCTCCTGTAGCCTTGTCAGCTTCCTACACTTCAATTAAAGCCCAGTTTAAGGCACCATGAGTTAATTCCTCCCATAGGGCTCTTTCAGGTCAGGACATGCGGGCAGCATGGGAGGCTAGCTGGGATGAGGTAAGCTCAAAAACAACACATAAATAAATTATAAAACATCCTGAATGAATCAGAACAATGGAAGCCTCTTTCATGGGGGGAGAAAAGTTTCAGGAAAGACAGGTTTTGGCAGACCACTAACTCCACCTCCTCCTTGGAGCTAGGCACAACACTGCCCCCACCTGCATTGGGGTGAATGCAAACCAAGGGCTAACCTGCCAAGGGGGTTCATGTTGTTACAGCACAAAAAAACCCCAAAACCCTTACCAAAAAACCACAAAAAAACAGCAGCTGTGCTACAAGTGCTACCAATGGGGAGCCCTACCTAGGAGAAAGTGTTGAGAATTTCTCCTCCCCCTGGAGTAATTTGGTGAAATAACTGGTTCTCTCAGTGGCTTTTGAGTTTGACACCGTTGATCACGATGTCTTACTGGATCAGCTCTAGAGGATGGGAGTTGGGGGGCACTGTGCTACAGTGGTTCCTAGGGATGTACGAAATTGTCCTTACCTGGCCCTGCTGGGTTCCACTGGGAGGGGGGAGGCGCTCCGTCCCTCCCCCCAGAATCGTTGCTGGCTGGCTCCGCTCTGCGGGGATTCCGTGGAGCCGCCGGCCAGCTCCGCCAGCAGCCGGACATCCGGCTGCTGGCTAGCAGGGACGTAAAAGGTGGCGGCCGTAACCGCCGCCATTTGCATCTCTGTAGTCAGCCATGATAGGCTACGTAAATCTTTACGTAGCCTATCACGTCTGACGTTAAAAAAAACAACACGCGCGTACGCAAATGGCGGCGGCTACGGCCGCCGCCATTTGCGTTCCTTATTTTGGCCCGTCTTAGTCTACATAAATATTTACGTAGACTAAGACGGCGAAAATAAGGGGAACGTAAATAGTGTAGCAGATGCTATTTGCATTCCCCCTTATTTTCGCCATCTTAGTCTATGTAAATATTTACATAGACTAAGACAGGCCAAAATAAGGAATGCAAATGGCGGCGGCCGTAGCCGTCGCCATTTGCGTATGCGAGTTTGTTTGTTTTTTTAAGTCAGACATGACAGGCTACATAAAGATTTACATAGCCTATCACGTCGGTTTTTTTGTTTTTGTTTTTTTAAACCTAGCCATGATAGGCTACGTAAATCTTTATGTAGCCTATAATGTCTTTTTTTTTTTTAACACTGAAAATGGCGGCGGTGGAAGCCAGTTGGAAGACTGGTTGCCGCCGCCTGGAAGATCCACCCCAGGTAAGTCTCATCCCGGGCGGGATCTGTGGGGGGTGGCGGGGGGGTGGCAGGCCATTCCGCCACGGAGTTCGGGGGGCCGAATGCACTGGCATTCGGCCTCACCGAGATCTGTGGCGGAATTCTCTGCCATCCCTAGTGGTTCCGTTCCTATCTGCAGGGCTTATTCCAGAGAGTGGTATTGGGGGATTCCTGTTCTACCCCATGGCTTTTAAGCTGTGGGGTGCCACAGGTCTCTATTCTATCCCCCATGCTGTTCAACATCTATATGAAGCCGTTGGGAGAGGTCATTAGGAGTTTTGGGGTGGGATGTCACCAGTAGCTGATAATACTCAGCTATGTTTCTCCTTGTTGTCGGCTGAGGTGGTGAAGGTGCTGGACCAGTGCCTGGAGGCTGTAATAGGCTGGATGAGGGCCAATAAACTGAAGCTAAATCCTGACAAGATGGAAGTTGTGTGGATTGGTGGCTCCCGAGTCCGGGAATTGGGTAAGTGACCTGTCCTGGATGGGGTTGCACTCCCCCGAAGGAGCAGGTGCGTAGCTTGGGAGTACTCCTAAATCCATCCCTGTCACCGAAGCCCCAGGTGGACTCCATGGCCCAGAGTACTTGGGGCCAACTTCAGCTGATCTGCCAGCTATGGCCTTTCCTGGACAGGGATAACCTAGCCACAGTAGTGCATGGGCTGGTAACTTCCCGATTAGACTACTGCAATGCACTTTATGTGGGGCTGCCCTTGAAGATGACTTGGAAGTTGCAGCTAGTGCAAAATGCAGCAGCTAGACTGCTGACCGGAACACCCCATAAAAACCATATAACACCGGCTTTTAAGGAATTGCACTGGCTGCCAATATGCTTCCAGTCAAAATTCAGGGTTTTGGTGATGACATTTAAAGCCCTAAGTGGCTTGGGGCCTCAATATTTAAGGGAGTGCCTCTCGTTATATGAGCCTGCCCGAGAACTGAGATCTGTTGGAGGGGCCCTCCTCTACATCCCGCCAGCACGAGACATCTGCTGTGGTGGGATGTGGGAGAGAGCCTTCTCTGCTGTGGCACCCCAGTTGTGGAATGCCCTCCCCTTGGAGGCCTGATTGGTGCAGACATTGGTCTTGTTTCGGCACCAAGCAAATATGTGGCTTTTTACCAAAGCCTTTGAGGGCTAAATGCATTCCCTAGCACATTGTTTTAACTGTTTAACTGGTTTTAGCTTGTTTAATAGTTTAATATGTTTTTAGGTGTTTAAATTATTTATTGTTTTATACTGTTTACATTGATTTTATCTGTATGCCGCCCTGAGATCTTAATGATATTGGGTGGGATAGAAATGTTTTAAATAAAATAATAAATAAAAATAAATAAAAATTATCTCCCAAGTTTCTCTGTCCACAAGTAGGGATGTTGGAGAATTCTGCTGCGGACTCAAATGATCCAGCCTCTGGAATCCGCTGCAGAACAGATCACTTACCTCCGCTCCAGGAGGATTGCAGGCAGAAAGGCACACCGGCTCTGGAGCGCTGGCGATATGGTAATGATGGCTGCCATTACCGTATTGCCAGTGGTATGGAGCCGGTGTATGGCTCCGCAGAATCCTCCTGGAGAGGAGCCACTCCAGAGGATTCCAGGGGGGAGGAACGGATCACCTCCCCCCCGGGCATATTCCCCACCACATCGGAAGGTGGGGAATCCGTACATCCCTAGCCACAAGCAAGGTGGAGAATTTCAAGAGGCCATTTGTGCACAGCTGTAACTGTAACCACTACACCACAGTGGCTGGCAGTGTGGAATTAATTCAGAATTTGTTGAAGCTTTGTTAACCAGCCACTCTCAATGGTGTTGTAGAGGTGTTAAAAACAAACAAACCTAAATCCGTCAGTAAGGTTTTGCTATGGTTTACACAGAAACTTCTCACATAAAAGCAAAGGCTCATGTTCCTGTTTTTTGTTTGTTTGTTTGTTTTACTTAAAATTAAGTGCCGGGGACCCACGGATCAGGATCTTAGAGAGGGGTGGTGGTGGCAGGGAACTTTCACCATTTGCCTACAATTTTCATTACAAATTTGATATCTTTTGGTAATGTAAATTGTAGGTGTTTGGGGCCTGATCCAGACTGGATCCAGAACAGGGGCCAAAGTGTTAAAGTCTTCCAACCCCCACGCACACTAAGGTCCAAATTTGTACCTATTCTCCCTCCTCACCCTTACAAATAAGAATGATTGAATAGGGCTAGACTCCCACATTTTAATTATTAATGGGCATATAGGGTGTGAATACATGTTCAGTGTAATGTGTGAATACTTGTAGTGTGAGACATGATCCATGCACATACTTTTCCTGCTACTCAGAAAGGAACAACAGCAGGGATTGGGGCCCTTACTCTGTATTTTTGCCTTCAGAAATGGGTCCCAATCCTCAATATCTATGGAACATTGTTTGTTTTCCTTTTTTCCTTTTTTTTTTTAACTCAAAAGTAAGTGTCTGACACCTGATCCAGACTGGGATTACAGCAGGGGGCAAAGTCTTCCTCTCCCCTCCCCCAGTGCTAAGATCTCAGACCTTGTAGTAACGTGCCATCTGACATTGTGAGGTCACGCCCTATAACTAAAGGAATACACATTACACATAGAGTCCACTACATTTTTTTGTGTAACACATAATTACTCTGAAGACACTGGAGTACTGGCAGCATTTGAGCTTCAAAATGAAAGTGAGCATGCATGACATAACTTTGCCAGCAGTTGACAGCCGTTGCTGCCATCAGCTTTAATGGGGCAGAAAAACCTTAATAACTTTTGAACCTCTGCTCATAGCGTGCCTTTCATTGGTTTGGTGACATCTCCTCAACAAGCCTGAATAAAGTGCATCAGTAGTTTTCATTAACGTTTGAAAGAAATATATGCTATGCTGTGCCACAGATTGGGGTAAAAGGATCAATGTGTCAATTTTTAGCAGTTTGTAACTTGCTGTACCTGTGACAATTTTTATTGGATCAGTTTGAATTTTTGCACAATTTGCACAATTGTAGACGTCTTCAGGCAGATCATAGATGCCAAGTTTCAAGTTATTAGCACAACACATACCATTTTTATAAGCAATAGAACTGTGAGGCTTATAATGGTGGAACTAATTTTCTTTCTTTTTGCAACTCGCACTAACTAAAAAGGCACCTCTGTGCCCCTTTAATCATTTTATTATAGAACAATGGGCACATTCCATCCTGAGAACACAGCTTATGTTGTGGACCTGAGCAAAATTCCTTCAGGCACTCTGGATTTGGACTGTTTAGGGTTTTATACAGCAGCTTAAGTGATGCACTCAACTAATTTGTTACAGGTTTAGAACTTTGATGAGGAAAGGGACAGAATGGGCTTATGAATAAATACAGGTGAAACTGAAATGGACATGGGCCATTGTACTCTGAATCAGCTGAAGTTTCCAAACCATTTTTAAGGACTGTCACATCTGACGCCACCTCACTCCCCATTCAAACAAAATGGCATGGAATTGGTTACACAACGCTGTCTTCATTGCAATATGGATGGACATATGCATCCTCAATTACTTCAGTGAGTTGCACATGCATTGTTACCAGAACTATTTCCAAATCTGGATCACCTTAATGTTTTAGCAGAAACTCTGTCTAAAAAAGCCTCCAACATAACATAAATGATGCAAATGGATCTACTTCAGAAGACAATTTTGTGGTGTAGAATTCAGTCTGCCTATAGCTATAAAGGAATATAAAACCCTTAGATTAAAGCAGTGTGCAATGGATTACTCAAGAAGCCACCTGCTTTAGAGCAAAAGCACTTAAAAAAAACACAGCTTGATGAAAGAAACATGCCACCATATTTCTTGATAAGCTCGAGCATTTGCAAGAAGTAGGTATGATAATATCTTGTATGCACCATAGACACTTTTATGGAGGTTTTATGTGGAGTTGTTGGAAAGCCAAGAGTAATAGATCAAACATAGCTACAGACAGTTTCCAGCAGTTTGTGGCATTCTAAATTAAACCTTGCAGAAGTTGGCATGCATAAAACATGTAAATGATATAGGTTTCTTAGTGCATCTCTGGGAACTCAATGGTTTTGCAGTTGAATGGTATTACTGTTTATAATAGCAGACAGAATAAGTGCAGACATGCCTGACATTGGGCAGGAGGCATAGTCCCAGTAATAAAGCACATGCTTTGCATGCAGGAGGTCCCAGGTTCAATTGCGAGCATCTCTAGGTAGTGCTAGAGGGGGAAATCCCTTTGCAAAGTCCCAGACAGCCACTGCTAGTCCATATAGACAATGCTGTGCTAGATGGAGCGACAGTATGATTTTCTATAAGGCAGCTTCATATTAAATTTATAGCTGTACTGAAGCCAGATCTTGCTTTACATGTGTCTTACAACACCACTCCACAGGAGAAAACTAGGTTCTTGATTACCAGCTGTTCTTGGGCCTACAAAGCACAGTTGTTAAAACTAAGGATATATGAGAACTCTGGGGTGTGAAAACTCAATGGATTTTGCCAGTTTGGATTCTGGCAAAATCCCCTGGTGGATTCTGATTCCTGCCACTGGCATTGACTCAATCTGTAGTGAGTTGATGCAATACACAATTCTATGTTTTGTTCTGTTTTTAATTGGCAGCAATTTACACAAATTTTATTTTATTATATTTTTAAGTGTGGATCAACATTTGTGCCAATGGGGTCATATTATTTATATCTATAACTTCCCTGATCATTTGCAAGTGCGTAAGAGTGCAGATTCAGCTGTTCACTATGTGTAGATTCATCTGTCCATCTTGTCAATTTCCTTGTATGTTTTCAGCTGTCAACAACAGGAGCACTGAACTGGAGTTGGTAACATACAAAGAAATTTACACGATGAGACTAATTTGCACACAGTTGCAAAGGGCCTGGTGGAGGGGATAGTAAGACAAAGGAAGAACCCATTTTCACAATTCAGAAGCACTGGAAAAGAAAAGAAAAATGTAAATACAAATTAAATTAGTGCACCATAGCGGGGCGGGACGGGGGGGAGGACAACATCTTCCTCTTGGCAATGTAATCATCTTGCTAGTACGGTTTGCACTGACACTTATCAGTGCCCTCTTCCTGTTCAACACTTCCCTGGGTCTCCAGCAAGTCCAGAAAGGGGAGTTGGCTCCCACTGCTTTTTTGCTCTCCTTCTCACAGCAGTTACTGCTGTTGTGCAAATCTCCCCTTGGTTTACTTCCCAGCCTTTAAATTGGCACCAATTCCCCTATCCAGTTTAGTGTTCCCTCAGATAGCTAAACATACTAGGAAATTGACAAGGCAAGACCACACATATTGGACAGCTGAATCTGCACTCTTGCGCACCTGTGAAAGACCAGGGGTCCACCTCCCCCCAAAATTAATTCACACAAACTATTGTTTGTGCAAATGGTGGGACCCGAAAAAAATGTGCAAAACATTCCAAAATTGTGAGAAAAAATCCTCTATGATCAGCTACAATTACCAGCACTGAAACACTGTGGAATCCCAGGCTCAAATAGAACAGAATCCCCAGTGTCGCACAACCCTAGTTGAAACCAAAAATGCACCATCACTGTCGGCTGCAATTTATCATTTTTTACTGTGATAAAAAGCAAAGTCATGACCATTACAGAATGAAGATCATACAATCGATGGCACTTGTTAACAAAGGAATGAAGACACAACTTACAAGCTTAGAAGAACACAGATCGTGCATTACCAGCAGCTTTATGCTGGTAGAGGAGTATTCCTGGGAGGAATGACCATAACCCGGACCTTCCCTTTAGTTTTATACTTTTTCACTTGAATATGGTGTGGGATGTGACTGGTTACCTTTTTACTTCTGCCTCTTGACCTCTATCCATACTAGGGATGGCGGAGAATTTCTCCCCGAAACTTCGGGGGGCTGAGCGCCAACATGTTCAGCCCCCCGAACAAGTTTCGGGGAGAAATCCTCCGAACCCCCCCCGCCCCCCGCACCCCCCCCCCGGGACGGGACTTACCTTCACCGAATGTCCCTCCCGGTGGCTGGTCCGGCCGGCGGTTCGGCGGGTGTTCGAGCGGGGCTATGTAAATGTTTACATAGACTATGGTGAAAATAAGGGCAATGCTATTTGTGTTGCCCTTATTTTCGCCGTAGTCTACGTAAACATTTACGTAGACTACAGCGACTAAATAAGGAACGCGAATGGCGGCTCCCTATGGGGGCCGCCATTAGCGTACGCGCTTTTTTTTTTTTTAAGTCACCCATGATAGGCTACATGACAATTGACATAGCCTATCATGGCTGACTTTGCAGATCTAGCCATGATAGGCTACGTGAATCGTCACGTAGCCTATCAGGGGGCGTTTTTTTTTTTTTTTAAACTTTCGCGTTCACGGCCTGGCGAGGCGGGAAGCCTCCTCCCTGGCCTAAATTTCAGCCAGGGCGAGGCGGGAAGCCTCCCCCCCGGCCTGAATTTCGGCCAGGACGAGGCGGGAAGCCTCCCCCCCCGGCCTGAACTTCGCGGGGGGAGCAGCGAAGCGCCTCCCCCCCACCGCAAACGGCCTTCGACAACAGGTAAGGGACTTTCGTCCACCCCTAATCCATACCACCCCTTCACAGCACTTGTCACAGGGCTGGAGCCAGGCCAGGGTAGGCATTGCTGAGCAACTGCCAAGGAACACACCCCTGCTGGGGTGGGGGGATTCTCAACCTTCAGAGCCTCCTGGCCCAGCTTCTGCTCCTCCTCCTCCTTGCTATTCACTTCTGTTCTCTGAACATGAGAGCAGGGACCAGAGTGAGAATTTCAGGCTGCCTTCCCTTACTTTGCTGTGTGCTCTCTTTGCCTCTGCCTCTGCCTCTGCCTCTGCCTCTGCCTCTCTCTCTCTCTCTCTCTCTCTCGTTGGGTCCAGAAGGAGAAGGCAAATGAGAGAGCAGCAGGACAGAAACAAGGGGGGGGGGAATAAATTTTCAAAGTTAATAAATATACAGTTTAAAAACAAATGAACAAACACCCTTCACTGTCATTTTGTGTTCTCCCAGGCAAAGTCTGCTTGACAAAACATTGTCATATTTTTCAGCACCAGATTAAGATGTTCCTCTACTCCCAGGCATTTGATGGCATATAATGGGCTCCTTAATGCATCCGTTGAATTGTTTATGGTTTTCACTGATGTTTTAGTTGCTTATATGGGCCGTGGTGTCTTATTGATAATTGTTTTTAGCTGTTTTAAATTGTTTTATATTTATGTATGTTTTGCTTTGTGAATTTGAAAGTTGCCTTGAGTCATCTTCTTTTTTAAGGTAATAATTAATAGTCATAATACTCATAATCAGAGGAAAAAGCAGGGGGAGGTCAAGGATGAGGGAAAGAATTAGGCTAGAGAAAGCTGACAGTATAAAAAAATTGTATAAATGTAAGCCACCTTGAATGCCATTTTTCTTGGTAGAATGGTGAGGTTCAAATCAAATAAATACAACTCTCCAGCAAGGGTTTGAGAGCCAGTGTGTTATAGAGGTTAGAATGTTGATTTAGGAATGTGGGTTTAAAGCCCTGCCCAGCCATGAAGCTCATTGGGTGACCTTGGGCTAATCATTACCTCTCAGCCTAACATTCCTCACATGGTTATTGTGAGTAGAAGAAGAAAAGGGGGGAACGCCAAGAACAGTGTTTTGAGCTCATTGAAGGCTAAGGAGGGATGTAAATAATTTTTAAAAATTCCCTAAAGCATAGCAGGTATCTGTAAAAGAACCAGATATGCTAATTGGGATATATATATATATATATATATATATATATATATATGTGTGTGTGTGTGTGTGTGTGTGTGTGTATAGGGCAAGAGGAATATATATATATATATAGAGAGAGAGAGAGAGAGAGAGAGAGGGCAAGAGAAAAAAGGGTGGGATATAAGTGTGTGTGTGTGTGTGTGTGTAACACACACACACACTTATATCCCACCCTTTTTTCTCTTGCAAGGAACTAAAGGTGGCTTACATGGTCCTCCACCTCTCCATTTTATCCTCACAACAACCCTCTGAGGTAGGTTAGGCTGAGAGTCAGTGACTAGCCCAAAGTCACCCAGTGAGCTTCATGGCTGAGTGGGGACTAGAACCTGGATCTCCAGAGTCCCAGCCCAACACCCTAACTACACTGATATATGTAATCACATGCAAACTGATAAATAACACAATTTTTTTCAAAAGTCACCTGTTCGACTGTCAGACCGTCATCATCATTGTCGTCGTCGTCATCATCAACATCAATAAATTGCTTGTGTATATATCATACCACTCCTCCTTCTCACATATCACACTTTCTCTTTCCTCTGTGGCAGGTGTGCAGACTCTCCAGGGGACAATTCATGGGCTCATGCAGAAAAGGAGCAGTCCTCATTTCCATTTCCAATCCGTTTTCATATAGTGTGACAATTCCCTGCAAGGTTTCAAAGGTATACTTTTCCCAGATGGGAAACCACCTTAAACTTGCCCAGGAAAACATGCCTGCATGCAACAAACACACACACACACACACACACACACACACATGGAAGGGGGGTCCTGTGGCAACTGCAGCGGGGGGGGGGGCTCCCATGGAGCATGGTGAATCCCTTTGTACAGGCTGAAGATCAGGAGGGCAGCAGTTTGTGCTCCCCTCCAACCCCACTGGGAGGTCCCCGCAGGCACTGCTGCCGCAGCACATACCACAGTGGGAGTGTGGCCAGCAGGGCTCTGGTAGAGTCTAATACTTTACCAGAGTGAGAGATCAGGCTGGCATGCTGGCACGCTTCTGCCTGCCTGATCTCTTACCCTTAGAGTCTCCTCAGAACAAGAGATGGGACAGGCAGCCTCTCCGGAGAGCTGCTCAGGCCTTAATGCTGTACGTTGAGGGGTTCTTCCTGAAAGTGAGGCATTGTGAGGTGGCCCTGGAGACTTCCTCCACTGCCCTTCTCAGCCTAATTTTCATAAGGTCATTTGAACCGGAACATCTTCAGTACTGAATTGGAACATTTTCTTGGATAATGTTCAATTCAATGTTTTCCAGAAAGACCACATCACTACTTTCCTAAACTCATGACCCAGCCCAGCCACTGAAAACCAAGGTGGCTCTTATTTGCATATCCCCAACATGGATTTTGTGTCTTGGAAGTGTGGTGGAATGGACTGGCGTAGACAGGTCCTCAAAAGTGGTATGAAGAAGAGGCAAACTTCAAGCCCTTTTGGCCTTGCCTTGCCCGAACGTAAGGGTTGTTTTCCAGTTTCTCCTCCTGTTGTCTCCTCCTCTAAACATGTTATCCACAGACCTCCTTCCTCCTGGGCCTCACTCCCTTGCCTGTTATATGCAGCTCTCTCCAGTCATGCCCATTTAATGGCTACCTTCCTCACAACTAAGTTCTTACTTCTGAGAAGGTGTTCACTTGTAAGGCTTCCTCCAGGTCAAGGGATGTGTGAATCAGCAAAACCTAAGCTCCCCAATGTTCTCTGAATTCCATGTCAAAGCTTGTTCTGACTTGAGTCCATATCAGATTGTGGGTTTTCTTCTTCTTTCCACATCAAAAACTGTGTGTATTTTTGTACATATTTTTGCAAATGTATGCATCAGTTGTGCACATCTTTGAGATGTACACATTCTTCTCCCATTGATTAAAACAGGTTTGTGGATATTTTTCAGAAGTATGCATTTTTGCATGCACATTTTTCAAATGCACACGTGATATCGAAGACAGGGGGGGGGGTTCCACGAATCATATAGCAAGCTCGGAAATGCATGGACTTTGAGTGCAGATTGTGTCCCAGTCTGCAAACCGAGCCTGAAAGGTGCAAACTCGATAAATCTTACCAAAATAAGGAACTGAAATGTATTTCTCATACATCCCTAAGGGAGTTACCTTGGGCTGATGTAGCAGGAGTGCCTCTCTCCTGGGATGGCTGATGGGGAGAGGTTCTACTTTAGAGTTGTTGCTTTTCCCTGTGACTTTCGGCTATTTGTACCCATTTCCTCCGCCTTCTTGCTCCACCTAAAAGGGACCCCACTAAGGATGTCAGAGAAATCTGAAACAAAAGGAAAGGAAATGAGTCCAGATATCTTGTAATCTGGTCTGCAAAGTGTGTGTCAGACCAGCATCTGTCCATCAGGCAAATTCTGTGGACATGTGGCTTTAAATAAGTATATCCAAAATTTACGTAAATAAATTTGCAGGCAAAACTGCACGGCAGATGGCAAACGTTACATGATTCACAAAGATAAATTCTGTAAATTGTTACATAAATACTTCCGTAAGTTGCTGCAAATTTATTTATGCATTTTTCTGAGCCAGGAACAATCCGAATTTGTGAGTTTGCGAATGACAGACCTCAAAACTCCACCCAATTCATGGAACTCATATGGAACAGATTAAATACAATCTGAACATCCCTAGGCCCCACTGGGAGTCTCCGCACATTGGAGATGCCCCCTGAACCCCCACAAGAGGAAGCTCATTGTCAGGGTTTCTAAGCCCTCCTGCTGGGTAATGAGGCAACCAAGACTCCTCACGGTGCAATCTGCAAACTCTTTATTCAGCTAATAGCACCTCTTCACCTCTGAAGCAACTTCAAAAACTAAGAGCTGTTCTCTAGCACTAATTATAAAAATAAATCTTTTGATAAGGGAGCTACTGAAAGCAGGGCAATTGCCTCTGAGCTAAAATGGATGGGTTTCCTGCCATGCTTGGCCAGGTCTTTCTGGGCTCCTCCCCTTCAGGGAGGTTCCTCCTGGCCCAGCTTCTGATAGACAGTCAGTGAGGTGGGATGCCTCCCACCTCCCCTCAGCTCTGCCCACTTAATTCTGTGGCGGGCTCTGGCACCTGTTAATTCTGATGCTCCCTTTCCCTCTGGCAGGGACTGGGTTACCATAGCTGGCGGTGGGGGCAGGGGGAGATGGTCTCTGAGCCTAGCCCTCCTCCTTGATAAGCCCCTGGGAAGGTTCTTTGCTGACTCCTGAGAGTCTTGGGGAATTTCCTCCCCTACACAGTTTCTCTGCTGGGCTTCTTCTAGCTTAGGGATGTACGAAAGTGACTTACCTTTCACGGATTATGTTGATGGTGGGGGGAAGCGTTCCGTCCTTCCCCCCGGAATCCTGGCCGGGGGGGGAGGTGCTCCATTCCTCCGCCCAGAATCCTCGAATGGCCGGCTGTGCTCCATGGCAGCTGCGCAGAGCACCTGGCCAAGCTCGGCCCAGACAGGCCAGAGCCATCCGCAGCTGGATTTCCAGACACGGAGGGCTCTGGGTAAAAACAACAACAACAACAACAACCAACCGTGTACGCAAATGGCGGCGGCTATGGCCACTGCCATTTGCGTTCCTTCTTTTTGGCTGTCTTAATCTACGTAAATATTTACGTAGACTATGACGGCGAAAATAAAGGGGAACGCAAATAGCGTAGTGGGCACTATTTGCGTCCCTTTTTCATTCACCGTTTTAGCCTACGTAAATCTTTACGTAGGCTAAAACGGCGAATCAAAAGGGGACGCAAATAGCGCCCGCTACGCTATTTGCGTTCCCCTTTATTTTTGCCATCATAGTCTATGTAAATATTTACGTAGATCAAGACGGTAAAAAGAAGGAACGCAAATGGCGGCAGCCAGAGCCTCCGCCATTTGCGTACGCGTTTTTTTTTTTAAACCCGCCCAACCATGATACTCTACGTAAAGATTTATGTAGCCTATCACGTCTTTTTTGTCTTTTTTTTTTTTAAACCTAGCCATGATAGGCTACGTTATGTAGCCTATCACAGCTTTTTTTTGTTTTTTACACACAAGCCTGGAAATGGTGGTGGTGGCAGCCGGTCGGAAGATTGGCCGCCGCCGCTGCCGAAGCTGCCGCTGCCGGAGCCGCCGCTGGAGCTGCTGCCGCCCAGAAGATCCGCCCCAGGTGAGTCTCGTCTCAGGGGGGATCCGTGGGGGGGCAGGGGGGGCAGGCCATTCTGCCATGGAGTTCGGGGGGCCAAATGCACTGGCATTCGGCCTCACCGAGATCCGTGGCGGAATTCTCTGACATCCTCATTCTAGCTGCGTATCTGAATCAGTGTCTGAAATCAAACCAGACGGCCTAGGCTCAGTCCTGACTCTCATCTCCTCTCACAGTTGCTTAAGTTTTTTTAAAAAATGAGTATTTTCACTATGGAAGAAAACTCTTGATCCTGTCTGTAGGCTCGCAAACACCGATGTGTTTTAGCACTGCAGTTGTTTCATTAATCAGAAAGCAAAAGACAAACAATATATATAGTGTGTGTGTGTGTGTGTGTGTGTATTCCTGAAAAAAATTAGACAGCTTGTCAGACAGGATAAATTTACTATGCAATGACAACAAATTAGTGATGTATCCTACACTGGCCCTAATCATTATAACCTCTATAAATCACAATATTGCCTGCCAGTTTCATATGAGGCTATAACTTAATTTTTCCTATGCCTGTTCTTGATAAGTTGGCCGTCTAATTATTTATAAAGTCATGCAAATGTTTCTTTTCTAATAACTCACTGTCTTCAAGTCGCCTCTGTAGGTTTCTCCCCCTGTGGTTGGTCGCTAGAAGTCGCTCAGAAATAGTTCTCATTTTTTTCAGCTTGTGTGTGGAAAGTTACTAAATTGCAACAGTCATTATTACCATTACAGTTATCATAATGGCACATAATCTGAAGCAACACCTTGTTCAGCAATACAGACATGGGATAACAACAGGAAAAAAATCAGTTGTATTTGACTTATTTGCATTTCATATGAGTTTGCTAAAACAAACTGCTGCACTCATTGAGATTATACTAATCTGCAGGTGGAATGCACAGTGAGATACAGAAAAATGAAGATTTCTGGAGTTGTAGGTAGATCTTAATTTATATAAGAAATGTAAGGTTTTACCTGGAAAGCTGTATCCCTTTAAATGAAGGTGTGTGTGTGTGTGGGGGGGATGAGCATGCTCAGAAATACAGAGAGGATGCTTTCCCATCAACTGATCCTTTTAACTGAGTATGTCAGCTACTGAACCTGAGAGTTTCTGCATGTGCAAAAAAACTGAGCTACCATCCATTACTTTCCATTTTGGAAATGAGAAATGAAAGCAAAGTCTGAGGCTCAGCCTTGGCTCAGCTTGTTAGAACAATAGCTTTACAAACTTTTAAAGAAGCGTTTCCCCATTTCTTTTCCTATGGAAATTTGCGATGAATGTTTATTTTTATTTTTGATTTGATTCATCTCCTGAACTAATAACTCTTTAATCTCCTTGTACCAAATTATTCACAATAATGCCTGTTTCAGTCCAAGCTTCTCATGACCCATGGTGGATGGGCTGCATTCTAATTCTGCCATTAGTATATTTAAAGTGGTGTCTTCTAAGGCTTTGCTTGCAAGTTCGCTTGCTGTGGAGCTTTGCAGAGATGTGATTAGATCGCAGTTACGATCGCTGGCTTCTAATCTAGCACCAGCAATGCATGTGTTTCTGTTTAGAATATTTCATGCTGTTTTGGAAACCCCATCTTGAACAGGATATGATAGTACTGGAGAATGTACGGGAAACAACAATTAAAATGATCATGACTAGAAATAATTCTGAAATGGGCAGTTGGGCGGGAGGGGGGAGAGAAGAGAAAGAAAACCTCCCGGTATTCTAATGGCAATTGAAATGTGGAATATAAAACAGTGTAAATTAACAAACTTGCAGCATAAGGCTAAACGTGTTTACTTGCAAGTAAATCCTGCTCAGTTTAATAGGGCTTACTTCCAAGTAAGTTCAGTTTATGCTGGTAAAAATAAAACTAGTAGGGGTGTGCATCAGAACCATGAACGATGAGCAGAAGTGGGCAGCTTCAGTCCAGTTCTGTTGTTTCCCAAGCTGAAACGAGGTTCCCTATCAAGCCAAGAGTATCGGATCCCAACCTTGAGGAAGGCTTTATCACAGACTGATGTTTCGGATGCATGTGCACTTGTGCAGACTCCATGTTTCCCAAAATAAATACAAAACCAGCCAGTGTAGTGTAGTGGTGAGAATGACAGACTGGGAGCCGGGAGATCCGGGTTCTAGTCCCCACTTGGCTATGGAAGCTCACTGGGTGACTTTGGGCCAGTCACAGACTCTCAGCCCAACCTACCTCACAGGGTTGTTGTTGTGAGGATACAACGGAGAGGAGGAGGGTAATGTAAGCTGCCTTGGGTTCCTTGCAAGAGGAAAGAAGGCGGGATATAAATGCAATAATAAATAAAAAACCGTATTTTAGTTGTGGTGCTCTTAACACTGCAGGGGGTGGGCGAGAGGGGAGGAGGGAGTGTGGTTGGGTTACTGACATGGCCACCTTCTAATCCTCGGGCACGTTTTACTAGTGGCTCTAATCAATGTGTTTTGTAGCAGCAATTGTCTTTCATTAAAAAATCTCTGGGCCTTCTGCCTTTCTCAGTCTACTGGGCACACTGGCAGAGCAGTTTACTGTGTCTGGAAGGAACTTGGATAGTTAGTTAGTCAGTTATTATTGGGTTAGGTGGCTTGCTTCTGGCTTGAGGCTTGGCTTCAACTTTTGTTTGTTCATATTTCATTTAAAAACCTTTTACAATTCAGGGTGAAACCTTATGCATGTTTAAACAGAAAGAAGTCCTACAACTCCCGGCATTCAGTATGGCCGGCCGTGGCATGCTGTGAGTTGTAGAAGATTTTTCCTTCTTTCTCTAAACGTGTATACCATTGCCCTCCTAATAGTTCTGTCATACGTTTTCTTGCAACCACTTGCATTTCTCCGTGTTGTGTGTATGTGTTTCTCCTAGTGTCTAATTAGCTAGCGAATCCAATTCTCCCTCCCCTAGTTAGGAATAATAATAATAATAATAATAATAATGATAATAATTTCAATTAAGTTCTCAAGCAAGTTCTCTAGTGTGAGTTGGAGGGATTACATGTGTACCCTTACTGTATTTCCCCCCCGACCCCCCAAATTGGATTTTGATCTTCATTGTTGTTCGATTACCTTTTGCTTCAACTCCAACGTTCAGTATATGATTGATTTTGATTTTGATCACCATTCTTCTATAATATAATTAATTACAATATAATTATTTCATTTTCCAGTAGATTTCCAGTTCTCTTGGGTATGTGTTTATGAAATTCCCCCAGTTATGAATTTTGAAACTGAAGTGCTTCACCTCGTGATTCAGTGCAGTAGACCACTGTTCCTTCATTAATAATTAAAGGTTCAATCCTATGCATGTTTAGACAGAGAGAAAAAAATCCTACATGCTGGCTGGAGGACGATGGGAGTTGTAGGACATTTTTTTTCCTGTCTAAACATGCATACAATTGCACCCCAAAATATCTATATTACTAGTGTTTTGTTTATTTGTTTCT
This sequence comes from Heloderma suspectum, assembly GCF_057233095.1. Lineage (NCBI taxonomy): Eukaryota > Metazoa > Chordata > Lepidosauria > Squamata > Helodermatidae > Heloderma > Heloderma suspectum. Next base: position 30,866,573 of record NC_139465.1, read on the forward strand.
TTTCGCCTTAAATTCCTGTTCTCCTGGGTCTGTCTTTCCAAAATTCCAAGTTATGTATTTGGAAACAAAAGTGTTGGATTCCCTTTGCTATTTGTTTGGTATAAGATATGACATATTGTTCCGACCAGCTTTTCTCATATTATTTCCTTTTTTAAAATTCCAATGCAATGGATTTACTTATTCCCTGAGCAAGAGTAAATCCAACTTTCACTCTTGTATCTCCTGGTTGTGTGCATGACCCCCTCTGTATTTTCTGGTTTGTGGGTCCTTTTTTTCTTATAGTTGTGGGAGGCAGGCAGTTCAATCCAACACAACATTTCCCTGGGGGGAAGGGGAATCAGTCTTTCGTTCTGTGTTTCACATTCTTCTCCTTAAAATCTTAATGAATTGACTACTAGATATATTGGTGATGAAACTTCTCTCATGCAGTATGGGTGGGTGGCCCCTGCCTCTTCTCCTGAGCCTCCTTCACCTCCTCCAGCCACAGAGCATGCCATTTCATGCTAGAGTCATGGTGGCCTTCTCACATGGCTGCGGACATGCACACATTTTCCTGGAGCCTGCAGAAAGAGCTTCAGGTGTGCTGAAGAGTCCTGCTGCTGACTTCTACACACAAACTCCATTTGCAGTGGCAGTAGAGCTGGCAGGTGGCAGCCTCACAGCTAAGGTGAATCTGCCATCAGGTGACATTTGGACTGGTGCCTCCCTTTGTAGTGGCATTGGGCACTATCCAGCAGGAGCCTCTTGCTCAGCAATTCTTCCAACCACCACCTCCTGCCTGGCTCCACCTCCTGCCTGGCTCCACCTCCTGCCTGGCTCCACCTCCTGCCTGGCTCCACCTCCTGCCTGGCTCCACCTCCTGCCTGGCTCCACCTCCTGCCTGGCTCCACCTCCTGCCTGGCTCCACCTGCTCCAATTAAGGATGTCA